>NC_087358.1:55308395-56558395 GCF_030014295.1 Loxodonta africana
AGAAAGGTCTAATGATGTGCTTCCAATAGGTCACAGCCTTGGAGATCTTATGGCTTACAGTTCTACTCTGCAACACATGAAGTTGCCATGAGTCAAAATCAACTCCAAGGGCAACTATTTTTTTGTTTGTTTTTCATAACTTACTGTGGTTAACAGATGTTGGGTTTATTTTTGTGAGCTGTAAAAAGCAAGTAGCCTCTAAATGTTAAAAAATATGCTTAAGCAATTGTATGTATAAAATTTGAGTTTATACCAGTGAGCTTTGGGCTAACAGCTCTAGACTACTAAGAAATAAACAACCCATGTGTCTACATACTGGAACCATCTTTTCCTCACTTATATAATAGTCCTCCAACTTTTCCCTTCTTTTTCAGCATTGATTGGGCTATTTAGGGCCTGTTCAAATTCCATATGAATTTGAGTGTCTGTTTTTCCATTTCTGCAAAGCTATTAGTGTAAAAGTCTTTCACCTCTGTGGTTAAATTTGATCCTAGCTATTTTATTCTCTTGGATGTTATTGTAAATGGAATGTTTTTTTATTTTTTTTCATTGTTTGTTGCTAGAGTATAGAAACAACCAATTTTTGATTATTAATTTTGCATCCTGCAAATTTGTTGATCAATTTATTAGACATTTTCAAAAAGAGATAGTCTTAATATTTTCCTTAACAATTTGGATGATTTTTATTTCTTTATCTTGCCTAATTTCTCTGGCTAGAATTTCCAGCTCAATATTGAATAGTAGTGGTGAAAGCAATCGTTCTTATCTTGTTCCTCATTTTAAATGGAATATTTTCAGTCTTCCACCGTTGAGTATGATGTTATCTGTGAGTTTCACAAATGCCCTTTATTGTCTTTAGGAATTTCCCTTCTATTTCTAGTCTTTCTGGATGTTTTTGTCATGAACGGGTGTTCGATTTTGTCAACTGCCTTCTCTGCTTTGATTTAAAATGATCATGTGTTTCTTCTCCTTTATTCTATTAATGTGGTGCATTGCACTGATTGATTTTCTTATGTTGAACCACACTTTCAGTCCTGTAGTAAATCCCACTTGATCATGGTGTATAATCCTTTAATATGATGTTTAAGTTGATATGCTTGAATTTTACTAAAGATTTTTGCATCTATATCCATAATGGATATAGGTTGTAATTTTCTTCTCTTAATTTTTCTTTGTTTGGCTTTAGTACCGATATAACTGACCTCATAGGATGAGTTCAGTAGTGTTCCCTCCTCTTCTGTGTTTGTAAGAGTTTGAGGCAGATTGGTGTTAATTCTTCTTTAAATATTTGGTAGAATGCACCACTAAAGCCATCTGGTCCTGGACTTTTCTTTGTTGTGAGGCTTTTGATTATTAATTCAACATCTTTGCTTGTTATAAGTCTGTTCAGATTCTGTAATTCTTTCTGAGTCCATTGGGTAGTTTGTGTGATTTTAGAATTTGCCCATTTCATCTACATTACTTATTTGTTAGTGTACAGTTGTTCATCTTCTTACAACCTTTTTTATTTCTGTACTGTCAGAAGTAAAGATTCAACTTTCATTACACCTTCCCTCTTTTTTTCTTCTTCAGCCTGCCTAAAGGTTTGTTATTTATTTGGTCTTTTTAAAGAACCAACTTTTGGTTTTCTTGATATTATCTATGGTTTTGAGGCCTTAAATTTGTTTTTACACAGATTTTTTTTTAACACTTTAAAGTAATTGGCCCTGGTTAATTGTGAAAACATTTTCAATCAAATTTTCTAATTGTTTATTGTTTGCAAATATAAATAAACAAATAGGACATATTTGAGTTCCTTAATTTATTTCTAGCCACCTCAAAGAACTTCTCTTATTTCTCTTTTAGATTTTTTTCCTAGTTTGTTTCTTCTTTTAAACTTTCTAGTTTTTCAACGATGTCATATACACATAAGAATAATTATCTCTTTTTGTCATACTTCATTTCTTTGTGTCCAGGTTTACTGAATAGAAATTTATAAGCATGTCTATGTTTTTGTATTGCACATGCAGACATGCTGTGTCTCAAACTTCCAGGCACCTATTAGACTGCTGGGAATGAGACACATACACCCACTGGCATCAACCATTCTATGAGTGTTATGTTCACCTGTGACTGAACAGAACACATGAGACACTTACACAATGTTGACAAAGTGAAAGTCATTATTATTATTCATGTAAAGCAAACTGTAAATAGAAACAGAATCTCAAAGGAGAAATACTTATCCTTCCCCAAATTACCCATGTTGCCTAGGAAGCACTGCCTGGTTCAGGTCAAATGCTGTTTTCTTGTCACCACTGCCTCTGGGTTCTATCACACTGTCTTGCAAAACTCCCGAGGCTTCTGCTCTGCCACTGGACCTCGCTGGCATTGCCTTGCTGCTAGGTTGACCTCTACAAAGAATCTCCCAAACCTCTGCTGCTTGACCCTTCTAGGCCTCTGCCTCTGGCTCCTGCCACTTTGTCCTCCCTAGGAAAGGGGTGTTACATGGGATACATTTAGGCCTCTGCCCTCATGGGCTAGTGTTACAGCTTTTTAGCAACAGGGAAACTTCCTGCATGGAAGGTCTCTGCCTACCATGAGAGGGGCATCCAGCTCTCTCTCCACGGGCAGCTCAGCGCACTATCTCTCTGCCTTCAGGATTGTATCTCTCTCTACTGGGTCTCAGAGCTTCTCAGTGCAGGGACCCTGGACCCAAAGGTCGTGCTCTGCTCCACACTCTTCTGGACGGTAGAGAGGTCCCCCTGAACATCTGTGAGATTGGCCATTATATAAACCAAAACCAGTTGCTGTGGAGTAGTTTCCGACTCTGAGCAACCATAAAGGACAGAGAAGAAGTTCCTCATAGGTTTCCAAAGAGTGGGTGGTGGATTCATACTGCCAACCTTTTGTTTAGCAACTGAGCTCTTAACCTCTTCGCCAACAGGGCTCCATAGCAAGATGTAAAACCAACCAATCACATAGCTGGATTAAAAGGAACTCAGTCCTATTGAGTGAATTTTCAAGGAACTCTTTGCATAGTAAATTGGCCAGTCCCTTGCAAGATTGTGGCCCAACCAATCATTTTGTGGGAGTTACAAGACCATGGCTAGAAAGGCCAAATAAAAATGATTCATTGCACTGCAAAATTATAAAATTATATAAATTAGCATTTTACTTTGATGACTTGAATAGCATGTATATTTCACCATTAAGTAAAATTTCTTGCTTCAAAATGTGACCTATTTAATTACTCAGTCTTAGAAAGAAATGAAATCCTGATATATTGTACAGTATGGATGAACCTTGGAAAACATTATACTGAGTGAAATAAGTCAGTCGCAAAAGGACAAATATTTTATCATCCCACTTTTCTGAAATACCTAGAATAGGCAAATGTACAAAGAACAAAGCTCATTCTTGGTTACTAGGAACAGGAAGGAGAGGACAAGTGGGGGATATAGCTTAGATGGCACTGAGGTTCTGTTAAGGGTGATGGAAAAATTTGGAAATGGAGAGTGGTGATGGTTGCAAGACATGGTGAACAAAATTAATGTCACTGAATTGTACATGTGAAAAATGTTGAAATGGCAAAAAAATTAATAATTTCCAAAACTAAGTAGGGAAGCATTTTGTAACATTCAAAATTGTCTCTATATCAACAAAAATGAATTTATTTTTAAAAATAACCTATTTATTTTAACAAAGCAGTGATCTAGAGCTAATTTTGTAAAAACTCTTACAATTAATTTCTTTCTTGTTTATTGTTTCTCCTTTATTTCTCCCTTTCCTATGTATATATATTAACGATTTTCATGCAGCAGATATTATTTATTCATTGCAACCCTGTATATGGATGAGGTTACTTTAAAGTATTTGTAACTATTTCTAAATAGTTATATGGTCTCATATCCAATAATGCCAGATGCAGGTATTCTAACAAGCAGTGCAATTTTTGTATGAACGAGCTTTCAAATATGTGCTTACGTGTCATAAATATAAATTAGATATTCTGTTATTCTTGGCTCTGCTACCATAAATTAAATTTTGGATTGCTAAAACAGAAATTCTTGTTTTGCCGCATTCTGGTATATGGATTTCTGTTTTGTGGTATATTTAAATAACAGCAGTATTCAAACAATATGGTTGGAATTTAAGTAATTGTGGCATGTCAATCATGATAAGTTGCATAAAGTACAAATTTTGCTGCTAATTTTTCTATCTACAAGCCTCTATGTAGATAAGAGATAAACATCATGATCAATAACCAGTTATATCATTTCTTTCAATATCTGTAAGTGGTTGATCTTATCATGTTCAATTCATGTGGAGACAACAAAATGGGCAATTGTGTTGCCTCCTTGTCTCCCAATGATAAACTTCATGTGAAGTTTTACAAAAATGAATACTCAAAAGAAGAAATTGACCAACAAAGATGCAAGATGACAGGGAACTGGCCAACAGAGAGGAAATTGGCCAAGAAAGAAACAAAAATGAAAATGCTAGAAATGAAATGTCAATTAAACATAAATGTAACCGTAGAAGAAATAGCTAACCTTGGGAATGTCGTCATTGTCACCATTCAAGAGACTCTAGATATGAAGCCAGAGGAATTTAGTAAAGTCGAACTCATTGACATAAGTGAGGAAAGTAGTTGTGACAAAAAGAATGAAGACGTATCAGGGGCAGTGACCAAAAAATAAAAGTCATATTCAAGAACACTCTAAGATTTTACAATATTGGAACACAAATTATAAAACATTGCAAGTGAATCCAAACATGGAAAGGAGCATGATAATTTTTAAAACATAGAAAAGATGTTTGCTCTTAATCATTAGTTATACAATATAAAAATATAAATTATTCTTGATGCACTTTTTCACAAGAAAATAAAATACTTTAGTTTCCTATGTTTCCAATATTTTATAATACACCTACTCCTGACTTATCGACAATCTCATTATCCACCATTTAGCACTAACAATAGTAAAAAAAACTATTCTGCGCGTTAACTGTGCATGACGGCAGTAATGAACGCCGAGGAGTGAGGCGAGAGTAATGCTGGCTGTGGTGGTTAAGGTTATGTGTCAACTTGACTGAGCCATGATTCTCAGTGGTTTGGCAGTTATGTAATGATGTAATTTGGCAGTTATGTAATGTTGTTGTCATCCCCTATTTTGTGATCAGAGGTCATCCTCCGTTTTCAAATAACACTAACTTTCATATAACAGCCTGGTGTTTGGAACCTAATCATGTCCATAAGTGTGGAGTGAGTGTGTACTGATTCAAATAAATATTAGTTTTATTATTTGTTTCATTTCTCTAGCCATTTATACTTCAACATTATAACCCCAAAGCCCATTTCCATTGAGGGGATTCCAACTTATAGCGACCCTGTAGGACAGAGTATAACTGCCCATAGGTTTTCCAAGGCTGCAAATTATTATGGAAAAAGACAGCCATAACTTTTTCTACCACAGAGTGGCTGGTGTGCTCGAACTGCCAACTTTTTGGTTAGCAGCTGAGTGCTTAACCTCTGCACCACCAGAAGTTCTTAAAGTTTTGACAAAAAAAAATTAAAGCTCAGGCTACAATCATTATTTACCCTTGATTATTAGGTTCGCTTTGCACAATTTCAGCTTTCAGAGTACAATCATCATTTTCCCATTGATCATTAGGATTGTTTTGTACAACTTCATCTTACACAGTCATTTTATGGCACCACACAAAACTGAAAAAGAAGACTGCTTTTATATGATTTTGAATGTATGCACTTAACCTTCAATTTTTCTTCCCAAACTGAAACACTACAAGAGATCAAAGGATACGTGGTGGTGGAACAGTTAAAGCACTTGGCTGCTAATTGAAAGGTTGATGGTTGAAACCCACCCACTAGCTTCATGGGAGGAAAATCTGGCAATTTGGTCCTGTAAAGATTACAGCTTCTAAAACTCCATGTGGCAGTTCTACTCTGTCACATGGGGTCATTATAAGTTACAAATCAGCTTGATGGCACCTAACAACAATTGATTCAACAAACACCTATTTTTTTTTACCCTAGGATATTTTCCCCTTCTTGTATTAGTCCCTTCCCCCCTTATTTTTTAAGATCCTCTTTCACTGAAAGTCATCTCAATAGAACTGTTTCTTTGGACAAGGAATTATCACAAAATCAAACAACCAGGCATCCAGAAATGTAATTTTTGAGTAGAGTCACACAGGATAGAAGATGGTAGAGGTTGATTCATCAACATTCATTCATTAGTTTATTCTAACTGATTCACAAAAGCTGATCTTATTCTTGATTTCCAAAATCACATTTTTTAAACTTTTATTACATTATTATTAGTGACAATGTATTTTCCAACAGCTTTATTATTATTGTTTTTGTTGTCTAGATTTTATATCTGCTCTTTGCTTCTAAAGAAATCTAATTAAAATAGAATTTAGTACTTCAAAATGCTTTGCAGCAATAACCTTCAAAGAAAAGGGGTAATTAAGAATAATTATCAGATTCAGATTAACATGGGCAGAAGGAAGTGAAACTACAATTAGTATTGGAGATAAGGGAAATTAATAATGTTGGTATATAGCATAAAGCAGCAAGTTAATTTATCACCAGTTTTCATGGAAGGACGTGCTACTGAGTTCTGTTTTCTATGCTGAGGGGTGTCCATTTTTCTTCCTTAGAGTACTTTCGATGTGTTATACCAGTGCCTTCTGGCCTCCATTTTCTCTTATGAGAAGTCAGCTGTTTATCTTGTTAGGGTTCCCTTGTAAGTGATGAGTTGTGTTTCTATTGCTGCTTTCAAGAATTTTTTTTCTTTTTTTCACCCTGTCTTTGACTTTTAGCATTTTTACTGTAAAGTTTTTATCTGTGGCTCTCTGTGTGCCTGTCCTACTTAGAGTCTGTGAGCTTCTCGTATGTATAGATTATTGTTTTTGAATACTTTAAGTGTTTTTTAGGTTTTATACCTTAGTACATCTTCTCTGTTCCTTTGTTTTTCTTCTCTTCTGGTACTACAAGTATGTGCATGTTGGTACTATTAATGGTGTCCCACACATCTCTAAGACTTTGTCCATTTTTCTTCATTGTTACTGTTACTCAAAGATTCAAACATATTCAATATATCTCAATCAGTGGCTATAATTATTCATTTTGAAATTCATTTTTTACCATATTAGACCAGAAAGAGAATCTTTAAATTGACTACTGAGTTCTTTTCATATGACTCTAGTGGTATTTGAGCCTTGGTTGCACAGTAGCTAAACACTAGGCTGCTAACTGAAGGGTCAGTGGTTCAAAGCCACTAGCCACTCCTCAGGGGAAAGATGTGGCAGTCTGCTTCTGTAAAGATTACAGCCTTGGAAACCCTATGATGCTGTTCTACTCTGTCCTATAGGGTTGTTATGAGTTGGAATTGACTCAGCGGCAGGGGACTTAGGTGTATTTGATAGCTTCTGTACAATCCACTATTACAAGATAAAAATAGTCAAGGCTTATTTGGTCCATTTTCTACCACAGTCTTAGAAATAAGTTTTACTCCAAGAATACCTGTTTCCCTCATTAGAAAATGATATGGAACACAGCAATTTATAAACCCTGAATGCTCAATCTGAGGGAAAAAATTATGTATATATATATATACACACATGTATGTATGTATATGTTAAAAAAAAAAAAAAAAAACTGCCATTGAGCCGATTCTGACTCATGGTAACCCTATAGGACAGAGTAGAACTACCCCATAGAGTTTTCAAGGAGTGCCTGGTGGATTTGAACTGTTGACCTTTTGGTTAGCAGCCATAGCACTTAACCACTATGCCACCAGGGTTTCCATTTATGTACATGTATATATATTAATATTTATATATAATGTATATATCATATGTTTGCAAATATATAGATATATCATAGTGATATATGAAATTCAGAATCATGTGGTGTTTTCAAAATCCTCTATATTTCATTTGTATCCCACAGAGAATTATAGTCCTAGTATAGTCTTTTTTTTTATTATAGTCTATGGTTAGTCGTCTATTTTATCATACATTTCACACACAACAGTTTGAGAATAGCAACTCTAATAATAATACCACCAATCTAATTAATGAGAAAAGATAGTATTGCTTTGCATATGATTCTCTGTTCTCGCCCAACTTTAAATTTTTTCACTTATTTTCTATCTGCAAGACCTGACCATATAGCCCTTACACAATGAATTGCCTTCTTTTTAACCCTTGTTGTTGTGTAATGTTGAGCCAGTTTCAACTCATAGTGACCCTGTAAGAGACAGAGTAGAACTTCCCTAGGGGGTGTCCTAGGCTGCAATCTTCACAGGAGCAGGTCGCCAGGTCTTTTCTTCTGCGGAGCACTGGTGGATTTGAACTGCTTCTTTCAGTTAGCAGGCCAGCACTTATTACTCAGTAATAATTGTACAAGCAGTAGTGTCCTGGTAAACAATTAAAACTGATCACAAAAAATGAACCCAAATATGTACTTTCCAATTCTTTTTTTTTTTTTTTAATTTCAGGTACATTTTATTATCATTATATCATCTGTGTTAGTTTTATTCCTTAGGGATTCCTATTACGTATGTTTTGGATCTCATTTGCTTATCTTCAATACTTTCAGTTTATCTTAAATTCTATTTTTCCCTTCATTCCCCTTTGATTTTTAAAATGGTCCTACTTTTCACATTATAATTCCCTTGTGTTCTCTTATAAATTATAGTTTACATTTATTCTTGAACTGAATTATTCTTATTATTTATTTTCTGAATTCTGTTACCACATTCTTGAATTTTTTCATAATTCTATACTGTTTTATTTCATGTCTTGTATCATTTTATTAACACAGTTTATTTGCAGTAGAAATTTACATATTTATTATGAGCAGATCTTTTTTAGCATGTCTTCACATTCTGTAAGGAAGTAATTCTGCTCTTCTTTTTTAAAATTATAATAGTATTTTATGGGATTTAACATCAATATTTTATGTTGTTTATTTTTTTTTCTTATATGTTTAGGAAGATGCATATTCAGGACAGCTGTTCTAACTTCATATGGTACAGTCTTCTACTGATTTTTACTTAGTGCCCCAAAGTTAGTGATTCAGTTCTTCAGATTTCCTGGCTTTTTCGCTCTGCTGCCCCCTCCCTCGCTTTTTTTTTTTTCCTTTGTATTTACTTTGGTTCTATTTATCCTATCATACCCAATTCTGATTACTGTTCAGTAATTTTTCCTTATTCTGGATTCCTGTGCTGGAAGGGAGCTCTGGCCACAGAGTTTAAAGAGATTATAGGATCTAGATTGATTTTTCTGCATTAATTACCACTGCAAACTCCACTTTCACATAATATTGAATTGGTAAGAACAGTCCCTTTCACTAGAGTGAGGTTCCCCTGTTCTCTGGTTCATTAGAAACTCTTTTACCTCCCTCTATTTTCCTGTGTTTTGGTTTGCATAACACAAATGTCCTATACTTATTAATTTTTTCCCAACATGCTTTTTTGGGGGAGTTATTTTAGATACATTTCAACTAGTTTAGTTTACACACTGGCTATGAATTGAAGTTTTGCTATTTAATTCTCTATATAGAGGTTGTGATTTTAAGAGTGAAACACTACAGAAATGATTGCTTCCACCTTCCCAGCAGGTGTTTTGTTTTTTATTGCTATTACGGTGTGATTTTTTCTGTATTGAATTATTAAGCAAGACAGTTATGGTGTTTAGGAAATCTAGTATTTTCCCTAAAACCATCTGAGCATTGTGATGCATGCATGATTGTATATATATATATATATTCAATTATTTATTTCTTCATCAATTTATCTATGTTTTATAAGGAAAAAAGAATATATAATTTCTAACCATAACTTTTTTTTATTTTGTTATGAGTATATTCAGAACTTTGGCTACTTTTTATAATTTACTTTTTAGAGTCAATACCCAACATGTTATTTAAAATTTCATTCATATCACAGAGGTGTCACTTAAGTTTCAAATAATTAACAAACTTTTTGTCTTTTTATTAAGGTTTGTCAAAAAGTTAATTGTCAATTCTGTACCAAAAAAAGACTCTTGGATTCAATTGTCACGATAGTTTTCTTTCTTTCGCTCTTTTTTTTTTTTTTTGCTATTGTTACTATCTTTTCCTAGTTTCTTCAAAAATGTTCTACATATATTTGTCTTAATTAAGTCTTGCTAATTTTCTAGATTACATTTTAAGACTTCTCTGACATCAGTTCTAAGAAAAACACCTTTCCCTTTTTTCTTTATGTTTTTGCTAATATTGATATAGGTAACTAAGATTGTAAAAGCCTTTATTTTTAATATCTAAAATTTGAATAATACAAGTTAGTTGAGTAATTTTATAAGGTAATTGATAATGAAAATTATTGTGATATTTCTGGCAAGAATACCACTTGGGATAAATTTAAAATAACACTATGAGCACTTACGTTCTTTTAAGAACTATCTATATAGGATCAAATTGACAACAGCAACTCGAAAGACTAGATAGGAATCTTAGGGTGCAGTGAATTTGTGTTAATAAGGGAGAAACAACTCAGAAAAAGAGGGTGAAAATGGTTGCACAATTGAAAGAATGTAATCAGTGTCACTTAATTGTACGTGTATAAACTGTTGAAATGGTATATGTTTTGTTTTGTATATCCTCAACACCAACAAAATAAATACAATTTAGGGGAGAAAAGAAAATAATAATACTTATATATGAGTAGTATTTAGGGTGGATCAAAATTAAAGGATTTAAATTTTTTAAATACTTTATGTAAGGAATGCCAAACAAGTTTTTGAAATCATTTTCCCTGTTCGATTGTCTGTATGAAGTAATGAACACATCGTCAGTGAATTTGCTATTATTCTCCCGTGAAATCTATGCTGCTAATCTTAAATGCTGCTTAAAAAAAAATCCATCAAAGCTTACATAAATTACTGAGTCATACTGTTTCAAGACATGATTGGAACTCAGGAATTCCTGGCATTTAATTTTAAACTCAATGCTCCCAGATGCACATCTTCCTGGATAATTCATTAATCAGGAAAGCTAGAAACTATTCATCATAGTTCAGTGTAACAATTCTTTCACATGGTCCTATCTTTGTGGGGCTATACATTTTGAAAATTGCTTACTCTTGGGCATTTTCTCCATTCGAAGATAAAATATCATGTCATCAACCTAAAATCTCTTCTATAATGATCGAGAAATGTGCTGTTCATTTTTTAAAGGGATTCTGGCTAGCCGACAAGATCAAACAGTCAGCATTTGAATCATTACTGCCTTGAAAGATTTTATTATTAAAACAAGTCTTCATTATTAGAAAATTCATTTGGATACATATGAAGGAAAAACAACATTTCCCATCATGGAAGAATAACAATGCTGTGGTAATGTTTACATGTAATGCCTCTAATTGCTGTGATCTTTTAGGTTTTAAAGACAGTATTGGGAGAGGCAGAAACTGTTAGTCAGAAAGTCAGAGACTGATTCCACTATGTCTACGGTGCTAAGGGAGAATCTTTCATCGCATTATATCCTACTTAATCTCCAGTCACGTCTGCTTCCTTCCTTTCCTTGACAACCTAGAGTCCAGCAACAAAGAAGAATAGTAGTGAAAGCCCTTGTTATGCATCTTACAACATTTGTTGATGCAAACAGGACTGCCTTCTCCTCTGGTGACAAACACTGGAGCTTGTTCTACAAACACCCCTGACGTTGGACACTACATGACACTACATGATGCAAATATATGTCTTGATCCTGGAAAATGTGTGCAGTTTCCACTATGGTTGTTACATCTTTCCAGCACTGGCTTCTGATTCTCTGTCATGTGCATCTGATTACTAGAGTTTGAGTTCATTTTCGAGATGTAGTTGTAAAAGAGCATTGATAACGTGCATTCGATTTCTAGAGTAGAATTCAATATGCACTTCAAAGTTAAGGAATTACTGAAACATAGAGAGAAGACTGAGATACTTTACAGACACCAAGGATATTAATCACCATTTAAATGTGTTGCTTGGAAACTCTATGGGGCAGTTCTACTCTGTCCTATAGGGTCGCTATGAATCGGAGTCGACTCGATGGCTGGCACTGGGTTATTTTACAGTAACTGATATTTTTGCAAGTAGTTACACAACAATCACAATATAAAAAACAATCACAATATAGATGTCCTAATACAAATATTTGATTCAAGGAGCGGTATTTTGTTTTTGTTTACTTGTATTTAATATTAAAAAAAAATAATAATTTTTTTTTTTATGGACATGGAAGCAGGCTGACGTAGTGTTTTTTTTTTTTTTAACCAGCATTTTTTTCATAAGTAAACATACTGATATGATGCACTGGGGTAATCTCCTAAAGTTGCCTATTGCTGCTCCAGGTTCTGCCTAGATGTTCCAGTGCCTGAGAGGGTCAAGACCTTGGCTTGCCTATAACCTTCTTACAGCATGTTGCTTGGTAAACTATATGTACCTTGTGTGAATCACTTAATCTCTAGGATCTTCTTTTCCTGATTTATAAAAGTGGGATTAAAATGCATATTTATATCTATATTTTAGGGATATGAATTTATTAATAAGTAGGTATTGATGCAAAACAATTTAAGACAAATACAGCACTAAATATAGTAGTCAGATAGCAATGTAACTCTTATGTTAATCTTATGAGAATAACTTCTATTAAGACAAGCCTGGGTTAATTTTTAAAATAGATAAGGGTACTTCCTTTTTTTTTTTTTTTACCTTTTAATAACTTTTTTATTTTAAAATAGATTTAGATTTATGAAAACGTTCAGAAACAGCAATGTTACTGTACACCCCATACCCAGTTTCTCCTGTTAATAATGTTTTACATTAGTATTGTATACTTTTCACAATTAAAGAACTAATATTTATATACTGTTACTAACAAAAATCCATACCTTACACAGGGCTCCTTAGTTTCTACTTAATGTCTTTTTTTCTATTCCGGAATCTCATCTAGGATCCCATTCACATTTAGTTGTAATGACTCCATAGGCTTTTCTTGAATGCTATAGTGAGGGTGTGCTACTTTTTTAATAAATAAATATATACTATAGTTATATACTGTATTTTATATTTAATATAAATGTATACTATATTACAAAGTATATACGTAATTTATATATACTCTATATTTATTGTATATACAGTCATGTGTTGTTTAATGTCCACAATATGTTCTGTAAAATAGGACATTATGAGGTTTGGACATTGTGTGAACCCCAGATTATATACAGGCAGTTCCCGGGTTAACGGCGCCTAGCCCAGCACACTCTTCTGCCTGCCTGAGGAGCAGGAGCAGCCCACCCAGCGTCCCCAGACACTGCCTGCTTGCCAGACAAAGCCAAAGAGCTATATCCACTGGATACAGGAGGCTGGCCTTCCAGGGTGTGCGGCTGCGGGCTGGGCTAGGGTTGTGTTACAGCCAGACCCGTACTTTGTACGTGAATGCCCCCTAGGATTTCCAGGGATCTGTTGGTGGATTACAACTGCCTACTTTTTGCTAGCAGAGGAGCTCTTAAATATCAAATCCATTCAAAACTAAATTAATTAACCTTATTATTTTAACTAAAAGAAAACTATCCCTTTTGAATTATTTTCAAGGTTTTCCTAAGACGTTTTTACACTATGTAAGACAAATTCATTTGGATATGACAAGTATGTGCACAATGCAATTGATTTAAATGTTTAAAAAATAATATTCATTAGTCAAATTACATAGGCTTATATCTGGGGGACAGTTAGAGACTGTCAGATGATACTAGTTTGATGTGTCTCCTTAAACATCGCTAACAAGTTTTTTTTCTCATCAATATTTTCTCTCTTCCCTTCATATTCTCATATCAACATCACACTCCAATCAACTTTAAAATTTCTAACAAGGACGACACTCACACAGGTCACAAGAATGGTGATAATGACTAATATGCCTAAGTTTTGATATTTGAATGTGCATATATTATAAAAAGGAGTTAAACTTACTGTTTCTTGCTTTTAATTTCACACTGATATTCTCATATATACTACATATAGTGCTTAATGTCTTAAACATCTTTAAGTAACCTCGGGATTTTTTTTTTTCAAAAATCTGTCATATATAAAGGCATATCAAGTTTTATCATTTAACTACAATACTATTATTATTATTTGAGGCAGCCGAGTCAGTTCCGGCTCATAGCATCCCTATGTGTAACAGAAGGAAACACTGCCTGGTCCTGCGCAGTCCTCACAGCCATTGCTGTTTGAGCCCATTGCTGCAGCTACTGTGTCAGTCCACGCTCATTTGAAGTTTTTTCCTCTTAGTTATTAAATGTTGTAACAGTGCTTCCTAGGTTTAAGAGTACAAACTCTGGAGGTATGTTGCTTGGGTTTTAATTATCTCCCTACCACTAACCCCTGGTAATCTCATCCAAATCATCTGTAAAATGCAACAACATTGACAATTGCATGAGACTTATAAAAATAAATGATTCAATGGATACGAGCGCTTAGCATACTCACCAGCACACAGGATACCCTCAATATATATTATATAGATTTCGTCCTTTAGTTGTATTAAGATTTTATCTTTAGTAGTAATAATATTTTCCATTTCCCAAAAACATGTTTCCTCTTCAGTTGCAATATACATATGTGGCAGAAAAGAGCAGAGTTTTCTATCACCTCTCAAAAATAATTTCTATCCCCCCTGCTACTAGTCCACTGTCCATTTACAAGTCTTCTTAAATAATAAGAAAAAAAAAAGGCATATGATGAAAATCCATCTTATTTGCAATGTATGTTTGCACGCATGTGGGAGAGCAGTAAGAGAGAAAGTATACTTATTTTATATAGCATTTTTAGTTCTTTTAATTTGCACCTTGGGCAGAGTGAGCTGGGAAATCATTATAGGTAGGGAGAAAGCTGTCAAATGTATTCAATAGTGTACTTCTTTTCTGGATATAGTTTTTGTTATCGCAATCTTAAACTTCTTTATTTCTTTTACACAAGTTGTTCTTTAAGAAAGTATAAAATTATTAGTTCTCTGTGTTCAGAAGCTTACTGTATGTGTTACGAACTCCCATATAGCCTTCCCCCAGGCTATTTATTATAGTAACAGCAGATGAATTTTAGATGTCAGTTAATGATGCAAGATGGGTCACACTGATGATTTTTATTGGAATAAGGGACAGCCTAAGAAAATGAAAATCTAAATCTATACAATTGATATGGAATAGTTAAATGACTGTTTAAAACTTTGTTTAAATGTTAAAGACTACAGCAATTGCAGATTGTGATTACATTATTAGGAACTTTCAGCACATACCCTGATACGTATACATTTTTTGTCTAAATCGTTGGTTGTATTTTCCAGTCTTATCTATTTGCAATTTATTTTTTAAAGAGAATAATTCTTTGGGAAACATTCTGGTATACAGTTCTTAAGACATAAATGCACTGTGAGTTTAGGTATAATCATAAATAAGTAACCAAAACTAGTTTAGCTTTAGCCTGTAAAACCTCAGTCATTAACTAACCTACTGGATCCCCCAAATTAAATCACCCTCTGAGCCCCAGCTTATCGTACAGGCAAGGGCAGCAATGAATTGATCATACTAAGTAAGGTTAGGCAGTTTTTGTACTTTATCTTCAGCATGTATAAATATTCTACTTAAAACATTTGCCCAGAACTGGACAAAGTTTCATTCTGTTATACAAAAGGCCACTATGATTTAGAGGCACTTGATGGTACCTAACAACAACAACAATTAAAACATGCTTAACATATATCTCTACACTTATGGAAAGACTCATCATTTTAACTTAGTAATATACACTGTCATCAGTAGCTGATTTATATCACTGAAGTCCTAATTTAGGGTCAGAATGCATTTAAAAAGATGTTATTAATTCTGAGCATTTCTTTTTTCTTTAACCGTGTTTTAGGTGAAAGTTTACAGCTCAATTTAGTTTCTCATACAAAAATTTATACACATATTGTTATGTGACACTAGTTGCAATTCCTATAATGTGATAGCAAATTCCTCCTTACCACCCTGGGTTTCCCATGTCCATTCAATCAACTCATGTCCCTCCCTGCCTTCTCATCCTGCCTCTGGACAGGAGCTGCCCATTTGGTCTCATGTATCTGCTTGCACTAAGAAGCACACTCTTCACCATCATATTTTATGTTTTATAGTCCAATCCAATCTTTGACTGGAGAGTGAGCTTCAGGAATGGTTTTAGTTCTAGGTTAATAGAGCTTCCAGGTGCCTATGGCTTCGGGGGTTCCTCCAGTTTTAGACCACTAAATCTGTTTTTTTTTTTTTAACGTGAATTTGCATTCTTTGCCACACTTTTCTCCTGCTCCATCAGGGAGTCTCTGTTGTGTTCCCTCTCAGGGCCATCATTGGTGGTACCTGGGCACCATCTAATTCTCCTGTTCTCAGGCTGATGAGAGTCTCTAGTTTATGTGGCCCTTTTGTCTCTTGGGCTAATGCTTTCCTTGTGTCTTTGGTGTTCTTCATTCTTCTTTCCTACAGGTGGTTTGGGACCTATTGATGCATATTAGATGGCCCCTCACGAGCCTTTAAGACCCAAGACACCACTCACCAAAGTGGAATGTAGACCTTTTCTTAATAAACTTTGTTATGCCAATTGGCCTAGACGTCCCCTGAAACTTTGGCCCCCATGAGCATTTCTAATTTAGAACATGACATGTTCTACATGGAAATTTTAATCACAGTCAAACTGATGTATGTGCTACATCTTCAGACCCCATTCAGTGTTCTCTAGAGAAACAAAAACACAATCAGTATGATATGTACCTGTATTCTTAAAGAGCTTGGTTTTATGGAATTGGAGCACAGTATTCTGGGAGCTGGCAAAGCCAAAATATGTAGAAAAAGTAAGGCAGGAGTTGATGTTGCAGTCTTGGGTCCAAAGCTGATAAGTCAGGCCGGCAGGTTGGAAACTCAGACAGGATTTCTGTGTTACAGTCTTGAGGCATAAGCCCTTCTCTGGAAAACTCCCCTGTTTTGCTCTTAAGGCCTTCAAATGATTGGATAAGGCCTACCCACACTATGGAGGGTAATCCTCTTAAAGTCAACTGATTATAAATATTAATCACATCTAAAAATACCTTCACAGCAACATTTAGACTGCATTTGACAGGACATTTGGGCACCATAACCTAACCTATCGGACACATAAAATTAAGAATCACGTATGCCATTATTCCCCCATTTTGTAAATGCGATAACTAAGGCGCAGAGAACGTGATTAACTTGCCTAAAGTTACAGATGTGAGAGTGGATTCGTACCCTGTAATACATGATTTAAAGCCTGGCGCCTCCAAGCATGTTATTCTGCCTTTCCAACTGAGTTAACTCACGTTCAAAAGTGTGCACATATGTATACATTTTTGTTTTGTTTTGTTTTCTTCTAAGCTTACTTTTTTAAGATACAGGAATCAACAGCAATGGATTTGGGGTTTGGTCGCATATAATGAAATGCATTGGATTTAAAAGTCTTTTTTTTTTTTTAGACAAATGTGTACACCCATGTAACCACTGCTATAAACAAGATATAGAATATTTCCGTTCCTTGAAAATGCTTTATTGTGCCCCTTTCCAGTCAGCTCCCTGAAGTCCCAGCCCTAGGCACCCACTGATCTGTCTTCTGTCGGGTAAGTTTTGTCTCTTCTACAATTTCTTGTAAAGAGTTCAGGTAATTACTTTCTCTCAGAAGGTGTTTTTGAAATTCCTTTATGGGTGCCACATGTACCAGTTCTGAGTTAACCATATATTTCTTAGCATTTCATTGCATGGATATAGCATCTTTTGTTTATCCACTCTTCAAAAGATAGGCATTTGTTTTATTTCCAGATCTTGACCACTATGAGCAAAGCCGTTATGAACATCTGTGGACAAGTTTTGTGTGGACATATGTAATCATTTCTCCTGGGTGTTACCTAGTAGTGGAATTAATGAGTCAAATGGTCAGTGACAAAATGAGGAAAGCTTGTTGAAAAAACAGACATGCCAGGAGACAGATGCCTTAAAGAAATTCACTCTAACAAAACTTAAAAAATAGTAAAGAATAAATCTCTTTCTTAATGACTTACTTCAAAAACATTGCACACTCTTAAAAAAAAAAAAAAAGACACTCAGCAACATAAGATTCATGTCTCCAGCATTTAATAAAAATTTAGTACTCATGCAAAAACAAAAAAAAGACCATAACCAAGAATTAAAAAAAAAAAAAGCAACGCACACCAAGAGATAACATAGAAAACAGAATTATAAAATTAGCAAACAGAGCTTTTTACTCTACAAGCATTTTCTGTGCAATTCATGCTAACAGCTATACTGTGATTACCCACCCCCGCATCTAGAAACTAGTCAATGCTGCAAAAACTACTGGTGTTAGAAAGTTTTTAATTCTTCTACAGAATAATTGAAAAGGATATAATTTGAAACAAAATGCGAAGGAAACGAAAGATACAATCAGTTTCAATATCTATATGTTTGTAACTTCACTATAAAAATGGACTAACTTTTCTATCTCCAATTTACATGTGCTGCCCAAAAGAAAATACATTTATCACTAATCTAGGTGTGTATACATATAAATACTTTCATGTAATCAATATGCAATAAACCAAACACTAAAGTCGTTGCCGTCGAGCCGATTCCAACTCATAGCAACCCTATTGGACAGAATAGAACTTCCCCATAGTTTCCAAGGAGCACTTGGTGGATTCGAAAAGCCGAACTTTTGGTTAGCAGCTGTAGCACTTAACCTCTACACCACCAGAGTGTCCAATTAATATGCAATAGTATATATTAAATATAAAAGTGATAAATCATCTAAAATTGACAATTACAGCATTATTTCTCTTGACTCTGGCTTCCATGCCATCTGTTCATTCAGCAAGCCAAATAATTCCTGATTCAAATAACTTATTGGGTTTGCTCCTCCATTTCTAAATTTTGTCTCTGAGATTGATCCATACTTTCATAATGAAAAATTATCAATTTAATGTTTCCATGTTCTTAAAACTTATTGGGTTGTTACTTTAGTATAAAGTGAAATCTTAAGTTATTATGAATTTAATAATTGGTGAGAGATGGCTTTCTTCAAATTGAACAGTGATCCAACTAAACTCATTCCTACTGTTCAATATGTGAAGGTTGGAAGAATATCAGTGTATTTTTATACGTTGATATATTTGAATAACTTATTCCAATATCGGTGTACACACGAAACAATCCACTGTTTTTGCTTTACACTTTGTCAGCACTTCAAACGCTCCTATTATGAGTCTATCATCTGGATATTGTATATCACGTTTTTCTTTCAGTGTATGTTTCCTTACAGTTACTTAATATAAAATATATTAAATAAGAACATATTTTTTATATATTTCTGCTTTCATGAAATGGAAATGCAGTACAATTTAATGGGAAATTCATAGATTATGAAAACAGTTATTCAGATATTTATTAAACATATTCTTAGAGAATATTATGTGAGGTAAAAATCCTTGGTACCTGTTTATGATAAACTACTTCTCAAAATGTATGTGTCTATTATTTAACCAAAGAAGGTCTTTATTAAAATGATTGTACTGAAATCTCTGATAATCACTGACATATAATATTTTGGACATAGTTCTTATGATACACCTTTTTCTAGCATGCTGTCAGAGATACAAGGAATCCACAATTCTGTTGTCATGATTTTCTACACAATATTTAACCTGAAGCATTCACATGAAAACAAAATCTCCTCTAAATACTCGTGGAAAGCTCTTTTGAAATACTTTCCTACATTATCATAAAGCAAATTAGCAACAAGATTGCACCACATGGTGAGATTGTTTTCCCATCAAATTGTTTACTTTCCTTTCAGTCCACAAAACTTTCATGCCTTTTCCCAGGAGAAAGCCTTCAGCAGAGTAGGGACACTCCATACCACAGAATAGCAGAATTATAAGACTGTCAGAGAAGTCAGGATGCATTGCACTCAGCTGCAGAGTAGGCTTGCCTGGAAAACAGCCATTTTATCTGAGGAGTTCTTTATGGTCTGGTAAATTGTATTCCATTTAAACAAAATAGAAATGACATTCCTGGACAAAATAATTTAATCACTCGGTACGTGGTTAATTTTTCCGACATACCCTATTTCTTCATTTTACGAAATGTGTTTTTTTATTTACTTTGAATTCAAGAGTGTACAGAAATGTACTTTATTTTACCAAAGGGATGTGAATGTATCAAAAAGGAAAAGAGTCCTCCTACCCTGCAAAAAATAAATATATAAGTAAAATTAATACAGGCTTTTACAAAGAGACTATGGGAAATAATTTTCCAATATTTAGGCTATAATGGTACTGGGAATGTTAATGTTGCACGAGTCTGTGTTTCTGTGTTGATGGAAAAGAGAAAGAAAAAGTGAGAGAGACAGAAAAAGAAACAGCGAGGATAGAGTAAGCAGTATAAGAACAGCAGCACTAATAAACAAAGTTGTTAATCAAAACTTGTCCTTCTACATTTAAAGTCATGTTAACTCAAAGTCCCATTTTAGGATAATGAATAGACTTCCAGTTAGCACGACGCTTCCTCTGTCTTCATTGACATTCTTTTATTCTTCTTTGTTCTACATTTTTAACATTTGTTCACATTTCAAGGCATTGGACTCATTTGCTTAAGTCATTAAGAAATGCTGGATCCAGGATTTTATTATTTGATTATTGAGTGTTTTGCACACTTGGAAGCAAATTAGTATTCCAGCTTTGCTGCTTGCTGCTAGACACTGAACGCAGATAGAGCACATTATACGTTAGACCAGTTAAGAGGTTTTAAATTAGATTTGTGACTTGAAAGTTTGAATAAGGAAACTAATAGAACACAAAATGAAGCAGAGGGAAAATTAGATTAATTATCTATGTCATTCAGTGTGAACGGTTGCTGATATACCGTGTTGTTGAGTGGCATTTTGGTACTAAAACACCCCTTAATTTAGCCTGTATTAAGTTGTCATAATTGTTATGAAAATGCATACACGTATTTACAGATTGTAAAATATCCAGGAGTGTTTTTAAAACAAAACAAAAAAAAATTAAATAAGTCCTTCGTAGTCTCTTTTCCTCTGTTTATGTCTTTCTCTCCATCTTGCCCTGAATTGTTATAACGAACTAAAACCAATGAATTCTAAGGAATGACAAATTCAGAAAGTGTACACAGAGTGAATCTTTATTATGCGACCGTGCAAACGCTTGATCCATAAAAACAAAAACATGATTAGAAATGTCGTATTTTACAGTTAATCCAAATACGTATTCTGTACGTTTTCCACTAAAATAACTCTTCTATCTTATACTAAAAGCAAAGAAATATTTTCATAATCGTTTTCATTCTTCAGCATTCCTACAAAATGTTATCCTTCACTCACCCAGGGAAAATGGCAGAGATTAATAACAACACTAGCAGTATTGTACGCTGCGACACCAAAGGTTAAACTCTCTTGATCTATCTCTGCTCTAGGTAATCCCAACAAATTGAGCCAATTCTCCTGCACTTCTGATTCAATTCAGATACCCTAAATTCCTATGTCACGTGTGTGTGTGTGTGTGCCCAAGAGTGTCCTTTGCTCTTATTTCAGTCTTATCAAATGACAATAACATTGATACCTAACTGAAATAATTCCTGCTGGTTGCATGAAACGTGCCTGAATAAGTATCCACCTGCTCTTCATAAATAGCATCAGGTGCTCATTCTGTGTGAGAAGCTATATTTTAATTTTAAATATTCAATTTCAGTACTCGGAACCACAGTAACATGAAATTGTCATAATGCCTCCTGGTTAGTAAAACAGTGGGTGAATAAGGAAAGAAAACTTGCAAATTTTCCTTGATAATGAATGAAGCATGACAATTATTATTAAAGTATTTAAAACATAAACACCAGGTAATTCCTACTTAAGTTTTTTTGTTTAGAATTTTAAGGATTAATTCTATAATGTCAGAATTAGAAATAATATGCTTATCCCTCTAGACAACAACTAAGTAAATTATAAATTCTCTCCCATTGTTTATAAATATTTTTACACTTTATATAATGTAAATATTTTGACTCACCAGATAAAATTTCAGTGTAAATTTCAACTGATTAATGTAAAATGATAAAGCAGAGAAAGTGACATATAAAGATATGTAATACATAGATTTGTCTAGGCAGAAGTATAGAACTCTCAGCTATAACACAAAGTATCAGATTGTCAAAATTAACACAAACCAAAGATTTTACCTAGTATCAAAAAAAAAAAAAAAAACAAAGTATACTATTAATTTTAAGTATATGGGTTAAGATAAAACATAGCGGGAGCAGGAAGAGGTTTGAGAATGCCTTTATAACTCCCTGGGTATTTTCATACCTTATCAGGATACACTCAGGCAAAATTAATATTTTTAAAGTGTAAATTATATATGTATTTTCATCGGTTAAATAATTGGGAAGAGTTCGATCCTGAGACATCTGTATACTTAGATGATTGCACAGCTTATGAGAATTTTTCCTGGGAAGTATGCATCAAAAATCAATTCATCCCAGGTTTATTTATGATTAGAAATTATAAACAGACCAAGTATGTCTGGTGAAATCAGGTAGGAAAAACTATTTGATTTCCAAGAGTTCTGTCATTAATATGTTTATATGAAGATTTGACTAGTCATCTTTTTTCCATCCCTCCTTCCTTCTTTTCATTCTTCATTCTCCCCTTCCTCTTTCCCTTTCCTTCCTTTCCTTTTTTTTCTTCCTTTCTTTCCTTTCCAAAAGCTTTCCTCAACCCTTACCCCCACTGAAAAATGAGAGGATAGATTGCAGGCCTGCCGCTAATCATTTCCTTCCCAAGATACTAATACGCAGTTTTGTGGGGGTATTTTGTGATTTAATTTGTGAAGGATTCAGAAGAAGGAGAGGAAATATATGTAGAGCTTAGAATAGTGCCTGGCATACAGTAAGTTCCATATAAGTATTAGCTATTGTTGTTTTTTTTTATTGTTGTTAGGTATCATCTAGCTGATTTCATTCATAGCAATCCCATGTGAGAGTAGATCTTCCCTATAGGATTTTCTAGGCAGCCCTTGTGGCACAGTGGTTAAGCATGCCACTGCTAACCAAAATGTCAATTTTCTGAACCCACCAGCTGCTCCACAGGAGAAAGATGGGGCAGTCTGCTTCTGTGAAGATTTACAGCCTTAAAAACCCTATGTTGCTGGTCTACTCTGCCCTATAGGGTCACTGTGAGTCTGAATTAACTTGATGGCAACAGGTTAATCTTTATGGGAGCAGATCACTACGTAGTTCTGCCTCGGAGCTCCTAGGTGGTTTCAAACAACCAACTCTTCAGTTAGCACCCCAGCCCTTAACCATTGCACCACCAGGGCTCCTTCTCATTCACATCAACATTAAAAAAAAAAAAAACACTAAGATTTCCTTAGAAGAGTCCTTTAAAGTTCACAACCATTTTTTTAAGTCAATGCAAAAACAAATTTACTTTCAGCAACGGTAGGGAAGGATATAAAGCCTGAACATATTTTTACCTAAGTCAAATAGTATTTGATAATCAAGAAGAGTCTTTAATCAGTTATCAGCTTCTACTTCCTATCAATATAAAAGAATGCTTTTCTCAGTCACCGTCCAAGGATTAATTTTCCTGTGGTTTAAAATCATGACAATTTTTAAATACACAAAAAAATATCTTCCCTAAGGACATGATATTATCCTTAAAAAAAAAAAAAATGGAATTCTGAGTCATGAACAATTAAGAGAAACTTGGTATAGGAAGAATAATAGTTTAGTCTTTCATTACTCTTGAATTTTACTCTCGATAAAGTGACTTTGTCGCAATCATTCAGTTAATAACCACTCCTTATTATGCATGTAATATACAATCATTGCAAAGATACAGAGAATACAGAAATATTAGTATCATTTTTAAAAGTAAAAATATGTTATCCCACCTATATTTTAAACCTGGAGGCGTAGGTGTTAAGAGCTATGGCTGCTAACCAAAGGGTTAGCAGTTCAAATCCATGAGGCACTCCTTGGAAACCCTATGGGGCAGTGCTGCTCTGTCCTATAGGGTCTCTATGAGTCAGAATTGACTCAATGGCAATGGTTTTGATTTTTTTTTTTTAATATTTCAACCAGTGACCATTGTTCACTATATATTTTTGACATATTTTCTACACAATTTTTCTTCACATATTTTCCAAAACATTTTGAAGGTAGGCATATGTCTGTGTCTGTGCTATGGAATGGTTCTTTACTATATATTTTTAATCTTCATGATATCAATTCAATTAGATGTTCATCAACTCACATTTTCAGCTTTTCCATGCTCTTTTGAATTTTTCTAGTGGTGAAAATCATGAGCTTAAGCTTATGAATCAGATCCCAACACTCATTTGTGCAACCTGCCTAGAGAAACAGTATATTTATATTTTTACACATAACATCTACTTTAATCTTTAAAATAATGCGTTTTTTAAAATATATTTATGAATTAAAAACAATAATTAGGAGCTAAGATTTTTTTTTTTTTTTTTTAAGATGTTAGTGACAGTATGACCACAACAAAGAAGAGTTAGGCAAATGCCAATCACACAGAAGGAATACTCAGCAAAGTTGGCTCATTAGCCAAGGGGTAAAAAAAAACACAGCTAATTCTGTACTGACTGAAAAGCTCCATTAAAGAATGCGACAGCACTGTATTTAATTTAGTTAGTTTTGTTAGTTTAATTTAGGTCTAGATTTATTTTTTTACTTAACCAGAAATCACTTAAACTTATAACTTTTGCCAGTGAATGAGACTGAAGGCCTATTTAACTGGGTTTTTTAAATTTTGTGGATCACCCAAACCAAACCCACCACCACTGAGTTGATTCTAATTTATTGCGACCCCATAGGGTTTCCAAGGCTGTAAATCTCTATGAAAGCAGACAATCACATCTTTCTCCCATAGAACCATCGGTGGTTTCGAACCGCCTACCTTCTGATTATCAGTCCAGTGCTTTAACCACTGGGCCACAAGGGCTTCTTCATTTTACAGATTAAGAAGGCTCAAGTTGCACATTTTTTGAATATTTAAAATTTCTCTATGTTAATTTCACATGATTAAAATGCATTAGTGATTTCAGAAGTGACTCTGTTACAGCTACTGGCAGTAAAAGCAGACATTTGATTGGTGTACATCAGATTGGCAAAATAAACACACAGAAAAACATATAAATAATTTCAAGTGACTTCTGAACAATACAGGCTCCGTGGGTAGGTCAAGTGGTTAAATGCTCAGATACTAACCAAAGGTTGGCAGTTCTAACACAGCCAGAGGTGCCTAAGGAGAAGGAACTGGCAATCTGCATCCAAAGCCTCATAGCCTTGAAAACCCTATGGAGCACAGCTCTACTGTGACACACATAGGGTTTCCATGAGTGGAAACTGACTTGATGGTAACTAGTTAGGCTTAGTTAGGCTTTTTTTTTTTTTTTTAACCAACCTGCTCTTACTGTACATCTGCGATGAGATATGTTCTATTCTGAGGGGAAATCAAAAAGAACCACAAAGAATTTCTAAAGTCGAAACTTTAGTCTGTTAGTATTAATAAGAATTATAACTTTGAAAGTACTTCATAAATGATGTTGGATGACACAATAAGTGCAACCATTAATGTTATGTTATAAAACTCACGATTTTTTCTGGATGTGAAAAGAATTACAAATATGAAATCTAATAATTGAAGTAAACCCTGTGTAATTTAAGTATGTTTTGGAAATATCAATATATAACAATATCATTTTACAAATCTGTATTTTATTTCTAGCTATTTTCATTCAAAATATTTAGAAGCAAAAACACCTCCGTAGAAATAAAGGCAGGTAGCTTCCCTAAACAAACTCACTGCTGTCGAGTCAATTCTGACTCATAGTGACCCTACAGGACAGAGTAGAACTGCCCCATAGAGTTTCCAAGGAGCACCTGGTAGATTAGAACTGCCAACCATTTGGTTAGCAGCCGTAGCTCTTAAGCACTATGCTACCAGGATTTCTGTAACTTCCATATCTTGATTGAAAATATTCTTTTCCACTGAAATGATTCAAAGGTGTTAGGACAAATGGTTGAGACCAGTTCTGGCTCAGGTAATGTAAGTAAGTAATGGAGAAAAGTGGATGTGCACCCTTGAAGGTCCTTCAAAACTTCAGAATAGGCAGGCAAAGGAGATATACATACAAATATATATACATATATACATACTTATATGTACATATGTATACTCTACAAAGGAGGATAGGAAAGTCATATAGTAGACTAAATTCCGAAGAAGTCTTTTCAGGAGACATAATGTTTGTACAGCTTGAAAGAAAAATACGAGTTTATCTTGAAATAACAGCAAGAATATATATATATGTATATTCCAATTAGAAGGTACAACATTTTGTATATTACATGATCCTGAAAATTCCATCGGGTTGTTAGCTAATATGATTTAGAAAGCAAAAGGTGCATAATATAAAGCTGAGAAAATATATAAGAATAAAGTGGATAAAATAGACTTTATAACAACTGCAACAACAACAATTTTATTAATACATACTGTACTGGACTTATCTATGACCAATCTAAGAAAAGTCTAGCTAGAAGCCTTAAGAGCTTTGAGCATTACTTCAAATAGAGTATTTCTAATCTCCCTCCTCTTCAAGCAAACAGAAGTCCATTCATTAAAAATAAATGAATGACTATCAGCCCATGAATGGATAAACAGAATGTGCTATGTACATACAATGGACCCAATGGAATACTAGTCAGCAATAAAGAGAAATGTAATCCTGATATATGCCACAATGAATGAACCTTGAAAACATTACGCTGGGTGAAAAAAGTCAGTTGCAAAAGGGATAACTATTGTATGATCTCACTTATATGAAATAAGCAAATATATGGGAACCAAAGGTTATTATTGGTTACCAGGTGGGAGGAGGAGTTTTGCTTAGGGGCTGCTGAGTTCATGTTAATGGTGATGGAATGATTCAGAAAAGGATAGTGAGAATACTTCTGCAGCTTGAAGAATATGATCAGTGTTACTGAATTGTACATGTAAACAGTGTTGAAATATGTTTGTTAGGTATATTTTTACCACAATGTTTTTTCTATGAATAAATTAGTTAATGACTCAGTGAATGAATACTATGTTTGTATGAAGTTGATGAAACAGGCTATATTAACTCAAGAGTTTTCTCCCCCAACATAATGAAAAAAAAAAATTCATAGGCTATAAGCCATTCTGCTTTTAAAAAGTTTATATAGTCTGTAGTGGAAATTGGAGTGGAGAGGGGCAAGTACCTGATAATTGAGGAACAACTAGCTGTCTTAGCATCCTCATCTGTTCATTCTATCATCTCCATCATTTCTGAGTCTGGTTCTATTGAATAAAGTAGAATTTAGAATGACATCATATCAAAAAAGAAAAAAAAAAAAACAAGAAAGGATGGGAGGATGGCAAGGAGGGAAAAAAGAGGCAGGGAGGAAGATGAAAGAGAGAGGGAGGGAGGGAGGAAGGTAACTGCAGAAATCATTAAGAAAGAAAGCGAAAGCTTAAAGTTTGCTATTCTCCCAGCATCATCTATGTCTCTTACTGGTAATATCATTCCCCTATCTTCTGGACTGCCACACAATCTGTGAGGTTTTTTGATTTGATAAAGGTTTCAGTCCCACTATACATACCCATCACTATGTCCATTCAAACACATCACAGTTTGAAAGGGCATGTGATTCACCTATCCCATGGCAAAAATAATTAGTTACAGAAACAGGATTAATGCTGTTCGAAATCTCTCCTCCTGTTGGTCTTTCCTGTGCTCATATTTCCTGAAACAGGGAGAAATCTTCTCCATTGTAGGAAACAACCAGACCATCCATGCCAAAAAGCAGAACCAACAGGCAAAAGTCATGATGCCATGTTTTGATTAGGAGGATCTATCTGAGTGGAAACCCTGGTGGAATAGTGGTTAAGTGCTACAGCTGCTAACCAAAAGGTTGGCAGTTCAAATCCACCAGAAGCTCCTTGGGAACTCTATGAGGCAGTTCTACTCTGTCCTGTAGGGCCATTATGAGTCGGAATCAACTCGATGGCCACGTTTTTCTTTTTTAATCTGAACCTGAACACAGGTCTATCTCTGGGATGACCAAGTTTTCTGAGATAATTATGTTCCCTTTTGTTTTACCTACATGGAATTGAATTTCTATTACTGGCAACCAATGGAACACAGATTAATAAAGCAAGGAATATAAATTTTACTGAAAATTTGTGTGAAAGGGAGATCTAAAATATAAAGGTTGATTTCAATTAGTTTTGGGAGTTTAATGAAAAAAATAAGAGAGATGGTGCAACTGGTTTTGAAAGAGTAACTTGGGATATGTGTGGGGAAGAAGAGAATGGTTTAATGTAATCCCGAGGCTGCTTTTGTACAAGCAAACACCTCATGGGATTTGGTTCCTTGGTTTGGGGGCATAGGGTATTGTTTTCATGGGACATCTGCATTTTTTGGCCTAATACTGTGTTTAATGATTCTGTTCTACCTCCTAGTTAGCTACCTAGTGCCTAGGGTCTTAAAAGCTTGCAAGTAGCCATCCAAGATGTAATCATTGGCCTCTGTCTGCCTGCAACGACAGTAGAAGAAGGACAGTCAGAAGGAGGAAATGGAGTGTGCGGTTAATTGTCTTCATGAACAACTACCTCCTTTGCCACAAGACCAGAACTGAATGTTACCTCACTACCATTCTGAACATTTTGATTGAACATTCTATAGAAAAATCCTGATCAAAGAGGAAAAATGCAGAATATATCTGAAATTACCATGGAATACAGATTTTCTGCAGCCACAGAGGCTGGATGAATCCCTAAAAGTATCACCCTGAGATAGTCTTTAAACCTAAAACCAAAAATACCTTCTAAAGTTCCTTAAAACAAAACAATAGTTTAGCTTGATTAGTCAAGAATGTCTACCTTGAGCATTGTGCTCTTTTAATATCTATCCACATGGTTTCAAATTGACAACAGCAACTAGACAGATTAAGTGGGACATTTAGGAAGCAGTAAGTTATGTTAATGAGGGAGGAACAACTTGGAAAAGGAGGGTGAGAATGGTTACATGACTGGAAGAATGTAGTCAATGGCACCGAAGTATACATGTACAAATTGTTGAACTGGATCGTGTTCTGCTGTGTACATTCTCAACAACAACAGCAAAAATAAAGTAACATACTAAAAATTGCATTATTGTGTGTGATAGAACCCTATCCTGTACCTGCCCTACTGAAGTTTTAGTAAACTCATTTCACAGAGTGGTAATATTGGGTTTGGGGGACCTTTTACCTTGAAAAAAATAATTATTAATAAAAATGGTGGTACTTATTTGGGGAAGCAATTCAAGGCTTATTACATTATTGCTTAAAAAAAGTACTAAATACTAATATGGGGGGGTTAGAACATATCTTATGGTCATCACCCCTGTTTAAATATTAAGGGCCTAAGAGCATAAATTTAAATAACCCTGAAGGAAAAGAATTTTTAAACAAAGAAATTCAGTGTTTGAAAAAGCCCATTTTGAGTAAACTCACAAAACTGGACATTCACTGTGAAGGTTAATGTGTTATATGTTACTTATTCAACTGCATTTAGCCATTGTCAACTATTAGAATTGAGCTAGATACATCATAGACAGGAAAATACTTCACTTTGAAATATCTGCACCATTAAGATAAGGGTGAAATCCACCTTAAGACTCCTTTTATATTATTTGTTCTTTCTGCATTAGAAGCTTGAGGAGTTTTGCATATTCATATAATTGTGTGCATGAATATTAAAAGAGACTTTTACGTTGACAACTTATTAGATTACCTCCAGCAAAGTCAAAAAGGAAAAAAAAAAAATTGAAAATGTTTAATATTTAGTTTCAATGTTGATCATTTCCAGAGAAGGTTATTATAACCTGACACTGAACCAAGATGTGTCTCTTTAACATTCTGCAGCATTGTCATAACTAGTTAAGGAGCACAAAAGAATAGAACTGTAAGGATAAATGATAAAAGCAAAGAAGTGCAGAAAAGGATAAAAGGGCTGCTGCTGATGTTGAGTTTTATTTGTAAGACATCCCCTCCTAACCCTAATTAAAGCAAGCAGTTAGCATGAAGCATATTCAGGGAGCCCTCAGTAGTAGCATGTAAGCTCAGATTTCTGAATCTCCTATGAAGGTTATGGCAACATTAATATTTAAAGAGCCTCTCAGCCACGGGTTGTGTTAAAAATCAGGAGACCTGGGTTCCATTCGTGTTGTTTCTTTTTATAAAAATTATTGAAATTATATTGAGAGAACTGCAGTTTCTCTGGCTCTCCTAATGCTAGAAAAACAATGAAATAGTTTCGGTAAAGCAATTTGAACAACTTTCTATTTGAGACGATTTGTTGCAGTGTCACTAAAAAAGCTGATATATTGCAACTTCGAAGATGAAATTTATCTTAGATAGTACTGATAAAGCAGCAGAAAATGACATTACCTTAAACTTGCTTCAGCAGTTCCCATCAAAAGAGTCTTAAGGGGATTTAAGGTAACTCTCAATCTTCTCATTTTAGCTGGAAAACAATCTGTCAGAACTCTGTTGTCGCTGAGATCCATATTCCCCTTCCTAAGGAAAATTCCCTGACTGCCCAGTAATGTAAGTCCCAAGTGGAGTCATAAATCTTATTTGCAGAGTGAAGTTGTAGCCTGAATCAAGCAGGAGGTTTGGAATTTGTGATCCTTTGGGAAGGAGTATTGTATGGCTCTGCAATTTATTTATTTTTATTGTGGAAGTTATTGAAGTAAATAGGGCTGAATTTGTGTAAATTCTTTTACCTAAAGGGCAGCTCCACACAAAAAAAAAAAAAAAATCAGGACTCTCTGTATAACAAGGGAGAGATTAAAAATTATTAATATTATCCTACCTAACATAAATGAAGGCTCCAAGGAAAAGTTGATACCAAGAAATGAAAAGGAAACGATTGTGATAACTGTCTTTTTTTTTTTTTTCAATAGTCCAGACACTAAAGACTTATGTGAGTGGCTGTGTGTCTTAGTCAAGTGCTCCTGGGATAAGTTTTAGACAATTGTAGTTACAGTTAAATGATCACGGGCTTCTTCGACAGAAGACTCATTTACGAAGAGCTGGCCTTTATTCAGTGCCAGTTGTCATGATGTCTACTCCAGCTCAAGGCAACCCCATGAGTGTCAGGGTAGAACTGTGTTCCATAGGGTTTTCAACAGTTGGAGTTTGGGAAGTAGGCCATCAGTCCTTTCTTCTGAGACACCTCTGGGCAGACTCAAACTTCTAACTTTTCAGTTACTAGCTCAGTGTGTTAACTCTTTGCTTCACCCCAGGACTCCTTGGTCTTTGTAGCCGTTGTATTTTGTCTTCTGTGACACATAGGACAAGCACACTCAACAAGTCACATGGAATCCCTATCCTCACTCCACCTGTAAATGTTCTCTTCTTTGGATGAGATTGAGCATATTGGTTTTAAAAGGTTGTGTGGGCACAATGAAGCAATTACAAATGGGTAATATGAAAAGACTGGATCTTTTATCCTGCTGAGGCTCTATATGTCTTTCTGGTCAAAGTTTGTGAAGGTCTAGTCAAGTGGATTTGCCATCAGGAATCGGCAGAAGTGGATTGGAACCATGTTGTATTCATAATTATGCTGCTGACACAAAATAATTGCCCTGCCGAGCTGCTTGTTTCCAGGGGTTCACCAGACTTTCTGTCCAAGAATGAAATTTAGGAAATATCAAACCATTATGTATCTAGGTAGGTCACCAGAATGTGCTCACAGACACAATTCAGAATTCAATTATCTATCAGTCAGAATGTGTGTATATTTTTCATCTTTCTGAGATTTTTATTTTTTACAACCATTTCCTTCAAGGTTCTATGACTTTTGTCTGGATTTTATTTTCCCTGCATATTGCAGTATTCTAATGTAGCCATTTAGTGAAGGTAACTGACAAAAATGGATGGAAAAAATGGTATTTTAGCTTTATGATTTCATTTAGTCCCTAGCTTTCTTGTTAAAAAATACTGATTAAAAAGGTTTTTAGAAGTGATATACAGGCCTATTCATAAGTGACATCTACCCAATTAAGATGCCTTTAACTTTATATTTGAAAACCTGTATATCTGTGTAGGAACCCAAAAATATGGAGAAACATTGTGCTCTGCCTGCTTTTGATTTGGCTAATTGTAAAACAACAATAGCAACAATAACAACAAATGAAATAAATAAATAAATAGAAACTCCCTTGTTAACATAATTATTTCACAAAGAGATCTTGTTATCATAGGAAAAGTTATAGTCAAAATAAACTTTAAATTTTACTAGAATTTTGCATATCTCAAAAGGTGAAAAATTATTTTTCAGCAAAATTAGAGATACTCCAAATATGTTAAATTGGCTTGTGATAGATTTAATCTTTTTGTCAAATGAAACTAGATTAAAGTATGAGAAGGTGAACATTAATATATACTATGTTACTGATTTGGATGCAAATAAGATTTGAGATTTTTTTGAAAAGCATGTAGCATGGTATAAAATGTTAGTAAAATAGACTGTCATCCACAAATTTTCATAAAAAGGATTATAAGGAGTAACTCCATTTTATCAAGTGAAAGCGATTACACATTTGAGCCCTTATAAACTTTTTTACAAATTTCCTGATAAGCATCCTGTATATGAAAGAATGTTTAAATTTAATGTTGACCCTTGATTTCCTAAATCCTTATGTCTGGGTGTCCTAGCATTTCCCTCTCTTACCTCCATACATTTGAAGACAATTGTTCTCACACTATCCCAATGTTGTCTATACTTTCACCTCACACATTGGTAAACAATGATTCATTTTTAATCAAAAATTAGAATCTGTGTTTGGATTTCCCCAGCTGTCTTCTTGCGCTTTCACTGTTTGCCACCTGCAATAGGGACGAGGTGTTCATGTCTGTGACACTACAATATGCTACCCATTAACCTTATCCCACCTGTTGGGAAATTAGTTGCTGTAACTATCTATAGAAGTTTCCAGTTAACTATATTCATGTGTATAATAAATCTCCTAAACATAGGTTTACTTCTTTCATATTGGTTTCTGCTATCTATGGATTGAGAACAAAAACACACTACTGCTCTTGTTGTCTCTCTTTAAAGGGCTCTATCAACAGAGGAGGAGTCCCTGAATGGTGGAAATGATTAAATACTCAGCTACTAAATGAAAAGTTGGTGGTTTGAGTCCACCCAGTGATGCCTCAGAAGTAAGGCCGCCCAATCTACATCAGAAAAATCAGCCACTGAAATCCCTACGGTCTATAGTTTTTACTCTGACACACATGAGGTTGCCATGAGTCAGCATTGACTTAACGACAACTTTTTTTCTTTTTTTAATCAACATGGAGATCAAATTATGTGAATTAGAGTTGAAAATGTAGTACTGTTTTGGTATGTAAAAAACTACAAAGTACAGTGTGGCTTCAGTCAGAAAAGAATGCTACGTTTGTCTTTAGCATTCTTGTCAACTAACTTTTAACTACTCTGGGCTATAGGGTGTTATAGAGAAAATCTTGAATGCCGTTTCAAGTTAAAACAGGGGTTTATTAAGAATTTAAAACAATTCCAATTGGGGAACTATGTAGCCCATTGTAAATGGAAGCAGGTAGTCTTGGGGAAGTTTATACAAGCATTCTTATGGGGTAAAAAGAGGAACCAAACCATAGGTAGGGCAATTAAGGGAAAATCAGTGAAAATTGTAATAATCAAACTCTGGTTGGTTACAAATTATTAATAGTATAGTAAGTGATTATAGGAAACCCTGGGGGCATAGTGGTTAAGAGCTATGGCTGCTAACCAAAAGTTTGTATTTCAAATCACTAGATGCTCTTTGGAAACCCTATGGGGCAGTTCTACTGTGGCCTGTAGGGTCACTATGAGTCAGAATCGACTTGATGGCAACAGGTTTGTATGTTTTTGTTTTTTTTAAGTGATTATAGTTTCACAGGAAAAATGTAGATCATGTTCACAAGATACTTACATGTATTTTCTTTGTCTATCTTGCAAAAATATTTTGTTGGCAACAGCACCCAGACAGCACTCTTCCTGAGCACATGTATTTTTGAAGGGTGCAGATAATCACTTGGTTAAGACCCCTCAGGGCATATAGTTTCACATCCTGGTTTTGACCACTGAAGAAAAACATGCTTTTCTCAAAAAAAAAAAAAAAATGCTTTTAGTCTGGAAATCCAGATTAAAATTAGATACCATGGTCAGTGTATCATGCCTCTTTCTCACTGACTACACTTAAAGTTGTCTTTTCCTGAGACAAAGGTTAATCACAGTGATAGTAATTCTGGATTATTCTTCTGGGCCACAAACCTGCTGGGTTGTGACACAAAGAGCTAAAGAGTATAACCCACCCTTAAAAAAAAAAAAAAAAATTGCCATGAGGTCAATTCTGACTCATGGTGACCCTAGAGGACAGAGTAGAACTGCTGCATAGGGTTCCCAAAGAGAGGCTGGTGGATTCGAACCGCAAACCTTTTGGTTAACAGCCAAGCTCTTAACCACTGCACCATGCATACTTATTTCTCTTAGGGTTTTATGTTCAACAGTTAATCCTTTGACCGTCCTATCTGAATTTGTCTATATAGACATTTTCTTTATGACAATAGGAGAGTGTCTTGAGTTCAGATCTTAAAAATCATAATCTAAGGTGGATGTTTATGTGCAAGTTATTTATTAACATAGTGTTCTATAGTGAAATCCAAGGACAGGGTAGGAGAAAAAGCAAAGCAAATTTATGGTTTTACCTAAGATTTATTTATTTTTTTTTTTTTAAGATTTAGACTTGGCTTGATTTCACAGGGAGTGCAGGAGTATTAATTATACCACAGAGTTGTCCCATCTTGAGATAAGATATTTTGCAACCTATTATTAATCATTCGTTGACTGTGCAGAGGGGACACATTACCAGCCAAATGTTTCTGTCTTTTCAGGGAGATTCTCTGGAAAAGGGTGCAACTGAAAACTTAGCACCTAACACTCACAGAAACTGGGTTATAAGTACATAGGGCTGGTAAAAGCAATTCCAGTGCCTTGCCAGATTGTCAACAGTACATAGATTCTGGCATTTCATTTCAAGTTGTTTTTAACCTAGTGGAATATTTCTACCTGGGATTACTGGCACTTAGTATAATGAAGGCAAAGAATCCAGTCACAAACACCTTTATTGGTGCTGTTAAACCAACTTTGACAGCAGGGATCAAGCAAGAATACAAAATAAGATTTTGGTCTCTGTGAAAAGAACATGTACTCATGTGTATCAGGGCCCCAGCAGGAGATTTATTTCAGGGACCCAAAGCAGATGGCACAGTTCTCAACTGACCTTTATGGGACATTGTTCACTGCTTAACTTTACTGAAATGAAGAGGCACGGATTAAAAAAAAAAAAAAAACTCCCTCCCATTCTCAAGAATCTATTTAATCCACATAAGCATTTGTTGTGTAATCACACATAAATATTGAAATAATTAATATTTTCCTCAAAATAACTGAGAATGAAATCAGGGATAGACAACATTTGGTTACCAGCTAAACTGCAGAAAAAAAAAAAAAAAACTGCAGAAGACCCAGCTAAATTTGAATTTCAGATAAGCAATGAATATATTATTACTCTAAGTTTTCCCATACAATATTTGGGACATACACTAAAAAAAGATTCAATGATTATCTGAAATTTAAATTTAACTGGGCATCCTCTTTTTTTATTTGCTTGTAATATTTTATACTTACAGAGCAGTAATGGTGTAGAATTTCAAACAAGGAAAAAAGATTTTTTTTTTAATTTGTCTTGCATTTTTGTTTATTGGGTTATAAATTAAAGATAAAGTTGTCTTTACAAAGAAAAAGAGGAGCAAAGCATCACAATATAATATATTCAAGCACTGAATTATTGTTCCTGCTAACTTCTTAGAAACATAGAATGTTAAACATACACTTATATTAAGCATACACAGGTGTACACACATTAACATAAACACATTTTTTCACCCTTATTAAGTTTTAAAAGTCTACTGCTTGGTGGAGTTACAGCATCAATTTATAAACGATATATAAAAAGAAAAATCACAGCTCCCCTGCAGTGCCAGTTGAAAATACTTTGCATTACATTCACTGCTGAGAAGAGTTGTGCTGAGCTACTTGCTATAATATTGCTTGGAATTGAAGACATCCATCACACTGAGGAACCCCACCAGTTGGAATGCAAAAGGAAGTTTCTTTATGTGTGGTCTCCTTTTAGGAATGGAAGAAAGGAGTCAGTTTTTCTTGTCCACCCTTTCTTCTCCTTTTCTTTTTGTATTATTGTTCAAGAATTTGTAACACAGCAGTTATTCCCTTATCTACTCACACATGCCATTCACAGGATAACTTAAGTGTTTGCATTCATTCCTTACATGCAACACTAGTTGGCTTGTCTGCTTGTTTTTACTAAAAAGTTCCTGAGGAGTAAAAAAGTAAAGATTTTTATAAAATCTCATAAAAATTAACAATAATGAAGCTTTTAAACAACGAAATGCAGCATACCTCATTTTAAGAAAATCATCTCAAATTGTTTCGAACAGCCTTCAAACTGGATGAGCTCATTTAGTTCATCTAATACAGTTTGAATGCTATTTCTCAAATAATATAAATTTGTCCAGCTTTTAAGCTGGGTTCTCCAGAGAAATAAAATTTGAGAGACAGAGAGGTATCTCAAGGAAATGGCTTACATGGTTGTGAAAAGAAAAAATTTTTTGTAGAGGTTGGCAAATCCCAAGCCTATAGATCAGGCATCAGGGTAAAGGCTTCTCCTGAATCACATAGTTGTAGGGGCTGACAAACCCAATATTAGCATGTCAGAAGGCAGGTTTCTGGCTCACAGATTGTGAAGGCTGACGAATCCAAGACCAGCAGATCAGACAGCAGGCTACTGGCTCACAGTTTGCAAAGGCTGATGAATTCCATGAACAACAGGCAACAAGGCAGGCCACTGGCCCAAACCCCAAGAACTGGAGATCAGATGACGATGAGCCGGATTCAAGATCCAGAGTAAGCAAAAGCCAGCGAGCTTTGCCAGAACTTCCATATATATTATTGGATGCAGGCCACACCCTTGATGAAACTCCTCTTACAACTGATTGGTTTATCACATCAACAGATCACATCATGGAGGTGATTAATTATATCACAAAATGGAGGATAACTACATCATTATACCCACATATCTGCCGAATTACATCATTATATAACTACCAAACCACTAAGAATCATAGCCCAGCCAAGTTGAAAACAATTTAACAATCACATTCCACGGTTTGATACCAGTACAAATCTCCTTAAACCATGCACAGTCTCTAAAACAAGATGATTACAAAGTCACGTTTGCTCCTAACATTATACAACTAACATGTATATAACCGAAAATGCACTATTCTTGTTAACACGTTATATTTTATAAGTGAAGAAAAAAAATATTTGATGCAAATACACAAGTAAGAAATACTCATAAATATCATCAAGTCTGTAACTGGTCATGTGACCATAACTGGTATTTAAAAATACCTTCTTCCACCACCCATTCAGTATTTCCTTTGCCCTAGCAAGCAACTCAGCTGGTCATGGTTCTTTGCCTGGTGAGTCGACCCAAACCTTCATTCCTGAAGAGTCTGGGCCATTAGCAGTCATGTTGGAATTGTCTTGCTGTACCTTCCATTGACTATAATCACAGTACGTGGTAGTACTAACTGACACCTTAAGTGATCTCCGCTATTCCAGAAACATACTTCTTCACCTCCATTATGTAATATCAATCTTATTTCCCCTTGGTAATCAGGTTCAATCGCAGCAGCCAATACGGTAACTCCCTTCTTTGTCTGTTGATCTAGAAACATGAGAAGATCAAAGTGGCCAGGTGCTATTCTTAATTTCAGTGTTGTTTCTCCTGGTGGGAGAATTCCTCCCTTTGGAACTAAGACATCCAGACTCACACACCCTAGGGTCACAGAACAGGAAGCAAAAATTTTGTGAGTGGGTCATTAGAGGTAATAGTGAGGTGAGTGGTTCCACTCCCATTTCCACCACTTCATTCCTGAGCCCATGAATCTTGGTTATGGGAGAAACAGCACCACCTATTGGAAGCTGGTTTATAGCATATACAGCCTCGTGAAGAACATTGCCCCAACTCTGCAAGGTATTGCCACCTATGTGGAGCCATAATTGTATCTTTAGAAGGCCATTTCATCATTTTATCAAGCCAGCTCTTCAGGATGATGGCCAAAATGGTAAAACCAATGAGTTTCATGAACATGATCCCATTGCCACACTTCATTTGCTGTGAAGTGAGACCCTTGATCCAAGGTGATGCTGTGTGGGATGCTATGATGGTGCACAGGGCATTGTGTAAGTCCCCAGATGGCAATTTTGGCAGAAGCATTCTGTGCCGAGACAGCAAATCAGAATCCAGAGTAGTGTCGATTCCAGTAAAAACAAAATTCTGCCCTTTCCATGATGGCAGTGGTCTGATGTAATCATCCTGCTAACAAATTGCTGGCAGATCATCTCAAGGAATGATGCCATATCAGGGACTCAGTGTTGGTCTCTGGTGCTGGAAGACTGGGCATTCAACAGTGGCTGTAGCCAAGTCAGCCTTGGTGAGTTAAAGTCCATGTTGCTGAACCCATGCATAGCCTCCATCTTTGACCATGGCCACTTTGTTCATGACCCCATTGGGCAATGACAGGAGTGGCTGGGAAAGAGAATAACTGATTTCTGCAGAATGCATCATTCTATCTACTTGAACATTAAAATTCTCCTCTGCCAAGGTCACCCTTGGGTGAGCATTCACATGAGACAGAAATACCTTCACTTCTTCGGCCTGTTTAGAAATGTCAATCTACATACCTCTTCCCCATACCAGCTCATCTTCAATTTTCCAAACATGTTCCTTTCAAGTCCCTGACCATGCAGCCAAACCATTGGCCACAGTCCATGAATCGGCATACAATCACTCAGCTGGCCATTTCTCCTTCCAAGCAAAGTAAACAACCAAGTGCACTTCTCAAAAATCTGTCCATTGGGAGGATTTCTCTTCACCACTGTCCTCCAGAAAAGCACTATAGTGCTGCCACTATCCACTTTCAAGTGGTGGCTGCATATCACACAGAACCATCTGTAAACCAGGCACGAGTATTCTTTTCCTTAGTCAGCTGCTTATAAGGATCTCTCCATGTGGCCACAGGTTAAGACTAGGAGAGGGCAAGTAATGTGACAGGAGTGGATACCAAGGACATTTGGTCCACTTCTTCATGTGATTTACATATGCCTTCAAGTCCTGCTTGAGTGCAATCTCATATATATCACTTCCATTTAATGATAGAGTACTCCTGTGCACATCTGAATTTATGGCTCTGTGGGTCAGACAATAGTCAGTTCATGATGGGCACCTCAGGCCACATGGTGACTTGGTGGCCCATGCTAAGGCCCAGTAACACGCCAAAAAGCTGTTTCTCAAAAAGAGAGTAGTTATCTGCAGAGGATGGTAGGGTTTGCTCCAAAATAATAAAGTTCTGTACTGGGATTCACCAATAGGCATCTGGCAAAGACTCCAAAATGCATCTCTATCTTTCAATGACTCTTCAACCACCATTGGATTAGCCAGATCATACGGCCCAAGTGGCAGAGACACTTGCATGGCTACATGAACCTGTTGCAGAATCTTCTCTCTTTTTGGGCCCCACACAAAACTAGCAAATTTTTGAGTCACTTGATTAAAAACAAACAAACAAAACTTGACAGGCTAGAGTAGCACACCCAAATGAGGGCTATATTGCCTCTAAAATCCAAACATGTCTACCAGGCATTGTGCTTCTTATTTAGTTGTGGGAGGAGCCATATAAAATAGCTTATCCTTCACTTTGGAAAGAATATCTTGACACGACCCACACTACTGGACCCTTAGAAATTTCACTGAGGTGGAAAATATCTGAATTTTTGTCAGACAAGTTTTCCACCTTCTAGCAAGCAAATATTTTACCAGTCTAGTCCAGAGTCATTGACAGTTCTTCCTTGCTATGTCCAATCAGCATAATGTCATCAATTTAATGGACCACTGTGACTTCTTGTGTAAAGGAAAAGTAATCAAGGTCCCTGTAGACAAAACTATGACATAGGGTTGGGGAGTTGATATACCCCATAGGTAGGACAGTTAAGGTGTATTGTTAGCATTGCCTGTTGTACATAAACTGCTTCTGGTGTTCTCTCGAAACCAGAAATTGAGAAAAATGCATTGGCCAGATCAATTACTGCATACAAGGTACCAGAAGATGAATTAATTGGCTCAAACATTGAAACTCTACCTGGAACTACAGCTGCAATTGAGATCACCACCTGGTTAAGTTTATAATAATTTACCAGCATCCTCAAAAATCAATCTGTTTTTTTTGCACAGGCCAAATAGACAAATTGAATGGGGATGTGGTGGAAATGACCACCCCTGCATCCTTCAAGTCCTTGATGGTGGCAGTAATTTCTTCAATCCCACCAGGAATGTGGTACTGCTTTTGGTTTACTATTTTCCTAGGTAAAGGCAGTTTTAATGGTTTTCATTTTGCTTTATTACACAAAATTGTTCTTTACTGTTGTGTTAAAAGATGTGTCCTGTGGGCAATACACATGTGAATCTGTGGGTCTAACTTGATAAAACCACTCTAACGTGCCAATTTTCCTAAGCCTTCTTCTACAGTATATCAAGGTATGTCTGGCACTTCAACTTGATTTAATGTGGACCACTACATAATCTATGCTTCAGAGAACCAGCCAAACAAAATATAAGATCCTTTCCTAACCTCTGAAGCTGAAACATTGAATGAAGTATCTGTGGTTAGTGGCCCATGCCAATAAACTCAGACTGATATAACATTATGTCCCTTGCATCATTATCCCACACTCTTAATAGCCTTTCCCAACATATTCCACTGGTTTCTGTTTGTATATATTAGAAAAGTCAAGCAGTTCTTTTAGGGTGTAGTGTGCCTTCTCCTGGGTCACATTTTGTACTTTATCTTTTGTGGCTCACTGGACTTAAGTCTAGTTATAGGCATAGAAGCGAAAATGGATCGTGGATGTGTGTTCTGAGAACATCTTTAGCAACGTCTTTTAAGGCATCTGCCTCAACTGATACCTCAGGCAATGACTCAGATGCCACCCCCAGCAATACATCAGACAAAGGTTTATCGGACATAGCAGGGTTAATCTCATCATATGGGGGTGGAGGGGCTAGTAGTTTTACTGGGGAGGGTGGCTTAGCAGACAAAGATGGATAAATCTCTTCAGATGCAAGTGACAAGGCTGGTTCTTTTGGCAGAAATGATTCAATAGAATTTAGGGGTTCAGTGTCCCGAGGTTCCTGATTATCTGCCCATATGTCCCCTTCCCAAGTTTCAGGATCCCATTCCTTCCCAATCAATGCCTTCACTTAATTCAGACACCATTCAAGGTCGGGAATTCAATTGGTGTTATAATTCAACCACTCTTGTGATAAGACTCTGGGTTTGGATTTCAGAAATATCAGCATTGTTACTACAAGAAATAAGGCTTTTTTCAGGTTACAAGTGGCAACTCTGAGGTCATTTATGTGGTGCTTGAGTTGTGACTGAAGCCCTGAGTTCATCTCTTTCTTTCACCACTTTGTCTAGTGAAAAAGGTACCAATCAACCAGCTTCCTTATACTTCTCATTCTGTAAAAATTGTAGAAAAGTATCAAATATACAATCACCCAAAGCCTTGATTCTCACCAATACTTGATCTATTGGTGGTGATTTTTTGCATATTTCTAGTGCCACCTGTCTTAGGCTGGGTTCTCTAAAGAAGTAAAATGAATAAAGCATATAAATATAAATAGAAAGAGATTTATATCAAGGAAATAGATCACATGATTGTAGATGCTGGGATGCCCCAAGTCTATGGATCAGGATAAAGGCTTATCCTGATTCAAGTAGCCACAGGGGCTGGTGAGCCAAGATCGGCAGGTCAAAGAGCAGAGCTCTTGCTCACAGGCTGGGAAGGGTGATGAATCCCCAGATAGGCAGGCAAAACCACAAGGCTTATCCCGATTCAAGTAGCTGCAGTGGCTGGTGAACCCAAGATCAGCAGGTTGGAGAGCAGGACTCTTGCTTACAGTCTGTGAAAATCAATGAATCCCAAGATCAGAAGGTAAGCTGTTAGCTCAAGTCCCAAGAACCGGAGGTCTGACAAACAAGAAGTAGCTGCAGGATCCAGAGAGGCAAAAGCCAGGATGTCCACTTATATTCGTACGGAGGCTACGTGTCTAGGAAACTCCCTTTCAACTGATTGGGTACTCACAGCAGATCCCGTTATGGGAGTAATCACATATAAACACTGAGAATCATGTACTAGCCAAGTTGACAATCTTAACCATCATACCACCTTGCACCATGGGTTAGCAATGTCCTCTTTACTACTACTGGATGTAGAGTCATCAACATCTTTAAGACTAACCAGATTTAAGAATCAATTTAGAAAACTCATCCTAACAACTTTGTTTATCTAGAACCACTCTCAGTACCAAATATCTTAGGCTGGGTTCTCTTGAGAAGCAAAACCAGTGAAGCATATGTATATATATATAGAGAGAGAGATTTATCTCCAGTAAATGACTCATGTGTTTGTAGAGGCTGGCAAGTCCCAAGTCCGTAGGTCAGGCATCTAGCTGGAGACTTTTCATGATTCACATAGCTACAGGGGCTGATGAACTCAAGATTGTCAAGTCATATGGCAGGCTGCTGGCTCACAGGTTGTGGAGGCTGCCAAATCCCAAGATTGGCAGGCAGTAAGGCAGGCCGCTGGCTCAAGTTCCAAGAACCAAAGGTCAGATGATGATGATCCTGATTCAGGATCGAGTGAGTAAAATCTAGCAAGCTCTGCCAGAACGTCCATATATAATTCGATTCAGGCCAGATCCCCCCCCCCAAAAAAAACTCCCTTTACAACTGATTGGCTGATCACATCAACTCATATGGAGGTGATTAATTATATCACAAAATGGAGGATAATTACATCATTACATATCTGCCAAACTACATCATTAAATAACCGCCAAATCGCTAATAACCGTAGCACGGCCAAGTTGACACACAACCTTAATAATCACAGGCATCTTTGGAGCTTATAGCCATAAAATGTAGATTATTGAATTCAATAATCCTTGTACAACACTGGGCATTTACTAAATGTAGACTTTTACTAAAGTTTTGTATTTCCTTTTTTTGTTTGTATGTTTGGTTACTGATTTGCTTGCTTGCTAGTTTCCTAGCCTTGGCCTCCTGGACTTTAAAATTATATAAACAAGTTGAAGAAAAAGTAACAAAGATAATTGAAATGGCAGAGATGCAATCTTAACGGTAATGAGATAAACTAATTTAGAAAATAAAATATATTGTGCATAACATTTCCACTGTGAGGCAATAAAACAGAAGTTTCAAAGATAGTAGGTGCTGTTATGACATCACTAAAGCATGATGAAAGTGGGGAGCATTTTACAGAAGTTGGAGTCAGTAGTTATGTCCCCTTTTTAACCTGTCCAAGAGGCATAACTTGGAAAAAGAGCAGAGGTTAAAATAAGAGTAGAGAGATAATTCCCAAAAGGCTCAGTTAATGATTTGGGACTGTGAAAGCAGAGAAAAGGTGAAGCTGATTTTTACACCTCTCACTGTTTACTCTGATCCATGTATTGTGGTTCTAGTCTTTCTCTCTCCCTCTCTTTCTCTTTCTATCTACCTCTCCCTAAACTCATGAAGAGATATAGAGACTTGAAACTGGGACATCACACTTTAGCCGGATAACATTGTGAGTCAAAGAAACTGGTGTTCCCAATGGAAAGTAATAAGAAGAGACAGTAAAAGATATGAACAATGTAAGTGTCATAAAAAAAAGTATGAATTACAAAAACGATGACAAAAGTGGTTGTCAGGGTTATCTAGAGAAACATAACAACGGAGATACACACACACACACATGCACACACACACACACGCATGTAGGGACCCTTGGTAGCACAAATTGTTAAACTCAAATAGTGAAGGTTCAAACCCACCCAGAGTGGCTTGGAAGACAGGTCTGGTGATCAGTTTCTGAAAGGTCACAGCCTTGAAAACCCTATGAAGCAGTTATGCTCTGCACACATGTGGTCGTCATGAGAAGGAATCACCTCAATGACAACTAACAACAACAACAAATCTTCAGTAAAACATTTTGTTATAAGATTTCATAAAACATCTATTACATAGGCAAGTGTCCTTGGTATTCATTAAGCAAAGCAGCCTAAAAATGTGAGTTTGAATTGTTTCAACTCATTGATCTCAGGAGTCAATAAGTCAGAAACCTGTAAATGATTAAGGAGAGAATTGTATGCAATAGAACAAACCTAAGAACAGCCACCTGTGTTTGTATTCTAAGAATTGTCTGCCTTTGGCAAGTAATTTAACACACAGTTTCCTTAAAATTAGAATTCCATAATTAACTCTTGCCTTCCCCAGTTTCAACAAAGCTGAGATTTCATCTGTTTATAACCTCTGAGACACTGTAGGATCTTATGAATGTTAACTTTATCTAAGGGTATCAGGATAATTTCCTAAAAACAGTCATAATTATGAGGCAACCAGAAGTTAACTATGTGTAGATGAGATGATGCCAATAAAGTCAGAAGATAATCAAAGATTTTTTTTAATATGAATATATATGTACATTGAATGTATGTATAAAAGTTTAATTTTTTTTCTTATAAAAACATATGGAAACATTTCCTCCACATCCTAGAGAAAAATATTATCTTTCTAATAATTTGTCATAAAAATGTGGAAAATGGGATTTTATATTTAATTCCAAATTTTTCATTGATTAAAAAAAAATTAAAAATTGCAAGATCACTTTTAAGATAGAAAGCCCAAAAGTAGTTAATAAGAAAGAAACACTTGGATGTAGCATACAAAATACTTTGGAGGGTAGCAAGAGAGGACCTTTTTTCAGTGTTTTTTTTTTTTTTTTCCATTGCAATACAGCTTACAAATGGAATATAGTGCTGAAAGTTGTAGGAAGCAAGACAGTCATCGTAACTTGAAAATGGTTTGCATTTTACAGAATTCTGATGAAAGCGTATTTGCAATGGCAAATTTAAGACAGGGAACAGAACCCAAAAACCAAACCCACTGCCGTTGAGTCGATTCCGACTCATAGCGACCCTATAGGACAGAGTAGAACTTCCTGATAGAGTTTCCAAGGAGCGCTGGCAGATTCGAACTGCCGACCTCTTGGTTAGCAGCCACAGCACTTAACCACTACACCACCAGGGTTTCTACATGGAACAGAGGGCCCCCCAAACCTGCAAACAAAGTACAGGAAATGGGCCGTGGCACAGAAACAAATCCATTGACCAGAACAATGGGAAAGGGCATTAGAAGATAACCTGCAAACTTCTTTAAAGTTGTCTTACAGAAGCAGCTGGATAAAACCAGCCTCAAGGACATGTGCAGAACATCCACCTGTGACTGCTGTGTGACCTTTCACCAGGGGCACTGAGGGGCAGCATCAGCAGCCAGGAATCAAACTTGGGGAGTGAGAGACTGCACAGGCATGACACCCCACAATAAGTCCTGCTACAAATCCCAGAGGCCTCCAAGACAGGAACTATCTTAGAAAGCTGCTGTGAGCGCACCGTAGTTAACATATCCCGGCCTACACCTATGAATAAGCGTGAATCTTTTCCCACTCAAGAACTTTTAAAAACCCAGGCAAGTCTTTTGTTCTGTGAGACAGTGGTATGCGTTCCTTAGGCCCTTCTCATCTCCACCTGCAAGCCTCTTCAATAAAGCTTTGCTCGTGTAGAAAACTGTATGTGCCTTACCTTTTCATTCTTGACCAGTGAGAGGCAAGAACCTTATTCCGGTAACAAATTAAGTTTGTGGAAGACTTCATGAAGCAAGCATGCACATACACAGACACACACACCTAAGTTAAACTACAAAACCCAAGAGAACAATACACATACTTTCATTTTTTTATACAAAACCAAAAATAATTCCTGGAAAATTCAACTGAAAATCTTGATATTTAACTTAAAAAACTTAGAACATGTCAAATCAGAATGTTGAATGAAATTTTTACCTTTGTCTAGATATTTACCATATTTTTGACATACCCTAACACTGTAGTAAAATATATACACCTCAAATTTGGGATGTAAATAGTTGAAGAAAATTGAACATGGACCTAATACAGTAAGAAAATTAAGAACTGTCTTGTTCTCAACAATTTCACAATTAAACTATTTTCACTTGATTCTTATACAATATTATACAACTGGAGCATGTACACAGAATTATCTGTAAAAATACTGCTTTTTCTCTAAGCAAAGCCAGGATGATCACCTAAATGTTTAATAGTGATGGCAAATAAGGCATCTTCTTGAGAATTCAAAAACCCAAACCCATTGCCGTCAAGTCGATGCCAACTCATAGGGACCCAATAAGACACAGTAGAACTGCCCCACAGGGTTTCTAAGGCTGTAAATCTTTGCAGAAGTAAGTTGCCACATCACTCTCCCTGAGAGCTACTGGTGGGTTCAAACCATCAACATTTCAGTTAGCAGCTGAGTGCTTTAAACACCAGTGGAGGAAACTCATGTTTTTAAGGAGTATGTATTTGAGATTCAATTGCAAGAGCCATGTGACATTCCTAATTGTTTTAGATAGAAAAGTAACAGAGTTTCACAAATGAAAATAGATGCCAGCATCAAAGGGAAAAAGAAAAAAAAAGAGGGGGAATTTGATGTTAAACGCAAGATATAAAATAGAGAAAAGAAGAGGACGGTGACAGCTGCGAGGTAGAGGTAATGTAACAGCAATAGCAACAATGAACACTCTTAGATCAGAAGGAAAAAGAAAGACATTGACGATTTTGTCACCATTTGGTGGTAGGTAGCAGAGAGTGGGTGGCTCTCCAGGTTCCTCAGCTGTAGAGTTGTAAAGGTGGGATATTCTTGGAAGCTGCAAGAAAATTCCCTTCTTAGCTGTGCTGTTCATACTGTTAGTCTTCTAAAGAAACCCAACTGTTTTTTCTCTTACTGACAAGCTACTTAATTATTGTTGTAAAGAGCAAAACAGTGATAAGATCTGAACAAAACAGATGGTTCAGCATTGCAGGAAAATTTATGCTTTTGCCATGAATTTTTATAAGATACAGAAGGAAGTACAGTTTTGTTGAAAATGTCCAAGCTAGGTCAGTGTTATTTTTACAATACTCACATACATTATACAGAGTAAAAGTACTCTAACACTGACCATTTTAAACAGCTTTTACATGTACAATTCAGTGACATTAATTCCATTCATCACATTGTACAACTAACTGTCACCACAATCTATTCCCAAATTTTTTATTCGCCCTTAACCAAATCTCAGACCCCCCTAAACAACAACTCCCTCCATCCCGCCTCTCCTACAAAAAACCAAACCAGACCCGCTGTAGATGAGTCGATTCCCACTCGTAGCACCTCTATGGGACAGAGTAGAACTGCCCAATAGAGTTTCCAAGGAGCACCTGGTGGATTCGAGCTGCGGACCTTTTGGTTAGCAGCTGTAGGTCTTAACCACAACTTGAGTGTCTATAAATACGTACTCATCACAATTAAAAAAAAAAAAAAAGTACTCTAACTTCAATGTTGCTTTTCTAAGCTTTTTATACAACAAAGGCTATGAAAATGATTATTAAAAAAATGGTATAATTAAAGATACTTGTTTACTGACAGGTATAAACCAAAAAACCAAACCCACTGCTGTGGAGTCAATAGTGACCCTATAGGAGAGAGTAGAATTGCCCCATAGGGTTTCCAAGGCTATAATCTTTACAGAGGCAGAATGTGACATCTTTCTCAAGAAGAGTGGCTGGTGGATTCAACCTACTGACCTTTTGGTTAACAGTTGAGTGCTTAACCACCATGCCACCAGGGCTCTTTATTCACAGGTATAGCCAACTTAATGTGAGAATGCTCCTTTGTATAATTGTATGCCATCTATGAAAATCAACCTGTTACCTAGAGCATTAATGAAATTAGTTTGGACTTTACGATAGCAGAGTTCTTTGGATTTATTGAATGTTCTTGCCGTGTAGAGGAGGCCTAGTTGTGCAAATGTTAAGAACTAGGCTGCTAACCAAAGGGTTGGTGGTTCAAACCCAGCCAATGACTCCAAGGGAAAAAGACCTGGTTATCCGCTCCCATAAAGATTAAAGCTTGGGCAATGCTCCCAGACTTCTGGGTATTTTGTCATTAAATAAATCCCTGCAAACCAACCTCATTCATCATTCAAAAATGCTCCTCCTTGTTTTCTAAGAAATTTACTCACTTCAAAGTAACAGATGGTGGATGTTTAGGATAAAATTTTCTTTTTCCAAATACCTGTATCTCTAAAGTTTGGAATAGTTCATGTGACTTATTCTTCTGCACTGATGTCCATTGCTGACTCATAGTGACCCTATATGACAGAGTAGAACTGGCACATAGAGTTTCCAAGAAGTGGCCGGTGAATTCAAACCGCCTACATTTTGGTTAGCAGCCATAGCTCATAACCATTGTGCCAGCAGGAATCCACACACTACTGGATAACCTTCAAAAAACCATCTGTAGAGGCGGCGCCAAGATGGCTGACTGCGTAGAAGCTACCACGGATCCCTCTTGCAAAAAAGACTTGGAAAAACAACCGAATGGATCACATACATGACAGTCTATGAACACTGACCATCAAACACAGATCTAAAGAGTTGACTTGAGTGACAGGGGAGCGAAAAGCCGAGCCCTGAAGCAATGACTGCCTCTGGAACTGGCGCCCTGCTCCACAGTCTTGAGCCCTCACAGTCCCCTGGTGCAGAGTGGTGGGGTTGTTTGTGACTTGCTGAGGCGGGGCAGGCACAGGACAGAGCCCTAGCCCCTAGCCCCCTGGGGTGACCTCGGTAGAGACTCAGCCAGCACAAGCAGGCTGCACACAGATGCGGCTAACAAGAGAACGAGCAACCATGGGGAAGTGGCGACTGTTTTCAGAGCCTGGAGCCAGTGTTCCAGTCAGAAAACCTTGGCACCAGGCTTTGGACTGGGCCCAGGGGAGCTGAGCACAGCTTCTTGAGATGGCGCAAGCACGGGACTCAGCCCTAGCCCCCTAAAGTGACCTCGGGGGAAGTCCAGCCAGAGCATGCGGGCAGCGCAACTATGCGGCTGACAGGAGGAGAAGTCACCGGGAGGCAGTGACTGGTTTTGGAGCCTGGAATGTGGCATCCCAGCCGGGGAACCTTGGCGCTGGGCTTTGGACTGGGAGCGGAGGAGCTGACCATGGTTTCTGAGACAGCACAAGCACAGGACGTGGGCCTGACCCTCAGGGCCAATCTCAACCCAGCCAGGGCACACAGGCTACACACCCCTTGGGAATCTCAGATAAAACAGTCATCACCAAGCAAGATGAGTAACTTCGTCTATATTGCTGGGTGCCACTCTCTCCTATCTACCTGATCCCTCCCCTCACCTTCCCAGGCGGCTTCACTAACATTGGAATTTCCTGGGCCAGGGAGTGAAGTGCTCTGCAGGGTTTTTTTTTTTTTTTTTTTCTTCTTTTCCTAACCCATTCTCCTGGCCTGAGAGAAGCAGCTACTAAAAACCCAGGAACCAAAAATCCTTCCCTGACTTCCCTAAACTGGAATAAAAATACAGAACAACCTACAGCCAAGCATACGAGATCCACAGTCTTGGGCTTTCATCCCAACAGGGAACAAGGTGACTATTATAATGCAAAGGCAATTCTGATAGAGATCTGACTGTAATTGTTTAGCGTATCACTGGAAAGACAAGTTTTCCAGGTCTGATATCTCTACATATTAAACAGAGCCCTCACTGATCCATAACTGGGAACTGAGGGCTGAAGCTCTACCCAAACCACCTAGCCACCTGCCAAACAGGTCTGAGGATACTGACACCTACCAGTCTTTACAGGTACATGCCCTGGGTGCCTAAGGTACAGCTACAGAGCCCACCCACCAAAGTGCTTTAGGAATAGAGACACACTTACCTCACTGGCAAGTGGGGGAAGGCTGTCAACATCCTGCCTCCGCCCCAGAGTGTGACCTCCTGCTACTACTAGAATCTGGTGCACACAACTATCACCACTACTCCTCTAAGTTACTAGGTGACAGTCTACATCACACACTTGGTGACCCAAAATCAGAACACCTAAGCTGATTCTATTCAAGAGTAGCTAATGGACTCTTAGGCTTATATATCTGGTAACAGCCCAAACCAGCTGGTAATAGGACATAAGTGATTCAAAGGCTACAACAATCAAGACAGTGCAATCTGGTAGCCCATCTACGTATATTGAAAGAAAACAAAACAAGATAAGACTCAGTGAGCAAATATAAAATAAATCATTACACTATCTTATAGATGGCTCAGAGACAGCAGTCAATAATGAACCACATAAAGAAGCAGACCGTGATTGCTTCTACAACTCCCCAGATTAAAGAATCAAAATCTTTTGCAAATGAAGATACAATCCCGGAATTGCCAGATACAGAATATAAACAACTAATATACAGAACGCTTCAAGACATCAGGGATGACCTCATAAATGAAATAAGGCAACGTACAGAAAAAGCCAAGGAACACACTGATAAAGCAGTTGAAGAAATCAAAAAGATTATTCAAGAACATAGTAGAAAAATTAATAAGCTGCAAGAATTCATAGAGAGACAGCATTCATAAATCCAAAAGATTAACAGTAAAATTATAGAATTAGTCAACTCAAAAGGAAGTCAGAGGAGCAGGATCGAGCAATTAGAATGCAGAGTAGGGGGAGTTGGAGGATAAGGCAATTGACACCAATATAGTTAAGAAAAATCAGATAAAAGAATTAAAAAAAATGAAGAGACCCTAAGAATCATGTGGGACTATCAAGAAGAATAACTTGCGTGTGATTGGAGTTCCAGAGCAGGGAGGGATAACAGAAAATACAGAGAGAATAGTTGAAGATCTGTTGGCAGAAAACTTCCCTGACATCATGAAAGATGAAAGGATATCTATTCAAGATGCTCATCGAACCCCATATAAGGTAGACCCAAAAAGAAAATCACCAAGGTATATTATCATCAAACTTGCCAAAACCAAAGATAAAGAGATAATTTTAAAAGCAGCCAGAGATAAAAGAAAAGTCTCCTACAAATGAGAATCAATAAGTTCAGACTACTCAGCAAAAACCATGCAGTCAAGAAGGCAATGGGATGACATACATAGAGCACTGAAGGAGAAAAACTGCCAGCCAAGGATCATATATCCAGCAAAACTCTCTCTCAAATATGAATGTGAAATTAAAACATTTACAGATAAACCCAAGCTTAGAGAATTTGCAAAAACCAAAACAAAGCTACAAGAAATACTAAAGGAAATTGTTTGGTCAGAAAATCAATAATATCAGATATCGACACAACACAAGGTCACAGAACAGAACATCCTGATATCAACTCAAATAGGGAAATCACAAAAACAAATAAAGATTAATTTTAAAAAAGAAAAAAATGCTCAAAACAGGGAATCATTCAAGTCATTATGTAAAAGATCACAATTATCAAAAAAAGGGACTAAATACAGGAGGCATAGATCTTCCATAAGGAGAGGAAAACAAGGCAATATAGGATGATACAAGTTAGGTTTTTACTTAGAAAAATAGGGGTAAATATTAAGGTAACCACAAAGAGGTCTAACAATTCCATAATTCAAAATAAAAACCAATAAAAATATAAGGACTCAGCAAACATAAATTCAACTACTATGAAAATGAGGAACACACAATTTACAAAGAAAAACTTCTCAGCACAAAAAAGCAAGTGGAAAAATGAAATTGTCAACAACACACACACAAAGACATCAAAATGACAGCACTAAACTCATACTTATCTATAATTATGCTGAATGTAAATGGACTAAATGCACCAATAAAGAGACAGACAGTCTCAGACTGGATAAAGAAACATAACCTGTCTATGTGCTGCCTATAAGAGACACACCTTAGACTTAAAGACACAAACAAACTAAAACTCAAAGGATGGAAAAAATATATATCAGGCAAACAGCAATCAAAAAAGAGCAGGAGTGGCAATATTAATTTCTGACAAAATAGACGTTAAAGTTAAATCCACCACAAAGGACAAAGAAGGACACTAGATAATGATTAAAGGGACTATTCACCAGGAAGACATAACCATATTAAATATTTATGCACCCAATGACAGGGCTACAAGATACACAAAACAGATTTTAACAGAACTGAAAAGTGACATAGCCACCAACACAATTATAGTAGGAGACTTCAACACACCACTTTCAAAGGAGGACATGACTTCGAGTAAGAAGCTCAATAGAGGCACGGAAGACCTAATTGCTACAATCAACCATCTTGACCTCATAGACTTATACAGAACACTCTACCCAACAGCTGCAAAGTATACTTTTTTTTTTTCTGGTGCACATGCAACTTTCTCTGTAATAGATCATACATTAGGTCACAAAACAGACCTTTGCAGAAATATTACAAAGCATCTTCTCAGACCACAAGGCCATAAAAGTAGAAATCAATAACAGAAATACCAGGGAAAAGAAATCAAATACTTGGAAACTGAAAAATACCCTGCTCAAAATAGGCTGGGTTATATAAGACATTAAGGAGGGAATAAAGAAATTCATAGAATGCAACGAGAATGAAAACACTTCTTATCAAAACATCTGGGACACAGCAAAAGCAGTGCTCAGAGGTCAATTTATATCGATAAATGAACACATACATAAAGAAGAGAGAGCCAAAATCAGAGAACTGTCCCTACAGCTTGAACAAATAGAAAGCGAGAAACAAAAGAATCCGTCAGGCGCCAGAAGAAAACAAATAATAAAAATTAGAGCTGAACTAAATAAATTAGAGAACAGAAAAACAATTGAAAGAATTAAAAAAGCTGAAAGCTGGTTCTTTAAAAAAGTTAACAAAATTGATAAACCATTGGCCAGACTGACTAAAGAAATACAGGAAAGGAAACAACCCGAATAAGAAATGAGATAGGCCATATCACAACAGGCCCAACTGATATTAAAAGAATCATATCAGATTATTATGAAAAATTGTACTCTAACAAATTTGCAAATCTAGAAGAAATGGATGAATTCCTAGAAAAACACTCCCTACCTAAACTAACACACTCAGAAGTAGAACAACTAAATAGACCCATAACAAAAAAAGAGATTGAAAAAGTAATAAAAAAATTCCCAACAAAAAACAGCCCTGGCCCGGATGGCTTTACTGCAGAGTTCTACCAAACTTTCAGAGAAGAGTTAACACCACTACTACTAAAGGTATTTCAAAGCATAGAAAATGATGGAATACTACCTAACTCATTCTATGAAGCCACCATATTCCTGATAACAAAACCAGGTAAAGGCACCACAGAAAAAGAAAATTACAGACCTATATCCCTCATGAACATAGATGCAAAAATCCTCAACAAAATTCTAGCCAATAGAATTCAACAACATATCAAAAAAATAATCCACCACGACCAAGTGGGATTTATACCAGGTATGCAAGGTTAGTTCAATATTAGAAAAACCATTAATGTAATCCACCACATAACTGAAACAAAACAAAAACCACATGATCTTATCAATTGATGCAGAAAAGGCATTTGACAAAGTCCAATACCCATTCATGATAAAAACTCTCAGCAAAATAGGAACTGAAGGAAAACTCCTCAACATAATAAAAGGCATCTATACAAAGCCAACAGCCAACATCATTCTAAACGGAGAGACCCTGAAAGCATTTCCCGTTCAAGGAAAATGCTTTCAGGATGCCCTTTATGACCGCTCTTACTCAACATTGTGCTAGAGGTCCTAGCCAGAGCAATTAGGCTAGACAAAGAAATAAAGGGCATCCAGATTGGCAAGGAAGAAGAAAAATTATCTCTATTTGCAGATGAGATGATCTTATACACAGAAAACCATAAGGAATCCTGCAGAAAACTACTGAATCTAATAGAAGAGTTTGGCAGAGTTTCAGGTTACAAGATAAACATACAAAAATGACTTGGATCTTCTGCATCAACAAAAAGAACGTGGAAGAGGAAATCACCAAATCAATACCATTCACAGTAGCCCCCAAGAAGATAAAATACTTAGGAATAAATCTTACCAAAAATGTAAAAGACCTATACAAAGAAAACTACAAAGTAGTACTGCAAGAAACTAAAAGGGACATACATAAGTGGAAAAACATACCTTGCTCATGGATAAGAAGACTTAACATAGTAAAAATGTCTATTCTACCAAAAGCCATCTATATATACAATGCACTTCTGATCCAAATTCCAATGACATTTTTTAATGTGATGGAGAATAAATCACCAACTTCATATGGAAGGGAAAGAAGCCCCAGATAAGTAAAGCATTACTGAAAAAGAAGAAGAAAGTGGGAGCCCTCACTCTACCTGATTTTCGAACCTATTATACAGCCACAGTAGTCAAAACAACCTAGTACTGGCACAACAACAGGCACATAGAGCAATGGAACAGAATTGAGAACCCAGATATAATTCCATCCACATATGAGCAGCTGATAGTTGACAAAGGCCCAGTGTCAGTTAATTGGGGAAAAGATAGTCTTTTTAACAAATGGTGCTAGCATAACTGGTTATCCATTTACAAAAAAGGAAACAGGACCCATACCTCACACCATGCACAAAAACTAACTCCAAGTGGATCAAAGGCCTAAACATAAAGACTGAAACGATAAAGATCATGGAAGTATAAATAGGGACGTTAGGAGCCCTAATTCAAGGCATAAACAGAATACAAAATATTACCAAAAATGATGAAGAGAAACCAGATAACTGGGAGCTCCTAAAAATCAAACACCTATGCTCATCTAAAGACTTCACCAAAAGAGTAAAAAGGCCACATACAAATTGGGAAAGAATTGTCAGTTATGACATCTCCAACCAGCACCTGATCTCTAAAATCTATATGATTCTGTTAAAACTCAACCACAAAAAGACAAACAACCCAATTAAAAAGTGGGCAAAGGATATGAACATGCACTTCAGTAAAGAGGATATGCAGGTGGCTAACAGATACATGAGAAAACACTCTCAATCATTAGCCATTAGACAAATGCAAATTAAAACTAGGATGAGATTCCATCTCACTCCAACAGTTAATCCAAAAAACACAACATAATTAATGTTGGAGAGGCTGTGGAGAGATTGAAACTCTTAAACACTGCTGGTGGGAATGTAAAATGGTACAATCACTTTAGAAATCTACCTGGCATTTTCTTAAAAAGTTAGAAATAGAACTACCATACAACCCAGAAATCCCACTCCTCAGAATATATCCTAGGGAAATAAGAGCCTTTACACGAACAGATATATGCACACCCATGTTTATTGAAGCACTGTTTACAATTAGCAAAAAGCTGTAAGCAACCAAAGTGTCCATCAACGGATGAATGATTAAATAAATTGTGGTATATTCACACAATGGAATACTACGCATCGATAAAGAACAGTGACGAATCTCTGAAACATTTCATAACATGGAGGAACCTGGAAGGCATTATGCTGAGTGAAATTAGTAAGATGCAAAATGACAAATATTGTATAAGACCACTATTACAAGATCTTGAGAAAAAGTTTAAAAAGAGAAGAACACATTCTTTTGTGGTTACGAGAGGGGGGAGGGAGGGACGGTGGGAGACGGTTATTTACTGATTAGATAGTAGACAAGAACGACTTTAGGTGAAGGGAAGGACAACACTCAATACAGGGAACGTCAGCTCAACTGGACTGGACCAAAAACAAAGAAGTTTCCTGAATAAACTGAATGCTTTGAAGGTCAGTGGAGCAGGGGCGGGGGTTTGGGGACTATGACTTCAGGGGACTTCTAAGTCAATTGGCAAAATAAATTCTATTAAGAATACATTCTGCATCCCACTTTGAAGTGTGGTGTCCGGGGTCTTAAATGCTAACAAGCGGCCGTCTAAGATGCATCAATTGGTCTCAACCCACCTGGATCAAAGGAGAATGAAGAACACCAAGGTCACAAGATAATTATGAGCCCAAGAGACAGAAAGGGCCACATGAACCAGAGACTTACATCATCCTGAGACCAGAGGAACTAGATGGTGCCCGGCTACAACCGATGACTGCCCTGACAGGGAACACAACAGAGAACCCCTGAGGGAGCAGGAGAACAGTGGGATGCAGACCGCACATTCTTATAAGACCAGACTTAATGGTCTGACTGAGACTAGAAGAATCCCTGCAGTCATGGTCCCCAAACCTTCTAATGGCCCAGGTTAGGAACCATCCTGAAGACAACTCATCAGACATGAAATGGACTGGACAATGGGTTGGAGAGAGATGCTGATGAGGAGTGAGCTACTTGTATCAGGAGGACACTTGAGACTGTGTTGGCACCTCCTGTCTGGAGGGGAGATGGGAGAGTAGAGAGGGTTAGAAACTGGCAAAATGGTCACAAAAGGAGAGACTGGAAGAAGGGAGCGGGCTGACTCATTAGGGGGAGAGTAAATGGGAGTATGTAGCAAGGTGTATATAAGTTTATATGTGAGAGACTGACCTGATTTGTAAACTTTCACTTGAAGCACAATAATAATCATTTTTAAAAAAACAGCTGTACGTTCTTTCTTTTATCAAGATATTGTAAATGACAGATAAGCAAAATCCCACTTTGTGATAATCGCAGCAGTTTCTCTAGAACTGACTACCCATTTGCATATACCTCTCTCTCTTACTCTTAATAAATAATTGATCTTTTTAATTGTCAAAATCTTACTGTTTTAACAGACTTCATGGGGCAATTCTACTCTGTCACATGGGGTCGCCGAATGTCACTTAATAACAACAACATTTGCCATGCTAATTTCTGATAGATTAATGAACTGATTATATGAATAATAATTATTGTAGTCATGCTCATGTCTATTCAATGTTACCAGTGGTAATCCACAGATCTAAGACAAAAGGCCTTGTTCTTTATATAGTGACCATCCAATGGGGTAGATTGACAGGTAAACTGATAAAGTACATTTAACAATGTAGTTAAGAAGTTAGAAGAATGCAAGGATTGGGGCACAAAAGTCAGAATAATTGGGCCAGAAAAGATTTCACTTCTATATGGTGATGTATCCATATTTTACAGAGAAAAAGAAAGGTTGTGAAGGCAAAGAAAAGGGGAAAATAATTCACATCTGTGAGAACAGCATGAGAAAAATCACCAATATATTGTAAGGCATGGTGTAGGTAGCCAGGCACAGGTATGTGATAGTCAAGAAACAGAATGGTGGGAGAGAAATCTGGGGACGTAGTAGTGTTGGGTCATATTGGGACCTTGTTTGACATGTAAAATATTATTTTATTCTGTTAATGGTACAGAACAATAATGATACAGAGCGAGATTTTTTTTTTTTTTTTTAATCAGATAATATAGCTGTTCCCATAGGACCAAATCCATGTTTGTGTCTGGATGCTGGGACTACAAACAGTGACGTGCTTGAGCCAGTCCTTACTGGCTAAAAAGAGTCAATTTTTGATGTTTCTTCCAAACTATGTGTTCATTGATGTCACATGGGAAGCTCATACTTAGCCACAGTGGGTGGATTTACATCACCGAGATTGGCAAAATATGTAAATTAGCCCAAGACCTGATTATTAAGCATTTATCATTAAAAAATTACCTAATTTTCTGTAATTTTATTTGATTTGAAATCTACCTTATCTAATATTAGTGCAGCTACTACTGCTTTTTTTTTTTTTTTTTTTTAAATCAACATTTTTAACCTATGTTTTTTAATTTGGAGTTTTTTTGGTAAACAGCGTATGGCTGGTTCTTTTTATTTATTTATTTATTTTAAATCCATTCTGCCAACCTCTGTTTTTTGAATACTGAATTTAGAATATTTCAATTTTAGATGACTACTGATAGATCAGAGTTTAATTCTGCCATTTCATTATTTTTTTCTGTCTCTTCTGATTATGGTCAACTCTGTTTCTTTTTCTTGCCTTCATGTGGGTTACTTGAACATTTCTTAGTGTTTCATTTTGATTTATTTTAAGTGTTTTGAAGGCCATCTGTACAACTTTTCAGTGGCTGATTGCTCTGGATGTTACGGTATACGTATATGAACTTTTATAGTATACAGGTATCACCATTTTACCGTTTCCAGTGAAGAGTAGAAATATTATCTTTATTTAGGCCTCTTTACCTTCACTACTTTGAGTAACAGATGATATTTTATTTTTTATTTACTAGTTGTTAAATACTATCTATACCAAAACTACACCCATTGCTCTCCAGTTTATTCCGACTCATAGCGACCCTACAGGACAGAGTAGAACTGGCCCACATGGTTTTCAAGAAGCAGCTGATGGTTTTGAACTGCCGACCTTTTGGTTAGCAGCTGTAGCTCTTAAACACTATATCCCAAGGGCCCCAAATATTATCTATAAAACTCATGAAAAGGATAGTCTATTTATGTAGCCATATCTCCTTCTAGTTTTTCTCATTTCCCAAATGTTTATGTTCCTTTTTTATCATCTCTTTTACGTTTAACAAATTTGCTTTTTCCAAACCTTAAGAGTAGATTTGCAAGGGACAAATTGTTTTGGGTTATCAGTGTTTTAGAATGTATTTATTTTGCTTTCAGTCCTAAGAGATAGTTTGGCAGAATATAGAATTCCTGTCACAATTTTTTTCAGCATTTGAAAATATTGTACCACTTTCTTTTACCTCCATGTTTTCATATGAGTAATCAGCTGTCATTTGAATTAGTATTCTCTTACAGACAATCTGTTGTTTCTTTTCAACTTTTTTATAGAATTTTTCTTTGTTATTAGTTTTCAAAGCTTGATTATATTTTTGCACAAATTTCTTTGAGTTTAGCCTGTTTGGGGTTTACTAAGTTTTGAATCTGTAGTATTTATTTCTTCAGACTTGAGATGTTTTCAGCCATTATTGTTTCAAATACTCTTTCAAGCCCACTTTCATTCTAGTCTTCTTTGTGACTTTAATGAAATAAATGATGGATATTTTCTTATTCTCTCAATGATTACTAAGGTTCTGTTCACTATTAAATTTATTTTTGTTTGAAGGTTAATTTCATTTATCATTCTTCAAGTTTACTGCTTCTGTCCTGTCATCTCCAGTGTACTACTGAGTCATTGAGTAGTATATCAATTTTTGTTTTATATTTTTGTTATACAATTTCCATTTGATTTTTTTTACAACTTATATTTTCTTCCTGATTTTTTTTTCTTTTGTCTCATGAGAATTTGTAATTGATTTTGAGCCATTTCTATAATGGCCTCTGTAAAATCCTTATCAGATACTTCCAAACCTGATTGATCTTGGTGTTGGCATACATTAAGATTTTTTACTTTTTTAGGGAGATGAGTAATTTTTTTAATTGTAACTTGGACATTTTGCCTATTGTATTATTTGACTCTTTGTCCTATTTAAATATTTTACAGGGAGTTGCTCTGTTTAGGTGCAGTATGTAGGTGCTGCCCTACTCTCATGTACTTTTGTTCCAAAGAAAGTCTAATTCTTAAAGTCTTTGTCACATAATTTTTGTCTTCTTTATGTATTTGTTGTCTCTAGGTTACTCAACAATTCCTGTGTGAAGGTCCAGAAGGGCTTTCCCCAGTCTGGGCCACCTGATGTCTCTGGCTATGTGTGGTTGAAAGAATAATACTCCCACCAAAAGATAGCCAGATCCTCATACCCAGAATCTGTGACTATATGACATTATATGGCAAAAGGGTCTTTGCAGATGTGATTAATTTAAGGATCTTGAGATGAGCAGATTGTCCTGGATTATCCAAGTGTTCTCATTTTAATTATAAATGTTCTTATAAGGTAAAAGAAGGAGGCAAAAGATTTAGAGAGGGAGAAGTGCAATGGAAGCAGAGATTGGAGCTATGCACTTTGAAGATGAAGGAAAAGGCCACAAGGCAAGAAATTCAGGTGGCCTCTTGAAACTGGAAAAGGCTCTGATAGAGCCTCCAGGAGGCACATACCCCTGATAACATGTTGAATTTAGGACTTCTGACCACCAGAACTGCAAGATGATAAATGTTCATTTCTATATGCCACTAATTTTGTGGAAATTTGTTACAGCAGCACTAGGAAACTAATATGAATTTTGGTAGTTGCAAGTGGGGCGTTGTTATTGCAAACACCTAAAAATGTAGAAGTGGCTTTGAAATTGCATAATGGGTGGAAATATCCTGAAGAGAATAATAGTAAGAGCCACTTGAACAGATTGTTAGAAGAAATATGGATGTAAACTACCATGCAAGTGAAAACTCAGGCGGAAGTGCAAAGCATGATATAGAAACATTATTTTTGTCTTAGAGAATACTTAAATAATCATAAGCTGACAAATGGTAAAACTTGAGTGTGAAAGGCACTGCTGGTTAGGGCTAAGAAGAGTATGAGAAACATGTGACTGGAAACTGGAAGAAAGGGAATATTTGTTATATACTTTGATAGAAAGCTTAGCAAAGTGTCAGACTCCTAAAATTCTACAGGCAAGAAATAGGCTGATAAAAATCCTCACCTGAAAACATGTGCTAATTTCATTAAAACAAAAGACAATTCTGAGGGTAGAACTGAAAGCACCAAATGTGGAAGCGTGAGCCTTAGATTATTCCCAGGTCTTCAAACCTAATGGAGTTTTACAGGTTGGATTTCAGAATATCTAAGAACTGCCAGCTGCTTTTTTTCTTCCGTTTTCTCCCTTTCTGAATGAGAGTATATTTAACTGGTATCTTATGCTTTGTTCCACCACTGTATTTTTGGAGCAGTTAACTTTTCTCTTAAGTTTCACAGCTTCACAGATGGGGAGAAATTGTACCGCAGGATGGGATATACCCAAATACTAACCTATGCCTGATTTATGTGATTTAGATGATGATATTCAGGACTTTTGAGCTGAGAAGATTTAGATGAAATTTTGGATTTGGAATTGATGTGATACTGGGTTAAGATTTAGGAGAATGTTGGGAGTGGGTCGATGTATTTTGCATGTGGGGTGCATGTGAATCTTGGAGCCAGAAGGACGACTGTTAAGGCACAAAAATGGCTACCCAAAGATGTCCACGTCCTAGCCCTGTGAATAGATTACTTTCCATGGTAAAAGGGACTTTGCACATGTGATTAAGTTAAGTTGAGATGAGGACATTATTCTGTAGTATTTGAGTGGGCTCAATGTAATCTAAAGGGTCGTTATATGATGGAAGATGGAGGTAGAAGAGTCAGAGAATGATAAGTGTTGAAAGAAGCAAATGTTGGAATGATACACTTTGATGATGGAGGAAGAGGCCACAAGCCAAGAACTTTAGGTGGTCTTCCAGAAGCTGAAAAAGAGAAAAGGATCCATCACTCCAAAAGTAATGTAGCCCTGCCAATATATTGATTTTAGGACTTCTGATCCCAGAACAACAAGATAAAAAAAAAATCTGTGTTGGTTATACCACTATATTTCTGGTAATTTGTTACAACAGCAATAGGAAGCTAAAATAGAGGGGAAGGGAAATCCCAGGCTTTTGTTAACAAAGAGGCTTCTCTGGCCAGGCTTTTTTTATGTGGAATGATCAAACGTACCTGTGTTCCCTGGCCACTCTGGTCTAGCCTCAGAACCCTGGAAACTTAGTGGCTCCTGGACCAGAATTTTGTGTTGAAATTACTTTTACCCATGCCACCTTGTTGCCCCATTTCTCTGCATGGGGAAGGAGAAACTGAGTACCATAGGCAGAGACACTTTCGGGGAGGGGCACTTGTTGTGGCAAGGTGCCATGGGGTAGAAGAATATGAAACCCAGCAGGTATAAAGAATAGTTCACCTGGCTATTTATTGTTAGCAGAACCAGTTGTGTGGGACTCATCTGTTGTTGCCAGTGGAACTCCCATTGATCCATGGGGTACATAAGTCCACTTGGGCTCTGTTTTGTTGCTAAGCTGCGACTAGAGAAACACTGCGCCAAGTCTTCTTCTGTTGTGTGGAAGAACACAGGATTGCCTGTTGTGTCGTCCCACACCAGTTTATCTTCTTATTACTCCCAAATTTCCTCTTTGGTTGGTTGTTACATTATTTCCAGGATTTTTAGTTGAGCTTAGCAGAGAGGACCTGGGAGAAACTAGTCCATTATGTTTTGTTCAAAATATATTTTTTTCTTTCTAAAATAATTGATAATTAGAAGATTTTGTATATAAAAAAAAAAATTTTTTTTTTTTATACATGTATGCATACATGCATACATACACACACACACATATATATGAATGAGCCCTGGTGGCACAGTGGTTAAGTGTTTGGCTGCTAACTGGAAACTTGGCAGCTTGAATCCAATAGTCACTCCACGGGGAAAGATATTGCAGTCTGCTTCCATAAAGATTTACAGACTTAGATAACCTATGGGGGCAGTTCTACTTTGTACTATAGGGTCACTACGAGTCAGAATTGACTTGATGGCAACAGGATATATATATGAAAAAAGTTAATACCTTTTTTAACTGCATAAATTAGATAGCGGGACATTAAAAAATTACAGGAGTGTGGTATATAAGCTCAGAAAGATTCTGTTCCAAAAAATGCAAAGAATATGAGAAAGTGTTCAGAGAAGCCTTTTCTTACATATTTGGAAATGCCCACACACCAGTAAATCATACTCAATGCCTTCTAATGCATTATATTAGAAATCCCACATATGAGTAACAACAACCTAAAAACATGTTATCTTTTCTCATCTCACTCGCCTCAACAACTGAACCATGACCTTTTTTAATAAGAAAAAATATATTTTGATTCAGTTTAAATATCAGCACTGCATCTTTATTCCAGTAGCTTTCTGCCCGCATGAACACATTCAAAGTAATATATATTACCCATTAAATACATTTATATTATGTATTTTTCTCTTTGCATGGGTAGCGAAACATTTCATAGGGCAGCTATGAATTATCTTCACTGTTTTGAGTGTGCTTCCAACAAATACTATCCTGAAATATTGTTTTCATTTTCATGGACTTAGGAGAATTAAGATGCTTCCTATTTAAGCTGGAGCACTGAAACACACATTTAGTTTCTATACCCCTGAAGACCCTCTAAATCAGAAGTTTATAACCAGGGTTCATGAACTTGAATGGATTTGAACTTGAATTTACATATTTATTTTCAGTAACCTCTAACTGAAATTTATCATTTACTTCAATTATACGTGCAGGCAACCATTCCCAACAGTATTAGCAATATTTATAGCTTTATTACCATTAAAACTCACAGGTGGTTTCATATTACATATTAGTTATCGCATGTATCTAGAAAGTGAGATTACACTGATTGCTACCTTGAAATTATTTTTTATTTAAAGCATGAAGAAAAACAGACATTGATTCTTATATTGAAAATGCTTTTAAAATGTTTTTATAAATGCAATTCAGTGTAATTTATTTCTGTTGTATTCCTATGTATTTTAGTTCATGAATTTAAATCATCAGTTTGAGAAGCCCATTGGTCTCACTAGTCACCCAAAGGGATTTATGTCAAAGACGTATGAAGAACACCTACTCCAGAATGATGGTAAATATATATATACACATATTTAAATTATTAAGTATATATATATTGAAATAATTTAAATATATATTCAAATTATAGGTATTTAAATATATTTATTTAAATTATGTATATTTAAATGATTTCAATATAAATATTTAATAAATTAAATATGTGTATATTTAAATTCAATATCCACAAGAATGAGAGAGAAAAAAATAAAGATAAAAAAAAAATTGGAGTCCAGATAGGAAATCATAAAATAGAAGATGTGAGAGTGGAATGTTGAACCACCAGAATAGAAAGCCAAGAAATAATCCAGTTTATGTAATAGAATTCCCCACAAATTCAGGTATTGGCAATATTAGTCATTCCAGAAAGTGGAATAAATGTGGGGGCTAAAATAGAATTGGTTCAACAGTTTATTTAAAAACAGGCTGGACCTCCTTATTTCTTCTGCCTTTTTGTGAAACTGGTGATTGTTAATTGCCAATCCTGGGAGAAGCCTTAAGATTTATTTTCTGAAAAAAGAAAAGAGATGGAAAATGGATTAATGTAACAAAGGGCTAAATTTAAGGCCAAAGAGAAACTTTTTCATACTGCAAATGAAAGGAATAAATGAAAGTTTATATCCTGCAATGCCCACACGACTAAAACAGCAGCGTTCCTGGGTTTGAACTGACAATCAAACTCATGAGACTAAATAGACATCACCAAGACACAAGCTTATTTAGCTATAAAAAAGGACACAGGGAAAGCAATAATACAGCATACACCAAAGTGGCATGATAGAATTATTGTGCTTCGCAGGCTTGGTTTCTGAAAGTCTCAATGACCTTACCCTAGGACTCACACCAGATATATGACAACAGTGTGTGTCTTTGGAATACAACTAATGGAGTGAAGTCCCTTCAGTTTTTTTATTTATTTTTTTATTGTGCTTTAGGTGAAGATTTACAGAGTAAATTAGTTTCTCATTAGACAATTAATACACATACTAGTTTGTGACATTGGTGGCCAACCACGTGAAGTGTCAACACTCTCCCCTTCTCGACTTTGGGTTCCCTATTTCCATTCATTCCGCTTTCCTGTTCCCACCTGCCTTCTCATCTTTGCCCTTGGACTTGTGTGCCCATTTAGTCTTATACACATGTTTTTTTTTTTGAGCTATGGGTATTATTGTTTGTTTTATAGGCCTGTCTAATCTCTGGCTGAAAGGTGATCCACAGGAGTGGCTTCAGTACTGAGTTAAAAGGCTGTCTGGGGGTCATACTCGCAGAGTTTCTCCAGTCTCTGTCAGACCAGTAAGGCTGGTCTCTTTTTATAAGTTTGAACTTTGTTTTACATTTTTTGCCAGCTCTGTCCAAGGCCCTCTATTGTGATTCCTGTCAGAGCAGTTAGTGATTGTAGCCGGACACCATCTAAATGTGCAGGACTCAGGCTGGTAGAGGCAATGGTAATTCTAGTCCATTAGTCCTTTTAACTAATATTTCCCTTGTGTCTTTGGTTTTCTTCATTGTCCCTTGCTCCAGATGGTCAGAGGAGGGCAGTAGTCTTTTAGATGGTCACTCACAAGCTTTTAAGATCCCAGATGCTACTTGCCAAAGTACAATGTAGGACATTTTCCTTATAAACTGTCAATCCAATTAAGCCAGATGTCCCCCAAGACCACGGTCCCTAGCCTTCAACCCAGTAACCCGATCCTTCAGGGAGTTTGGATGTGTCTATGAAACTTCTAACTTTGCCTGGGTCAAGTTGTTTTGGTTTCCCCAGTATTGTGTACTGTCTTACCCTTCGCCAAATTTACCACTTATTTATTGCCTAGTTAGCGTTTTTCCCTCCTTACCCCTACTTTCCCTAGTAACCATCAAAAAAATTTTTTCCTGTGTATACGTGCTTTTTCATGAGCTTTTATAATAGTGCTGTCATATAATATTTGTCCTTTTGTGATTGACTTATTTCACCCAGCATAATGCCCTCCAGATTCATCCACGTTGTGAGATGTTTCATGGATTCATCATTGTTCTTTACCAGTGTGTAGCATTCCATTGTGTTTATGTACCACAATTTGTTTATCCATTCATCTGTTTATGAATGCTTAGGTTATTTCCATCTTTTTGCTGTGGTGAACAATGCTGCAATGAACATGGGTGTGCACATGTGTATTCATGCGATGGCTCTTATTTCCCTAGGATATACTCCTAGAAGTAGGGTTGCTCGATAGCATGGTATTTCTATTTCTAGCTTTTTAAGAAAGTATTATATCATTTTCCAAAATGATTGTACCATTTTGCATTCCCACCAGCAGGGCATAAGAGTTCCAGTTTCCCCGCAACCTCTCCAACATTTGTTATTTTCTGTTTTTTTAATTGGTGCCAGTAATGTTGGAGTGAGATGGTATCTCATTGTAGTTTTGATGTGCATTTCTCTAATGTCTCTAATTTCTTTTTAATGGCTAGTGAGGAAAGCTTGGTGGTGTAGTTGTTAAGAATTATGGCTGCTAAATAAAAGGTTAGCAGTTTGAATCCACCAGGCACTCCTTGGAAACACCACAGGGCAGTTCTACTCTGTCCTTTAGGGTCACTATGGGTCGGAATCAACTTGATGGCAATGGGTTATGGATAATGGCTAATGATGGAGAGAATTTCCTCATATGTCTGTTAGCTGCCCTTCAGTTTTTATACCCTGTTAATCACGTGTTCCCTCAGTGGTACATGGCAAGCTTCCATTCCTAGGTGGAACAGCAGTTTGTCAATTACATGTTGCTCATCAATTACATGTTTGTTTTTTTTTTTTAATTAATTTCTTTGCCAAATAAACACTACATGCAATCAGGCACAGGTCCTTAGATTAGAACATACAAACTTAAAAAAAAAGATACTTATTTATCTTGAATTTAGCATACTCATACAGTGCTTGAGTTAGTGTTGCTAGAGAGTTCAATAAAGAGCCAAAACCTTGTGCATCCTTGAGACTAAAGGAAAGATAGATCAGCTGTCAAAATTTTAATTCTACATACTAAAAATTGAAGCCTTTAGGCTTCACCCACAGTCATCTCATGGATCTCAGCAAGAAGGGTCTATACTTTTCATCCAGGTGACTCAAAGAACCTCCTCAAGATATCTGAGGAACGTGAAAGAAAAAAAAAAAAAAAAACACCTTAAAGTAAGAACATTCTGGATTTCAAAGAAAACATCACAACCAAATCAACCTTCAGGGAAGACAAATTCCAGCTATATTTATATAGCTCCCAATGAACTTTTTAGTGATCAGTTAGCAAATATGCACGACTTAGAGTGAGACAATTTCACTGAATAAGTTGGTGATAACTGTGGCATTAGGGAAAATCCTGAGTACAATCGAGGAATATGAGTTCAGTGTGTACAAAAAAGAAAAAAAAAAACTAAAAATTGAGTATAAAACTTGAGGCATAAACTGAAAAAATAAGAATGGCTTTTTTTTTTTTTTTTTTTCTGAGACCAGGCAAAAATGATTATGTACACTGGATGGGAAATTCACGATTTGAAATAGTCTGAATCTTGTCAAGAGGGTGGGTTGTGGAAGACAGAAATTTCCTCTTAAAAGTTACCCAGAAGAATATCATATGATGTCCCCCAGTAACAATAAAATGTTGTCCTGGAATGTTAGGTGAAGAATCATTGAACATCACCTTGTCTAATGACTTGCATTTTTCAAATGGTAAACTTAAGTCTTTAAGCTTGAGTTATTCACTTAAAGTCACAATTCTATCAATAGCTGAGTTGGAATCAGAACTTACATCTCTCTAGTTAATTGGCAGGGGCAAAGGATCCAACTGCGATTATTGTGGATTTGCAGTTAACCATTCACCACATTTATGAACTAGGAGTGAGAGCAAGGCTGGAAAAAAGAAGTAATGCCATGCACTGTGAAATTCAAATAGGAATTGAGAAAAAGAAAGCATTGGTTTCCAGTGCACATGTTATTTAAGAATATTCAAGAACAAGGTTCATAGTATAGTCCATTCTTTATCATCAAATTGCATGCTGAGTTAAAGGTTCATTTTATTGTTTTTAATTTACCCTCATAGCAAAACATAGCAGGATATCACCATACTTTGCCTTGATATCAAATTCATAGGCTATTAATTTTCTTAATAGAGAAGGTTTTGTCTTGGCAGAGAAGCCATCAGGGAGTTCCTCCTCAGGATTTTCTTTCAAATATACAGGAAAATCATGAATCAAATACAACTGGATTTTAACCACTGTTATTAACTGATAAGTATTGTGAATTAAAAAAAAGCCTCAGACTTCAGGCTTCAGTAGCAAAGACAGAAAAACATCTGAGAAAGGCTGTTCTTTACACATGCTCGGGATGATTCCTCCTGCTTATCAAGCTTCTTTCTTGTTTGGAAAACAACTTGGTCAGTTTGTTTTAAATCTGTTGTTTCCCTAACAGCAAGACACAATCACAAAACTGGCAAAACACCACCTGGGTCAGATCAAAGGGGATATTGGGCTGTGTGTTATAGCACACTGATGTTCTAATGCTGCCGTTTGCTCCCCTGCTTACTGGATAACACATTGTCAAACTCTCTGATCTTCCTTCTTTGCCCTTTAAAACCTTCTGAAGCCTTTTATTATGTAAAAGTTCAGAACAGATGTTTAACACAACAGGTGAGTGCCTTAAATGGATGTATTGGTAGTGTGACAAAAAGTCTTCACTGTTTGTATGTTGTTGTTTTTTTTCTTTGCTTTCGGATGAAGGTTATTTTTTCCCCCTTCTCTGGGTACAAATAAAAACACTAAGTTTTATAGTAACTACATATTTATAGTAACTAAGTGTGATTCAAAGAATGGATTTTACCAATAGATAGCTTTAAATTTTGAGCTCAAATTTATCTTCACCTTATGTATTATATTACACAATAACTGGAAAAAATCTAAGAGAAAAAAAACAATAGACTGAAAAATTAGGAAATTCAGGAAAATCACTAGGATGAGCAGTGACACCCTTTTTAAAGATTCAGCACATCACAGATTTCTTTATCCCAACGAATATTTATTGGTAATGTTCTGTAATGCATGTCAATGGGAAGTCCTGGTTGCATAGTGGTTAGAGAGCTAAAGCTGCTAACCAAAAGGTCAGAAGTCTGAAACCACCAGGCACTCCTTGGAAACCCTCTGGGGCAGTTCTACTCTGTCCTTTTGGGTCTCTGTGAGTCAGAATCGACTTGATGGCAAGAGGTTTGGTTTCAGGTTTTGGCATGTCAATGGAAAATTTTAACTTTTGCGAATGCCTGAAATGATACATATGTTTCTTCCAGGCATATTATACTTTATATGAATTTACAATAAGGGGCCCTGGTGGCACAAAGTTTAAGAGCTCAGCTAAATGAAAGTTTGGCGGTTCCAACGCATTCAGCCACTCCCAGTAAAAAAGACCTGGCATTCTGATCCCTTAAAGATTAAAAAATTAAAAAAAAAAAATTACAGCCTAGAAAATCCTATGGGGGCAGTTCTGCTCTCTGTCATGGCTTAGTTATGAGCTGAAAATCGACTTGAAGGCACTTAACAATATGAACAAGCTTCCCAACACCACCGTCTTTTTTAAAGGGATACTTTTATTCACTTGTCCAGTTGTCTCTCAGTGCAAATGTAACTACAGAGGTAAGAGTAGAAATTGAAATATAAATATAGACTCATCTGTATCAAAATTACATTTACTAATCTTCATTTGAGAATGAAATATGAAAGTATCAAAAGACTAGTGTATTTTACTGATGTTTATAAAAAAATAAAAACTAAAGCACTGCCATTGAGTCATTCTGACTCATAGCCACCCTATAGGACAGAGTAGAACTGCCCCACAGGGTTTCTAAGGCTGTAAATTTTTATGGAAGCTGACTGCCACATCTTTCTCCCATGGTAGGGCTGGTGGGTTCGAACGCCAATCTTTTGGTTAGTAGCCGAGCACTTAACCACTGTGCCACTAGAGCTTCTTTTGGTATAAATTGTAGAAAAGAAACTACTTAGTCAAAAAATATAAGCATTAAAAGATCATAATGTATGTTAACAAATCACTTCTTCTACCCTACAGCGAAGAAAATACATTTTTAATTCTTTCTTGATCAATTCTAGGTTCCACCCATTGCAATCATACCAATTACATAAGTGAAAATTAGGAAAACACTGTTCACCTTTATTTATAATGAAAGTAAACATATACGAAATATATACAGTAACAAGAGGAAGGACTTCAGAACCCATTGACAGGAACTGAATCCTAGTTCCTCCACAAATTAGCTATGTGATTTTTTTGCAAGTTATTTAACCTTCTTTACTTTATGCTCCTCAACTGTGAAAATGAAATGGTAATATCAACTAACTCATAAAACGGTAGTGAGAAATAAATGTATTAAAATGAGTAAATCACCTAGTATTTGGTCCAGTGCCCATAATCGAGGTGCATATATTTTTAATAATTATCTGATAATTTATTCTTTCCTGAACTTTTTGTAATGAATGAGAAGTTGATATTTTTTCTATTTTGATTTTTTAAATATTTTATATGAATATATTCTGATGGTTATATACATGGTTAACTCAGCATAAAAGATTAAGTATTCTTAAGTATTAAGATCTCTAGATGGCTCAAAGAGTTTGCCCTTGGCTACTAATTAAGAGATTGGCAGTTCAAACCCACCCAGCAGTGCCATGGAAGAAGGGCCATGGGATCTGCTTTTGTAAAGATTACAGCCAAGAGAAGCTTATGGAGCAGTTCTACTCCGTAACACATGGGGTCGCCAGGAGTCAGAATGAACTCAAGGGCAACAGGTTGTTTTGTTTTAATAAATAATTACTTTAATTGAGAGTTTCAAATAGAACCACTTTTGTCACCCCCACTTGTATTTTAAAAGTCCCTAGGAAATCAAAAGCAGTTATAATATTCTGGGAGCTGATTAAATTTCTTCAATTGTTCAGACGGGTTATAAACATTATCATTAGGATGAAGAGCAGTTGTTTCCTTTTCTCCTTTTGTTACTTTTTCCAGACTTGGGGGAAAATAAAGTAATTTCTATGCAAATCAACCGTCTGCAGCATTCATTACAGCCTTTTTTAGTGAAAATCTAGCTGGTTCTCAATCCTCTCAGTTATCTATGCGAAATTGTGGAAGAGTCAAAATAGCAAAGCAATGCTAATTTGTTTTAACATAAAATATGGAAACCAAGAATATTGTTCAAAGTTGCATTCTTGTAACGTGAGGATGTTACAGAGGCGGAAAATTAAAAGAATGTTTTCGTGTGTGTATTAGATAGTGTAATTAAAATAAGAACTGATACAAATTAACTGTGTTTATTACAGTCTGCATATACCACTTTCATGTCCCTCTTCTGAATCTGTACTCCCAAGAAAGCCTATTTACATCTCATCACTGAACACTGCAGCAGGAAATCAGCAGGTGAAAATTGTTCCGTTTGTTGCAGTGTCTGCTTTACTAAAGCCTGGGGAAAAAAAATGTGTGAATTAATAGTAATAGTCAAAGCATAGCATTACATAGAAAATACCCCAGTAATATATTGTTATCATGATGTAATTATCATATCTACATTAGTTTTTTCAAAACATTTTTGATCAAAAAAAATTTTTTTACAGAATTGTATACCCATTCAATAATATTTAATAATTTTGGTGCTGATATGGCAAAAAGATATAAATATAAAAATAACTTTAGCAGACATTAGTAAATATTATAAAATTAATTCAAACATCATACTAAGTTATAGTCATCAAATATGAAGGCCTAAACCCACTGCCGTCGAGTCAGTTCCGACTCACAGTGACCCTATAGGACAGAGTAGAACTGCCCCATCAAGTTTCCAAGGAGTGCCTGGTGGATTCAAACTGCCGACCTCTTGGTTAGCAGCTGTAGTACTCAACCACTACGCCACCAGGGTTTCCTATAAAGGCCTATTTTGTTTTAATTCATTTAACAACCTGATTCACAGTAATTAACTTAAATTTTGTAAGAAAATACGTGATTTACAGATAAATGGATATAACATGACATATTCCTTCTGTGGGTGACTCATCCCCACAGAGTTTCCAAGGAGCGTCTGGTAGATTTGAGCTGCGGAACTTTTGGTTAGCAGCCCTAGCACTTAATTACCACTCCACCCGGGTTTCCACTATGGTAAAATAGCAGCAACAAAAACACAAAAACAAATGCTTTGAGGGCCAAGTATTTATATTACTTGAATGCTATATTTTTAGTAATTACTTTGTATTACTTTATACTTTCAATGTTTTATATTTTAAAACTGAGACAAATGAAAATGATTCAGGCTTCCATTTATTAGCATTTCTGTGCAAGTAGAACACAATAGGTGACTATAAAAAAAAAAATAGCCTTAAAAAAAAAAATAGCCTTACTTCTCAATAAAATGTTAAACTTAAGAAAAAATCCCTTTATCATTTTAATATTTGGTTTGCTGGAACATTACTTCTGAGTGTTAAAATCATGTTTTTAACCAGGTTTGTCAGTTTCAGCAGATATAGTCATGCATTGTGTAACATCCACAACACGTGCTGTGAAATAGCACCTTACATGATTTGGCCTTTGTGTGAACACTGTATTATTTACAGACAGCTCCCGGGTTACAAACGTCCAATTCACTTACAACCCATAGTTCCCAACCCCTGTAAAGCCTATCATATTAAAAATGTGAGGTACATACAATGGTTCATAATAACAAATGGGCATGACTTTGCCAAGTACATCAAAACATTGTTATTACTGTATTATTATGTAAAAGACATCTTAGTGTATCTGGAGAAGTTTATTTAATGCTTCTTTGTACTGTACCATTATATGCCTGGCAGTGCAAACACTTTGTACACAAGAGAAGTGAAATACATGTGCTGCTTGTGGGAAATTGTTGCCTTCTCTACATCTGGTTATGTCCACTACTTCCCATTCTTGGATTGGGATTTTTGAATTTATGGGACCATGGACATGTATGTGGTCAGACATTGCTCAGACAGATGTTATGCAGCACATGGCTATAATTATAAATCTCAATATGGATGAAAATCACCTTCAGGTAAATTTGAAGAATTATTACTATTTTTAGGCTAGTTTTTAATTTGTGTTTTAATACCACTGCCCCTTTTGCTGGCTCTGCTAGCCAATGGCGCATTAAAAAAAATAATAGTAAAATTCACCTGCTGATTGATAGTCCACATTACTACTTCCGATGATGTTTGTTTTTTCTTCATTAACTGCTCATTTGTTTCACAATCCACTCTGAGGTCCTTAGAAACTCCATTTTAAGGGGAATGCATTTCAATAATTATTTTATTTGTCAACTAAAAATGGCATTTCCTTTTCTGTCTTAACTGATATGACTTTATGAAACCACTTCAAAAACTTAGGAAGTAAACAAACTAAAGATAAGTGATAATTGTTAGCTCAGTAAATGAGTAGATATAAAAGGTCCACATACTCTAAAGATAAAGAAGTGTGAGAGACAGTAGGTTTAGGAGGTTAGGTGATCAAAAGAAATGAGGTTTGGCTTAGGATACATGTTAGGCATACAGCCTACTCTACTTGGATTAGAAACACTATCACTGCCTCAAACCTGGATCCCCTCCCTGAGTGTAGCTTATGTTTCTTGCATTAGGAATATTGTTTTCAAACACAAGGCAACACCATGGCAGTAACAAGGTTAAGTGTTGGGTGAACAAAGAATAATTAGACATTGCTTCTAAAAAAAAAAAAAAAATTTTTTTTTTTTTCCTAAAGACTGGGCATATCACTTCTTTACAAAGTCTCATTGCTAGTGTGAATAGAGAAGAGCAATTTTTTTTTTAATTATTAAAGCTACTGCCATATGTTTAATGTAAACATAATTTTAAAATGGATTAAATCAGCTTTACTTTGTATAAAAATATCTAGATAAAATCAATATTTCCTATTTTGTTTCAGTGAAAGTACTTGATTTTAAGATTAAAGCCCTCTGAAGCCAGTCCAGATAGGGTGATTAAGATGTGCTGCCTCCATGCTTCAGAAATCTATTGAGTGAGTCACATTAACTCCTCTTCCAAATATGAGCTTAGACCCACAAAAGACATGTGTGACTTTTATGTCCACAAGAGTTAGATGACCAAAGAAGCAAATCACCTCCATTTTTAATAAACTAAGTCAGTTCACAAAGCCACCAAGAGAACAGACTTTGCTATCTTCCAGTCTAGTGTTCTAGTGTTTTTTCCAGGAGACTGACTTAAAACTTAAATTATCTGGCTTCCTTTCCTCTCCCTCCTTCTTGTATACATTTGTTATATATTTCTTACACATAATTTGGTAGATCTTTCTTCTTTGAACATAGAAACAAACAAATAAGCAAAAACAGGCAACATTGAGTTGATTCTGATTAATGGGGACCCCATAGGCATCTCCACAGGGTTTTCAATGGCTGATTTTTAGGACTTAGTTCTCCAGGTCTTTTTTGCAAGACGTCTTTGGGTATACTAGAACATTCAACCTTGTGGTTATCAGAAGAGCAAGTTAACTCTTTGTATCATAGTGTGATAACGTTCAAATACCCTCAAGCATGCCCAATTGCAATAATTATATCTTATATAACTAATATAAAATATATATTTATATAGTGACCACAGTACATTTTTTCTTACCAGAATTACGTAGAGTTCTCTTCTGATAACTATCACATGGATCAAACATGAGATATAGGATTGCCCTAATCCACAAGTGAAAAGGAATGGCAATTACTATATAGATCCAGTGCGAAAGTCTAGTGGAGCAATAGTAAAGGATGAAGTAAAAGTCCTAATTCTGAAGGACACTCACTATTGGAAACAGCATAACAACAGACAAGATCAATATTCCTCAAAATATGGTTTTTAGCCACTTGTATCAAAATCAAAAAAGGAATTTTTTTTTTTAACTCCATTTTGAATTCAACTACAAACCTAGTGAATCTGAATTTTAGGATGTGGGACTGTGAACATTAATTAATATGAATCTTAGATTATTTTTATGTGCATTAATGTGTGAGAAACATTGAGGTAGGAATTAGCTATTAGCTAAAAATAGACAAATGAAAAATGCTGTAAAAGGATAACTTGCCTTGGATTAGAACTTAAAATTTATACAACAAAATGAAAAAGAAGGAAAAGAGTGATTTTGTATAAATTGCCTACAATTTCTCAGATTAAATATACAGACTTTCTTAACCATCATTAATAGACATAATTTTATGTTTGCATGTTTTAGGAAAAGGTATAACATGGACTTAAAACACATTCAAAATTAATTTTCTTGGCAAAATTTTGAAAATATCATTAACTGTATTGAAGATGGCATGTGCAGTCCATTGGGAATATTAGCTTGAGGGTAATCTTTCTGTTTTCCTCTCTCTCTATTCCCCCCTCCATTGATAAATTTTTATTTTTCAATTTCTTTTTTTTCTTCTTTTTACTAATTGCTGTATTGTGTGTTTTTAAAAGGTGATACATACAAGAAATGAATTCCTTTCTGTGCATATTTATAAGAATATGGGTAACTATGGTGTATTGTTCTGGTCCATATGACAAATTTAGCAGCAATTTGAAGTAAGGGCATTACTCTGGCTTTGTAGAGTATCCAGCAGATTTTTCAACTCCTATGGAGTATCATTTTTTGGAGCAAATGGAGAATTCTTACTCATTACTAAACCTAGGGATTATTAATTAGTGTATCATTAGTTGTAGAAATTTAGAGGTCCCAGAGTGACTGGGACAACAGTATATACTGGCCAGTTTTAACAACTATAACACTGCATGGCAAATGCTACAGCAAGACTATAACTTTTTGATTACTCATAAATTTTACTTTGAGGGCCCAAAAGGAAATTGTGAATGTGGCAATGACACATTCATTTAATGTGTGAATTCACTGGGGTCATTGAAGTTAGTTGAGTCATTATAATTTAGAAATTTTATAAATAAATATGTACTTCTGGGTCAAAATAGGGACTTCATCACATGCATCTACTTTTTCTCTGTGCAGAAAACACACGAAACGAGAGAAAATTGAATATTAAGTCATAAACTTAATAGGACACGGAGATAAAAACGGTAAAGGTAAAATAGAAACTAACTGTTTTGGAGATACCTTGGCGAAGCTAGAGTCACCAGTCCACTTCATCCATTTGCCTTCCAGAATGCTGAGTCCTGACTTCAAACTCCAGTCAAGGAGTAGGACATGGATTCTGTGTGGACTGGCTAGGTTGAAGTAAAACATATGAAGGACATGGCATTGGAAGGAACTAAGTTTACAGCTCAACCAAATCATCCTGAAGTAAAGCTATACTCACCCATGTAACACTTCCAATCAACTTTTAAGTCCTCAATACTTGGATCTATTCAGTCGACCAAGGGCTACCTGATAATGAAAAAATCCTGGTTGAGGCTGCCTTAAACAAACAGATTAAAGAGTAGAGAACTGACAACTTAATGATATTGAATCTTTCAATCCCTGAATATGGTATATCTTTCTGTTTATTTAAATATTCTTCCTTTTCTGTAGACAGTGCTTTGTAGTTAATTTTTAAAATTATATTTACATCAATATTATGAGAACTATTGGTGTACTTTTTTTTTTTTTTCTTTTGGTAATAACCAATCCAAATGAGGGCTTTTTTGATCTCAAAAAATATTTGGGAAGTGATACACCTTCTCTAATTTCTAAAAGACTTTATGAAATATCGGCATTAGTTCTCTCTTAAATGTTTGAGAGAACCCACTAGTGAAGATTTCCATTTTACGTTGTGTCATTTTCAATAAATTATATTTCTCAAAAAATTTTTTTAAATTTATATAGGCTGTTAAATGTATTAACTTAAAATATTTCATAATATGCTCTTATTATTCTCTTAAGGTCTTATCATCTGGTTTGATATCCTGTCATTTGTTCTCTCTGTTTTTATTGCTTTTTAAGTCTAATAGAGGATTATCAATTTTATTAAACTTTTTAAAGAATCAACTTTTGACTATCAATTTTTTCATCTTTTTTCTATGTGATTTCTGCATTTATTAAAACTATTTTTAATATTTAATTTCAATACAGTTTTCTTTTAACTTTTTTTAAGAGTGGGAGCATAGATAACTTATTATGTTTTTTTTTTTTTTCCTGTTATGTAGACTCTTAAATATATAAATTTTCCTTTGTGGAATAATTTCTCAACAGTCCTAAAATTTTTATATTTCATTTTGTGTTTTTATTTAAAAAAAATTCATTGTGATTTCTTCCTTGATCCATGAGCTGTTATGATTTTTTTTTTTTTTTAATTTCCAAGGGTTTGGAGTCTTTTTAGCAGTCGTATTATTATTCACAATCTAATACTATTGTGGTCAGGCAACATATTCTTTGATTTTGATCCTTTGTGACTTTTTAGACTTGTTTGGTGGGCCTGTGTATGGTCTATTTTGGTGCATGCTCTAGACACACTTAAAAAGAAAATATTTCCAACTTTATTTGTAATGTTAAATATGCGTAAATTAGGGCAAGTTAGTTGATAATGTTGTTCAAATATTCTTTATCCTTATATATTGTCTACATTTTCTATCAGTTACTGAAAGAGAGGTGATAAATCCAAATATGACTTCCTCCACTCTTATTTGATTCATGTCAAAATTTGATTCATGAATTTGGCAGCTGTGTTATTACCTGCCTGCACATTTTAATATTGCAATGGCTTCTGCATTAAGTGACCATTTTAATATAATGAGATGTCCTTCTTTATCTCTAGTAATACTATTGATCTTGAAGTCAGTTTTGTCTAATATTAATACAGCCACACCAGTTTTCTAATTCTTCAATTTTGCATAATATATATATTTCGTATCTTTTTATTTTCAACCTTTTGGGTCATTAGATTTAAAGACTGGTGTTGTTGTTTTTTTGAATACCATAGAGTTAGTTCTGATAATCTATGACTTTTAATTGGGGTAACCTGGTTATATTTAATGGTGTCCTGGTGGACTAGTAGTTAGAAACTTAGCAGTTCAAATCCTCCAGCTCCTTAGAAACCTGATTTAATATATATGTTGAAACATCTGGGTTTAAGTCTACCTTACTGGCATTTATTTCATTCTTATCCCATTTGGTCTTTGTTTCTCTATTTCTCATCTTCTTTCTTTTTAGTGAAACTGGTATTTGCTTAATTTCCATTTTCTCCTCTTCTCAATTGCTTATTTATGTCAAATTGTGTTGTTTTTGGTGTGGTTGCTATTGCTGTTTGTTTTTTCTCATTATTACAATATGTATTTGAAACGTAGCATGGCTATCCTCAAAAATATTCTACCACTTCTAACATATTATGAGAACTTCACAAAAGTATTCTTCCAATTATTACTGTTATATTTTAAACATTTGTTTTCAACTATTTTACTTTTCTGTGTGCTCTGAAACTACAATGCATTGTTATTATTTTACTCTGCACAATCCATAGCCTTTTATAGAAATTAAAAACCAAAAATTAAAAGTTTCTTTATACTTACTGACATATATTTTTTTCCTTCAACACTAGGAGTTTCCTCTCTGATTAGATTTCTGTTGAGTCCCAAGAACATTGTCTTAGTTACCTAGCGCTGCTATAACATTAATATCACAAGCTGACGGCTCTAACAAAGAGAAGTTTATTCCCTCATAGTTTATGAGGCTAGAAGTCTGAATTCAGGGTGTCACCTCCAGGAGAAGGCTTCCTCCCCTTGTCAGCTCGGAGGAATTTCCTGGGCATCAATCTTCCCCTGGTTGAGGAGGTTCTCAGAGCAGATACCGCCAGGTCCAAAGGACATGCTGTGTTTCTGGTGCTCCTTTCTCCATGATATGAGGCCCCCATGTCTCTCTGCTTGTTTCTCTCTTTTATATCTCAAAAGAGATTGCTTTAACACAACTTAATCTTATAGATTGAGTCCTGCCTTGTTAACATAACTGCTGATAATCCTGCCCCATTAACATCAGAAAGGTGGGATTTACAACACATCCGAAAATCACATCAGATGACAAAATGGTGTATCATCACACAATACTGGGAATCATGGCCTAGCCAGGCCAATAGACATTTTGGGGGGACACAATTCAATCCATGGCAAATATCTTTACCATTTCTTTAGTACATACAGTTTTACTGGAATAAATTCTTTAAGCTTTTATTTTTATGAAATTGTTTCACATTTATTTTTGGATTAAAATGTTGCTTAATAGCAAGTTCACGGTTAACAATTCACAGTCTATCTGAGACCAGATTTGTTGCACTACTGCCCCGCACTCAGCTGTTAGCCACCAGCGACATCTGCACCTTCAGTTGAGGGCTGTGCTCAGTGTTCCTTCAAATCATCCATCAGCAGGCAGTTTTTGCCTCATATTCAGTGTATGCTGTGCTCTGAACATTTCTTTCTCAAATAAACTGTGCTTCCTACAGCCATAGAGATCAGAAGTCCTAGACTGCATGGAGGGTTTTGGTCATTTCTCCTGGCCTTGGTCGTCATCAGGCCCCAAATGTGGGATCTTTCTCACTTCTTGCCCTGATACCAATCTTCTATTTACATAATTGTTAAGTAACTGCATAAAAGAGTTGGCAGGTAGTTACACCTGTTTTATACCTGGGTCTCCTAGTGATCCTAAGCCATCACATTTGCATATACTTAGTCTTTAAAAATTCATATGTTCAGCTCTTTTCTTCTTACTCTGTGACTATTGAAGCTTTCCCTTATTCTGATGCTCCAGCAAAGAATGGAAGTAGGGATGACTCTCTTATCCACACATATGAAAGGGAATTCTACTGAGTATGACTTCTTTATATGTATACATTTTAGTATTATTTATTTTATAGTTACTGAGTCTGCTATTCACTGTAAAATTCAAGGAGGCCATTAAATCTTCATATCGGTTTTTCACAAACTGAAGTATCATTTGGCTTATATACTATACATATACTTTCTTTGATAGTTATTATTTTCATTATATAATAAAAATGTGCTAAAAAAAAAAATGTGCTAGTCATTGAAAAACTGAAAAAAAAGTGCTAGTGACCATTCCACTATGGAAATACTACCTAGGCTTAGTTGTATCCTTCGGCCTTGAGAGACCTATTTGTAATAATGTCCTGGAAAAGATATATATTTTTTTTTCAGTGCAAGTGAGCATCCTTAAATGTATTAACTAAAGCAATTTCTGAAGTCTCAGAAAGTTCCTAGGTGGAGTTCGTGAGGAGTTTCCTAGGGCACTTCAATTATTATAAGCAAAGTGTTGAAAATTAGAGTATTTTTCTCTACATGGTTCTGCTTCAATCATTGCTGAAAAGGGAATGCTGAGTCTTGTATTTTTTAGAAGCAAGCATGGTAATGGAAGACCATTTGTGTTGCAAAGAGAGAAAAAGTTACAAAGAAACTGCGGAACAACAGAGAATCAACCCTGAAGAAAATTAAGGTAACAGAATAGAGGGAGTAATCGGTTGCAGCAGTTGGCTCTCAACTCATAACCAATAGGATATTTTGCTCCCAGAACCACAATCATAGAAGGCTCTCCCTTTTGCTGCAGGCCCTGTTAGCTGCCTTGTCAGCAGCTCTGCTCACTTTTTCCTTGTAAAATAATCTCAGTTTAGCTCAGGGGACAATCTACAGACACCCAGGGGATGAATCTTGATTGATCGGACTAATCGTGGTAATGACATTAATCGTTGCTAGGTATTCACCTGGAGTCCTGGTTGCACAGTGGTTAAGTGCCAAAAAAGGTTGGCAGTTCGAATCCACCACCCACTCCTTGGAAACCCAACGGGGCAGTTCTACCCTGTGCTATAGGGTTGCTATGAGTCAGAATGGACTCCAGCAATTTTTTTTTTTTTTAGTTATTCACCTAAGAGTGTGCATGTGAGTTTAATCTTGAGGCTTTGGGTACATTTTGTTTTTCCCCTGGAAAGGGAGCTGCACACAAAGGGTAAGCTTTTTTGATGGTAAACCACTCACCCCTGCCTCAAGAGTCCTGCTTTCTGTGAGAATGTGGTAATGGCAACAATCTGTGACTTTGAACATAGTAGCTATTTCCCTGTTGGAGCAGAAAGAATAAAGAAGCCTGGAGTTTTTGATTATTATCTTTCGAACAAAACCTGGGGGCTCCTACCACTGGCTTTATCATTAAGTAACCTGCAAAGTTCTTTATGGTTTAACTGACATATTTAAACATATTTACATCCTTGAGGCAGGGTGGAAGGGGTTGTTGAAAGACAATGTAATCAGTACTCTGGCATGACTATTTTTTATGGAATCAAGTGATAAGTGTAAAAACTTGTGTCATTTGGTTTAATTCTGGCTCTATAGCTCATGTTACAACTGTTCTTTCATTTCAAAAAAATTTTAACTATGAAGAGACAAACAAATTTTATTTAATAAAAATACAGTGGCATTTCAGATTTTGACAATGCTGACTAAACTTTTTCATATCAGTTAAATCATTTGGATTAAGTATACATACACATAAACACAGAGATTGAAATATATGTTAGGATTTTTGGCTTTCAATTAGAATGTTGAAAATCACACAAGAATATCATACCCAACCAACAGCAATTATAAATTAGATAACCCACAGGCCATGACTATGGGGAAAAGCTAAGTAACGTGAAGGAAGATGACTAAGGAATAAATGATGATGGTTATGATGATCACAATGATAATAATATATGATTTCTTAAGCATTTATTTGATCAAGTGCCTTAAGAACTCATTTATCTTCAAAGCATTTTTAATAGTTATATATGCATATATATGTACACACACACACACATATATACATAAAGAGATAGAGAGACATAGAACCCTTTAAAAAATGTGAATGAATGGAGTGGATGGAGGTAGAAATAATTTGGATACATTTTTCCAGGGTATCTAAAAAGAAAAACAATCATATTTATACATTTTTTAACTTGAGACAAAAATGTAATTCCAATTCCAAAGGCCACACTCTAAATAGGTAACGTATATTAGAATGTTCGCAGTCTGATTACTTGTGTTACTTCAAAATTCATTTTTATTTCTCACCCTTTATGGTACAGCATACGTTGGAGACACTGGCCTAACACTCGAAAGAAAGGACTCTGTTCCTGAGCAAAATCAGCATACCTTGATTATCTCATTTTAAAATGAAGGTAAAAATGGTGCTAACTCATGAGGTTATTGAAAGAAAGACATGAATTATTACATGCAAACCCTTTGATATAATGTCTGGTACATAGCAATTTCTCAATAACATAATATGTAATCATTGAAAGCTGCTAAGGTTTACCAATTTTCCCAGTGCTAGCAAAAGATTTGATTCAATCATATCAACTCACAGTACTATCACACTTGCAAATCAATATGCACTTGAAATATTTAGAAATATACAATTCTATGATAAAATATATTAACCTATTATAAAACTTGTATCTGAATGAACATGTTTTTATTTTGTTATTGTCAGGAAGGACTTAGATAATTGTAAGTACTTTTTAAAGACATTAACTATCATACAATGTGTATAAATTCAGTACTCTACTGGGCACCATTTATGAACAAATATATATTTTTAAAAAGTCCAACTTCAATCTATTTTAATAATATTCTGCATCAGTACAGTGAGTTAGAGGGAGTTCAGGACTAAGGAAAAAAAAAAAAAAACGATCACAAAGTAGCGGTGTTGCACAACAGGCTATTTATTGGTACCAACACATTGACAGCTGCAGGCAGGAGGTAATGACCCACAGCAGGAGATCTTCTAGAGGCAAGCAAGATGCACAAGGAACTACCAAAATAAGAAGGGGTCAAGGAAACCCTTGGAAAACAGGACAAGGGCGAAACTTACCAGGGCCTAGGCAATGTCCTTCTGCAGCAAGCTGGGGAGTCCAGGTCGGAGAACTCTGAAGGACAGCAGCAGCTTGGTTCCTTACAACAATTTTTTTTTGTTTTTTTAATTGCTATGGACTCTAAATTAAACCCATAGCAACAGTATAGGACAGAGCAGAATGGCCCCATAAGGTTTTCAAGGCTGTAAATCTTTGCTGAAGCAGATTGCCACATTTTTCTCCTCCAGAGAAGCTGGTGTGTTGGAGCCACCTACCCTTCAGCTAGCAGTGGAGTGCTTAATCAGTGTGCCACTAGGGATCCCTTATAATGCTATAGGATTTTATCTTATCTAAGATTTGTTCAGCATTTACCTGGTAAAATACATTTCCATTTGTTAAAATAACTCTGGTATGTCATTAGAACCCATAATGAAATATTTTATTTATATAATATACAAGGAGTGCATTTCTGTAAATTAAGAGTATTGCCTTAAATGAAGAATGCATTAAATTTTTGAATCTCTAAATAATCTCTAAATTGCTTTTGGGGATTCATTATGTTTTATGTATAATTTTAATATGTATCAGTTATTTCAGCAGTTAATGTTTTTTATGCTAAGCTGATTGCAAAATATTATTTACTTTACAAACATAAAAATCTTTGGAAGAAGTTTGAAGAAAAAAAAATGTACTTATCAGTGATAAACAACAAAGTAAAAAAAAAATTTTTTTTATGGTAATAACCTGAAAACCCTGAGTACAATTTAAAAAAATATTTTTAAAAGAATTCATTAATTCACTGCTAAAATTAGCTGCAAACAATGTTGTAATATTGAATCATTCATTCCTTGAGAGCTGCTTATAGTAAAAAATAAAAATTTTAAAAAAGGCCTAAATCATAAGCACAAGTTTCATTAGAAAAAAATAAATCTATTTATCCGTTCTTTTTTTCTTTTTCTTCTAGCTTAACAATCAATGTTGCCCTTACTTCAAAATAAATAGTATAAATTTTGACAATAAACTAATGACTTTCCAGAATTAATAAAGGGATTGTAAAAGATAATTATTTTTTAATCGTCTAGTAGAGGTAATGTATTATCATAGCTATGTTAAATAATGCCTCACCAATTCAAATATACACATGGAGGAAAGGAAAAGGAAAGAAAGGGTTATAGAAAAACAAAAGTCTAAAATGCTGATTTGCTCATCCCATCTCATGACCAAAACAGAACCAATCTTATGAATTCTGTTATATGTAGTAGTATTATTCTGAAGGGATTTCAAATAGGTTATACACACTATTTTATCTCCAAATAGCATTAAGTTGGCTTAATTTAATTGAATCACCTTTTACATGAGGACACTAAAGGTAACCAAAATACACTTTTGAACATAAATCATTATTGAAAAAAATCATTTTATTGTGATTTAAAAATATTCTGTGAAGAGAATATCAACATTGCTAAGTGTTATGGAAAATATCACAGCTATTATTCTAAAAACACAAAAAAATTACCTTATTAAATATGTTGTTGTAGTTAGGTGACATTGAGTTTCTCTGACTAAAGCAATCCCATGTAAAACAAAACAAAATATTACTCAGTCCTGTGTCATCCTCATAATTGTTGTCATGTTTGAGCCCATTGTTACAGCAACTGTGTCAATTCATCTAACTGGAGGTCTTCCTCTTTTTTGCTGACTCTCTACTTTACCAAGCATGATGTCCTTCTCCAGGGGCTGGTCCCTCCTTATAACATGTCCAAAGACTGTGAGACACAGTCTCCCCATCCTCACTTTTAAGATGCATCCTGGCAGTACTTCTTCCAAGGCAGATTTGTTTATTCTTCTGTCAGTCCGTGGTATATTCAATATTCTTCACCAACACCACAATTCAAAGGCATCAATTCTTCTTCAGTCTTCTTATTCATTGTCCAGCGTTCGCTTGCACATGAGGCAATTGAAAATGCCATTGGCTTGGTTAAGATGCACCTTAGTCTTCAAGGTGACATCTTTTCAACACTTTAAAGAGGACCTTTGCAGCCTATTCGCCCAATGCAATGCATCTTTTGATTTCTTGACTGCTGCTTCCATGGATGTTGATGGTGGTTGTTGTTGTTGTTAGGTGCCGTCGAGTCAGTTCCAACTCATAGCTACCCTATGCACAACAGAACGAAACACTGCCTGGTCCTGAGCCATCCTTATAATCATTGTTATGCTTGAGCTCATTGTTGCAGCCACTGTGTCAGTCCACCTCATTGAGGGTCTTCCTCTTTTCCGCTGACCCTGTACTCTGCCAAGTGTGATGTCCTTCTCCAGGGACTGATCCCTCCTGACAACATGTCCAAAGTATGTAAGATGCAGTCTCGCCATCCTTGCTTCTAAGGAGCATTCTGGTTGTACTTCTTCCAAGACAGATTTGTTCATTCTTTTGGCAGTCCATAGTACATTCAATATTCTTCGCCAGCACCACAATTTAAAGGTGTCAATTCTTCTTTGGCCTTCCTTATTCATTGTCAAGCTTTCACATGCATATGATGCAATTGAAAATACCATGGCTTGGGTCAGGCACACCTTAGTGTTCAAGGTGACATTTTTGCTCTTCAACACTTGGAAGAGGTCCTTTGCAGCAGATTTACCCAATGCAGTGTGTCTTTTGATTTCTTGACTGCTGTTTCCATGGCAGTTGGCTGTGGATCCAAGTAAAATGAAATCCTTGACAACTTCAATCTTTTCTCTGTTTATCATGATGTTGCTCATTGGCCTGGTTGTGAGGATTTTTGTTTTCTTTACGTTGAGGTGCAATCCATACTGAACGCCGTGGTCTTTGATCTTCCTCAGTAAGTCCTTCAAGTCCTCTTCACTTTCAGCAAGCAAGGTTGCGTCATCTGCATAACACAGGTTGTTAATGAGTCTTCCTCCAATCCTGATGCCCCATTCTTCTTCATATAGTCCAGCTTCTCGGATTATTTGCTCAGCATACAGATTGAATAGGTAAGGTGAAAGAATACAACCTTGACGCACACCTTTCCTGACTTTAAACCAATCGGTATCCACTTGTTCTCTCCGAACAACTGCCTCTTGATCTATGTAAACATTCCTCATGAGCACAATTAAGTGTTCTGGAATTCCTATTCTCCGCAATGTTATCAATAATTTGTTATGATCCACACAGCCGAATGCCTTTGCATAGTCAATAAAACCCAGGTAAACATACTTTTGGTATTCTCTGCTTTCAGCCAGGATCCATCTGACATCAGCAATGATATCCCTGGTTCCATGACCCCTTCTGAAACCAGCCAGAATTTCTGGCAGTTCTCTGTCGATACACTGCTGCAGCCATTTTTGAATGGTCTTCAGCAAAATTTTGCTTGCCTGTGATATTAATGATATCGTTCTAGAATTTCCACATTCGGTTGGATCATCTTTCTTGGGAATAAGCATAAATAGGGATCTCTTCCAGTCAGTTGGTGCAGAAGCTGTCTTCCATATTTCTTGGCATAGACTGTGGATCTAAGTAAAATGAAGTCCTTGATAACTTCAGTCTTTTCTCCATTTATCATGATGTTGCTTATTGGTCCAGTTGTGACACTTTTTGTTTTCTTTATATTGAGGTGTAATCCATACTGTAGGGTGTGGTATTTGATCTTCATCAGTAATTACCTCAAGCCATGTCTGCTTTCAGCAAACAAGGTTGTGTCTTCTGCATATTGCAGGTTGATAAAGAGTCTTGCTCCAATCTTAGGGCTGCATTCTTCATACAGCCCAGGTACTTGGATTATTTGCTCAGCATACAGGTTGAATAAGTATGTTGAAAGAATGTGACATTGACACACACCTTTCCTGATTTTAAACCATGCAGTACATCTTTGTCCTATTTCAATGATTTACTCTTGGCCTTTTTACAGGTTCCTCATGAACACAGTTAAGTATTCTGGCATTCCCATTCTTTGCAATGTTATACATAATTTGTTAGGATCCACATAGTCGAATGTCTTTGCGTAGTCAAAAAAACACAGGAAAACATCTTTCTAGTATTCTCCGCCTTCTGCCAACACCCATCTGACATCAGCAATTATATCTCTTGTTCCAAGTCCTTTTGGATCAATTTTCTTTGGAATGGGCACAAATATAAATCTGTACTAGTTGGTTTGCCAGGTAGCTTTCTCCCAAATTTCTTGGCACAGACAAATGAGTAGTTACAGTATTGGATTTCTTTGCTGAAACATCTCAGCTGATATTCCGTCAATTCCTGGAGCCTTGTTTTTCTCCAATGTCTTCAGTGCAGCTTTGGCTTCTTTCAACATCATTGCTTCTTGATCATATACTACCTCCTGCAATGGTTGAACATTGACGAATTCTTTTTGGTATAGTGAGTCTGTGTATTCCTTCCATCTTTTTCTGATGCTTCCTGTGATGTTCAATATTTTGCCCATAGAATTTTTCAGTATTGCAACTTGTGACTTGAAGTTTTTCTTCTGTTCTTTCAGCTTGAGAAAGGCCAAGTGCGTTCCTCCCTTTTGGTTGTCAAACTTAAGGACTTTGCACATGTCATTATAATATTTTACTTTGTCTTCTCAAGCTGCCCTTTGAAATCTGTTTGGCTCTTTTACTTCATCAGTTCTTCTGTTCCCTTTAGCTACTCTAGGTCTAATAGAAAATTTCAGAGTCTTTTTTGACATATAATTTGTCTTTTCTGTCTTTCCTGACTTTTTAGTGAACTTTTGCTTTCTCCTTATATGATGTCATCCCACAACTTGTCTAGTCTTCGATCATTAGCGTTCGTTGCATCAAATCTATTCTTGAGATAGTCTTTAAATTCAGATGGGATATATTCAAGGTTGTACTTTGGCTGTCATGGACTCCTTTTAATTTTTTTCAGTTTCAACCTATGAGCAATTGATGGTCTGTTCTGCAATCTACCCCTGACCTCATTCTGATTGATAATCTTGAACATCTTCATTGTCTCTTCTACAGATGTAGTTGAATTGATTTCTGACCATTCCAACTGGTGAGATCCATGGGTATATTCGCCATTTATGTTGTCAAAAAAGAAGATATTTGCAATGAATAAGTTGTTGGCCTTGCAAAATTCTATCTTGCTATCTCTGGCATCATTTCTATCGCCAAGCCCATATTTTCCAAGTACTGATCTTTCTTCTTTGTTTACAACTTTTATATTCCAATCACCAATTTAACTGAAGACCAGTTAATATGACTATTATTCAAATTTATGACCAACCAGTAAGGCCAAAAATGAAGAAATTGAAGGTTTTTATCAGCTTCTTTAATCTGAAATTGATCAAACATGCAATCGTTGTGCATTAATAATTACTGTTGATTGGAATGGAAAAGTTGGAAAAAAAGAAGGATAATTAGTTGTAAAGTATATATTATATACTTTACATGTAAAGTATATAATATACACAAATATATTATATACATTATACTTTGTATAATATAAAGTACATATACAATATATATGACATTGGCATAGTTTTGTAGTAAAATGTAGAACTTCAATTTAATTTCCTAATAAGTGATAGCTGATTTTCTTAGATTTTTTTTTTTAGGATTTAGTTCATGCACTCATGTACATGCCCATGTACTCAAACACACTCATTTATTTTAGCTACTTTTGTTACAAAGAATTCTGGATATTTTGTTTTCTCTTCTTAATATTTAATTCATGTTCTTTAAGCCTATACTTATTAAAATCACCAAAAACGCAATAATTATAGCTGAAATTTCAATAAAAACACACACATATATATTTTTTTTACTATCAGTGAACAAAGGCAAGACAGAGGGAAACAGGATGACACTGACAGAGTGGAAGAGTAGGAGGAAGAGTTGAAGCCAGCTGAAGGCAGAGCTTGACTTCCTGCATCCAATTTTCTTTTTCTCTGAGACAACTTCTCTTCTTATCATAGCTTTTAAACATTGCGTGTAGTGAGTAGTGAGAAAGAACAGTTTATGAACAGCAAGGCAGGGTACTTTTCCTTATCAAAACTTTTCTGCATGATTTGGGGCACTCATTTTTAATGTTAGAACACAGTTTCCACAAGATAAAGCCAGATTCCATGTGGCTGGAGGAAGCTGGTACTGATCTTCTCCAATGATGTTATCTTTTATTAGCCAGAAAGTTCCTGAAATTCCAGTTTTTGAGGTAGGGCCAAGAAATCTATGTAACTTTCACTTCCACTTGTGGACATGATGAAGTAAAAGAGCTTGGATTTACCTTCCTACTGGAAGCAATCATAAAACAGAGAAAATATATGAGACAACAGGAATAGTAATTCATGAAAAAAAGGGCAACAGATGAGGTGAGCCCTACTCTTGCCCTGGCCTACTGCTTTAGGAAGTTTTAATGCTGCAGTACAGGAAATAGCCAGCCCAGCAGAGTCAGGCAGACTCCCTGATTTGAGGAGATAGATCTGATATTCAGGAAAGACTAAGGCAGCAAGGGTTCAAAGCACAGAGAACAAATTAGTCCCTGGCTGGCACAAAGTGTTTTCTCTCCTTGAGGAAAGGCCTGGTGATCTGCTTCCATAAAGATTACAGCCAAGAAAAACTCTATGGAGCAGTTCTGTTCTGTAACACCTGGGGTTGCCCTGAAGAGAATGGCACAGAAGAATGCATTTTACTTCATAAAACCAAATGGCCAAGGTAACAATTTACACTACCTTAAGCATTCTCTGCAGTACGTAGGTACACTATTACTCTGCGGGGAAAAAAAAAAGCTACCTTTCCGGAAACTACATTCTTGCTCTTTCTGTGTGAAGTGTGGATAAGTGAATGAAATGGGGGAGTATGTCATCAATTCCAGGTGACATTAAGAGTCTACTCGGGCTAGTGATTAAGAATTTAAAGCTAGACAGGTCAGCATAGTTGTGCGTATTTATTTAGACATACTCAGATGCTAGAGCAGGCACACAGAGTAAGTATAGAATTTTAGTGTAGCCAAGAGAATACTAAGAAATGAGAAATAGGCAAGGGAATTGAAGGCATATTCAGAAGAATTTTATTACTCTTTAGATACTAGCAGCCTTTTTCTCTGCAGCTTTTCAAGCTCAAACTTCATAAATGATTTGGGCACATATTAGCTCTATTTTCTTTCTTTCTGGTCATTATTTCTACCCTCCAATTCACTGAAACTTCTGATCAAATAATCATCAGTGGCTCACATGTTCTTAAAACCCATAAATATATTTTTTTACTGATTCAATGTTTGAGCACCATTTGACATAGCCAACTATATCCTCACTTCCTCTCTCCTGGATTCTATGGAAACATTCTCTTTTTATATTTCCAGAACACTCATACGTTGACCTATTATTTCTACTCTTTTCTTTAAATCTTACATCAAGGTTATTATAGCTAGGTGTTAGATTTTAATTATCATTTGTAAAAACATGAGTCCAAGATTTAATTCTCTAGTTTAGACATCAGCTCTGAGCTTCACATTTAAATATACAATTTCCTTATTTAAAATAATTCACTTTTTGCATCATACCTGTTGTAAAATTGCAACGTGAAAAAGAGAATTTTTATTCCCACTGATAAATGTATGCTTACCTTTAATCAAAGTTTATAATCTAGTATTTTATTGAAGTTTATTTTTAATACAATTATAATATGAATATCATTGTATACATCTTTTTGTGTATATGTTATATAGTTTGTGGTAATCTGGGAAAAGAGAGTGGTCATCTACAATTTTAATAAATTTACCCTTTTTTTCTGAAGTGTTTTGCTAATGCTGATTCACAACATTAGTGCGTAAATTCTTCATCCCAGACAAATTTGCTGTTGTCAGAATTGATTGATTTTTGCTGCTTTTGTGGGTAAAACAATAGCTTTCATAAAATAGACAACAGAGAGCCAGAAATGGGATCAACAGAAGATGAGAAACAAATATGGTAAGCCCTATGAATGCTTTGAGTTTCTGCCTGAAAGCACGAAGTTCGGCACTATTCACAATAGTCAAAAAATGGAAATAATCTCTATGTTTGTCAACAAAGAATGGATAAACAAAATGCAATACATACATAAAATGGAATACATCTACTCCTCACTTATTGAATATATTGTTATCCACCATTTCGTATTTATGATAACAGTAAAAAATCTACTATTTTGCACATTAATGACCCCACTGACCTACACACCCGCAATGGGCCTAACTCATACAGGGCGCATGAGGGAGGAGCGGCGTCTTCCCCCGGGGCACTTAACCTCAGTCTGGAACCCACAGGGTGCACGATACTCTGGCGCATCCCAGCTGGAGACCCCTCTTTCCTCCCAGGTCTCTTTTGGAATACCCCACTCTCCTTTAGCACTCTGCCCACTTGCAGCGACAAGCCAGCAAGCACCAGGGACAGGTGGCACTCGCCCCTCTGCAGAGCCACCCCCTGGCTGAGGCCACGGTGCAATGCTCAGACCATGACACTTCATCTCCAGCACAGAATGCACTGAGGAACCTGAACTAGAACTCTGGGTGGCTGAGGACGCCCCCCCAGCAGCACACAGCATGAATTTGGATTCCAGCGAGCAGAGCAAGGACTAGCCCATGACTGCTGCAAGTACAGAGGGGACATAGCCACTCAGCTGGGAGGGCTGGGGCCTGGTTGGAGGGGAGGCCAGGACAGAAAATGGTGATTATTTTGCATAACGCTGATTTTCACATAACGACCTGGTCTTTGGAACCTAACTTGGTCATTAAGTGAGGAATAGGTATATTACCCATCCGTAAAGAGAAATGAAATCCTGATACATGCTACAACATATATGAATCTTGAAAACATGATGCTGAGTGAAATATGCCAGTCACAAAAGGACAAATACTGTATGATCCCAGATATATGAAATATCGAAAACAGGCTAATTTTTACAGACCTAATTTTTTTTTTTTTTTTAAATCTTGGTAGTGGTTACTGGGGTAGTGGAAGGGGAGGGAGATGTCTTGGTAGTGGTTACTGGGGGAAGTGAAAGGGGAGGGAGATAAGGTGACTCACTGTTTAGAAGACACTGAGCTTCTGTTGAGGGTGATGGGGAAAGTTGGAAAGGGATAATGATGATTGTTTTACACATGATGACTCTAATTAATGCCACTAAATTATACATGTTAAGAATGTTGAAATGACCATTTTTTACATACATATTTACAAAAATAAAAGGTAACCATTAAAATGATATTGAATTTAATTTAGCCACTTAAAGAAAAAAAAAAGTCTGACTTAAGAAAGATGGGCTGAAGCAGAGCATGGCAGTTTTAATGAACTGTTGAGAGAGGGTTTGGAATTTGCTATGCGGGTCTAAGGTGGTAGAAATTTGTGAGGCAGAGTACCCAAGTATTTCATTAGAGACTACAGAAGAGTCAGTCACTGGAGACAGAGCAAAACCTGTCCTAGATTGGAGGCTACTACAGGCCTGTTCTAATAACATTTAAATGCAAACTATGAAATGATAAAATTTATCCAAAAGCAATTTAAACTTCAGCACTCTTTGAAAGAAGACAACCAAATCCAGACCTTAACCACACAAAATTAAATATATTTGTTATTCAACAAAAATTACTAGTCATATTGTATTTTTCTCAAATAGAGCACCTATGTAAAAAACATATCCACACATAAAATGAACACAGTGTGCCTAGGAAAATAATGCATAAGGGGTGTCATAGATTGAATTATGCCCCCCCAAAAATGTGTTATCAATTTGACTGAGTCATAATTCCCAGTGTTGTGTGGTTGTCCTCCATTTTGTGATTGTAATTTTATGTTGAGAGGATTAGGGTGGGATTGTAACACCACCCTTACTCAGCTCACCTCTGTGATCCAAGGTAAAGGGAGTTTCCCCGGGTAGTGGCCTGCACCACCTTTTATCTTTCAAGAGATAAAAGGAAAGGGAAGCAAGCAGAGAGTTGGGAACCTCATAGCACCAAGAAAGCAGCACCAGGAGCAGAGCCCATCCCTTGGACCAGGAGTCCCCGCACCTGAGAAGCTCTTTGACTGTGGGAAGATTGAGGACAAGGACCTTCCCCCAGAGCCAATGGAGAAAGAAAACCTTCCCACAGAGCTGATGCCTTGAATTTGGACTTTCAGCCTACCTTACTGTGAGAAAATAAGCTTCTCTTTGTTAAAGCCATTCACTTGTGGTATTTCTTTTACAGCAGTACTAGATAACTAAGACAACAGGGCTGCGTGGTTGGAAAAATATATAAGGTGTGTGTTATTTGCATAAAAATACAGTACAAAGAAGTAGAAAAATGTGATCCATAATAGAAAGAAAAATATATCAATAAAATAGGACCCATAAATGATAGAAATGATGAAATTTGAAGAAAGGGATTTTAAAAAGCTATTGGGAACATGTTCAAGAGTTTAATGGAAAGTATGAGCATGATGACTATGGAAATGGAATCTATTAAAAGAAAAAATGGATTTCTAAAATTTAATAACATAATTTTTTAATCACAAAAAATTAAAGTGAATCACCCTAGCACTAAGTTTAATAAAGTAGAAGGGTTATATTAAAATAAGACAATATATATACTTCAAGAATATGACAAAAAATATAAAAGGGTCAAGTCATCAACTACATTGCAAAATAATCCTAAATGTCTATGTACTTAGTAACGTAGCTTAAAAATACATAAGGCAAAAACTGACAATGCTATAAGGAGAATTGAAGAAATCCACAATTACCTTAAAATTCACAATCTTATCTCAATAAATGGGAGTCCTGATGTTAATTTGCTTGGCTGAGAATGGTTAATGTGCTTGGCTGCTAACAGAAAGATTGGAAGTTTGAGTCCATCCAGAAATGCCTTGGAAGAAAGTCTTGGTGATCTAATTCCAAAAAATTAGCCATCGAATACCCTAGAGGAGCACAGTTCTACATTGACACTTATGGGGTCACCATGAGTCAGAAATGACACTATGGTAACTAGTTTGGAATTATTTCAGTAATTGATAAAATAAGAAGACAGGAGATCAGTAAAGGTATAGCAGATTTGAACAACATGATCAACTTCTGAATTTTTTCATCTTAATTTCTTTTAGATATATATGACAGTTGTAAGCAAAAATTAAGACATTGTCTGGTGACTTTGTCAATGTGGCAACTATAACAGAAAGGACGTAGTAGGTAAAGGGACCTATATCATTGCAAGGTTTCTACATTTTACATGAAATTGCTCAATATTAACTCTAAACATTCTTTAAAATGTTGAGTATGTATATTGTAATTCTTAGAGCAATCATTAAAAATACAATACAAGAAATGCAGCCAGAGTGCCAACAGATAAAAGAGAATGCTAAAAGCAAAAAAACAAACCAAACCCACTGCCATCAAGTCAATTCCGACTCAAAGCAAACCTATAGGATGGAGTAGAGCTGCCCCAGAGGGTTTCCAACAAGTGGCTGGTGGATTCAAACTGCTGACCTTTTGGTAACAGCTGAGCTCTTAACCACTGCATCACCAGGGCTCTAGAATGCTAATAAGCAGTCAAATAATCAAAAGAAGGTAAACAAAGAGAAACAGGTAAAACAGAGAAGAAAAACAAGAGTAAATAATAAAATGGCAATGATAAATTCAATCATAACAATAGTTATAGTAAAAAATTAAGAGTTTATAATACTCTGTAAATCAGAGTGACATAATAGACAAAAGCAAGACCCTTGTATAAGCTGACTGAAAGTGCATACTTTAAACATAAAGAGCAAAAGTTTGAAAGAAAAACATATGCCATACAAAAGTAAGAAAAAGTACTTTAATAATATCAAATAAAACAGGCCTCAGGCAAAGTATAATATCAGAAATAAAGATGGGTATTTTATCATAATAAAATGGAAATATCATTAGGAAGTCACAACTATTTTATATGTATCTACTAATAGGAAAATCCTGATGGCATAGTGGTTAAGAGCTACAGCTGCTAACCAAAAGGTTGGCAGTTTGAATCCTCCAGGCGCTTCTTGGAAACTCTATGGGGCAGTTCTACTCCGTCCTGTATGGTAGCCATAAGTCGGAATCGACTCGACTGCAACGGGTCTGTTTTTTTTTTTTTTCAATCTACTAATACAAAAAAAAAGTCTCAAAATACAGTAAGCATATATTAACAGATTTAAAGAATAAAAAAAAATTCCATAATCAGAATATGAAATTTAAAACAGGCAGGGATGAAAAATATTGAACTGATTGTAAAGGGACACAAGTCAACTTTTTGTTGTGATGTAAACATCTTGGGTCTTGATTTTGGGGACTACCTATGCCTTTTTTTTTTTATGCTTACATTTGTAAAAATATTAGAATTTTACATTTTTCATAGCTGTATACTATGGAATATATACCTCAATAAAAATGAAAAAGAATATAAAAGAGAGGAGAAATTATCTTTAAAGATTTTGACCTAATCTCAGATTTTATTTTATTTGTGAGGACATGGTGGTCAAGTGCATAAACTTTGTACTGTGTACTTTACTTTAAAAATCAGAAAAGGATCAGGTTTTCTATTTCTTTTTGACTTTTTTTTTGTTTTATTTTTAGTAAACATTTTATTTAAATTTTAAATTTATTTTATATATTTGTTCAAATTTGTCTTTTATTATATACATTATATTTTAATTTTATTTAATTCAATAAATACACTTATGAACCACTTTTTAGCTGGTGTAATTTCACGTTTCAATCTTAATCCATTTACCCAATAATTTATCTTTCAAAGAAAATTTGATGAATTTTTTATTCTTTTTCCCCTTTGCTTTGTGCTTTCAGTAAATTCTCCACATCTATTTTTTTTCTTCTATTTTACTTAGTTTCCTTTTTTTTTAACTCTCCAAGTTGGACTCTTCGACACTTAAAAGTAAGTTTTTCCTCTTGTTTGAAAATTTTCATGTTCATGTTGAAAAATTTCAGCATGTAATTTTTAAGGCCTTAAAGGCCTCATTTCTCCCTCCAAGTAGTGCTTTAATTGCTTCTAAAAGCTATACAGTGTTTTATTATTCTTTATTCCAATTAATTTTAATTTCTATTATGACTTTATATTTGTCTAGTTCAGTATTTATGAAGATCTACACACAGGGTTGCTATGAGTCAGGGGCCAACTTAAATGCAACTAACAGCAACAAGTTATTTATATGTATGGAGTGCTTTAAGTATTTTTTAAACGTTATATTCTGTTTTAATATATTGTAGTCAGAAAAGATGGGCTGTACACAACCGTTATTTGGAAATTTGATGAAGCTTGCTATTTGGCCTAAGGTGCTGCCTTTTTTTTCTAAGTATTTTATACACGATTGAAAGGAATTCACGTTTTATGAGTACTACATACAAGATTCTGTGAGTAACCATTAGATTGATCGTTTTAATTGTGCTCAATTCATCTATATTATTACCAATTTTTATTTAATCTATCAACTACTTGTAGTTTTACCAATAATGGAGATAGAGGGAGTGACAGATATAGAGATAGAAACAGAAATTGTATTTGGTGCTACACATCTATTATAGTTATAACTATGAAGTAGTAAACAGTGTATTTTACTACTATGTAGTAGTGCTCATTATGACAACTTTTTTCTTAAAGCCTATTTTGTCTAATTTAATACCATTAAACTAGATTTTGCAGTTAGGATTTACCTGACAAATTTCTCCATTCTTAATTTTTAATTTTTGTGAAATTATGCATTTGGTGTATCTCATTGTTAGCATATTGCTGGAATTAAAACAATTTTTACAACCACTCCCTATTCTCTTACTTGTTAATTTACTTCATTTACTTTATCTTATTGATATATTCAGAATTTTATGATATTATTTTATGCTTTATATTTGTTCATTTCTTTTTTTAATTTATTCTTTATGCCTTTATCTTTATTCAGTTTTTCCTCTTAATCTAATTTTGTCTTTGACGTTGTTACAAGTTGTATAATACATTATAAATATCTTATTTCTGTCCCAATTACTGGCTTATAGGACTACTTATATTGACTAATTATGACATTTGTTAGGATCCATATGTTTTTAAACAAAACAAGATGAATTAGCATCATTCAAGATATTTAATCCAAATACTAATTGCATGTTATTCTGCCTCTAGTAGCAGAGTGTGACTTGTGCTTGACTCCAGTTTCAAGCAGCTAAATGCATTTATATATGTGTGTGGAATGCCCATTCCACAGTAAGGAAACACCTTTGAGTGTACAGAAAGAACAATTTGTTTGTTTACTGTAGCTGCTGCCCAGCTCTAGTTTTGTGTGAAAATCTTCCACTAGGCAAGAGTTGGCCTTCAATAGCTAGGTGACTCAGGTAAATCTTGCCAGTTTTTTATCATCTGCAGTCGTGACATAAAGTTTGCCAACGCTCCAAGGTATTATTGACCCTTGCCTTAACAACTTGCTTAAAATACAAGCTAACACTATGCAGTTAGGTAAGTTAGGCTAAGAGTCTGATGAGGACAGCAAAAGCTTTTAGTAATGGTTTTGACTGGAGAGCTGTGAACATTTTTGTCACTACATATTTAAAACTATCTAATAAGGGGACAGTTCATGCCAGAAATGTTCATACATAGTTATTGTTATTATTGGTTGTCGTCAGGTTGATTCTGACTCATAGTGACCCTATATGTTGCAGAGTAGAACTGCTCCATATAGTCTTCAAGGCTGTGACATTTCAGAAGCAGATTGCTAGGCCTGACTTCTGAGATGCCTCTGGCTTGGCTCTAACCACCAACCTTTCAGTTAGTAGTTCTGCACATAATCGTTTGTGCCACTGAACCACCTTTAAAGTTGACTACATACATCTCAAGAGCAGTTTTCAGAAATGGTAAAGAAAAGTCTAGCATATATTTCAGTAAATTATATTGTCTTTCCAATTCAACAATACTGGTGAGCACACAGATAAAACTGTTTATTAGCTTTTAAAAGACCATTGATATTTCCACTATAGAGGAATCTATTACCTTCTTATCTACAACAAAAAATATGGTGACTGACTGAAGACATTTCCTGACACTATATATGTATTAAGATGTGGTATGAAAATCAGCAGCACTTGAATAAGTGTATTTGAAGTCCTATAAAGCCCAATCTATAATTTTCACAAGACTTTTTAAAACATTGAAATGTAGATGTTAAAACTACTACTCTGTGTATCTGGATTTGTATGCCAATAGTTGTATTTGTGATTGAATAAAAAATAAATAAGTAGAGCTTAACAGAGAGTGTTTCAGATCTCTTGTGCAAAATATATTCATTAGAGAAAGATTTGCTCTACCAAACTTCCCATTCATTATATCAAGCTTTCTGTGGGTAGAATGATTGTTTCAATATCTGTTAAACAAACTGATCTTTTTAAAATTATTCTTATACTTACAAAAGCAAGACCACCTACTGGGCTTCTTCATACTTATTTCTATCTCCAAATGAACAGTCACTTGAAGTATAATTAAACTTGACTTAGATGTAAAGACCTCCAATAGAGAAATTTAATGCAGCCAAATAGATAGAAAACAAGTGTTAATGTCGGTGAAGGGAAAGGCAATACACTATAAGAGGGAAGTCAGCAAAACAGAACTGAGTCATGGGAGGACACTGAGAGGAATACAAGAACAAAGGGCAATGGTAATTGCTATAGTATAGAAAATCCTTCAACAATAGCATTAATAAACACTGATTTACGAACAGATGCATAGGCAGATAAACGTAACAAGAGGTGTAGGAGTTCGTAAGGGAACACACTTACCTGCAGATATAGGTTTGATAGTGGTTATTTCTACTGTAGGTGCTTCTTATATAGACAACAGAGCACACAAGTGTCATAGAGCGACTTCTTAGACATGATCAAACATCTCATAGGTTGAAGGGCCTAGGCTTGAAGATTAAGGAGCATAGACTTGGGGGACATCTACTTCAATTAGCACAACGTAGTTCATAAACCCACCATGATCTGACAGTTTGTCATACTGTGGTGGCTTGGTGTTGCTGTGATGCTGGAAGCTGTGCCATCAGTATTTCAAGCAACAGCAGGGTCACCCATGGTTGGCACGTTTCAGTGGAGCTTCCAGACTAAAACAGACTAAGAAGAACCTGGCAGTCCTTTCTGGAAAAAAAAAAAAAAAAATCAGTCAGTAAAATTCTTATGAATAGCAGTGGAATATAGTCTGATAGAGTCCTGGAAGACAAGTCACTCAAACTGGAAGGCACAGAAAATACAGTTGGGGAAGAGCTACCTCCTCAAAGTAGAGTTGGCCTTAATGACATGGATGGAGTCAAGCTTTCTGGACCTTTATTTGCTGATGTGGCTCAACTCAAAATGAGAAGAAATATCTGCAAACATCCATTAATAATCAGTACATGAAATGTACAGTGTATGAATCTAGGAAAATTTAAAATCATCAAAAATGCAATGGAATACTTAAACATTGATATCCTAGGCATTAGTGAGTGCAAATGGGCTAGTATTAGCCATTTTGAATAGGAAAATCATTTGAACTACTATGCTGGGAATGACAAACTGAAGTTTGCCACATTCATCATTGAAAGGTACATTTCAAGATCTATCCTGAAGTACCATGCTGTCAATGATAGGATAATATCCGTATGCCTACCAGGAAGACCAGTTAATATGGCCGTTATTCAAATTTACTTACCAACCACTAAGGCCAGAGATGAGAAAATTGAAGATATTTATCAACTTCTACTGCCTGAAATTGATCAAACATGCATTGATAACTACTGCCGATTGGGATGTGAACGTTAGAAACAAAGAAGGACCTGTAGGTGAAAAATATGTCCTAGGTTTTAGAAACTGCACCAGAGATTGCATGATAGAATTTTGCAAAACCATTGACTTAGTCATTGCAAATACCTTTTTCAACAACGTAAACGACAACTATATACATGGACCACGCTGGAGGGAAAACACAGGAATCAAATTGACTACATCTATGGAAAAAGACAATGGAGAAGCTCAATACCATCAAGCAGAACAAGGCCAGGGGTCAACTGCAGAAAGACCATCAACTGTTCATATGCAAGCTCAAGTTGTAGCTAAAGAAAATTAAAACAAGCCTGTGAGATACAAAATATGGCCTTGAGTATATCCCACCTGAATTTAAAAACCATCTCAAGCATAGAATTTGACGCATTGAACACTAATGGTGAAAAACCAGGCACATTGTGGGATGACATCAAAGACATTATACATGGAGAAAGCAAAAGGTCACTAAAAAGACAAGAAAACAAGCACGAAAATGGATGTCAGAAGAGACTTTGAAACTTGCCCTTGAACATACAGTAACTAAAGTAAAAGGAAGAAATGATGAAGTAAAAGAGCTGAACTGAATATTTCAAAAACCTGGAGTTAGAAAACCAAAAAGGAAAAATATGCTCAGCATTTTTCAAGCTGAAAGAACTGAAGAAAAAAATTCAAACCTCAACTTGCAATACCAAAGGATTATATGGGCAAAATACAGAACAACGGAGAAAGTATCAAAGGAAGATGAAACGAATCATAGAGCCATTGTACCAAAAAGAATTGGTGAACATTCAAACCTTTCAAGAGGTAGAAAATTGTCAAGAATGGATGGTATTAAAGGAAGTAACCAAATTGCACTAAAAGCATTGGTGGGAAAAAAAAAAATCTGACAGAACACCAACTGAAATGTTTCAACAAACAGATGCAGTACTGGAGGTACTCACTCTAGTATGCTAAGAAATTTGGAAGAGAACTACCTGGCCAACCAACTGGAAAAGATCCATATTTGTGGCCATTTCAAACAAAAGTGATCCAACTGAATTATTTAACAATATCATTAATATCACATCCAAGTAAATTATGCTGAAGATCATTCAAAAGGTATTACATCAGTACCTAGACAGAGAACTGCCAGAAATACAAGCAGAATTCAGAAAAGGATAGAGAATGAGGATATCATTGCTGATGTCAGATGAATCTTGGCTGAAAGCAGAGAAAACCATAAAGATGTTTACCATCTTTCAAGAGAATCTTACCATCATCAAGAGAATACTAGAAAGATGCATTTTATTTACTGTGCAAAGGCATTTGACTGTGTAGGTCATAACAAATTGTGGATAACATTGTGAAGAATGGGAATCGTGCTCATGAGGAAACTGTACATAGACCAAGAAGGCAGTCATTTGCACTTAACAAGGGGATACTACAGGGTTTAAAATCAGAAAAGATGTACATCAGAGCTGCATCCTTTCACCATACTTATTCAATCTACATGCTGAGAAAATAATTCCAGTAGCAGAACTACATGAAGAAGAATGTGGCATCAGGATTGGTGGAAAGCTCATTAACATCCTTTGAAATGTAGATGGCACAACCTTGCTTTCTGAAAGCAAAGGGGCCTGGAAGCACTTGCTGATGAAGATCAAAGACTACAGCCTTCATAAATACACGTCAACATAAAGATAACAAACAATCCTCACAACTGGACCAATACGGAAATTCATGATAAACCAAGAAAAGATTGAAGTTGTCAAGGATTTCATTTTACTTGCATCCACAATCAATGCCCATCAGGCAAGAAATCAAACAAGCATTGCATTGGGCAAATTGCTGCAAAAGATCTCTTTAAAGAGTTGAAAGGCATGGATGTCACTTGAGGACTAAGGTGGGCCTAATCCAAACCATGATATTTACAATCACCTCATATTCATGTGAAAACTGGTGAATGAATAAGGAAGACTGAAGAAAAACTGATCCCTTTGGATTATGGTATTGGCAAAGAATATTGAATATACCATGGACTGCTAGAAAAATGAACAAGTCTGTCTTGGAAGAAGTGCAGCCAGTGTACTCCTTCGGAGCATGGATGGAGAGAAGTTGTCTTATTTAATTTTGGCATGTTATTAGGAGGGAACAGTCAGTGGAGAAGGACATTATGCTTGATAAGGTAGAGGGTAATTGAAAAAGAGGAAAGCCCTCAACCAGATTGATCGACGCAGGGGCTACAACAATGGGCTCAAACATAGCAACTGTTGTGAGAATGGAACAGGACAGGGCAATGTTTCATTCTGTTGTACACAGGGTCACTGTGAGTCGGAACTGACCCAACTGCACATAACAACAACAACAACAGTTCATAAAGATAAAGTTCTGCATCCTAATAGGATGAGTAGTGCCTGGGGTCTTAAAAGCTTGTGAGTAGTCATCTAAGATATATTTATTTGTTTCCACTGTCCACAGCAAAGGAGAATGAAGAAAATTAAAGACTCCAGAGAGCAAATAATCCAAAGGACTATTGGACCTCACATGAACCACAGCCTACATGACCCCAGACTAGAAGAACTAGATGGTGCCCATCTACCACTTCCAACTTCTTTGACTGGGATTAGAACAGAGGGTCCAGAACAGGGTGGGAGGAAAAATTGTAGAACATAGATTTTAATTCAAAGACCGGACATACTGGTCTGACCAATACTGGAGGATGACCTGAGACTGTGGCCCTAAGACACCCTTCTGAACTGGAACTGAAGCCATTTCTGGAGACCATCTTTCAGGCAAATCATAAAATGGCCCATAAAATAAACAATAACACTCGAGAGGAACGTGTTCCTTAGAACAATAATTTATGTGAGATCAAAAGGGAGATACTTGCCCGAAAGCAAAGGTGAGAAGGGTTTAAATCAGAATGAAAGGAAATGGGGAATCCAGAACAGTAATGGGGAGAGCTCTGACACATTGTGGGGAATAAAATGAATGTTATGAAACACTTTATGTGCAAACTATGGAATGGGAGCCCAATTTGCTCTGTAAACTTCCACGTGATGCACAATAAAAAAAAATTTTTCGAGAAAAAAGTTATTTCAATATTAAGGAAGAGTAGAAAAATCCATTTAAAAAATTAAGTCAGTGATTGTGAATAATCTGTTTTTTAAAACTAAAAACATCTATTAGATGCCTTTAGTTTCAAAGCTATACTGACAACATCTCGCGCTAACTACCATGACTGAATTCTGTCTTACAACAAATACTGCAGTTAAGTATGGTTATATTCTAGTGAAACCTTTTAAAAGAGCTAATTATAAGTTGTTTGAGATATTGTTACATAAATAAATATATTTGCTTCACATTACTTATTTCTTATTTTTAAAAAATCATGTTTAATTTGACCGAAGTGAGAAAGAATGATCAAAACCAGATGAGAAAATGTATACATTTGTTTCTGGTGTCAAAGAGAGAGACTTCAGAGTTTCACCATAAAATAATGTACTTGCTGTAAGTTTATGTGTGAGTGTTTTTTTCTAGTTCTCATCTGAGTTTTCAAAGACATTTTATCAAAATAATGTTTTGCTTTCTCAAAAATTAATTGCTATTTCCAAAATCCACATCTTTGGAGGTTGTAATCTTCTACCTGACCTGCTACTTTTATGTTGTTTGATTGTGTTTTATTTATTACCCTGAAATTTCTTCTCCAGAGAAGATTTTTTGTTGTTTCATGGTACATATCTGGGGTAGCGCCTTAAACTATATTGGTAGATTAAAGAGCCTTTTAAACAAAGATGAGAAGCAAATCATACATTTAGTGCTCACCTTAATCCTTTACCTGTGACTGGATATACCAGCAAAAGTTTTAAAACTGTCATCTGATTTATTTCCTCTTGATTTTAGCTTGAAATACCTGGATTTTCATTGATTTGCTACAAATGACTTCATGAATGAAAAAAAAAAAGGTAAATAGTAATTTCAAAGGTATTTTATGGCACATCAGAAACTATTATGTTTTTCCTTTGAATCACTGTAGTTTTTCCACAATAGTCATGTTAATAAGGTTAATATTAATAGTGAAACTCATATTTATTCATATCTTATAACCTCTCTGGCTGATTTTAGTTCATGTTAAAGGTTATAAATTGAGAAGATTAATTAGAATCACCTAAGAAGGACAAGAAGTGGCAGCCTAAAAATAGAGACAAATTATCCACTTCATTAAATGTAACATATACTTCCTATACATAAAGTCAAATAATTAGCTGCTTATAGACAAATACAAGCAGTAAAATTTCAAACTTTCACAAAGGTCATTTCAGAAATGAACAATGGAAGAAGCAGAACAAGCATGGGTATTTAACAGAACTCAAAACAGTTCTAGAAATCATTTGTAATCTGCAGCCTGTCAAACCTCATTATAAAATCAGTGAAGCTGTCTGAAATTGATTTTAATAACTATTTAAATACATACATAAAGTATATTTATTTTATTGTTTAAGTATGTGAGTATCCCACACACAAGGATAAAAAGAAGAAAACTAATATGAGAAGATTTACTTATTTATTTTCTGAGAATTTCAGTTCCATTAGTGTAACTAATGGAGACAAGGGAACACAGTCAAGTTTGTACAGGAAAAATGTCTATATAACTAAGATAATTTGGAATTTAATGTCTCATGGAATATAATGCAGCATCATGACTTAATGTATCATGGAATGTATCATTTAATGTAACATAGAATAGAATAAACAACATCATGATAAACAGAAAAAATAATTGAAGCTGTCAAGAATATCATTATCCATAATCAATGCCTGTGGAAGTAGTAGTAAAGAAATCGAACGACGTATCGTATTGGATAAATCTGCCGCAAAAGACCTCTTTAAAGTCTTAAAAACAAAAATATCACTTTGAATACTAAACTGCACCTAACTTATGGTATTTTCAATAGCTTCATATGCATGCAAAAGTTGGACAATGAATAAAGGCAGACTGAAGAAGAATTGATACCTTTGAATTCTGATGTTGGTGAAGAATACTGAATATACATGGACTGCCAGAAGAACCTTTTGCCAGAAGAACAAACAGATATGTCTTGGCAAAAGTAGAACCAGAGTGCTCTTTAAAAGCAAGGTTGGTGAGACTTCATCTCATGTACTTTGGATGTTTTCAGGAGGGACCAGTCCCTGGAGGAGGAAACGATGCTTGGTAAAGTGGAGGGGTCAGCAAAAAAGATGACGACTCTTAACGAGATGGATTGACACAGTGACTGCAACAATGGGCTCAAGCATAACGATTGTGAGGTTGGCGCAGGACTGGGCAGTGTTTCGTTCCGTTTTACATAAGGTCATTATGAGTTGGAACTGACTTGATGGCACCTAATAACAACAGAATATAGTGCATTATATAAATATTTTTATCTATTAGTAATACTACTTAATCTTCATGAAAAGCAACAAAAGCAAGTTTTTCAGTATTCACTATTCCATAAAAATACCATTAATCACATTTATGTCAAATTATAACTAAGGGCCCTACGTTATTGTGACTTTTTTAAACATGAATTCAAATTTTCGTGGATCTTGTCATGCACATTAATGCATAATTAAGTATACTAAAATTTAATATGTTAAAAGACCAATGTAATGTGCTTAATGATCTTCAACTTAGATCAGTGTTCAAACACAAACATTGCATTTTCGTTTTGCCTACCATCTTAAACTTTCATTTTAAGAGGCATTCCCCACAAACCATATTTTGTTTGCAAATATTACAGTCTTACAAATACCTTGAAATCCACATCAGGAAGCCATAATTACCAACATCATTTAGATGTGACGGACATTAATAATGTTCACCAGTATCCGCTGGTCCTTCCCTTCCATTCTAAACAACAGCGCGATTCTCAGTTCCCTTGTTTCAAACATAGACTTGAGCCCAGTTCTGTCCGAGGACATAAGCAGAAGTGATATATGTTAGTTATTGCTATACCAATTAATTTTGAGTGCAAGACTTTCTACTCCCCTCTTTCTTCCTGCCACAGTGAAACTGGAGGTATAAAGATGGTACAATCAAAAGATCAATAGCAGCTTTTATAGGTGAGATGTTGTGTGGAGGACAAATGCCTCTTCAAGAATGCTGGCCAAACCAATTGTGGGATTACCATGAGTGAGAAATAATACTTTATACTTTATACTGTGTTAAAAAAAAAAAAAACTGTGTTAAGTTCCATAAATTCCTAGTCATTTTTGGGAAAAAGTGTTGGAATATTCCTGAAATGAATATGAGATATGATTTACTTTCAATTTCCTATCTATTTTGCAAGTCCTTGTTATGTATCTTTACTGACCTTACAAAGAATTTTTTTTTGCTTATGTGCATTTCCATGTTTTTTCCAATTGTTACCTTTCATTCAAAAATCACTTTTTAATTTTTCTAATTTAAAAATAGTATTTGTTTTTATAAAAGTTAGTGAGAGGTTGTGAGTCCCTGGGTGGTGCAAATAGTGGCTACCAAACTAAAAGTTGGGGGTTTGAGTCCACTGAAAGTTGTCTTGGAAGAAAAACCTAGTGATCTACCTCCCAAAAATCTGCCATTGAATACTCTATGGAGCACAGTTCTACTCTGACATACATGGGATTACTATGAGTTAGAGTACACTGAATGACAACTATTATTTTGTTTGTTGGTTGGTTGGTTTTGTTTTTATAGAGACAGGTTAGAAAAGGACTGTAAGACTGTCCTGGAAGATCTATCATGTCTATATTACACTTTCTGTAAAGGATTCTTGTTTGCAGATGTTTCTTCTCATTTTGAGTCATGCCACATCAGCAAAAGAAGGTCCTGAAAGCTTTACTCCATCCATGTCATTAAGGTCAACTCTACTTTGAGGAGACAGCTCTTCCCCAGTTGTCTTTTCAGTGCCTTCCAACCTGGAGGGGGGGGGGCTCATCTTTTGGCACCATTATCAGACAATGTTCCACTGATATTCATAAGGTTTTCACTGGTTAATTCTTTTCAGTAGACTGCCGGGTACTTCTTCCTAGTCTGTCTTAGTCTGGAAGCTAAGCTGAAACCTGTCCTCCATGGGTGACCCTGCTGGTACCTGAATACTGGTGACATAGCTTCCAGCATCACAGCAACACACAAGCCCCCACAGTAAACAAACTGAAAGACACATGGGTTGTGTTGTGATATAGTCTGCTATGCCAGGAATGACAACATGAAGAGGAATGGTGTTGTATTCATTGTGAAAAAGTACATTTCAAGATCTATCCTGAAGTACAATGCTGTCAGTGATAGGATAATATCCATATGCCTACAAGAAAGGCCAGTCAAATTTATGCATCAATCACTAAGGACAAAGATGAAGAAATTGAAGATTTTTTTTAGTTTCTACACTCTGAAATTGATCGAACATGCAATCAGGATGCATTGATAATTACTGGTATTTGGAATGGGAAAGTTGGAAACGAAGAAGGAATGTTAGTTGGAAAATATGGTCTTGTTGAGAGAAACAATGCCGGAGGTCAAATGATAGAATTTTGCAAGACCAATGACTTCTTCATTGCAAATACCTTTTTTTCATCAACATAAAAGGCGAGTATACATGTGGACCTAGCCAGATGGAATACACATGAGTCAAATAGACTACTCTGTGGAAAAAGATGATGAGAAAGATCAATATCATCAGTCAGAAGAAGGCCAGGGGCCGACTGTGGAACAGACCATCAATTGCTCACATGCAAGTTCAAGCTGAAACAAGAAAATCAGAGCAAGTCCACAAGAGCCAAAATAAGACCTTGAGTATATCCCACTTGAATTTAGAGACCGTCTCAAGAATAGATTTGATGTGTTGAACACTAATAACCAAAGACCAGACGAGTTGTGGAATGACATCAAGGGCATCATACATGAAGAAAGCAAGAGGCCACTGAAGAGACAGAAAAGAAAGAAAAGACCAAGATGGATGTCAGAGAAGCCTCCAAAACTTCCTCTCAAACACTGAGCAGCTAAAGCAAAAGGAAGAAATGATGAAGTAAAAGAACTGAACAGAAGATTTCAAAGGGCAGCTCAAGAAGACAAAGTAAAGTACTGTAACGACATGTGCAAAATGCTAGAGATAGAAAACCAAAAAGGAAGAACATGCTTGGAATTTCTCAAGCTGAAAGAACTGAAGAAAAAATTCAAGCCTTGAGTTGCAATAGTGAAGGATTCTATAGGGAAATTATTAAATGAGGCAGGAAGAACCAAAAGAAGATGGAAGGAATACACAGAATCATTATACCAAAAAGAATTAGTTGATGTTCAACCATTTAAAGAGGTAGCATATGATCAGGAACTGACAGTACTGAAGAAGCCCAAGCTGCACTGAAGGCATTGGCAAAAAATAAGCCTCCAGGAATTGACAGAATATCAATTGGGATATTTCAGAAAATGGATGCAGCGCTGAAAGTGCTCACTCGTCTATGCCAAGAAATATGGAAGACAGCCTCCTAGCCAACTGACAGGAAGTGATCCACATTTATGCCATAGATTCCCAAGAATGGTGATCCAACCAAATACAGGAATTATTGAACAGTATCTTTTTTTATATCATTAATATCATGCACAAGCAAAATTTTGCTGAAGATCATTCAAAAATGGCTGCAGCAGTATATCCACAGGGAACTGCCAGAAATTCTTGCCAGATTCAGAAAAGGACGTGGAACCAAGGATATTGCTGATGTCAGATGGATCCCGGCTGAAAACAGAGAATACCAGAAAGATAATTATCTGTGTTTTATTCACTATGCGAAGGCATTCGACTTTATGGATCATAGCAAATTATCTATAACATTGCAGGGAATGGGAATTCCAGAACACTTAATTGTGCTCATGAGGAACCTGTACATAGATCAGGAGGCAGTTGTTTCAACAGAGCAAGGGGATATTGAGTGGTTTAAAGTCAGGAAAGGCGTGTGTCAGGGTTGTATCCTTTCACCATACCTATTCAATCTGTAAGCTGAGCAAATAATTCAAGAAGCTGGACTATATGAAGAAGAATGGGGCATAGGGATTGGAGGAAGATTCATTAACAACCTGCGTTATGCAGGTAACACAACCTTGCTTGCTGAAAGTGAAGAGGACTTGAAACACTTACTGAGGAAGATCAAAGACTACAGCCTTCAGTACGGATTACACCTCAACATAAAGAAAACAAAAATCCTCACAAATGGACCAATAACAAACAGCATGATAAACAGAGAAAAGATTGAAGTTGTCAAGGATTTCATTTTACTTGGATCCACAATCAACAGCCATGGAAGCAGCAGTCAAAAATCAAAAGACGCATTGCATTGTGTAAATCTGCTGCAAAGGACCTCCTTAAAGTGTTGAAATGCACAGATGTCAACTTGAAGACTAAGGTGCACTTGACCCAAGCCACAGTATTTTCAATTGGGTATGCATGTGAAACCTGCACAATGAATAAGAAAGATCAAAGAAGAATTGATTCCTCTAAATTGTGGTGTTGGTGAAGAATATTGAATATACCATGGACTGCCAAAAAACACAAACAAATCTTGGAAGTTTTGGAAGAAGTAAAACCAGAATGCTCCTTAGAAGCAAGGATGGTGAGATTGTGTCTTACATACTTTGGACATGTTGTCAGGAGGGCTCAGTCCCTGGAGAAGGACACAATGCTTGGTAAAGTACATGGTCATCAGAAAAGAGGAAGACCCTCAACAAGATGGATTGACACAGTGGCTGCAACAATGGGCTCAAGCATGACAACGATTGTAAGGATGGCACAGGATCAGACAGTGTTTGTTCTGTGGTGCACAATTTCTCTGAGTTAAAACTGACTTGAGGGCACCTAACAACAACAACAAAGGATTCTTTGTCCTACATAGGGGAGGAATAGGAATGTGTTCACAGAACTGGATAATAGTAAACAACCTGTTCTACCAGAAACATTCTTTTGATTATAGACACACCTTTTTTAAAATATGTTTGTGAGCATGTTTTTCTTCAAAGTGTTAAGAATCCGATTTTTCTAAAAGTGGTTGTGTTACTAGCATGTCTAACCACTACTCATAGGCATGGACTGTGTACCCCGTTGTTGATAAGCCACTTTTGGGAGTTGTTAGTGCTCCCAAATATAAACATATCTCCAATGATCAATATTTTGCCAAAGAGATAAGAACCTTTGTACCTGAAAGTTGTAAACATTTTGGAAAGTGCCTGAAAGACCAGAAATATACCGATAAGAAATAACAACAACAAAAAAAAGTAGTTAATAACTTACAAAACAAATGAAGTGGTATTGGATATAACCTAAAAGAGTAAGGCTGATGCAACTGCAAAAATAAATAAGAAACAAAAAAAAATGAAGTTCATACATACCACTCAGGCTCCCAACTAGTACATAAGAGTTAACTACCTGTATCTCTTCTAGTGTGCTAAACTGGTTTGAGAACTGTCACAGGCTGACAAAAGGGTTGTTCCTAACCCTTGTGTAAATCTGGAGAGTTTGGTATGTGGATGGGACTCCATAACCACTAGATGTACCAGATGAGAGTGAATGGTGACCCAGGTAGTGAGGAAGATTCTCCCATTACCTTTCCAACTTGATTACTCACAGTTGCAACTTAGCTTGCAGAGTCGGATTAAAAGCTGTTAAAACTGAGTTGTGTTTGTCTGCAATTTTACTGGTATACCCCACCCCTCAATAGATGGACAGAAATCCTGGTGGCATGGTGGTTAAGAGTTTGGCTGCTAAGCAAAAGGTCCACAGTCGAAATCCACCAGGCGCTCCTTGGAAACCCTAAGGAGCAGATCTACTCTGTCCTATAGGATTGCTGTGAGTTGGAATTGACTCAACAGCCACAGATTTGGTTTTTGGGTTTGGTTCAGTAGCTGAAACCTAAGTTTTGAGGTATATTTGCTCAAAATAAAACAAACATTTAAGCAGTGAGATAAGAATGAGAAATGAGTAGGCGGAGCCAACATGGCAGAATAGACAGACACTTCTGGACAGCCCTCTTTACAACAAAGACCCGAAAAAACAAGTGAAACAAATATATTTGTGACAAGATGGGAGCCCTGAAAATCAAAGGCAAGCTTAGACAACGAACTGAGGGCTAGGGGGAGGAAGAGACTCTTCAGAAGTGGAAAGCGGTTACAGGACCTGAATCGTCTGGAGGCCTCAGGCACCATTCCTGGAGTGGCGGCAGCAGGCTGGTACTAGCATTCTGCCACAGTTTCCTCAGGGAGAAGCAGCCAGCCACACAGCCTACTCACACCTCCGGAACCTCAGGAGAATGGCGCTCTCAGTAAAAGCTAAGTACTTGCGTATATTTTACCACACCCCCCCCCCACCCCCAATCTGGCTTCAGCGGCTGAATCCCTGGGCCTGAGCTAGACCCTGGTGAGCATCTAGAGCCATTCTCCTGGCCTTAAAAAATTTGCAACTGGGGGGAAAAGACAATTTGCTAGCTCCATTAACTGGGGGAGCTCAGGACAGAAGCAGCTCCTGCCCAGGCATAAACCATCCGTGGACCTTTAGCACCTTTCCCTTCTGTATGGACCTGTGTGGGCCTATTTCAGGAGGATAGGCATTTGCTGGCAAACTCCAACCATTTCAGCTGTGCAGTGGAGAGATGGGTGTTTGACCTTTGACATTGCTTTGCCTATTAAACAAGGTCCTCACCTACCCACATCAGGGACCTAAAGGCTGGTAGCTCCACTCAGGTCACCCAGCCACCCGTGACAGGAGTCCGAAGATAATTGGTACTTCCCAGTCCTTACAACCGAAAATGTTGGGTGCCTGTGGTCCCTCTGCAGAACCCACCCACCAGCACACTCTAGGGAACAGGGACACGTTTTCCTCACAGACACTTGGGAGTCAATTCTCCGCTCCCTGTCTTGTTCAGAGCATGACCCCCTACTGCAATCAGATACCGATATATACGCCAATCACCCCTGCCCTTCTAAGAGTGTAGGACAGAGCCTGTACCACAAACTTGATGGTCAGCTATCTGGAAACCTGAGCTGAATTCATACAAGAAAACTGAATGGACTCCTAGACTGATATACCTGATAACAGCTCTAGCCAGCTGGGAACAGGACACCAGAGCTCCAAAGATGAAAATATTCAAGCTAGCTCACTCAAGCCACCCACAGGGGTATACCAAAACAAAACAAAGCAAGTAGCTATGACACAGTAGCAAGCATAAACTAACATAATAACATAGATGGTTTGGAGACAACAGTCAATATAAAGGCACATAAATAAACAGACCATGATCACCTCAAAAGGCTCTCAAAAAAAGAATCCAGGGATCTTCCAGATGAAAATGCATTCCTGGAATTACCAGATGCAGAATACAAATGTTTAATATACAGAACCCTTCAAGGCGTCAGGAAGGAAACAAGGCAATACGCAGAACAAACCAAGGAACACACAGATAAAGCAACTGAAGAAATTAGAAAGATTATTCAGGAACACAATGAAAAGTTTAATAAGCTGGAAAATCCATAGACAGACAGCAATCAGAAATTCAGAAGATTAACAATAAAATAACAGAATTAGACAACTCGATAGAAAGTCAGAGGAGCAGAATTGAGCAAGTAGAAGCTAGAATTTCTGAACTAGAAGATAAATCACTTGGCACTAATATATTTGAAGAAAAATCAGATAAAAGAGTTAAAAAAAAATGAAGAAACCCAAAGAATCATCTGGGGCTCTATCAAGAGAAACAACCTATGAGTGATTGGAGTACCAGAACAGGAAGGGATGATAGAAAATACAGAAAAAATTGTTGAAGATTTGTTGGCAGAAACCTTCCCCGATATTGTGAAAGATGAGAAGGTATCTATCCAAGATGCTCATTGAACTCCACATGAGGTAGATCTTAAAAGAAAGTCACCAAGACATATTATAATCAAACTTGCCAAAACCAAAGATAAAGAGAATTTTAAGAGCAATGAGGGATAAAAGAAAAGTCACCTACAAAAGAGAGCCAGTAAGAGTAAGCTTGGACTACTCGGCGGAAACCATGCAGGCAAGAAGGCAATGGGATGACGTATTTAAAAAATTGAAGGAAAAAATTGCCTGCCAAGAGTCATATACCGAGCAAAACTGTCTCTTAAATATGAAGGTGAAAATTAAGACATTTCCAGATAAACACAAGTTTAGGGAATTCGTAAAAACCCGACCAAAACTACAAGAAATACTAAAGGGAGTTCTTTGGTTAGAAAATCAATAATATTGGCTATCGACCCAAGACTAGAACACTGGGCAGAGCAACCAGAAGTCAACCCAGACAGTGAAATCCAAAAAACCAAGAAATATTAAAAAAAAAAAGTTCAAAACAGGGTAACAGCAATATTATTATATAAAAGAAGACAACATTAAGATAATAAAGAGGGACTAAGGAATGTAATCATACACCTTCCATATGGAAAGGAAGATATGGTGATAATGAAATAAAAGTTAGTTTTAAATTCAGAAAAATAGGGGTAAGTAATAAGGTAACCACAAAGGAGACAAACTATCCTACTCATCAAAATAAAATACAAGGGAAAAATACAGACTCAGCAGAAACAAAATCAACAACAACAAATATGAGGAAAGGACAATATATAAAGAAAATCTACTCAGCACATAAAATCAAGTGGGAAAAAGAAACTGTCAACAACACACAAAAAAAGACATCAAAATGATAGCACTAAATTCATACCTATCCATAATTACCCTGAATGTAAATGGACTAAATACATCAATAAGAGACAGAGTGTGGCAGAATGGATTAAGAAAGAAGATCCGTCTAAGGTGTACCTACAAGAGACACACCTTAGACTTAGAGACACAAACAAACTAAAAATCAAAGGATGGAAAAAAATATATCAAGCAAACAACAATCAAAAAAGAGCAGGAGGAGCAAGACTAATTTCAGACAAAATAGACTGTAAAGTTAAATCCATCATAAAGGATAAGGAAGGACACTGTATAATGATTAAAGGGACAATATACCAAGAAGATATAACCATATTAAATATTTATGCATCTAATGACAGGGCTGCAAGATACATAAAACAAACTCTATCAGCATTGAAAAGTGAGATAGACAGCTCCACAATAATAGTAGGAGACTTCAACACACCACTTTTGGTGAAGGACAGGATACCCAGAAAGAAGCTCAACAAAGATACGGAAGATCTAAATGCCACAATCAACCAACTTGACCTCGTAGACATACACAGAACACTCCACCCAACAGCAACCAACTATACTTTCTTTTCTAGTGCACATGGAACATTCTCTAGAATAGACCATATATTAGGTCATAAAGCAAGCCTTAGCAGAATCCAAAACATTGAAATATTAAAAAGCATCTTCTCTGACCATAAGGCCATAAAAGTGGAAATCAATAATAGGAAAAGCAGGGAAAAGAAAAACACTTGGAAACTGAACAATACCCTGCTCTAGAGGACATTAAAGATGGAATAAAGAAATTTGGAGAATCCAATGACAATGAAAACAGTTCCTATCAGAACCTTTGGGACACAGCAAAAATGGTGCTCAGAGGTCAATTTATATTAATAAATGCACACATCCAAAAAGAAGGAAGGGCCCAAATCAAAGAATTATCCCTACAACTTGAACAAATAGAAAGAGAGCAACAAAAGAAACCCACAGGCACCAGAAGAAAACAAATACTAAAAATTAGAACTGAACTAACTGAAATAGAAAACAAAAAAATAATTGAAAGAATTAACAAGACCAAAAGATGTTTTTTTAAAAAAACCAACAAAATTGATAAGCCCCTGGCCAAACTGACAAAAGAAAAACAGGTGAGGAAGCAAATAACCTGAATAAGGAATGAGATGGTTGATATTACAACAGACCAAACTGAAATTAAAAGAATCATATCAGATTACCATGAAAAACTATAACAAATTTGAAAACCTAGAAGAAAGGATGAATTCCTAGAAACATACCACCTACCTAAACTAACATGAACAGAGGTTGAACAACTAAATAGATCCATAACAAAAGAAGAGATTGAAAAGGTAATCAAAAAACTCCCAACAAAAAAAAAGCCCTGGTCTGGATGGCTTCACTACAGAGTTCTACCAAACTTTCAGAGAACAGTTAACATCACTACTACTAAAGGTATTTCAGAGCATAGAAGAGGATGGAGTACTCCCAAACTCATTCTATGAAGCCACCATATCCCTGATAGCAAAACCAGGTAAAGACACCACAAGAAAGGAAAATTATAGACCTGTATCCCTCATGAATGTAGATGCAAAAATCCTCAACAAAATTCTAGCCCTCATGAATGTAGATGCAAAAATCCTCAACAAAATTCTTGCCAATAGAATTCAACAATGTATCAAAAAAAAATTCACCATGACCAAGTGGGATTCATACCAGGTATGCAGGGATGGTTCAACATTAGAAAAACAATTGATGTAATCCACCACATAAATAAAACAAAAGACAAGAATCATATGATTTTATCAATTGATGCAGAAAAGGCATTTGGCAAAGTGCAACACTCATTCATAATAAAAACTCTTAGAAAAATAGGAATAGAAGGAAAATTCCTCAACATAATAAAGGGCATTTATACAAAGCCAGCATCACCCTAAATAGAGAGAGCCTGAAAGCATTCCCATTGAGATCGGGAACCAGACAAGGATGCCCTTTATCACCACTCTTATTCAACATTGTGCTGGAAGTCCTAGCCAGAGCAATTAAGCTAGATAAAGAAATAAAGGGCATCCAGACTGGCAAGGAAGAAGTAAAAGTATCTCTGTTTGCAGATGACATGATCTTATACACAGAAAACCCTGAGGAATCCTCCAGAAAACTACTGAAACTAATGGAAGAATTCAGCAGAGTATCAGGATACAAGATAAACATACAAAAATCAGTTGGATTCCTCTACGCCAACAAAAAGAACATCGAAGAGGAAATCACCAAATCAATGCCCTTTACAATAGCCCCCAAGAAGATAAAATACTTAGGAATAAATCTTACCAGAGATGTAAAAGACTTATACGAAGAAAACTACAGTACACTTCTGCAAGAAACCAAAAGAGACTTAAGTGGAAGAACACACCTTGCTCGTGGATAAGAAGACTTAACATTGTGAAAATGTCTATTTTACCAAAAGCGATCTATATATTTAATGCAATTCAGATCAAATCCCAAGGACATTCTTTAATGAGATGGAGAAACAAATCACCAACTTCATATGGAAGGGAAAGAGGCCCCGGACAAATAAGGCATTACTGAAAAAAAAGAACAAAGTGGGAGGCCTTACTTTACCTGATTTTAGAAACTATTATACCGCCACAGTAGTCAAAACAGCCTGGTACTGGTACAACAACAGATAAATGGACCAGTAGAACAGAATTGAGAATCCAGACATAAATCCAACCACATGTGAGCAGTTGATATTTGACAAAGGCCCCAAAACAGTTAAATGGGGAAAAGACAGTCTTTTTAACAAATGGTGTTGGCATAACTGGATATCCATCTGCAAAAAAAAAAATGAAACAAGATCCAACCTCACTCCAGGCACAAAAACTAACTCAAAATGGATCAAAGACCTAAATAGAAAATCTAAAATGATAAAGATCATGGAAGAAAAAATAGGGACAATGTTAGGAGCCCTAATACATGGCATAAACAGTATACAAAACATTATAAAGAATGCAGAAGAAAAACTAGATAACTGGGAACTCCTAAAAATCAAACACTTATGCTCATCCAAAGACTGCACCAAAAGAGTAAAAAGACTACCTACGGACTAGGAAAAAGTTTTTAGCTTTGACGTTTCTGATCAGCACCTAATCTCTAAAATCTATGTGATACTGCAAAAACTCAACTACAAAAAGACAAATAACCCAATTAAAAAATAGGCAAAAGATACGAATAGACACTTCGCTAAAGAAGACATTCAGGTAGCTAACAGATATATGAGGAAATGTTCACAATCATTAGCCATTAGAGAAGTGCAGATCAAAACTACAATGAGATTTCATCTCACTCCAACAAAAAAAAAAAAAATCCAAAAAACACAAATAATAAATGTTGGAGAGGCTGTGGAGAGATTGGAACACTTAGACACTGCTGGTGGGAATGTAAAATGCTACAACCACTTTGGAAATCGATTTGGCGCTTCCTTTTCTTAAAAAGTTAGAAATAGAACTACCATACGATCCAGCAATCTCACTCCTTGGAATATACCCTAGAGAAATAAGAGCCTTTACACGAACAGATATATGCACACCCATGTTTATTGCAGCACTGTTTACAATAGCAAAAAGATGGAAGCAACCAAGGTGCCCATCAAAGGATGAATGGATAAATTATTCACACAATGGAATACTACTCATCAATAAAGAACAGTGAGGAATCTGTGAAACATTTTGCAACACGGAGGAACCTGGAAGGCATTATGCTGAGTGAAATTAGTCAGTTGCAAAAGGACAAATATTGTATAAGACCACTATTATAAGAACTTGAGAAATAGTTTAAACTGAGAAGAAAACACTCTTTTGTGGTTCTGAGAGGGGGAGGGTGGGAGGGAGGGTGGGAGAGGGGCATTACTAATTAGATAGTAGATAAGAACTACTTTAAAGAACTACTTTAGGTAAAGGGAAAGACAGCACACAATACAGGGGAGGTCAGCACAATTGGACTAAACCAAAAGCAAAGAAGTTTCCTGAAGAAACTGAATGCTTTGAAGGCCAGCGTAGCAGGGACAGGGGTCTGGGGACCATGGTTTCAGAGGACATCTAAGTCAATTGGCATAATAAAATGTATTAAGAAAACATTCTGCATCCCACTTTGAAGAGTGGTGACTGAGGTCTTAAAGGCTAGCAAGCAGCCATCTAAGATGCATCAATTGGTCTCAGCCCACCTGGATCAAAGAAGAATGAAGAACACCAAGGACACAAGGTAATCATGAGCCCAAGAGACCGGAAGGGCCACATGAACCAGAGACTACATCAGCCTGAGACCAGAAGAACTAGATGGTGCCTGGCTACAACCGATGATTGCCCTGACAGGGAACACAACAGAGAACCCCTGAGGGAGCAGGAGAACAGTGGGATGCAGACCCCAAATTCTCACAAAAAGACCAGATTTAATGGTCTGACTGAGACTGGAAGGACCCCAGTGGTCATGACCCCAGATCTTCTGTTGGCCCAGGTCAGGAACCATTCCCGAAGCCAACTCCTCAGACATGGATTGGACTGGACAATGGGTTGGAGAGAGATGCTTGTGAGGAGTGAGCTTCTCGGATCAGGTGGACACTTGAGACTATGTTGGCATCTCCTGCCTGGTGGGGAGATGAGAGGGTGGAGGGGGTTAGAAGCTGACAAAATGGACATGAAAAGACAGAGTGGAGGGAGAGAACTGGCTGTCTCATTAGGGGTAGAGTAATTGGGAGTGTGTAGCAAGGCGTGTATGGGTTTTCGTGTGAGAGACTGACTTGATTCGTAAACTAACTCTTAAAGCACAATAAAAATTATTATAAAAAAAAGAATGAGAAATGAAAGTAAATTTGATCAGAGCTGTATCTCTCAGCAAATAATTAACATTTACCCAGTGGCATTTTCACAGGCTTATTGTGTAGTTTGTTACTGGAATGGAGATGAGAGGTAAAATTCCTTCTCAGACTGGTTCCTCCCAAAAAGATCCTGTGACCTCAAGTGAACTGACAAGGCAACCACATGCATAACCCCTTGATGCATCCTAGGTGAGGGGAACAAAAGAATAAAGGGCCTTAATTGTTTCTATATACCTCAGGCTGAGGGGTCCATATGCTTACGAAAAGGAGAAGGGAGGAAGAGGGAGGCTCACCTTGGTGAAGTCTGGGCTCACGATGCATGTCTTGTGGTCAGCCTTTATGACATCAAAGGAAGAACATTCCTTCCCCTTCTGGGACCTAAGATTAGATTTTGTCAGCATGCAATTATGTACCTCAGCATCAAGATACTAGGGGACCTTATAACTAAGGCAATAGAGGAGACACGCCTGCTTCCCCTACATTCTTTCAGTACAATTTCAGTGTAGAAGTTATGTAGGCCAGGGGGCAAAAACTGCTTTTGCTACCTCGCAATATAAAATATCTTCAATTTGCAAAGGTAATTAAATGTATGAATTTTAGGTTATAATTCAGCATTCCACAAATATGGTTGAAACCATACCTTATTAAGAAAGCACCATTCTGGAAATCAATCAAAAATCTGGAATTTTGAAAGACAAATTAGAAAATTATTTTTATTTCCTTATTTTTAAAACAAAAAACATGAGAATAAAATCAACTTGTTTTGGGAAAAAAAAAAGATCTGAGAAAATGCAATGGTATGTTGAGGTTTTAGGCTAGCACCCCCAAAGCTCTCTACCCCCATCTTTTTTTTTTTTTTTTTGCATCTATGCATTCAAGGTCATTAACTAATCAAATACATTGCACAAATGCATCTTTTAAGAAGTCCAGCTAACAAAGAAAGAGATCACTATACTCGAGTTTTGATAATCATCCATAATTAAAGTTGTGATGCACATTCAAACACAGAACTTCTCAACTTTATTTTAACCTATGAGCCATTCTGGTAAACATCAAACCCTTATGTTCTCCATTAATGTCATTTGGGTTTCAAAATAAATTAGGCATTGTCACCAAGAGCATGTCAAATCAATGATAATATTAGTAAAAAATATATTATAATTTGAAAAATAAGATTATTGTGTGCTTAAGGTCTGCTCATTTGTCAAAAGGTTCAATGTCCTAGGAAGAGAAGAAATTTAAAGAAAACATAGGTCATTTTCAATGTCATCCGTAGTACTCTTTAGTTTCCAAACTAAATTTTTGTTGCAAAATTTGCTCGACTCTTTACTTCCAGGCTGATTGGAAAAAATATATTAGTCCTTAGATTCAACTTTTTTTATTTTACCCTTGGAAGTGCCTACTTTTTCTCTTATGTCAATAATAAAGTCAAACTGCTCAGGAATGGTTCCTTCCTTTGTTTCAAGATACTATTGTCATAATTGATAATTCTTTATACTGGTATACCACCTCTCTATGCCTTTATGATAAACATATTCAAGAGCAAATGCTGTGAAGAAAAAAAAGAAAAAAGAGCATATGCTGTTTAATTACAGGGCAGGAGGTATATTTAGGTTTCTCAGACACAAAATGTGGTGTGCTAAGAAATAATATGTTTAGTATCATTAGCACCATGATACAATATTATTCCAAATAAGCAGAAATAGTCAATGAAGAATTAACTTTGTAGAAACTCTAGAACTGAGAAAACAATGAAAAGGAAAAAAAAGTGAAGGAAAAAGGTGGAAGGAAGGAAGGAAGATCATCTTTGCATGAAAACAACAATTTATTCATCAAAAGAATGTCCAAATCTGAGCAGTCTAAGAGTAGAGAAATTTAAGTTAACTTTGTCTTTTTGGAGTCATTCTTCTGCTCTGGATGCTTACTTTAAATTAAAATAAAACTTAAGTTTGCAATATATTTCATCAGAGGTATAAACATACAGAGTAAAATTTTATACAATATAAAGCTCTTCACTCCTGGTAAATTTGTATCATTAGAGAGAAAGCTATATGTGATAATAAAGGCACCATGTATGAGAAAATAATTTTTTTTTAACATAGCATTTATATAAGAAGATATAATTGAACCACAAGGGCAATTCTTTCAGATAACTACATTACTAAATGTTTTTTCTATGGAGTCAATTCCAACTCATACAGACCCTATTGGATAAAGTAGATCTTCTCCATAGGGTTTTCTAAGCTGTAATTTTTATGGGAACAAATCACCAGGTCTTTTCTGCTGTGGAGTGGCTGGTGGGTTCGAACCTGGGACCTTTCAGTTAGCAGCCAAGTGCTTAACCATTGTGCCACCAGGACTTCTTCACATTCCTAAATATTAACTAGTTATTTCCTGTAGCTCTCACATTCCCAGTACAGCTTTGCTGCTGCATGTGCTTTGGGCTCTATATTTTTGCAACTCACCATAGACGACAGAGACAAATGTAAACAGATATAAATGACACTGAAACTGTGTTCAGAGGCCCTGGGGAAAACACAGCTCATATAGTTCCAAGTGATTTCGTTTTACTTTATTTTCAAGTAATTTATGCTTGAATATAGCTGCTAAAACTTAAACTGATGACAAAGGGCCTGCTTTTACACCCAAATGTGTTGACATGCATCGCAATGATTTTTTGCTCAAAAATAAGAAAAATAGTTCAGTCAATTTTGTAGTTAAGATAATGCTCTGCCTAATTATCAGCCAAGCATATATAGCATCCTTTCAACCAGAAAGTGGAGATGCGATAGAATTGGAGCTCTCGTTACATGTAAACCTGTTTAAATGAAGTCATAAAGCCTTTTTCTGAGGGTGAATAAATATTTTAATTCCCACAGTAATATTATGAAATAATGTGTTGCTCCTTTCTATCTGCAGAGGAAGCCTTGGTAAAGGAAAGCATAGGAGATTGGAATCAAACCTGGATAGAAAATCCAGTACTGCGCTTTATTCTCGTTTGTCAAATGCACGTGCTGGTACATAATTCATAGACATATTTTGAGGATTAAGTGGAAAAGTGTGAAACTACGTGTTGTTAGTCTCATATCAATTTTTTCAGGCCAGATTTATCTCCCAAACATCAGAGGTTCATAGTAAAATTCCAACTGAACAACACTCCTTGATTTTTCCATGCACATATTAATTAAATCAGATTTTTAAAGTAGAACTCATTTAAATTACTCTTTCTCTTGTGTAATTCATATAACCTAATAGTACTGCCATCCACTTTTCAAAAGTACTCCATTACCTGAAAAATATCGTTCATTATCTGCCTGCATCTTCTGCTTCCTTTATCTTCTGTTTCTAGTAGTAGGGATTTGTTTGCCATCCTCTGCCCTCGTATTTCCAACCTCTTTAATTGTATTTATACTGCCTGTTTGTCCTCTAGGATACTCTAACTTATTCTGCAAAACTAAGACAGCATATATTATATTACAATTACCTCTTAACTTGCCTATTTCCTAGTTATTGTAGATCCAATGGTTAAAACTTTGCTTGGAACATAGTTGTTATTTAAGAAATAGATGTTGAACTAAATTAAGTATGTAAGGTTATTTTCCACAGTTTATATGTCATAATTTGAGATCAGTTATCTGGTTTATGAAATATAACAAAGTTTCATTTTTATATTTTCCTTTAATTTAGCCTAATGTTTGGAAATATATTCCAAGAAGGCAAACATTTATTTCTTCTTAAACGTCTCAACTGGTCATTCTTTCATATAAGAGTTGTTTTCCTCCCTTCCTTCCTTCCTTCCTTCCTTCCTTCCTTCCTTCCTTCCTTCCTTCCTTCCTTCCTTCCTTCCTTCCTTCCTTCCTTCCTTCCTTCCCTCCCTCCCTCCCTCCCTCCTTCCCTCCCTCCCTCCCTCCCTCCCTCCCTCCCTCTCTCCCTCCCTCCTTCTTTTCTCCCTCCCTCCTTCTTTTCTCCCTCCCTCCCTCCCTCCCTCCCTCCCTCCCTCTTTTCCTTCTCTCCTCCCTCCTTTCCTTCCTCCCCCCCCTTCCTTTTTCAATTCAAAAGTTTCTGCAAAGGTAATTTTTCAACTACTTCTAATTTGACATATCAGTACACAAAAGTGCAAATGTGTGGTGTGTAGTATTTAGTGACAATTCAGTGCACCCCTCCTTCTCGTTAGCCAATGAAAGCTTGCAGTATTGCCATGATACGTTCAGGAATTTGGTGCATATTGATGATTTTTATTTGTGATATCATTGTATGGATATTGTGTTTATTTCTTTGTTGCTGTAATTTAAGTACGTTGGATTTTGCTATATCAGTTATTAGCAGTAGATTCCTATGTAAGCGGGTGAAGGCCAGGGTGTTTTCCAGCTTTATGAACATAAGGGCTTCCTCCTCTCTTTCTGCAGACATGAATGGTTTAATTAATCTTTGGCTCCAATAGGGAGTCACACTTCTTCTGCTCTCAAAACTTACGTGGTTCTGGAATACTTTAGATTCAGCCTTGAAGTCCTTATGAATTCATTGGGTATTTTTACCTAAGACTGCAAAATCTGGCTTGTAAAATGACTACCCTTTTCTGAGATCTTCCACCTTAATGTACCCTTGTCTCTTCAGATAACTTCCTTCTCCACCTCCACAAGACATAATCAATTGCCATCTAGTCAATTCCTACTCATGGCAACCCCATGAATGTAACAGTAAAACTGCCCCCATATGATATTTGATAGTTGAGTTTTCCAAGAATATTACCAGGCTTTTCTTCAGAGGTCCCTTTGGATAGAATTGAACCTCCAAACTTTAGGTTAGCAGTTGAACATGTTAACCTTTTGCACTACCCAGAGATTTCTCCACAAACCACAGTGTTTTATTAAATCTCAGATATGCTCAGAGCTGCTCACAATTATGGTGGGGTTCTCTTTTTTCACATGAACATTTGCTTACTGTTGACTTCTGCGATCCAACGTAGCTAGGCCCTCACTGTAGTCTTTCTTTCTCTGATGGAAATTTTAAGTACTGTCTTGTATTGCTTAAATGTCACTTAGTGTGAACTTTATTGTACTGTATAATTTAATTTCTTAAATTAACTTTCCTTGAAACAACATCTTATTATTTCGTTATTTCCCCAAGTACCCAATGTGAGAAAGGAAACCTATTCCTTAAATTTATAGGTACTGGATTAAAACATACTTAATGAGTTGATAAAAACTTCTAACATGCCCATATCACCTAGTTTTTCTAAATATGTACTTTGAGGAGGAGTACTTTAAAGGAACATTCATACTATCCTGCCACCTTTTTTATACTTCTTCTGGTTATGTGTGAAATGCATAAATTCTCAAATATTTCTCCAATTTTTTATTTAGTTACAATTTCCAGTGATAGAGAAAATCTCTGCATGTATAAGGAATATAACTGATCTCTTTGAGTTGGAAATTTGTATGAAAATATGATTTTCTAATTCCAAGATCTGTCCTTTTTTAGTTTAATATTGCTTTACTCAGTTTCCAAAGCATTTAGATTGTTTTAGAAAATAGTTTAAAATACTATTGAGTGTTGATAAAAGTCTTCTTTGTGAAAGGAGTAGTCTCTTAAAACCATGAATTTCTCTTGCAGCAACTTGTTTGGGAATACTTAGAAAGAACCAATAAGAACAATAATGGATATCATTTTGGCAGTACCCTAAATCCATTTTCAGATTTCAAAGTTACTGCTTATTTACCAAATTATTATGAAGCACCCATTTGTGTATAAAGTCTAATAGTAATACTTATAACAGGTATATGTTCGTGTAAAAACTGCAACTTAGCTAAAATATCAATCAACCAACCAATCTATCAATGACAAGCAAGGATTGTAGCAGCTCCCTGGTATGCTGCTGTTGTAATGCTAAACAAGATCAATTAACAAAATAACCAGAGCGGAAACTAATTTTCAGTAACTACACACCACGTTAAGTACTGTCTTGTATTGCTTAAATGTCACTTAGTGTGAACTTTATTGTACTGTATAATTTAATTTCTTAAATTAACTTTCATTCAAACAATATCTTATTGCTTTGTTATTTCCCCAAGTACCCAATGTGAGAAAGGAAACCTATTTCTTAAATTTATAAGTACAGGATTAAAACATATTTAATGAGTTGATAAAAACTTCTAACATGGATCTATTACATAATTCAACTTCAATAAAAATTTACAATTGTCATTTAATGTTTAGGTTTTCTATTTCATTTTGCCCACTTGAAATGTACATTTTGTACTTTTTCAAAATAATTTAAATTTTAAAAATATTCTTTTCATATAAGCTTCATTTTGGAATGAAAATATAAAAAGAAGACATATCTTTGTACTTACGTATGCTTTACTTAGGACCTTCTGAAAACTCTTATTTTCAGGCTGATTTTGAATATTTTCAGAAGAATTAATTAAATATATATGTATATGTGCATGGTTTTACCATTTATATTTCTGATAGAAAAATATTAACCAAACTGAATATTCTACTTATTAACCAAAGGTTGGCAGTTCAAACCCACCCAGAAGCACTGTAGAAGATCAGACTGGCAATCTACTTCCAAATGGTCACAGCCTTGAAAACGCCATGGAGCAGTTCTGCACACATGGGTCTCCCTGAGTTGTAATTGACTTGGCAGCAACTAACAACCACAAAAACAATTCAAAATTGTTTTAGCACTAAGATACAGGAGGATCTTTTTCCCTCACTGCCTCTCATTTTATCTACAGCCACCTTTAAACAGACAGATAGATAGGCAGACACACAGACAGATAGGTAGATAGAAGGTAAGTAGATAGATAGATGATAGACAGGTAGATAGATAGAAGGTAAGTACATAAATGATAGATAGACAGATAAATGATTGATAGATATTTGACTATTCATAATATTAAAATTAAGAATATGGTATATAAGTTTAAAACTGAAGGACAAATTTAGATTATTACTTAATCTATCAGTTTCAATGTTCTGTGCTAAAACCATTTCTCTTTGAAAATAAACAACTGAGAGTTGGCTAGACTGAACATATTTTGGTATCAGAATGGCCTGAAGGCTAAATTGTGTGTAAAGTTTAAGACAAGATTTGTATAACCATGTATGGACATCTCTCTTAGCCAGCTAGTGCTGTCGTAACAGAAATGCCACAAGTGGATGCCTTTAACAAACAGAAGTTTATTCTCTCACAGTATAGTAGCTTAGAAGTCCAAATTCTGGGCATCAGCTCCAGAGGAAGACTTCCTCTGTCTGCTCTGGAGGAAGGTCCTTGCCATCAATCTTCCCCTGGACTAGGAGCTTCTCTGTGCAGGAATCCCAGGTCCAAAGGATGCAGTCTGCTCCCCACTGATTTCTTGGTGGTATCAGGTCCCCCACTCTCTGCTCATTTCCCTTTCCTTTTATCTCTTGTAAGATAAAAGGTAGTGCAGGCCACACCCCAAGGAAACTCCCTTTGCATAGGTCAGGGATGTGACCTGAGCAAGGGTGTTACATCCCACCCTAATCTTCTTTAATATAATCTAATCTTGCCTCATTAACCACAGGCAGAGATTAGGATTTACAATACATAGGAAAATTACATCAATCACAAAATGGAGGACAACCATCCAATGCTGGAAATCATGGCCCAGTCAAATTGCTACACATATATTTGGGGAACACAATTCAATTCATGACATTCAAATTGAAAATATTTTACAAAATATGTTTCAGTATTGTTATAGATTATATTGTATCCCCCCCCCCCAAAAAAAAGATAAGTTGGTGTCCTCACCCTTGGTAAATATGAACAGGACCTTGTTTAGAAATAGGATCTTTGATGATGTTACTGATTAAGTTAATAAGATGTCACACCTGAATAGGATAGGTCCTTCCTTATCTCATCTCAGTGCTGTCTTTATAAAAGAGGAGAACAGACACAGAGAGTCAAACAGAAGATGGACTTCATGTGACACTGCAGCTGCAAGCCAAGGAATGCATGGAGTTACCAGAAGTTAGGAGAAAGGCAAGGAATAGATTCTCCATCAGAGTCTCAGAAGGAATCAACATGGCCGACACCCTGGTCTCATACGCTCAGCCTCCCAAACTGTGAAATGATAAATTTCTATTGTCTAAAGGTACCCACTTTGTGATACTTTGTGATGGCTGTCTAGGGAAACGAATATAAACATATTATTATAGGGGAAAAGCATGCACTTCTTCTCTTTGTGAATATATTTCACGGGAAAAAACATGGTCCATATTACATGTACATAACTTTCTGGAAAAATACCTAGTATAACATTTTTTTTTTAATATAACATTAGGTTCCCCCCCCTTTTTATATTTTGAAGACAAGTTTTAAATGTTTGTAAAGAGTTTTATCCTAAGATGATCTTAAATTTGAAATATATATATATAAAGTGTCATCAAATTGAAGTATTACAAATCCTTATAACAAAAAGTCCCATGATGTAATTCAAGTTTTAAAATTACTTAATGGTATGTATACACACGCACACACATACACATACATATTTACATGTATATAATTGCTTTGTTAAAATACAAAACTTGGACACATGGAAATGAATTTATAGAGTAAATTCCAGTTTATAAAATAAACTTCTTAAGTGAATTAAATGGTGAAAACTTTAACTAATACTTTATAATTATATTAAGACTACAATTATAGAAATGTCATTATTATTAATAAAACTGCTAGTACTATTACAATGATGATTGTATGCAGAATTTAAATAAATTATTGGAAAGTATGTATGGAAAAAATGTATTAATTTTCTTAAGTCCTTTTTTAAGAGTACCCGAGGGAGCTTAACCAATTTCTATTCAATTCAAGAAATTGTAATGACATAATAGAAAATGGATGACTACTCTGTAAAACCTAATAAATGTATTAGGCTTAAAAGGAAGATTATCAATAATTCTTTCTTATGTCTTTATATCATGTATAAGATGAAAATCTGCAAGTTCAATAACAACTTACATATTTTTTTTTTTCTGTTACAGTCTGTGAAGAATATTGGAATTTGCATTTGACACTTGAGTCGATGGATTTGCTTCAGAAATGGGGTAAATCCTGCTTTGATCTTATATGTTGTAGTTACATTTTTCCCTCTTCACTTAAGAAGGCATATCTGAAGGCAAGTGACTTTATGATGGGGTAAATTACTTTTATAAATCCTTTACCAGGTGTGCTGATTTAGTAAGAGGTTCAATATGGCATAAGCCACTATTAATCTGAGGTATAGCAAAGCGTCAAGCCCCTACTGCCAAGTTGCCATAATATGTAATGCAGTACAATAGGGATGCTACAGTGAACCATAGACTGTCTATGCAGAAGGGTACCGAAGATGTTTTTCTCATCTCTCTCACTTAGCATAAGCGTGGAGATTTATAGGAACCCTGATTGGAGGTTTGAACCTACCAGTGACTCCATGGGAGTAAAGACCTGGAGATTTGCTCCTATAAAAATTTACAGCCTAGAAAATCATATGGGGCTTTTCTATCTGTCACATGGGGTCACTCTGAGTCAGAATTGACTCGAAGTCTTCTAACAACAACAATATGGACAGTCATAGTTTAAGTAGCAATTTTAAAATAGTGAACTCTCCCCAAGTTCAAGAACCAAATTTGTGACCAAACTGAAGTTGTTATAATTATTATCAAAATTCTGGCATTATAATAATAGCAGTATTAAGAATTTATATTTATTGTGAATTACTTTATATTCAAGGTACTGTTTTAAGAATTTTTTAAGTAATTAAGTCATTTAATCATAATAGTAACCCTAGAAAATTTGAGAGAATAGGCAATTTGCTAAGGGCAAAGTGTTAGAAACTAGTAGAATCAGGATTCCAACTTATACAGTTTCATTCTAAAACTGCTACTTTGACCTGCATGGTTGTTGTGTGCTATCCAGTTGGTTACAGTTGCGTCCAACTCATAGCCACCTTATATTATGGTATAAAACTGCCCCATAGGGTTTCCTAGTCTGTGATCTTTATGGGAGCAGATTGCCAGGTCTTTTCTCCTTGGAGCCACTGGTGGTTTCCAACGCCATCACCGGCAGTCTTTTTTAATCACTAAACATTATTTAACAATGTTTGGTTATTATGTGCTAAATGATATAAGCCCTTTTGAACATACAAAAATATTTAAGATAGACCATTAAGAAAACTTACCAATTGTCAAGCTCTTACAAAAGTTGTCAAACACTCTAGTATTTGGTCCCAAAAAGAACCCTATAAGAGAAGTTTTACAGTTAAGAAAATAAAAAATAGATGAAATGGTAAAGAACTCTCTCAGAGTATTAGAAACTTGCCCAAGATTAAAAAAATAGTAAAAGTCAAACTTAGCATTAAACCCACTAAGATTCTAGAACACATGTTCTTATCCATAATTGTTATGAAGTATTTTATGGATTAAATTATGTCCTGCCAAATATGTATAAATCCTAACCCCTTTAGTTGTGAATGTGATCCTGTTTGGAAATAGGGTTTTCCTTTTTTGATGTTAATGACATCTTATTGAAGTGGATGGGTCCTAAACCAGTCTCTTCTGAGTGGTGTCTTATAAAGATGAATGTAATATAGACAGGCAGACACACAGCCTTATTGACTGAAGGGTGGCTTGGGGTAAGAACCAGGCTGGTTTAACAGGATGATAGATAAGAAGTCAGGGTTTTCTAGTACCAAGCAGGTAGAGGCTCAAGGCCATATGCTAACAAATGGGAAGACATCAAGGTTACATAATCTGGAATGCTGGAGTAGGAGCTCGTAACAAAATGGAGTTTTGATTCAGACAACATGTCTGCCATTTTGTTATGCCAATTGCCTTAGTTTTAGAGGTTTTCTAGCGCATTCCCCCTTTTGTTCAAGCCTGTGCTAGAAGGTGCTGAGCACCCACAACAGAGTTATCATTCTTCTGCAAGGACTTCTTGGGTACGTTGCAGGCCCAAGTATTGAGAGTACCAGACCTTAAGGTAATTGGGCTAGGCCTCATTGTTACGGTGAGTTGATTTTCATCAGGGTCAGTGCTGCAAACAGGGCCAAATTTGGAGGAACAACTTGATAATTAAAAACACTAACTCAAGGTGTGAAATCAGGTAGTTTCTCCTATAAATTTGGTTTCTTCTAAATACATGATCCTGTTCATAGATAGGGGGATTGTAGTGGAGTTATATACATTAGATGAACATTTTATGGCACATTTGATTATACATGCAGTGATTATTTTAATAATTATTCTGGTTTGTAATAGTGATCGTAACCAAGAGCTAACATCTTCTGGCAACCAGCCAAAAATATAATTGGAACAAGTGGATCTGAATCTCAACTTCATCTTGGATGACCATTTGCAAGCCTAAGTCCCCAGACACTACATTATGAACTGGGAGATAGAAAATATCAGGCCAATTGACTGAAATGACCCAGAAACCATGGCCCTAGGCCTTTGAACAAAGGAAGCAAGTCCCATAAGGCATTTGTTTGTACATAAACAGCATCAATAACTGCTTTTCACATGCCTCAGCAGCAGCTACTACATTCCACAAAACCTCAGTCTGCCTGTTATTAATATAAACACAGCAACATTCATCTATTAGGATACAAACTTCGCCTTGGAGACTTAACAGTAAATCTGATGCTATTCTATCTGTAAAATTATAGTTCAACTTTAGATACTTCTTTAGTTATGGTATGTATAACTTTAAAAATTTTATAAATAGAAGCTTCTAAAGTCTGAAGATTTCCTCTAATGCAAGAACCAACTATTTCATAAGCAAATACCTCTACTCTGACTATAAATTATCCTATGGTGGGATCAAGGAAAGACAAAATGGATGTCTGAAGAGACTCTGAAACTTGCTCTTGAACATCAAGTAGCTAAAGCAAATGGAAGAAATGATGAACTAAAAAAGCTGAACAGAAGATTTCAACGGACAACTCTAGAAGAAAAGGAAAGTGTTACAAAGAACTGTGCAAAGAAAACCAAAAGGGAAGAACACGCTCAGCATTCCTCAAGCTGAAAGAACTGAAGAAAAAATTCATACCTCAAGTTGCAATAATTCTATGGGGAAAATATTAAATGAAGTAGGAAGCATAAAAAGAAAATGGAAGGAATACAGAGTCACTGTACCAAAAATAGTTGGTGGAGGTTTAACCATCTCAGGAGACAGCATATGATCAGGAACTGATGGTACTGAAGAAAGAGGTTCAAGCTGCACTGAAGACACTGGCAAAAAACAAGACTATAGAAGCTGACAGAATACTAAGTATGATGTTTCAACAAATGGATGCAGCCCTGGAAACACTCACCCATCTATGCCAAGAAATTTGCAAGACAGCTACCTGCCCAACTGACTGGAAGAAAACCATATTTATGCCTATTCTAAAGAAAGGTGGTCCAACCAAATGGGGAAAATGTTTAATAATATCATTAATATCACACACAAGTAAAATTTTGCTGATGATAATTCAAAAGCGGCTGCAGCAGTACAGTAACAGGGAATTGCCAAAAATTCAAGCTGGATTCAGAAGGGGACTTGGAAAGAGGGATATCATTGCTGATGTCGGATGGATCCTGGCTGAAAGCAGAGAATACCAGAAAGATGTTTACTTGTGTTTTACTGACTATGCAAAACAAATTATCAATAACACTGCAAAGAAGGGAATTCCAGGACACTTAATTGTCCTCATGGGGAATCTGTACATAGACCAAGAGGCAGTCATTCAAAAGAGAATAAGAGGATAATGTGTGGTTTAAAGTCAGGAAACATGTGCATCAGGGTTGTATCCTTTCACTATACATATTCCATCTGTATGCTGAGCAAATAATCCAAGAACCTGGACTATATGAAGAACAGGGCATCAGGATTGGATGAGACTCATTAATCACTTGCGTTATGTGGATGAAACAACCTTCCTGCTGAAAGTGAAGAGGACTTGAAACATTCATGAAGATGAAAAACTACAGCCTTCAGTACAGATTACACCTCAACATAAAGAAAACAAAAGTCCTCACAACAGGACCAATAAGCAACATCACTATTAAGTGGAGGAAAATTGTTAAGGATTTTATTTTACTTGGATTCCCAATCAATAGCCATGGAAGTAGCAGTCAAGAAACCAAAGGACGCATCACGTTGAGAAAATCTGCTGCAAAAGATCTCTGTAAAGTGTTAAAAGGCAAAGATGTCACCTTGAAGACTAAGGTGAGCCTGACCCAAGCCATGGTGTTTTCAATCACCTCATATGAATGCAAAAGCATGTTAGTATTTGAAATAGCAGTGGCTTTCCTTCCAGCATCACAGCAACACGCAAGCCACCACAGTATGAAGAGCTGACAGAGGAGTGGTGGAATCTAATTTTAGCCCTTTAATATTTTATCAACTGATTTGGAAATCATAAAATCTATGCTCAACTCAGTTCATTGATATTATTAGAATGTTACGACTCTGACTAGGGCTGGAAACATTTCCCCCAGGTCATTTCAGATGTCTCGTTGTGATTTCTATCATTTGACTTCATAGAATTCCTCTATAATAGAAGTTTCCTACAGTTTTTTTTTTTTTTTTTTTTTTAAATGGGAATCCACACAGTTTCTGATAACTATAATAAGACAGGATTTTTCTCATTTTCTTTTGTCTTAAAATGGTTCTTATCTAGTTGCGGAGGGGGAGGTCCCTCAAAGCTTCCTTGGAGCTGCATGGCCTCAGAGACAATGGCTAGGGATACCTGATCCTTCCCCACCCTCCATATCTTGAACAAGAATTAGTCATCCCACTCATTTACAGATATTTAAGTCAGCCTAGTTATTTTTTAAGGACAAAAATCACAACCTTTTATCTACCCGGTAAATACAAAAGTTCTTCAGCAATTTTGTAAATAAGTCCATAGATTCTTGGCTAAACTTTTTTTTTGTTTCCTCTCTAGCTTTGTCCTATGATTCCCTCTCCTCATTTTGTAGCTGCTAAGTCTACCTTAAGACAAAATTTCTTTTTTCTTAAAATAAAACACAATTCCTATAATATCTAGCTTAAGATACCACTTGCCTGCTTTATAGGATGCTTTAAAAAGGAACTTACAATATTTTTTATCTTTTCAAGGCCTCATTATGCTATTCAAAATAAGCAAGTCTTTTTTTTTTTTTTTTTCCAGTGCACTTTTCAATGAATTAATTTGTTTCAAAGTTTCTCAGAGTAGCTACTGAAAGACCAGGCACGATAAGCAATTTCCTCATGAAAAACAGTAACTGCCATCCAAGGCCTCCAGCCTGATACAAGGCACAAACTCAGACACTGTTCTCTAGACCGAATGCAAACTCTTGGAACTAAACTAGACAGAAAGCCACATAAACTCACTTGTCTATGAGACCAGCTCAAAGACCAGGCTTATACAATATCATATAACAAAAAACCCAGTTTCTTAAAATTTGTACAGCAATTCTTTGGTAATATTGACCCAATTCAACAGAAAAACATATTCTATATAAAACTTATTAACTTAGCAGAGTCTCAGATGGAGGGGCCTCAGACCCTCTCCGATAGGGGGAAAGGACCCCAGGACTTAAATTTAATTAAAAGAGAATTTTATTAATATATTAATAAGGAAAATATAACTTTAGTCAAAAAAGATTTTTATTAAACCAAGACAAACACAAAGACAATTATTGCAATGAGGGATCTGCCATCTACACCAGGACAAGAGATTAGTAGAATCCACTGAATCACAATCATGGGGTATCTAATGTACTGTTACAGAAGGAAGTAAGGATACGTCATTGTCAAAGGTGAAATGAGAAAGTGGGAATTTAATAATGATTGGGTACAGAAATGTGTTGACCAGTTACCTATTGATGGCATCAAATTAATAGGTGGTTTACAAGTTTTGCTTTAAGGTTCCTTGGGAAAAAACCATACAAACAAGCTGTTTGGGTTAAGGCTTTTTTGGAAACAAGTAACAAAATTCTGTTTCGTGCTTGATGAGGTAAAATAGCTACTATCTAGTATATGGGTGTTTTCTTGATTAGTTGTCACTTAACAACCATAGGGTTTCACAGAATGGTCACAGGACATTCCTTTCCAGAAATGTAGAAGTTACATAAAAGCTCCTTGGCTTTGTTACAAGGAAAAAGACATCCTTTTAGATACCAGATAACAGACAGGGCTGCCTTAGCCAGTTTAGTTTTCTGGTTCTGCATTTTTTTACACAGAGTGAATTTCAAGCCTGAACCTCACTTTAGCTTTTCTTACTCAGATCCCAAAAAAATCACTGCTGTTGAGTCGAATCCAGCTCCCAGCAACCCTATAGGACAGAATATAACTACCTCATAGGGATTTCCAGGCTGTAAATCTTTATGACAGCAGACTGCCACATCTTTCTCCTACAGAGCTACTGGTGGGTTCGAACTGCTGACCTTTTGGTTAGCAACCAGGTGCTTAAACACTGCACCACCAGGGCTCCCTTTACCAGTTCAGATACTACAAAATAATTTTAGGATCTCCACATCATTCCTTCCTTTTGAACAAAGGTTTCAAACAAATATCCCTCGATCAAAATTATAGGCATAATTTCTTCTGCATGGGTTGTTGATATGCTGCTACCAGGTGGTGAATCCATGTTCATATTTTATGCCTTTTTAATTCCTGGTGTTGAGCCTCTTTCTCATGGTCAGGGACTTCTAGTTCCTTGGTGGCAGGGCTCTTCCAGGAAATTCATCATGCTATGTCTGTGTAGCCTTCTTCAATGATCTTATTATGTGATGTCCTTAGCATGGTGTTTATGTCCTAGATGATGGCCTGTCCTGTTTTGGGCCTTTAAACTCACAACTTAGTTACTTAGTTGGAAACCACCTGTTTCTTCGCCATGCATCTTGTCCAGATACTATTATCTGGGAAAGTAATGACTTGAAGACTAAGGTCAAACTGTCAAACTATCTGACCCTTTCTTCAAAGCTAACATAGGGTACAGGATTCATTCACCATGTTGCAAAATGAGAAGGATTAATATACATAAGTTGCCTCGGAGGTGAAGAGTTTCTTAAATTTGACACACATTTCATAATACATTTGATGATTACATTATCATTATCATTATCAGAATAACTATGCCAATTTGCAATGAAATTATCAACCATGACCCTATTCTTTGTGGTAACCAACTGAATAAATCAGAAAAAAAAAAAGGTATGGTTGTAGGAGCAATGTAGTGAAGCCAGACTACATGATGATATGCTTTACAAATAACTTCCTCTACCTTTTCAGTGGTGTTAATCCAAGATTGACAGGAGGTGTTTGCTATAGTACGTACACCTCCTTGTTGAGCTAACAATAAATCTAGGGTTACTCTGTCATCCAAAACTACCTTAACTAAATGGGTTATGAATTCCTGTTGAGTTGTCATTCCATCAGCAATATCATCAGCAATTTGTGCCATAGTGGCAGATAAGTTTCTAAGAGATCTTTCTAGCTCCACTATACCATAAGTTAGAATAGAAGCCCTTAGGAAAGACCATATCCATCCAGGTCAATCAACAATGGGATTGCTCTCCATGTAAGTATCTCTTTTAGATATCCTTCAAATTTAAGCATCACTAATCCAATGATTACTGCCATTATGGATGTAAAACATCAAGTGGAACGCCCAAAGATTCTAGAGTACATTGCCCCCTCATTCTTCAGTCATCTACACAAGGAATAGCCCAAGCATAAGAACTATTATGCTGGAACAAATTGGAGAGATGATGGTAATTTGATTCTCCACAAGGGAACACATACCTGTAAAAAAAAAAAAAAAGGGTGCACAAATTACCTTTTTGTTCTGTGGTTCAGGAATAGAGAAGTTTCTATATGTTAGCCAGCTCTCTATAACACCTTGCTGCAAATAGCTAACTTCCCAAAACTTAACTCTAACTTAATATGACTCTCTGTAAATAGGGATTCTCATACACTGGGTACCCATTATATTTAGGATAAGTTGAATCCTGTTTAATAATGTTTATACCAAGACATATAATTTCTGGGTGCCTTCATCTATTCTCTATCGAAGTATTCTCCCTTTCATAGGACTTCTGGATTGCTCTGTTTTGCTTTCTGACAGTGATATGATATTGCTTTAAATTCAGTCAGATTAAATCATGGTATACAAGGATGCACAGGCAGTTCAGTTGGTACCAAAGTTTAACTCCAATGGCTCATTTGAGTACTGAACTATAAGTAATAAGTGGCAAAGGAATAACATGGTATTTCAATGCAGAATAAGATAGTGGATCAAAATTTTTCTGCACTGATAAAGGGCTTTGCTGACAAATCCAGCAGCTTATAAAATTTCCTGCACTGGTGACTGATTGAGCTAGTTTTACAAAGGCATTTTTCACCAGTGGTATAAAAGTGAAAACAAGGAAAAGACTATGGACAAAAGGGAGAACTTTTTATATAAGCACAATAAAAGCATAATACCACAGATATCCTACTAAAATAAGTACACCAGTTACCACAAAACTTAAGCCAAAGATTTTAAAGGATGCAGTATGTTACCAAAAGTAACATAACAGAAAGATAACAAGTATGAATGTTAGTATAAGAAAACAAATACCCACAACCAAGTAATAAGGCACAAATGAAAATTGTCCAAGCTTAAAGAAAAAAGGGCAGTTCTTGAATACAGGCCTGCTCAGGTTTCCTGGGTAAAATATGACGTCTACCCTAATGGCGCCTGTCATTGGCTGAATCTCTACTCCATTCCTTCCTGAAATTCAACCGTCAATTCAGAAGTCAGGATTTATAGGTCAGAGTAGTCCTTTGGGCATTTCTTAAGCTTTAGTTTAACTCCCCATCAGGCTCGGCCATCCAGACAGGAACAGTAGTCTTCTTTAGTTTGGAAAAATGTATCCAGGATTTACAAGCTGTCATTTAGAAGCACAAGGATTAGTGAGTAACACCAGATAAGACTCTTTTCAGCTGGGTTTGAATGAGTCTTTGAGTTGATATATTTTCCAATAAACATAGTCTCCAGGCTCTGGAGGTTGAAAAAGAGGTTTCCTTGGAAGTTTAGGTTATTTCTGTCTTTATTAAAAGCATTCTTTAATAGTTTATCATGTCCTTTTCCATGTTGAATCAGGGCCTTACAGTAGTGGGTCAAATTGTTTTGAGTTAAATTAGAATTGGTCATTGCTAACCAATAGGGCAAATGCACTGGATAGCCTGTTATTATTTCATGTAGAGTCAATTTTTGTAGCTCAAAAGTGGTAGTCCTTAAATGCATTAGTACTAATGGAAGAGCTTAGAGCTATGCCAATCCAAGAGAAGATGTAAGCTTAACCAATCGGTTTTTAATAATGCCATTTGTACATTCCACAAAACCAGAGGATTGGGGGTGATAAGGACAATGCAATCCTTGAAATATGGGAAAGAATTTACAAATAGTGGTGGATACTTGTCCAATGAAGTGAGCACCCCATCACTGCAAAATAATGGCTTTTGCTCCCCAAATGGGTATAATATTTTTTTAAGAATTTCTTGGCTACAAAAGCAGCTGTGGATTGACAACAAGGAAAATCTTCCACCCGGTGAGAATATCTACAAACCATGACTAAGACAAATTTATAACCATTAAAAGGTCAGAATTGTATGAAATTTATTTGCCATTCAAACATAGACCCAGTAAAAAATGCTTGTTTCTTTGGTGGGGGTTGGTAAGTTGAACCAAGATAATACCTGTGCAACTGTGACACTGCTTTACCAGTAGATCCACTTGATCTGCTGCTTTCCAGAAATGCCTGCAATAATATTTGCATAGTACATCTACGGTTCTATCTCATCCTAGATGTTCCTTCCTCTGAAAATTAGTTTCTAGTAGAATGTGTCAGTCTTTGGGCATTCCATTATGTCTGGTCCTTCCAAAAGGGAGGTTATGATGTTGTATTTACAACTTTCCTTTATCCATTTTTCCTGTTCAGATGGTAAAGTAACATTTTGGAAGGACCTGCGAATTATGCCATTTAGTGATGGTGACATTGGGATCCTCAAATAATAGTATCAAATATGATATTAGCAGAATTTCCCCCACAAAGATGACATTTTCCTGGGTTGAATAAGTCATTGGGTTTTTGTGAGTAGGAAGGGTGGTATAAATATAAACATCAGGCACTTAACAACATACAAGATCTATTTATACCTGGAGGATCAGGACCATGGGTAAAAACATGGCCAATAGCAGCAGGAAATCTTCCCCAAAAATGTTGTTCCAAAAAATAAATCAAACTTTCACCAGATTCATAAGGTAACTCTGTTAAAAAAAGATTTGAGTAAAGAGACATGTAGCTCTAAATTTGAAACAGGTCTACCTCCCAGTCCCACTCAAAGATAACATTCACTATGCACACAAATGGCTACCTCTTCTTTCCAAAATCAAACCAGATTTTTCACCACGGAGTTGATTCTGTGTCATAGAAACCTTATAGGACAGAGTAGAACTGCACCATAGGGTTTCCAAGCAGTGGATGATGGATTAGAACTGCTGTCCTTTTAGTTAGCAGCAGTAGCACTTAAGCACTCTGTCACCAGGGCTGGTACCTTTCGAGGATATGGCAAAAGTCAGAAAAATGAGAAAAATGTTATATGTTAGGACTTGTTTTTGTTAAACTCAAGCTTCTGTTTTTAAAATTATTTAGCAAGGCCACAATGAATCTTGTTTTAAGCCTTTTCTCATTTGGTTCCTTCTTTTCATGATAGTCTTCTGGACAATGTTTATTCTGTGAAGGGTTCCTGTGCAGCAGCCTATTTTGCTACTGCATCAGCTGAAGTGGTTCCCTTCATGTTCTCAGTTAGAAGCCCTTTCTTAGGCTAGGAAGCATAAATTTAACCCCAGCATTCTCTGAAGGTAGCCATTCTTTGGGTTGTATAAAAACTAAGGAACCCTCTCTGTTCTCATAGTATTCCAAAATCATGTAGAACACTAAAACCACGTGATTACCAACAGTTTGAAAGCCCCTTGGCAAGCCCTGGTGAGTACAATCAGTTCAACTTGCTGGTTGGAGGTGATTTCAGGAAGGGTGCCAATTTCAATAAGTTCAGTGAATGTGGTTATGGCATATCCACCCTGAAAATGAGAATTGGAGGGATCTGGTTTTAAATATGGTCCAACCAAAAGAATCAATAAAGGTTCAAAAGGTGTATTTCTTGAAAGTACTATCTAGGAATCAGCAACTGATCAATCAGATCAAGACAATCATGATGATCTATTCCTTCTTCTTCAGGGAGACTTAATCAAGTAACAGAGTTCAAAGAATTTACACTATACAACTTAACATTTCATAGACTTAAATACAAGAGGCACAACTTAGACACAGAGGATGGAAAAAATATATCAAGTAAACAGTAACCAAAAAAGGCAGGAATGGTAATACAAATTTCAGATAAAATAGACTTTAAAACAAATTCCACCATAACAGACAAAGAAGGACATTATATAATGATTAAAGGGACAATCCACTGAGGAGATATAACCTTAATAAAAACCTGCACAGCCAAAGGCAGGGCTCCAAAATACATAAAACAAACTCTAACAGCACTGAAAAGAGCAATAGTTCCACATTAATTGTAGACTTCAACACACCACTCTTGGTAAAGGACAGAACATCTAGAAAGAAATTCAACAAAAGATCTAAAGGCCAAAATCAACCAACTTAACCTCATAGACATATGTAAAACACTCCACCCAAAAGTAGCAAAGAGTACATTCCAATGCACATTCTCCAGAATAGGCTACATTTACACCACAAAAAAAAAACCACATTAATATCCAAAAAATTGAAATAATACAAACCATTCTCTCTGGTCACAATGTCGTAAAAGTAGAAATCAATAACAGGAAGAGCAAAGAAAAAAAAACAAATACATGGAAACTGGTTAACACTATGTTAAAAAAAAAAATATTGAGTAATAGAAGAAATCAAAAAAAGAAGAAAAAATTTCTAAAATTAGATGAGAATGAAAACACATTATACAGAACATTTGGGACACAGCAAAGACAGTGTTCAGTCAATTTATAGGCATAAATGCATACATCAAAAAAAAGAATGGGCCAAAATCAAAATGTTAGCCCTACAACTCAGGCAAATAGAGAATATTGAAAGAGCCCAAGCTACCAGAAGAAAGGAAATAATAAAGATTAGAGCAGAAATAAATGAAACAGAGAACAGGAGAAATAATAGAAAGAATCAAAAAGCCCAAAAGTTAGTTCTTTGAAAAGATCAACAAAATCAACAAACAATTGGCTAAGCCGACAAAAGAAAACCAGGAGTGGAAGAAAATATTTGACTTGAGAAATGAGACAGGGGACATTACAACAGACCCAACTGAACTAAAAAGGATCATAACAGAATACTGTGAAAAATTGTACTCCATCAAATTTGAGAACCTAGAGGAAATGGACAAATGTCAAGAAGCACACTATTTACCTAAACTAATGCAAACTGAGATAGAAAATCTGAACAGACCCATAAGAAGAGAAGAGACTGAAGAGGTTAAAAAAAAAAAAAATGAAACTCCCCTCCTAAAATAAAAACCATCACTCGAATGGCTTCACTGGGAAATTCTACCAAACATTCACAGGAGAGCTCTCATCAGTATTAGTCAAACTATTTCAGAGCCTATGAAATGAAAGTATGCTGCCAAATTCATTCTATGAAGCCAGCATAACACTGATACCAAAGCCAGGCAAAGACATCAAAAAAAAAGGAAGAAAATTACAGACCAATATCTCACATGAACATGGATGCAAAAATTCTCAAGAAAATTCTAGCCGATGGAATTCAACATCATATCAAAAAATAATACACCATGACCAGAGGGTTTCATACCAGGTATGTGAGCATAGTTCAACATTAGAAAATCAATCAACATAAACCACCACATAAATAGAACAAATGAAAAGAATCACATGATCATCTCAATCAACTCACAGAAGACATTCAATAAAGTCCAACACCAATTCCTGATAAAAACTCTTAATAAAATAGAAGAAGAAAAGAAATTCCTCAACATAATAAAGGGCATCTAAACAAAACCAATAGCCAACATCATTCTCAATGGAGAGAGGCTGAAAGAATTTCCCCTAAGAACGGGAACAAGACAAGGATGTCCTTTATCACCACTCCTATTTAATATTGTGCTGGAAGTCCTCGCTAGAGCGATAAGGCAAGAAAAAGAAATAAAGAGTATAAAAATTGTAAAGGAACAAATAAAACTATCCATATTCACAAATTCTGACTCATATAGGGTCGCTATGAAATGGAATTGACTCAATGGCACTGGGCTTGGTTTTGGTTTTGGTTTATTCACAAATGGTATGATCCTATGCATAGAGAACTCAAAGACTCCACAAGAAATCTAAGAAACTAACAGAAAGTTTCAGCACAGTGATAAGATAAAAGACCAACATACAAAATCAGCTGGATTCCTATACACCAACAAAAAGACTTTTGAAAATAACATCAGGAAAACAATATCATCTATAACGGCCCCTAAAAAGATAAAGCACTTAGGAATAAATCTAACCGAGGACATAAAAGATCTGCACAAAGAAAACTATAGGACAGAGTAGAACTGCCCCATAGGGTTTCCAAGGGGCACCTGGTGGATTCAAACTGCCGACCTTTTGGTTAGCAGCTGATTTCTTAACCACTTTTTTTTACAGCACCAGATTTTCAAAGAAAACTAAAAAACACTATTGCAAGAAACCAAAAGATACTGTCATGGATTGAATTGTGTTCCCAAAAAATGTGTGTATCAGTTTGGGTGGGCCATGATTCCTGGTACTGTGTGATTGTCCACCACTTTATCATCTGATGTGATTTTCCTATGTATTGTAAATCCTACTTCTATGATGTTAATGATGGGGAATGGGCAGCAGTTGTGTTGATGAGGCAGAACCCAATCTATGGGATTGGATTGTGTCTTCAACCAGTTTCTTTTGGAATATAAAAGAGATAAGTGAGCAGAGAGACAGGGGAACCTCATATTACCAAGAAAGCAGCGCCAGGAGTAAAGCACATCCTTTGGACCTGGGATTCGCGTGTGGAGAAACTCCTAGCCCAGGGAAATATTGATGAGAAGGCCAACAGAGAGCGAAAGCCTTACTCTGGAGCTGATGCCTTAACTAAAAACACACAGACTCCAGAAGATAAGCTAGGAGCTCCTAAAACTCAAACACTATGCTCATTGAAAGACTTCACCAAAAGAGTAAAAAAGATAAACTACAGACTGGGAAAAAAAAATTAGCTACAACGTAACCAACAAGGGTCCAATCTCTAAAATCTATAGACTACTTCGATGCCTAAATAACAAAAAAACAAGTAATCCAGTTAAAAAATGGGCAAAGGATATGAACAGAAACTTCACCCCAGAAGACATTCAGACAGTTAACAGACACATGAAGAAATGCTTGTGGTCACTAGCCATCAGAAAAATGCAAATCAAAACTACAATGAGATACCATTTCGCCCCGACATTACTGGCATGAATAAAAAAATATGTATATATACTGAAAATAAATGTAGAAGTTGTGGGAGATTGGAACTCTTATGCACTGCTGGTAGGAATACAAAATGGTAGAACCATTTTGGAAAATGATATGGCATTTCCTTAAAAAGCTAGAAATAGAAATACCATATTATCCAGCAATCCCACTCCTAGGAATATATACTAGAGAAATAAGATCCATCACATGAATAGACACGTGTACACCTATGCTAACTGCAGCATTATTCACAATAGCAAAGAGGTAGAAACAATTAAGTGCCCATCAACAGATGAATGGATAAACAAATGTTGGTACACACACACAATGGAATACTATACAACGATAAAGAACAATAATGGATCTGTGAAACATCTCGCAACATGGAGGAATCTGGAGGGCATTTGCTGAGTGAAATAGGTTAATCACAAAAGGACAAATATTGTACGAGACCACTATAATAAAAAAAAAAAAAAGAAAAGCTTTACACACAGAAAAAAGCAATCTTTGATGATTACAAGGGAGAGGAGTGTTGGAGAGGGAAAATCATTAACTAGATAGTAGACAAATGTTAACTTTGGTAAAGGGAAAGAGAGTACACAATATAGGGAAATCAGCACAGCTTGACCAAGGCAGAGTCATAGAAGGTTTCTAGACAGATCCAAACATCTTGAGGGACTGAGTTACTGGGGCTGAGCACTGGTGACCATGATTGCAGGGGACATTTATGTCTATTGGCATAGCATATCTCATAAAGAGAAGAATGTTCTACATCGTATTTTGGTGAGCAATGTCTGTGGTCTTAAAAGTTTGTGAACAGCCATAAGGTACATCTATTGGTCCCATACAATTTGGAGCAAATGAGAATGAAGAAAACCAAAGACACAAGGAAAATATTAGTTCAAAGGACTAATGGACCACATGAACCACAGCCTCCAGAATTACTAGATGGTGCCCAACTACCATCACCAGCCACTCTGACAGGAAACACAAGAGATGACCATGGACAGAGTGGGAGAAAATTTTAGAACAAAATTCAACCCCCTCCCCCCAAAAAAAACAGACTTACTGGTCTGGCATTGACTGGAGTAACCCCCAAGTCTATGGCCTCTGGACACCCTGCTAACTCAGAACTGAAGCTGCTCCTGAAGTCCACCTTTCAGCCGAAGATTAGACAACAAACAGTAACACGTGGAAGAAACATGCTTCTTAGTTCAATTAATTATGCAAGACCAAATGGACAACACTAGCTCAAAAGCAAAGATGAGAAGGCAGGAAGGAAGAGGAAAACTGGACCAATGCATACAGGGAACCCAGGGTGTAAAGGGAAAGAGGGAGAGTGCTGACACATTGATGGGACTGCAGCCAATGTCAAAAAACATTTTGTGTATAGATTTTTCAATGAGAAACTAATTTTCCCTGTACACTTTCACTTAAAGTGTAACTGAAAAAAATAAAAACAATTTCATAGAAAGTTAAACCTCGGGCAGACAAGTGTTGCATTAAAGCAGAATTCAAGATTAATGAAACTGAATGAGGAACAGGTACATCAAGAAAATTTCCAAGCACTATATTTGAATTAGTTTCTACAAGTCTAGCAGTGGCTGCCACTGATTGAAGGGCAGGATGTATATCTGTAGGATACAGGATCCAGTTGGGGCTTTCTTACCCAACAGGATGCTTTTCCCTTCATGGCATTGAGTGAAGGCTCCTAATGCATTACTGGCTTTCTCTAGAACATACAGAGAGAAGTCCATCTTATTATTCAGAAAATCTAAAGCAAGAGTAGAGAATGTCTTCTTTTAGTTTATTTATGGCCTGTAATCTGTCTGTAGACAACTGGAAAAGATCAGGAGCTGAAACTTTTAAATACTGATAAATGGGCTATGTTGTTAAAGAAAAGTTGGGGATCCAACCTCAGCAATAACCAGAGACCTAAATATCCTCTAAACTATTTTTTTTTTGAAGTTGGGGAAGAGAAAGATAAAAGGGTTTATTTTCTTTTAGGGTATATTGAGATTCCTTCTGCTGACATTACTTTACACAAATATTTTACGGAAGGCAAAGCAAATTCCAGCTTTTCCTTTGAAGCTTTGTGCCCTCAAGCAGCTAAATGTTGTAATAATAAAACACTATGTTGAAGACAAGCCTCCTGAGAGTTGGAACACACTAACAAGTCATCTACATATTTCAGCAAGACAGTGTCATAGTGCAACTTTAAAGGCATTAATCAGAATGTAAAATTTGGGAGAAATATGTGGGACTTTCGGTAAAACCCTGAGGCATCGCGGTCCGTATAAATTGTTGCACTTTCCACATAAAAGCAAATAAATATTGACTATCTGATTGCATATGAATGTTAAAAAATGTTGTACACACTTCTACTACTATAAAATGAGTAGCCTTAGAAAGTATCTTAGATAAAAGCAGATGAAGATTAGGAACAACAGAAAAATGGGGAATTACAATGAGGTTAATAGTACATAAATCTGGTACAAGCTGCCAGCCTCAGTTATGAATGTTTTTCTATTTTGTTTTGTTTTACTGGAATGATAGGAATATTGCAAGGGCTGGCGCATGGAATTATAAGTCCATCAGACAAAAATCTTGAAAGGCAGGAGCTATTCCTTCTTTAGCCTTAGGCCTTAAGGAGTATTGAGATATTTTAGGCCACGACTTGGATGAATGTAATTGAACCTTTATGGGTTAAGCTGACAAAACTTGATCAACATCAGAAGATCAAAAAGCCCATAAAGTTTCAGGTACTGAAGATAAAACATCCTTCTATAGTTGAGGTTCCAACCTTCTTTCAGGCATAGATAAAGTCAATCCCTGAAAGTAACAAAATATTTCTTGAGTCACAAGACTCTACTTTCCTGTAAAAGTTGGTTGGGAATATTTAAAAGAATTTCTCCTTGCTCTGTAAATTGTAAATGACGTTTCCATTTTGACAAAAAAAAAAAAAAAAAAAAACTTCCTAATCAATTAACTGGAATAGCAGAATTTAAGGGAAAATGTTGCGTATGCTTGATTTGTCCCACAGACACAGATATCGGCATTGAATGGGTCAAAACTTGTTCTAGACATTTTATTACTCCTTAAATTAGACAGGTTAATTGCAGAAAGTGTGCCTCCTGTGTCAATCAAAATGATGTAAGGCTTCCCATTAATATGACAAATATTTTTTACTTGTGAATTTAGCATAAGCACAGGGAAAGCATCTATTTTCTCCCCAGAGCCTCTTCATTCCATCTTTGGGTGAGCCAATGAGACAGCTTGTCCCTCTCTTTTATACTGGTAACAATTCCTTTTTAAATGTCCTTTTTTTTTTTATTTTAACAATAATGGCAGTGTTCAGAAAATACTTTGGTTCCCATGGCTGGGCCCCACCAGGAGAGGCAGAATATAATTGCAGCATTTGTACAGGCATTATCTTTTTACTTTTGGCCTCCATACTTTGAAACAGTTCATGAGCCATTTCTACTAACACATTAGTGGGCATATTTTCCATGTTGTCTTGGTCATCTAGTGCTGTTATAACATAAATACCACAAGTGGATGGCTTTAACAAAAGAAATTTATTGCCTCACAGTAAAAAAAAAAACAAAAAAAACACAGTAGAGTAGGTTAAAAGTCCAAATTCAGGGCGTCAGCTGTAGGGGAAGGCTTTCTCTCTCTGTTGGCCTTCTCATCAAGCTTCTCCTAGACAAGAAGCTTCTCTGTGCAGGGACTCCAGGTCCAAAGGATGTGCTCTGCTCCCGGCACTGTCTTCTTGGTGGTATGAGGTCCCCCTGTCTCTCTGCTTGCTTCTTTTATATCTCAAGAAATTGCCTCAAAACACAATCCAATCTTGCAGACTGAGTACTACCTCACTAACAAAATGCCACCCATCTTCCCTCGTTAACATTATAGAGGCAGGATTGACAACATATTGGAAAATCACACAATAAAGGGAATCATGGCCCAGCCAAACTGATATACACATTTTTGGGGGGACATAATTCAATCCATGACACATGATAAATTCTGTCTTTTCTCCAACACTGAGAGATCAGGCAGGAGGCCAGTCACAAAGGCCTCATTGAAGACTTCTGTTACAGAAGCACTAGATAAATAAAATATAAATAAATAACAATATAAATAAAATAAGAAACAAGTTATTCACAGAAGCTATATTCGTTAATATCTCTCATATAATTTTAAGAAATACTTTTAATAAGAAAATTTACATTAAAAAGTTTTAAAAATTTCATAATTTATTGTCATATATGACTTTATTGACTGTTATCCTTTGAGAAGAATTATTACTTTTTCCTAAAATAATATTCAGGAAAATTATTTTTATTCTGTCCTGTTTTTTATATATATATTTAATGATAGATGGCAGTGAGTTTTTATATATATATATTAAATCTATTGCCACTGTGCCAATTCCTACTCATAGTGACCCTATAGGATAGAGTAAAACAGCTTCATAGGGTTCGCAAGAGGTGACTGGTGGATTCAAACTGCCAACCTTTTTGTTAGCAGCCAAGCTCTTAAACACTGCACCACCAGGGCTCCAAGCGGACTATAAAAGGTTAAAATGAATTCAGGAAACTTGCATCATTCCATAACTTCTCTCCCTTCTTTTTCTTTCAAATAGAGAAGAAGATGTTTAAAACTCAAGGACTAGGAAGTTTTTATTTGCATTCTGGTATCCTATTTAAAGACACGTAGTTATTTTCACTCGTACTTTCATGCCATTTTCATGCTATCTCATCAACTGTTCAATGAAGAATTATGTACAGGCTATAATTCCTCTTTTTCTTAACTTTTGCATTTTTTGCCTAAATTGAGCCATGAGTCACATATTTTGAAATGTAGGCCTTGATTTCTTAAATTTAAACCCAGATGTTTGATCTTTTTTCTATCTAGGTTGTTAGCATTGCATCTGTTTTAAACTTTGGGAAAAAGTATATAATCTATAGACACTTATGAATCATGTTTGTAATGAACTTTTTTTGTTGTTGCTGTTGTTGTTAGGTACCATAGAGTTGAACCTATGTGAACCTATGCACAACAGAACAAAACACTGCCCGGTCCTGCAACTTCCTCATAATTCTTGCTGTGCTTTAGCTCACTGTTGCAGCCACTGTGGCAATCCATCCCGTTGAAGGCCTTCCTGTTTTTCGCTGAGCTTGTGTTTTACTAAGCATGACGACCTTCGTCAGGGACTGATCCGTCCTCATAACATATCCAAAGTATGTGAGATGTAGTCTTGTCATCCTTGCTTCTAAAGAGCATTCTGGTTGTACTTCTTCCAAGACAGATTTGTTCATTCTCTTGTCAGTCCATGGTATACCAAATATTCTTTATCAACACCACAATTTAAAGGCATCACTTCTTCTTCAGTCTTACTTATTCATTGTCTAGCTTTTGCATGCATATGGGGCAACTGAGGACACCACAGCTTGGGTCAGGCACCCCTTAGTCCTCAAGATGACATGTTTGCCTTTCAACACTTTAAAGAGGTCTTCTTGCAGCAGATTTGCCCAGTGCAATGCATCTTTTGATTTCTTGATTGCTCCTTCCGTGGGTGCTGATTGTTGATACAAGTAAAATGAAATCCTTGACAATCTCAATCTTTTCTCCATTTATCATTATGTTGCTTAATGGTTCAGTTGTAAGAATTTTTGTTTTCTTTATGTTGGGAGTAATCCATACTGAAGGCTGTGGTCTTTGATCTTCATTAGTAAGTGTTTCAAGTCCTCTTCATTTTCAGCAAGGAAGTTTGTGTCATCTGCATAGTGCAGGTTGTTAATGAGTCTTCCTCCAATCCTGATGTGCCATTCTTCATATAGTCCAGGTTCTCGGATTATTTGCTCAGTATATAGATTGAATAGGTATGGTGAAAGGATACAGCCCTGACACACACCTTTTCTGACTTTAAACCACACGTTATCCCTTTGTTCTGTTTGAACGACTGCACTTGTTCTGTGTACAGATTTCTCATGAGCACAATTAAGTGTTCTGGAATTCCCATTCCCCACAATGTTATCAATAATTTGTTATGAGCCACACAGCCGAATGCCTTAGCGTAGTCAATAAAACACAGGTAAACATCTTTCTGGTATTCTCTGTTTTCAGCCAAGATTTATCTGACATCAAGAAAAATATCCCTTGTTCCACATTCTCTTCTAAATCTGTCTTGAATTTCTGGCACTTCTCTGTTCATATACTGCTGCAGCCACTTTTGAACAATCTTCCCCAAAATTTTGCTTGCATGTGGTGTTAATGATATTGTTCAATAATTTCCAGATTCAGTTGGGTCACTTTTCTTGGGAATAGGCATAAATATGGATCTCTTCCAGTCAGTTGGCCAGGTAGCTGTCTTCCAAATTTCTTAGTATACTTCCAGTACTGCATCTGTTTGTTGAAATATCTCAGTTGGTATTCTGTCAATTCCCAGAGCCCTGTTTTTTTGCCAATGCCTTAAGTGCAGCTTGGGCTTCTTACTTTCGTACCAAGGGTTCCTGATCATATGTTACCTTCTGAAATGTTTGAAAGTCAACTAATTCTTTTTGGCATAGTGACTCTGTGTATCCCTTCCATCTTCTTTTGATGCTTCCTACTTTGTTTAATATTTTCCCTATAGAATCCTTCAATATCACAACTCAAGGCTTGAATTTTTTCTTCAGTTTTTTAATCTTGAGGAATGCTGTGCTTGTTCTTCCTATGTGTTTTTCTATCTCCAGTTCTTTGCACACATGTCATCGTAATACTTTGTCTTCTTGAGATGCCGTTTGAAATTTTCTGTTTAGCTCTTTTACTTCATCATTTTTCCTTTTGCTTTAGCTACTCAACTTTCAACAGAGACTTTCAGAGTCTCTTCTATATTCATTTAGGTCTTTTCTTTCTCTCCTGTCTTTTTAATAATCTGTTGCTTTCCTCATTTATGATGTTCTTGATGTCATTCCACAACTCATCTGGTCTTCAGTAATTAGTATTCATCATGTCAAATCTATTCTTGAGATGGTTTCTAAGTTCAGGTGGGATATGCTCAAGGTTATACTTTGGCTCTTGTGAATTTATTCTGATTTTCTTCAGTTTCAACTTGAACTTGCATATGAGTAATTGATGATTTGATCCACAGTCAGCTCCTGGCCTTGTTATGACTGATGATATTTAGCTTTTCCACCTTCTCTTTCCACAGATGTAGTCGATTTGATTCTTGTGTATTCCATCTGGTGAGGTTCATAGGTATAAAAAAAAAAAAATAGTCACCTTTTATTTTGGAAAAAAGGTATTTGCTATGAAGAATTCATTGGTATTGCAAAATTCTATCATGGGATCTCCAGCATCATTTCTGTCACCATGGCCACATTTTGCAACTACTCATCCTTCTTCTTTGTTCCCAACTTTTGCATTCCAATCACCAGTTATTATCAGGACATCCTGATTGCATGTTAGATCAATTTCAGGCTGCAGAAGTTTGTAAAAATCTTCATCTTTGGCCTTAGTGGTTGGTGCAGAAATTTGAATAATAGTCATATTGACTGGTTTTCTTGTAAGCATATGGATATTATCCTACTACTACAATGCCATACTTCAGGATAGATCTTGAAATGTTCTTTTTGGCAAGGAATGAAATGTCATTCCTCTTCAAGTTGTCATTCCTGACATAGTAGACCATATGATTGTCCAATTCAAAAAGACCAATAACAGTCCATTTCAGCTCACTAATGCCTAGGATATTGATCTTTATGCATTCTTTTTCATTTCTGGTGATTTCCAGCTTTCCTAGATTCATTCTTCATACATTCCACATTCTGATTATTAATGGATGTTTGTAGCTGTTTCTTCTCATTTTGAGTTGTGCCACAACAGCAAGTGTGGGTCCTGAAAGCTTGGCAACATCCACCTCATTAATGTTGATTCTACTTTGAGGAGGAAGCTTTCCCCAGTTGTCTTTTGAGCGCCTTCCAAACTGAGGGGCTCATCTTCCGGCACTATATCAGGCAATGTTCTGCTGCTATTCATAAGGTTTTTGCTGGTTAACTCTTTTCAGAAGTAGACCTCGAGTCCTTCTTCATAGGCTATCTTTTTCTGGAAGCTCAGCTGAAACCTATCCACCATGGGTGACCCTTCTGGTATTTGTATACCGATGGCACAGCTTCCAGCATCACAGCAACATGGAAGCCCCCACAGTATAACAAACTGACAGATGTGTGGGGGAATGATCTTTTTAATCTTTCTCATTTGGAATAAGAAAATGCTTTCATCTCATATATTTGTTTAAATAAGATAAGTAAAAATTAAATAATTTGATTATTTTTTAATACCTATTGTGCTGATGGCAATTTGTGGAGGTTTTTATGATGTACACATACATATTATTTTATGAATTATCCTTCCCCAGGAAATTTGATTAATTTATATAGTAGTACTTTTAATAATATGCTTTAAGTTTGCATCTCAAGAAGTTATTAAAAGAATGTTAAACAAACTAAAGATCATACAAAGAAAAAATAATAACAAAGATTAAAGAAAAAGTGAATGAAATAGAAACCAAAAATGTAATAGAGAAAAAGGACAAGACTAATAGGTTAATCATACTAATAAACTCTTATAATAATGTTTGATCAAAAAAGAGAATCCAAGTTATTTTCCTGAAGGACCTAAGATATTAAAATAAAAAAATGCTAATACATTTGACTATTTAGATAAATTCCTTTATAATTCAAAAAAAAAAAAAAACTCACTCAAAAAGAAATAAAAAAAAAATCCAGATAATTTTATAACTTTAAAAATGAATCTATTATTTAAAATAAAATTGTATAAAAGTCCTAGGTCCAGACGGCTTTTCGATGAGTTTCTTCTATACTTTTAAAGAAAGAAATAGCAACAATTTGCAAAAAATATTAGCAAAAACTAGTTTTATGATACCAGCATAAGCACTTTATAAATTCAAGAAGAAAAATTTTTGTTTATATCTCTCATGAACATAGATGCAAAAATTCTAACCAAAATATTAGCCAAATAAATTTAAAATGCACAAATAAAATAATATATGATGACAAAGTGTGGCTTATTCCAGAAGTAAAAAGAGAGTTTATTATTTTAAAAATCCATTATAAGATTCACAAAATTAAAAGAAAAAAATAACAAAAGTCATATGATCAACAAGACAAAAATTTAATCAAAAAGTAAATAAAGTCAGCGACTATTACTGAGATAGGGAATTTAACAATAGAAAGGATTTTCTGTTTTCTGAGAAAAATGTATGAAAAAACTATGGGATATTGAACAACTTTGAAATATTGGCACTTTTTGAGATAAAAAATAAGATAAGAATGTTCTTTATCAAAATTTATATTCAGCATTTTAACAGAGATCATAGGCCATGCATTAAAACTAGGAAAAGAAAGGGAGGAAGGGGGAAGGGAGGGAGGTGGGAAGGGAAAGAGGGAGGAAGGGAGGGAGGGAGGGAAGCAAAAAAATCATAAAAAATTTTTTGTTGTCTTAAGTCTTCAAGAAATATGCTTTTAGTATATGAGATTTCATATAGATTGTCACCTGAAAACATCTCCAAAATTATTGCTTATTGTATTTCAGGAAAACTCGTGATGATGAGTTCAAGGGTGTTAATAAAAATATTTACCACATTTAGTTTAACATATTTACAAAACTTTGAGTGAACTATTTCAAGGTAATTTGTTGTTATTGTTAATGATTGTTTTCTTTTCAAAAATGTAAAAGTCATCAGTAGTTGAAGACTGCATGTTTTAACTGACAGAGTTTTAGCTTCAAATGAATACTCCTGTTACTAGGCATGGAAATGTTTGAATATTCTCAAAGCATATGTATGGACTTTTTTATTTGGCATACTACAGGCAGGTAGGTTTAAAAATGCTTCAAGAGGAAATGTTTGTCTTATTTTGGAAGATTAGGGGTAAGGTTTTGTGTATTAGGCTTTTAAAGTAAAATATTAAATGATAAGGATCCTGGAGTATTTTCAAGATGGAAAGATACACAAGGCACAACACTGCTCTTTTCATGCTTCTATCTCAGTTGAAATTGTCTTGAGGGCAGTGAGATTTTTTTTTTTTTTGGTTTATATCAATAAAATGGACTCAAGGTCAAAATAGCTGTTATGAAAAATAATGCATTATGTATAGTTATGGCAAGAATGTTTTAGCATTAAAGAATAAAAGATATCTGGATTTACAACCTACAAAAAAGAAAAATAATAATAATAATAATAACAGTTGTCCTTGAGTCAATTCTAACTGTTGGCAACCTCATGTGTGTCAGAGTAGAACTTTGTTCCACAGAATTTTCAATGGCTGATTTTTAGAAAGTAGATCATGAAGGCTTTATTTAGAAATGCCTCTGGGTGGTCTCAAACCTCCAACTTTTCAGTTAGCAGCCAAGTACATTACCCTTTTGTACTACCCAACGTCTCCATGAGAAAGATATTACTAATCAGGTGCAATTGGATTTGCTGAGACTTGATATTTTTTACTATGCCTAAGTATTTGGAGCCCTGGTGATGCAGTGGTTAAGAGCTATGGCTGCTAAACAAAAGATCAGAAGTTCGAATCCACCAGCTACTCCTTGGAAACCCTTTGAGGCAGTTCTACTCTGTCCTATAGGGTCTCTATGGGTTGGAATCCACTCCATGGTAATTTTTTTTTTTTTTTAAATATTCAAGTCAATGCTGCAACCATATCTAAGAGGGAATCTAAAAGGGACACAATTTGGACTAAAAATAAAATCTTTCAATTCTGAGGTTTCTTTATTCTGGGATTGAATAAACTCCTCTGAAATCCATTTAGCTTTCTTAGCAACAATAATGGCTCCCACTCAATCAATTTTATCCTTTCAAGTTTGATCTGCAGCAATTTAAAAATAATACATCAATCATGCCCTGGCCCAGTTATTTCTGCTGTTTAAGTGATCGAATTGATTTGACAATAAAACAGCATGAGACGTATGTGTGTGTGTTTTGTGTGTGTATATGTGTGTGCGTGAGAGAGAGAAAGAGAGAGGACGAAAAAGAGGGAAGAGAGGAAGAGAGAAGAAAGGAAGACAGAATTGGCTATTTCTATAGTGTGAAATACCTAACTATGCTGTGAATTGGGAAATTTCACGTTGAAGTTTGAACGTAGCCTTACTACAGATGGGATATGACTTCAAATGAAACAAATTAACATCATAAAACACACGTTTAAAAGATGAACTAGCATTTGGCAAGACAGGATCTGATCTTTGAAAACAAGTTAGTTTTATATGTTTAGATCTTGCCAGCCCATCATGACCATGTAGTATTTTCTTTATGTCCAATAAAGAAAGAAAGAAGGAGAAGAAAAAACTTGGATATTTTACCTATTTATATTCTACTAACTAAATTAATAGTATCTGAATTTAGATAGTCACCCCCTCCCTGAGTTGTGCAAGGGGTATTTTGATGATAATTAATTATTTGTATTAACATCAAATTCATTTAACAGAGTTAAACACAAGCTTGCTGTAGAGGTATACTTGGCAACGTCTGGAGGCATTTTTTGATTTTCACAAATGGAAGCAAGTTGCTACTGAGAATTATTGGGTAGAAGACAGAGAGGTTGTTAAACTTCCTACAATGTGCGGGACAGCTCACATCAAAGGACAATTCTACCCAAAATGTCAATAATGTCGAGTCTGAGAAACTCTGAGTTAACATAGTGAAAAAAAATTTTGTGGTAATGTTTGCTATCCTGTTTCATTTAGCTTATTAAAAAGAACTCTCAGTTAATGTTGACAGAGTGGAAAGTAAGGAACAAAAGAATAGAGACAACTCAAGTATAGACTATTTTACAGTTTGCAGAGCAATGTTTTTGTAATATACCTGAATAGAGAACATAGAGTGAAGAGTTAGTGGACATGAGCCTTGCACAGAGAAAAAAAGGAAAACAGAAAATAATTTATAAAATAAAGCATAAAGTTACACAAATATAAATAGGTTAGGAAATTGCTGGTGAGCATTTACCACTAGACTAAGATTCAATTGGTTATCTAACTCATAGTCCTTTACCTGTAATAGCATATTAACATACTAGTTAGCAAATGCACAATTGTCCCTAGAGTATTCCAGCCTTTAAATGATCACTTCAAGTTTTACTTTGTTTTGTTTTGTTTTTAGTGATCAGCATTTATTTAGTCACGCAAATATTAGAATAATTAATTGGAAAGCAAATCTTTCTTTTTTTTTTCCATCACTGCAGATGTTCTAATGCAACATTGCGGAAAGAAGGGCTAGTTTTTGTATATACATATTTTTTCCTTTGAATATAAATTTAAAAAATAAGTTGTTTTGTATATAATATTCCCACTTAAAGTGACAACACATATAACATGCATAGCACATTTATGGAAATAATGTAGGGGTTGCGCAGTTGGAAAAAAAGTATTATGCATGCATTATTTGAGTAAAAATATGGCAACTGGATTTAATTTGGATACTATAAAAAAATAAATTCTCCACCTGACATCCTTGTCAGTAAAATAATTTGTAACAAATATGCTGTTGTTGTGTATTGTAGAGTCAATTCTGACTCATAGTGACCCTGTATGACAGAGTAGAACTGCCCTATAGAGTTTTCTAGGATGTAATCCTTGTGGAAGAGATTGCCAGGATTTTTCTCCTGAGGAGCAGCTGGTGGATTCAAACAGCAGTCTTATGGTTAGCAGCCAAGCACTTAACCATTGCACCACCTGGGTTCCTTGAAAGAAATATGACTAAAATTCACCATGGGTATTCAATAATTTTATTTAGTTTCCATCAAACATTGAGAAAATGATCAAAACATTAAAAAAGGTCAAGTAAAATTTTAATTTCCTAATTAAATTACCACCATAAAAAAATAGTATTTTGTTTAAAAACTATGTACAATTTTCTCTGTTTTTGAAAATATTGTAAATATCTAAAAATCAATAAAAACAAACAAAATTTTTTTCCGTTTATTTTTTGAAGGTTAGGGTTAGGATCAACCATATCGGTTAACAGTCACTGGACTAGTCTCTTAGGGTAGGCGCTAAAACAGATATATCTACTGTCCTTTTGCAACTAACAGCCGAGTAGGAAAGATTTTTGAATGAAGTTAATGATATGACAATGTGGGTGTCTATGCCTGTAGTTTTGAAGATTTCAGGGTGGGAAGAAAGGAGGTTATCGTATGTTGGTTTATACTTACTTTGTAAATGCTGAGGTAACGAGGATGGGGGCAGACTTTGATGGTAGATTAGAGGTTGGTGGAGAACACAAAACAGTTTTAAAATAGTTTACTTGAGAGGGCAATGAGGGAAAAAGAAATACAGTAATATCAATCAGTGCTAAAGGCCCAGTTAAATTGGTGACCATAAATTCAAAATAACCATAAATATAATCCTACCTCTGTTTTGTCAGATGGAGTCACAGAGAAAATTGATGTTAGTAATAACATCAGTGATGATTATGATGCTTGAAATTACTAAATACTCTGTACATACCCAATAAATTATTTACTTGGGCTGTTTTATTCTTTTTAGAGTAAATTTATGAAGTCTCTACTATTATTATTTTTAATTAGTGGATGAGAAAATTGACACTTGGACAAAGTTGAAGAATTGCCTAAAGCCCCAAACCTATTGCTGTTCAGTTGATTCTGACTAATAGCAACCCTATAGGACAGAGTGAAACTGCTCATTAGGGTTTCCAAGGCTGAAATCTTCACAGAAGGAGCCTGCCACATCTATCCCCTGTGGAACAGCTGGCGATTTAGAACTCCCAACTGTTTGGTTAGCAGCTGAGTACTTAACACTTGTGCCAACAGGGCTCCTTCAAAGAGTTGCCTAAACAGTGATATATCTTAGATAGAAAACCAGGTAGTTTGACTTCATCAAAACCAAAGATTTTGATCCTTCACTGGTTCTTCTAGGGTCAGAATACTGACAGGTACGTATGATGTCACTTCAGAAATATAATCAAATTGTAATTCAAAAGGTGAATCATGCAATATTTGCTAGGTGTGGCTGGGAGTAAATACTAAAGAAAGATATAGACACGGAACAGTCAATGGATTGTGTGAGTAATAAGGAAGAAGAAAACATGCATTTGGAGAACTTGAGAAAGCCAAAAGGAAGGTGAGGAAGGAGGTATGTCTCCATAATACAATGTTTACATTGATGATCTTGTTAAGCAGCATTATTTCTGAAGAAAAAATATAAATTGTGATTTTAGAAATTAGTGAGGAGTGAAAAGTGAGGAAAAAGTCATTGGAATTTTTGAGGTCAAAAATGTAGGTGCCAAAATCCGGGGACCAGGGCATTGAAGCGTTATACATGAACATTAATTGTACCTGGAATATTGTCTGAATTTGATGTGTGATCAGATACCCAAGTCATCACTACAATAAAGGGTGAGGCATTGACCAATCCAATACTGATAATAAGGTGCTTGTCATGGATTGAACTGTGTCTCCCCCAAAATATCTGTCAATTTGGCTAGGCCATGATTCCCAGTATTGTGTGATTGTGCACAACTTTGTGATTTTCCTCTGTGTTGTAAATCCTACCACTACCATATTAATGAGCTGGATTAGTGCAGGTTATGTTGATGAGAGCTACCAGATTGAATTGTGTCTTAAGCCAATCTCTTTTGAGATATAAAAGACAGGTGATCAGAGAGACAGGGGGACCTCATACCACCCAGAAAACAGTTCTAGGAGCAGAGCATGTCCTTTGGACCTGAGGTTCCCGCACAGAGAATCTCCTAGACCAAGGGAAAATTGACAACAAGAACCTTCCTCCAGAACTGACAGAGAGAGAGAGCCTTCCCCTGGAACCGATGCCCTGAATTTGGACTTGTAGGCTACAGGGCTGTAAGAGAATAAATTTCTCTTTTTTGAAGCCATCCAGTTGTGGTCATTTCTGTTATAGCAGCATTAGACAAAAGACAGTGCTCAAAATAAGATACTTTTTCACTTTGTTGTTTTTTTATAGAACAAAACCAAACCAGTTGCTGTTGAGTCATTTCTGACTCATAGAGATCCTATGGACAGAGTAGAACTACTCATATAATTTCCAAGGAGTGCCTGGTGGATTTAAACTGCTGACCTTTTGGTTATCAGCCAAAGGTCTTAACCACTATGCCACCAGGGTTTCCTTTATACTATAGTTAGAGGAAAAATTATACAGACACAATAGGTGAGCAATCAAAACAATACCTTCAGTCTTGCCTCTGAATTATGAAGAAGCTGAGTAAATAAATATTTCTACTTTATGATTACAAAAAAGACAGTGTCCTATGGGAAGAATCAACTTTCATTTAGAGCAACAAATTGAAGGAAGTATTCTGAGAATTGAATGATCATAGAATGGGCATTTCAAAAAATTTGAGAGGAAAGACAGTGATGAAATATAGAGTAAGTGGAGAGAAATTGCAAAGGAGTATGGGCCAAACAATTTAGACCATCGCAGGTTATAGAAGCAACTTGAGCCCTAACTGAAAGCAACAAACATCAGCAATAATTAATGTTAGGCATGGTAGAGATTAATAGTCTTTTAGAGGGACTTTCATGGGTGCAAAATAGATTTTGATTGTGGCTTTCAAGTGAGGTCTGGTAAACATGATATAAGATGGTGGAGTCAGCATTAATTTTCTTCATTATCTTTTGGTGTTGGCTGATGCAGTGAAGATAGCAGTGCCAGAAGCAATGAGAAAGCAAGGATGAATAATATTGTTCCTTATACTGGGGTTGAGGGTTGAGGCTGGTATTGGTAGAGGCAGAAAGGATGCATAGCTGACCCAGCCTTTAATGAATGCCAAGGCTTGACTTTTCAGTGTCCTCTTGGGTGGTGGGTATCACTCCACTTAACAACTTCATAATCATTGCAGGACGATCTCAGATCTGGGTTCATTTCGCCTACTGCATTGTAATGGTTGTGCACTGGCATGCATACAATATATATTTTGCAAAAATGACCCGATTTACCTACAAAATGTTACGTGTACATAGCCCAGAACAAACGAAAATCATAATTGCTATATTTCTTTCAATGTGGAAATGTTCCTGGAGCTTTGCTCAAAGAAATTTTTTTCTAGATAATGTTTTTTTCAGTCCCTCCTTCATCAGGAAGAAGCTATACTATTTGTGTTCCACAAGTCACGTCTCCCATTTCAATCTATAAAAAAATGTATAAAGACAAGTCTCAATAGTGTCTGCAGTTGTACCACTTCTCATGTTATTTATTAATGAATTACCATGAGACAACAAAATTATATTTATTTTTAAAATATTTTCATATACTTTACTCTATTTGATCATATTATTAACAGTAAATTATCTTTTAATTTATTCATCCATTCCACAAATATTTATTGAATAATATCTGGGAGTCTACTGACTATTGTCAATTGAAAGACAAACAGTAGGTGACCCTTGTTCTAATGGAGGCAGCAATTTAAATATGTAATTCAATACAGTGTGATAGGAGAATTATGTACCAAGTCCAAAGCTAACACAGAAGGAGTCATAAAGAGAGCCTGTGTGTATAGCAGTGGGCTTTAGCAATTGTTTTGGGAAAAAATTGGCATTTACGTGTGTTTGTGAGACATGCCAACAAGAGGTAAGAGCCAAAATGGAACAACAATGTTAAGGCTTGAATCCACGAGGAAGCAAAGAATTGCAGGCAACTTTGTCTTGCAGAGGAGCAGTTGTATTATTTCCAAAGAACACTTGTGCTATACTAACAAATTTGAAGTTTGCTCTTAGAGCAGTGGGAAATTTCTCATATGTAGCAATCAGTCCTGAAGTGCAGGGCTAGAAAGATGGAAAAGAATCATTCTTATAAATAGCTGTATTTTATTTCCTTTTTTTCCCCACAATCATTTATTCAAACCCATGGGGAAAAATGGTTTCTCACTGAATAACAAAGATGCTGTCTCATGACAATTATTGCAATTATTCCCTCTAGTCTAAACGCTTTTGTTAAATTGCTTGCATTATTATTTTTCAGAACATATCCATCAATTCTTATAGGTGTGTGCACATTATATATATATTACTATCAATAGTAACACATTAATAATCATTCTGTAGGTCATGAGACTAAGCCTAGAAGAAAATGAATTAAAAACCTAGGTAAGTTTCTTTCAGTCTGGTTGAAACTACCTTTATAAGCACAGGATATTGATTGCAAAGAATAGAACAAGATTGTTTTCTGAGTCTTAATAATAGGTTATTGTGTAATTTTCACGATTTTTCTGTCTTCACACAGATTTCGTTGGTTAAATTGCAAGTGGCTGGATCAAGAGTACTGTGCTGATTAGATTTACAATGGTTAAGTATTATCTATTATTTCTGAAGTTCCTGATAACAGGGAACCTGACTTAGATTTCTTCTAATCCATCATCACACCTGAAAAAGAATGTTAAAGCTTGCAGACATTCAAGACATTGTTTGCATGACAGAGGAATCCTAATGATAGATTCATAGATGGGGAAAGTCTTTGGAATAGAAAACAGGTGCAGGGCCACACTAAATACAATTATGGAGTTTTTTTCATTTGATTATAATCATGATGTCTAGAGTTTATTTATATCCACATAATTTCAGCAAATGCAGTTGATCACCATATGGCCGAATTTGACTTACTGATTGTAAAAGAAAACGCACACACATACAGAGAATTTTTCCTGTGATCATGATGCCTTTGCCTAGTATACAGATGTGTCCCTCTAAAAGATATGTATCTGTATTTATAGCTATGTAAATATAGCTTAATATACACGAACATTTGAAATTGCCAACTAGTTTATATAATTACTGCTGTAAAATAATTATATTCTTAACTTTTCACATTACAAAATGATTTACTACAACGTACATATGAATAGAAGCATAGCCTATTGAATTTAATTGTTCTGGATCATTAACTACTTGTTCAGTGGGTGTAGGGTTAGCAGTCATTAGCAACTGAAGATCAAACTAAACAAAAATAAAGCATCCAAAAAATATAGTGCCACAGGAATTTCACTCACACAAATTTTATTTAAGAAAATGATATATGTGCAATTATATATTATACACATCATAATATATGTATAATATTTTGTATATATAACATATTGCATCGGGTAAATCTGACCCAAAAGACCTCTTTAAAGTGTTAAAAAATGAAAGAAGTCACCTTGAGGACTAAAGTACTCCTGACCCAAGCCATGGTGTTTTCAACAGCCTCATACGCATGTGAAAGCTCTAAAATGGGTAAGGAAGACGGAAGAAGAATTGATGCCTTTAAATTATGGTGTTGGCAAAGAATGTTCAGTATACCATGGACTGCCAAACGAATGAACAAATGTGCCTTGGAAGAAGTACAGTCAGAATGCTCCTTAGGACCAAGGATGAAGATACTTTGTTTCACATACTTCAGACATGTTATCAAGAGGAACCAGTCCCTGGAGAATGACATCATGCTTGGTAAAGAGTAAGACCCTCAAGGGATGGATTGACACAGTGGCTACAACAATGGGCTCAAGCATAGCAATGATTGTGAGAATGGCACAGGACCCAGCAATGTTTCGTCTGTTGTACATAGGGTCGCTATGAGATGGAACCTACTCGATGACACCTAACAACAATCTCAAAAACATACAACATAAAATAGGTATACAGGTATGGTCTTTTCCACTGGAACAGTTTTTAAAGCCTTAGTATTGGGATTTTTTAAAATTAAAAACAAAGAAAATGATTTGCAGAAATTGTGTTTCATTTATTCTACACTCTGGAGCAGTCATCTGTTACAAAGCATACTAACTTCTGGAAAGTTTGACCACTTGTTCAACACACGCTCGGATAGCTGTGATCAGTTTGATAAGAATGTAAATATTTCCTACATAACTCATACTTTTACACATGAATACATGAAAAAAGAGTACAATTTAAGATTATGTATTAGAGTTCTCCAGAGAAACAGAACCAGTAGGAAAAATAATTAAATATATTTATCACACACACACTTTCAAATAAAACATGAAAGTTCAGCCCAAATAAATTGGGATGTGTTTCCTTCTTAAAGAAATTCAGTTGCACACTCCACAATATGCTGTGTGGACAGGCTTACCCTTGAGTATTCTATCTCAAAAGCCAGAGAACCAGACTTCAAGAAAGCGTCAAGCAGGTTTTGTTAGTTATATTTAACCATAGACTGCCATTATGGAATAAACTCAAATGGGAAACTGACAGAATCTACATGCTTTGAAATACAGGGTCATGAAGGCTTAACCTCAATCCTCAAACCCTGGGAAAGCCTGCTCTGTGATATTGAGTCCTATATCCAACAACTGTATCCAGGCATTAGGACTAATCTAACTAGCCTTTGCTGACACCTTTAAATAGGAATGGACTTCTTGCCAAAGAAAAGGAGAAGCATATGTTCAATTATTCCTTATGAGAAATAGTAGCTGACAGGAATGAAAGAAAACTAAACTCAGTGAATTGGAGTTTAGCATCTCCTGACTTGGACCTAAAACAGAGTACAGAGAAGCAATACATATCAGATAATTCCTATGTAAAGAATAAATGTCAATGATATTGACCTCATCCATTATGGCATAAGGAAGGTCCCAAAGGTTAACACTTGAAAGAATTTAAGTTTAATGCCCTGGGACAATTCTGTCCACTACTTTCTCATGAAGGATGGGCCACCAAAGCAGTTATTGTCCCAAACAAAGCAAAAATAAAAAACAACCACTTCTGTTTTTCCAATTCCAATTTACTACATTTTGCTCAATTTTTCTTATCCTCTTTCTTCATTCCAATGTCTTATCACAACACCTGATTTTTATTTGAATAGTTTGAACAAGCTAAACAGGCTTGCAATTGTACTTGCATTCAGTGAGCCATATTTTCATCACAGCTGTTTTCACCTAAGGTAAAACATGTTTGTGGCAAGCCACTCACATAAGGGGAGAAGTAATAACAGATCAGTCTTACTTTAGGAAAAAGGGATATTTATCACATTTGTTGCTGTTAGATGTCATCGAGTGGACTCCAGCACAAATCTTGCCTAATCCCGCACCATCTTCTCAATTGTTGCTGTGTTTGAGCCCATTGTAGTCACTGTGTAAATCCGTCTCATTGAGGGTCTCTTGCTTTTTCGCTGAACTTCTACTTTACCAAGCACCATGTCTTTCTCCAGCAATTGATCCCTCCTGATGACATGTCCAAAATAAGCAAGAAAAAGTCTTGCCAGCTTTGTTTCCAAGGAACATTCTAGCTGTACTTCATCCAAGATAGATTTGTTCATTCTTCTGACAGTCCCTGGTATATTCAATATTCTTCACCAACACCACAATTCAAAGGTGTCCATTTTTCTTTGGTCTTTCTTACTCATTGTCTAGCTTTCACATGTATATAACAGGACTGAAAAGACCATGGTTTGGGTATGTACACCTTAGTCCTCAAAGTGATATCTTTGATTTTTAACACTTAGAGGCCTTTTACAGCAGCTTTTCCCAATGCGATATGTCATTTGTTTTCTTGACTGCTGCTTCCATTGGCTTTGGTTGTTGATCCAAGAAGAATGAAATCCTTGGCAAATTCAGTTACTTCAATATCATGTTTATGCTTCAATAATTATGTGAAGATTTAAAAAAAAAAACTAAACTGCAGACATATCTATTTAAATAATTCTCAGAATTATTAAGCGGTAATCTTAAACTTCCTTTTGATTTACTAACTTAAAATTAGTCTATTTTCCACTGTGGTATAGCCAGTTTTCTTAAATTCTAGATTAGGATACCTGGGTAAATCTCTATACAGGTACTGAGATAGATACACGAAAATAGTTGATAAAGTTCATTCCTAATGACCAGTATTTTTTTGAATGAACTAAATTACGTATTCTGCCTAGGAATATGAGAAAAGAAGTGGTATCTTAAACAAACAAAAAAATTTGGAAAATTCTTTGGCAAGTATGAAAAGGAGGGCCTAGCTTGCACTGAAAACAATATCAAATGATTTCTGCCTATTTTTTTAAAACACTTTAATCCTGATAAGCATTTTTCTATAATTTGACAGTAATATTGTAATTTAACGTATATTTTGAAACCATATTTTGGTCAATGTTCTCAATGGCACCTTTCAGTAGGTGAAAATTCTATTTGAATATGTTCTATTTTATTCAAATCCATAAATCATAGAAAACGGTTTGCTTTTAACTGCTAGCCAAAACGTTGGCAGTTTGAATCCACCCAGAGGCACCTCAGAAGACATGCCTGGTGATCTGCTTCCAAAAGGTAACAACCTTGAGAATTTTATGGAGCAGCTCTACTCTGCACACATGGGTCTCCATGCGTCCAGTCGACTCGATGACAATGAGCAACAATAACATATAATTTATCTGCTAACTCATAATTGAGATGTCGTTTTCATTTTGTTTGTATTTCTTTCCTGACCATTCCTATTAATTTCATTTTATAAAAATCCTCGGGAGGGGCCAAGACGGCAGAGTGTTCAGACACTTTCTGTGGTCCCTCTTTCAACAAAGACCAGAAAAAACAAGAGAATCGATTGTATATGACAATGTAGGAGCACTCAATATCAAAGGCAAAGCTGAGGATTCAGACTGAGCAGCAGGGGGAGGGAGAGACAGTTCAGAAGCAGCGAGGAGTTGCCAGACCTGACTCAGCATGAACTGGAACAGTGCAGGTCAGTTCAGCTGTGCACAGTGAAGCAAGAAGTGGCGTTTGGGATGTGTTTTCCATATTGGGAGAGATCAAGCAGAGAAGAATCTACTCATACCTCTAGAACCAGTGAAAAAGCAATGCTCAATCAGCAAAAGGTAAGAACATGCATCTAACCTACAAAATGGATCAAAAAAACACCTCTTTGGGAAAAAATCTCACTTCCATTTACCTGACCCCTCCCCATTCTGCAATGGGTCCTGAGTCAGCTTCAGAGATTGCCACGTCCCCTGGGCCAGAAGTAGGACGCATCATGAACCCTGAGCCATTTTCCCAGCCTTGGAGATGCAACAAATTAACAAGCAGAGAAAAAAGTAATCTGTCAGCTCTCTTGAGCTGAGAACTCAGAACTAGCAAAGGAGTCCACGGACTTTGAATGCCTTTCCCCCCTGTGTAGGCCCATTTCAACAGCCTAGGTCCTCATTAACACAGTACAACAGTGTATATACCTGAAGCCTAACTTAGACTGTATCAGCTATATGGTAGAGAGACAAGTTTGTGACATTTGACACTGCTCTGCCTATTAAGCAGGGCCCTCACCTACTCACATCAAGGGGCTGAGGACAGGTGGCTCCACCCATACCACCTAGCCACCCACGAGAGGGGTCCAAGAATAAGTGCCGACTCCCTGTCCTTACAGCCACCTGTATTGGGTGCCCATAGTCCAGCTGCAAAACCTACCCACCTACACACTCTAGACAACAAGGACACACTTTCCTCCCAGGTACTCAGGGGCTACTGTCAGCCCCCTGCCTTGCTCAGTGCGCAACCCTCTATTGCAGCCAGATACACCCCTGCCCATCTAGGACTGTAGGTGAAAGCCTGCACTATATACTTGGTGACCGACAATCTGGACACCTGAGCTGAATCCATACAAGAAAAGAAAATGGAGTCCTGGGCTCACATACTTAGTAACAGATCTAACCACCTGATGACAGGACATTAGATGTTCGAAGGTGCCAATAATCAAACTAGCCCACACGAAGAGATTATTTGGGAATAGCAAAACAAAACAAAACTAGAAGCTAGGACACGGTAAGCAAGCATAAAATAAATAAATATAATAACTTACTGATGACTGGGAGAAAATGGTCAACATCGAATCACATAAAGAAGCAGACCATGTTGCCTTCAGCAAGCTCCCAAAATAAAGAATCAAAGAAATCTTCCAGATGAAGAGAATTTCCTGGAATTACTGGAGGTAGAATACAAAAGGTTAATATACAGAACTCTCCAAGACATCAGGAAGGAGATCAGGCAAAATGCACAACAAGCCATAGAACACACTATGTAATAGAAGAACTTAAGAAGATTATAGATGAGCATAATGACAAATTTAACAGGCTGCACAGAGAGAGCAAACAGAAATCCAGAAGGTTAACAATAAAATTTCAGAATTAGACAACTCAAAAGAAAGTCATAGGAGCAGAATTGAGGCAATGGAAGTCAGAATTAATGAGATTGAAGATAAAGCACTTAACACCAACTTATCTGAGAGAAAATCAGATAAAAGAATTTTGAAAAAAATGGAGAAACCCTAGGAATCATGTGGGACTCTATCGAGAGGAATAACCTATGAGTGATCAGAGTACCAGAATGAGGGATGGGGGTAATAACAGAATATACAGAAATAATTGTTGAAGATTTGTTGGCAGAAAATTTCCCTGATGTTGTGAAAGATGAGAAGATATCTACCCAAGATGCTCAGTGAATCCCACACAAGGTAGATCCCAAAAGAAAGTCACCAACACATATTATAATAAACTTGCCAAAACCACAGATAAAGAGAGAATTTAAAGAGTAGCAAGGGATAAACAAAAAGTCATCTACAAAGGAGAGTCAATAAGACTAAGCTTGGACTATTCAGCAGAAACCATGCAGGCAAGAAGGCAATAAGATAACATATATAAAGCCCTGAAGGAGGAAAAAAAAAAAAAAATGCCAGGCAAGAATTATATATGCAGCAAAACTGTCTGTCAAATGTGATGGTGAAATTAGGGCATTTCCAGATAAACAGAAGTTTATGGAATTTGCAAAAACCAAACCAGAATTACAAGAAATACTAAAGGGAGTCTTCCAGTTAGAAAATCAACATCAGATAACAACCCTACCCAAGACTAGAAGACAGGACAGAGCAACCAGATATCAACCCAGATAGGAGAGTCACAAAAATAAATCAAAGCTCAAACACTGAAAATAGGGAAACAGAGACGTCATTATGTACAAGATGACAACATTAAAACAAAAAAGAGGGACTAAAAAAATGTAGCCATAGATCTTTCATATGGAGAGGAAGTCAAGGTGTTATAAAGAAATAAAAGATCAGTTTAAACTTAGAAAAAATGGGGTAAACATTAAGGAACCACAAAGGAAACTAACAATCCTATGCATCAAAATAAAAAAGAAGAAAAACATAAAGACTTAGCAAAAACAAAATCAACAGCAATGAAAAAGGAAAAAAAAAAAATACAAGGAAAATGACATAGCACAGAAAATTAAGTGGAACAAAGAAACCATCAACAACGACACACACATGCACACAACATACATCAAAATGATAGCACTAAACTCATATCTATCAATCATGCTGAATATAAATGGATCTAAGGTACCAATACAGAGACAGAGAGTGGCAGAATGGATTAAAAAACACTATTTCACTATTTGTCTATAAGCTGCCTACAAGAGACACACCTTAGACATAAAGACAAAAACAAACTAAAACTCAAAGAATGGAAAAAAATAAATCAAGCAAACAACAATCAAAAACAGCAGGAGTGGCAATATTAATTTCCGAAAAAATAGACTTTAAAGTTAAACCCACCACAAAAGATAAGAGAGGACTATATAATGATTAAAGGATCAATACACCAGGAGAACATAACCATAACAAATATTTACACACCCAATGACAGGGCTCCATAATAATAGTAGGCAACTTCAACACACCATTTTCAGTAAAGAACAGATCATTCAGAAAGAAGCTCAGATCTAAATGCCACAAACAACCAACTGGACCTCACAGACATATACAATACACTCCACTCAACAACAACCAAGTATACTTTCTTTTCCAATGCACATGGAACATTCTCCAGAATAGACCACATATTAGGCCATAAAACAAGCGTTAACAGAATCCAAAACATCAAAATATTACAAAGCATCTTTTCTGACTATAAAGTTGTAAAAGTAGAAACGAATAACAGAAAAAGCAAGGAAAAAAAACCTAACACATGGAAATTGAGCAATACCCTGCTCAAAAACTGGGTTGGACTTCAGCCAATGTGGCACCATAGACAGAAGCACCACACCATCCCTCCACACCAAAGACCTGAAACTACGTAAAACGGAGACAAATGTCATTCCTGGAGCCAGAAGTGTCAAATAAAGAGATGAAGAACTCAGCCAAGCACTGAATGGAATAAGAAACTGACAGAGGACAGAAAGTGAAGAGAGATATGCGTGGGGGGCCCCATCAGCTAACCCAGCATGGATCCACCATCCTGAACTCCTATTGGGGATCAGCAGACAGGGAGCACAGGAAAGCAGCTTCACAAAACTCCCAGTAGGAGACAGAGCACCCGGTAGCCAGAGACACATGCTTTCCCACTCCCCATTCTCTCTCCACTGCTCTACCTCCAAGCTTTTTGACTGGCTGCTGTGGCTCAGCCAGCTGGGAATTGCAGCATCCGTGCCACTTGGATTCGCCCCACCCACGTTGGAGATTGGCGGACAGGGAGTATAGGAAAGCAGCTTCATGAAGTTCCCAGCAGGAGACAGGGAACCTGGTAATGAGCAATATACACTTTCCTGATCTCCCCTTCCTCCCCACCCCGTGCTTCCTGCCAGCCACAGTCTCTTGGCCGGAAGGCAACTGCTTTGGCCTCACCTTGCCTGCACTGGCTGGGTCCCTGAGCTCGTGTTAGTTCTTTCCATCTCTTATGGTTTCTTCTGTGCCTCCTACCACCTCCCTCTCCTTTCTCTGGAACATCTGGCCCCATGTGCCATCTTTGCTTCTCCTTGAAAGGCTGTGAAGCAACACTTAAAAGGGGAACCACTCCCCCAGCCTGTGACACCACCCTGGTGGGATCCCTGGGACATTTTTTTCCCCTTATTTTGCTTTCTTTTCACAGCTTAAGAGCCCCTTCTAGCTGGGGTACACTGCAGGGCTTAGGAGCCACTCCCCCAATCTGCTCAGATGCATAGGTGGGATCCCTGGGGGGGGTTTTCTTTTCTTTTTTTCTTTTCTTTTCTTTCCTCTCTTTTCCCTTTCTGCCTTTCTTCATTTCACAGTTCTAGTCTCTGTACACTTTTCTTCTTCTCCTGTCTCCTGAATACCTGGTTCTGTGTGACATCTATACTTCCTCTAGCCAGGCTATACTGAGCAGCCTGAGATCCACCTCCCTGGTCTTAACAGCCCCACCAGTGGGACTTTGGAACTCCTAGGGGCTTTTCTTTTTTTCTTTTCCAAATTTTTAACTGAATTATTTTTTTCTGTCTTTTTCCCTTTTTACCTTTCTTCATTTCTCAGTTTCTCATCTATCCACACCTATGGCATGCTCCCTTAGCACTCTTTTTATTTCTTTGCTACTTTGTTTTTGTCTCCTATTTCTCTCTCCTCTCCTCTTTTCCATACCCCTATTAGGTCCACACATCACAGCCTCCCCCCTCTTTCCTGCCTACCTGCACCATGCACTGAACATCACACCCCCAAGCAACACAGGCAAGCCCTACTGGGACCAGCCCAGCAATGATTCTGTTGGCCCTAGTAATGCCACAAACAACCCATCCCAGCTCCTTCCCTTCAGCTGGACCTGCCTTGCTGAACCACAACTGAATGACTGGCCCTGACCATTGGAAAAGGAGGTGAAAATTAATGTGACTGCAGATGAGCAAACAACGAAGAAAGCACAGGGCATCTGCTCAGACATAACCAAATAAAACAAAGAAGCAGGATGAAACAAACAAATATACAGTCAAAAAATGAAGAAAATAACTACTGAATGTCCCAAAGACAGCAAACGATATTAAAACAGGACAAGATGGTTCTAGTAGGCATCCAAAAAAAAAAAAAAAAGATGACTTTCCAGAGGAAGAAAAGGCACTAGAACTACCTGACAGGGAATTCAAATATTCAGAGAAATCCAAGAGTTGAAGCAAAAAACAAACAAAAACATGAGAAAAGATAGACAAATTTATGGTAAAGGTAGACAAATTCATGGAAAATACAGGCAAAAAATAGAACAGTTCAGGAAAGTCATACAGGAACAAAATGCCACAATAAAATCACAGCTAGAAATCATTCAAAAACTACAATTAGAAATCCAAAAGATAAACAACAAAATTTCGGAAATGGACTGTGTCATAGACGGTCTGAGGAGCAAGTTTGAAATGATAGAAGACAGAATCAGCAAAACTGAAGACAAATACTTGGATACAACTCTGAGGAAACATCAGGAAAAAGGAATGAAGAAAATGAAGAAGTCCTGAGAATTATGTGGGATACGATCAAAAGCAAAAATTTGCAAGTGATCAGAGTTCCAGAACGGGGAAAGAAAAATGGAAAACGCAGAGAGGATCATTGAAGATTTGCTGCCAGAAAACATCCTTAATATCATGAATGATGAAAAACTGACCATACAACAAGCTCAATGAGCCCCATATAGGATAGACCTCAAAAGAAAAACACCAAGGCATATCATAAACTCACTCAATAATAACAAAGACAAAGAAAATATCTTGTGAATAGCTCAAGAAAAAGTCACATACAGAGGAGAAACAATAAGACTAAGTTCTGATTATTCGGCAGAAACCATGCAGGCAAGAATGCTAAGGGATGACATATATAAAACCTTGAAAGACAAAAAAAAATTGCCAACCAAGTATAAAATACCCTGCAAACTTTTGTTCAAATATGGTGGTTAAATTAGGACATTTCCAGATAAACAAAAATTAAGGGAATATATAAAAACCAAACGAAACTTACAAGAATTATTAAAAGGAGTTCTTCAGTCTGAGAACAAACAACATCAGACCACAGGCAGAATCTAGAACACAAGATTGTACCAGCCAGATACCAACGTAGGAATTGAACTCTCAAGAACTATGCAAAACCAAAACAATTGCAACAAGGAACCAGAGAGGTTAATCTGTGAATTGCAACATCAGAACAATAAAAGAGGGAATAAATAGTATAGGTATAGAACTTTCTAATGGAGAGGAAAGCAAGGTGATATCAAGTAATAATAGACTGGTTCAAACCTAGGAAGATAAAGGTAAATTTCAAGGTAATCACAAAGAAAGTTAACAAACCTACTCATCAAAGTAAGAAAAACATAAAGTCTCAATAAAAACGAAATATACACAAACAAAAGGAACTCAGCACAGGAGAGTAAGAGGAACAAAGGAAATGTTAACACCACAAAAAACACTGAAAATGACAGCAATAAACTCACACCTGTCAATAATTACACTGAATGTAAATGGCCTAAATGCAAGCATTAAGAGACATGGAGTAACAGACTAGATTAAAAAAAAACAACAGGATCTATCAATGTGCTGTATACAGAAGACACACCTTAGAAACAAAGACATAAATTTATTAAAAATCAAAGGGAGAAAAAAATATCAAGCAAATAACTACCAACAAAGATCAGGTGTGGCAATACTGATCTCATATAAGATAGATTTTAATACAAAATACTCTATAAAAGACAAAGAAGGGCATTTTTTTTTAAAGGACAATCCATCATGAAGACTTAACCATAATAAACATCTATGTGCCCAATGACAGGGCTCCTAAATACATACAACAAACTCTAACAGCGCTGAAAGAGAAATTGACAATTCCACAATAATAGTAGCAGATTTCAACACACCACTGCCAGTAAAGGACAACACATATAGAAAGAAACTCAACAAAGATACAGAAGAGCTAAAGAACACAATCAGCCAACTTGATCTCATAGACATATATAGGACGCTCCACTCAACAGCTGCAAAGTACACATTCTTTTCCAACGCACATGGAATGTTTTCCAGAATAGATGGTGTGTTAGGCCACAGAGCAGCCCTCAACAAAATCCAAAACATTTAGATAATACAAAGTATCTTCTCGGACCACAGTACCACCAAAGTAGAAATTAACAACAGGAAAAGCAAGGAAAAAAAAATCAATTACATGGAAACCGAATGACACCCTGCTTAAAAACCACTGGGTAATAGAAGAAATCAAAGATGGAATCAAAAAGTTCTTAGAATCAAGCAAGAATGAAAACACATCATACCAAAACTTCTTGGTCACAGCAAAGGCAGTCCTCAGAGGTCAATTTATAGCACTAGATGTACACATCAAAAAAGAAAAAATGGACAAAATCAAAACATTAGTTACACAACTTGAACAAGTAGAAAGAGAACAGCAAAAGAAGCCCGCAGCCACCAGTAGAAAGGAAATAATAAAGATCAGAGCAGAAATAAATGAAATAGAGAATAGAAAAACAATAGAAAGAATGAACAAAATCAAAAGTTGGTTCTTTCAAAGGATCAAAAAAATTGACAAACCGCTGGCAAAATTGACAAAAGAAAAACAGGAGAGAACACAAATAACCCAAATAAGAAATGAAGTGGGGGACATTACAACAGAACCAACTGAAATAAAAAGGATCATAACAGAGTATTTTGAAAAACTATACTCCAACAAATTTGAAAACCTAGAGGATATGGACAAATTTCTAGAAACACACTACCTACCCAAACTAACACAAAATGATGTCAAAAGTCAGAACGGACCCATAACAAGAGAAGAGACTGAAAATGTAATAATAATAAAAAAAAACTCCCAACAACAACAAAAAAGCCCTGGCCCAGATGGCTTTACTGGAGAATTCTACCAAACATTCAGAGAAGACCTTACATCAGTACTACTCAAACTATTTCAGAACATAGAAAAGGAAGCAATACTTCCAAATCCATTCTATGAAGCCAGCATAACCCCAATACCAAAACCAGGCAAAGACACCACAAAAAAAGAAAATTACAAAGCAATTTCTCTCATGAATATAGCTGCAAAAATTCTCAAAAAAAAAAAAAAGAATCTAGCCAATAGAATTCAGCATCATATATAAAAAAAAATAATACACCACAACAATGTAGGATTCATACCAGGTATGCAAGGATAGTTCAACGTTAGAAAATCAATCAATGAATTCCACCACATAAATAAAAACAAAGAATCACACAGTCATCTCAATTGATGCAGAAAAGACATTTGATAAAATCCAACACCCATTCTTCATAAAACCTCTCAATAAAATAAGGGTCAAAGGGAAATTTCTCAACATAATAAAGGGCATCTATGCAAAACCAATGGCCAATATTGTTCTCAATGGAGAGAGGTTCTCAAAACATTCTTCTTCAGAACAGGAACAAGGCAAGGATGCCCTTTATCTCTACATCTATTTAACATTGTGTTGGAAGTCCTAGCTATAGCAATAAGGCAAGAAACAGAAATAAAGGGCAATCAAGTTGGTAATGAAGAACTTAAAGTGTCCTATTTGCAGATGATATGATACTAAGAAAATCCAAAAGACTCTACAGGAAAACTACTGGAACTAACAGAAAGTTTCAGTAGAGTAGCAGGATAGAAGATAAACATACAAAAATCATTTGGATTCCTATACGCCAATAAAGAAAATGGTGAAAAGGAAATGAGGAAAACAATACCATTTATAGTAGCCTTGAAAAAAATAAAATACTTGGGAATAAATCTAACCAGGGATGTAAAAGACATATACAAAGAACACTACAAAACACTACTGCAAGAAACCAAAAGAGATCTACATAAATGGAACAACATACCATACTCATGGATAGGTAGACTCAACATTGTGAAAATGATGATTCAACCAAAAGCAATTTACAAATACAATGCAATACCAACCCAAATACCAACAACATTCTTTAAAGAGATGGAAAAACTTGTCATTAACTATATGGAAAGGGAAGAAGCCCTGGGTAAGTAAGGCACTACTGAAAAAGAATAAAGTAGGAGGACTCACGCTACCTGACCTCAGAACCTACTATACAGCTATAGTAGTCAAAACAGCCTGGTAGTGGTACAACGACAAATACATTGACCAATGGAACAGAATTGAGAACCCAGATGTAAATCCATCCACCTATGGTAACCTGATCTTGAATAAGGGCCCAAAGTCCATGAAATGGGGAAAATATAGGCTTTTTAACAAATGGTACTGGCAAAACTGGATGTCCATTTGCAAAAAAAAATGAAACAGGACCCATACCTCACACCTCATACAAAAACTAACTCGAAATGGATCCGAGACCTAAATATAAAGCCAAAAAGTATGATGTTCACAGAAGAAAAAATAGAAGCAATGCTAGAGGCCCTAATATACTGCATTAACAGGATACAAATCACAACCAACAATGCACAAGGTCCAGAGCATAAGCTAGATAACCGGGATCTTCTAAAAATTAAAAACTTATACTCATCCAAAGACTTCACCAAAACAGTAAAAAAGGGAACCTGTAGACTGGGAAAAGATTTTTTGGCTATTATAAATCAGAAAATGTCTAATCTCTAAAATCTACAAGAAAACACAATATCTCTACAAGAAAAAGACAAATAATCCAATTAAAAAATGGGCAAAGGACATTTCCAGATAAATAGAAGTTTAGGGAATTCGTAAAAGCCAAATCAAAACTAAAAGAAATACTAAAAAGTGTTCTCTGATTAGAAAATCTATAATATCAGATGTCAACCCAAGACTAGAACACTGGACAAGAGCAATCAGAAGTCAACCCAGATAGGGAAATCACGAAGATAAAACGAGATAAAAAAACACTCAAAACAAGGAAACAGTGATGTCATTACGTAAAAGAAGACAACATCAAAACAATAAAGAGGGACTAAGAAATGTAGTCATAGATATATCATATGGAGAGGAAGATAAGGAGATATAAAGACATAAAAGTTAGCTTTAAACTTAGAAAAATAGGGGTAAATATTAAGATAACTAGAAAGGAGATTAACAATCCTGCTCACAAAAATAAAATACAAGGAAAAAAATAGACTTAGCAGAAACAAAATCAACTACATCGAATAAGAGGAAAAGATAATTTATGAAGATAAACTACTCAGCACAAAAAAATAAGTGGGAAAAAGAAACTGTCAACAACACTCACAAAAGGAATCAAAATGAAAACACAAAACTCATACCGATCTCTAACTGCGCTCAATGTAAATGGACTAAATGCACCAATAAAGAGACAAAGAGTGGCAGAATGGATTAAAAAACACAATCAATCCATAAGCTGCCTAGAAGAGACACACCTTAGACTTAGAGACACAAAAAACCTAAAACTCAAGGAAACAACAATCAAAAAAGAGCAGGAGTGGCAATATTAATTTCTGACAAAATAGACTTTAAAGTTAAATCCACCACAAAGGATAAGGAAGGACACTAAATAATGATTAAAGGGTCAATATACCAGGAGTATATAATCATATTAAATATTACGCAATCAATGACAGGGCTACAAGATACATGAAGCAAACTCTAACAGCATTGAAAAGTGAGATAGACAGCACCACGATTACAGTAAGAGGCTTCAACACACCACTTTCAGTGAAGGATAGGACATCCAGAAAGAAGCTCAGTAAAGACAGAATCCAAAACATCGAAATATTACAGAGCATCTTCTCTGACCATAAAGCCATGAAAGTAGAAATCAATAACAGGAAAAGCAGGGAAAAGAAATCAAATACTTGGAAACTTAACAATATCCTGCTCAAAAATGACTGGGTTAGAGAAAGCATCAAGGATGAAATAAAGACATTCATAGAATCCAATGAAAATGAAAACACTTCCTACCAGAAACTTTAGGACATGGCAAAAGCAGTGCTCAGAGGTCAATTTATATCAATAAATGCACACATACAAAAAGAAGAAAGAGCCAAAATCAAAGAATTATTCCTACAACTTGAATAAATAGAAAGAGAGCAATGAAAGAAACCCCAGACAGCAGAAGAAAGCAAATAGTAATAATTAGAGAAGAATTAAATGAAATAGAAAACAGAAAAACAAGACCAAAAGCTGGTTCTTTGAAAAAAATGACAAAATTGATAAACCACTGACCAAACTGATAAAAGAAAAACAGGGAAGGAAGCAAATAACCCAGATAATAGATGAGATGGGTAATGTTACAGAAGACCCAAATGAAATTAAAAGAATCATATCAGATTACTATGAAAAATTGTACTCTAACAAATTGAAAAACTCTCAGCAAATTAAGAACAGAAGGAAAATCCCATAACATAATAAAGGGCATTTATACAAAGCCAACAGCCAACATCATGCTAAATGCAGAGCCTGAAAGCATTCCCCTTGAGATCGGGAACCAGACCAGGATGGCCTTTATCACCACTGTTATTCAACATTGTGCTGGAGGTCCTAGCCAGAGCACTTAGGCTAGATAAAGAAATAAAGGGCGTCCAGATTGGTAAGAAGGAAGTAAAAGTATATCTATTTGCAGATTACATGATCTTATACACAGAAAACCGTAAAGAATCCTCAAGAAAACTACTGAAACTAATAGAAGAATTTAGCAGAGTATCAGGATACAAGATAAACATACAAATATCAGCAGGATTTCTCTATGCCAACAAAAAGAACATTGAAAAGGAAATCACCAAGTCAATACCATTTACAGTAACCCCCAAGAAGATAAAATACTTAGGAATAAATCTTAGCAGAGACATAAAAGACCTATACAAAGAAAACTACAAGACACTACTCCAAGAAACCAAAAGAGACTTATATAAACAGAAAAACATACCTTGCTCATGGATAGGAAGACTTAACATTGTGAAAATGTCTTTTCTACCAAAAGCGATCTATAGATTTAATGCAATTCCTATCCAAATTCCAAAAAAATTCTTTAATGAGATGGAGAAACAAATCACCAACTTTGTATGGAATGGAAAGAGGCCCCAGATAAGTAAAGTATTACTGAAAAAGAAGAACAAAGTGGGAGGCCTCACTCTACCTGATTTTAGAGCCTATGCTACTGGCACAGTAGTCAAAACAGCCTAGAACCGGTACTACAGCAGACACATAGACTGACGGAACAGAATTGAGAATCCAGACACAAATCCATCCACATATGAGCAGCTGATATTTGACAACTGCCCACAGCCAGTGAAATGGGGGAAAAGACAGTCTCTTTAACAAATGGTGCTGGCATAACTGGATATCCATCTGCAAAAAAAACAAAACAAGACCCATACCTCATACCATGCACAAAAACTAACTCAAAATGGATCAAAGACCTAAATACAAAATCTAAAATGGTAAAGATCATGGAAGAAAAAATAGGGACAATGCTAGGAGCCCCAGTACATGTCATAAAGAGTACAGAAAACATTACTAACAATGCCAAAGAGAAACCAGATAACTGAGAGCTCCTAAAAATCAAATACCTACGCTCATTCAAAGACTTCACCAAAAAAGTAAAAAGATTACCTACAGACTGGAAAAAAGTTTTAGCTCTGACATTTCTGATCAGTGTCTGATCTGTAAAATCTACATGATACTGCAAAAACTCAACCACAAAAAGATAAATAATCCAACTAAAACATGGGCAAAGGATATGAACAGGCACTTCACTAAAGGAGACATACTGGTAGCTAACAGATACATGAGGAAATGCTCACAATTTTTAGCCATTAGAGAAATGCAAATCAAAAGTACAATGAATTTTCATCTCTCTCCAACAAGGCAGTCATTAATCCAAAAATCCTAAAATAATAAATGTTGGAGAGGTTGTGGAGAGTCTAGAACACTTATACACTGTTTGTGGGAATGTAAAATGATACAAACATTTTGTAAATCAATCAGGAGTTGCTTAAAAGCTAGAAATAGAACTACCTTATGATCCAGCAATCCCACTCCTTGGAATATATCCTAGAGAAATAAGGGCCTTTACACAAACAGATATATGCACACCCACGTTCACTGCAACACTGTTTACCATAGCAAAAAGATGGAAGCAACCAAGGTGCCCATCAAGAGATGAATGGATAAATAAATTATGATATATCACACAATGGAATACTATACATTGATAAAGAACATTGATGAATCCGTGAAACATTTCATAACATGGAACAATCTGGATGGCATTATGCTGAGTGAAATTAGTTAGTTGCAAAAAGACAAATAGTGTATAAGACCACTATTCTAAGAACTCAAAAAATAGTTTAAACAGAGAAGAAAATATTCTTTGAATGTTATGAGAGTGGAGAGGGAGGGTTTTTTACTAATTACATAGTATATAAGAACAATTTTAGGTGAAGTGAAAGACAACACATAATACAGGAGAGGTCAGTACAGTTGGACTAAACCAAAAGCAAAGAAGTTCCCTGAATAAACTGAACTCTTTGAAGGCCAGTGTAGCAGGGGCAGGGGTTTGAGGACCACGGCTTCAGGGGACATCTAAGTCAATTGGCATAATAAAATCTATTAAGAAAACATTCTCCATCCCACTTTGGAGAGTGGCATCTGGGGGTCTTAAACGCTAGCAAGCAGTCATCTAAGATGCATCAATTTGTCTCAACCCACCTGGGCCAAAGGAGAATGAAGAACATCAAAGGCACAAGGTAATCATGAGCCCAAGAGACAGGAAGGGCCACATAAACCAGAGACTACATCAACTTGAGAGAAGCAGAACTAGATGGTGCCTGGCTACAATCAATGACTGCCTTGACAGGAAACTCAACAGAGAGCCTCTGAGGGAGCAGGATAACAGTGGACGCAGACCTCAAATTCTCATAAAAAGACCAGACTTAATGGTCTGACTGGGACTAGAAGGAACCCAGAGGTCACGGTCCCCAGACCTTCTGTTAGCCTGACAGAAACCATTCCCAAAGCCAACTCTTCAGACAGGGATTGGACTGGACCATTGGATAGAAAATGATACTGGTGAAGAGTGAGCTTCTTGAATCAAGTAAACACATGAGACTATGTGGGCAGCTCCTGTCTGGAAAAGAGATGAGAGAGTAGAGGTGTTCAGAAGCTGACCAAATGGACACGAAAATGAGAGTGGAGGGATGGAGTGTACTGTCTCATTAGAGGGAGAGCAACTAGGAGTATATAGCAAGGTGTATATAAGTTTCTGTATGAGAGAGTGACTTGGTTTGTAAACTTTCACTTAAAGGACAATAAAAATTAAAAAAAAAAATGGGCAAGGTAATGCACAGTACTTGACCAAAGAAGACATTCAAGCAGCCAACAGACACATGAGGAAATGCTCACAATCTCTAGCCATCAGAGAAATGCAAATCAAAACCACAATGAGCTTGCATCTCACCCCAGCGTTACTGCCCACGAATCAATAAAACAGAAAATAACAAATGTTGGAGCGGCTGCGGGGAGATCTGAACTCTTATGCACTGCTGGTAGGAATGCAAAATGATACAATCTTTTTGGAAAATGATATGGAGCTTTCTTAGAAAGCTGGAAATAGAAATACCATATGATCCAAGCATCCCACTCCTAGGAATATATCTTAGAGGAATAAGATTTGTCACACGAATAGATATATGTACACCAGTGTTCCTTGCAGCATTGTTCACAACAGACAAATGGATAAACGGTGGTGCATACACACTATGGAGTATTATGCAATGCTAAAGAACAAGTGTGAATCTGTGAAGCATGTCATAACATGGATGCACCTGGAGGATATTATGTTGAGTGAAATAAGTCAATCACGAAAGGACAAATATGGTATGAAACCACGAGAGTAAAAACTCATGAAAAGGGTTACACACAAAAAGAAATAATCTTTGATGGTTACGAGGGAGGGGAGGGTGGGGATGGAAAAACAGTTAATAGGCAATAGATAAGCAGTAGCTTTGGTGAAGGGTAAGACAGTACACAATACTGGGGAAGCCAGCACAACCTCTACAAGGCAAGGCCACGGTAGCTCCATAGACACATCCAAACTCTCTGAAAGACCGAATTGCTGGCCTGAAGGCTGTGGGGAACATGGTCTCAGGGAACATCTAGTTAAGTTGGCATAACAGAGTTTATAAAGAAAATGTTCTACATTCTACTTTGGTGAGTAGTGTCTCGGGTATTAAAATCCTGTGAGTGTCCATCTTGGATACTCCACTGGTCTCACCCCTTTGGAAGTAAGGAAGAATTAAAAAAGCTAAAGACATAAAGGAAAGATCAGTCCAAAGGACTAAGGGACCACATCTACCATGGCCTTCACCAGATTGAGTCCAGCACAACAAGAGGGTGCCTGGCTACCACCACTGACTCCTCTGATAGGGATTACAGTGGAGGGTCCTGGACAGAGCTGAAGAAAAATGTAGAACAAAATTCTAACTCAAAAATAAAGACCAGACTTGCTGGCCTGACAGAGACTGGAGAAACCCTGACAGTATGGCCCCCAACGCCCTTCAGCCAAAGATTGAACTGTTCCATGAAGCAAAACAAGACTAAAGGGGTGCACCAGCCCTGGGGCAGGGACTGGAAGGTAGGAGGGAAGAGGAAAGCTGGTAATAGGGAACCCAGGTTTGAGCATGGAAAGTGTTGACCTGTCATGGGGTTGTTAACCAATGTCATACAACAATGTGCATACTACCTCTTTGATGAGAAACTAGTTAGTTCTGTAAACCTTCACCTAAAGTTCAATAAAAAATTAACTAATTAATTAAAAAAAAGAACCACTGGGTTATAGAAGAAATTAAGGAAGGAATAAAGAAATTCACAGAATCAAATGAGAATGAAAACACATCCTACCAGAACCTTTGGGACACAGCAAAAGCAGTGCTCAGAAGTCAATTTATAGCAATAAATGCATGCATCAAAAAAAAAAAAAGGGTCAAAATCAAAGCATTAACCATACAACTGAAAAGAGTAGAAAGAGAGCAGCAAAGAAGCCCTCAGGCACCAGAAGAAAGCAAATAATAAAAATTATAGAAAAATTAAATGAAATAGAGAATAGAAAAATGATTGAAAGAGTTAACAAGACCAAAAGCTGATTCTTTGAAAAGAGCAACAAAATTGGTAATCCACTGGCTAAACTGACAAAAGAAAAACAGGAGAAAGCAAATCACCCGAATAAGAAATGAGATGGATGATATCACAAGAGACCCAACTGAAATTAAAAGAATCGTAACAAATACTATGAAAGATTGCATTCTAACAAATTTGAAATCCTAGAAGAAATGGACAAATTCCTAGAAATACACTACCTACCTAAACTAACACAAACATAGGTAGAACAACTAAATAAACCTATAAAAATAGAAGAAACGGAAAAGGTAATTAAAAAACTCCCAACAACAAAAAAAGCCCCAGCTCTGATGGCTTCCCTGTAGAATTCTACCAAACGTTCAAAGAGTTAACATCATTACTATTAAAGGTATTTCAGAGCATAGAAAAGAATAGAATACTCCTAAACTCATTCTATGAAGCCAGAATAACCCTGATACCAAAACCAAGCAAAAACACCAAAAAAAAAAAAAAAACCTACAGAACAATATCCCTCATAAACATAGATGCAAAAATCCTAAACAAAATTCTAGCCAATAGAATTCAAAAACACATCAAAAAAAAAATTATTCACCATGACCAAGTGGGATTCATACCACATATGCAGTGATGGTTCCACATTAGAAAAACTATCAATGCAACCCATCACATAAATAAAACAAAGGACAAGAACAACACAATCTTATCAATAGATGCAGAAAAGGCATTTGACAAAGTATAACCCCCATTCATGATAAAAAAAACTCTCAGCAAAATAGGAATAGAAGGGAAATTCCTGAGCATAATGAAGCACACTTATACAAAGCCAACAACCAACATCATCCTAAATGGAGAGAGTCTGAAAGCATGCCCCTTGAGAACAGGAACCAGACAACAATGCCCTTTATCACCACTCTTATTCAACATTGTGCTGGAGGTCCTAGCCAAAGCAATTAGGCTAGAAAAAAAAACAAAAAACATAGGACATCCATATTCGTAAGGAAGAAGTGAAAGTATCTCTATTTGCAGATGATATAAACTTATACACACAAAACTCTAAAGAATCCAGAAGAAAACTGGAACTAATATTTCAGCAAAGTATCAGGATACAAGATAAACACACGAAAATCAGTTGAATTCCTCTACAACCACAGAGATAACTTCAAAGAGGCAATCTTCAAATTGATACCATTTACAATAGCCCCCCAGAAGAAAAAAAAATGCTTCGGAATAAATCTAACCAGAGACATAAAAAGAAAACTACAAGACACTACTGCAAGAAACCAAAAGAAAAAAAAAACTTACATAAGAGGAAAAACATACTTTGCTCATGGATAGAAAGACTTAACATTCTGAAAATGTCTATTCTACTCAAAGCGATCTACAGATACAATGCAATCTCAATTCAAATTCAAATGACATTTTTTTTTATTAACTTTTATTGAGCTTCAAGTGAACGTTTACAAATCCAATCAGTCTGTCATATATAAGTTTACATACATCTTACTTCGTACTCCCGCTTGCTCTCCCCCAATGAGTCAGCCCTTTCAGTCTCTCCTTTCTTGACAATTTTGCCAGCTTCCCTCTCTCTCTATCCTCCCATCCCCCCTCCAGACAAGAGATGCCAACACAATATCAAGTGTCCACCTGATATAATTATCTCACTCTTCATCAGCGGCTCTCTCCCACCCACTGACCAGTCCCTTTCATGTCTGATGAGTTGTCTTCGGGGATGGTTCCTGTCCTGTGCCAACAGAAGGCCTGGGGACCATGGCCGCCGGGATTCCTCTAGTCTCAGTCAGACCATTAAGTATGGTCTTTTTATGAGAATTTGAGGTCTGCATCCCACTGATCTCCTGCTCCCTCAGGAGTTCTCTGTTGTGCTCCCTGTCAGGGCAGTCATTGATTGTGGCCGGGCACCAACTAGTTCTTCTGGTCTCAGGATGATGTAGGTCTCTGGTTCATGTGGCCCTTTCTGTCTCTTGGGCTCTTAGTTGTCGTGTGGCCTTGGTGTTCTTCATTGTCCTTTGCTCCAGGTGGGTTGAGACCAATTGATGCGTCTTAGATGGTTGCTTGTTAGCATTTAAGACCCCAGACGCCACATTTCAAAGTGGGATGCAGAATGTTTTCACAATAGAATTATTTTGCCAGTTGACTTAGAAGTCCCTTCAGACCCCCGCCCTTGCTCCGCTGACATTTGAAGCCTTCATTTTATCCTGGAAACTTCTTTGCTTTTGGTCCAGTCCAATTGAGCTGACCTTCCATGTATTGAGTGTTGTCCTTCCCTTCACCTAAAGCAGTTCTTATCTACTAATTAATCAATAAAAAACCCTCTCCCTCCCTCCCTCCCCCCTCGTAACCACAAAAGTATGTGTTCTTCTCAGTTTTTACTATTTCTCAAGATCTTATAATAGTGGTCTTATACAATACTTGTCCTTTTGCCTCTGACTCATTTCGCTCAGCATAATGCCTTCCAGGTTCCTGCATGTTATGAAATGTTTCAGAGATTCGTCACTGTTCTTTATCGATGCGTAGTATTCCATTGTGTGAATATACCACAATTTATTTACCCATTCATCCATTGATGGACACCTTGGTTGCTTCCAGCTTTTTGCTATTGTAAACAGAGCTGCAATAAACATGGGTGTGCATATATCTGTTTGTGTGAAGGGTCTTATTTCTCTAGGGTATATTCCGAGGAGTGGGATTTCTGGGTTGTATGGTAGTTCTATTTCTAACTGTTTAAGATAACGCCAGATAGATTTCCAAAGTGGTTGTACCGTTTTACATTCCCACCAGCAGTGTATAAAAGTTCCAATCTCTCCACAGCCTCTCCAACATTTATTATTTTGTGTTTTTTGGATTAATGCCAGCCTTGTTGGAGTGAGATGGAATCTCATCATAGTTTTAATTTGCATTTCTCTAATGGCTAATGATCGAGAGCATTTTCTCATGTATCTGTTAGCTGCCTGAATATCTTCTTTAGTGAAGTGTGTGTTCATATCCTTTGCCCACTTCTTGATTGGGTTGTTTGTCTTTTTGTGGTTGAGTTTTGATAGAATCATGTAGATTTTAGAGATCAGGCGCTGGTCAAATGACATTTTTTAATGAGATGGAGAAATCACCAACTTCATATGGAAAGGGAAGAGGTCCCAGATAAGTAAAGCATTATTGAAGAAGAACAAAGGCGGGGGGGACCCTCACAGTATCTGACTTTAGGACCTATTATTGTACCACAGTAGTCAAAACAGCCTGAGACTGATACAACAAGAGATACATAGACCAATGGAACAGAATTTAGAATCCAGACATAAATTCATCCACATATAAGCAGCTGATATTTGACAAAGGTCCAAAGTCAGTTAAATAGGGAAAAGACAGTCTCTTTAATGAACGGTGCTGGCATAACTGGATATCCATCTGCAAAAAAATGAACCAAGACTCATACTTCACACCATACAAAAACTAACTCAAAATGGATCAAAGACCTGAATATAAAATCTAAAACAATAAAGATCATGGAAGAAAAAAATAAGGACAATGCTAGGAGCCTTAATACAGGGCATAAACAGAATACAAAACATTACTAACAATGCATAAACACCTAATCTATAAAACCTACAAGATATTGCAAAAGCTCAACAACAGAAAGACAAATAACCCAATTTAAAAATGGGCAAAGGATATGAACAGGCACTTCACCAAAGAAGACATTCAGGTGGCTAACATACACATGAGGAAATGCTAACTATCTTTAGCCATTAGAGAAATGCAAATCAAAACTATAATGAGTTATAATCTCACCCCAACAAGGCTGGCATTAACCCAAGAAACACAAAATAATAAATGTTGGAGAGGTTGTGCAGAGCCTGGAACACTTATACACTGCTGGTGGAAATGTGAAACGGTACAACCACTTTGGAAATTGATTTGGCACTTCTTTAAAAAAGCTAGAAATAGAAGTCCATATAATCCAGCAATCCCATTCCTTGGAATATATCCTAGACAAATAAGAACCCTCATACAAGTAGATATATGCACACCCATGTTCATTGCAGCACTATTTACAATAGCAAAAAGATGCAAACAACCTATTTGCCCATCAATGGATGAATGGATAAACAAATTATGGTATATTCACACAATGGAATATTGGCAATGATAAAGAACAATGATAAATCCATGAAATGTCTCATAACATGGATGAACCTGGAAGGCATTGTGCTGAGTGAAATTAGTCAGTCGCAAGAGGGCAAATATTGTATGAGACCACCATTATAAGAACTCAAGGAAAGGTTTAGACACAGAAGAAAAGATGCCTTGATGTTAAAGAGGGTGGGAAGGGAGGGGAAGGATATTCACTAACTAGATAGTAGACAAGAATTTTCTTAGGTGAAGGGAAGGACAAGACACAATACAGTGGAAGTCAGCACCAGTAGACTAAACCAAAAGCTAAGAAGTTTCCTCAATACAACCAAACACTTCAAGGGACAGAGTAGCAGGGGCAGAGGTCTGGAGACTGTGGTTTCAGGGGACTTCTAGGTCACTTTGCATAACAAAGATTTTTAGGAAAATGTTCTGTGCACCACTTTGGTGAGTGGTATCTGGGGTCTTAAAAGGTAGGAAGCAACCATCTAAGATGCATCAATTCGTCCCAACCCACCTGTAGTAAAGGAGAATGAAGAACACCAAAGACAAGGAAAATATGAGTCCAAGAGACAGAAAAGACCACAGAAATTAGAGACTCCATTGGCTTGAGACTATAAGAACTAGATGGTGCCTGGTTACCACCAATGACCACACTGACAAGGGACACAATAGAGAGTCCATGATGGAGCAGGGAAAAGTGACACGTAGAACTCAAGTTCTACTAAAAAGGGCAGACTTAATGGTCTGACTGAAACTGGAAGGACCCCAGAAGACATCACCCCTGGATTCTCTGTTAGCCCAAAACTAAAACCATTCCTGAAGCCAACTCTTCAGACAAAGATTAGACTGGACTGTAAGGCACTAACTGATACTTCTGAAAAGTGTGCTTCTTAGTTCAAGTAGATATATGCGAGTAAATGGACAGCTCCTGTCTGGAGGCGAAATGAGAAGGCAGAAATGGACAGGAGCTGATTGAATGGACATGGGAAATTCAGGGTGGAAAGGAGAAGTGTTCTGTCACATTATAGGAAGAGAAACTAGGGTCACATAGTGATGTGCATATAAATTATTGTATGAAAAACTAACAAACTGTAAACTTTCACTTAAAAAAGAAAAAAAATCCTTAAAAGAGAAGAAAAAAAATCCTTAAAACTAAGACAAAGGAAAACCCAAACCTGCTGCCAAGGAGTTTATTCGAACTTACAGCGACCCTGTAGGATGGAGTGGAACTGCCCCACTAAACTGCTGACCTTTTTTGGTTAGCAGCCAAGCTCTTAACCACCATGCCCCAAACATGTAAACATTAGGGTTTGTGCTTGCATTTCTCTAATGGGTTACATAGATTGACGGCACAGAAAGTGCGTCTCCAGGGATGTGAGATAGCTGCTTTCATTTTCATCATGGTTGGAATGCTACATGAAAGTGATGTGAATAGAACAGGCATTAAAATGAGAAGACATCTCCGTTCAGCTCTGTAATTAGCTTAGTTGTTTGCAACAAAACACAGTTCTTTAGAATATTAACCTATTTAACGCCTGACCTCAAGTTGTACACAGCAAATGCCTTAAATGTAGGATATTGCATATGAATTAGAGTTTGCTGGCTCACTCCTCAGATTGCATAATAGTGATCCACAAGAAGTAATGTTAAACATTAATGTTTCTATGTAAACACATCTTTGAAAGCATCTACTTTTACAAAATAGAAACAAAAATGAATCAAAAATATGTTCGTGTCTTCTAGGAAAAAAAATTACTTTAACAGAGCTTCGCTTATGAATTCATGTTATTCCAAATTTCTTTCCTGAAGGAGAGATTTTGTAATCCTGAATTTTATCCAAGATTTTTAGTTGATAGTAGTGACCTCACTTTAATGAATAGGCCAAAATGTTTGTCTTCAGGTAGCTTGCACTTAGCTATTTCAGATCATGTATAATTTCTGCAAAACACTAAATTAAGAAAATAATGGATAAAAAAGATGGATAGCTTATAGCAATGTTTTTTTTTTTTTTCCCCCAAATGGAAACATAAGTAACAGAGGTAACATCTACTTGAATGTAAATACTAAATCCAAGTTTGAATCAAAATATCAGTTAGGATCAAAATTTTCCCATATTTTTTCCTCAAGTTTTGAAATATATATGCATTTTTTAAAAACTAAAATCCATTAATCTGGACGTAAAAGTGGAGAAAACATATATTAGTATAAATTTTCTGGATAAAACCCAGTACCCCATAGGGATCACAAATGTAATTGTCTTAATAAACTGTGTTCTTTCCCTCATTAAGCCTCGTTAACAAACACTCATATATTTTTCTGACAGGGTTCACATATTACTTTTGGATATACAGTTACGAGAAAATAAATTGCCATTTCCTTGAAAAAATGTACACATTTTTCAGTACTGTATTTGAAAGAAGTGGAAAAGAATAGTAGTATATGAAAATATAAACTTTTGAGAAGATGAAAGAGAGCCAGAAATGGTGGAAAGAAGAAGGAAGAGAGGAAAGGAGGAAAACAAGACAGAAAAAAGAAAAAAAAAAAAAAATGTCAAGGGAAGTTTTAAAATCATCAAGTTGAAATTATGTTTATATCTTTTAAGATAACAAAATATAGTTAAATCTGTTAATAAAAAAGATATGTCTATGGCCAAATGCCCAAAATGAGAGGAAGTTTTTCCCTATAGTGCTCAATGAAGACATGAAGGTGACATGTTATATGGAAAATATGGCATTCAAAAATCTAAACATACCATAAATCTTAATTTAAATTTGATTAAAATTCTATAGGACTTTTTTATTTTCAGCAACTTAACTCAGCTTGTCATTTGATCTCAGTGAGACTAATTGCTACTATGAAAATGAAATGAGACAATATACTTGAAAGGGCTTACTGAGTGTAGGATGCCATACAAAGATCTTTACAGAAGTATGTGTGAGATAAGAAATTTTAAAAAGGTTGACTTTTTGCATCATAAAATGTGCCCTGTTTAATACGGATGTAAAGTGTGGAAAATATCATGTAAGTACAAACGTTTTCTGCTGCAGCCATTATATAAGATTATGATGAACTCCTCTCACACACGCGCACACGCACACAGTGACACACAAAATTTGGCAAGACTGACGATGTCACAAATTCACTAAAAGCATATAAAAAAGATTTATAAATCACATAATGGTTTTCTGGGGAGGGCAGATGGGCTCCTAAGAACGTCCACAATTGGCTTGAAAAATCAGTGAAAGTTGATTAAGTGGGTTAGTGAGTGGGCTATAGTCTTTGATCTTTATCAGTAAGTGATTCAAGTTCTCTTCACTACAGCCTTCGGTATGGATTATACCGGAACATAGAGAAAATAAAAATCCCCATAACTGGGCCGATAAGTAACATCATGATAAACAGAAAACAGTGAAGTGGTCAAGGATTTCATTTTACTTGGATCCACAAGCAACATCCATGGAAGCAGTAGTCAAGAAATCAAATGAGGTATTGCATTGGGCAAATCCACTGCAAAAGATCTCTTTAAAATGTTAAAAAGCAAAGATGTCATTTTGAGGACTAAGGTGTGCCTTAACTGAGCCATGGTATTTTCAATAGCCTCACATGCATGCGAAAACTAAAGAACAAATATGAAAAACCTAAGAAGCATTGATGCCTTTGAATTATGGTGTTGGCGAAGAATATTGAATACATTATGGACTACGAAAAGAATGAACAAATCTGTCTTGGAAGAAGTACAGCCAGAATGCTTCTTAGAAGTAAGGATGGCAAAACTTCATCTTATGTACTTTTAACATGTTATCAGATGGGGCCAGTCCCTGGAGGAGGACATCATGCTTGATAAAGTGGAGGATCAGTGAAAGAGAAAAAGTAGCTCAATGAGATGGGTTGACACAGTGGCTGCAACAATGGGCTCAAACATAGCAATGACTGAAAGGATGGCACAGAACCAGACAGTATTTCTGTCTACTGTACATAGGGTCATTATGAGTTGGAACAGACTTGTAGGCACGTAACAACAACAGTGATTGGGCAAGGTTGAGGATTCTTACATGCAGCCTAGACTTGTGTGTATTGTCCCCAGCACCAAATGAGCAAGCACCTGGGCCTTCTTACCAACTAGCACAAACTCAGTGTAGGACGCCATACAAAGATATCTTTACAGAAGTGTGAGTGAGATAAGAGGAGGTAGTGGGGCTTAAAACTGAGCAGTCAAACACAAAAAAAAATGGAGTCTGACTCTTTATTACATTTTTATTTTTTTTATTTTTTTTTCCTTTCATATGTAGATAATATGTGGATGTCCTGGTCACTAACTAAATATGATTATCTATAACATCCTGGATAACAATTTAATGATCATGAGTGTATCTGGCTGAAACAACAACAACAAAAAAAGACACATTTAAACTTCCAATTTATGTTTTTTTAAATTAACAATTTCGAATTTGCACTACTTCTCATTACAAATATTTCTGTTTACTGGAAAGCTATAAGTATCAAAGACAGGTATATAGCAATAAAAACAACTTTATATTTTAGAAAAACAGGCCACATTAAAATTATAACCTAAGAATTATCTTAATTCATTAAAAAAAAAAAAATTGCCTTCGAGTCGATTTCAACTCATAGTGACCCTATAGGACAGAGAAGAACTGCCTCATAGGGTTTCCAAGGAGTAACTGGTAGATTCAAACTGCTGACTTTTTTGATTAGCAGCCAAGCTCTTCACCACTGCGCCACCAGGGCTCACTTAATTCATAACCCGTAAAAAAACCCCGTTGTCGACGAGTCCATTGCGACTCATAGCGACCCTATAGGACAGAGTAGAACTGCCCCATAGAGTTTCCAAGGAGTGCCTGGTGGATTCGAATCACTGACCTTTATGGTTAGCAGCTGTAGCATTAAATCACTATGCCACCAGGGTTTCCACTTAATTCTTAAGGAACCCTATATTTGTTATTTACTTTTTGAGGCAAATAGTAATGAATATATAAAACTGGGTGTAAAAATATTGGGTAAGCAAGAGACTGTAGAAGATTATACTAAAACCCTGCCCCTTCTACCCTTGTCTAAATAAGTTCATTTATTTTCCACAAAGGTAAAGCAAACAGTCACACCACTTGATTTATAGGATGAATAAGGTCCAGATATATTATCTATCAATATGTCTAATCAATTTCGATTAAAGCATTTATTTTGCTTAGAATAAATGATAAGACCTTTGGTTTTGATTTGCTGTTGTTGTTAGGTGCCATGGAGTCAGTTCCAACTCACAGTGACCCTATGCATAACAGAACTGAACACTGCCCAGCCCTGTGCCATGCTCACAATTTTTGCTATGCTTCAGCCCATTGTTGCAGCCACTGTGTCAATCCATCTCATCGAGGGTCTTCCTCTTTTTCAATGACGCTCTGCTTTACCAAGCATGATGTCCTTCTCAGGGACTGGTATCTCCTGATAACATGTCCAAAGTACATGAGACGCAGTCTTGCCATCCTTTCTTCCAAGGAACATTCTGGTTGTGCTGCTTCCGAGACAGATTTGTTTGTTCTTTTGGCAGTCCATAGTATATTCAATATTCTTCACCAACACCACAATTCAAAGGTGTCTATTCTTCTTTGGTCTTCCTTATTCATGGTCCAGCTTTTGCATGCATATGAGGAGATTAAAAACACCATGGGTTGGATCAGGTGTACCTTAGTCCTCAAGGTGACTTCTTTGCTTTTCAACACTTCAAAAAGATCTCTTGCCACCGATTTGCCCAATGGTTTTGATTTAGGAAATAATATTGGAGTCATTATTCCTGGCCCTTGGACATAGAGAATGTGACCCAGCTGGAGTTGGGCTCACAAGGGCTCACAAGGACTCACAGGGACACATTGACTGGGCCCTGAGGTATCAAGACCATAGTTAAGATAATCTTGGAAAATATCTTTTAGGGAGCCTCTCACTTTTTTTTTTTTTTTCTCACATAAGCCAACGAACAGAACACAAAAGACTTTCCACTATTATCTTTTTCTATTAGCATTTAGTGCATGGAAAATTTGTTGGACAAATGAACACCCTCCTGACTGTCCTTATTTAAGCCTGAACCAATGATTTTTAAGAAAGACAATTCAAAATGTAGGATCACACTTTCTAGCTATTCTGTGAAAAGGAGAAGTTTTCAATGGTTTTGTCCATTTGTAATGTTAATATATACAGATGACTCTGTAACATTCCTTGGACTCAGGCAGACATGGTTGTGGCCCAACACTTGTCGGTTTTCCCACTTTTGCCTTTTTGAGTACATGCTGAATAAAACTTTCTTTTTGCTTTACTAAACTTTATGTTTTTTACCCTACAACAGTTTCTACATTATTTTAAGATTGTGCATTTACTCATTCAATTAGTATGTACTAAACACCTATTCATCTCTCGACTGCAGTGGGTTTGGGTGTTTTGGTAAACACTGATTCACTGCCAGGCACTCAACTAGACTCTGTGGATACATCAGAGGCTAAAACGTGTAAAAACATGTAAACAACCGTGCCCTCATTGACCTTGTATTTCTCCATGTATTTCAGTAAAAAACAGGGAGTTCTGTGGTTCAAGCATACTGTATCATTAACTTATCCATATTTTGGAGTCCCTGGGTGGTCAAAACAGTTAACATACTTGGGTGTTAAACAAAAGGTTGGAAGTTCAAATCCACCTGGAGGCTTGTTGGAAGAAAGGGCTGGCAATCCACTTTTGAAAAATCAATAAGAAAACTCTGTTGAGCAGAATTCTACTGTGACACACATGGGTCGCCACGGGTCAGAATCGATCTGACAGCACCTGGTTTGGGTTTATTCATGCTATTAATCGAATTCACTCATATTCCATTTCAAGCACTAATGGCAAATGTAACATATTATAAGGTAAAAATCATGAGTTAAATTATTAAATGACCCCCATTTATGTTAAACTTAGTGTTATCAATTGAATTTTATTACATATACATATTTGATTAAAATGTTTTAGGTTATGATTTTAACAGACATAATTCCCACAACTTGCACCTACCTTTCTGATGAAAATATATGTTTTAGGACACAATCAAACTAAAATCTCCTTCATAAAGCTGCTTTTCTTTGGGGGGGGGCAACATCAACTTTAAGCGTTTTTATTAAACTTGGATATATTTATGTTTTTGTGGTATACTTATTCAAAATCTTTTCATTAAACTTTATAACAGCTCATCATTATTCCTTTGCCTAATTTGGGACAATTTCTAATGCTGTATTTTATTATGCAATTGAAAAACAATTTGATAAAATCTTCCAATCTTTACCTTTATGGATTCTTGTTTAGCAAGAGTAATAATAATAATAATACAGTCCTTTCAAGATTCTTTTTGAATCCATTTCTTCCCTCTCTGTGCCTATCACTTTTTGATAAAGTATATTATTTAGAGATTCCTTAATTAAGGGCTTATTTGGTAAATGTTTCCTTTTTTCCTTTTAAAGAATGAAATACCTGTATTTTGCTTTTAATATAAATGAAAGAATGGCTGGATATAAAAATTTAGGTTATTAATGTGTTGTTTTTTTTTTTTTCTGTGCATATATTGTTCGATATTTTCAGAGTATTATACTTATTTCTTTAAATATCTATTAAGGTCCAAGAGAAATCTGTTATGAAGTTTTGACTCCTTTGTAGATAATCTGCCTTTATCACGTATTAAATTTCTTATTTACTATTCTTTTTTTTGTTTAATATTGTTTTTCTCTTGAATGATTTTCTCTCCTTTTCCTTAATTTATTGCTGAGTGACCTCAATGAATTCTGAAGTCTTTATTCAAGTGTTATATAAAATTTATGTAATGGTTATAAATTTAAATGAATCAAATATTAATTTTTAGAGTTGCATATTTTAGCTTCAATTTCTTCTTGATTTTTAGAATTTGTTTCTGGCTAATTTTGAGGAGCAGGTTTTGTTTGATTTTATTTAGTTTTGCTTCATACATGTGCTAATATGATAACCCTCACTCTTACTTTTCACTCCTCCTATCAGTTTTATGATTCCATCAATGTAAAGAGATTATTTTATTTTTATTATAGTAAGAGTTTACTAGGAATAAATTATCTTAGATTTGATTTGCCTTCATTTTATATTTCACTTTCACTCTTGGAGAATATTTTATTGGGTTTGAAACCCCAGGACAATACTAATTTTCTTTATTCTTCTTATAAGGTCATTCCATTTCTTTCTGTATTATGTAGTTTCTGTCAAAAAAAATAACCATGAGTCTCCTTATCACTTTCTTGAAGGCAGTATGTCTTTTTTAGGATGCATGAGGTATGTAGTTAAGATTTTCTAATAATCTTTGGGTTTCACTAATTTTTCTATAACGTTCCTGTTTTATTGATTTTCTTAAATTATTATTAAGCTTGTACTTTGCTAAGCTTCTTGAGTCTAGAATTTTCAAAACTCTAGTTTGTTTTTTTTTTTTCCTGGACAAATCACTCCTCTTCTTCTAGTATTTTATTACATATAAGTTACACTGTTACTGGGTGGAAACCCCAGGTTTTGCTCGGTGTGACTTATATTGACCAATAAATGAGAGACCAAGGTGGGAGAATATAAAGGTGTCTTTTATTTCATTGCGCAAGGAAGGAAGAAATCGGGGCTGCTGCCTCTAGGAGTGTTTCATGCATGCAAGGAAAATAGTTACTTTTAAGGGGTATTACAAGTAGGGAGTTCATACAAGTTACTTCAGCAACACTCAGTCGTAACTTGCAGGTGCCAGGATTTTCATGGGGTAGGCCAAGCAAATAACTGCAATTCTGATGCAGTTTGCCAAGCAATGGTACTGAAAATGGTGAGGCAGCAGAGCAAAGGAACTGAAATTCTGATGCTGATTGAGAGGCCCGCTAAGCAATGGAAGAAATGGAGGCCAAGCTGCAGTGGAATTTTCAAAGCCTGGAACCTCTGTATTAATACTGTTTGACTGTGTATTATATATATGTCTCCTACTCTCTGCTTTCTCTAGGCCTTCTTTCTCTGTATGTTAAAGTCTGGATATTTTCTTTTGAATTACCTATGATTTCACTAGTCCTGTCTTGTACAGTCTAGTTTGCAGTTAAGCCCATTAGATGTATTCTTGACTTCAAATCTTATACTTTGTCAGTTTTAGGATGTCCATTTTATTCTATTTTTATTTCCAATTCTGTATAAAAATTTATTTTTTTTTCCCATCTTTTTTTTTTTTGACATGTTTTGTTTTTAGCTGCCATAGAGCTAGCCTTTGACTCACAGATGTGTCCCACAAGTTACAGAGTAGGACTACTCAATAGGGTTTTCTTAGCTGTAATCATTACAAAAGCAAATTGACAGGCTTTTCTTCCACAAAGATATTGGGTGGATTTGAACCACCAACCTTTCTTTCGTTTAGCAGCTAATTGCAAACCACTTGTACCACCCAGATGCTTTCAACATATTATTTAATCATACTTTATTTTATTGTTTTTAATTTCCTGTGTCCACATAAATCATTTGTGGATATGTTTCTGGTGTGGATTTTTTTTTTTCTGCTGATTATTGGTCATATTTCACTACACCTTCAAATGCCCTATAATTTCTTATAGAATGCCAGACGCTGTGTATTAAATAACTGTAAAAGCTGCAGATGCTGATACTTTCTACCAGAAAGTATTTCATCTCTCTTCTATTAGAAGATGGAATGAAGAGTAAATTACATTAATTCAATCCATGACTGAAAATTGTTGGAAGTGAGTTCCCATTTTAATAAGAAATAGTCTTCCTCAGGTATATCAGGTTATTCAAGCATGGACAAATAAGAGCAATTTGTCTAGTTGTTTTGCTGAAAATATTCCTCCTATTCATCAAGGTGAAAGAAACGGCCTTAGGAATCTGAAGAAACATTTAAAAATTAGGCTCCCTAAGGTGTTTTGTTGTTTATGAACACAAAAATTAAAACAAAACCTGTGCATACAAAGGAAAAATGTTCTTAAAATAATAAAAATTGGGGGAAAAAAAGGAATCCGCATTTCTTGTCTATCTAAATACGTTTTTCATTTGTACAACCCTGTAGTATCAGCAATCTTGTATCTACATTAATGAATAATTTTCTCTTTTCTTTTTTTAATCATCATAGCTATATTGAGGTATAATTGATGTTCAGTAAACTGCACAATTAGTTTTTAATGTGTATGCATATGTTGTTGTTGTTAGGTGCTATCAAGTCATTTCCTACTCATAGCAACCCTATAGACAACAGAACGAAACACTGTACGTTCCTGGGCCATCCTCACAATCCTTGTTATGTTTGAGCTGATGGTTGCAGCCACTGTGTCAATCGGTCTCATTGAGGGTCTTCCTCTTTTTTGCTGATCCTTTACTAAGAATGATGCCCTTCTCTAGGGACTGGTCCCTCCATATAACACGCCCAAAGTATGTGAGATGTAGTCTTGCCATCCTTGCTTCTAAGAAGCGTTCTGGTTGTACTTCTTCCAAGACAGATTTGTTCCTTCTCTGTCAGTCCATGGTGTATTCAATATTCTTCACCAACACAATAATTCAAAGGCATCTATTCTTCTTTGGTCTTTCTTTTCTCTGTATATCATGATGTTGATTATTTGTCCAGTTGTGAGCATTTTTGTTTTCTTTATGTTGAGATGTAATCCATACTAAGGCTGTGATCTTAGATCTTCATTAGTAAGTGCTTCAAGTCCTCTTCACTTGCAGCAAGCAAGGTTGTGTTATCTGCACATTACAGGTTGTAAATGAGCCTCCCTTCAGTTTCGATGTCCCATTTTTCTCCGTATAATACAGCTTCCTTGGTTGTTTCATAAACAGATTGAATAAGTACGGTGAAAGGATACAACCCTGATGCACACCTTACCTGTCTTTAAACTATTCAGTATCACCTTGTTCTTTTCAATTTTCTCTTGGTCTAAGTATAGGTTCCTCAGGAGCATAATTAAGTGTTCTGGAATTCCCATTCTTTGCAATGTTATGCATAATTTATTATGATCCACACAGTCAAATGTCTTTGCATAGTCAGTGAAACTCAGGTAAACATCTTTCTGGTATTCTCTGCTTTCAGCCAGGATCTATCTGACATTGGCAAATGATATCCCTCATTCCACTCCCTCTTCTGAATTTGGCTTGAATTTCTGGCAGTTCCCTGTCCATGTACTGCTACGACTGCTTTTGAATTAGCTTCACAAAATTTTACTTGTGTGTAATATTAATGATATTGTTTTATAATTTACACATTCTTTTGAATGACCCTACTTTGGAATGGGTGCAAATACAAATTTCTTCTAGTAACTTGGCCAGATAGCTGTCTTCCATATTTCTTAGCATAGATAAGTGAGCACTTCTAGTACTGCATCCATTTGTATTGGAACATCTCAATTGATATTCCATCGATTCATGAATACTTGTTTTTTGTCAATGTTTTCAGAACAGCCTGTACCATCAGTTCTTGATCATTTGCTACCTCCTGAAATGGTTGAATGTCAACAAATTCTTTTTGGTATAGTGAGTCTGTGTATTCCTTCCATTTTTTTTTTTTTTTTTATGCTTCCTGCATCGTTTAGTATTTTCCCCATAGAATCCTTCAATATTGCAACTCGAGACTTGAATTTTTTCATCAATTCTTTCATCTTGAGAAATGCAGAGCATATTCTTCCTTTTGGTGTTCTATCTCCAGGTTTTTGCAATTTCATGATAACACTTTGTCTTCTTGAGCTGACATTTGAAATTTTCTGTTCAGGTCTTTTACTTCATTTCTTCCTTTTTCTTTAGCTACTCTAAGTTCAAGAGCAACTTTCAAGTTTCCTCTGACATGTTTTGGTGTTTTCTTTCTTGTCTTTTTAATGACCTCCTACCTCCTTCATGTATGATGTCCTTCCACAACTCCTTTGGTTCATTAGAGTTCAATGTGTCAAATCTATTCTTGAAATGATCTCTAAATTAAGGTGGGATATACGCAAGGCCATACTCTGGATCTTGTGGGTTTGTTCTAATTTTCTTCAACTTCAACTTGCATATAAGCAACTGATGATCTGTTCCACATCGGCTCCTTTCCTTGTTCTGACTGATATTGAGCTCTTCCATCATCTCTTTCCAAAGATGTAGTCGATTCGATTCCTGTGTATTCCATCCCATAAAGTCCTTGTGTATAGTTATGTTGTTGAACAAAGGTATTACAGTGAAGAGGTCATTGCTCTATCTGACATGCAATCTCCAGCATCATTTCTATCACCAAGGCCATATTTTCCAACTACAAATCCTTCTTTGTTTCCATCTTTCACCTTTCAATCACCAGTAATTATCAATGCATATTGATTGCATGTTTGATTGATTTCAGACTGTAAAAGTTGGTAAAAACTCTTCAAATTCTTCATCTTTGGTCTTAGTGGTTGTTGCATAAGCTTGAATAATAGTCACATTAACTTGTCTTCCTAGTAGGCATATGGATATTATCCTATCACTGATAGCGGTGTACTTCAGGATAGATCTCGAAATGTTCTTTTTGACAATGAATGCGATTGATGACTTTCCCCCCGAGCTGACAGAGACAGAAAGCTTTCCCCTGGAGATGGCACCCTGAATTTGGACTTCTAACCTCCTAGATTGTGAGACAATACATTTTTGTTTGTTAAAAGCATCCACTTGAGGTATTTCTGCCATAGCAACACTAGGTAACTAAGACAATACCTCTTACATTTTTACAGATAAAAGAATGCACTTGAAAATATTTTAACTTACTCTTTGCCTTTTTAAGAGCAGTTCAGACTACAGAGGCAAACCAAAGGGACTTTGTTTCCTTTTTAACTTAGTCACAAGTATAGGGGTGTTTGGTTTTCCAGATGTTACTGGAAAACAAATGCCTCACTTGTTCATATTTTAAAGGGAAGGAACTTGTCATTAATAATGGGTGTCAGCTTCTCATTTCTCCTCAATAATTTCTCTCACTCTTTGTGGGGCAGGGTTCATGAGGAGACCTTATTAAATATATATATATTGTATATATTTAACATATATGTATTTGAATATATGTGTATATATAAATATATCTAAAAATAAATATGTATATATATATCATGGAGCCATGGTGGTACAGTGGTTAACAGCTCAGCTGTTAACCAAAAGGTCGGCATTTTGAATCAATCAGCCAGTCTGCCACTCTGTGGGGCTGTTCTTCTCTGACCTATAGTGTCACTATGGGTGGAAATCTGCTCAATGACAGCAGCGGATTTGGAGTTCTTATTTTTTATTTATTATGCTTTAGGTGAAAGTTTACAAATCAAGTCAGTCTCTCATACAAAAAGTTATGCATAACTTGCTATGCACTCCCAGCTGCCCTAACAAGACAGCACATTCCTCCTCTCCACTCTGTATTCCCAGTGTCTATTCAACCAGCTCCTGTCCCTCTCTTCCTTATCATCTCCCCTTCAGACAGGAGTTGCCCACATAGACTGAAGTGTCCACTTGAGCCAAGAAGCTCACTCATCACCTGTATCTTGTCTATCTTATAGTCCAGTCCAATTCCTGTCTGTAGAGTTGGCTTCAGGAACGGTTCCAATCTTGGGCTAATAAAGGGTCCCTCCAGTCTCAGTCAGACCATTAAGCCTGGCTTTTTACTAGAATTCGAGATCTGTATCCCACTGTTCTCCTGTTCCAGTGATTGATGGTGACAGGGCACCCTCTAGTTCTTCCCGTCTCAGGTTGATGGAGTATCTGGTTTATGTAGCTGTTTCTGTCTCTTGGGCTCATCTTTACCATATGTCTTTGTTTTTCTTCATCCTTCTCTGCTTCAACTGATGCGTCTTATATGGCCTCTTGCTAGCGTTTAAGGCCCCAGATGCCTCTCACCAAGGTGGGATGAAGAATGTTTTCTTAATACATTTTGTTATACCAACTGACATAGATATCCCCTGAAACCATGGTCCCCAGACCCCTGTCCCTGCTACTCTGGCCTTTGAAGAGTTTGGTTGTATTCAGGAAACTTCTTCGCCTTTGGTTTAGAACAATTGAACTGACTCTCCCTGTTTTGTGTGTTGTCCTTCCCTTCACCTAAAATAATTTTTTGTCTACTATCTAGTTAGTGGATATACCCCTTCCTCCCTCCCCACCCTCGTAACCATCAATGAATATTTTCTTCTGTGTTTAAACTTTATCTAGAGCTCTTATAATAGTGATCTCATACAATATTTGTCCTTTTTCAACTGACTAATTTTACTCAGTTTAATGTCTTCCAGGTTTCTCCATGTTATGAAATGTTTCACAGATTCATTGTTGTTCTTAACTGTTGTGTAGTATTCCATTGTGTGTGAATATACCATAATTTACTTATGCATTCATTTCTTGATGAGTACATTGGATGTTTCCATCTTTTTGCTATCATAAACAGTGCTGCAATGAGCATGGGTGTGCATATATCAGTTTGTATGAAGGCTCTTTTTCTTTAGGGTATATTCCAAGGAGTGGAATTGCTGGGTCATATGGTGTATTGTTTAAGCATGATGGCTGCTAACCAAAAGGTCAGCAGTTCAAATCCACCAGATGCTCCTTGGAAACTCTATGGGGCAGATCTACCTTGTACTATAGGGTTGCTATCAGTCAGAGACGACTCAACTGCAATAGGTTTGGTTTTTTGGAGGGGTTTTATGGTGGTTCTATTTCTAGCTATTTAAGGAAGTACCTAATTGATTTCGAAAGTGGTTATACCATTTTACATTCTCACCAGCACTGTATAAGTGTTTCAGTCTCTCCACAACCTCACCAATATTTATTATTTTGTGTTTTGTGGATTAAGGTCAGCCATGTTGGGGTGAGATGGAATCTCATTGCAGTTTTGATTTGCATTTCTCTAATGGCTAATGATAGTGAGCATTTCCTCATGTATCTGTCAGCCACCTGAATGTCTTCTTTGGCAAAGTGATTGTTCACATCCTTTGCCCATTTTTTAATTGGGTTATTCGTCTTTTTGTTTTCAGTTTTTGCAGTATTCTGTAGATTTTAGAGGTCAGACACTGATCGGAAATGTCATATCTAAAAACATTTTCCTAGTCTGTAGGTAATCTTTCATTATTTTGGTGAAGTCTGGATGAACATAGGTGTTTGATTTTTAGGAGCTCCCAGTTATCTAATTTCCCTTCTGGTGTTAGTACATTGTTAGTAATGTTTTGTATTAGGGCCCCTAGCATTGTCCCTATTTTTTCTTTCATGATCTTCATCATTTTAGATTTTATATTTAGGTTTTTTATCCATTTTGAGTTCATTTTTGTGCATGGTATGAGGTATGGGTCTTGTTTCATTTTTTTTCAGATGGATATCCAGTTATGCCAGCACCATTTGTTAAAGAGACTGTCTTTTCCCCCACTTAACTGACTTCGGTGCTTTGTCAAATATCAGCTGCTCATATGTGGATGGATTTATGTCTGGATTCTCAATTCTGTTCCAGTGGCCTGTGTATCTACTGGTGTACCAGTATCAGGTCATTTTGATTCCTGTGGCAGTAGAATAGGTTCTAAAATCAGGTAGTGTGATGCCCCCACTTTGTTCTTCTATTTCAGAAATGCTTTACTTATCCAAAGCTTCTTTCCCTTCCATATGAAGTTGGTGATTTGTTTCTCCATCTCATCAAAAGATGTCACTGGTATTTGGATTGGGATTGCATTATATCCATGGATCGCTTTGGGTAGAACAGACATTTTTACAATGTTAAGTCATCCTATCCATGAGCAAGATATGTTCTTCCACTTATGTAGCTCTCTTTTGGTTTTTTGCAGTAGTGTTTTATAGTTTTCTTTGTATAGGTCTATTATGTCTCTGTTTAGATTTTATTCCTAAGTATTTTATCTTCTCAGGGCTATTGTAAATGATATTGATTTGGTGATTTCCTCTTCAAAATTCTCTTTCTTGGCGTAGAGGAATTCAACTGATTCATACATGTTTGTCTTGTATCCTGATACTCTGTTGAACTCTTCTATTAGTTTCAATAGTTTTCTTGAGGATGCTTTAGCTTTTTCTGTGTATACGGTCATGTTATCTGCAAATAGAGATACCTTTACTTCTTCTTTGACAATTTGGATGTGCTTTATTTCTTTATCTAGTCCAATAGTTCTGGCTAGGACCTCCAGAATAATGTTGAATTAGAGTGGTGATAAAGGGCATCCTTGTCTGGTTCCAGATTTCAGTGGGAATGCTTTCAGGCTCTCTCCATTTAGGGTGATGCTGGCTGTTCGGTTTGCATAAATGCCCTTTATTATGTTGAGGAATTTTCCTTCTATTCCTATTTTGCTGAGAGTTTTTTATCATGAATGGGTGTAGAACTTTGTCAAATACCTTTTCTGCATCAATTGTTAAAATCATGTGATTCTTGTCTTTTGTTTTATTTATGTGGTGGATTACATGAATTGCTTTTCTGATGTTGAACCATCCCTGCATACCTGGTATGAATCCCACTTGGTCATGGTGAATTACTTTTTTGATATGTTGTTGAATTCTGTTGGTTAGAATTTTGTTGAGGATTTTTGCATCTACATTCATTGGGGATATAGGTCTATAATCTTCTTTTCTTGTGGTGTCTTTACCTGGTTTTGGTATCAGGGATATGGTGGCTTCATAGAATGAGTTTAGTAGTATTCTATCATTTTCTATGCTCTGAAATACCTTTAGTAGTAGTGGTGTTAACTCTTCTCTGAAAGTTTGGTAGAACTCTGCAGTGAAGCTGTCTGGACCAGGGCTTTTTTTTTGGTTGGGAGTTTTTTAATTACCTTTTCAATCTCTTCTTTCTTTATGGGTCTATTTAGTTGTGCTACCTCTGTTTGTGTTAGTTTAGGTAGGTAGCATGTTTCTAGGAATTCATCCATTTCTTTCAGGTTTTCAAATTTGTTAGAGTACAATTTTTCAAAGTATTCTCTTAACCTTTTAATTTCAATTGGGCCTGTTGTGATATCACCCATCTCATTTCTTATTCAGGTTATTTGCTTCCTCACTTTTTTTCATTTGTCAGTCTGGCCAGTGGTTTATCGATTTTGTTAATTTTTTCAGAGAACCAGCTTTTTGTCTTGTTAATGCTTTCAATTGTTTTTCTCTTCTCTATTTCCTTTAATTCTGCTCTAATTTCTATTATTTGCTTTCTTCTGTTGCCTGAGGGTTTCTCTTGTTGCTGTCTTTCTATTTGTTTAAGTTGTAGGGATAATTCTTTGATTTGAGCTCTTTCTTTTTGAATGTGTGTATTTATTGATATAAATTGACCTCTGAGCCCTGCTTTTGCTGTGTCCCTAAGGTTCTGATAGGAAGTGTTTTCATTCTCATTGGATTCTATGAATTTCTTTATTCCGATTATAATTTCTTCTATAATCCAATTGTTTTGGAGCAAAGTGTTATTCAGTTTCCTTCTGTTTGATTTATTTTCCCTGATTTTTCTGTTATTGACTCCTAGTTTTATGGCTTTATGGTCAGAGAAGATGCTTTGTAATATTTTGATGTTTTGGATTCTGTTAAGACTTGCTTTATGGCCTAATATGTGGTCTATTCTAGAGAATGTTCCACGTGCAATGGAAAAGAAAATATACTTGGATGCCATTGGGCAGAATGCTCTGTATATGTGCATGAGGTCAAGTTGGTTAACTGTAGCATTTAGCTCTTCCGTGTCTTTATTGAGCTTCTTTCTGGATGTTCTGTCCTCACTGAAAGTGGTGTGTTGAAATCTCCTATTATTGTGGAGCTGTCTATGTCACTTTTCAATGCCGATAGAGTTTGTTTTATGTATCTTGAATCCCTGTCATTGGGTGCATAAATATTTAATATGGTAATGTCCTCCTGGCACATTGTCCTTTTAATCATTATACAGTGTCCTTCCTTACCCTTTGTGGTGGATTTAACTTTAAAGTCTATTTTTTTCAGTGATTAATATTGCCACTCCTTCTCTTTTTTGATTGTTGTTTGCTTGATATATTTTTTCCCATCCTTTGATTTTTAGTTTGTTTCTCTAAGTATAAGGTGTGTCTCTTGTAGGCAGTATATAGACTGATGGTGTTTTTTTTAATCCTTTTTGCCACTCTCTGTCTCTTTATCGGTGCATTTAGTACATTTAAATTCAGAATAATTATGTATAGGTATGAGTTTAGTGCTGTCATTTCGATGTCTTTTTTTGTGTGTTGTTGACAGTTTACTTTTTTCCTTTAATTTTTTGTTCTGAGTAGTTTTTCTTTGCAGATTGTATGTTCCTCTTTTTCATTGTTGTCAATTTTATTTATTTATATTTTGCTGAGTCTTTATGTTTTTCCTGTATTTTATTTTGATGTGTAAGATTGTTAGTCTCCTTTGTGGTTAACTTATTATTTACCTCTATTTTTCTAAGTTTAAAACTAACTTTTATCTCCCTATATTGCCTTGATTACCTCTCCATATGAAAGATCTATGACTACTTTATTTGCTCCCTCTTTGTCAATTTAATGTTGTCATCTTTTACGTAATGACATTGTTATTTCCCTGTTTTGAGAGTTTTTTTTAATCTTGATTTATTTTTGTGATTTCCCTATTGGGTTTGATATCTGATTGCTCTGCCCTGTGTTCTAGTTTTGGGTTGATATCTAAGAATATTGATTATCTAACCAGAGAATGCTCATTAGTATTCCTTGTAGTTTTGGTTTGGTTTTTGCAAATTCCCTAAACTTCTGTTTATCTGAAAATATCCTAATTTCACCTTCATATTTGAGAGACAGTTTTGCTGGATATATGATTCTTGGCTGGCAGTGTTTTTTCCTTCAATGTTTTATACATATCATCCCATTGCCTTCTTGCCTGCATGATTTCTGCCAAGTAGTCTGAGCTTAATCTTATTTACTGTCTTTTGTAGGTGACTTTTCGTTTGTCCCTGGTTGCTTTTAAAATTCGGTCTTTATCTTTGGTTTTGGCAAGTTTGATGGTAATATGTCTTGGTGACTTTATTTTGGGATATAGTTTGTATGGGGTTCAATGAGCATCTTGGTTAGATGTCTTCTCATCTTTCACAATATCAAGGAAGTTTTCTGCCAACGAATCTTCAACAATTCTCTCTGTATTTTCTGTTCTCCCTCCCTGTTCTGGTACTCCAAACACTCATAGGTTATTTCTCTTGATAGAGTCCCACATGATTCTTAGGGTTTCTTCATTTTTTAAAAAATTCTTTTATCTGATTTTTCTTGAACCATATTGTTGTTAAGTGTCTTATCTTCAATTTTGCTGATTCTGACTTCCAGTTCCTTCTTTTCTACTCCTCTGACTTTCTACTGAGCTGTCTAATTCTGAAATTTTATTGCTAATCTTCTGCATTTCTGATTACTGTCTTTCTATGGATTCTTGTAGCCTATTAAATTTTTCATTATTTTCTTGAATAACCTTCTTAATTTCCTTGACTTCTTTACCCATGTGCTCCTTGTCTTGTTCTGCATTTGCCTGATCGCATTCCTGATGTCTTGAAGAGTTCTGTATATTAATCTTTTGTATTCTACATCTAGTAATTCCAGGAATATATCTTCATCTGGAAGATTCTTTATTTTGGGAGTTTTTGAAGCTATTATTGTCTGCTTCTTTTTCTTTATATGATTTGGTATCGATTGTTGTGTCCAAGCCACCTATAAGTTATTCTATTAATTTATTTTATGTTTCCTCACTGTGTCCTAGGTTCTTGCTGTGTTTTGTTTTGATATACCTGAGTTGGCTACTAGATTGAGCAAACTTAGCCTTAGAAGCACTAATATTCTGTTATCAGATGGCTAGAGCTATTACCAGAGATATGAGGGTAGGAGTCCATTTACTATTCTTGGATAGATTCAGCTCAGGTGTCCAGGTAGTCAATCACCATTGTGTGGTGTAGACTCTCACCTACAATCTTAGAGCAGTGGTGACTGGTGTATGCACAGGTTTCTGGTTGCAGCAGGGGATCACACTCTGAGGAAAACAAGCGGCTGCACACAACCTTCCCCCAAGTGTCTGTGAAGAAGGCATGTCTCTGTACTCTAGAGCACACTGGTGGATGGGCTCTGCAGCCATACCACAGGCATGCAATGCTTTTCACTGTAAGGACTGGGAAAAAAAGACAGAGGCACCACTTATTCTTGGACCCTTGTCATGAGTGTCTAGGTGGCATGGATGCAGACACTAGTCCTCAGGTCCTTGTTGTGGGTAGGTGAGGGCCCTGTTTAATAGGCAGAGTGGTTCCAAAAGTCAAAAACCCATGTCTCTACCACACAGCTGAAACAGTCACAGTAAGACCTCAAGGACATTCACTCTTGCAATGTAACAGCCAGATTCTGTCTGTTGTGCTGGGGCCACCTGGGTCCTTGCAGGGGTGAAAGACATTCAAAGTCTGTGGGCTGCTTGTGTCTGGACAGGAGCTGCTTCTGCCCTAAGTTTCCAGATTAAGGGAGCTGGCAGATTACTTTTCTCCCATTTGTTCTTTCTCTGAGGCCAGGTGAATGACTCAGGAAGTGCAGCAGAACCTGTCTCAGGCCCAAGGAAATCAAATATCACTGACACCAGCTGGGGCAGAGGGAGGAGGGATCAGATAGATGGGAGAGAGTTCTTTCAAAAGAAGGAGCTATTAGAGCCATGCTTTAAATTAGACAAAATCACTTATCTCGTGCTGAAAGCGCTGTATTATCTTAGATTCTGGAGGCATGTGTGGATTCTGTGGGCTGGCTTGGTCCTACTGTGGTAGCACCAGAGGATCAGGGTTGTGCCTCCTCACTTGCCTTCTTTCACTGAAACAGCCATGTCACAATTGCTACTGCCAGCCCTGGTGTGGTTGTGCCTGGGGATCAGGGCTGAAGCGCTCCCTTCAAAGTCATGTCCAGCTATTCCTTGTTGCATCTGCACTGTCTCTCCCTCCCTGTCACTAAGTCCAATTTCTTAACTTTGCCTTTGATGTTCAGTGTTCCTAGCTTGTCATACATATAATCAAATCACTTGTTTTTTGGGGTCTTTGTTGTGAGAGGGACCACTGGAAGCATCTGACTACTCCGCCATCTCAGCCCTGACTCTCAGGAAGTTTTTTGTTTTTGTTTTTGGTGTACACACACACACACACACACACATATATACACATATTTATGTACCAAAACCAAACCTGTTGACATCAATTCTGACTCATAGAGACCTTACAGGACAGAGTAGCACTGCTCCATAGGGTTTCCAAGGAGCAGCTGGTAGATTCAAACTGCCAAATTTATGGTTAGCAGCTGCGTTCTTAACCATTGCCTCACCAGGGCTATATCCATATATACACACACACACACATTCACATTTATGTGAAACTATCACCACCATCGAGATATGTGCTAGAATTCAGCATTTAATTACTGTGGCTTTGATATTTGCTTTAATAGATATAGAAATATCCAGGTTATCTATTTATCTGAAGTAATGTAGATAGTTTGTGTCTCTCAGGGATTTGTCTATTTCTTCTAAATATTTTAATTTATTGTTATAAAATTGTTTATGATATTCCCTATTGTACTTTTAATATCTGTAGAAACTGTCGTGAATATCATTCTTAACATTGGTAATTTTGTGTTCTCTTCTTTTTTCCACTATCAATTTGCCTAGAATGTATCAACATTATTGGTCCAATCAAAGAATTAGATTTTTGGATTTCATTGATTTTTCCATTTTTCACTGATTTCCACTCTGATATTTATTATTTTTTTCTTATGCTTACTTGGTGTCTAATTTACCCCTATATTTCTAGATGCTCAGAGTGGAAATTGAGCTCTTTTATTTGAGACTTTTTTTTTCTTGTGTACTATAGATATTTGTTGCTATAACTTTCAATCTAAGGGGTTCTTCAGTAGCATCACAGACATTTTGGCATTTTGTGTTCTTATTTTCATGCTGTTTAAACTATTGCATTCTTTAGAACACATTTAGAAATGTGTCATTTTAGATAATTGGGGATTTTTCAGACATCATTCTGTTACTGGCTTGTAATTTAATTACATTCTTGAAAGAAAACATGTTTTTTAAGATTTGAATTATTTTAAAATTATTTTTGACTCAGATATGATGTCTCTTAAAAACAACAAAAAAAAAACTTATTGCCTTTGAGTTGATTCTGACTAATGATCTATCTTGGCCATGTCATGGATTGAATTATGTCCCCCAAAAATAGGTGTACAAACTTGGCTGGGCCACGATTTCCTGTATTGCGTGATTGTTCTCCATTTTGTGATTGTAATTTTATGGTAAATAGGATTAGCATGGGCTTGTAACACACTTACCCAGGTCACATTACTGAGCCTGGGTCACATTCCTGATTCCTGATTTTGAAAGCCTTCCCCTGGAGCTGACACCCTGAATTTGGACTAAGCACTAGATGACTAAGACAGAATTCGGTACCGATAGAGTAGGGTGTTGCTCTAACAGATACCTAAACTGTGGAAGAAATTTTGAAACTGTGAATGGATAGAGAACCGCCAGCAGCAGAGAACTTGCAGCAGCAGAGGACTGGCAGCGGCAGAGATGCAGCAACAGCAGAGAACCAAAAGTAGCAGAACAAGGAGATCAGTGTGAGAGGGCACTGGAGCCAATCCATGGAGTGAGAGAGCTAAATGCCTGCACACAGGAGGCTTTTTGATAGAGAGGGGTGCTTCCAGGCACTTACTGACGGAGCTACAGAACTTTGGAACACCTGCCTTAGCAGGGCAGAGGCAGATGTGAGGCCTGAAGAGCCGAAAGGCCAAGAAACCTGGAAGCAGAAACTAGAGAGACGAGGAACACAAGAAGCCAAACTGCCTCAATCTCAAAAGACATGGCTGTGACCTCAGGGGTTTCAAAGGGAGAAGTCATGGTCTCTGGTGTTTCTAAGGGTGGACTCATCACTCAGATGGATGAGGAGAGTGGTGTTCCTAAAGAGGAGTGAACAGAGTTGCTCTCCCAGTGGAATTGGAAGGTGGAGCTGAAGTCTAGGCCTGAGGGGCCTCCACTCAGAATCTGGAGAGTTTGGCCAATACCTACGGTCTGGGTAGGCCAATACCTAGAGGGCAGGGCAATTGTATAAAGTGTCTCCAAGAAGAGAGGATTATTTTCAAAGCGTTGAGGGCTAATGTAATGTGTTCTGCTGACTCGCTTTGTGCCTGTTATGCCTTCTTTCCCTCTAATTTCTCCTGTCTGTAATGGAAATGTCTAGCTTGTGCCTGTTCTACCACTGTATTTTGGAAGCAGATAACTTGTATTCTAGATTTCACAGATGAAGAATTTTTGGATTTTGGATTTCGAGTTAAGACTTTTGCAATGATGTGATAAGGTAAACATGTTTTGCGTTTTGCAAGGATGTGTTTTTTGGGGGGCTAAAGAGTGAAATGTCATGGATTGAATTATGTCCCCCCCAAAATGTATCAATTTGGCTGGGTCATGATTTCCAGTATAGTGTGGTTGTCCTCTATTTTGTGATTGTAATTTTATGTTAAAGATGGTTAGTATGAGATGTAACACCCTTACAGAGGTCACATTCCTGATCCAGTGTAAAGGGAGTTTCCCTGGGGTGTGGCCTCCGCCACCTTTTATCTCTCAAGAGCTAAAAAGGAAAGTAAGCAGAGAGTTGACGACCTCATACACCAATAAAGAAGCACCAGGAGCTTATACCTGAGGTTCCTGCACAGAGAAGCTCCTAGTCCAGAGAAAGATTGATGAGAACGACCTTCTCCAGAGCTGACAGAGACAGAAAGTCTTCCCCTGGAGCTGACACCCTGAGTTTGACTTCTAGCCTACTATACTGTGAGAAAATAAATTTCTCTTTGTTAAAGTGATCCACTTGTGGTATTTCTGTTATAGCAGATGATTAAGTCAGTATATGTTTAATGTACATTTTAAAAGACTGTGTATTGTACTGTTGTACAGTGATGTATTCTATAAATTCCAATTAGATCAAGTACCTTGGTAGTGTTGATCAAGTCTTATATATGCTTGTTGATATCCTGTCACTTGTTCTAACAATTATTGTGAGTGTTATTAAAATCATTCATTAAAATTATCTATTTCTCCTTTCAATTCTGACAGTGTGTAATGCATTTTGGAAGCTGTCTTATTAAGTGTGTTTCCCATTTCTTACCTTTCTTTTCATTTGTCTTAAGTACTTCTTTTAACATTTCTTGCGATGTTAATCTGTCCGCTGGTGATGAGTAAATTGAAATATTTATGCATAAAATGTCTTTGTTTTTCCTTTGTTTTGAAGGGTATTTACACTGGGTATAGAATGTAAGGTAAGCTATTTCTTTCTTTCAGTACTCTAAAGATACTGCTTCAATGTTTTCTCCCTGGCATTTTTTCCAACGTGAAATATACTTTCAATTTTATCTTTGTTACTCTGCACAAAAACGTGCCTAGTTTTCTCTGACTATGTCTAAGTTTTCCTCTTTGTCGCATGTTCTGAGGAGTTTGAGTACCCTTTGCCTGGGTTTAGTTTTCTTCATGTAGCCTGTGCTTGGGGCTCATTGAGTTTCTTTGATTTGTGGATTTATAGTTTTCTTCAAATACAGAACATCTCATTCTCATTTTTTGTCTGTTTCTCCTTCTCAGACCTCTCCTTGAGGCCTTCACATACACACATATTTAAGGTCACTTGAAATTGGCCCACAGCTCACCAGTTCTATGTTCATTTAAATCTTTTTGCTGTGTGTTTCATTTTTGTAATGCTAGATATTCAAATTCACTAATACTTTCTTTTGTAATATCTAATATGCCATTAATACCATAATTTCAGTCTCTAGATGGTTAACAAAGGTCTTTTTCTTCTATCTTCCATGTCACAGTGATGGTAGGTGCTTTAATGTCCATGTCAGTTAATTCTACCAATTGGTAGTAGTTCCAACTGTGAATGAAAGACAGTTCTTTGACTCCAGTAAGTAACAGATTTTTATTTTCTGCCCCTGGGAAACTTTTGACATGTGCAAGTAAGCTGAGTATTGGTAAATCCATTTTTCATTCCTTAACTTTCTTGTGCCAGGATTGGATCAAAGAAACCATAGAGATGGTAGGATGAAGAGTCAAACATTTCCAAAATTATTGTAACTGCTACACTGCTCTTATTTATTCTTCTTATTATTAAGAAAAATTAATGACAGAAGAGTAGTAGATAATTAAAGCATAGAGTTATTCATCTTAATCACTTTGTTGTGATTGCATATAAAGTAATATGTAATGTGTTGCTGAAATTAGCATAAAATAAGACCTAGTGTTGATCATAGAATTGCTAGATATAAACACATATGGAATAAAAGAATTAAGGTCCAACATTTGTTGCAAAAAATTTGTTATTTATCTTGGTCAGTCATGTAACAAATATGAGTCTTAATTTTCTGGACCTCCTTAGTGTAGGGAAATAATTTTGACATAAAAGTCTAGGTGATTTATCCGTCTCTCCCCCCCACCCCAAAGAATAAAAACCTTGTTGCTGTCCAGTCAATTCCAATTCATAGCGAACAGGACTTTGAACAAGTTCTTCCTAGTTCTGTCATGGCCAACTAAGCAACACTGGAAGAGACCTAAATTTTTTAAATGTGGTGAATTGGAACAGTAACTAGAACAGGAAAAATTACGTGTTGAAGCCCTGCTAGAAACTTAATCTCCCTCTTAGAAAACAAAGGCAGCCTGTGCATTGCATAGCAAACAAATCTCTTGACCCACAAAGCATGAAACAGCGGTGTCCTGCTCAAAGGTGTTCGTCGACCACACCACTTTGAATGTGTGTCACTGTTTCAAACCTGTCAATAATAGATCTCCCACAACATGCTCCTGAAGGGCTCACTACACCTCTTCTGACTCTCTCATTCCAGGGCTTTGACCTGTAATTTTTTTGGATCTGGTTGTTTTTCTGGTTCATGAAAATTTTTAAAAAATATAATTCAGCTTTGATTTTGCTTAATTGACCATAGCTGAACTGGTTTGAATGGGCTTAAAGCCCTGAAAACAACCATATATGACAGAGTAGAACTGCTCCCTAGGGTTTCCAAGGCTGTAATCTCTAGTGGAGTAGACTGCCACATCTTTCTTCCTGAGAGAATCTGGGGTCTGAATCACTGACCTTTGGGTTAGCATCTGAGTGCTTTAACCATAGCACCACAAGGGCTCCTTGAATGATTTACGGGAAGAACCAAAATCTATATGAACTTAAGAGAGTATTCTTATTTTTATGTTTTAATTAAGGCACATAAAATTCTATGGTGGTGAATAATTTGTGTACAAATAATAGCTGTAGAATAAGTCCTGATCAGCCTGTTGTCTCAAGATGTCACCTGGTACCCCTAATGTATGCTGTCTTGATTGAAAGAGGAAGAATACATCCCACCTTTTCTACTCCAGATTGTGTTACTCCCATCTGTTTCTGTTGCTCTAGCAACTAGAAGAATCTGCATTTAGAGCTTCCTATATATGAAATCTAATTAAAAAGTTTGGGAAAAAAGTGAAAAGTAACAAAGTGACAATATGTAGTTTGCTTATAAAACTTTTTTCTTATTTGCTTATATCCAGATATTTGCTTTTTCTGCTACATAATTAAATAATAAGTATCCTAGTATATGAGACTCTTTATGTTCTAGGAGCCAGAACAACTTAATTTTCACTTTAACCCTATCAAAAAGTGTACTGTCTTAGGCCAGGTTCTCTAGAGAAGCAAAACCAGTGAAGCACGTGTATACATATATAGAGTTAGAGAGCGAAATTTAGCTCAAGGAAATGGCTCACACAGCTGTGGGTGTTGACATGTTCCAAAACTGTGGGTTAGTCATCAGGCTGGAGGCTTCTCCAGACTCACGTGATTGCAGACGGTGACAAACACAAAATAGGTCAGATGGCAGGCCACTGGCTCCTGTGGCTGTGAAAGCTGGCAAATCCAAAAATTTGCTGGTCAGGCAGCAGGCTTTTGGCTCACATGCCAAAACCAGAGGATCCACGGCAAAAGCCAGTGAGTTTTGGCAGAACACGCATATATATTGGATGCAGGCCACACTCTTAAGTAAACTGCCCTTAGAACTGATTGACTGATCACATCGGATCACATCATGGAGGTGATTACATTATATTACTTATGAAAAGTGATCAGTCCAAACAACTGAGGAGCCTAACCTAATCAAGTCGAATCATAACATTAACCAGCACATGTACATATAATCCAAGCAAATTATATAAACTCTGAGCCTATTTTCACACCTGTAAAAAGACAGATATTGTATAAGTTCTAAGTAAGTTCTATTTAGGATAATCATATCATTTATGTATACACATGTATGTAATAATGCATATACCAAAAAGCTATGAGAATTAAAATTTGCTCATATTGCATATACACAACTCTTTATTAGGGAATATTCCAAGCATAAAGAAGTAGAGAGAATGCATCATCAATGATACCCCATGTACATATCACCCAGTTTAAACAATTATCAATTTAAAAGCAATTTTGTCTTCTCTGTATACCTGTTTCCCTTTCTCCCTTATTATGTTGAAGTAAATCTCATGCATTATGTAACTTTATGCAAAAATATTTTGACAAAAATAATGTCATTATTCTACTTATATATGAATAATAATTACGTAATGTAAAAGAAAATCAAGTCAGTGTTCACATTCTTTTAATTGACCGATACAAGGTTTAAATACGTATTTTTATTTTTCAATTAGATTTAAACTAAGTCTATAGATTTGAATTTAATGCTATGTCTCTAAAATATCTGTTAATCTATAGGTTTTTTTTTTTTCCCTGTCTCTTATTCGTTGAAGAAGTAGGACAATTTGTCCCACGGAGTTATCTGCAGTTTAAATTTTCCTTGTTTCATTTTAATTTGCCAGTTAACATGGAGTCCCTGGGTGGCCAAGATGATTAAGCGCTTTAAAAACTACTAACTGAAATATTGGCTGTTTGGACCTACCCAGAGGCACCTCAGAAGAAAGACCTGGTGATCAGCTTCCAAAAGGTCACAGTCTTGAAAACCCTATGGAGCACAGTTTTACTCTCACTCGAGATTGCTGTGAGTTGAAATTAATGACAAACAGAAATTTGTTTTTTCACAATTTAGAAGGCTAGGAGTCCGAATTCAGGGCACTGGCTCTAGGGGAAGGCTTTCTCTTTATGTTGGCTCTGGGGGAAGGTTCTTGCCTTTTCTGCTTCTATTTCCTGATTTGTTCGAGATCTCCATAGGGCTTTGCATCTATTCTCCTCCTTCTCTGTTTTCTTAATCTGCTCCTTTTATATCTTGTAAGAAATTAACTCAAAACATACTCTACACTAATTCTGACTCGTTACAAAGACAACCCATTCCCAAATGGGATTATAACCACGGGCATTGTGGTTAGGATTTATAACACATATCTCTGGGGTACACAATTCAACCCATAACCAAAAAAATACCCAAAACCCAACCCGTTGCCGTTGAGTTGATTCCGACTTGAGTAGAACTGCTCCAAAGGGTATCCAAAGAGCTGCTGGTGGATTTGAACTGTTGACCTTTTGGTTAGTAGCCAGGCTTTTAACTACTGTGCCACCAAGGCGTCAACCCATAATAATACTTCAATAATCAAAGTGCAAATACGTTGAGGCTATTTCTAATAGGTTGTAGACATGTACTGTATATATTTCAGTCTTTACCAGAAAACTTAATTCTAAAACTAATCCTACTCTCTTTTCATTGTTAAAAGAAAGCCTCTGGACAATTCTTTAAATGAGAAATACAGTAAATGATTAAAAATTTACAATACCCATGTCACAAATACAGTAAATAATTTGGAAATAACCTTCCACAAATGTTCATCATGTCACATGAGTTCTTACTGTGGTAAAACTAAAACTTTAAAAAAATTCTCATTATTATTGTGTGTCTATTAAGCAATGTCTGTTAGGTCCAGGGAAACCCTGGTGGCACAGTGGTTAAGAGCTACAGTTGATAACCAAAAGACTGGCGGTTAGAATCTACCAGGATCTCCTTGGAAACCGTATGGGGCAGTTCTACTCTGTCCTATAGGAACTCTATGAGTCGGAATCAACTTGAAGGCAACGGGTTTGGGTTTTGTTTTTATTAGTCCCAGAATGAGCCCTGGTGGCACAGTAGTTAAGCTCTCATCTGCTAACCGATAGGTCGGCAGTTCGAACCCACAGCCACTCTGGGGGAGAAAGATATAACAGTCTGCTTCTATAAAGATTATAGCCTTGGAAACTCTATGGGGCAGTTCTTCTCTGTCCTACAGATTCATGATGATCTCTCTGAATCAGAACTGACTCCTTGGCAACGAGTTTGGTTTTAGGCCTAGGGCACAAGACCTGCTTGAGAGAATGGGGGATGTGGTGTCATTTCTGTTTAAGGAAATGTGAGCATGGCAAGGTAGAAGGAAAAGGAGTACACAGAGGGTATAACTTTGACTTTCAGAATAAAACACTTTGTGTAATTTATTTTACCCAATTTCTCTTTCCCTTTTTCCCTTTCCAATTATCTCTCTTATTCAACAACTATTACAGATCTCAGCCTCTGGCAAAAGCAGCACAGGAGAATGATTCCTCTGAGGGGGAAGCTCATGTGCACCCCAGATTGCCCAAAACCTCCTTTACATTTCGTGGCTTGAATTCCCAGAGCACATCACCCTTACAATAGCAGCTGTGACCTCACAATGATAAGTAGAAGCAAAATGTCCCAATCGTTTACGGTGACTTTATTTGAATCAAGGTCAGAACATCCGAGTTATCTGTTTAAGAATCCCTGATGAGGAATTGTACTGATTTTTACCTTTCCTCTGAATGAGTCCAAAATTCCAAGATGCCTTGTGAAACCGAACAGTGAGTTTGAAAATACAGATCATCTTCTTGGCAGCAGTGTCTTTAATCTTAAATAACAGACTGTGCATTCTTTATGCTCTGAAGTCAGCAATGAGTTGCTAGAGTAAAAGTAGCTGAAAAGAGGGTTGATAAAGGCCACTGGGGCTTTGGGTCCAGCTCTACATAAATAAACCAAAGTAGAGGAAGGTGCAGGGAACGGTTAATAAACAGAATAATCTAGAAAAGTAGCCCCTAGCACTGATCACAAACAGATGGAACTTCTATCATTCGTCCACTCAGAAGGCAGCCTTCTTCTTAGCTAACTCATGAACTTCATCCTTAACTAACAAAAATCTGTGATTATCTGATTACTAATAACTCTGCCTCTCAGGTGGGTTGTTAAAGCTGTCTGCCATCATATTTTTTTTCTTTGGTCTTAGAAGCTTGATATTTTAAATAGATAATGACAAATCAGAATCTCGAGAATCCTTGGCTTCTCCATCCCTGAGCCTCACCCTAATCAAATAGCTGATGTGCTCATATCAATCATTTTAATAGTCATTAATGATCTCATACTTGCTATGAGCCTTTTATTTTACATACTTTATCACTGAATTCTCAAAAACTCAGAAATTTTGTAATATTTTGCCATGATTATCCTCTTTATTCAGACAAGGAAAACAAGGCTTAGGAAAATTAAATACTTATTCTGAAGTTGCAAGCATGATAAATATATAGCAAATCAAAAGTTTACCTATTTTGTTGCAGGTACAATTTCACAGATATTTAAGCATTATGCATGCTTAATTGTAACTGACCAGTAATTGGGTTTGAATGATAACCAGGAAGAAATTGACAACATTCAATTCTGTGTGGAATGGCTTGATTAATTTTTTTGTTAAAATATCAATATGCATTATTATAATTTGCAATTTACATTGCTCTGTGTCAGCTCGACAGCACTGGGTTTTGGGTTGGGTGTCAGCAAAAGCCTCCGTTGGCATACCTAACATCACAATCTTTAGCTAAAAGTTTGAGTAGTGAGAGCTAATGAGATATGCATACCTGAGGTATAAAGGCACATGGGCATTGTTCTTTATTATTTTTCTCTATAATCTCCTGTGCATTTCCTGGTGGCAATAAAAATGATACAGGTATCATTTTTTTTTTTATCATAGTCAGAAGAAAGCTCCGGAAAAAGGAAAAGTGATTGACTTACTGTACCATTTTTTTTTTTTTTTTTGGAAAAGGACTGGAAAATTTGGAATGTAATGGTGATCTGGGTTCTGTGATATTTGTTTTCTGGTGGGAAATGCAGGCTACTACACGATTTCTCATGAACTCTGTATACTTGTTTAAACACACACCTAGAGGTGAACCAAAAAAACAGAAAAAGGGATAAAAAGCAACGGATTTACACTCTGGATGAGCTAAAGATAAAAAAGGTATTTTCCTGGTGAGGAGGCCTCATTTTTCTCACAAGAACCTTTAACAATGCCTATCATTGATTGCATCCTTGGCACTTAAGATAGGTGAGCGGCAGACAGAACAGAAATCAAGTAGCCATTATCATTACCATCATCCTCATTCATCAACAGCTTATCAGGGCTTTATGCATATGCTGAATGAAAAAAAAAAAAGAAACTATTAAATTTGGATTGATGGATAATTTTAACTACCTCACGGGCTTTCCATTGAACGACCTCTTAGAAGAGATTAGAATTCATCATAAACTCTGTCATTAGTGTAATCAGTAGACTTCCATTACATTTGCTGCTTATTTGTCAAAGGCATACCTATTGAAGGCTGTAAAAAATAAAAAAATAAAGTTCATGTGCTTTGTCTCTCGCAGGTTCTCAATATGCCAGAAACCATCAGTTACCTCATGAATGACAGACAGACCCAGGTAAGGCAAACCATGGCTCATCTACACAGCCTTCTGCATTCTTACAGGAGACTGAGCAGAACGCCATAGGAATCATCTGGGTTTTTATTTTTTTGCTGAAACATTTTGAAATTTTCCATAAACACAGTGGGAGAGAATTATTTTCATGATGCATGCCTAAAAAGACTATCGGTAAAGTTAGTGGTTTAAAAATATTTGCTTTTCTACCTGCTGACTTTCCATAAGATTTCAGAACACTCTTTTCTAATTTTCCCACAATCCATGTAGGAGTGAGAGTAAATGAGCACTGTGAACTAGTGGAGTTTGGTTGAGACCTGCTGTGCACTGTGTTATCAGTGGTTATTTCAAAGTCCAGCATTAATAAACACTCAACTCTATTTCCTGTTGATGATAGTTCTTTACAACATGCCTCAGGACTGAAAAAGGAAAATTCACTTTGTATTTGAATAGAGGACATTTGAATTTAAAGCCAAACTCTGGGTGGGCAAATTTATATCCAAGTGGCGGTAGAATAGTACTTCAGAGAAGACTTTCATGCTGTTATTTTTTTTCCCTTTGCTTATTATTGTCCTCCTAGTGTTTCTATGCATACTGAAAGTACCATATGCAGGCAGAAGCCAGTTATTTGAGAGTAATATCAATCGACTCCATGGCAACGGGTTTTTTATCAGTAAAGAGGCAAAAGATCAGGACAGCCCATTTTCCTTACTCCACCCTCATGCTCTGAAGGGGGAGACAAAGCCATAGGGGGCCTTGCCTAGGAGATAGTGAAACTGACTAAAAACCAATCAATTGTAAATAATCTTTTATAGATTTAACATTTTTCAAAAATAATTAAGTTTCATATCTTGATATTCTAGTAGGAAAAAGTATAGTCAAATATGTGTGGAAAACATATTTAGCAAAGTTGCCACGATGTCTTATGCTATCTAGATATCAGGATGTACCACCCTAAGAAACACTGGTATTTGCTAATGACTAGGGTCGCCTTGAGTTGGAACGGACTTGACAGCAAGTAACAACAACATATGGTATAGGTGTCGTTTAAGTTATTCAATAATTTCATAAAATGTGTGTGATACATCCAAGCAAGCATAGGATGAAGCACCTTAAAATCAATTGAATCTATTCAAGTAAGAATAGTCTTGTGTAGTATTTGTATAATATTTTTAATAGAAACTACACTGAGAAGCTCTTCACTTTCAAAGTTGTATACAGCAAAAAAAAAAAAAAGACTGCCATTAATAAAACACTAAAGTTGACTGCCTTAAGCATTTGAAGATAAATGTTATCATGCAATAGTGTTACTTGTTTTAGCTAAACTCCACTTGGTTCATCTACATAGAGTGTGATTTTTTTTATCCCTCTTGGTCACTGGGAACTTCACTCTTGGAGCTATTCCATGGTTTTCACGGGATGATTAGAAATAGGTTCTTGGTGTTAACTAGCTCACTAACTACATTAAAGAGTCTAATGCATAGATCATCTCCATTCAGTTTGAAACACTCATCAGTATGGATCCTAAACTCTTGAGGAGGATAAACATTTCACCATATCATATGAATAAGCTTGGGTTTTCTCCGATTTATATCCGGGTACTGGGTTCCAAAGCTATGTAGAACTCACGTTTTGTTGGGGCATGTGGTAAAAACAAATAATAACTCCTCCAAAGACGTACACGTAGTAATCCCCAAACCTATGAACATATTGCCTTATATGGCAAAGGGGACTTTACAGATGTGATTAAGTCAAGGATCTTGAGATGTGAAGGCTATCCAGGTGGGCCCAATCCCGTCACAAGGGTCTTTATAAAAGGAAGGGGGGTAAGAGTCAGAGAAGGAGATGGAAGGATGAAAGCATGAGACAGAGTAATGTAGCCATGACCCAAGGAATACACTAGGAGCTGGGAAAACAACAAAATGGATTCTCCCCTACAGCATTTGAAAGGAACACAACTGTCTATACCTCGATTTGAGTCCCTGTAAGACCCATTTTGGACTTCTGACCTCCAGAGTTATAGAATACTAAATCTGTGTTGTTTTAGGCCATTAGATTTGTGGTAATTTTTTATAGCAGCAGTAGGAAACTAATACACACAAGAAGATTTATAAAGATAAAAATAGTTACATTAATTTTTAATCTGGCTTCTCTTCTGACTGCTTCCTCTCATCTTATAATCAAGTTCAAGTTTTATTATCAAAGTGACAAGAGGTAAAGGAGGGCCTTAATATGTTGTTGCTTTGCTTTCAAGTGTATTTGTTTTTTTCTTTACCATCAAACTGCTTCCAAGTGATAACAAAATTTACAGTACTCTTCCTCCTTTCTAAAATTATTTTTCCAGTTGAGGCCTTTTTTAACCCTGAGTAATTTATGTAAATACTTTCCTAATTCTGTTATTTCTGATTTCTCTACCGTCTTCCAATTTACTATTCTCTATTTTTTTTTTTTTAAAGGCCAAAACCACTTCCTAAAACAAGGCTCTCAGTATTCTTCATTCCTGCTCAGAAGCTACAGGTGGCTTGCATTTGCACATGTATATTCTGAGTTATTCATTGTTTAGTTCGAAGCCTTCTAGAGTCTGCTTCAGTATAAGTTTCCAATGACTTCATTGACCCTCTGTATTAGTTTTCTAGTGCTGCTATAAGAGAAATACCAAAAATGGATGGCTTTAACAAACAGAAGTTTATGCTCTCATAGTTTAGGGTGCCACCCCCACGGGAAGGCTTTCTCTCTCTGTTGGCTCTGGTGGAAAGCCCTTGTAATTAATCTTCCCTTGGTCTAGGAGCTTCTTAGTGCAGGGACCTAGGGTCCAAAGGACACGTTCCACTCCTGGCACTTCTTTCTTGGTGTTATAAGGCCCCTCACCTCTCTGCTCGATTCTTTCTTTTATATCTCAAAAGAGATTGACCCAAGATACAACCTAATCCTGTAGATCGAGCCCTGCCTTATAACATAACTATCTCTAATCCTGCCTCATTAACATTTATAGAGGTTAAGACGTAGAACACATAGGATAATCACATCAGATCACAAACTGGTGGACAACCACACAATGCTGGAAATCATGACCTAGCCAATTTGATGCACATTTTGGGGAACACAGTTCAATCCATAACACCCTCTTTCTGAGAAAAATGGCAATGGGCAACTAAAACATATCTCAAATTTTGCTTTCTCTATACCTCTGCTTCATCAGTTTCACCAACTGACTCCTCTACTGTCTCTCCACAATCAGAAAATAGTTAAAATTCTACTTACCTATGAGGTGGAGCACACATGCCATGTTGTTCATAGAGTCTGTACCATAACTGAGTTTATCAGATGAGTCCAGAGACAGTTTTGAAAATGAAACCAAAACCAAAAACCAAACCCATTACCATCAAGTTGATTCTGACTCATAGCGACCTAATAGGACAGAGTAAAACTGCCCCATAGAGTTTCCAAGGAGCACCTGGTGAATTTGAACTGCTGACCTTTTGGTTAGCAGCTGTAGCTCTTAACCACTACATCACCAGGGTTTACAGAAGGTAAAAATAATGAAAATTAGATTTTTTTTAAATGTACATTTAGTGAAATATTTTTATTTTAATGTATACCTGTAAAATTCTCATTCAGAAACTTTGAAAATAAAATCATTTATCAAAATATCACATATATGCAAAAGTTAAAGTAAATTTAAAAATAATATTTATATAACATAAACATGGCATTAGATTTAGTAAATTGTCATATGTTTAATTGGTTTCTTATATATATATATATTTCCATTACTGTATCATTGGTATTTTCTTGAAATTTTTAGTAGTTATCAGTATGAACTTATCATTTGTAACTTTTCATAAAATTACCTGTTATCATCCACACTGCATATTTAGCTAATTGATTAAAGTTTTTTTTTTAACTTCAATTGTTTCTTCTCTGTATTTTTAAATGGAAAAAAAAGAGATATTTTATCTATACTTGTTGAGAATCCATAGCAAATTATGCTCAAAAGACAGCATTTTCCATTCTAAGTTTTATATTGAAATGTGTAAATACTTTAGCCCAATCATTTCTTTTTCTGCTCTTCCTCAGATTACCTTTCTTTAAAAAAGTTTTATAAAACAAATATTTTTAAATAACTTGCCTTTGGCATAATATAATTTTCTTAATACCAGTGCACATTATAAACTTATAACAAATTGAAATAGAAGCTCCATCAAAAATTCTTGACATAAATAAGAATATTTCAAAGTATAATTGGAATTAATATCATGTAAATCATCTTAGTTCATATCACTTGTTTTGTTTTGTCCCTCCTTTGCTTTTATAGGGATACATTTCAAAGTCTTCCTGTCTGTGATATTTGTGTACAAAAGTTGCATTTTGCTGAGATCTTTCTGTGAGGACTTCGTAACATATCAACTTGACTATTGTTTTTGGCTGTTACAGCGTCAGCTGGACTCGTGGCCACACAGTAGGATCTGATCATTGTCATCCACAGGATTTTCACTGGCTGCTATTTGGAAGTAGACCCGCAGGCCTTTCTTCCTAATTGTCTTAGCCTGGAAGCTCTCCTGAAACCTGTCAGCATCATAGCAACATGCAAGACTGTACTCACAGAGAGGTGGTGGCTACACATGAGGTGCGTTGACAGGCAATCGAACCTGGATATCATCGCACATGGGAGGTGAGAATTATATCCTTGAACTACCTAGGCTGAACTAAATCTTTTGGAATTTGCTTTTGTCTAATCTCTGATTAGGGATGGCCACAAGAATATTCTTGGGAGACTTGGAGGCAAAATCTTTTGTAGCTCACACTTACTGTTGCTCATTTGTTGACTCAACTTGGTGAAGCAGTAGTTGCGCATGCAAATACTATACTTTCCTCTTGATCCTCCTCCGCTTCACTGACTACTGTGCCAGGTGTTTATGTTTAGCTCCCTGACAAAACACATTGCTTCTGGAGAAGAGCTTATCATCGATATCAGAAAAACAAGAATGGGCACAAGCATCAGTCCACATTGATGTGTGTGAGTTCTAACCTGGGGTAACATTTCTTTCTTGGAAGCCTGCCCTGTGGATTACAAACTGCACTGTCATACAATGGGCTTACAGAGACTGCTTAACCATCTCCCACATTTGTGAAATCAATTATTTGTAACAAATGTTTACGCACACACACATAAATACAGAACACATACTCTTCTACTTATTCTGCTTTTCTAGTTGAACTTTGACTGATACGCTTTGAAAGCTGGAGATCTTGTCACTCAATTTGTTGAATACCCTAATTAAAAAGTTCCCTATTATTTTTGGACAAAATACAACCAAAATTTAGAGGATATGTTTACAAGTGAGTTTGGACTGTCATAGCACACATAGGTTTATTTGAAAAACATTTCTCCAAGGCAAATTTTGAAAATCCAGTATTTGCATTTTTATACCTTCAGTTTCTAATTCAATTACTCAATTTTCTTAATTCAATTATGAATTTGCTATAATGAGTTCCTTCATTTTGTAAGAACACTTTTTTCCAAATACATGGGTTTAATGGTAATTTATATTATTTTCACTACAAAAATAATTTTATTTTCAATGCTGTGTTATTAACTGGTTTTAAACTATCATTCTAAATACTATTTGAAGTTTTTTCCTACAAAATGAATTTACAAATTTTACTATGATTCCATCTATTTGATGTAAAATTTTAAATTATTAGAATTATTTCATATTTGCAGCATCTGATTTCACTGATATAAAACTTACAGAATTTAACTATTTGCTTAGTTCTTAGTCTGTAAAGTATTCATCCTTTTAGTAGCTAATGCTCCATTTTTCATACTTATACAGGGCACTGGGTTTTTGGGTATACAATAAATCTTGGGAAACAATAATAAATGGAATAAATTTAGAACAAGTCATTTGATATAAAGGATAAGTTATATATCACAGAATGATATATAAACATATTTTTTGCAGCTGTACATGCTAAATTGTCTTCATTCAGCACCCAAAGCCCATTGCCATTGAATTGATTCTGACTATAGTGACCATATAGAACAAAATAGAACTGCCCTATAGGGTTTCCAAGACTGTAATTTTTATGCAAGCAGATTACCACATTTTTCTCCCATAGAGTGGCTGGTAGGTTCCAACTGTTGACCTTTCAGTTAGCAGCTGAATGCTTGACCGCTGTGCCACCAGGGCTCCCTCTCATTCAGCACTCGTCGCCGTCGAGTCGATTCCAACTCATGCAGCTAAGTCCTCCTAAAAGAACTACTAATTTTGGAAGGGATGCTGTTTCTTCTTTAGCAAATTTACTTCTTCTAATATGTGATCAGTGAGGATACTATGAACTGTATAGTGATGAGAAACCAAAAACCAAAGCCACTGCGGTCGAGTCGATTCCGACTCATAGCGACCCTATAGGACAGAGTAGAACTGCCCTGTAGAGTTTCCAAGGAGCACCTGGTAGATTCGAACTGCCAACATCTTGGTTAACAGCCACAGTACTTAAGCACTACGCCGCAAGGGTTTCCACAGTGATGATAGAAGGAATCAAACTTTTTTTTGTAATTCAAAAGATTATATCAAATTTCTTGAAAATTGAAAGTTTAGTATTTCACTTTTTATTAAACATGCATTTTCATTTTTTCTCATTGCTTCAAAAAGTGTTAATTAAGGATAAAAGATGTTGCCAAGTAATAAAATCAATAGTTAGCTTTGTATCTTCTTGCATGTCATGGCACAACTATCTGGTAAGTAAGGAGGCCATTAAAGTAAACGGCATCGAGTATTTTCCACAGCACCATCCAAGACATGAAGAAATTAGAAGAAAGCTTTCATTTACAAGCACAAAAATTCTTCATACTCTTCTTGAGCTGTTTATCAAACCCATTCCTGATTCATTTAGTGCAAATAATAATAATATTTTATTGAAAAATAAAAATTTGAATAAATGTGAAACTGAATGGAAAATTGAAGTCATAGACATAAAAAGAGGATGTTGTGGACAATCCTGAACATGTAGCCACACCCCAAACAACATTAATCACAATTGATCCAGTCTGTTTTTCTTCCCCGAGGCCATTGTTCTTACAGCTTTGTGTTTTAACTTACCAAATTCTACTTTTCAAATTTAATGTAGCTTTTCAAATATCTGACTTCCTCAATAAATTTTAGCTTCTTGAAGAACAAAAAATATTAAATTAGCTATATTTGGCTATAGTGCCTTGAATACACTCAATGTGTATTAAATTGACATTGATTTTAAATGGATTATTTTAATGTAGATTTAGTATTATGTATTATGAGACTGAGTTTTATAATCAACTATTTCTCCTAAAGGTTGAAAGGTTTATCTTTAGTAGATTAAACATTCTAATGTTGATAAAAAATATACATAAGGTTCAGAATACTATATATAGGTAAGCAGTAGCCCAGTGAATTTCAAATACAGATAGCAACTGGAAAAATTGGCTCACTGGAAATATATTTTCAAAAAAGGCAAATATTTTCCTGGATTAGCAATGTCACTGGATCATCTCCCCATTTGCAACTAATATGTGATGTTGAATGCAATTGTAGCTCATATACTTAGTGTTTGCAGGGTGATATCAATGTGCAACAGGAAAATATTCTAACAATTATGATAAATTACAAAAGAATTTATCTTAATCATTAATGTTAGGAGCAGTACTTAGTTCATCAAAAAACTTGCTTCAAGGGATAAGGCAGAAAATTGAAGACATAAGGCAAAGATTAGTCCAAAGGACTAATGGACCACAACTGCCATGGCCTCCCTAGACTGAGTCTAGTACAAGAAGATGGTGCCTGGCTACCACCACTGGCTGTTCTGACAGGAATCACAATAGAGGGTCCTGGACAGAACTGGAGAAAAATGTAGAACAAAACTCTAACTCACACACACACACACACACACACAAAAGACCAGACTTACTAGCGTGACAGAGGCTGGAGAAACCCTGAGAACATGGCCCCTGGACACCCTTTTAGCTCAGTAATGAAGTCATTCGTGAGGTTCACCCTTCATCCAAAGATTGGACAGGCCCATAATACAAAATGAGACTATCATGGATTGAATTATGTCCCCCCAAAAATGTGTGTATCAATTGGGCTGGGCTGTGATTCCAGGTATTGTGTGATTTCACTACATGTTGTAAATCCTGCCTCTATGATGATAATGAGGGAGGATGGGGGACAGTTGTGTTAGTGAGGCAGGACTCAATCTACAGGATTGGATTGTGTCTTGAGGCAATTTCTTGAGATATAAAAGAAGCAAGCAGAAAGACAGGGAGACCTCACACCACCAAGAAAGCAGCACTGGGAGCAGAGTGCATCCTTTGGACCTGGGGTCCCTCTAATGGATTGAATTCTGTACCCCCAAAATATGTGTCAACTTGGTTAAGCCATGTGTGGTTGTCCTCCATTTTGTGACTTTCCTGTGTGTTATAAATCATAATCTCTGCCTGTGGTTAAAAGGATTAGGGTGGGATGTAACACCCCTGCTCAGGCCACATCCCTGATCCAATGTAAAGGGATTTTCCCTGGGGTGTGGCCTGCACAAACTTTTCTCTCTCAAGAGATGAAAGGGAAGCAAGCAGAGAGTTGAGGACCTCATACCACCAAGACAGCAGCACCAGGAACAGAGTGTGTCCTTGGATCTGCAGTCCCATTCCTGAGAAGCTCCTCAACCACGGGAAGATTGAGGACAAGGACCTTCCTCCAGAGCCAACAGAGAGAAAGCCTTTCCCTGGAGCTAGTGCCCTGTGTTTGGACTTTTAGCCTGCTTTACCGCGAGGAAATAAATTTCTCTTTGTTAAAGCCATGTGCTTGTGGTATTTCTGTTATAGCAGCACTAGATGACTAAGACAGAGACTAAAGGGCACAATAGCCCAGGGGCAAGGGCTAGAAGGCAGGAGGGGATAGGAAAGTTGGTAATAGGGAACCAAGGCCGAGGAGGGAGAGTGCTCACATATTGTGGGGTTGTTAACCAATGTCGTAATACAATATGTGTACTAACTGTTTAATGAGAAGCTAGTTTATTCCTTAAACCTTCGTCTAAAGTATAATAAAAAAGGAAAAAAAAAGTGCTTCAAACATGGAATTATAAATAATAATACATACACACTTCACACACTTTCATTTTATGTTAGATCATATAAATGCACATTCACTGTATCACCTTATGTTACAGACATATTTTTTCTTTACAGAGTTGTATGTTTTCTTTTTCCCTTTGTGTTGCTTTTTTGCATAAGCAATAACCCAATTTGGATCACCTATAATTTATTTCTTGTCTACAATACTTAATAAGACAGCAAGATTTTATTCTTTTACCACTTTCAAAGTTGTGCAGTATTCAAATTTGTTTTCAAGAACGGAATAAATGTATTTGCAATTAAAATTTTTATCTCATTAAAGTATGCAATTAAAAACGGAATTACAGAAATAACTATAACTGGCATATCCAGGCTTGGAAAGAAACACAGCTACTCTTAAGAGCATATAGCTCAACGGGTCAGAGCGGAAGTACACAAGGGGTCATACAAGTAGCTATTTGTAGTGAATTCTTACTGTGGTAAGTACATCCACTAGTAGGCTTTATAAAAAGGAATATAAAAGCAATATTTACATGAAGGCTAATTAATCCAGAGATTTTGTAGGTTGAATTTTTATTGTGCCTAGTGATGGCATATAATTGCCTCTGGCCTCTAGAGATATCATTTACCAGGTACAATGTGTACTGTAGAGGTTCAGTAAATATTTGGTAAGTTATTTAGGATAAAATAATGGCTACTGACACAATTTAAATAAACCAGACATGCACTCCTTAACATGTATCCATAACTGTAATTATCTATTTTCAAGGTCTTAGAATTATAACTTATACAGTCAATAAGATTATAGCTATTTGGACTACTGCTGCCTGGACTTACTTTCCGTATTATTTTATCTATACCTCTATTTCTAAAAATTAAGACAGACTCTAAGATGCACAGTAGGTTTAGTCTGTGGACTCGTACCTTGTGGACTATTTAATTCCTTTCTAAACTAATCAAAATGTTAGAAAGTAAAAAGAGAATATAACACACAAGATTTTGAAAAGATAATGGAAGAAACCCTAAGTTTATCAGAATTTCTATACTCGGCCTAAATCTATATCATTAAAGTGGGAGGGAAAATTAAGTCATTTTCAGACGCCAACTAATTCAGAAAATATACCTGTGACCCACACTTTCTTGTGAATCCAACTGAGTTTAAATGTTTTTTATTTTCATTGTTAAAAGAAAGTAATACACCAAGAAAAAAGAAGACTAGTGATTCATAAATTAAGGGCCTCATCCAGAGAACAGAGAAAACAAATTCCAGGATAAGAGCTGAGTAGCTGGCCTAGTGGGTAGATTGGGCAAAAAGCCTAGGACTTTAGAAGGGAAGTGGTCAGCAATTAAAGTAATTGATGAATGAAAACGATATCAGTGAGTCAAAATACTAGAACTGAATAAAAAATACTGGAATGGGCAAGGAAGATGGACAAGAACAGACATATAATTGTAGCTTTTTCTAATTACTTCATTACTTCCATTCTTTTTTTGAAGTTTTAAGTGCATCTATTTTTAAATTTCACCACGTGCCTTGGTCACGACCTCATAAAGAAACCTTATGTTATGACAGAGTCTTTACTTGTTGTCAGTGGGATATGAACTTTTAAAAAATGTTCTTTATGATTTCATGTTTATAATGCCTTAACAATGCTCTGAGCATTCTCTGATGACCTCTATTCAATATCTAGAAATTGGATTTAAATTTTGTGAATATTGGCAGAGTCAATTTTTTGAAAAAGTTACCTTTATTTTGATTAGATATAATGCTATGTTTGTACACACGGATTTAATTTAATTAGGGTGGAATTCTCTTGGGTTATATGTCTACCTGTGGAGGCAATGATGGAGGTTGAGGGGCTAGGATTTGTTACATGCTGGATTTACAAAGGACAGTGTACATAGATCGTGAACAATTTGGAGGAATGGACAATTTTCCCAGCTAGATTATTTTAATTAATCCCCAGATTTTTGCTTCCATAGCTCACTCTGGGATTCTTCAACTCATCTTGACTTTCTAAACCCCTAGTCCCTCTGAATTTCTTGGGCTCAGATCTGTTCTTTGCTCAACAAAACCCTCTTTACTGTAAATTGTATCTCTCCATGGAGAATATCTTGGACACTTAATAAAAACTGATATCTACTGTTCTTGTTGGCTTGAGTTATACCAATAGTATACACAACAGAAAAAACATTTCCTGGTCCCGTGTGTGCTATCTTCACAATTGTTGATATGTTTGAGTCCATTATGACAGCTATTGTGTCAACCCATCTTGTTGAGGGTTTCTGTCTTTTTTGCTGACCCTCTACTTTAACAAAAATTATGTCCTTTTCTAGCAATTGGTGTTCTCTAATGATGTGTCCAAAGTAAGCAAGACAAAGTCCTCACTTCTGACTGTACTTCCTCCAAGACTGACCTGTTCATTCTTTTGGCAGTTCACGGTATATTCAATATTCTTCACCAACTCCACAATTCAAATAAATCAAAAACAAAAACAAATAATAACAACAACAAAAAATTTGTTGCCTTCAGGTCTATTCTGACTGATAGCAATCCAACAGGACGGAGTGGAATTGCCCCCAAAGGGTTTCCAAGGAACAGCTGGTGGATTTGAACTGCTGACCTTTTGGTTAGCAACCAAGTTCTTAACCACGGCACCACCACAGCCCCACAATTCAAATACATTCCCCCCAAATCAATCACCAATCTATTTACTGTCTTTTCTACTTTTACTATCATTTTAAGGGACCTCTATGGAATATAGGAAACCCTGGTGGCGTGGTGGTTAAGAGTTATGGCTGCTAACCAAAGGTCGGCAGTTCAAATCCACCAGGTCCTCCTTGGAAACCCTGTGGGACAGTTCTACTCTGTCCTATAGGGTCGCTAGGAGTTGGAATTGACTCAAAGGCAATGGGTTTGTTTTTGGTTTTCTATGGAATAGGAAAGAAAAAAAGATCATTTCAAATATCCAGAATCTTTTTCTTACAGAGAATTATTTTGGAAATTTTTCTACAATACAGCATAGCATAGAGATCTTACACATTGATCTCTGCTCCAAAACCTACACAAATATTTATAGAAACCAGATAACTAGAGAAATGATTACAAGGGATGAGCAATGGCAGACAATTTTTATAGAAAGCAAAAAGAAAAAGAGGTAACTGCTTCAGCATACTTGGAAAAAAATGATACATAAATTACTTTGAAAGAAAACCCAGAGGAACCAAATCAATCCTGGCAACTGAAATTATCCATAAAATCTCAGGAGATAGGAATCTAGTCACCTGTATCTTCAAAAATTTAAGGAATGATGATACTGGGAAGACTGATTAAAAGTCAGCATCGTGGTTGAAATGTGCTTCCAATAATGTTCTGCTGAACACATTTAAAAGAAATAGATAAAACATTTTAAAAATCATTACTATGCACAAAGTGGATCTCGTTATTTGAAGGTGGAATTATATTAGTTATAAATGTATGTTGCAAACTCTAAGGCACTCAAAAAATTGAAAAATTAGTATAACTGATAGGAGATAGAAGACATACAATTAAATAATATAAAGTGCTCATAAAATTAGATAAGGCGAGGGGGCCAAGATGGCTGACTAGGTAGAAACTACCTCGGATCCCTCTTGCAACAAAGATTCGGAAAAACAAGTGAATCGATCACATACATGACAATCTACGAACCCTGACCATCAAACACAGATCTAAAGAGTTGACCTGAGTGACAGAGACTGAGAATGAACAACCACGAGGAAGCAGCAACTGTTTTCGGAGCCTGGAGCGAGTGTCCCAGTCAGGAAACCTTGGCGCAGGGCTTTGGACTGGGCGCAGGGGAGCTGAGCACGGCATCCTGAGAAGGGGCAAACACGGGGCGCAGCCCTAGCCCCCTGAACTGACCTCAGGGGAAGCCCAGCCAGTACACGCAGGCAGCGCAGTGATGCAGCTGACAGGAGGAGAAGTCACCGGGAGGCAGCAACTGGTTTTGGAGCCGGGGGGTGCGGCATTGCAGCCGGAGAAACTTGGCGCTCAGCTTTGGACTGGGAGAGGAGGAACTAACCGTGGCTGCTGAGACAGCGCAAGCATGGGACGTGGGCCTGACCCTCAGGGGCAATCTGTACCCAGCCAACGCACACATTCGACGCGCCACCCTCGGGATTCTCAGATAAAACAGTCATCCCAAGCAAGATAAGTAACTTTGTCTATATTCCAGGGTGCTGCTCTCTCCTATTTATCTGAACCCTCCCCTCCCCTTCCCAGGCGGCTTCATTAACATTGGAATTTCCTGAGCCAGAGGGAGAACTGCGCTGCAGTTTTTCTTTCCTTTTTTTTTTTGTTTTTTGGTCTTTTCCTAACCCATTCTCCTGGCCTAAGAGAAGCAGCTACAAAAAACTCAGGTACCAAAAATCCTTCCCTAATTGGACTAAAAACACAGAACCAGCTCCAGCCAAGCATATGTGATCCACAGTCTTGGGCTTTCATCCCTACAGGGAACAAGGTGGTTATTATAATGGAAAGGCATTTCTGATAGGGATCTGACTGTAATTGTTTTAGCAGATTACTGGAAAGATAAGTTTCCCAGGTCTGATATCTCTGCTTATTCAACAGAGCCCTCACTGACCCACAACAGGGAACTGAGGGCTGAAGCTCCCCCCAGACCACGTAGCCTCCTGCCTTAGGGGTCTAAGGAGGGTGACACCTACCAATCCGTAGAGGTACTTACAATGGGGCCTAAGGTACAGCTGCAGAGCCCACCCACCAAAGTGCTTTAGGAATAGAGACACACCTACCTCACTGGCACTTGGGGGAAGCCTGTCAGCATACTGCCCCCTAGAGTGTGAACCCCTGCTGCTACTAGAATCTGGTGCACACAACTATCACCACTACTTCTCTAGGTGGACAGGTGACAGTCTGCACCACACATTGGTGACCCCAAATCAGATTCCACTCAAGAATAGTGAATGGACTCTTAGGCTTATATATCTGGTAACAGCCCAAACCAGCTGGTAATAGGACATAAGTGGCTCAAGGACTACAACAATCAAGACAGAGCAATCTAGTAGTCCATCTACGTATATTGAAAGAAAACAGAACAATAAGACTCAGTGAGCAGATATGGAATAAATCACCACAATATCTTAGAGAAGGCTTGGAGATAGCAGTCGATATCAAACCACATAAATAAACAGACCATGATTGCTTCTACAACTTCCCAAACTAAAGAATCAAAATCTTTCCCAAATGAAGATACAATCTTGGAATTGCAAGATGCAGAATATAAAAAACTAATTTACACAATGCTTCAAGACATCAGGGATGACCTAAAAAATTAAATAAGGCAATCTACAGAAAAAGCCAAGGAACACACTGATAAAGCAGTTGCAGAACTCAAAAAGATTATTCAAGAACATAGAGGAAAAATTAATAAGTTGCAAGAATCCATAGAGAGAAAAGATTCAGAAATCCAAAAGATTAACAATAAAATTACAGAATTAGATGACACAATAGGAAGTCAGAGGACCAGACTCGAGCAATTGGAATGCAGAGTGGGAAATCTGGAGGACCAGGGAATTGACACCAATATAGCTGAAAAAAAGATCATATAAAAGAATTAAAAAAAAATGAAGAAGCACTAAGAATCATGTGGTACTTTATCAAGAATAACTTGCGTGTGATTGGAGTTCCAGAACAGGAAGGGATAACAGAAAACACAGAGAGAATAACTGAAGATCTGTTGGCAGAAAACTTCCCTGACATCATGAAAGATGAAAGGATATCTATCCAAGATGCTCATTGAACCCCATTTAAGATTGACCCAAAAAGAAAATCACCAAGACATATTATCATCAAACTTGCCAAAACCAAAGATAAAGAGAAAATTTTAAAAGCAGCCAGGGATAAAAGAAAGGTCTCCTACAAAGGAGAATCAATAAGAATAAGTTCCGACTACTCAGCAGAAACCATGCAGGCAAGAAGGCAATGGGATGACATATATAGAGCACTGAAGGAGAAAAACTGCCAGCCAAGGATCATATATCCAGCAAAACTCTCTCTCAAATGTGAAGGCGAAATTAAAACATTTACAGATAAACACAAGCTTAGAGAATCTGCAAAAACCAAATCAAAGCTATAAGAAATAATAAGGAAATTGGTCAGAAAATCAATAATATCAGATACCAGCACAACACAAGGTCACAGAACAGAACATCCTGATACCAACTCAAATAGGGAAATCACAAAAACAAATTAAGATTAATTTTAAAAACAAAAAAATGCTCAAAACAGGGACTCATTGAAGTAAATATGTAAAAGATCACAATAATCAAAAAGAGGAACTAAATACAGGTGGCATAGTACTGCCATATGGAGAGGGATACAAGGCATATAGGACAATACAAGTTAGGCTTTCACTTAGAAAAAAAAATACTAAGGTAACCACAAAGAGGTAAAACAACTCCATAACTCAAAATCAAAACCAAGAAAAACGTAACGACTCAGCAAACATAAAGTCAAATACTATGAAAATGAGGAACACACAATTTACAAAGAAAAACGTCTCAGCACAAAAAAGTAAGTGGAAAAATGAACTTGTCAACAACACACATAAAAAGACATGAAAACGACAGCACTAAACACATAAAAAAAAAAATACTTATCTATAATTACCCTGAATGTAAATGGACTAAATGCACCAATAAAGAGACAGAGAGTCTCAGACTGGATAAAGAAACACGATCCGTCTATATGCTGCCTACAAGAGACACACCTTAGACTTAGAGACACAAACAAACTAAAACTCAAAGGATGGAAAAAATATATCAAGCAAACAAAAAGCAAAAAAGAAGAGGAGTAGCAATATTAATTTCTGACAAAATAGACTTTAAAGTTAAATCCACCACAAAGGATAAAAAAGGACACTACATAATGATTAAAGGGACAATTGACCAGGAAGATATAACCATATTAAATATTTATGCACCCAATGACAGGGATGCAAGATACATAAAACAAACTTTAACAGAACTGAAAAGTGAGATAGACACCTCCACAATTATAGTAGGAGACTTCAGCACACCACTTTCGGAGAAGGACAGGACATCCAGTAAGAAGCTCAATAGAGACACAGAAGACCTAATTGCTACAATCAACCAACTTGCCCTTATTGACTTTTACAGAACACTCCACCCAACTGCTGCAAAGTATACTTTTTTTCCTAGCTCATGTGGAACATTCTCCAGAATAGACCACATATTAGGTCATAAAAGAAACCTTCGCAGAATCCAAAACATCGAAATCTTACAAAGCATCTTCTCAGACCATAAGGCCATAAACGTGGAAATCAATAACAGAAAAATTAGGGGAAAGAAATCAAATACTTACAAACTGAACAATACCCTGCTGAAAAAAGACTGGGTTATAGAAGACATTAAGGAGGGAATAAAGAAATTCATAGAATGCAACGAGAATGAAAATACTTCCTATCAAAACCTCTGGGACACAGCAAAAGCAGTGCTCAGAGGTCAATTTATATCGATAAATGCACACATACAAAAAGAAAAAAGAGCCAAAATCAGAAAACTGTTGCTACAACTTGAACAAATAGAAAGTGAGCAACAAAACAATCCATCAGGCACCAGAAGAAAACAAATAATAAAAATTAGAGCTGAACTAAATGAATTAGAGAACAGAAAAACAATTGAAAGAATTAACAAAGCCAAAAGCTGGTTCTTTGAAAAAATTAACAAAATTGATAATCCATTGGCCAGACTGACTAAAGAAATACAGGAAAGAAAACAAATAACCCAAATAAGAAACAAGATGGGCCACATCACAAAAGACCCAACTGAAATTAAAAGAATCATATCAGATTATTACTAAAAATTGTACTCTAACAAATTTGCAAACCTAGAAGAAATGGATGAATTCCTAGAAAAACACTACCTACCTAAACTAACACAATCAGAAGCAGAACAACTAAATAGACCCATAACAAATAAAGAGATTGAAACGGTAATCAAAAAAATCCCAAGAAAAAAAGCCCTGGCCCGGACGGCTTTACTGCAGAGTTCTACCAAACTTTCAGAGAAGAGATAACACCACTACTACTAAAGGTATTTCAAAGCATAGAAAATGATGGAATACTACCTAACTCATTCTATGAAGCCACCATATCCCTGATACCAAAACCAGGTAAAGACATCACAAAAAAAGAAAATTACAGACCTATATCCCTCATGAACATAGATGCAAAAATCCTCAACAAAATTCTAGCCAATAGAATTCAACAACATATCAAAAAAATAATCCACCAGGACCAAGTGGGATTTATACGAGGTATGCAAGGCTGGTTTAATAGTCAAAAAATCATTAATGTAATCCACCATATAAATAAAACAAAAGACAAAAACCACATGATCTTATCAGTTGATGCAGAAAAGGCATTTGACAAAGTCCAACACCCATTCATGATAAAAACTCTTAGCAAAATAGGAATTGAAGGAAAATTCCTCAACATAATAAAGGGCATCTGTACAAAGCCAACAGCCAACATCACTCTAAATGGAGAGAACCTGAAAGCATTTCCCTTGAGAACAGGAACCAGACAAGGATGCCCTTTATCACCGCTCTAATTTGACATTGTGCTAGAGGTCCTAGCCAGAGCAATTAGGCTAAACAAAGAAATAAAGGGCATCCGGATTGGCAAGGAGGAAGTAAAATTATCTCTATTTGCAGATGACATGATCTTATAAACAGAAAACCCTAAGGAATCCTCCAGAAAACTACTGAAACTAATAGAAGAGTTTGGCAGAGTCTCAGCTTATAAGATAAACATACAAAAATCACTTGGACTCCTCTACATCAACAGAAAGAACATCGAAGAGGAAATAACCAAATCAATACCATTCACAGTAGCCCCCAAGAAGATAAAATACTTAGGAATAAATCTTACCAAGGATGTAAAAGACCTATACAAAGAGAACTACAAAGCACTACTACAAGAAATTAAAAAGGACCTACTTAAGTGGAAAAACATACCTTGCTCATGGATAGGAAGACTTAACATAGTAAAAATGTCTATTCTAACAAAAGCCATCTATACATACAATGCAATTCCGATCCAAATTCCAAAGTCATTTTTTAATGTGATAGAGAAACAAATCACCAACTTCATGTGGAAGGGAAAGAAACCTCGGATAAGTAAAGCATTACTGAAAAAGAAGAAGAAAGTGGGAGGCCTCACTCTACCTGATTTCAGAACCTATTATACAGCCACAGTAGTCAAAACAGCCTGGTGCTGGTACAACAACAGACACATAGACCAGTGGAACAGAAATAAGAACCCAGATATAAATCCATCCACATATGAGCAGCTGATATTTGACAAAGGCCAAGTGTCAGTTACTTGGGGAAAAGATAGTCTTTTTAACAAATGGTGCTGGCATAACTAGATATCCATTTGCAATAAAATGAAACAGGACCCATACCTCACACCATGCACAAAAACTAACTCCAAGTGGATCAAAGACCTAAGCATAAAGACTAAAACGATAAAGATCATGGAAGAAAAAATAGGGACAACCTTAGAAGCCCTAATGCAAGGCATAAACAGAATACAAAACATTACCAAAAATGACGAAGAGAAACCAAATAAATGGAAGCTGCTAAAAATCAAACACCTATGCTCATCTAAAGACCTCACCGAAAGAGTAAAAAGACCACCTACAGACTGGGAAAGAATTTTCAGCTACGACATCTCCGACCAGCGCCTGATCTCTAAAATCTATATGATTCTGTCAGAACTCAACCACAAAAAGACAAACAACCCAATCAAGAAGTGGGCAAAGGATATGAACACACACTTCACTAAAGAAGATATTCAGGCAGCTAACAGATACATGAGAAAATGCTCTCGATCATTAGCCATTAGAGAAATGCAAATTAAAACTATGATGAGATTCCATCTCACTCCAACAAGGCTGGCATTAATCCAAAAAACACAAAATAATAAATGTTGGAGAGGCTGCGGAGAGATTGGAACTCTTACACACTGCTGGTGGGAATGTAAAATGGTACAACCACTTTGGAAATCTATCTGGTGTTTTCTTAAAAAGTTAGAAATAGAACTACCATACAACCCAGAAATCCCACTCCTCGGAATATACCCTAGAGAAATAAGAGCCTTCACACAAACAGATATATGCACACCCATGTTTATTGCAGCTCTGTTTACAATAGCAAAAAGCTGGAAGCAACCAAGGTGTCCATCAACGGATGAATGGTTAAATAATTGTGGTATATTCACACAATGGGATACTACGCATCGATAAAGAACAGTGACAAATCTGTGAAACATTTCATAACATGGAGGAACCTGGAAGGCATTATGCTGAGTGAAATTAGTCAAAGGCAAAAGGACCAATATCGTATAAGACCACTATTATAAGATCTTGAGAAATAGTGTAAACTGAGAAGAACACATACTTTTTTGGTTACGAGGTGGGGAGGGAGGGAGGGTGGGAGAGTGTTATTTACTGATTAGTTAGTAGATAAGAACTACTTTAGGTGAAGGGAAGGACAATACTCAATACACGGAAGGTCAGCTCAACTGGACTGGACCAAAAGCAAAGAAGTTTCCAGCGTAAACTGAATGCTTCAAAGGTCAGCGGAGCAACGGAGGGGGTTTGGGGACTATGGCTTAAGGGGACTTCTAGGTCAATTGGCAAAATAATACTATTATGAAAACATTCTGCATCCTACTTTGAAATGTGGCATCTGGGGTCTTAAATGCTAACAAGCGGCCACCTAAGGTGCATCAATTGGTCTCAACCCACCTGGATCAAAGCAGAATGAAGAACACCAAGGTCACATGATAACTAAGAGCCCAAGAGACAGAAAGGGCCCACAAAGTAGAGACTTACATCATCCTGAGACCAGAAGAACTAGATGGTGCCCGGCTACAACCGATGACTGCCCTGACAGGGAGTACAACAGAGAACCCCTGAGGGAGCAGGGGATCAGTGGGATGCCGACCCCAAATTCTCACAAAAAGACCAGACTTAATGGTCTGACTGAGATTAGAGGAATCCCGGCAGTCATGGTCCCCAAACCTTCTGTTGGCCCAGGACAGGAACCATTCCCGAAGACAACTCATCAGACATGGAAGGGACTGAGCAATGGGTTGGAGAGCGATGTTGATGAAAAGAGAGCTACTTGTATCAGGTGGACACTTGAGACTGTGTTGGCATCTCCTGTCTGGAGGGGAGATAGGAGGGTAGAGAGGGTTAGAAACTGGCAAAATTGTCACGAAAGGAGAGACTGGAAGGGCTGACTCATCAGGGGGACAGTAAGCAGGAGTATGGAGTAAGGTGTATATAAGCTTATATGTGACAGACTGACTTGATTTGTAAACTTTCACTTAAAGCTCAATAAAAATTATTAAAAAAAAAGGAAAAAAATTAGATAAGGCAAACTGACTTGATTTGTAAACGTTCACTTAAAGCTCAATAAAAATTATTAAAAAAAAGGAAAAAATAGATAAGGCAAACTGACTTGGTTTGTAAACGTTTGCTTAAAGCTCAATAAAAATTATTAAAAAGAAAGGAAAAAAAAATTAGATAAGGCAAAAAAAAGAGGATAAAAAGAAACAAAGAACCAGTACGATGGGTATAACAGTTACATGGTAGATATTAATCCAATTAAATCAATAATCAATTTAGCTATGAATGGTCCAAATATACCACTTATAAAGCATAGATTTTCAGAGTTGATTAAACAAAACAAACAAACAAAAAAAGAAAAAGAGACCAAGATGAATGTAGTTTATAAGAAACCCATTTTAAATGTAAAGATTCAGGTTAAATATAAAGCAGTAGATAAAGATATGCAATACTAATAAAATAAAAATAAAAAGTAGTTATACTAATTTCAAGAGAGGCAGACAACTGAAAAAATGAAATTATTGGTACTGAATTAAGGCATTACATAATAATAAAAGAGTCAGTTCCCCAAAAGCCATTATAGTCCTTGATATGCATGTGCCTAACAACAAAACACCAATATATCGAGGCCAAACTAACAGAATTGTTAGCAGCAGTAGACAAATCCACTACTGTAATTGGAGATTTGAACAAACTTCTTTCAATAATTGATAGATCAAATAGGGAGAAAATCAGGAGAGATGTGGTTGATCTGAACAGAAGTATCAAACAGTTTTATCTAATTGATATTTATTTAATACTCCATCGAACATCAGCAATATACACACCCTTGTCAAGTTCAATTAGAACAGTCACCAAGATAGACCACATTCTTGGCCATAAAACAGACCTTAACAAATTTGGCCATAAACTAGAAATCAATAACAGAAAGATATCTGCAAAATTCCCATATATTTAAAGATTAAACAATATACCTCTGAAAAACATATGGATCAAAAAACAAATCTCAAGAAAAATAGAAAAAAAATTTTGAACAAATGAAAATACAAATTAGCAAAATTTGGGTGATGCAAAGAAGGTAGTGATTAGAAAAATTTATAGCATAGATGCTTATATTAAAAAAAAAAAAAATTAATGTCAGTAATCTAGATATTCCCCTGAAGAAAGCACATTAGGAAAAGCAATTTAAGCATAAAGAAATGAAAAGAAAAGAAATTTTAAGAAATACAACAGTAATTAATGAAATTTAAAATGGGAAAGCAATAGAGAAAATCAAAGAACAAAAAAGCTGGTACTTTAAAAGGATTACTGTGATAAAACTTTTTGATAGACTAACCAAGTAGAGGAAACCCTGATGGTGTACTGGTTAAGTGCTACGACTGCTAACAAAAGGGTCGGCAGTTCAAATCTGCCAGGTGCTCCTTGGAAACTCTATGGGGCAGTTCTACTGTGTCCTATCGGGTCGCAATGAGTTGGAATCGACTTGATGGCACTGGGTGTTTTTCTATTTTAACCAAGAAGAGAGTAAAAGAGAGGAAGGAAGAGGGAGAAGAGAAATCAGAAATGTTGTGGGAATCATTAACTGCTAATCCCATGGACATAAAAAGCATAATAATAGAGCACTATGAACCACACGACATCCACAAATTTGACAAGTTTGATGAAATGGACCAATTTTTTGAAAAATACAAACTAATAAAATTTATAAAAGAAAAACAGATTATCTAGATAGGCCTATATTTATTAGAGAAATTTAATAATTTATGCACCTCCCCCCCAAAAAAGTACCAGTCTCAGATGGTTTTATTGGTGATTTCTGCTAAATTTTTAAGGAGGAAATGACACCAACTGTTCACAATCTATTTTAGAAAATAGATGCAGAGATGACACCAGATAAACAAATTACAAAAAAACAAAAACTTCAGACCCATGAACATAGGTGCAAACATCCTCAACAATTATTAGAATATTGAATACAAGCATGCATAAAAATTATACACCACAACTAAGTGAAAATTATTCCAGCTATGAAAGGCAGGTTGAACACTTGAAAACATATCAGTGAAAACCAGGACATCAACAGGCTGAAGAAAAATAATTCTTACGGTCATGTCAATTGATAGAAAAAAAGCATTTAACAAAATCCAACACACACTCATGAAAAAAACTCTCAGCAAACTAGGGATAAAGGAGAACTTCTTGGACTTGTTAAAGAATGTCAAGAAAAAATTTACAGTTAGCATCATCTTTAATGACTAGAAATTAGACACTTTCCTCCTAACATTGGAAATAAGGCAAGTATGTCTCTCTCATCACTCGTATTCAACTTCATCCTGGAAATCTTAGCTAATACAATAAGGCAAGACAAGGAATAAAAATATATGCATATTGAGAAAGAAAAACTAAAGCTGTCTTTGTTCACAGATGGCACAATTGTCCATACAGAGAATCTCCAAATACAGACACACACACACACACACAAACTGTTGGACCAAAAAGAATAGAGCAAGTTCTCGAGGTACACAGTTAATATACAAATTTCAAGTTATTTACTATATACCAGCAATGAACAATAGGAATTATCTTTTAAATTTAGTTTTTTAATTGAGGTTCAAATCACATACCCCAAATTTACCATTTTAAAGTGTACAAATCAACGTATATTCACAAGGTAGTACAATCATCATGACTATCTAATTCCAGAACGTTTTCATTCTCTATAAAATAAAACCACAAACACATTACCAGTCACTCCTTATTCCCCACAAACCCCATAACCTGAGAAACTCAAATGTACTTTTGTCTCTATGGATTTGTCTATTATGGACATTTCAGGTAAATGTAATTCATACAATACTTGGTCTTTTGTGTCTGCTTTATTTCACTTACATAAAGTTTTCAAGGTTCATCCATGGTCCATCATTCCTTTTTATGGTGGAATCATATTCCATCATATGGATATAGTACATTTTGTTGATCCATTCATCAGTTGATGGACATATGAATTGTATCTATTTTTTGGCTTTTACAAATAATGCTGCCATGGACAACATTGTATAAATTTTTTTTGTGTGAGCATACACTTTCTATTATTTTGAGTAGGGGAATTGCTGGGGTCATATATATATATATTTTTTATGATAATTCTGTGTTTAACATTTTGAGAAACTGTCAGTTTGTTTTCCCCAGTGGATGCACTATTTTGTATTTCCATGGCAATGGATGAGGGTACCAATTTCTCCACATCCTTTCCAACATTTGTTATTGGTTTTGACTAAAGCAGTTCTGGGTTACAAATGTCTGATTTACGGACAACTTGCGCTTGCTCTTTAATATTATGTAAATTTGCCCTCACTTTGAAAAGATTGAACTGATCCCTAAAAAAAAAAAAAAACTCACAACAAATTCTTTATCAAAACCACCTTCATTTGCTGCACATCCGGGTTTTAAATGACTGAAAAGGCTTCAAGCCTTTTCTTAAACTAAATTAAAGCTAAAGAAGCGTACGCACGTGTTCTGACTTACCTGTAAATTCTTAAATACACACTCAGGAATGGATCTCATTCGCCACCTGGTGGAAACTGCATGTATAGTCATTCTAGGGGACATGAAGTGAAATCTTATTGTGGTTTTGATTTGCATTTCCGTAATGGCTAATTGTGAGACAAAGAACTCAGTTTGGCCGTTAACTTTGGTTCTTGGGAGATAACACTTGGAATGGCCTGAGTAATTGAGATAATTTTGTTATCTAAAAACTACAAACAACACTTGAGGATTTGGAAATGAGTGTGAGGCTGGCCAGGTCACAAAGACCATCTGGTCAGCTAACCTCAGGAAGGGAAGTGGGGTATGATTTAATCAGTTATGTGTATTCAGTGATGCCCCAAATCATATCTATGCAGTGACACCAATAAAAGCTCCGGACATGGGAGTTCAGAGAGCTTCCTGGCTGGTGAACGACACTGATACAAACAGGAGATTAGTGTGGCCATTTGGGACACAGAAGGTCTGCAATCAGAACACTCCCAGACCTCTGTGAGTTATTCCAGAAAATGATTGAATAGTGGGAGCCATTAGGTGAAAGTGAAGAAGCCCAGGGGGGGCCCATGAGCTTGCGGCTGGAACCCTGAAGGAGTAGTGGGAAAACTTCAAGTTTATAACCAGCAATTCAGAAGTAAGAGTTCCATGTGGACTTCTGAGCTAGCAGCTGCCATCTGTCTATTTGGCAGTCTGAAGGATGGTGTCCTTTTACCTTGTGAGATCTGATTTAGCTCTGAGTGGCTAGGGCCAGAGAAAGAAGTGCTGCATGTGTGGCTGAAGTTAGAACTGAACCAAAAAAAAAAAAAAACCTGTTGCCATTGAGTCAATTCCAACTCATAGCAACCCCAGAGGACAGAGTAGTACTGCCCCATATGGTTTCCAAGGAGTGCCTGATGGATTTGAACCACTGACCCTTTGGTTAGCAGCCATAGCTCTTAACTACTGTGCCACCAGGGTTTCCAAAAACTGAACAGGGAAATGGAAAGTGTGAATTTGTTATACCTTCATAGCTGGGAATAGAATAATGGGAGTCTGAGATTTCTCCAAGACACAGTTGGCATGCGAGGACTGATTTATTATCCTCCTGCCACTAATAATATGTGATAATCTTTTCATGTGCTTATTGGCTATTTGTCTATATTCTTTGGAGATATGTCTGTTTTAATCCTTTGCCCATTTTTAAATTAATTGCTGTATTTGTCTTTTTATTGTTGAATTGTAAGAGTCCTTTTTATATTCTGGATACTATGGTCTTATGGCATATACGGTTTGCAAACGTGTTATGCCATTTTAAGGGTAATCTTTTTGCAGCATTGATAGTGTTCTTTGATGCGTGAAAGTTTTAAATTTTGACTAGATTCGATTTCATAGTTTTTTTCTTTGACTGCTTGTACTTTAGATATCACATCTAAAACGAACCATTACCTAATCCAATTTCCTGGAGAATGTTTCATGTGCCATCTGAGAAGGATGCGTATTTTTCAGTTGCTGGGTAACATGTCCTATAGATATCTGTTAGGTATAGTTGCTTTATACTGTTTTCCAATTTTTCTATTTCCTTATTCATTATCAGTCTAGTTGTTCTACGTATTATTAAAAGTGTGGTTTTAAAGTTTACAACCCCTAATACCGCATTGCTTTTCTGTCTTCAATCGTGTTAGTTTATCTTCACAAATACTGTTGCTCCTAAGTGCATATGTGTTTATAATTGTTATATTTTCTTGATTGGTTGAATCTTTTCCTGTGATCAAAGTCCCTTTTTTCTGTCTCTAGTAAAAATTTTTGTCCTAAAAATTTATTTTGTTTGATAGCCACTCCTGCTCTCTTTTAGTTTCCATTGCATGCTTTATCTTCTCATCTTTTACTTCCAACTTATTTGTACCTATAAATCAAAAGTGTGACTTTCACAGACAACATAAAGTTGGATCATACTTGTATAAACACTTTCTTACAATCTCTACCTTTTAACTAGTGTTTAATCCATTTAAATTAAATTCTATTTCTGATGAAATAGGGTTGCCTGCATCATTTTACTTTTTTCCTATTTTTTTTTACCTCATTTGTTTCTGTTTCTTTCATTACTGTCTTGTTATGTATTAAATACTTATTTCCTGTATACCATTTTAATTTCCTTGTTGTTTCTTTAACATATGTTTTTGAGTTATTTTTTTAAGTAATTGCTATGGGGTATAAAATTCATATCTTGATTTGTAACAATCTGGTTGGATTAATATTAACTTAGTTTGAATAGTATTGAAGCACTTTGCTCCAGTATAGCTTCATACTCTCCTCCTTTTTGTTATTGTGACAAATTATATCTTATACGTTATGCATGCATTAACACAGTTTTATAATTACTGACTAATGCAGTTGTCTTTTATATAGAAAACAAAGTTTTACAAACAAAACATACAATTATACCGTCCTTTATATTTATTTATGTTGTTATTTTTGCCAGCTTGAAAAGGCACACCCATGATGACAGTGAAAAGGCCAATAGTTGTCAGGGGCTCAGGGTGGAGGTGAAAAGGGATATATAGGTGGAGAACAGGGCATTTTTAGGGTAATGCAACTATTTTGTATGGTGCTGTAATGGTGGACACATGACGTCATGTATTGACCAAAACCGGAGAACACAAAAACTGGACCCTAATGTAAACTATGCACTTATGTTAATAATAATGTACCAATATTGGTTCATCAATTTTTAACAAATGTACCGTGGGAATGCAAGATGATAATAATGGTCTGCAGTATGCTGAAGGGAAAGGGGTACATGGGAACTCTCTACTTTCTGCACAATTTTCTGTAAACTTAAACCTGTTCTAAATAATAAAGTATATTGAAATAAATAAATAAAATGACCCCAAAAGGATTAGAGAAATTGACAAAGAAAGATAAAATAGCCTTCTTATAGGACATACCTCAAATATGGCAAAGAAAGATTGAAAGCAACGTCATGCGTCCACCATTACAGCACCGTTACAGAAATGATGTGCGAAAAAGGAAAAAGTGATATGATTACATCATTTTCTGATAAAATAGCCCTTAAGACAAAAAAGGATTTCTAGAGGTAGAGATATTACATATTTATAATATATTTTAAGTTATTAGAATTATGCATAATTTAAGACACATACGAGCTTGATAAGGTAGTGTCAAAAATATATAGCAAAAATCAACAGAACAACAAAGAGATTAAGCAAATCTAGCCTGGTTAGATGTGTTACATACTTCTCTGAGTAAATTACTGGTCGAGCAGATATGTAAATAAAGGCATGGAAGATTCAAACAATCCAATCAAATTTCTTGATCTAATGGTCATAGATATAATACTGAACTCAATACTTGGCAAAGACACAATCCTTTTGTAAACACATGGAAGGTTGATCATATGCCAGAATATAAAGGAAATTAAAAAATATATACACTAATTAATATTACAAAGACACCATAAAAGAAAACCCCCCTGCGTTTAGCATTTTAAAAAAGACATTTCCAAATAAATTATGAGTTAAAGCAGAAATTATCTTAGATATTAGCAAATAATTTTAACTGATCAATGACGAAACACTTTATACCTAAAATTATAATATATAGCTGATGTACTCTTTAGAGGTAAATTTCTATTTTTAAAATGCATATATTATAAAAGAAGGAAAGTTAAAAATTAAAGATATCAGCACCCATCATGTAAAGTTATAAAAGGAAAGAAGAAAATACATTCAATAAAAGTAGCAGGAAAAAAAGAAATAAGAAGCAGATATTATCGAAATAGAAAATCAAGTGAACATCAATAAGCCAAAAGAGAATCAACAAAATTATGCACCTTGAAAAACCTGATCAACACAGAAAAAGGAGGTACAAATAAGCAACAGTAAGAATCAAAATGAGGCCTAGTGCTGTGTCCCTGTGCAGCCAATCCTCCCTGTAGGCTTAGGAAGACGATTACCATCCAGTCTGTTTCTCCTTTGTTTTCTTTGCCCCTGCCTGATGGTGGGTAGGAGCAGACTCTGCAGGCTGTAAGCCAAAAGAACCACTTAAACAAGTGAAGTGTTCAGCAATCGTGTTTTACTTTATTGTTAGATCAGATGCTTCAGGTCATCCAGTTGTTCAGAAGTACATAGCAGTCCTCTGATGAGTTCCATCCACTTAATAGACCTCTTTCCCAAACTGTTTCAACAGACCTCAGCTACCTACAAATTGCTATCCAAAAGAACACTTGGTGAATAACTACAGCTCCTACTTTATCATATATAAACACTATCTGACCAAGTCAAAAACAGCATCCCAATACTGCCATAAAACAAGTAAAAAAAAAAGTTGCTTTCCAGGCCATACCCACTCATAGCAACCTCATGTGTGTCAGGTCAGAGTAGAACTGTGCTTCACAGGGCTTTCAATGTCTAATTTTTTGGAAGTAGATCTCCAGGCATTTCTTGTTTGTTGGTGCCTCTGAATGGACTCAAACTGTTAACATTTTAGTCAGCAGCCCAGAGCAATAACTATTTGCGATAATACTGACACACTACCACCCCTAATTAAAAATAGTCCATTGTCTGCAGAATGGTCAAATACCACATTATATCATACATGTCTGTTCATAGCCCTTTTTATTCTCTTCCATCTCATCAATGATATATGCATACATTTGCATATATTATTTATCTGTCACATGGGATTCACGAAAATTTCCTAAATTGCAAGATAATGATGGCTAGTTCCCTACCCAAATAAATTTTCCCTTTCTTCTTTGTAACATGATTATATTCAGGGTAGCAATGTAAACAGCTTGAAAAAAAAAAGTTTCCTAGTCTCTGTTATAGATTGGTATGGCCAGGTGGCAAATCCATTCCAATAAGTTAAAAATTTTAATTGTGTGAAAGTTTTGGAAAAGCTACTTACAAAGGTGGCAGAGAGCTCTTATATATCTTTTTGCTCTTTCCATTCCTTCTTGCTTTTTTGCTTAGAACCTAGAGGACCGTGAGGCAAACTTGAGTATGGAAGGCTGGGCTAAAGACGGAGCAAAAACAGAGAAGGGTATTGGTTCCTCATAAGCAAAGAGCTGTTAATATCAGATCAGACATGCCTACCTCTGAACTTCTTTCACAGTCATGATAAATAAATGAATATATTTTAAGATGTTATTTTTTCCTATCTCTGTTACTACAAAGTAAAGCAACTTCTCTCAAATATACAGTGATTATTGACTTTCTACTTTAATTTCAGATTATTGTTTATTTTGGAGGCTGTTTTATCTCTCCCTAAAATTGAATTTCCAGCATCGTTCACCTGACAAAATATTTTTTACCTTTTTGGTCCCTGCCCAAATAGCATATAAAATATAAAGCCTTCCCTGATGTCTGTCTTCCACTCTAAGTTACTGTTTGCACTACCTCCTCTGCTTTGCTATCATCAATGCACAGTATATTGGGTCACTATGAGTTGAAAATGACTTAACAGCACTTAACAAAAACAGCTGTCCATATGAGAGTTGTGTAAGAATTTTGAGAGTACAGATCATGCTATCCATTTTGTATATAACTTATGTTTATCACAGGAACCACATAAAAAGTACCAATTTATACCATACACATATGCATATGATATTCAGTTTCAATATTAAATTTTGATTTTTTTTAAATCAATGAAAGTCAATCATAGAGTGCCCTTAGAGTGTCACCTATATTGAAATACATCATCACTTCCCCCGAAAGGAACCAAGATTTTAGTGAGAATTTCAAAATAATAAGACCAAATCATAATGTATTCACTTCCAATCATTCCTAAGTTTGAACAAACATGTTTAAAATGGTAATTAGCTACCTAGACAGTTCACGTGGTTAACCACCTCAATTTAAAAATGACATTTAATCAAGGGAAAATGTGAAAGAAAAATAGCATTTCAGTATATTTCTTTCCAGTGTTTATTTATTTTGCATAATAAACTACCTAGAGAACTTCATATGTGAATTAATTCAGCCAGGATTTGCCAAAAACTTGGTTAAATATTTCTACTTGAAGCTTATTTGGTGAACTCACCAGTCCAATCCAAACTCACATCTTAGTCTCCCAAACTAGCTCATCTTTCATTTTGCTGGTATCTGTATGCTACCCACTACTATGTTTTCACACCCCCCATGTATAAGATAATGAAATATCACTTTTCTTTGTTATCTAAATCTATGTTGTCTACCATGTTTCTTTAAGTATTTTCTATTAAAATAAATAAATAGACAAACAAACAAGCAAATTGCTGTTGAGTGGATTTCAGCTCATGAAGATTCCATGTGTTTCAAAATGTTTTGGAAGGAGAGCTCTAGGCTTTTCTTCCAAGGCACATCTGGATGGGTTTGAACTGCCAACCTTTCTGTCATAACCCAATGATTAACACTTTTGGAGCCCTCATGTCACAGTGGTTAAGAGTGTGGCTGCTAACTAAAAGGTCAGTAGTTCGAATCCACCAGCCACTCCTTGGAAACCCTATGGGCCAGTTCTACTCTGTCCTGTAGGATCACCATGAGTCGAAATCCGCTTGAAGGCAACAGGTTTGGTTGGTGGAATTAACCTTTTACAACACCCAGGGAATGCTAAGTATCTTCCATGTCCATCCCTTAGGGTCCATTTCCACTGTTACCTCACCAGTTCACAGCTTCAATTATTGCACTATATTACTGGTTTTATGCCATATTATCTGACCTAGGATTTACAGTGTCTTCCCATTGCATAAAGTTTAAATTTTTATGGCTTCAAAGGCTTCTGATAATTTTTCCATGTGGCTTGTCACCTTGCCTAACATACACCCTCTGCTGTGATCAGGTAGTATCTTCCTCTAAACTTTTATGTGAGCATTTAATCCCAAAATGTGTGTGTTGCTGTATATTGTGTAGCCTCATATGCCTTACCTTATGTATGCTTGTCTTTCCAGTTATGATTTTAAATCTTTGTGCTTTTCTAAGTTTTTCCTATCTGTAGTCATTTTTTCATGTTGTTAAAAGTCATTGTTATCAACTCTTCCTTACTGCTTCTAATAAGTTACCTTATTGTGCAGATGATGACGTGAGTAGTTTTGTACTCTTCAATAGAATGTAATTTTGGGGCTTTGTGAACCTCTCATTTAGAGGTTCTTTGTCTCTGAATGGCTGCTTGGTTGTTGTGTTGTGCTGTTAGGTTGTCTGTTTGTAAGCCATCAGATGTCTCAACACCGGTTTAGGAGAGAATGGCAGAGTCAATACAAGATGAAAAATTATATTACTTAACAAAAGAAATAAGAGTGATATTAAATTCATGGACATGTATTAAGTGGTTGTATTATTCTCAAGGAATCTTAATAATATATAATGAAATCTTCACTAAAACATTTGGAGATAGGTGTCCTAATTCCATATTTACAATAAAAGGAAATTGAAATTGAGAGGTTATTGTTTGCCATAGGTTACCTACACTGCAGATGGCAGTGCAGATGTAGGTAATCAAATGTATTTGACCCAAAAGCTCATTGTATTCCTATAACAGAGTTTCAAGATCTTATCACCACTGAGGAAAGGTTTTGGTTTGAAAATAAGAGAAATTATTTGAAAGTCATGTTGAAAAAGTTGTTTTCTCAGACCCCTATGGTAGCACAGTAACTTGAAATCCTAGAAAAGAAGGATGAGACCCAATCTGTACTTAAAATAACAAACAGATAACAAATAAGGATTAGTCTCCTTTGTACCTAGAATCTTCAAGGAGCTGAAGTTTTCACCTTCTCTTACATCTGAAAACGATTGCCAAGCATATTACACAGCTGTTGTGGACATAAAAAACATAGCAGCAGTTTATTTGAAGAGTAAAATTTACTCATTAGTTTCAAAGTAATAACTCAACAAAGTCTTTTAATTGGTGATGGGCATTTAGGGAATATGATGAAAAAAAAGATCACTGCACAATTAATTCTTTTTTTTTTGTGGCTAATGGACACAGGTTGATTGCACTTACAAAGTCAATCACAAATTAACAAGATAACCTTTATGCAGTTAACCCAGTACAAATAATACATGGATTAATCAGTCCTTCCCACCGCTAGCAGCCTTGTCAAAAAAACAAAAAGATCAAACACCAAACAGTAAAAAACAGGGACCAATGAAGGGGAATATATTAATTCTATTGCTCTCCTCAATGAGTGTCATGGATTGAATTGTGTCCCCCAAAAATATGTGTTGACCTGGTTAGGCCACAGTTCCCAGTACTATGTGGTTGTCCTCCATTTTGTGATTGTAATTTTATGTTAACGAGAGTTAGAGTGGGATTGTAACACCCTTGCCCAGGTCACGTGCTGATCCAATGTAAAGAGAGTTTCCCTAGGGTGTGGCCTGCACCACCTTTTATTTTTCAAGAGATAAAAGAAAAGGAAAGCTAGCAAGCTAGCAGAGACAGGGACCTCATACCACCAAGAAAGCAGGGTCTGGAGCACAGTGAGTCCTTTGCACCCGTGTCCCTACTCAGAGAATCTCCTAGTCCAGAGGACGATTGATGAGAAGGTCAACAGAGAGAAAGAAAGCCTTCCCCTGGAGCCCATGCCCTGAATTTGGACTTCTAGCCTACTAAAAAAAATATATGAAAGCCATCCACATGTGGTATTTCTGTTACGGCAACACTAGATAACGACGACAGTGAATTTTAAATGACATGTATAAAACAGTATATATATATTTCTTTATTTCTGTTATGTGTATTATTGTTATTCTGCTGAGAAGTTTGAATATTTACTAAAGTATTAATAGAACCTTATGCAATACAATCTGAGGAAGTCTAGTCATTAGATTTATAACATAAATCTCAGGCATGCTTGGGGGAACCCTGAATCATTTACCTGTGTAAGCAAAGTCAGAACCGGAGGTACCAACTCTAAGATCTGCATGTATCAGGATATGGTGTATAGTTCATATTTTGGGAAATGTCTGTTTATTTTTTTCATTTTTCATTTATTTATTTTGCCTCATTTAATTAGAGCCCAAAACACAATTCAGTGGGAAGTTCTTTTTTAAATTTCTCCTTTTCATCTCATCTCCTTACCTAGTTGCTTGCCTTTTAAAAATGTAAATAAATAAATAACTTAAAAGTCCCTTAATTGTTGATGGGCAATTTAGGAATCTGATGAAAATACGATCACTGCATAATTAATTAGTCTTGTAGTTAATAGACACAAGTTGGCTGCAAGTACAAAGTCATGAAAATCACCATTGACTTTTTTAGGGATGAAAATAAGGGGTTATGTCTGGTCACTCATGAGTACTCAGCATTATTGATAACTCCCTCATGAAGAAACACATTCTGTACGAATAAAAAGAGAAGTCAATTCCTTCTGATAAAGCTTCAAAAGTAAACTATAACAGAAAAAGACTAACAAACATAGCCATGCTGATGAAGTTTACTGTTCTTAATTTAGTTTTATAATATTTCTGTAAACATTACATGTTATAAAAAGGATGGTTTATTTTCAGACTTGTCTCATTGCTATTTAAATGTGATTGGTTTACTCACTATTCCAAATAAAGTAATTTTAATCTCTTATAGTCTAATTGGAGGCGTAGTAGTTAAGAGCTTGACTACTAACCAAAAGATCGGTAGTTAGAATCCACTAGCCATTCCTTGGAAACCCTATCGGGCAGTTCTACTCTGTTCTGTATGGTTGCTATGAGTTGGAATCAACTGGACGGCAATGGGTTTGGTCTTAGTTTTTTGTAGTCCAATCAGGAGCCCTGGTGGCTAAATGGGTAAAGTGCTCAGCTGCTAACTGAAAAGATGATGGTTCAAACGCACCAGTCACTCTACAAGGGAGAAGACCTGGTGATCTTCTTCCATAAAAATTTGTTCCTAGGAAACCCTAGGGGGCAGATCTACTCTGTCCTATAGGATCACTTTGATTTGGAATCAACTCAACAGCACTCAACAATAACATACTCTGATCACATTCCATCTGAGTTGAGCAAACGAATTGAGAAAGAGGAGTACATAGTAAGCAGTGACAATTTAAAATTGCAAGGACCCCAAGAGATAATCTGTTGCCACCTTCCGTTATGAACATGAAGACATCCTAGAAAAAAAGTTAACTACTCAGTCCAATATCATAGAATTATTTATTGCCCCAACCTAACACTTTGTAATTTCTTTTACTTCGTTCTTTCCACAACACCATGCTGTTGACCAAAGCAACTTGTTATTCTGACATGATTAAGGGATTTCAAATTTCAGGCTATTGTAACACTGCAGTTGACATAGTATTTTGATTTAGAGGTTTTACAAAGTCTTAAATGGAACAATTATTCCACTTTCTGGCAACATATATCTGGATATCTAAAAGCGTAGTTAGGTCCTGAGGGTGCTGCCTCATTATGCAGTGCCCTGGAGTAACTATTATTCAGAAAAAGAAGGAGAGAGAAAGCTGTAAAGTCTAACACATTTTGTATAATGTGTTATTTTGGTTAATGCATTTTTTGATCAACACAACATATCAAGTCATCTGGCTTTCAGTTTGCCTTAATAATATCTTCTGAGTATACTAAAATAAGGCATTGGTGTCTAGTTAAAAAAAAAAAAAATCTAGTTAAAGACATTATAAATCACCATCATCAATGCATCGTGTTCATGTCATTAATTGCATTGTACTAACTGACGGCGATTTTTTTCTCATGGAAAAATCAACTCAACTACATTTGTAAATTCAACTCGATTGTTACTCGTGGAATGAATATATTTAAAATTTGTATCAATATGATAAAAAATAAAATTTGCCTGGAGTTAGAAAAACATTTGGTATTTGCCTAATTAAGCACAAATACTTACAGATGATGATTTTTCATTTCAAATTAGAAAGTATTTAGTTCTTCATTCCCAAAAAGCATGTTTACCTGGAAAATTAATGCACAGTCAGATACTAGAAAGCTACTTAATATATTTTGGATCTCCATATTAAATATGACAAGTGGAAAGCAAATATAATCAAAGTTAATGGTCCTATTACAAAAAAAAAAAAAAAATCTTTTCTACTCGGAATAGCCATTGTCGATGCAGAGCAGTTGGTAGCCTCAAATAGACCTAATCCAAAACTAAACACTTCATTTAAGTGACATGGAATTCCTGGGTAGTTTCATATATCTGTAACACTCAACTAACAGTCAGAATGTATCCAAATAATTATGATAGCAAATCCTCTTTAAATAAAATGAGCATATTTAACAACCAGACATACAAGAAAATATCCTACGTAGCATAAGATGAGTGTGAAAAAAAAGTAAATTGATTTTAGAATCATTGGTCTAAATACTACTGTTGACAGAAATGTCTTAAATTTTTAGGATGATGGCTACTGTCACTAGGAGGCTGAGATATGCTAATTATTTTATAAATAAAATTTTACTTAGCAGTACTCTCATTACATTTTATGCATGTAAAAAAAAATTTTTTTTTTTTTATACATATAGTTGAAGTTGATCTGAGAGCTACATTTAGCCACACTGTCACATATCTGTAACAAAGATACAGAACTGACCGTCATGACAATGTTGGAATACACTATAACATCATCATAGCAGTTTAATGAAATGCACAGAAAATATGATCTGAGTTATTTGACAGTGTGCCTGCCAATTGCTAATCAAAAATGTATTCATGGAAGTTTTTCCTCAGTGTCTCAGAATCTGTAGTTCTAAGGTTTATTTCCTACCATTAAAAGAATAACATGTATTTACAATCCAAATTTCACAAGAAAACTGAACAAATGTAAGGAAAGTTAATTTGTTAGAATTATACTTATTTAACTGATACTTACTGAACCATATATGATCAAAATAAATTAGTTTATTTTTACCTGAATAATAACCAGAAGAGCAATTTAGAGCTTTACATTAAATTCGTAGAAATCCAAACCCAGAAACAAACGAAAAGGCTTACATAAATGGTACTGTGTTACACTACAAAGGTTGCCTCGGAGGTGGTCCTAAGATCCCAAACAGCCACAAGACTACTAGGATGCAAGCTCCAACCAGTAGCATCAACCCCTTTACAGTGCTACATCCATTTGATCTGCTCAGGCTTCACACGAAATACTTAGCAAAGTGCTGGCAAATGAAAGCCATTTAATTACCCACAGAAAAGGGACAGCAAGTAACAGGAACCATTCCGTGGTGAACAGAGCCCTCTGTCTCCGAAAGGTCTCTAAGTGAAGATAGAGACTCTTCTATGCGGACCCCCGCTTTGTACCCTAGGCAAGAGACCAGGAAATCCTTCCCTCATCGAGTTTTATGCTCCATAGGCTATGTGCCTTACTGCATGGATTTTCCAGCCTGACCACCCAACAAGGGGGTATACTTAGATAATAGGTGCCACTCCAGGATTGTAACTCTAGCCCTGTTAGTTATCTAGACAGATTAAGCTTCAAGGGTGGAAGTGATTTGTTCCTGAAGCCTAGAGATATTAGCTGGGAGAGAGGAACAGGGTGCAATTGTAGCTGTTTGGACCATTCAAAAGGACTGCTTACTTGAAAGAATAAGTTATATTTTGAGTATTAGGTTATTGTATAATGGAGCAACTTCCAAATGCTTCTATAGAATGTTCTCCTTTGTGTACATGTGTACTGAAAAATCAGCAACAATTGATTTTCATTGAGTTAAAATTTAAAGTAACTAAAGGCAAGGACCTCACCAGATATTGTAGTTTCATTTTTAAATTCTAGGATACTTTGATTTTTTAGAATATGTGTCTATCAACTAAAAAGCCGCCAAAATTTGACACTGCTTGAAATGGAAATAATTTCAAGTTTCAATTTTTGTTGTGTGGTTGCTTTATCACTGCCATTGTGTTAAATAGGAATAAGTCTTGCAGAGTACGAAAATGAGACATGCTGAGAAAGTGAGCCAAATGTACAAAATCAGGAAGATATGACCCAGATTATTATGTTTAGACAAATGCAGTGATTCCCATATGGCTAGAAAATGCCATGTTTGCTCGTGTTTGAAGGAGTGCATACTGCGGTGGGGCTGAGGATTTGAGGAAATAAATTAGAGAAAAAGGCTAAGTCAGAATCTTAGGCATTGTTTACTGTAGTAAGGAATTTGGACTTTGAGTCAGAAGCCTCAAGAAAAAGTAAATGATTGCATTATCATATGTGTATATAGCATATATATAAGCACCAAATAAATATATTAATATGATCAGGTTTGTCTTTTTTTTGTTGTGTTCACTATTAATACAATTTAAAAGAAATTAAAAAATATATATGCCTTGATTATTGGTTGGGTTTGATTTTGTTAGAAAAGAAAATAAAAGCAAAGTTAATTATAATGGGCATTTGAGTCTTTATATATTCAATACCCCAGCTGCTTATTTTACCTCAGATTATCATTTACTTCAGACTGCCCCTGCACTTATTCATGTTAATGGTTTCCTTTAAAATAAAAACAGGTTTTTATTAATAATTATACAGATTTTTAACTTTTATATCTGAGGACAAGCATATATTATAAATATTAATTTAATTTATTGTATAAATAATTATATGTAATATTGCTTATTTGCTAAATATCTGCCAGGTACAGTGCTAAACCTTTAATTTCTATTTTTGTAGCTTAAATTGTTAAAACCATCTTAAGAAGAAGCTCACAGATATTAGCTCCTCAGGCATACTCCCTATTGTGCTGGTTGAAATATGAACATTGTTAATATTTTCTCAGGAATAGTACATATGTGTCGTGTGTAGAACAGAATTGCCACATTTATACATCACTTGGCTCTTCTTCAAGAAGATTTGTTCCTGATTCATTATATTTTTAGGATGTACGCATATATGGAAATCCAGCAGTTCAGCGAGGTCATGTGAGATCATCTAGGGCATTGTGAGTCTGGTGAAAAAAGGGGACTCAAAGATAGAATGAATTCACTCCTCTTGGAATGCAGAATAATCTAATTTTTCTTATTCCTTTCCCCCTGGATCTAAATGCTTCTGTCATCTTATTTAATTCTCACTTACTTTAGATTTTGTGGTAGTACAGTAATTCAATGTCATTTAATAATTTTTTAAATTATAATTTAAGTATTGTGACTTAAACATTTCCACCTTATTTTTTTTTATAGTGTCCAACTCTTTAAAGACAGACACCAACTGATAGTGCAGTAAGGAGAAGCAAAGACCTACGGGAACGTGATCTTGGAACCCTGTATGCAGGAGCAGAAAATCTGAATTTGAAACCATTTAAAAAATCCTTTCTCTGATTACTAATAATTTCCATGTTTTCGAATCTTAGCAGGCACCATGTTATACTGTATTCTTGTGTAGCTTTTATCTTCACTGTTGTTTTCTCCTTATTTCTAGCTCACGTTTCTTTTAACGCTAGGCCTAATTATGTAATTTTTTAGAGGAAGGCTTAACTTCTTACTCCTGATAATTTCTTACATGTAGATTGAAATCCAGTAGGTAGAAAAGATCTTACTTCTCTCCACAGCTTTATTCCATCACAGAGAAAATAAAACAATTTATCTGATTGGTATACTAGGGAAGAATAGAGCAGTCATTTATAGGTCATATCCAGCTTTTTTCCTTGAAACCAAAGTAGCTTCAGAGAGCAGGTTTTCTACTCTGCCCCTTCAGTGGTACTATATTGCCATCTCTTTTTCAATGCCACTGAAGAAAATGTTGTTGTAAATTGTAAATTGCCAGTGAGTCACTCCTAACTCAGGGTGGCACCATGCACAATGGGATTGAACCATTGTGATTCATAAAGTTTTCATTGGCTGATTTATTGGAAGTAGATCAGCAGGCATTTCTTCCTAATCTGACTTAGTCTGGAAGTTCTGCTGAAATCTGTTCAGCATCAGAGCAACACATAGACAAGTGTTAACTGTGATTGAGAAGCATTGGTCAGGAATCAAACCTGGGTCTCATGCATTGATGCAAGAATTCTACCCTGAACCACCACCATCCCCACACAAGGAGATAAAAAGGTAAAATTTAAATCCAGCTATAACAATAGAATGGAGCCCTGGTAGCACAGTGGTTAAGAGCTTAGCTGCTAACCAAAAGGTAGGCAGTTCGAATCCATAAGCCACTCCTTGGAAACCCTATGGGACAGTTCTACACATCCTAGAGGGTCGTTATGAGTCAGAATTGACTCCACGGCAATGGGTTTGGCTTTTATAGCAATAAAGGAGGAAACAGCCTTTAGCTACAACTTGAATTAAGATATGTGATCATAGAAAAGAAAAAAAAAAAATACTTGCATAGAAAGTAAACAAAAGTTTAAATCCTGGATACCTTGACAATCAACGTGATTTAATAAAACCCAGTTGCCACTGAGTTGATTCTGACTCATAGTGACCCTATAGGACAGAGTAGAGCTGCCCCGTAGGGTTTCCAAGGAGCACCTGTTGGATTCAAACTGCTGACCTTTTGGTTAGCAGACATTGCTCTTAACAACTACGCCATCAGGGTTTCCTAACATTACAAAATGACACATTCAACCTTCAAAAGGTTAATACTCTAGGCCGTCAAATAGAATTAGGTGTGACTTGATTAAGTGAGAATAAGATAAATTAGAAGTTCATCCGTGGCCAGGATATTGGACAGTGTTCAACCTAGCCTACGTATTTATCTATCATTTCTGCAAACACACTCTCAAAAGTAGAAAACTACATTTTCAAAGTTATTTCTCACAATAAGGGTCAGAGTTCTATTTTGAAGGCATTTAAGCAACAAGGATACTAAAGTATTTCAAGGGCATAATCTTCGCCACAGGAGATCTAATTAGTTGCTTGTGGTCATCCCGAGCCTTCTCCTGAATACATCTGTCCTCCTAGATGTCCAATATCCCTCCATCTGCTTTGTCAGCTATATTCTTAAAAGCACAACATGGAACATGGAAATCTGCATATTAAATGTTTAGGTCTTAGGTTAAAAATTCACAGAAGAGAAAGAAATGATGGAAAAGATCCCTACTGAATAAGGCATAAAATAGCATGAATTAATTGTCAAAAGCATACGTGATGCACAGAAGGCTACAAAACAAATGTGCATAAAGTGAAAGTTCCATGAAACATTCAGGGGGAGGTAATGTTTTATTTTTTAAAAATAGCAAACTAATATAATGAGATGGTTTACATGTAATTGCATTTGAGGACTAGAGCTTTAGTCCTATTACTTTAATTTTATTAGGTGTCAAGTTTGGACCGAATGTTATATTCCGTTAGTAGTACAAAAGTCCAGAATATTGTACTGAATTCTGGTATGGTATATGAAGTCTTTTTCTGCATATAGTTTATCCTCCAAACAAAACTCTCAATCCAAATCAATCAATAAACAACACCAGAAAAGAAAAAATATGTAGTTGGGAATGAATTGAAAGAGTTAAGTGTAAACCAAAAAACCAAAAACCATTGCCATCGAGTCAATTCTGACTCATAGAGACCCTATAGGACTGAGTAGAACTGCCCCATAGAGCTTCCAAGGGGCGCCTGGTGGATTACAAACTGCTAACTTCTGGTTAGCAGCCGTAGCACTGTAACCAACTCTGTCACCAGGGTTTCCTGGTGTAGTTAAAGTGTAAAGAAAAATAAAAAATCCATTCATTCACAACTTTAAGAGCTTTCTTCATTATTTCAATCATGGAAGTCACCTGCATAACTCACTTAAAATTGTGATATTTATGAATTATAGATATTTCATACATGTGAAATACTGTATGTGAAAATATACAAGGCTTATCTAATTTCATTCTCTAAGTGTTCCTTAAAAAATACATTGGAAGTGGCTAGATTTCCTGTCTCTTTTTATCATTCAGTAGTCAACTGACATTCCACAATATCTATACATTATAGAAGAAAGATGAGTAGGCATGATTTTCTAGGAAATTTATGAAACTCCTTAAAAGGATCATGAAACTTCTTCAGTGGATCATATGAAACTCACTTGGAAGTTTTATCTATGATTTAAAGCCAAGTAGAAAGTTGAAAGCTTGGCTACTAACTAAAAGGTCAGCAGTTAAATCTACCAGCCGCTCCTTGAAAATCCTATGGGGCTGTTGTACTCTGTCCTACAGGGTCGCTGTGAGTAGGAATCAACTTGATGGCAATGGGTTTAGAAAGTTGAGGTTTACCTCTGTTTAATAAAGGGCCTACAGATGTGTTATGCAAAGGCTATCAGGTTTAAGGAGGAAGGGATCAGAAGGGAGAAATTAAAAGTTTATTTACAAATAAGGAAATCAAATAGCCTACCTTACTTAATCAAAAACAGCCTTTAGTAGTAAATTTTATTATGAGCCAGTTGAGAAAGATTGGAATAAATGGTAGAAACCTATAAAGAAAATAAAGGAATTGAACTGCATACTATCTAAAATTGTGAATAAATAGTCTAGGTTACTGGGGATTTAGGTTACTGGAAATCCCAGAATTGCATATCAAAATGAGTGTGATGATAAAACTATAATTTATATCACTAGCCAGATTACCTAATATAAAACCGTTAATGGGGGTGATAAGCTAGACCAAGTTATAATAGAAGGATGAAAATCCTCATCTTGACAAAATTTTGATAAGACCTAATTGATTCTAATACATTAAAAAAAAAAAAATTGGTAGTATTATCTAGGGGAACAACAATTCTTAAACTAAAAGCAAACAAACAAAATATGATTTCATTCTGTACTAGTGAACAAGTTACATTTTAATATAGCCATTTAAGAAATAAATGATAGACCACTGATCAGTCAGTGTGTCACACTGTGGTATATTGGGTTTGCTGTGATGCTGGAAGCTATACCACTGCTCTTTCAAATACTAGAAGGTCACCCATGGTGGACAGCTTTCACCAGAGCTTCCAGGCTAAGACAGACTAGAAAGAAGGACCTGGCAGTCTACTTCTGAAAAATTTGGCCAGGGAAAACCTTATGAATAGTGGTAGATCACTGTCAAATATAGTTCCAGAAGATGAGACCCTTAGGTTGGAAGGCACTGAAAATAAGACTGGGGAAGAGGTACCTCCTAAAGTAGAGTCGAGCTTAATGTCAGGAATAGCGTAAAGGTTTAGGGGCCTTCCTTAGCTGATGTGGCAAGACTCAAAATGAGAAGAAACAGCTGTAAGCATCCATTAATAATCAGACAACAGAATGTACCAAGTATGAATCTAGGAAAACTGAAGTTGTCAAAAATGGAATGGAACACAAAAAGAGCAATATCCTAGGCATTTAGCTGAAGTGGGCTGGTATTGACCATTTTGTATCAGACAGTCATATGGTCTACTATGCTAGGAATGACAAATTGAAGAGAAATGGAGTCACATTCATCCTCAAAAAGAAAATTTCAAGATCTACCCTGAAGTGTAACACTGTCAGTAATAAGATACTATCCATACACCTACAAGGAATACCAGTTAACACGATTATTCAATTTTACACACCAACTACTAATGCCAAAGATGAATTAATTGAAACTATTTACCAATTTCTGCAGTCTGAAATTGATCAAGCATGCAATCAAGATGGATTTATAATTATTGATGATTGGTATGCAGATGCTGGAAACAAAGCAGAAGGATTGGTAGATGAGAAATATGGCCTTGGTGATAGAAGATGCCAGGGATTCCATGACAGAATTTGGCAAGATCAATGACTTATTCATTGCAAATACCTTTTATCAACAACACAAACAGTGACTATACATGTGGACCTCACTGGATGGAATACACAGGAATCAAATCGACTACATCTGTGGGAAGAGGATGGAGAAGTTCGGTATCATCAGTCAGAACAAGGCCAGGGACGACTGCAGAACAGACCATCAGTTGTTCATACGCAGGTTCAAGTTGAAGCTGAAGAAAATTAAAACAAGTACACAAGAGCCAAAATACAACCTTGAATATATTTCACCTGAATTTAGAGACCATCTCAGACCATCTCAAGAATAGATTTGATGCACTGAACATTAATGACCAAAGAACAGAAAGCTGGGAGATGGCATCAAAAGGTCATTAAAAAGACATGAAAGAAAGAAAAGACCAAAATGGATGTCAGAAGAGACTCTGAAACTTGCTCTTGAAAGTCGAATAGCTAAAGCAAAAGGAAGAAATAATGAAGTAAAAGAACTGAACAGAAAATTTCAAAGGGCAGCTCAAGAAGACAAAGTATTATAATGAAATCTGCAAAGAGCTGGAGATAAAAAAACAAAAGGAAGAAAATGCTTGGCATTTCTCAAGCTGAAGGTACTGAAGAAAAAATCAAGCCTCCAGTTGCAATAGTGAAGGATTCTATGGGGAAAATACTAAATGACATAGGAAGCATCGTAAGAAGATGGAAGGAATACACAGTCATTATACCTAAAAGAATTGGTCAACATTCAACCATTTCAAGAGGTAGCATATGATCAGGAACTGATGGTACTGAAGGAAGAAGTCCAAGCTGCACTGAAGGCATGGCAAAAAACAAGGCTCCAGGAATTGATGGACAATCAATTGTGATGTTTCAACAAACAGATGCAGTGCTGGAAATGCTCACTCGTCTATGCCAAGAAATTTGGAAGACAGCTACCTGGCCAACGGACTGGAAGAGATCCATATTTATGCCTATTCCCAAGAAAGGTGATCCAACCAAATGTGGAAAGTATCAAACAATATCATTAATACCACTCGCAAGTAAAATTTTGCAGAACATATTCCAAAAGCACTTACAGCAGTACATCAATAGGGAACTGCCAGAAATTCAAGCTGGATTCAGAGGACGACATAGAAAAAAGGATATTATTACTAATGGGAGATGCGTCTTGGCTGAAAGCAGAGAATACCAGAAAGATGTATACCTGTGTTTTATTGACTATGCAAAGGCACTTGACTGTGTGGATCATAACAAATTATGGACAACACTGTGAAGATTGGGAATTCCAGAACACTTAACTGTGCTCATGGGGAGCCTGTACATGACCGAGAGGTAGTCATTCTAACAGCACAAGGAGATACTCCATGGTTTTGTATCTGGAAAGCTGTGTATTAAGGTCGTATCCTTTCACTATACTAATCAATCTGTGTGCTGAACAAATAATCCAAGAAGCTGGGCTATATGGAGAAGAACATGAGATCAGGATTGGAGGGGGGCTCAAGGACAACCTAAAACATGCAGATGACACAATTTTGCTTGCTGACAGTGAAGAGGACTTAAAGCACTTCCTGATGAAGATCAAAGACCACAATCTTCAATATGGATTCCATCTAGAACGTAAAGAAAACAAAAATCCTTACAACTGGACCAATAAATAATATCACGATAAAAGTAGAAAATATTGAAGTTGTCTAGAATTTCATTTTACTTGGGCCCATGATCAATACTCACGCAAGCAGAAATCAAGAAATAAAACAACACACTGCGTTGGGCAAATCTGCCTCAAAAGACCTCTTCAAAGTGTTAAAAAGCAAAGATGTCACTTTGAGGACTAAAGTGTGTCTGATCCAAGCTTTGGTATTTTCAGTTGTCTCATATACATCTGAAAGCTGGACAGTGAATAAGGAAGAACGAAGAAGAATTGATGCCTTTGAATTACGGTGTTCATGAAAAACATTGAATATACCAACAGACTGCCAGAAGAACGAACAATTTGTCCCGGGAGAAGCACAGCCAGAATTCTCCTTAGAAGTGAGGATGGTAAGACTTTGTCTCACGTTATTTGGATAAATTATCAAGTGGCACCAGCTCCAGGAAAAGGACATCATGCTTGGTAAAGTACAGGATCAGCGAGATAGAGGAAGATCTTCAATGAGATGGATTGACACAGTGGCTGCAACAATGGACTCAAGCTTAGCAGCAATTGTGAGGATGGTGCAGGACTGGGCAGTGTTTTGTTCTGTTGTATAGGGTCGCTGTGAGTTGGAATTGACTCGACGGCACCTAACAACAACAAGAACAAAAGTCTGAATAATTAAGAAAATACTATATGTATGCATATATATTCACACACCCATATGCATATATGTGCATGTATTTATGCATTTATACACATGTGTATATATATCATGTTCACATATATGTATTATGACTTTGTGTATATATGGAAACCCTGGTGGCATAGTGGTTAAGTGCTATGGCTGCTAACCAAAGAGTCAGCAGTTCGAGTCATCAGACATGGAAGGGACTGGACAATGAGTTGCAGAGAGATGTTGATGAAGAGTGAGCTACTTGTATCAGGTGGACACTTGAGACTGTGTTGGCATCTCCTGTCTGGAGGGGAAATGGGAGGGTAGAGAGGGTTAGAAACTGGCAACACGGTCACAAAAGGAAAGACTGGAAGGAGGGAGTGGGCTGACTCATTAGGGGGCGAGTAAATGGTAGTATGTAGTAAGGTGTATATAAGCTTATATGTGACAGACTGACTTGATTTGTAAACTTTCACTTAAAGCACAATAAAAATTAAAAAAAAAAGAAGGTGTAGCTCAAAGGTTATGAGGATAAGGTAGAAATTTCTGTGATGATGGCATGAAGAGAACTGAATCCAAGTTTGTACAGAAATTCTAGAATATATTAGAGTAACATTTAAAATCTACTCAAATAGACTTTTTTTTTTTTTCCAGTAACAACCTACTCATACAATATGTTCTTTATTATACCCACTCAAGGGTAAATATAATTCAGTTATTAGTTCAAGTCATATTCTCTGAAGATACACGGCATATAAAATTATGTTCCATGCAAGGTGATATTATTTGAAGTGCCAAGATTCTGAAGAATAACCTTGGTTTCTGCCACTCTCAAGTTGTATAACCTCACATCTTTGAATTTCAGTGCATTAATTTCTAACTTTCTAAGTTTAAAATAATAAAAGTATGGAAACTCGTAACTTTTCCTGGCTAGGCACTCAAAAAATGTTATCTAGTGCTATTAACCTTCAAACTGATGGATCCTATTTTGAATAGTGACCCTATAGGACAGAGTAGACCTATACCATAGGATTTTCAAAGAGCTGCTGATATATTTCAACTGCCAACATTTTGGTTAGCAGCCAAGCTCTTAACCACTATACCACCAGGGCTGTGTGAATAAAATTATTAATTTTTATTAAACATGTTTTTGAACCCTAGCACTCTCAGTTACAGGACAGTTAGTATTTGCTCTTTCACATTTGTAACACCAAGTTAAAATCAGTATGCTGTCTAAAGACTGGTTTTTATTTATTACGATGTCATTTTATATATGTTAAATAATGCAATTGCTACAATTTATTCCAATCCTATACTCAAATATGAAATGGTAAGAAAGTTCACACAATTTTTAAGTCCTTACTGTTGTTAATAGCAATTCAGACTCATGGCAACCCCATGTCTTACAGAGTAGAACTGTTCCTTAAGGTTAATGGAAGCAGATTGCCATGTCTTTTCTTTGTGGGTTTGAAACACACACCTTTAGGTTAGCAGTCAAGCTCAAACCATTTTTTCCCACCTAGAGTTTTTTTTTTTTTTAGGGAGTATGAGTTGGAATCAACTCAACAGCAGCGGGTTAGGATTTTTTTTTTAGGGCCCCGTTTAAAGCCTATCTCTTCTTAATTCCTATTTTGGAATTTATGTCTATGTTCCTAGTGTACTTCCATTTTGGAAAAAAAATATATATATATATATTTTGACTAGAGAGTGGACAGCAATGTCTGATTTCAATTTCTAACACCACCTACATTGTTGTTGTTGTTAATTGTTGTCAAGTGGATTTTGACTCATGGTAACCCCATACGTACAGAGTTGAACTGCTCCATAGAATTTTCAAAGCTGTGACCTTTCAGAAGTTGATCACCAGGCCTGTCTTATGAGGTGCCTCTTTTGGTTAGTAAGTAGGCCAGCACTTAACCATTTGCACCACCCAGGGACTCCTAACAATCCTACATAATCACATCAAATTATCAATGTTATATTTGAGCATTGAATCCCATAGATCATTTTTTGTGAGTTAAAGCTTTTCTTTCATTTTTATTGACACTGCCAATGAATTGATCCAAACCTAGAGCACTTACTGATCCAGTCAAATGTATACTTCCTTAAGGAGTAATCAGAAGTGTCCTGTGTCTGGAGTGTAGCCATATTCCAACAAGAATAAATGTGTGTGTGTTTATAAATCTGAATTTAGTCATACAAAAATAAATTTGGAAGAATATCTACATTGACTGTTAAGAGGACGGTGGTTTAACTTGTATTTGGAGCTTACTCTTTTCTCATCACATTCTAGCAATTTTGAGAAGAATTTAGGAGATTTAATATGTGTCTCTATTTTATAGGTGTGTGTAAATTGTTAGTTAGACTTCAGAATATACTTGGAGGCCTTAGTCTGAATAAATGTTTATTAAGAGTGAACTACTTTAACAAATACTTGTTTGCATAAATTGTTCCTTAGGGGTTAGGTGCTTAAAGGCTCCTTCAGGGACACTGCTTTGCATAAGCTGTTTGCATTTAGATTCCTTTCAGGAGATGTTAATTGTCTGAGCTGTCATTAAAGTGTGGAGGTTTAGATCCTGTTGAAATAATACCCTGGAGTATGGCTTACTGGGAACTTCTGAGGTGAATTAGAATATGTTTGACTTCTGGAGGTTTGCTCTAGGATGGAGAAATCAGCAAGTGAATTGTCTCACTCCAGCACTAGAATATAAACTCCACATGACCAAGCACTTTGTCTCATTACTGATTTATCTTTACAACCTAAGAAATGTACCTAGTTAATGAAAGGCTTGTAATAATTATCTGTTAAATGGCTTGTGTTAATATTAAAAACCAGAAAACTCATTGCCATCGAGTAGATTCCAACTCATAGCAACCCTACAGGACGGAGTAGAACTGTCCCAAAGGATTTCCAAGGAGCAGCTGGTGGATTCAACTGCCTACCTTTTGGTTAGCAGCCATAGTTCTTAACCCTCACGCCGCCACCAGGGCTCCAGTATTAGACAATATGAATGGGTAAAAAGAGCCCACTACAGAAGTTAACACACAGCCAGCTGGTGAAACCACCTGAATAGATTTTAAGTGGGAGATTCTTTGCACTTTAACATTCAACAACCAAAATGGAGAAGAAGGAAGCACACTTGAAGGCCACACCTGGAGTTCACGGAGGTGCCTCAGAAGGGAGAGCATGAACTGACCTGGGCTCAGCCTTTATTTATTTATTTATTTAAAGGTAGGAGTACAATTTATGTCACAGACTTAGGGACTACTGGCTAACTTAAAGCAATCAGCAGGAAACTGGGGTTCTGGGGGGGGCACAGAATTTGGCAGAGAGGGTCCTTATCTGGGTTCCCAGGTGTGACTGCTTATCTAAATTCCCAGATGGGACTCGTGGGTGGGAACAGGGAAAACCTGGATGGGAGGAACTGCCTCTGGACTGTTATCTGGGATTTTGCCCGTGCAGTTGTGAGTTAATTAGGAAGGCAAGAAGGCTTGCCGTTTTGAAATGAGTAATGTTTAAGCTGAGGCTGGAAGAAAAGGGTTGCCGAGGTTGCCTTGTCTTATGACATGACCGAATGAGTGAACTCTTTTTGGCAAGGACTACTTATTGCCCTGGCTGCTATCCATTAGTGAAATAAAAAGGCCTTAAAAACAGATTATATACTCTCAAATGGGGTGATATTGTGGGCAGTTGAACATTTTCTGAGAAGGCTCTCAAAGATGGAAAGTTTTCCAAGAATCAGGCATTCAAGGGCAATGGACTAAAATTTGTACATCCGCCTCAGGGGTATGTTAGATTTCCTTCTGGTGCCTCTGTCCTCTGTGTTGATGATGAGCATACCCTTCCTTGTCACCCTCCCACTTCCCCTTCCACTCCATACCCTTTCCCCTGTTCCTTCCACTCTTGACCTCTCCACCCTCTGCTCCAGCCCACACGTGGTCCCAATATTCGTTACATTAATTGAAGTTCTGGCAGCTGGGAGTTTCTTTCATAGAAACGGTGAGCGTACTGAGACGTTTGTCTTTGTTATTTAATTTTTATTTTTAAAATAAAGTCTAATCTATATTCTAGTCTAAGCATACTGGTTGGTGCACTTCATTTGGGATTAGCTGCTAACGGAGAAGTTGGTGGTTCAAACCCTCCCAGTGGCACCCATGGACTAAAAGACCTGGCATCTGCTTCCTTAAAGATTACAGCAAAGAAAACCCTGTGAAGCAGTTGTACTCTGCAACACATGGGGTCACAGTGAGTTGGGGAATGACTCTATAGCACCTAACAACAACATATTCTAATTTAACTTTGATTAGACTTGGAGAGATGTTAGGGTACATTTCTACTTGACCATTACAAACTTATCCAACTCCTCTCCCCGTTAATTAATTAGTCACTCTCAGTTTAGCCATACATAGGGGTCAAAATATAATGGAACTTTAAAATATGAAAATCGAGAAATAGTTCATAAAATAATAATAACCATGTTAAACAGAATAATGTCCTCTCCCAAAGATGTCCATGTCTACATCCCTGAAACCTGAGAATATACTCTCTTTCATGGGAAAGGGGAGTTAAAGTAGCTAATCAGCTAACCTTAATAGATGGAGATTATCCTGAATTATTCCTCTGAGCCCAATGTGATTACAACAGTCCTTGGAGTAAGAGGGTCCTTAAGTTCCTCAGAAGAGCAGGTCAGAGTAAGGTGATATGACAAGTACGTGATCTGTCCTTGCTTGCTTTGAAGATGGTGAAAGGGGTCATGAGCCAAGAAACGTGGCTAGAATCTGGAAAATGCAAAGAAATAGATTCTCTCTAGAGCTTCCAGAAAGGAACTCGGTCCTGCCAATACCTTTATTTTAGCTCAGATTTCTGATCTACAGAACTTGTAAGATAATAAATTTGTGTGGTTTTGAGCCACTAAGTTTGTTATAGCAGCAATTTAAAACTAATCGGAGTAATAATTAGATGATCTGTAATGATAATAACTATTAATAGTATTCTTATTATCATAGTAAAATTAATATCAGCTATAATTTTTTAGTATACAGTACATGTCAAGCACATTTTAACAGTTCTTTCTAGTATGCTGTACCCTAAAATTACTTCTTGGAAGATTTCTGTCTACCTACCTACTTATCTGGGTCCCTGGTTGCCCAGTGGTTATCTATCTGTCCATCCATTCATCATTTTGACCATTTATTTCTTTGTTTATTTTATATACATTTCACTGTTGTTTCATTCATTTGCTTATTCTTTCATATTTATTAGGGACTTATTATGATCCAGGCCTATTCCAGCTGCTGAAGAGAAAGCAGTGAACAAAGCAAGCAAAGTTTCTATGCTCATGAAGTTTATATCCTAGTAAGAGAATAATTGAGATTACTTCAGATTGTTGTAATTGCTATGAAGAAAATAAAAATGGGTAATGAGTAAGAATATGTGATGAGGAGGTAGATGGAAAAATGAGGATTGACAATTACCCAAGAATAAGTTTATGAAGTAAAATACAGATTGTTTTCCTTAAGATTTTGGATCTAATTGGTGTCAATAAGTATTCTGGTTATCTTTATCAAATACAGAGTTAAGGGACTGCTCTAGAGACCCCAGGATTTCATGGTCCCTAAATTTTTTTTATGTGACTATCATACCCAAGACCCCATTGCTACTTGCTTCATATAATAGCTGAATCTATTCATTTTTAGGTCTTAAGTATATGTGCATAGTCAATATAATTAATGTATTTCCTGTTTTTAACATTTTGCAATGAGAATTGTCATTTGCCCTACCCAACACATTTTATTCTTTCTAATATTCTCCCAATTTGATTTGAGGTACCCTAACTGCATTAAACAGTACGCATGCTTCGGGGTGAACTGAACTACCTGGCTTCAGAGGTGGCATTTATTCATCTAGTAATCTCATCTCCATTGCAAAGAGTTCATTTTAGAATGTAGACATAAGGCATATAGTCCATAAGTATAATAGACATTGGTTCTTAAAAAGAATATAGAGATTGCTAAAAACAAACAAAAAAGAGTTGCCTTTGAGTCAGTTTTGACTCACGGTGACCCCACGTGTACCAGAGTAGAACGCCATTCCAGAGAGTTTTCACTGGTTATGACCTTTTAGAAGTAACCTTTCAGTCAATAGCCAAGTGCTTAACCATTGACACCACCCAAGGAAAGCTAGTTTTCTAACATCTTTTTCTTTCTTCCCCGGTGCATGATCAGACTATATTTCTAAGCTTTTCTTATAGTTGTGGTCGTGTGATTAAACTCTGGCCAATAACACACGAACAGATGCATATGTGCCATTCTCCCCCTCAAATATAAAGAATGTTCCTGGCCCTGGATCAGTTCTAGAAGAAATTAAACCAGAATGCTCCTCAGAATCGAGGATGGTAAAACTTCGTCTTGCTTTCTTTAGACATGTCATCAGAAAAGACCAATAGCTAGAAAAGGACATCATGTTTGGTGAAGTGCAGGGCCAGTGAAAATGAGAAAAACCCTCCATAAGGTGAATTGACACAATAATGGGCTCAAACATATCAAAAATCACAAATATGACACAGGACAAGACAATGCTTTCTTTGTTATATATAAGGTCACCATGAGTGGGAGCCAACTGATAGCAACTAACAACAACAATGATGTTGTTATGTAGTATAACTTTATTCCAAAAAATAAAGTATGTGTACTAATACAGTTAGTAAGATCTGAAGGGAAATTTTCAGGGGATATTTGTAAAGAAGTTTCCTCCGTATTAAAAAAAAAACTACCAAGGAGACATTCTGTCTTCCAGAATGTATTGTTGTCTTAGTCATCTAGTGCTTCTATAACAGAAATACCACAAGTGGATGGCTTTAACAAAGAGAAGTTTATTTTCTCAGAGTCGAGTAGGCTAGAAGTCCAAATTCAGGGCACCAGCTCCAGGGGAAGGGTTTCTCTCTCTGTCGGCTCTGGAGGAAAGTCCTTGTCATGCATCAGTCTTCTCTTGGTCTGGGAGCATCTCAGCAAAGGAAGCTCAGGTCCAAAGGATATGCTCTGCTCCTGGTGCTGCTTTTTGGTGGTATGATGTCCCCATGTCTCTCTGCTCGCTTCTCTCTTTTATATCTCAAAAGAGGTTGCCTTAAGATACTATCTAATCTTGTATACCTCATCAATATAACTGCCACTGATCCGTCTTATTACATCATAAGGGTGGGATTTACAACACATAGGGAAATCACAGCAGTTGATAAAATGGTAGACAATCATATAATCATAGAAGGCAATCATGGCCTGGCCAAGTTCATACACACATTTTGGGGGGGGAACATAATTCAATCCATGACAGTTGTCATATGAGAATATAAGCCTAAAAGTAAAGTCATTTTGCCTGAACATAGAAATTAGGTCTATACACAGAAAAGTACAAACCCAAAGAAAAATGTAGAAAAATGAAGACAGAGACCTAATTTGATTAACTATAACTGATCACATTCCTATGCAAGGAATGTTCAGTGATACAATAAATTCCTTACTTTTATTATGTCTGTTTGACTGGTATTTTCTGTTACTTGAATAGAGTTGTTTCTGAACTTTGATGAACATCAGATTTAACTGTGGCGCTTAAAAAAATGATCCTCAGATCACAATGAACACCAATTAAATTAGAATGTCTGGGGTGAGAGCAAGTATCAGTATTTTTTAAAGGATCTCCAGGCAATCCCAATAAGCAGCAAAGTTTAGAAACTAGATCTTGAAGACTAAAACATCTTCTACAATCCTTTTAGCTAGTTTTTAGTTTCCTCCATGTTTCATGTTATATTTTCAATAACCTAATACATAATAGGTTTTCTCAACTTACCTGAAAATATTAATACACTGAAATTTTTTAAAACCTATAAGGTACATCTAGCTAAGGAAGTATATATTCTCACTATTGGTTTTTGAGGGCAGTGGTGGTTCAGTGGTAGAATTCTCACCTTCCATGCAGGAGACCCAGAGTTCAATTCCTGTACCTCAAGTACAGCTACCACCCCTCTGTCAGTAGAGGCTTACATGTTGCTGTTATGCTGAACAGGTTTCAGCAGAGCTTCCAGACTAAGACAGGCTAGGAACACAGGCCTGGTGATCTACTTCCAAAAAGCAGCCAATGAAAACACTGTAGATAACAACAGACCAATCTGGTTGTGTATGGGTTCCCAATGTGTTGGAGGCCAGCTTAACTGCAGTTAGCAACAACAATAATTGATTTTTAATACTTTTGTGCTTTTACCTTTTTGTATTGAATATTTTCCAATCATTGAATCAATCATTTTGGGAATATTCCAGTCCTCAGTACATGGTAATATATTTCTTACATAATATCGTAGTCAATTACTTTTCCTTAAACGTTAATATATGTTATGATAAACGTAGGTGAGAATACTAATTTCCCCCCATATTTCTTTTTCCTGTCTCACTTAGTGATAGAAACTAAAAGGGTTGATAGCTGTGGTCACTTCATTAATTTCTTGCCAATGGGATTAAAAAAATTGCTTTGTGCAACTTCTAGGAAATGGTAAAAAGAAAAGCATAACCATATTCACCATTTTGCCCTTTCTACTTGCGGCAGTGTGGTCAAGATGCCTCAAATTTGAGCAGCCACCTTAAGATCTTAAGGTCAATACCATGTGTTGGGGAGAGCAAACCAGTAGGATCAGAGAAGTCATTGCTTCTGGTGATGGTAAGGCTGCCCTACCAGCCCTGAACTTGGTTTTTACAGAGTTTAATTTATACCATGTATAATCTACATTTAATTAAGGTTTTATTAATTTTGCAGTCCAACATGGATACTGTAATGCCCACCTCTAAGGACATCATCATTGGATAGATGGAGAGAATATACTGAGATCTATGAAAACTTCACTCCCTGCTTTATAGAGGATAGCATTTATAGGGACTCCAGTGTGAAAAGTTCCCTGGAGTTGTGCAATACAGAGGACCCATGGCCAAATGGAATTCTAAAACAATTAAATTATTATAATCAGATTTTACCTTGTTAGGTAGTGACATATTGGACTTTAAACAAGATTTGTTAGACTCAAAGAACCCATCAATCCTATAAAATTTTGGTGATTGAATTCTATGATAAAAATGACTTTGAAACACTCTCCATCCTGCTCTGTATTTCACTGTCATTACTGACCTGTAACTCTTATTAAGATACGATTTGCTCGTCTTCAACTGCCCTGGGACCTGGAATAGCCATTAGTGAATACCTCAGCACCGTTATCTATCCCCAGTATTGATCTGCTGTTGGCAAGTTCATTTTACTAACAGAGCTCATCATCCAGGACTTGTGTTATGTTCTTCAGAAGGCAAAGTACCAATATTTTGCACATATATTGCTTTGACAAAAGTTTCTCTTTCCAGTATATTGGATGGCTCGAATGTCAGTGACATTTTGATGATTTTGTTTTCCACTCAATTAGTATCAGTGTTACTGAAGTAAAATCACTCTTAAAAGATAAAGGTAACCTACAACTTCCTCACACCAACATGAATATAAAATCTTCCAAACTGTCCACTGAGAAAATTTAGAGATATTTTAAATATGACATGTATATTTTATAGTCTTTATTTGCAATTTCTGCCTACTAGTAATGCTTTTAATTTCATGCAATCACTGGTTATTGTGAAATGATATTTCAGTAATGTGACCTTTGGTGTTTTATGCAAACAAGCTTCTTATCGAGGATTAGATAGGAAGAAAACCAAAAGAATCAGAGTTTATGAGAAAAAAAAATACACCAATATTTTATTGCTTTAGAATATAAAAATAGTATTTGAACCCCGTATCTTGGAAAATTTCTTCCTGAATTTTCTTCAGTTTTCAAATCACTGGGACCAGAGAAGTGGAAGAAGCTTGCAATTTGATTCTACACTTTTAGAAATATTCTCCTGAAACTCTACAATCTTTCCATCCTTTTGTGAAAAACACATTATGACCATTATTCCCTAGGAAAGCTAGAGAGGCTAATAACTCTGCAAAAATAATATTTTGTTAATAAAGTGCTTACCATTTCCCAAGCTCTGAATTTAGCACTATTTCCTATCTGAATTAACACTCTCAAAAAATTCTCTCTCTCTTTCTCACACTATATATATATATATATATATGGATATATATACACATAATTTTCTTTTATTATCATCATTGGAGAGATGAAGAGAATCACAGATTAAAGTAGATAAATACGTGCTGAGGCCATACAGTAAATGAAGTTGTAGTGCTAGGATATGAATCCAGACTGACTTGAGGTCTTTGTTAGAAACCACAGCACCAAAAATTAGGAGCAAGCCTGGAGATTCAGCAGAGGAGGAAAAGAAATCCCCATGGAGTCCATTTGAGTAATAGATTAAACAAAGAAAAATATAAAGGCACAGAATAACAGGTAGCAGATGAACACCACTGAAGGAAAATAAATTTCATTTGAAACTGAAGAACAAAGCCAGACGTGTGTTTTTCCACATGAAATGCAGAAATTAACAGTTATCTAAGAAGTTAATGGGACCCTAGTGGTTAAGGGTTTGGCTGCTAACATAAAGGTGGGCAGATCTATGGCAGGTAATTAAGAGCAAGTATCTTTGTTTGAGTATCTTCGTTTAAGGAAAAAAAAAAATGCTATCCCCTAACAATCACAAATGCTGTAGGGTCACAGTAAAGCTAGGCCTCACAGAAAAAAAAAAAAATCATAAAAGCTGTTATATGAATAAGCTTAACTCAACTACACATCCATTTATATGCATATACGGGTATAATAGGTAATTTAGAAATTAAAAGTTGTTTACTAGACAATTACTTCAGATCAACAGTGATCATGAACTTGTTTTAGAGAAGCATTAGGGAGCAGTGGCCAGATAATTGCCTCAATTTTCTACTTTGCTTTGGCTATGAGCACATGCCTTTTATAGGACCGAATAAATTTAAGTCATCGATTTAGGGATGATTCAAAAAACTGAGTGCTGCTTCAGCTGTTACCTGGGCTCTCACTTATTTAAATCTCACCTAAAATGACTGTGCTTGGTTTATGAGATATAATAAGATCTCAGCCAATGATGGAAAAGCAAGAAAACCTATGGGGATATTTTAAAGAGTGACTTTTTCTTAAGAAAAAGAGAAAGAGGGAAGGAAAGAATGTAAAAATAGAAAAGAAAAGAACACATATTTTATTGTTATGTTTTAAACCCAGGTCACTAGGAGACAAACCCTTCCACAATACTGAATAATAACATTATAAGCTTCAAAGAAAATGCGACCATTTGTTTGAAGAGCCAGTAAAACCCCAGGGTAATTATATTTTGTTATAAAGTTCACTCTCTGCTTATTGGATACTACATTTTATGGTACTGAAACACTTCCTATTGAACTCCTAAATTTTATCTCATAAAGGTATCAATGTTTTGCAATTCATATATGTTTCCCTATGACAAATAATGTGGATGGATCACTATTCACAAATAATATGAGCCTCTAAATTCTAATGCATGACTCAGACTAGAATTGTATTTTTTTCTAAAGCATTGAAAGAAATGTTACTGTAAGAATAGCTTCTAGATCAAAGAAAATATTAAGATGAAATCTTATAAATTATAGACTTTATGAGTAAAATTTTCTCATAGCACATGTGAAAAACAAGTTTTGTTCTCTAACATCATTTTTGCTTGTACTTTGAAACAATGTCAACTAAATGTAAATTAATCCAGGATTTAATAAAGTTTAAAACATATATTTTACTAAAATATTCTTTTGCATATAGCTTACAATTTTAAATTTTATTTATTTTTTGAGAAAGCAAAACTCCTCGTCTTTAGTATAAAACAAGTGGCAAAGAAAAATGTGTGCATGTGTTGCTTAAGGACACTATGGAACGGTTAACTGAAGGTACTGTTGTTAGTTGTTAGGTTCCATCAAGTTTATTCTGACTCATAGAGACCTAATATGACAGAGTAGATCTCCCACAGAGTTGCCTAGGCTGCAATCTTTAAGGAAACAGAGCACCAGGTCTTTTCTCCTGTGGAGCTGTAGGTGAAGGTACTAGACACAATGAACTAATTTTCATTAAATTGTAGAGATATCGTAAGCAATATATACCAAGGTTAATTGATTTTGATTGAAGAGTTTATTTCAGCTTTTTATAGTTACTCAGATTTTGTGGTTTACAAGATATCTTGGGGACTTTTAGTTTTTTTAATGGTAATTATGGGAAATTTTGGAAATTTGACGGGGAAGCAAACAATCATATAAAACTACTGTTTCTTATCAAGACATGTCACTCTGATGTAGACAAATTAGCTCCAAGTTTTTAGCCCTCTTAAGTAACTCAGTACGTATTTTTGTAATCCTTGACTTTGTAAATCCAAGACAGGTCTTGGTGTATATTTGCATATGTGCATGTTATATTGGTTTTGCTTGAAATATTCTATGTATCTTGAAGATCCATATCATTTTTATAAACTGTATTTCAAATTATTACTATCAATAGCAGATGTTTAATACTTATCAAGCAATACACAAACACTAGGCAACATGTTAAGAGCTTTATTTTCCCTAAACTGAATCAATGATCAAGTTCTGTGACTCAGTCTTCATTACATTACCACAGGATATCACCTTGTTGAAGTATGTTGACTAAGACATTAAACTTAATACTATAGGTTTTTGATCAATCGTACAAAAATATAAGACCTTCTCATGTTAGTGAATTTCCTTGGATATGTTTAGTGAATTTCCTTGGGGCCTTTGGTATTGCTATATACTTAAGAATAAGCTTAAGTGCCTTGAGCCTCCATTACGAAGAAGGAGGCATTGTAGGAGCAAGAATAATGCATGGCCCTTGGAGTGAAACTAACAGAAGTTAGAACCCAAGCTATGCCACTGGTTACCCAGGGTTTACATTACTTGACAGTTTTAAACGATTAAGTAAAATTAGTGTGAGTACTAAGTTAAATTAAATTTATAATGGTCAATATAACCATGACACCCAAAACAAATCCATTGCTGTCAAGTTGATTCCAACTCATAGCAACCCTACAGGGCAGAGTAGAACTGCCTCATAGGGTTTCCAAGGAATGACTGGTGGATTCCAATTGCCGAACTTTTGGTTAGCAGCTGAGCTGTTAAACACTGCAGCACCAGGGCTTCTTGTCATGACACCACTAAGCAATAAATTCGATATTACACGTTATTGTTAAAAACAACTAGTCTGCCATCATGTTAACTCCGAAGTCCACTTAAGTCCAAGTTTTATTTAAAGGAAAAACAAACAAATAAAAACAAAAGAAAAAAATCAAGCCATAAGCCCGTTTCTAGTTATCCTCCTGTCTTTGTTATCTAGTGCTGCTATAACAGAAATACCACAAGTGGATGGCTTTATCAAACAAAAGTTTATTTTCTCACAGTCTAGGAGGCCGGAAGTCCGAATTCAGGATGCCAGCTCCAGGGGAAGACTTTCTGTCTCTGTTGGCTGTGGAGGAAGGTCCTTGTCATCAATCTTCCTCTGGTCTAGGAAATTCTCAGTGCAGGAACCCTGAGTCCGAAGGACATGCTTTGCTCCCGGAGCTGCTTTATTGGTGGTATGAGGCCCCCGAGTCTCTCTGCTAGCTTCTCTCTTTTATGTCTTAAAAGAGATTGGCTCAAGACACCATCCAGTCTTGTAGATTCAGTCCTGCCTCGTGAACACAATTGTGGATAATCCCACCTCATCAACATCATAGACATAAGATTTACAACACATACGAAAATCACATCAAATGACAAAATGGTGGACAATCACACTTAACTGGGAGTCGTGGCCCAGCCAAGTTGACAGATTTTTTGGGGGACACAATTCAATCCATAACACCTCCCCTTTTCTTCATAGAGCTAATTCTAAGGAAGGTAGGATAGTACTTGCAGATATTTCATTCAGTTCTACATTTATGAGTTCATATACTAAAAGGCATTGGGTTTGGTTTATACTAAAAGGGAACAGTTCGGCACTGAGTTTTTTGACTTTTTGAAGGAAGGGGTATGAATTAATTCAGTTCCACATTATTTTGGAATTAAACAATGATGGTCATATTTTAGCTTCTCTGTATACATTTGACTGTAGTACAATTAAATGAGTGGAAAATATTTTCAATAAATGCCCTCCAAATTTCATTTTTACTGAATCCAACCTGTCCTATTAAACAAAAGAACATTGTATTTACAAGCACTGCTCTGGAGTCAGATGGCCTGAGGTCAAATCCAAGTTTTTCTGTTTACTAGTTCCATGACATTGGCTGAGTTATCTATTGCTGTATTCATCAATATTTTCTGCTGTAATGAGTGACCCCATAATCTCAATGGCTCAAAAATACAAATCTTGGTTTTATAGGTTGACTATGGCTCTGTTCTGCTCAGCTGGGCTCAACTGACCTTGATTCCAATACCTGCAGTTAGTGTAGGTATGTTCTACATGTTTCTTTTTTCTGGAACCCCCGGGAGTGCAGGTGTGAAAGAAGATTAAGGAAAAACTTGTTATGTTACCTAAAGCCTTTGCTCAGAACTGATATGCTATCACTCCCCACCGCCCGCATCTCCTGCTGGCTTAAATAAATCATACGGCCTAGCCCCAAATCGGAAGGTAGGGAAATACGCTCTCTCTCTCTATTAGGTTGTTGTTACTGTTGGGTGTCGCAGAGTTGATTCTGACTCAGCAAAGCCATGTGACAGAGTAGAACTGACCCATAGGGTTTCCTAGGCTGTAATCTTTACAAAGAAGATCAAGTTTTTCTCCTGCAGAGCTGCTGGATGAATTTGAACTGGCAACTTTTAGGTTAGTAGCCAAGGACTTAACCACATTTCAGAGAGGCTGGGTATATACTCACATTATAGGGAAGGGGCAGAATAGTCTAATCTCCTACACTGCTTTGTGCATTTTTCTCCCAGATTATGTTAATATAGATGTCAAAATTATAGATTATTATATGAATTATATAACATAATATATTCAAAGCATATAACACAGTGTTTGGCAAAAAAGTAAATTCTATATTAATAATCCCAATTAATATTATGCCTTATTATTCAATGGCTTCAGTGACATCATTTTTTCTTGTTTTTTCCTAACTTGCCTCGTTACCAAATGGTTTCTGAAATCTGAAGCCTGTAGCGTGCTGATGGCCTGTGTGATCACCACCTTGGGATACACGTGCCCTGTGTGGTCTCCTACTTTAATTAATGCATGTGCAGTATAGGTGTTGAGAGGAGTTACAACATGCAATAGATTGGTGGTATGTTTTTTTTTTTTATTGATAAAATAAGGCAATATCTAATTTCCTGATAATATAACAAAATCATATATATATTCATCTTTGTCAAGTCCATTTATAACATTTTGTCACATAAAAATCTGTCAGGAGGAAATATTTAATATAACATGCTCCACACCACCAGTGGCTGTGGAGTCGATTCTGACGTATGGTGATCTCCTGTGTGTCAGAGTAGAACTGTGCTCCATAGCGTTTTAATGGCTGATTTCTCAGAAGAAGTTCGTCAGTTTCTTTCTGAGGCACCCTCTGGGTGGACTTGAACCTCCAACCTTTCTGTTAGCACCCGAGCATATTAACCCTTTGCACCCCCTTGACACTGTTGTTTCTCTAGTGCCTAAAGAATCCCTCAGATGGGATAGATTTTCAGTACATATTTCTGTATGGGATAATTAAATTAAGGGACACAACTCTGTCTTTGGAAACCCTGGAGGCATAGTGTTTAAGAGCTATGGCTGCTAACCAAAAGGTCGACAGTTTGAATCCACCAGAAGCTCCTTGGAAACCCTACGAGGCTGTTCTACTCTGTCTATAGGATTGCTATGAATCAAAATCAACTTCAAAGCAGTGTTTTTTTTTGGCGATGGGTGGAAACTCTGTCTTCGTATGACTTATTTCTCAGATTTATAGGCTACTATTTAAAGATTGTCCTCCCTCATGGCTTCGAAGACACTACACTATTAGGATTTATCCTCTTAATTCACTGACACTTACTTTTTAGTACCTTTTGCTGAGTTCTCATCTTTCTATCTTATTTTAAGTGTTAAGGCTTTGTCCTAGGTACTATTTCTTTTCTATGTATTCTCTACCCTAGTAATTTTATTTGTATCTCTGATTTTTAAGGATAATCAAATACTGATGATTTTTAATTTATAGTCCTATCCCAGACCTCTCCTTGGTTCTCCAAGACTTGTATTTAACTGCTTACTTGAAAACTCTGTTTGCATGCTTTCTAGGCATCTCAAATTTTAACTAGCTGTATTATAAATTTTGAATTATTTCTTTTAAATCTATTCCTGCTCCAGCAGTCCCCATCAGAATAAAAGATAATCAACACTTACATAGTGGTGAAAATCAGATCCCTTGGAGTCTTCTGTGGTTGCATCCATCATCAGGGCATACAGTATTATATGTGATTATAAGCTTAAATGGCAAGCCTCCAACTCTTCTAGGCTCAACATATTTTAAATACGTTTACTCCTCTCCATCACCACTATCATCTCACCAGCCCAAGCAACATTAAAACAAAAACCCAGTACCAACTATAATCCCAGATCCATTTTGGCAAGACCATGCTGTTCTCATTCACTGCGTTACCCAGCATCTAACCCTCTATTTGGCATGAGGCAGGGATCGCTAACTAGTTGTTAAGTGAAATAATGGAAATATTTTGTATAATAATGCCTATTTAAGAGCCTTATAATGATGATAATCTAGTCGGAATAGACTCGATGGCACTGGGTTTTTTCAGATATTATTTAGTAGACTGACTCTGTCCAGGTAATTTATATACATGAAATATTTAACAATCTTAGAGGGTAGGCCTATTTACCCATATTTTCACATAATGGAACTAAAGTTCAGAGAGATTTAATTAATGGCATTTAGAAAGTAAATGGTTAAGGCAGGGTATATGTCCAAAGCACATGGTGTGATATAAGATTATAACCTTAAATTTCAAGCCTTTTTTACAGTCAGTATTAAAACACACACACACACACACACACAAAACTTTACCCTACGTCCCACCTTACATCTTCATTCTTTCTTTTTTATATGTTCAGAAAAAGCAAGTACTTTTTATACATTGATATTCATTGATATGTAAATATTGCTATAAATATTTTAAAATACTAAATTAGGATTTTAAAAAACATTTCATGGCAAAACCTTACATGGGGTTTATGTTAAATTATTGCTATCACTTGATTGTCCAGAATTTTGTATGAAACTGAAATGTTAGGTAAAGGTTCTAGTTAAATTAAAGTTTATTCACATTGCTGTAAATGGTTCTGTTGGCCACTGTTCTAAACCACTAAAATAAAAGCAGCTACTTGGCAAAATGCAAATAAGCTTTTTACATTACCAAGGCTTTTTTGCAAAATATATTTCTTCCTCCCAACCCTAAAAATAGATGAATACATAGCTAAAGGTCTTAAAGCCTACATCCAATAGCTGTCTCTGAAAATAATTTGCGTTGTCTCTTCTGATAAGCTTCACAATCAGGGCCAGGTTTTACAGTGAATATTTGTGTTGAGATATATTACAAAATAGAGAGTCCAAGACTTCATGAGGTGAGTGGGATCTTAGCGGTTTTCTGGTTCCACATAGACCTACTGAAGGATCTATCTCTGAAACATCCCAAACAAATAATCATTCAGTTTCTGCTTGAACTCTTTCAGTGAATAGAGAACTCACAATAGAAACAGTATGACCATGGTAGTGGTCATTTTTTTAGCTCTTCATATTGCTAGTTGAGGAGTCTTGGTTGCTCAGTGGTTAAGAACTCAGTTGCTAACCAAAACGTCGGCAATTTGAATCCACCAGCTGCTCCTTGGAAACCCTACGGGGCAGTTCTACTCTGTCCTATAGGGTCGCTATGATTCCAAATTGAATCAACGGCATTGGATTTGCTTTTTTAAAAAAACTTATTTTGCTAGATAGTGTAGAGATAAGTTAACATATACATCATTTTGATCAATTTTCATATTCCAACAAAACAAATATGATTAATCATATTTTGCATATTAAGATAGTCATTTTCCAGTGTCTTCTCTTATATTTTTAATAAAAACTTAAAATTCATGCTATATGAATTGTTTATCAAAACATAGTCAAAAATACTTCAGTAAAGTGCATATAATGACTGTTTCTTAAATACAAAATGAATGAGATCGTGATCAATTATGTTACTGGTGACTATTTTTCTAATTGACATCGAAGATGAGTTTTCCGGTTTTATTAATATAAATCTAGAAAAGAAATTAGAAGATAGCAGTGGTGTCTGCTATAATATTGAAACTTCATATTTTTTCTCCCTGTCTTAACACTCCATGAGTGAAAGAATACAAAAACTGAAGGAACAGGAAGGTGTTAAAAAGATTTCAACCACTGTTGATAATTAGTAATTGATGAAGTAGGGAAGTAAAGCCACAGTCTAAACTATGAGTCAGAGATACTGAGGCAAAAATTGAAGCACATTTTTGTTGTTGTGGTTGTTGTTAGTTGCTGATTTCAACTCATTGCAACCTCACATTTGAAGTGTAGAGCTGCTCATAGGGTTTTCAAGACTGTGACCTTTCGGAAGCAGATCACTGGGCCTGTCTTCTAAGGTGCCTCTGGGTGGATTTGGTCTGCTAACTTTTTGACTAGTAGTCTAGTGCATAACCATTTGTGCCATCCAGGGACTAGAAGTAAATTAGTCCTATAGAAAATAAAATGAGCTCAAAAACCTCATTGGCATTAAGTAGGTTCCAAATCACAGTGACCCTATAAGACAGAGTAGACCTGCCCCATAGGGTTTCTGAGGTTGTAATATTTATGGAAGCTGACTGCCACATCATCCTCCCACAGAGCAGCTGGTGGGTTCGAACAAGGACATTTCAGTTAGCAGCTAAGCGCTTAATCATTGTGCCACCAGGGCTCCATCAGGTGAGTTCGGATCTTAGAAATTACAGGTATATAGATGCAGGTTTGTAAAATGGAGAAGAATAAAAGAGATTCATTCACACCTCATTTTGCCACATAAAACACACCCTCAATAGAAAATAATTCTTAAAGTTAAAAGATTTGACTAGAAAAACTTGAGCGGGTTGTGTTCTAGAACCAGGGCTTCAAACCAGTTCATTCAGGTTAGACACTCTGCAGAGAATTTGCATTTCCACCCCAGATATACGGCATCAATCTACATTTTAACAAGATCCTCAGATGATTCTTAAGTATGATAAATTTTGGGAACCACTGCTGTACTAGTGATTCCCAGAACTGATCCCTAACCAGCAGCATTAGTATTGCCTGGGAACTTGTTAGATATGCAAATTTTCAGCAGGGTGTTGAACTGGAACAAACCAGTTGGAAGCCCTGCCTAGTACAAAGACCCCTCCATTTAGGCATTTAGGCCCCCCAATGTTTAACAGCTGACTCTTTGCCTTTCAGTCTAAATGGTGAACCCTCACAGCTGAAAAGCCCAAGCACATGACTTATATGTCTAATTAGCTTTTGAAGTACCTTATTCTTAAATATAAATGGATAAGTAAGGCTCTATATTTGCATCAGTCTAGCAACTAAAAAAAAAGGAAACTCAGATAAACAAAGAAAAGAAAAAACTCAATGTGACCCCAAAGAAAACAAATAATTCAGCAAACAGAACAAGCTTAACAATAAACAAGATTTTGTATCCATAATACAAGAATAGAAAGTTATTTAAAAGAAATATCCAAGGAATAGGAGCAAGCTTTGTGGGAAAGAAAAAATCTATAGAATGGTTGAAAGAAAACTCAAGAAAAATATCTCCAAATTCAGGAAACAATACAAAGTGTACTAAATATGAAAGAAAATCATCAATTTAGAAAAAAAAAAAAATTTGCCATCCAATTGATTCCCACTCCTAGCAACCATATAGGTCAGTGGAGAACTGCCCCACAGGGTTTCCAAGGAGTGGCTGGTGGATTTGAACTGCTGTCCTTTTCATTAGCAGCCAAATGCTTAACCACTGCACCACCAGGACTAATTCATAATAACACAGGAAATACGTGGTTAGAAATTATAAAATAAATAACAAAATAATCACAAAAGTATTTAAGACCATATCAAAAGTTTCACTTACACATATACACCCATTGCCCTGGAGTCGATTCTGTCTCATAGTGACCCTATGCCATTTAGCACATGTATTAGTAATAATAAATCAAGTACATCATTGTGACATTTGAGGAAAGCAAAGACAAAGAAATGTTCCTCTCAAATGCAGAAGAATGGATCATCATCTTTTCTAATAACAAGAACAACAGTAAAATACTTTGCTGATAAAGAAACTTACATCAGACTGACACCATTTCTGTAATGATCTTTAATGTATGTTAGAAGACTCCGACTGGGACAATGTCTTTCTCACCAAGTTCCTTTTGGACATGTTCTGATAAAATAAGAAACCTAAAAAAGGGGAGACTAAGGAAATGAAAAAGGTCACTACAACCCACAGAGTAATACAAGATCTGTTTAAACCCAATCCCAGTGGGGTCAAGTCCATTCCAACTTATAGTGACCCTATAGGGCAGAGTAGAACCATAGGGTTTCCAAGGCTGTATATCTTTATGGAAACAGACTGCCGTATCTCTCTCTCGTGGAGCTGCTGGTAGGTTCAAACCGCTGACTTTTTGGTTAGCAGCTAAGTGCTTTAACCACTGTACCACCAGGGCTCCTCGGAGTCTGTTTAGCAGCCCCCAGAAACAATCAATAGGGAAGGAAGCAACAGTGTGGAGTTGTCTGGATAAAGGTTTTGGAAGACAAAGAGCAGTTCCAGAGATTTGATTAAGTCTTCAGGCAAACTCTCAAATAAATAACCAAAAAACAAAATGGCATACAAAAAAAAAGTAAATCATAGAGCACTCATTGGCTTGGCAGTTAAAAAAAAAAACAAACCATGTATCTGATAGTAATATTAAACAGCTTCTTTTCATTTTCAACTTTTGAAATCACACAGTATATCTGAGCTTGCAATCTAGTTGCCAAAGTGAGAGATTCAGTTGAAACATAAGACTTTTTAGTCATTAGTGCATTCTAAATTTTAATTATTGGGATATTTTATGTAAGATATATTTTTCCAAATCCTTTCACAAAAATCCAGAAGTTATGAATTCATATTTCAGTATGTCAAAATGGGCTCAGTTAAAATAATTACTATTCTTTTTTAGACAAACTTCTCTTTTCCAGTTTTCTATACTTCCTCACTCTATCTCCTTCCTATAACAAAAGTAAAATGCTATTTGATCATTTATCTTATTCTTAGTCCAATATTTTAATAAGATAATTAAGAAAAAAATGAATGATTTTCATACACAAGTCTATTTGTTTCCTATGACTGCTGTAACAAATTACCGCAAACTTGGTGGCCACAAATAACAGAAATTTATTCTCACAGCTACGGTGGCCAGAAGTCTTAACATGATCTTCCCCTCTGTATTGAGTCTCAAATATCCTCTACCTTTTTTTTTCTATCATAAGGACTGCCTATTCCACCAGGTGCTTTTTGGAAACCCTATGGGGCAGTTCTACTCTGTGTCCTATAGGGGTCCTATGAGTCAGAATTGACTCAACAGCAGTGGGTTATCTTTGGATTTAAATACCATTCTAAATCTGGGTCGATCTCTTCTCTATATATACCCTTAACTTAATTAAGTCTGTAAAGGTTCTCTTTCCAAATAAAGTCTCATTCACAGGTTCCAGGGGTTAAGGCATGGACATATCTTTTGGACCAACCATTCAACTCACTACACCATGCCAATATTATGAAAAAAAAAAAAATCAAAATAGTAATATGTTTCAAGAAAATGGACTGGAGGAAAAGAGATACATTTTACATGTTTAATTTTTAAATATTTTATATGTTTAATTTTTAAATATATATGGAATGGAGACACCACTGTGGAAAAAAATTATAACTTACGCACAGAAATAGATACATAATGCAAAAATTATGATAGAGAACTAGAAATGTTGTTGCTGTTGTTGGGTGTCGTGGAGTTGATTTCAACTCATACAGACCCCAGGTACAACAGAAGGAAACACTGTCCAGTCCTGTGCCATCTCACAATCATTGCTATTGTTGCAGCCACTGTGTCAATGTGGAGCCCTGGTAGCACAATGGTTAAGAACTTGGTTGCTAACCAAAAGGTTAGCAGTTCAAACCCACTAGCCACTCCTTGGAAACTCTATGAGGCAGTTCTACTTTGTCCTGTAGGGTTGTTATGAGTCAAAATTGACTTGATGGCAATGAGTTTAGGTTTGGGTATCAAACCATCTCACTGAGGATCTTTTTTTTTCCCACTGGCCCTCTGTCTTACCAAGCATGATGTCCTTCTCAGGGACTGATATCTCCTGAAAACATGTGCAGAGTATCTGAGGCAAAATCTCTCCATCTTTGCTTCTTCTCCAACATCGTAATTCCAAGGCATCAATTCTTCTTTGGTCTTCCTTATTCATTGTCCAGCATTCACATGCATATGAAAATACCTTGGCTTGGGTCAGGTACTCTTTAGTCCTCAAAGTGACATCTTTGCTTTTCAACACTTCAAAGAGGTTTTTGCCGCAGATTTGCCCAATACAATATGTCATTTGATTTCCTGACTGCCGCTCCCATGGGAGCTGATTGTATATACAAGTAAAATGAAATCCTTGACAACTTGAATATTTTCTCCATTTATCACGATGTTGCTTATTTGTCCAATTGTGAGGATTTTAATTTTCTTTACGTTGAAGTGTGATCCATACTGAATGCTGCAGTCTTTGATCTTCAGCAGTAAGTACTTAAGACTTCTTCAATTTTAGTAAGCAAGGCTGTGTCATCTGCATATCTCAAGTTAGTAAGAAGTCTTCTACCCATCCTGATGCTGCATTCGTCTCCGTGTAGTCCAGTTTCTGGATTATTTGCTCATCATACACGTTGAATAACCACAGTGAAATGATACAACCCTGATGCATGCTTTTCCTTATTTTAAATCACAGTATGTTCTTGCTCTGTTCGAACAACTGCCTCGTTCTAGGTACAGATTCCACATGAGCACAATTAAGTGTTCTGGAATTCTCATTCTTCGCAATTGTATCCAAAATTTGTGATTCGTATAGTAGAAAGCCTTTGCATAGGCAATAAAACACAGGTAAACATCTTTCCAGCATTTTCTGCTTTCAGCCAAGATGCATCTGACATCAGCAATGATATCTTTTGTTCTGTGTCCTCTTCTGAATCAGGCTTAAATTTCTGACAGTTCCCTGTTGAGATACTACACAACTGTTTTTGAATTATCTTCAGCAAAATTTTACTTAAGTGTGAGTATTGATGACATTGTTAGATAATCTCCACATTCTGTTGGATCGCCTTTCTTTAAAATGGGTACAAATATGGATCTCTTCCAGTTGGTTGGCCAGGTAGCTGTCTTCCAAATTTCTTGGCATAGATGAGTGAACACCTGCAGTGTTGCATCCATTTGTTGAAATATATCAGCTGGCATTCCATCAATTCCTGGAGGCTTGTTTTTTGCCAGTACCTTCAGTGCAACTAGGACTTCTTTCAATTCCATTGGTTCTTGATTATATGCTACTTCCTGAAATGACTGAATGTCGACCAAATCTTTTTTGGTAGTGACTCTGTATTTCTTCCATCTTCTTTTGATGCTTCCTATGTCATTCAATATTTTGACCACAGAATCCTTCAGAATTGCAGCTTGACGCTTGAACTTCTTCTTCAGTTCTTTCATCTTGAGAAATACTGAGCATGTTCTTCCCTTTTGATTTTGTAACTCCAGGTCTTTGCACATTTCATTATAACACTTTGTCTTCTCGAACTGCCCTTTGAAATCTGTATGGCTCTTTTACTTCATCATTTCCTTCATTCCTTTTAGCTACTGTACATTCAAGAGCAATTTTCAGAGTCTCTTCTGACATCCGTCTTGGCCTTTTCTTTCTTTCCCATATTTTAAATGAACTTTTATTTTTTTCATGAATGATGTCCTTGATGTCATCCTACGGCTCATTTGGTCTTTGCTCATTAGTGTTCATTGTGTCAAATCTATTCTTGAGATGGTTTCTAAATTCAGGTGGGGTTCTCATGGGCTTTTTAAAATTTTCTTCAGCTTCAACTTGAATTTGCATATGAACAACTAGTGGTCTGTTCCTCAGTTGGTCCCTGGCCTTGCTGTTACTAATGATATTGAGTTTTCTATCAACTCTTTCCACAGACGTAATGCATTTGATTCCTGTGTTTTCCATTTGGTGAGGTCCACGTGTGTAGTTGCTGTTTATGTTGTTGAAAAATGGTATTTACAATGAATATGTCATTGGTCTTACAAAAATTCTATCTTACATTCTCCAGCATTGTTTCTATCACTAACGCCATATTTTCCAACTACTGTTTCTTCGTTTCCAACTCTTGAATTTCAATCACAGGTAATTATCGATGAGTCTTGATTGCATGTCTGATCAATTTCAGACTACAGAGGTTGGTAAAAATCTTCAATTTCGTCAACTTTGGCAGCAGTGGTTGGTGTGTAAATTTGAACAATAGTCATATTAAGTGGTCTTTCTTGAAGGCATATGGATATTATCCTATCACTGATAGTGTAGTACTTCTGGATAGATCTTGAGATGTTCTTTTTGAGGAAGAATGTGACACCATTCCTCTTTAATTCATGATTCTCGGGACAGTATACCATATGACTGTTCGACTCAAATTGGCCAATACAAGTTCATTTCAGCACACTAATGCCTAGGATATCAATCTTTGTGCTATCAATTTCGTTTTTGGTGACTTCCAACTTTCCTAGATTCATACTTCATATATTTTATGTTCCAATTATTAATGGATGTTTCCAGCTGTCTTCTTATTTTGAGTCATGCCACATCTGCAAATGAAGTTTCCAAAAGCTTTCCTTTATCTATATTATTAAGGCCAAATCTACTTTGAGGAGGAAGCTCTTCCCTAGTCATCTTTTGAGTGCCTTCCAACGTGAAAGGCTTATCTTCTGGCACTATATCAGACAGTGTTCCACTGTTATTCATAAGGTTTTCACTGGCCAATTTTTTCAGAAGTAGACTGCCAGGCCCTTCTTCCTAGACTTTCATAGTCTGGAAGCTCTCCTGAAACCTGTCCACCATGGGTGACCCTTCTGGTGTTTTAAATACCAGTTGCATAGCTTCCAGCATTACAGGAACACACAAGCCACCATAGTACAACAAACTGACAGACACATGGTAGGAAGTAAAATTATGATCATAAAAATATGAGCTACTTGAAGAATATTCAATTGTATATTAAGTGAAAACTTTTTAATAGATGGTATGCATATAAAAGAACACCTGATGTGTGTAGCAAAAATCAGGTGTCATGAATAAAAACGCATATTATTTAATGTAAACTAGACTACGAAACCCTGGTAGCGTAGTGGTTAAATGCTATGGCTGCTTACCAAAGGGTCGGCAGTTCGAATCTGCCAGGCGCTCCTTGGAAACTCTACGGGGCAGTTCTACTCTGTCCTGTAGGGTCACTATGAGTCAGAATCGACTCGATGGCACTGAGTTTGGTTTGGTTTTTTAAACTAAACTATTATTGGGGTTATGTATTCTCCAAAGTTTGCATTTGAACATATGGATAAAAAATTGTTTCAGAAATTTTGTGAAAAAATTTTTTAAAAAGCAGCATTTCCTATTGCAGCTGATGATTGTACAGATATAAAAAAACATTGTATGGTTATAATATTTAACTATTAATTTTATTGGTAAAAGCCTTTGGGACATGTTGTCCAGAATAGGCTTAATATTCTGATATGATGTACTTTAAATATTAGGAAAATACTTAAATCTTCACATAGATTAATCAAAATGAATGTTAATAAAGATCAGGGTAAGCAAAATATAGCCCACAGGCTAAATCTGGCCTGCCACCTGCTTTTATAAATTAAGTTTTATTGGAGCAGAGGCACACACATTTATTTATGTATTATCTATGGCTGTTTTTCTACTACCACGACAGAATTGCATAGTTGTAACAGAGAGTATATGGCCCACAAAACCTAAAATGTTTAATATCTGACCCTTTCCAGAAAAATTTTATCAAACACTGCTATAGGTCAATGTGTCACAATACAATTTTCTCCAATAATGGAAACACTTTTTGCTGTCCAATACAGTAGCCACTAGCCACATATAGCTATTGAACATTTGAAATGTGGCAAGTGTGACTGAGGATTTAAATTGTTAATGTATCTTAGGTTTAGTTTTAAATAACCACATGTGGCTACTAAGTTATCCTCCCAGACAGCTCATCTATAGATGGTATTCCAGCTGTGATATAGTGGTCACCGGTAAAACAGTTCTAGTTAATAAATATGGTATGACAACAATCTTTCAAGATTACAGATAATAAATATATTTATTTTACCATTCATGAGCAATCATTTCATGTTAAAATTAAAAATTGAATGCAAACTCCTTGAATATAATAATGAGAAGAGTGTTATAAATGTTAAGCCTTTCTTGTTATATAGACAACATAGTTGGTTGCTCTATTACAAAGAGGACAGTGGTTTAAAATTATGTTGAAAACATTTTTTGAACTGTTGAAAAATGGTATTATTTCTATCATATGAGTGAAAATGTATGCTTTGGATTACTAAAAAGGTGGGGTCAAAATTTAGCTTTTTTAATTTATTTTTAGACATAAAATCTATCTAGCAGTTTCAATGTTTTTTAATTGTTGCCTCCAAGCATGTACACAAAGCATATAATTCAGTTTGCTCAGTCTTAGTGAAATGATTTCTTTAGGAAACTTATTTGGTGAGAAATAATCTGACCCAATTTCCTATACAGATATAAGTTTACAGAAATGAAAGTAATACTCTGAACTACATTCTTATAAATTCTGGAATTAAAGATTGAATTTTGGAAAATTTTTTCTGATTCGCTATTTTATGAAAATGAGCTAACATTGCTCAATTCCCCCTCTCTCAATGAATATTGATAGTGTGAATGAGCACTTCAAGTGGAAGTCATTGAACTACAATAAAATATGATACTAAAAATTAAATACGATAATGTTGGTATATTAGAACTCTACAAATACCTTGGGACACGTTACCATAAATATAAAAACCATTGTAAAAAGATTATATCCATCTTTGGAAGCACTTACAATGGTGAACAGCTGTATTCTACTATAAAATTGAATATAATTAAATATTTTTCCATGTTAAATGATTCAGAGCTGACTTTTTATTGCATACTATGAACCAAAGTATTAAGAATGACATTGATATTTCATGGTATACAAGAAAAGGAGCTAGGCATGTGGAACCAAAGTTGTAACCAATTTAAAAAAAAAAAAGTATGCTATTTTTAAATGTATCATTTTCAATTTCAAATATATAATTCAGTGCTCAATACCATACGCATTATAGTTTTATTATTTGTTCATGTTATATAAACAAAATGATAGCTCCATAGGGTTTTCAAGGCTGTGACCATTCAGAAGGAGATCACCAAGCCTGTCTTCTGAGGTACCTCTGTGTGGGTTCAAACACTGTCAATCTTTTGACTAGTAGCTGTGCACTTAACCAGTTGCACTACCTGTGGACTCTTTACTATGTATAATATTATCTATATTGAATATACCAAGGACTTCCAAAAGAACAGACGAATCTGTCTTGGAAGAAGTACAACCCGAATGCTCCTTAGAAACAAGGATGGCAAGACCATATCTCACATACGTTGATCATGTTATCAGGAGGGATCAGTCCCTGGAGAAGGACATCACACTTGATAGAGGGTCAGTGAAAAAGAGGGAGACCCTCGATGAGATGGATTGACACAGTGGCTGCAACAATGGGCTCAAGCATAACAATGATTGTGAGGATGATGCAGGAGTGGTATAAGTCCGAACCGACTCAACAGCACCTAATGACAACAACAATATATTGAATAATATTAATCAAAAGATAATTTAGTTGTATTTCTGGTAGTCAATTTTTCTTGTTTATGCCCTGGTTCATTTATTTGTGTTTATTGCATTGCTTTTTAGACATTTGAGTTTGTGACTCCTGCAATGGACAAAAAAAAAAAAGGAGACTTCAGAATGTTTTGAGACTGGAACGTTCATTTTTAAAAATTGACATGTAAAAATACAAATTATAGTAGCTGCATGGTTTATAGGATGACGAGCTTTGTTGAGAAGTGTATGTCTTAGTCATCTGGTGCTGCCATAATAGAAATATCACAAACAAATGCCATTAACAAAGAGAAATAAATTTTCTCATGGACTAGTAGGTTACAAATTCAAATTCAGGGTGTCGGCTCCAGGGGAAGGCTTTCTCTCTCTTCCAGCTCCAGAGGAAGGCTTCCCCTGGGCTCGGAGCTTCTCAGGTGCAGGGACCCCTTGTCCAAAGGACGAGCTTTGCCCCGGTGCTGTTTTCTTGGTGGTATGAGGTCCCCAACTCTCTGATTGCTTCCCTTTCCTTTTATCTCTTGAGAGATAAAAGGTGGTACAGGCCCCACCCCAGGGAAACTCCCTTTACCTTGGATCAGGGAGGGAAACTGAGTAAGGGTGGTGTTACAATCCCAGCCTAATCCTCTCAACGTAAAATTACAACCACAAAATGGAGGACAACTAACTGTACAACACTGGAAATCATGGCTCAACCAACTTGACATATATTTTGGGGGGACACAATTCAATCCATGACAGTGTAGAATACAAATGCCCTCCTCTTATAAAGGGTGATAGGCAGAAGGTACTGTCTAGAGTTGTTAGAACAACTAAAGGTGTGCAAATATTATTTATATTTATAATACTAATCGGAACGGCTGAGTTTACCTGAGAGATGTTAAGTATGATAAATCCTTATCAGTCAAAGCAAGAAATCAGTAGAGAAATCAAAAAAAAGTAGTATAAGCATATTATTTAGAAATATGGTAGAAAACTAATGCAGAAACCTTAAAGAAGTTAAATCAATTCCCTCTGGGAGGTTTATTTGGGCTTATGAGGAGCAGGTCAAGCATTGTTACTGCTCATTATAGTCTTTTCCAGCGTAATTTGATTGTTCAATAGAGTACAGCATTGCTTTGATAAAAACTAAGAACATCTTTAAAAATTTGAATAGCCAGCACAAGAAAATAATAAAACGTGTATCCTAGAATCTGATAAATTTGATAACACTTCCCTCTTTCTAAAAAAAGAGAGTAGGATGTGAATGAAGACTTTTTCCCCCCATGTAACAGCTTATTGCCTTTATTTCCAATAATTATACATATATTTTGGAAAATACATAATAAAACACTCACTAGAATAGTGTTCATTAATCATTCAACATTCTAAATTCATGACACAAACATTTTGATTGGGTGATCCAAATGAAAAAGTAATTGCATTAAGGTTTAGTAACCACTATGTTAGGGAACTCATGGTGACCCCGTATGTGTAGAGTAGAACTGCACACCATAGGGTTTTCAAGGCTTCAACCTTTTAGAAGCAGATTGCCTGACCTTTCTTCCAAGGCACATCTGGGTGGGTCTGAAGTGTCTACACCCCATGGAAGGCCTTCTGTGGAAGAAAGGCCTATAAATAAGATTAAAATAAATAAGATTACAGCCATTGAAATCCCTATTGAGCCCAATTCTATCCTGACACACCTGGGGTGGCCATAAAGCAGGATCGACACAAAGCAACAGGTTTTGTTTTCATTTTTTTAAATGCAAAATAGTGTGGACTTACCCACTGACAATGTCTCACCTGGCCAGACCAGATCAAGGAATATTTACTAGAAAAAGTCATATTTAAGGATAAGTGTTGTAGCTGAGGACTTCTGATTGCGATGTCAGAGATGTAAGACAATACACTATGTCTAGAAAGCATTGGGTAAGTGTAAACTCTCTTGAAAGTTACTTGGTAACCAAAATAGAATTCATCTGTTTGTCACTAGGCTTTAAATGTTATCAATTGTACATTTGTAGGACTATAGAGTCCAGGTGGCGCAGTGGTTAAGAGCTATGGCTGCTAACCAAAAGGTCCAGCCACCACTTGGAAACCCTATGGGGCAGTTCTACTGTGCCCTATAGGGTCGCTATGAGTTGGAATCGACTCAACAGCAACAAGTTACGTTAGTTTAGGACTATGGTTAGTAAAGGTTCCTGTTCTGGTAATCCTAGAAAATTAAATGTAAAATGCCTACTCATTGAAAATTTATTTTTTGACACAAAATTACTAAAAATTTATGAAAAGTGCAAATAAACTTTTTTTCCTAGAATCTTTGACAGTGAGTTTTAGACTTGATACCACATTGATCCTTAACAAGGTTAGTGTGTATTTACTACAAACAAAAACATTGTCTTATACTACCACAATACCAAAAAACAAAACAAAAAACACTGCCATTGAGTCCATTCCAACTCATAACCCTGTAGGACAGAGTAGAACTGCCGCATAGGGCTTCCAAGGCTGTAAATCTTTATGGAAGCAGACTGTCACACCTTTCTCCTGCAGTGTGGTGGTAGATTCGAACCACCTACCTTTTAGTTAGCAGCCAAGTGCTTTAACCGCTGCACCACCAGGGCCCCTTATTACCACAATTAAAAAATTATAATAATAATAAGCCAAGCTCTTCACCATGAGCCGACTCCAACTCATAGTGACCCTTTAGGACAGAGTAGAACTGCTCCATAGGGTTTCCAAGGAGCAGCTGGTGGATTTGAGCTGCCAACATTTTAGTTAGCAGACGAGCTCTTAACCACCGTTGTCACCAGGGCTCCAGAGCTCTAACACAACCTTAAAAATCGTGAAACTAGCACTGATACGGTACTACCATCTAATCCTCAGACTGCATTTATGTTTTGCCGGTTGTCATATTAATGCTTTCTACAGGAAAATCATCTCGTTCAGAATCACACAAAGCAGTTGGTTCTCCTGTCTGTAATCTCCCTCAGCCTGGGCCAGTGCTTAGTCTTTCTTTGACTTAATAATCTTTACACATTTGAAGAGTTAAGGCCAGTTATTTTGTAGATTGCCACTGTGTTTGAGATCGTTGGATATTTCCTCATGATTTGACTCAGGCTACGCATCTTTTTCAAGAATATCACAGGAGTGACACTGCCTTCATTTCATCGTGTCAGGTCAGGTGGCATATGGTTTTCAATTGCCCAATTATCAGTAGTGTTCACTTCGATCACTTGATTAAGGTGATGTTTGCCAGGCTTCTCTGTCTTATGATTACTATTTTTCCACATTGTAAGCAACATGTATTCGGTGAAAAGTTCATACTATATAAATATCCTATTCCTCTTGAAAATTTCCGTTTATTTATATTTGTATGGACTCCTATGTTTTTCTATTTTATTCAATGAGTGACAATCTCTTAATATTATTTTTATACTCATTTCCATCACCAATTTGGCCAGGGGGAGTTCTTTGAAGTTGGCTTCTAGGTTGTCTTGACATCTCCCATAATTCTTTGAGTACTTTCTTTTCTCAGACAACGAGATATTCAAAGTCCATCTTGTACTTCAGGCCACAATCCTAGAATCAGCCATTTCTCCAAGAGGCCTTGGATTCTTTTAGTGGAAATAATATTTATAAGACAAGAACTGTTTTCTAGGTGTGCTTGCTGGAAATGATGTCTCATTAATAAAAGACCGTCTCAGTGAACAGAAGTAGGGAATAGACACAGGAATGTACACACACACTCACACACAGATATAGATACACACACACATAATTAATCTATGCTTATTTCTCTATGTCTCTACATCTGTAGAGTAGCACAGTGGTTAAGAGCTAGGCTGCTAACCAAAAGGCCAGCAGTTCGAATCCACCAGCTACTCCTTGGAAAACTTATGGGACAGTTCTACTCTGTCATATAGGGTCTCTATGAGTCAGAATCGACTTGATGGCAACAGGTTTGATCTATTCATCTATCAATTGAAAACCGTACCTTCACACTGATAAATCAATTAGACATCACATGATCCATTCTAGGTTTCTTCCTTCCTGTGCTTGTAAATCCTTTCTCTACTCCTAAGAAATCTGGTTTCCATTATCTTTAATATATTTATCTATTTGATTAATACCTCTCTGTCTAACCAGTTTTCCTCCTCTGTTATTACCCCCTTCTACACACAAATACCTTTTGCTCCCCACTTGGGTTCTGACTCTATTCTGAACATTCGCCAAGTTTTTACTTCTTTATGAAAACCAAACCCACTGCTGTGGAGTCAATTCTGACTCCTAGCAACCATACAGGACAGAGTAGAACTACCCCATAGCGTTTCCAAGTGGATTCGAACTGCTGACCTTGTGATTAGCAGCTGAACTCATAACCACTATGCCACCAGGGTTTCCTTACTTCTTTATAAAAAAAAAAAAAAAAATTTTTTTTTTTTTTTATACCTATATATGTCAGTTTGTGGATTGAATTTTGACAGTATTATTTTAGTGTTTTTAGTGTACAAATGTCATTTTTGTGCATTTCTGACTGTTACTGTAAACTGAAATTGACTCAAAGCTGTCTATTGATTTTCTATTTGTTATTGATGGTATTTATACACAGAAATATTTTGTGGAATGAATATCATTCATTATTAATATAGACAGCATTGTTCATGTATCATGCTATGGTGATATTCCTATAGCTTTATCATACCCATACCAAAAACAATGTATGAAAAAAAAAATGACATACTAAAATAGACTTTTCCCACTGAGAAGAGTACTGAGACACTGTGTTGAAATACAAAAATACAGACTTATAAATTTCTAAGTATTTTAAAAGTTAGTATGATTACTTGGTATTCAGTCAGGGTACACAAATTTCTTGAATGTTAGTAATATCATGGATAATTTGGGCTTAAAATAGAACATTAAATTGTCTTCATGTGTATACATGAAATATATCATACTGTTTTAGTGTTCGTGTCCGTATGTTTGTCCTTAGAATTGAGGGCTTAAAGGAATAAATGAGACTTTTGAAGGATTGGTTTTATGAGACCATAACTGATTTTAGGCTTCCACTTTTCTGTCATAATGTTGTGACTTGAGTTTTGCTGTGATGCTGGAAACTATACCATTGGTATTTCAAATACCAGCAGGGTCACCCATGGTGAACAAGTTTCAGCAGATCTGCCAGACTGAGACGGACTAGGAAAAAAGGTCTGGCGATCTACTTCCGAAAATTAGCCAATGAAATTCTTCTGGATCACAGCAGAACATTGTCCAACTCACTTGCTTTAGACACATCTTCAGGAAGTATCATGTTTGGTGAAGCAGAGGGCCAGTGAGGGTGAGGGAGATGCTTGGTGAGATGAACTGGCACAATAGCTGCAACAATGGACTTGAACATGCTGGTGAATGTGAGAATGATCCCGGACCGGGCAATGTTTCCTTCTATAGTACACAGAGTCATCATGAGTCTGACCTGACCAGATGACAGTAACAACAACTGCTTATGGAAGTCCATTGACCAGAGAATGAGCGTTAAGAGGGTGGGTAAAACAAAAATTTTTCATCAAAGCGTCCTGCACTGAACCTCAGTTATCTTCTTACTATTTATGTGTTTTAAGAAAAGTTACGTGAAAAATTTATGCTTCAATCCCACATCTATCAAATGGGATTCAAGAATATCTACCCCACTGGTTCGTGTTGAAGATTAAATGCATTAATATGTACAAAAAAGCCTGGCATACAGTATGCACTGTGTAGTGTTAACTCGTATTATTGCAATATAAGAATACTTTTTTATCATAGGTGATATTAATACTGTGTGTTCCTAGGGAATCTAAAATAGAGTCCTTTATTAAATTTTCAACTTTCATTCGAAATCTCTGTTCATGTATAAGAATATTTGGAAACCAAAATTGTTCCTTCCCAACTAATTTACTTATATATGCTAGGACGTGTCAGTGTTACCTAATTTGATTTCTCTCCTCTATGTCACCTTACTCTCTCTAATGAATGAATCTCCCTCCAGCCAATTTGAATAAGAAAATTGTTAAGTGGCAAATATTTTAGTGAGTTTAGTAAAAGAAACGTGTAATTGCAGATATCTGGGGAGAACAGCTTGTATTTGCCAGCCAACTAGCCAGAAGGCACATTTAACAATTTTTTTTCCAATCCTTTTGCATTTGACAAGTAAAGAATACCTACTGTTTCATATCTTTTTTTTTTTTTTTTGTACGAAATGTTGTCCACTTTTATTCACTCTTTCCCACGGCTTTATGAACACCTGAGCAATAACTATTTCTCCTCCTCCTCCCCTCTTTGAGCTACTCACCTATATCTATTTTTTGACCTCTCCTGTTTGGAAGACAGGTGTCCTTTGTTTGAGTATACTAGCGCTACCTGGTATCAAAGGCTAGTCCTCTACCTTTCACCTTCAAAAGCTATTCAAAGTAACCTTTCATCCCTCTTCCTTGTGGATCATTATTACTGAAAGTTGCATTTTTAATGCCGCAATCCTGCTGACCACCATATCTGAACCTGCAAGAATGACAGTGTGTCAAAACTCAATCCTACTGTTCTTTCGCTTAATCGCCTTGTATATCTGAGACCCAGTGCAGAAAAATCCTGGGGTTTTGATGCCTCATTTTGAGTGGAAGTTTTGTTGTTTTCACACCAGAAAAGAAAAACCTAGGGAGAATTGTTAGTTTGCAAAGTTGGAAAATATTAAGACGCTCACACACACAAAAAAAAAGGTGATGAGGGAGATATTTTATGGAAACACTGCAAGATGGTAATCCTGGAGTTTCCCCCTGGGTGTGAGTACAAAGTGAGAGCTTTGGTGTAATGCATTTGCTAAATCTCAGAAATTTAGATGTGTTAGGCTCAATTTACAGTATTTGGTCTCTTCTTTATAAAATCATTTTTATAACCAATTAATTGATTACAATCCATTTTCAGACCTGTGGTACATGGCCTAACATGTTATGTATGATTTCATAAAGACCTTTAAAAAGCCCCTGGAAAAGAGTATTGTCTCTCTTAGATAAGTAGATGTACATATGTTATATCAACCAACAGATAAGAACTCATTCATTTGATCTGTTTTGCAGATTTAAAGAAGTTCTCAAAATCAGACACTTAGCAAACATAGAGAAAGATTTAGAAAACCACCTAAAAAGCTATCATGAATGCTTTCTATGATCCATGATGGAAGACAGATGCAGTCGAAGGAGAGATGACAAGGGAAATACAATTTTTTTATGGGGGTATTTCAAAGCCATAAAAACCCTCGAAATAGCCTTCCCAACAAACACAAAAATACATCCATACTCAGCATAAGGTGGCCTTTAATGATTATAAAAGGAGCCCTGGTTGCGCAGTCCTTAAGTTCTCTGCTGTGCTCCTAAATGTCAGCAGTTCCAACCCACCAGCTGCTCAACAGGAGAAAGATGTGACAATCTGCTTTTGTAAAGATTTATGGCCTTGGACCCTTGTGGGGCAGTTCCGCTCTGTCCTATAGAGTTGCTACGATTTGGATCAACTCAACGGCAATGGAATGGAGTGTTGGGTTAATGATTATGAAAAAAAACAATATAGCACGGAGTTAAGAGCACATAGTAAAGTAAAACTAAAAGAAGATAAGATTGGATACTAATAGCACAAAGTCTGGTGTTCATTCAATGAATAAACTTTATTGTGTATCACGTGCCGAATACTATGCTAGGCACTATGGTGCAATATACAATGGACTGCCAGGAGAAGGAACAAATCTGTCTTGGAAGAAGTACAGCCAGAATGCTTCTTAAAAGCCAGGATGGCGAGACTTCATCTCATGGACTTTGGACATGTTAATATGAGGAACCATTCTCTGGAGAAGGATATCGTGCTTGTTAAAGTAGAGGGGAAGCGAAAATGAGGAAAACCCTCAACAAGATGGATTGACACAGTGGCTGTAACAATGGGCTCCAACATAACAATGATTGTGTGTATGGTGCAGGGCCAGGCAGTGTTTCATACTGTTGTACACGGTGTTCCTATGAGTCAGAACCAACACTAGGGCACCTAACAACAACATGGCACGATAGTGAATAACCAAAAAAAAAAAAAAAAAAGTCTCCATATAAAGAGCTTGCACTCTTGTATCATGTTTGATATGAAGGTGCATAAACTCTGAAAGTCACAGTCTCCTCGTATATAAAATACAATAATAGCATCCCATCTGGTGGTTGAAAAGAAAATAGATTTGTCCATACCCAAAGTTCAATAAGTGTTTCCTATAATCATTGTGGAAACCCTGGTGGCGCAGTGGTTAAGTGCTACTGCTGCTAACCAAAAGGTCGGCAGCTTGAATCTGCCAGGCACTCTTTGGAAACTCTACAGGGCAGTTCTACTCTGTCCTATAGGGTCCAAATGAGTCGGAATAGACTGGACGGCAGTGGGTTTATCATCTTCATTATCGTGGTGACCCAAAGTATTACAGAGCAGATCTGCTTCCTCTGGATTTCTTGGCTGTAATCTTTACAGAAGCAGATCACCAGGTCTTTCTTCCATGGTACTACTGGGTAGGTTCAAATCACCAACCTTTAGGTTAGTATTCCAGAACAAACCATATGCCTATGGGACCAACAGGAGTCAAAATGGAGTCTGTGGCAATTGGTATCATCATCATAATCATCACCATCATCATCAAAAAGTCCTATTTCAAAACGGAAAGGGAATAAATTTTAGAGCCATCCCAGTTACTTAACAGCTTTATGACTCCTCTCATGTAGTCTGGGAGCAGTATTAACACAGTGGCTATGGGATTTTAATTAGATGATATTTATAAAGTAATCTAGGATAATGTCTAGTAAAATATATTTTCTCCAAAATGGTAGATGCAATTATAATATTTTATTCTTTATTATCAAACATAGCACAAATGATAATGATTATAATCCATACAAGGTGATTGAAAAGGATTTACATCTTTTTTACAAAATAAGGACAGTTGTTATCAGCTTTTTGCACAATACTGAAAAAAACTATTCATATGAGAACTTTCCTAAAAATATTTACTGCCTAACTACCTGCACCATATATATTTAATAAGGTTATTATACAGTAAATGAAGTCAATAAAATTGCTTAAGAAGCTAAGTAATATGCACAGAAATGTTTCAGATCACAGTGTTCATAGTTGCGTCTGGAATTTGGTGATAGAGCCTGTCACTTATTCCAACAGCAATGCTGTACTTTTAGAGTTGAAGTTCATCCACTCATCCCCAATCCATTTAGTTGTACATTCATTCACTTTTTCAACATATTATTTTTTTGTGTGTGCTCTACACTAGCCCGATAGGAAGATATAAAGGTAATTAAGACATACACTTGCCCTTGAAATAGAAATAGTACAGTAGGGGAGACAGATATACACATCTGTTTATATCATCAGTTATATTCCAGGAGTTTAAAAATTTATTTAAAAAAATGTGCCCATTGCACATCAAATCATCAAATCTATATCTCCTTACACATGCCCATACCAGCCACTGCAGGAACCTGATAAGTCACCCAACAGAGCTGCCTGCATTTCAGTTCTAATCTGATTCCAGTTTACTCTCCCTCAACCTGCTTTCAATTCTTTTTCCAATGGTTTATTTTACTACTAGTCTTATACTCGTTGATTACTTTGTTCCCTCTCTTTGTCTAATGCTATTTATTGAATTTATTTTGAATTCTCAGCCCTGGCTCTGGTTTGGCACCTTGTTTATGATGCTCTATGAAAACTGACCTTTTACCGTATACTACTGAAACAGTTTCTGTCCAGTCAACTCTGACTCATGGTGACCCCAGATGAGTAAGAGTATGACTGTGTTCCACAGGGCTTTCTCAATGGCTGATTTTTTACAAGTAGGTTACAAGACCTTTCTTCTGGGGGACCACTGGGTGGACTCAAACCTCCAACCATTCAGATAGCAGCTGAACAATAACTGTTTGCATCACCCAGGGACTCCTACCGTACACTCAGCCTGGTTTTTTAGCTCATGCTGCCATACATCCCAAACCCACAATTAAAAGAGGGCAAACAACAGCACCACCAAAATAACTGCCTAGGGAATTGTTGTTAGGTGCTGCCAAATTGGTTCTGACTCATAGCAAACCTAAGTACAACAGAACAAACACTGCCCAGTAGTGCACCATCCTCACAATCTTTGCTATGTTTGAGCTCACTGTTGCAGCCACTGTGTCAATGCAGCTTGTCAAAAGTCTTCCTCTTTTTCATTGATCCTATAACCCTGGTAGTGTGTGGTTAAGAGCTACATCTGATAAATAAAAGGTCGGCAGTTCGAATCCACCAGGTGCTCTTGGAAACTCTATGGAATAGTTCTACTCTGTCCTATAGGGTCACTATGAGTCAGAATCAACTCAACGGCAATGGGTTATACCTTACCAAGCATGATATCCTTCTCTATGGACTGGTTCCTTCTGATAATATCTACAAAGTATGTGAGATGAAGTCTCACCGTCCTGGCTTCTAAGGTGCATTCTGGCTGTAATTCTTTCAAGAAAGATTTGCTCTTTCTTCTGGAAGTTCATTGTATGCTCCATATTCTTTGCCAACACCATAATTTAAATGTATCAATTTTTCAATTTTCCTTATTCATTGTCCAGTTTTCTCATGCACATGAGGCAACTGGAAATACTGTGGCTTGGGTCAGGCACACCTTAGTCTTTTGCTTTATAACACTTTAAGAGGTCTTTTGAGGCAGATTTGCCAATGCAATATGTCCTTTGATTTCTTGACTGCTGCCTCCATGGGCGTTGATCGTGGATCCAAGTAAAATGAAATCTATGACAACTTCACTATTATCTCCATTTATCAAATGTTGCTTATTAGTCTATTTGTGAGGATTTTTGTTTTCTTTAGGTCAGCAGTTCAAATCCACCAGACGTGCCTTGGAAACTCCATAGGGGCAGTTCTACTCTGTCCTATACAGTTGCTATGAGTCGGAATCGACTTGATGGCAATGGATTTTGTTTTTAATAACATATAAATGGATTTGCAACATATAAAAATGTCTTAGTTACCTAAAAGAAACCTAATGCAGCCATAAAAGAAGTACCACAAGTGAGTGGCTTTAAAGACCGAGAATACATTGTCTCACAGTTTTGGAGGCTAAAAGTCCAAATCAAGGCATTGGCTCTACGGACAGGTCCTTTCCTATCGGTAGCCCCAGGAGTTCCTTGATGCTCCTTGGTGTTCTTCTGCATTCCTTATGCTCTTGGTATTCCTTGTATATTCTAGGTCTAATCTGCTCTTATGACTCACAAGTGATTACACCTGTATGACTTTAATAAAACAACAAAACTACTTTTTCCAAACAAGGTCATGTTCACAGATACAAGGGCTAGGTAGGGTTTCAATGCATTTTGGAGGGGGGCATAATTCAATCCATAACAAAAGGTTTTGCGATGCGGTCTCACTGTAAATAACTTTACTTAGGATGTCTGAGCTGGTGTTATTTTCCTGACTGCAGGAATATCCTGTTTGACCTCTTCCTTACTATAGGGCAGATGGATGATCCATGGTAAGAAAAAAAAAAAAAATTAAATTAACATAATGAGATTCAAAATGAGAAGCAAAAGCTCCCATAAAGAGAAAAGCCTACCTCATCATACTACTCTTTCCATTTCCCCGGAATAACTACTTTTAACTGTCTTTATAAAAAAAAAACTTACCTTCTCTTATTTCTTTCCTTTCCTAACTTCAAATAGTATGCTTATCCTATTTTTTACTGCTCAAATTATAATATCTTCATTTGTTTTCCACTCAAAAAAAAAAAAAAATGAGAATCTCATTTACTCCCTACTCCAAAAAAAAAAAAAAAAAAGGAATAATATATTCCTATTTAATTTATCATACTTAGGTATTTCCATTTACTCCCCACTCAAAAATGAAAAATGAGAATTAGTAGATAAGAAAAATTCATCTGCAGCTTTTGTCTCTTCTCCTAATTTTAGCTATTATCAGTTGCCTTTAAATTGTTGTTGTTAGGTGCCGTTGATTCGGTTCCGACTCACAGCGACCCTATGCACAACAGGACGAAACACTCCCCGGCCCTGAGCCAACCTTATAATATTTGCCTTTAAATTAGAGATCAAAAACTCATCTGTTTTCAAGGAAAAGGCAATTAATTCACCTGTTAGGCCCTTCTTTGAGTTTCTGTCCTCTCTCATAACTTCCAGCCCTGAGAATGAACATATCTGGGACTATACCTGATAAATTGGCTCTTTTTTTTCATTGCATAACCTGGTCCTTCCTCTCTCACAAAGCACCACTGCCAGTTGCCAATTTGTAGATTCTGACTCGTAGTAACCCACAATGTGTCACAATAGAACCATGCTCCGTAGGGTTTTCAGTGACTGGCTTTTTGGAAGTAGATCACCAGGCCTTTTTTATAAGGCACCTCTGGGTGGACTCCACTCTTTCAGTTAGCCACAAAATGCATTAAATTTTTGCACCACCCAGGGACTTCTCCCAGATTTGTATTCTTTAAACAGATGTCCACAGTCTTTCCACTTTCCAGGGATTTGTTGACTTCTCTTTGCTTATGCTCCTTCTCCTCTTTACTTCTATGGGTTTATGGTTACAACATTTTTTAAAGTTTCCATTGCTTTACTACAGTTTTCATTGCTCTGAGAAAGAAATCGAGATTTTTATCTCACTCTGTCATCTTACACTTGAAGTTCATCTTTGTCTTTCTATATAAATGCTGCAATGAATTTATATATTTATTAGGTAACACCAAAGAATGGATGCAAAGTAAATTGTTTAAAGATTTTTTTCTCATATTTTCTATTTTACGAAAATATTGTGAATAAGAAATTTATAGCACCTTATTTGAGATAAGTATTATTTATTTTCAGGGAATATGGGGATGTTTTAACATAACTATGGATGTTTTTACTAATACAGATAGTATTTACAATTTAGTCTCTTTAATTCAATAAAAAATGGCTTATATTCTCTCAATATTTTATTTTATATATATTTTATTTCATAATCCTTAAAGACTGTACAACCAAAAACATTCTTAGAAAAAAATAACTGGAATTTCTCATGGCATGTGTGTGTTTCTTTATGTTTTATAGAAAACACTCTTATCTCTACTGCTTAGTATTGGAAATTCAACCTTATATTAAAGGAGCTACAAACAACCAAGCAATCATGCCTCTGTTTATACACCTGTGCTCTTGTCTAGGTTGTTGCAGTCAGATAATATATACCATATGAAGAAAAAAAATATCTGGGAAGTTACCAGATGAAAGATAGATCAGATTAGTACAGTATCGGCCAGTTTATATTTTGAAAATAGAATGACTAACTTTTTTAAACAACATTACAGCTATAAAGCTTATTTAAAAAATAACATCATTGAAGCATATAATATTCCTTTGAAAACACTACGACATTGCTAGGCAAAATGCATGGGGAGAAAAAAAAAAGGCAGACAGGGCATCTTTGGGTGAAAAATCTGTACCTTTCTTATTTCTATTGGGGGAAATAGAGAAGTGTTTCAATCAGCCAACTTCTAAAAAGTGAGAGTGAGGTCGTCAGTGAAAGTAAAACAGCAGTGTCTTAAAAAGCAAAATATAACCCCTAATAAACTACATCACAAAAGGGACATGGCTTATTTAGCATTACAGAATAGAAGTATTAAACAAACACTCCCATCTGTGTCTGTTTCCAAGTATATCACAAAATAGATGTGTTTTCTGTTTGTCTGTTGCACAGTTTCCATTTTCGTGGGCAGTTAGGTTCCTGTCCTTAAGCAGCCCAGTGCTAGTTGTGAAATTGCGGGGAGCATGCTGTGTTTGATAGATCATCGAATTCTGAACTTCACTCTGAACACTGCTGAGACCACCCCCGACTGATCAGTCTCCTTGCATACCTCATTATGTTCCCGTTCTAATCTGGGGTTGGATCTCAATGAGTGCAACAGAGATGAATAGTTATCGATGTAAGAGTTGTTTGTTTGCTACAATGCAGTACAACATTTTATCCCTCATGCTTTTGTTGGCTGTTTGTTTATTCGCACAGCATCAAGTTTCCAAACGTTAAAAAATTCAAGAGTTTTTTATTGCAAATGAGGACTTTTGACAAATACTAAGTAATTGGGCACAGGCGACATCTTCTGTTCTCTTTCAAGAGAGTAAAATTTGTGGAGCTTAAGGTAAGAGCATATCAAAATGTGCTTATATTATGCTGAAACAGTAGCTGAAAAAGGCTGCAGTATTGACTTTTCTTCCTAACATCTTTCAACTAGTCCATCACCATGATTTATATTGGTATTTTGTAAAAACTGAGGATACATTTATGCAACAAAATACAAACAGAAATGAACTACGCTGTGGAAGTTCTTTAACACTTGCCTACCTTTCATCATTTATTTTCCTGCATGTGTTATTTAACAGCTTTTTTTTTTTTTACAGTTGCTACCAAGTCAGTTCTGACTCATGGCGGCCCCACGTGTGTCAGGGTAGAACTGTGCTTCATAGGATTTTCAGTGGCCGATTTTTCAGAAGTAGCTCGCCAGGTCTTTCTTGCAAGGCTCCTCTGGATAGACTCAAACCTCCAACATTTCAAATAACAGCCAAGTGCTTTAATATTTGCACCACCCAAGACCAAAAAAAAAAAAAAATTGTTGCCATCGAGTCGATTCCCACTCATAGTGACACTATAGAACAGAGTAAAGCTTCCCTGTCAGGTTTACAAGGATTGGCTGGTGGATTTGAACTGTCAACCTTTTGGTCAGCAGCTGAGCTCTTAACCGCTGTACCATCAGGGCTCCATATTTAACATTATGTGTTATTTAAACTGGAGTTTTTGCAGCATGTAGTAAATCAATATGTGAGCCATTTAAAACACACTAGGCTTTAGGCTTCCCACTGACCAGGAATCTCATTATTTTAGCAGACCTAGAAGCTCCTAAGGCCTATGCGGTAAATAGTGTTGAAAATAAGCCACAATGTATACCAAAATTATCATGAGGGGTTAAGTTCAGCTATTTACAAAAATTTTTATCCATGCTACAGATTCTAGGATATGTGCCAGGCTTGGGGACTCAGATATGAAAGACATAGAATAGGCCCTGTCCCCAACTTATAAAGCACGTTGAGTGGATTTTGAATTCCTAATCCTCTTAAAGAATATGCTCCAAGTATTTAATTTGGCCATGTTTCTCTAGGAAAGTGGAACTTTATTTAATCAAGACAATGATATATGCCTTAACAGGATCCCTCTGATTCACTGAACACATCATAGAGTGGGGCTTAACTCTTTAGAATGGTTAATAAGGTTGATTTTCTTTAGACTAGGCTTTTGATATTTATTTTGAAAAGAAGCTCCTTTTTCCTTTTAGTTTAAAAAAATCATATAATAGACTGTAAATTTTATTAGGTTATAACATATTTTTCAAACTTATTATTATGATGTGATCCATGAAAATGAACTAAGGAAACATTAAGATAAAGTTCAAACATGTTTAGTAACTAACTAGGTACACACGTTTGAGACTGTCTTTTTTTTTAATCTATGAAGTATGACAATCTCAATTTATACTTGTATGAATAAATACAGAATTTTAGTTTCAGTTAGACTTGTTTAGAATTCTCTTTCAGCTACTTAGTAGTAACCTTCAGAAACTAACTTATCTGATAAAATAAATGCTGTTATATGTAAGTAAAATGCCGTAATTATATTTACCTTAAAATACTATTTAAAACCATGAACTATTCTATTTTATTAAAACTCATGTGAAACACAACAACTATTATTTATGGATATATATTATATATGTACATATATAAGACAGTCACATGCACATATTTTTTTCTTACAAAAATGATTTGGAATAACTGAAAAAAATAAACACTGAACAAAAATAGATATCCCTAGATGGTAGATTTGCTTCTGGAAATGGTGGGAAAGCTTATTTCTTACTAATTCTTACACAAATAACAAGCAAAAACTTGAAAAAAAAAAATTGAAGCAGTTGAAGATAAAACAAATGCATGGGAAGAATTAGAAGTAAATCTAAAGGTGACGAGAAATAACAATGATAGTTGTATTCATGAGGATATTTTTTCCTTAGGGCATCCACTACTCCACACAACATGAGGTAGGTGAAACTCAAAAAGAAAACTTTGTTAGCTTTAAGAATTATAGGATGAAATCTGGGATTGATAGAATGGCTGGAAAGTGAGGAGGGATCTTGTAAAGGAAGCAACTGTAAAGGCTGGGTTTTAAAATTCTGCCTCTACACCCATCCAAAAACTTGGCTAGTTCTTGAACTGCACAGGTCCAGTGGAAACAAGAGCTGGAAGACTGGAAATACTGTGGACTAAATATTTCAGCTGGTACCTATTGCAGAGGAAACAGAGTTTTAAATTCGAGTGCACTCAAGCAATCTACAAAAACAAAACCCAATACTATTTAAAGAATGAGAGCAGAAACCAGATCCTCTACAATTTATCATTTCAAATCATAATATAAAGTAAAAACTTACTAGACATATGAAGGAGAAAAAATATTAAAGATTAATCAAAAGACTAAAAATTAAATAGAAATTGATGATGAGGTGAGCAAGAATTTGGAATTTGAATTAAAAAAAAAGTTCTTTCAAAACTTGATAAACACATTTTAAGGAAATAAAATTTCAAACCAATATTCCTCATACCAACCAAAACAAACCAGTTGCCTTCAAGTTTCAGACTCACAGTGACCGTGTAGGGCAGAGTAGAACTGCCCTACAGGGTTTCCAAGGCCTGGCTGATGGATTCAAACTGCTGAGATTTTCGTTGGTAGTCAAGTTCTTAACTACTGTGCCACCAGGACTCCATATTATAAAAAAAAAAAAAAAAAAAATAGATATAGGTAAATTCAACTAATGTAATTAATTCACCATATTAACGGATTAATGGAGAAAAAGCATATGATCTTTTCATGGAAGCAGAAAAACAAAATTAAGACAAAATGAAACACCTATTTAGGATATACACTCTTAACAAATTAAGAATAGAGGGAAACATCCTCAAGCCTATAAAGTGCTCCGCCCCCCCAAATTTAATCTTCAGCAAGAATCATGTTGATAATGACTAAATATCTGAACACTTTCTTCTTAAGATCAGGATCAAGAAAAGGATATTTTCTCATGACATTTTCCCAACATTACAATATGGCAAGCAAGAGAAAAAGTCAAAAAGACAGAAAAGAGAAAATGAGGTTGCCTATATTCACAGATAGCATGACATATACAACAAAATAAAATACAATATAACAGGAGTCTAGAAAGTAACCACTACAACTAAGCAAAGCAGTAGGATACAAGGTCTATATATAAAAGTTCAATGGCAGTTCTACATACTAGCAGTAAACAAGTGGAAAATTCAATTAAAAAATCAACTTACAATAATATCTAAGAAGATACAATAATTAGAATCAAATTTAACAAAAGGTATGCAAAACATTTTTTACGGAAGCTCTAAAATATTGATAGATAAACTGAGGAAAATGTAAATAAATTGAGAGGTATACCATGTACATTGAAAGTTTTGATATTTTTAACATTTTAAATGAACACACAAAGATTAATATTAGAATGCTCACAGCAGCGTTATTCATAAAATCTCAAAACTAGAATCAACCCAAAAGCCCGTCTATAGAAGAATTGATAATATAATCAAGGTATATTCATAGAGCACAATAGTACTCAACAAGGAAATGAACTAAACTACTGATACATGTAACAACTTACATGAATCTCAGGGTGAAAGGGGTCAGATACAAAAGAGTTCATGCTGTGTTTCCATTTGTATGAAAATATGAAACAGGCAAAGCTAATCTTTCTTGGGGGGAAAAAAACAAAACAGAGGTAGAGTTTCCTTTTATGGGGAAACTGATTGTGAAGAAACTTTCTGGAGTTTGAAAGGGGTGTGAGTTACATGCATGTTTTAAGCATTTGTTAAAATACATTGATTGCATGCTTAATTTTTCTGCATTCCTCTCTACCCAAAATGTATCTATAAAAGACCTGCAAACATATGTTGAAAGCTAGCTTGTGAACTTGTTCTCACAGTGATATGGGTTAGACATTTTGAAACTACATTCTGTGTCCTAGAATTGAAAAAAAAAAAAAGTTAAGATCAAAGGGCTTCTGAATTCTTAGAGTTACCTCTTTGATTATCATTGGTGTTAATGGTATGCCAGCCACTTTTTATGCCTCTGGATCTCAGAGGTAAGGTCTTATTCCAATTCTAATCCATTTAGCATCAAGATGGGTCCCTTTTGAAATTCATGAAGCTCTGCAGACCAGAGTTCAAGCCTCACTGTTGTGAAGGTTAAGCATTCTATTAGTGGGTGCTTCCTGGATGTTAATTTTGTAAACTTTTGCCTTTTGTTTTTCTTTATTTCTGTGAGATAAGGCTTGCAAGAATAATTATGGCTTTCCTCTGTGATAGTTAGGGACTTTGATGAGTTTGTTTTGATTTTTTCTGTGTGGTATTTGGAAAACCAGAGGTTCCCCATGTAACCTAATAGAAAGTGCCTTCGATAAATTACTTAACTAGCTCTCATTGGTATTTTGTCCTACTACAGGCTGGTGGCAACAGAGTGCCGCTTGTCTCTTTGGTGACTTGTATTACAAGATTCTGTTTCCCAGAATCCATAATACCAACCAAAAATTTAAATACACTCAGTTAGTACCTGTGCTTTCCAATACTGAAAACACATGCCCTCAAAAAAAAAAGAGAGAAAAGCTGTGGTAATAAAAGATTTAAGGGAGGAAATTAAGAATATAGAATGGGAATTATCTAAAATGCATCCTGCAGTGTTGGATTGGAAATGGATATATCAGTAAGAAGAAATAGAATCTGTTTCTATGTGTGTGTCTATAGTGAGAAAGAAAGAGAGAGAGAGGCAGGGAGAGGCACTGAGAGAGAAACACTAAGAAAGAGACAGTAAAGAGAAAAGATTGCTGAGGGAGAGATACCTCTGTTCTGTTTGCTAACAAAGACTAGAAATAAAGACACAACAGTAAAAATGAGGACAACAAGCACTTAGATTTCAGTTTCTAAATAATATCCTCCCTTGAAAGAAACAGAGGTCCTTGAAGGAAATACTAATTCCAGAGTGGAGGTAGAAAAAGTAGAAAATGAGTCTAAAACTTCATGTTGTTCCAGAAACCAAGGGAGTTTTTAAAGAACGATAGGAACAAGTCAACTGAACACAGGAGTTAGCTCGAAGTGGTCCCCACTGGCCAATTCTGGAACAATTTGATCAACAAAATAAATAGGGGTATTTATTGATTATCACTGAAAAAATAAGAATCAACGAGATTATATTTATGTAAAAGAATAAAGAAATACACAAAAAAATAGACTCACTTTCGACATGTCATTGGGAAAGACCACCCTCCAGAAAAGACATCGTATTTGGTAGAGGGCCAAAAATAAGGAGGGAAACCCTCAATGAGATAGATTAACATAATGGGCTCAAACATACCAAAGATTATGATGACGGCACAGGACATGGCAATATTTTGTTCTGTTATACATGAGGTCGCCATGAGTCAGAGCTGACTGGATGGCAAATGGAAACAACAAATAGATGGAGAAGAGAATGTTCCTTCTTATAGTAAAATACTAAATAATAAACATAAAAAGATTGAAGTAGTTTAAAAACAACAATTGCTGTTGTTAAATTATAGCTACCAATGGAATATTTAAGGCTCTCAAAGTATTCCCTCAGGAATTACTTATTAATTAAAGTGGTAAAAAATAACTCTACAGGCAGACACACTGGTGGGCACAAGTGTCAACAAATGTTTAAATGTAACTTTGGGATATACTATTATTACGGCCTCTGGTATAATGTACTGAAAAGGACACAATATCAATTTTGCAATATTCCTAACAAAAAAGGCACATCACCTGAATCTAACAACAAAAAAAGCAATCACCTGAATCTAATCAAGAGAAAAAAACACAAGCAAACTCAAATAACTGGACTGTACTCCAAAAAAAATCACAATGAGAAGTTAAGAAATTGTTCCAGATTTAAGCAAACCCCAAGTAAATACAGTGACCTTTGACTCATTCTTTTACTGAGGAAAAAAAAAAAAATATATATATATATATATATATGCCATTATAGAGAAGATTGGTGACATTTGGACATTTGAACATGCACTATGGATTAGATAATAGCATGGGTTTGATAATATTATTATTCTTAATACCTCCTCAGTTGAGTGTCTTAATTATCTAGTGTTGCTGTAACAGAAATATCACAGGTGGATGGCTTTAACAAACAGAAATTTGTTCTCTCACAGTCTAGGAGGCTAGAAGTCCAAATTCAGGGTGCCAGCCCCAGGGGAAGGCTTTTCCTCTCTGTTGGCTCTGGTGAAAGGTCTTTGTCATCAATCTTCCCAGGCTGATGAGCTTCTCAGCACAGGGACCCCAGGGCCAAATGTTGAGCTATTCTTCTGGCTCTGGTTTCTTGGTGATATGAATCCCTCTCCTGCTTGCTTCTCTTTTATATCTCGAAAGGGATTGATTTAAGACACATCTTAATCCTGTAGATTGAGTTCTGCCTCATTAACATAACTGCCTCTAATACTGCCTTAATAACATCACAGAGGTAGGATATATAACATATAGGAAAATCACATCAGATGACCAAATGTTAGACAATTACACAATACTGAGTATCATGGCCTAGCTGACATATATTTTTGGGGGACACAATTCAATCTATGACAGTGGGTATGTAGGAGGATGTCCTTGATCATAAAAAAATACACATTGAGTGTTCAGGGTTAAAGGGCCCAATGTTCTTAACTCACTCTCAAATTGTTCTGAATTATATGCATACATATGCAAATAGATATGGATAGATTGATGAAGCAAAAGGAAGAAAAAACAATGGCCAAATCTAGCTAAAGAGTTCATGAGAATTCCTTGTAACTATTTGTGCATTTTTCTGTAAGTTTGAAATAATATCAAATTATCATTTTTCAAAAAATAAGCAACGGAATTTTAGAGACAAAATTTATAACAGAGGTAAAAGGACGAGACAAGAGAAACCTTCAGGTAGCTTCAAGGTAATGGTAATATCTACTTTTTAAATGTCATAAAAAAAATGTCATAGTGTTCCAGAACTATTCATCTCACTATATTTCACACTTTCATATATATTTCCTACCATTTCTTATCTAATGTATTACACATTACACAATAAAAAATAAAGGTGAGAAAGAAAATTTCAGCTGAAACAATTGCTAGATACATCATTTGAAGCTTCTTGTTAACAACCTCATTTCTATTACTTATCACAGAACAGACTCACTCTAAGACCAAAGGATTGTGGCACAAAATAAAAATAGAGAGAAAATGAGTAATTAATTTCAAACTACAGATTATGGAGGAGCCTGACATTTCTGTCCAGATGCGGTGATATTCTGAGGTCTGAAAAATAACTTCTAACATCACAGATATTACCCTACTTTTCTGGGACAATACATTAGTTTCTCAATGACATGATTTTAAAGATTCAAATTTGAAATATTTTTGTATTAGCTGACATTTTACTTCTAGGCCTCAGTCTTTTAATCAGTGGAAATCTTTTGTATTTGTTTTTGCTTTCATACATTACCGTTCAGCTTCACTGAACAGCTTATATACCAGCAGTGAAAGAAAGACACTTCACTCTTAACTCCCCTTAATAGTCTGATAACCATGAAGTTATTGGCTTTTTATGATATTGGAAATATTAGAGTTCTGTCAGATTGTAGTGAACTGGTACAAATGTGGAATTAATCTACTGATATCAAGATTTGAAACTGATTATTTTTGAAATTTTGCATGGAGCTATTTTGGACATTCACTGTGTTGAGGAAAAGGTGTTCAGCAATCATGGATTGATAAAACTTCTTGGGTCTGTGTGCTTGACTTGTTTGTGGCTATAAAGAGCTATTAACAGTCCAAGGTTTTGAGCTATTAGATCTATGGTGAACTTTATGTCAGAATCTTGACTTTATTGATTAATGTAACCAGAATAAAGCAAGTCATTTTCTTTCCTTGCTGCAGAAGTAGTCATTTGAACATAAGAAATGTGATACATACATCTATGGTTGGATAGTTTCTTAAATACTTAGGTTTATCTAAATTGTGGTGAATAATTATCTCAGAATTAATTCAATCTTAAAGAAGAATGAAAGCATATTTCTCCCAAAATGCTTAGCTTTAAAAAAAATAGGTTGTTTTTCTAGGAGTGTGGGGAAGAAAGTAGATCTTTCAAATTCTGTTTATAAGGAACACTGCACAAAGCACTTGAAAACAAGTGTTTTATTTTTCCAACCTCAACCCTATCATAATCAGGTTATTCTACCTGAATTAACACACCTCCTCATTTTTTGGCCCTATATAGCTAAAAAACAAGTTGGAAACTCACTATTACCAGTAAGTAGCAATTTTCATCAAATCAACCTTAGGAAAAATAACACAACTATAAATAAAAGAAAAATATAGGGTGTTGAAAGCTTATTTCAAATGTTCCATAATATATTCCAATGTAAAAAATGTAAACAACTCATTTTAAATATGAGATGATCACTGCAAACATTTTATGTTTTTCATTAAACTGACACATCTCCGTGAGATAGGATAACCAACTTAAATTTCCAATATCGTGTATTACTTTAGCTCAAAGCCAATTTTTTTTAAGTCGAATCATGAGGAGAAACAATTGAAGAACACTTTAAAACACTCCTCACTTTTCATTTATGAAGAGTTACTAATGTTTGTTATGTTCCTCTGTAGAATTAAAGAATAGAATCGATAGTTGTCTTAGTAGTTATATGAATAACAACTGATTGAAACAATATATATCGTATTTAAAAATTACCCAAAGTCTTTTTCTTCATCTCATCACAAGTAATAATTTCATGATTCTGCAAGCACATGCATCTCCACTATCAGTTAATATAATATTATGGATTGAATTTTGTCCCCCCAAAATGTGTGTCAGCTTGCTAGACCATGATTCCCAGTATTTGTGATTGTTCTCCATTTGGCGATCTGATTTAATTGTCCTATGTGTTGAAAATCCTAATCTCTGCCTGTGGTTAATGAGGCAAGGTTAGGCTATGTTAAAGAGGATTAGGGTGGGATGCAACACACTTACTAAGGTCACAGCCCTGATCCAGTACAAGGGGAGTTTTCCTGGGGTGTAGCCTACATCACCTTTTATCTTACAAAAGATAAAAGAAGAGAGATAAGTGAGCAGGAAGAGAGAGAGACTAACTACTACCAAGAAAGAAGAGCCAGGAGCAGAGCTTGTCCTTTTGACCTATACGAATGATCAAATGAAAGGTCTTATTCAATTAAACGATGGTACTTATTTTGAGGGATGGGACAAAATTGAAAAATGGACAAGGCCTTAGTTTTAATTAACACAAGATTCTTTTTTAGAAAATTCTAAAAAAAAAAAAAAACATCTTTTTTTTTCAAAAAATTTTATCTAAAAAGAAATACATGATATCATTGTTTATATTATTTAAAAAAACTAAAAAATTACAAATAAAAAACAATATGTTTTGGGTAAAGACATTATTATATATTGACACGTACATCTGTTGTTTTGTTAGGTGCCATCAAGTCGATTCTGATTCATAGTGGCTCTATGTACAGCAGAATGAAACACTGCCTGGTCCTGCGTCATCCTCACAATCGTTATTATACTTGAGCCCATTGTTGCAGACACTGTGTCAATCCATCTCGTTGAGGGACTTCCTCTTTTTCAATGACTCTTTACTTTACCAAGCATGATATTCTTCTCCAGGGACTGATCTCTCTTGATAACATGTCCAAAGTAAGTGAGATGTAGTCTTACTATCCTTGCTTCTACGGACCATTCCTGGTTTTACTTCTTCCAAGACAGATGTGTTTGTTCTTTTGGCAGTCTATGGTGTATTCAATATTGCTCACCAATACCATAATTCAATCAATTTTTCTTTGGCCTTCCTTATTCATCGTCCAATTTTTACATGCCTATGAGGCAATTGAAAACACCATGGCTTGAGTCAGGCACACCTTAGTTTTCAAGATGACATCTTTACTTTTCAGCACTTGGAAGAGTTCTTTTACAGGCGATTTGTCCAATGCAATGCCTTGTTTGATTTCTTGACTGCTGCTTCGATGGGTGTTCATTGTGGATTCAAGTAAAATGAAATCCTTGATAACTTAAACCTTTTCTCCATTTATCATGATGTTGCATATTGGTATAGTCATGAAGATTTTTGTTTTCTTTATGTGGAGTTGTAATCCATAAGGAAGGCTGTGCTCTTTGATCTTTATCAACAGGTGCTTCAAGTCCTCTCCACTTTCACCAAGCAAGGTGGTGTCATCTGTATAATGTGGGCTGTTAATGAGTCTTCCCCAAACCTGATGCCCCATTCTTCTTCATATAGTCCAGCTTTTTGGATTATATGTTCAGCATACAGATTGAATAGGTATGGTGAAAGAATACAACCCTGACACATCTTTCCTGACTTTAAACCATGCAATATCCCCTTGTTCTCTTCCCACAACTGCCTCTTGATCTACGTATAGATTCCTCATGAGCACACTTAGGTGTTCTGTAATTCCCATTCTTCCCAATGTTACCTACAATTTGTTATATACCCACTCCTCACTTATCTAGTATCTTATTATCTGAAATTTCACATATATGACAACTTAAAAAATTCTCAGGTGATGCCTACTATGGTCCGGGCCCCACAAGGGACTGTGATCGGGCCCAGGGTACCCTCTGCAGGCCACCCCAAGTAAGATACTGAAGGCCCTGCTGACAACTGGGCCATGCAAGGGATGGCGGCTAGCGGGCTACTGGACACATTCTCCCATTCATCCAGGTCACCGTGGTCTGGCCACAGAGGGTGAAGGATAGTGTCAGTATGATGTGAGTTTGCAGGAAGGGAGAGAGAGCCAGGTGAGGGCCTGAGTGTCCCAGGGAAGTTGTTGGAGGTAGGTGGCAAAGTGGGGAGAGGGAAGGGGACTGTGTGAGACCATCATGGACAGAGGACAAGCAGGATCCCTGCCCAGGGTGGGAAGCAGGATGTGGTGGATGGAGGATGAGTGGGTTCCTTACCCAGAGCGGGTGGTTGTGATATACGGTGGGTGGCAGGCAGCAAGAGGTCGCAGGCAGCAGACATCAAGAGCTGGCAGGCAGCAGACAACACGAATCCACCACCATCACCACCCCCAACACCCATGGACTCCACAGTGGTGGGAAAGGTGTGGTGGGTGAGGGATGCCTGCTGAGCCACTCTCATCTTGCAGCCTATGACCCAGGCTGCCTTGGGTATTTCTGCTCAAAAATGCCCCTGAAAAAGAGAAAATGCTTTACCCAACTCTTTGGGCTGTTATCTCACGGTGAATATTCTGACCAAGTATACAACCACCCAGAGGGCCTAGGCAAAGTGTTGTATAAATAGCAGTTTGATTTCAACGCTGAGCCACCACGGGAACTTAGCTGATGACAGAGGGTTTCATCTCCTAACTTGTTCATGTTCTGGCACCCAGAGTGACTGACTCTTTTTATTATGCCCAGGTACAATCTATATTATGTTAAATGAAACTGGTAATTGGTACTTTGCTATAAAGCTACGAGCCCTGCTGATGCAATAATTAAGTGGTTGGCTGGTAACCAAAAGCTTGGTGGTTCGAACAAACCAGTGGCTCTGTGAGAGAAAAGACCTGGTGATCCCCTGTAAAGATTACACCCTGTGGGGCCATTCTTCTCTGTTCTATAGGGTCGCTATAAGTTGAAATCAACTCTACAGCAAACAACTCAACAACAACAATCACTTTCTAACACTGTGCTCTCTAAAATGGCCCATGCCCACTACTATGTCATTACCGTTGACCTGAAAATATCTGAAGTATTTTGCCCTTCTTTCTCTTGATGTTCTCTTTCAAAAATAGGTTTTCTTATCCTAGCCCCTAGTACAAATGCAATTTTTTTCAAAAGCACTGCTTTACAAATTGTGTTATGAGAAATTAAAAGAGGTGAAATCAATTTCATGGAACATGTTTGAAATTTTTAAAATAGAAAGGTATCGAATAACAAATATTACAGTGCAACACGGAGAGCAAGAATAAAATTTCTTTATGAAGCTTTTGTGTGGTAGATTGAGTTTTCTCGTCTATACATGAAGTTCATTTTACCCTATGAGGCAACAGAAACCTAGACATTTTAAATAACTTGCCCGAGTGGCAGATCTAGCACTCAGATTTGTCCCAAACTAAACAATTTCCCCAGGCTCTACCACCAGTCTCATTGCCTCAAAACTCCATGGAACAGAAGAGAAATTTGAAAAGTGTCCAGTGACAGTAAGAAAACTAATGCCAAAGATGAAAATCTTGTACTCTGTTATTGACAGTATCGAGTTTTATTGAGGATAGGAACAGCTATAGCTGGGCATCACTAAGTAAAAATACACAGTGCTCCACCATTTAAGCACAGACCAAAACCAAACCCATTGCTGTAGAGTTGATTCTGACTTCTAGCGACCCTGTAAGACTGAATAGAACTGCTCCATAGAGATTCCAAGGAGCTCTGGGTGGATTCAAACTGCTGACTTTTTGGTTAGCAGCCGTATTTCTTAACCACTACGCTACCAAGGTTGGGGGTCTATATATGTAGAGAACAAAGGAAAGGTAGAGAGTTAATGATTGATCGTAGATGAGATCAGGTTCAACTTGAAGTCCTTTGAAATGTAAAGGTCGTCTACTTGGTTATGAAGGAGTCAGTTACCGCTTAGGGGAGAGACACCAAGTTGTTATGATTGCAGAACTGTAGTTGGTTATACATTTTTTTTCCCAGAATTAAATTGCTTACATCTTGACACATTCTTCCCAAATGGTTTATATCCTGACGAGTTCAGTTAGTCGTGAACACGTTTTCTGAGAACAATCGTTTACATCTTGACACACTCTTCCTAAATGATTTGCATCCTGACCTTTTGTTTCCTGAGAATGCACATTGGCTCTCCATCATTCTTAGTCTGACACCAGTAAGCCCAGTTTGAAACATTAGTCCACTTTTAGTACCGGGCAATTGTTGCCTCTTTCCACAAGTCAGCCTAACCAAGTCTCATTTCTAACAGGACAAATTCTATTACACAAATATAAATGGATAAGAAGTTCAATTACATAACGAAATACTGTAAAATATGGACCATATCTCTAAGTTGTAGCATTTTATTTTCTTCTAAATTTTTTTTTGTAATTTTCTAAAGTTATTATTTCCAAATAAGTAGAACTTAAATGAAGAAATGTTATACTCTCAGAAGTCTAGTTTTCCTTGACAGAATATGAGCATAGCATTTTATCAAAGGGAATTTATTTTCACTTTAATTACACCGAAGGAAAGACTGACTGGAACCCTCCCTCAAACATGTTGGCAATCATTTTGCCTGGCAAAGATTCCTTCTGCTCATACTGGCCCCGTTTCTATTACATTAGGAAAAAATGCTTCGTTAAAGCAATGCTGTTTAACTTTCAGACGTATACAGATCAACTAGTGGCACTGATTGACACCAAAGAATCAGACCGCTTTGTCAGTTTCAGTCATCCTCATGCCAGAAACTCTCTTGGAATGACTATGCTTGTGACAAAAAATTAAATCTCCCACATAGGTTGTAAAGTTAAACAATCTTATGTTAAAACATACTCTCCAGGCAAATATTAGTAAATGTTTTGCATAGAGAAATTGGGGTCAACGAGACCATTGCGTAGAGCTTTTGCTCTACTCTCAGTGATGCAGTTATCTGAAAAAAAGCATTAGACCAAACAATACAATCAATATAAGCTGGAAAAACTGCAAGTCCATGGCTTTTCTTGAGCATATCAGGTTTCTGCAGTTGCAGGGCAAACACCTGACTGAGGCTCTCACAGGGAGACATGAGACAAGAGCACTGACTTCACAGAGGCGAAGTTCACCCGGAAACCAGGAAGAAGAGTTCAGGTAGGATGACTGGCAAATTAGTAGAAACTGGTTGTCCCCTAAGAAAAGCCTGTGATCTGCAGATATAGCAGTAACCTGCACATGTTTACAGTGTTTTTCTCCATACACCTCTCCAAGTACTCACATCAAAGACTGGGAGTCCCTGGAAAAGTCTCTTTCATGGTTTAGAAATTGGTATGGGGAAAAGAAGTATAATAGTAAGGACATGACACTCCACTGGGAGTCTTCTCCCATATCTCCCCTAGGGAACAAGGGTAGAAGGGCAACAAACACTGTGGCCCTTAGGACTGTTGTGAAAATCTATTGCAACTGGGGGAAGGCAACAGAGAGTGACAACTGTGTATCTGGGGTAGGAACAGGTGTATTCGTTAACTCAGAATTACTGAGAAAGCCACAACCCTGAGATACAAGTATGTTGTGCATAGACTAAGAATGAGAAAAACCAAGAATGTTCCATATCTCCCCTACCCAGGCTAACAAATCCCCAATAACTTGCAACAGACTCTCTCTAAGGTGCAGTACAAAAGGAAGACATAAAGCTGAGTGTGAAGCAGACACTCTAAGAAATAAAACAAAACAAAATTACAGCAAATCAGACCCTACCCTGAGTAAATTGTACGGCTTCAGAAATTTGAAGCCTCTGAGGCATGAAGGTAACCATAACAATAAGAAACTTCAAACCCAGCCCAACTCCTAATTGCAATAACTTATCTCTCACTTAAAGCCTAGTAGAAAGAATGACTACTAGCAGATCTAAAAACTAATCCCCTCATCTCTACTTTCATACTCAAGATACCTGAAAACATGCTACCAATAAACCAAGAGCCCTGGTGATGCAATGATTAAGTGCTTGGCTGCTAACTGCAGGGCCGACAGTTTGAACCCACCCAACAACTCTGTGACACAGAGACCTGATGATACACTCCTGTAGAGATTAAACCAAACCAAAAACCAAACCCACTGCTGTCGAGTCGATTCTGACTCACAGTGACCCTATAGGACAGAGTAGAACTGCACCATAGAGTTTCCAAGGAGCGCCCAGCGGATTTGAACTGCCAACCTCTTGGTTAGCAGCTGTAGCACTTAACCACTAGGCAACCAGGGTTTCCCTTGTAGAGATTACGTCCTAGAAAACCCTATGGGGTAGTTCTACTCTGCCACATGGGGTTGCTATGAGTTGGAACTGACATCATGGCACATAACAACAACCAAAAAACCAAGCAATCATTAGATTGAGGCTCAGATAGGACACATATTTTGTAACTCTCTGACAGTAAACATACACACTAAAAAAAAATAGGGCATATTATATTAAAACTGCTAAAAATACAAAAGAAATAGAAAATTTTAAATACGGACAGAGAAAAATAGATTTATTTCATACAGGGGAACACAGATATTCATTACAGCAGTTATCGCTTCAGAAACTATAAAGCTAGAAGACAATGGCTTGATATGTTCAGGAAAAAAAAAATCAACCAAAAGAAAAAAAAAAAAAAACAAACCCACTGCCGTCGAGTCGATTCCGACTCATAGCGACCATATTAGGACAGAGTAGAACAGCCCAATAGAGTTTCCAAGAAGCGCCTGTCGGATTCGAACTGCTGACCTCTTGGTTAGCAGCCGTAGCACTTAACCACTATGCCACCAGGGTTTCCAAACATCAACCAGCATTCCATAAATGAAGGAGAAATAAAGACTTTCTTAGGAAAACAAAGACTATGGGAATTATTGTAAATGAACCTACAGTATAAAAAAAAGGATTATTAAATGCTTTTTTTAAGATTAAAGATACAATATCAGACAGATAATCGTAAGTACACAAATAAATAAAGAATGTTGGAACGGAATAAATGAAAATAACTTTTTAGTGGCTCTCAAAAATCACTGACTCTAAATAAAAATAGGAGCAAAGAATAATACCTTGATAGGATTTTTAATGTAAAACTTATGACAACAATGACACAATGCATGAAGGGGAGGAATGGGCAATTTATTGTTATAAGTTCTTTACAATGTATGTGAAGTGTTATGATTTCATTTGAACGTAGAATCTGATTAATTAGCATTGCATATGTGAACACCAAGACAACCACTAAAAAAATATTCACCCAGGTATATATAAGACATCACTAGAAGAGAGGTGTTGGTTGATCAGTTGGAAGGGGAATTTCCTTGGGGGTTAGGCCCACCTCCAATATATAAATAAATGTCTGGCAAAGCTCTCCCTCTTTCAGTTCTGCACTCTTCTTGTCACTTGACCTCCAGTTCTTGGCAGAAGAGACGCGTTCAACCTGCCGCCTCACCTACAGGTTTTGAATTCATCAGCCCCTACAACTGCATGAACCAGCAGAAGTCTTCAACCTGCCAGAAGCCTGCCGCCTGCCTCCTGACCCACGGATTCGTGACTTGCCAGCCCCCACAATTGCGTGAGCCATTTCCTCACAATTGCTCGAGCCCTTTCCTTGAAGTAAATTTCTTTCTCAGTATGTATTTATCTACATATACTTCATTGTTTTTGCTTCTCTAGAGACTCCAGACTAAGACAGGAGATAAAATAAAATCATAAGAAATCTTCAGTTAAACCAAGAGAAATCAGAAAGGAGAAAAAAATAAAATAAAGGGCAAGTGAAACAAAGTAAACAGCTCATAAGGTGATAGAAATAAATATATCATACTAATAATTTGACTAAATGCAAATGGTCCAGGCAGATCTTTTAAACAGAGGTTGTTAAATTTAATTATAAAGCAAGACTCAATTATATGTTAACTGAAAAAAAAATTTTAAGTAAAAGACATTGACAAGAGTGACATTAGCAATAACATGTAGTAAAGATCTCCAAAAATTCTCTCGCCCCTAGAAAAAATGAGAACAATGGCAAAAATTGTCAGAATCAACATTTACAGAACTTTGGAAATTAAATGAAGCCTTGATCAATCAGAGAAATGTTTCTAAAAAAAATAGCTGTGTATCAGTAGAAACAGTGAGCTTTGTGACACTGTAACTTGCCCTATTCTTAACCCTTTGCTAGAGTTTTACAGAAGGAGCCTTGGTGGTGCAGTGGCCAAGTGCTAGGCTGCCAACTGAAAGATCAGCAGTTTGAACCCACCAGCTGCTCTGTGGGAGAAATGTGCAGCAGTCTGCTTCTGTAAAGGTTTACAGCCTTGGAACACTTGTGGGGCAGTTCTACTCTGCCCTATGGGGTAGCTATGAGTGGGAATTCAACTTGACGGCAAGGGGATGGGGAGTTTTGCAGTAGCAGAAAACAAACAGCTGGAGTGAAAGCTAGCACTCTTGCAGCCACCAAAGGAGCCCTTGTGGCACAGTGGTTAAGAGCTGGTCTGCTAACTGAGACGTGGGCAGTTGAAACCCACCAGGGATTCTGTGGGAGAAAGATATGGCAGACTGCTTCTATAAAGATTAGAGCCTTGGAAATCCTATGGAGGAATAGGCTTAACAGCAATGGGTTATGAGTTGGAATTGACTCCACAGCATTTAACAACATCAACAGCAGTCATCAAGGGAACAGAATAAGCTTGGGGCTCCTTCAAAGGCTCATTACTAAAAAATTGCCATGATTTCACCTACCTTACATTTCTCTAAAAGATTATACTCGCAAGCTGTCTTTATATGACCTAACTTGGAGCTTGTCCAGTGCAAAATGTCCAGGGACATTTGTCAAAAAAAATTAGAAGCATTTGTTTAACTTTGAGGATGCCTGAGGCACTGGAAAACAGTTGTAGAAAAAGTTATAAAGTTTACATTATAACCTAAAAGGTAAAAATGGCAAATGAGATGTTCATAGGGGCTGTGGAAATGTCTGGAAACTTGAAGGCCATAAGTCTTCAAAGGGCTGTGTACATGCCTAAGGGAGCCCTGAAACCAAAAACCTGTTGCCCTCAAGTTGATTCAGACTTATTGTAACCCTAAGGAGGCCCTAAACTCTCAAGTCTGGCTGACACTTCACTTAGGCAGTGAAGACAAAGGCAGAGTTATTAATTGCTTGCTGAGTGTCTTAGGCTGGCTTCTTTAGAGAAGCAAAACCAGTAAAGGATATAAATAAATATATATAGAGAGAGATTTATATCAAGGAAACAGCTCACGCGATTGAAGAGGCTGGAACGTCCCAAGTTCATGGATTGGGATAGAAGCCTCTCCCAATTCACTCTGTTGCATAAACTGACCAACCCAAGATCAGCAGTTCAGAGAGCAGGACTTTTGCTCTCAGGCTGTGAAAGACAAGAAATTCCAAGATCCACAGGTAAGCTGCTGGCTCATGAACCAGAGGTCAGACAAGAGGCAGTTGCTGGATCCAGAACAAGCCAAAAATCTAGGCTAGGCAAGGCAAGCAGGAAGGAAGAAGGGAGTGGAGGGCGAAGAGGTGCGGGCCGAGGGGGCGGTAAGCAGCCACAGGCCCTGCCCCTGCTGGTACCACGCAGCAGATTCCATCATGGGGGTGATCACATTATACAACTGCTGAAAAAGCAGAGATTCATGGCCCAGCCAAGTTGACACACAATTTTAACCAACACACTGACTATGAAACCGTAAAAATAAATAAATAAAGCCAGAAGACAATGGAGTCCCTTTGACAAATCTGGGAGACTTATTACTTCTGAAGTTTAAGAAAATATCTGTCCAATCATTCATTGATTCTAAACTAACAGGCAGAGACTTCACAAAGCAAATTAGAAAACCCTTTGAAATGAGTGAAAATAGAAACACAACCTCCCAATAATTTATAGGCAGCAGCAAAGGCAGTTCTTAGAGGAAAATTTATAACCCAAACACATATACTAAAAAATAAAGATCTCAAATCAATGAGCTAACCTTCCATTTAAGAGGCCAGAAAAAACAAAGCAGAACAAAATAATTACAAAGCAAGCACAACAAAAAACTAATAAAATTTAGAGCAATAAATGAAGTAGAGAAGAAAAAACCAGTAGAGAAAATCAACCATACCAAAATTTATTTCTCTGAAAAGATCAGCATATTTGAAAAGAATATTTAGCTAGATTAAAAGAGAGAAGTTTCGAATTTTCAAAAACAGGAATGAAAGAGAGGACATTAATGTCTATCGTTTTTATGGGTTAGAAAGATTGTAAGGGAATATTATGATATTTTGATTGCCAAAAAATTGTTGGTGCTGTGATGTGCCGTGGAGTCCATTCCAACTCATAAAAAAAAAAAAAAAAAAAATAGAGACCCTATATACAGAACAAAACATTGCCCTGTCCTTCAGCATGCTCACAATCATAGTTATGCTTAAGCCCATTGTTGCAGCCACTATATCAATCTATCTCATTGAGAGTCTTTCTATTTTTCGCTGACCCTTTACTCTACCAAGCATGATGTCCTTCTCCAGGGACTAATCCCTCCTAATAACATGTCTGACGTATGTAAGACATAGCCTCGCCATTCTTTCTTCTAAGGAGCATTCTGATCATGCTTCTCCCAGGACAGATTTGTTCATTCTTTTGGCAGTCCATGATATATTTAATGTTCTTCACTAACACCACGTTTCAAAGGCGTCAAGCCTCTTTGGCCTTCCATATTGATTGCCCAGATTACACACGCATAAGATGCCATTGAAAATACCACAGCTTGGGTCAGGTGCAACTTAGTCTTCAAGGTGACATCTTCGCTTTTCCACACTTTAAAGAGGTCTTTTGCAGCAGATTTGCCGAACGCAATGCATCTCTTGATTTCTTGACTGCTGCTTCCATGGGTGTTGATTTTGGATGCAAGTAAAAATGAAATCCATGACAACTTCAATCTTTTCTCCGTTTGTCATGATGCTGTTTATTAGTCCAGTCCTGAAGATTTTTGTTTTCTTAATATTTTTTTATATTGAGGTGTAATCCATACTGAAGGCTGTGGTCTTTGATCTTCGTTAGTAAGTGCTTCAAGTCCTCTTCACATTCAAAAACCAAGTTGTGTCATTTGCATAATGCAGGTTGCTAATGAGCCTTCCTCCCAACCCAATGCTACTTTCTTCTTCATACAGTCCAGCCACTTGGATTACCTGCTCAGCATACAGATTGAACAGGTATGGTGAAAGGACACAACCCTGATGCACACCTTTCCTGACTTTAAACCACGAAGTATCCCCTTGTTCTTTTCCAACAACTGATCTCTTTATCTACTTAAAGGTTCTTAATGAGCACAATTAAGTGTTCTGGAATTCCAATTCTTTGCAATATCGTCCATAATTAGTTATGATTCACACAGTTGAATACCTTTGCATAGTCAATAAAACACAGGTAAACACCTTTTCAGTATTCTCTGCTTTCAGCCAGGATCCATCTGACATCAGCAATGATATCCCTGTTTCTGTGTCCTCTTCTGAACCCAGCCTGAATTTTTGGCAGTTTCCTGTCAATATGCTGCTGCAGCCACTTTTAAATGATCTTCAGTAAAATTTTACTTGCATGTGATATTAATGATATTGTTTGATAATACCCACATTCTGTTAGATCACCTTTCTTGGGAATTGGCATAAATATGAATCTCTTCCAGTCAGTTGACCAGATAGCTGTCTCCCAAATCTCCTGGCATAGATGAGTGAGCACTTCCAGCGCTGCATCAGCTTTTTGAAACATCTCAATTCATATTCCGTCTATTCCTGGAGTCTTGTTTTTCACCGATGCCTTCAGGCCAGCTTGGATTTCTTCCTTCCGTACCATTGATTCCTGATCATATGCTACCGCTTGAAATAACTGAAAGTCAACCAAATCTTTTTGGTATAATGACTCTGTGTATTCCTTCCATCTTCTTTTTGATGCTTCCTGTGTCCTTTAATATTTTCCCCGGAATATCCTTCACTATTGCAATCTGAGGCTTGAATTTTTTCTTCTGTTCTTTCAGTTTGAGAAATTCCGAGCTTGTTCTTCCCTTTTGGTTTTCTATATCCAGGCCTTTGCACATGTCATTAGAATACATTGTCTTTTCAAGCCTCTCTTTGAAATTTTCTGTTCAGTTCTTTTACTTCATCATTTCTTCCTTTTGCTTTAGCTACTTGACATTCAAGAGCAAGTTTCATAGTCACTTCTGACATCCACTTTGGTCTTATCTTTCTTTCTTGTCTTTTTTAATGAGCTTTTGCATTCTTTAAGGATGATGTCATTCAACAACTCATCTGGTCTTAGGTCTTCAGTGTTCAACATGTCAAATCTACTTTTGAGATGGTCTCTAAATTCAAACGGGATATACTCAAGGTTGTACTTTGGCTTTCCTGGACTTGTTTTAATTTTCTTCAGTTTCAACTTGAACTTGCATATGAGCAATTGATGATCTGTTCTGCAGGTGGCCCCTGGCCTTGTTCTGACTGATGATATTGAGCTTTTCCATTGTCTATTTCCACAGATGTTGTCGATTTGATTCCTGAGTATTCTGTCTAGATCCACGTGTATAGTTGCTATTTATGTTGGTACAAAAAAGTATTTGGAATGAAGACATAGTTGGCCTTGCAAAATTCTATCATGTAATCTCCAGCATCATTTCTATCACCAAGGCCATATTTTCCAACTACCGACTCTTCTTCTTTGTTTCCAACTTTTGCATTCCAATCACCAATAATTATCAATGCATACTGATTGCATGTTTGATCAATTTCAGACTGCAGAAGCTGGTGAAAACTTTCAATTTCTTCATCTGTGGCCTTACTGGTTGGTGAGTAAATTTGAATAATAGTCATATTAACTGGTTTTTCTTGTAGGTGAATGGATATTACCCTATCACTGACAGCCTTGTACTTCAGGATAGATCTTGAAATGTTCTTTTTTGACTATGGATACAATGCCATTCCTCTTCAAGTTGTCATTCCCCGTATAGCAGACCATATGAATGTCCGGTTTGAAATGACCAATACCAGTCCATTTCATCTCACTAAAGCCCAGGATATCAAGGTTCATGCAGTCCATTTCATTTTTGATAATCTCCAATTTTCCTAGATTCATACTTCATACATTCTAGGTTCCGATGATTAATGGATGTTTGCAAATGTTTCTTCTCATTTTGAGATGTGCCACAACAGCAAATGAAGGTCCCGAAGGCTTAGCTCCATCCATGTCATTGAGGCCAACTCTACTTTGAAGAAGCAGCACTTCCCCAGTCATCTTCTGTGTGCCTTCCAACCTGGGGTTCATCTTCTGGCACTGTATCAGGCAATGTTCTGCTGCTATTCATAACATTTCCACCAGCTATTTCTTTTCAAAAGTAGACTGCCAGATCCTTCTTCCTAGTCCGTCTTAGTCTGGAAGATCAGCTGAAACCTATGTGCCATGGGTGACCCTACTCGTATCTGAATACCAGTGGCATAGCTTCCAGCATCACAGCAACATGCAAGCCCCCTCAGTAGACAACTGGCAGACAAGTGTGATGCTAAAATATTAGATAATACAAATTAGAAACGAATAACATGCATGTCCACCAACAGAGGAATGGATAAACAAATGTGAAATATCCTTTCAATGGAATATTATGCATCATAAAAGAGAATAAATGCTGATAGAAGGGAAATTGTGGATGAACTTTGAAAAAAAATATGTGAAGTGAAAGAAGCCAGAAACAAACTGTGATGGTTAAGGTTGTGTGTCAATGTGGCTGGGCTATGATTCTCAGTGTTTATATGTGATTACCTCCATGATGGGATCTGCTGTGTGTAGCCAATCAGATGGAAGGGTTTCCTTGGGTGTGTGTCTTGCATCAGAATATAAGTGGATGTTCTGGCTTTTGCCTGTTTTGAATCAGGTAGCCGGTTCCTGTTCATCTGACCTCTGGTTCTTCAGACTTGAGCTATCAGTTTACCTGCCAAAGTTGGGAATTGTCAATCTTCATAGCCTGTGAGCAAGAACCCTGCTCTCTGACCTGCCAATCTTGGGTTCGCCAACCCCTGCGGCTATGTGAATAAGGAGAAGCCTCTATTCTGATCCCCAGGCTTGGAACATTCTAGCCTCTATAACCATGTGAGGCATTTACTTGGTACAAATCTCTCTCTATATATATTTATATGCTTTACTGGTTTTGCTTCTTTAGAGAACCTAGCCTAGAACACAAAGGCCACGTATTTTATGATTCAATTTATATATAATGTCCAGAATAAGCAAATATGGAGAGAAAGTAGATTAGTGGTTATCAAGGGTGTGGGAAGGAGAAATGTGGGTGACTGCTAGTGCGTATGAATTTTCTTTAGGTAGTGATGGATATGCTCTTGGAATAGAAAATGGTGATGATTGCACAACACTGTTAATACACTAAAAAAGAGTGAATTATACACTTTAATAGGATGAATTTTATGTTACGTGATTTATACCTCAACTGGAAAAAAAAATTGACATATTAAAAGAAATAGGATGAACAAACATAACATAAAAACATAAAACAAATAAGCTTTTATAGCTATATCAATATCAGAAAAAGTGTATTTCTGAAGAAAAATATTAGGTATAAAGAAGCTATTATATAATCTCATGAAATGAGTTATATAAATTAAGACCCGTAATCCCATAAATGGGTCAATTATCCAGGAATGCATAAAAAAGTTCTAATGTGTATGCTCCCAAAAGAGAGTTTCGAATTACTTGGACCAATGAATGAGAGAAATAAAAAGAATATAGACAAACACATAAATATATAAGATATGTCAACATTATGGTCTCACTAAATAATACAAAAAAAAAAGGCAGAAAAACCATAAGGTGTACCCATTACCATTGAGTCAATTACAAATCATAGCAACCCAATAGGATAGGGTAGAACTGCCTCATAGGGTTTCTGAGAAGTGGCTAGTGAATTCAAACTGCTGATCTTTTGGTTAGTAGCAGAGCTTTTAATCACTGTACCACCAGGGCTCTAACAGTGAAGTATAACCCGTTGCTCTTGAGTCAATTCTGACTCATAATGACCTATAGGACAGAGTAGAACTGCTCCATAGAGTTTCCAAGGAATGCCTGATGGATTCGAACTGCTGACCTTTTTGTTAGCAGCCATAGCACTTAACCACTACGCTACAGATGACCTAAAAAACAATATTAACTAACTTGATCCACTTAGCATTTATAGAGCACTCCACTCATCAGCAGAATATACATTCTTCTTAAGTGCACAAGGAATACCGACTAAAATAGGCCATATCTGGGTGTAAAATTTTTTAATAAATTAAAATAATACATAGAATACTCTTGGACCCTCTTTAATAACAAATTAAAACAGAAATCTGTAACAAAAACCTATCTGGAAAACAAAATATTTGGAAAATAACACACTTATAAATAACATATTGATCATAGAAAAAGTCTGTAAAAAGCTAAAAATAAATCTTGTTCTAAATAAAGTTGAAAATGTTGTTGTTCTTAGGTGCCTTGGAGTCGGTTCCTACTCATAGCAACCCTATACACAACAGAACAAAACACTGCTGGGTCCTGCGTGATCCTTACAATCGTTGTTAGGCTTGAGCTCACTGTTGCAGCCACTGAGTCAATCCACCTCATTGACCGTCTTCCTCTTTTCCGCTGACCCTGTACTCTGTCAAGCACGATGTCCCTCTCCAGGGACTGATCTCTCCTGACAACATGTCCAAAGTATGTAAGACCCAGTCTCGCCATTTTTGCCTCTAAGGAGCATTCTGGCTACACTTCTTCCAAGACAGATTTGTTCATTCTTTTGGCACTCCGTGGTATATTCAATATTCTTCGCCAACACCACAATTCAAAGGCATCAACACTTCTTCAGTCTTCCTTATTCATTGCCCAGCTTTCACATGCATATGCTGTGATTGAAAATACCATAGCTTGGGTCAGGAGCACCTTAGTCTTCAGGGTGACATCTTTGCTCTTCAACTCTTTAAAGAGGTCCTTTGCAGCAGATTTGCCCAATGCAATGCATCTTTTGATTTCTTGACTGCTGCTTCCATGGCTGTTGATTGTGGATCCAAGTAAAATGAATTCCTTGACAACTTCAATCTTTTCCCATTTATCGTGATGTTGCTTATTGGTCCAGTTGTGAGGGTTTTTGTTTTCTTTCTGTTGAGGTGCAATCCATACTGAAAGCTGTGGTCTTTGATCTTCATTAGTAAGTGCTTCAAGTCCTCTTCACTTTCACCAAGCAAGGTTGTGTCATCTACATAATGCAGGTTGTTAATGAGTCTTCCTCCAATCCTGATGCCCCGTTCTTCTTCATATAATCCAGCTTCTCATATTATTTGTTCAGTATACAGATTAAATAGTTATGGTGAAAGAATACAACCCTGACACACACCTTTCCTGACTTTAAACCAATCAGTATCCCCTTGTTCTGTCCAAACAACCACCTCTTGAACTATGTAAAGGCTCCTCATGAGCACAATTAAGTGTTCTGGAATTCCTATTCTTCTCAGTGTTATCCGTAGTTTGTTAATGATCCACACAGTCCAATGCCTTTGCATAGTCAATAAAACACAGTTAAACATCCTTCTGGTATTCTCTGCTTTCAGCCAGGATCCATCTGACATCAACAATGATATACCTGGTTCCACGTCCTCTTCTGAAACCGGCCTGAATTTCTGGCAGTTCCCTGTTGTTATACTGCTGCAGCCATTTTTGAATGACCTCCAGTAAAATTTTGCTTGAGTGATATTAATGATATTGTTCTACAATTTCCACATTCGGTTGGATCACCTTTCTTGGGAATGGGCATAAATATGAATCTCTTCCAGTCATTTGGCCAGGAAGCTGTCTTCCATATTTCTTGGCATAGAAGAGTGAGCACCTCTAGTGCTGCATCTGTTTGTTGAAACATCTCAATTGATATTCCATCAATTCCTGGAGCCTTGCTTTAAGCCAATGTCTTCAGAGCAGCTTGGACTTCTTCCTTCAGTACCATCAGTTCCTGATCATATGCCACCTCTTGAAATGTTTGAATATTGACTAATTCTTTTTGGTATAGTAACTCTGTATTCCTTCCATCTTTTTTTGGTGCTTCCTGAGTTGTTTAATATTTTCCTGATAGAATCCTACACTATTGGAACTCAAGGCGTGAATTTTTCTTCAGTTCTTTCAGCTTGAGAAATGCTGAGCGTGTTCTTCCCTTTTGGTTTTCCATCTCCAGCTCTTTGCACATGTCATTATAATACTTTACTTTGTCTTCTTGAGCCGCCTTTTGAAATCTTGTGTTCAGTTCTTTTACTTCATCAATTCTTCCTTTTGGTTTAGGTGCTTGACGTTTGAGAGAAAGTTTCAGAGTCTCCTCTGACATCCATCTTGGTCTTTTCTTCCCTGTCTTTTCAGTGACCTCTTGTTTTCTTCATGGATGATGTCCTTGATGTCATGCCACAACTTGTCTGATCTTCGGTCACTAGTGTTCAATGCGTCAAATCTATTCTTCAGATGGTCTCCAAATGCAGGTAGGATATACTCAAGGTCATATTTTGGCTCTCATGGACTTGCTCTGATTTTGTTCAGTTTCAGCTTGAACTTGCGTAGGAGCAATTGATGGTCTGTTCCACAGTCGGCCCCTGGCCTTACTCTGACTGATAATATTGAGCTTTTCCATTGTCTCTTTCCGCAGATGTAGTCAATTTAATTTCAGAGTGTTCCATCTGGTGAGGTCCATGTGTATAGTCGCCATTTATGTTGGTGAAAGGAGGTATTGCAACGAAGAAGTCGTTGGTCTTGCAAAATTCTATCATTCGATCTCCGGCATTGTTTCTATCACCAAGGCCATATTTTCTAACTAATGATCCTTCTTCTTTGTTTCCAACTTTCACATTCTAATCTCCAGTAATTATCAATGCATCTTGATTGCATGTTCGATCAATTTCAGACTGCAACAGCTGATAAAAATCTTCTATTTCTTCATCTTTGGCCCTAGTGGTTGGTGTGTAAATTCAAATAATGGTTGTATTAACTGGTCTTCCTTGTAGGCGTATGGATATTATCCTATCACTAACAGCATTGTACTTCAGGATAGATCTCGAAATGTTCTTTTTGACAAATGCAACACCATTCCTCTTTGAGCTGTCATTCCCAGCATAGTAGACTACATGATTGTCCCATTCAAAATGGCCAATACCAGTACATTTCAGCTCACTGATGCTAGGATATCGATGTTTATGCTTTCCATTTCATTTTTGACGATTTCCAATTTTCCTAGATTCATTTTTTTTTTATAGTTTGTACATTCCAGGTTCCAATTATTAATGGCTGTTTGCAGCTTTTTCTTCTCATTTTGAGTCATGTCACATCAGCAAATATAGGTCCCGAAAGCTTTACTCCATCCACATCATTAAGGTCGACTCTACTTTGAGGAGGCAGCTCTTCCCTAGTCATCTTTTGAGTGCCTTCCAACCTGGGGGGTCTCATCTTCCAGCACTATATCAGACAATGTTCCACTGCTATTCATAAGGTTTTCACTGGCTAATGCTTTTCAGAAGTAGACTGCCAGGTCCTTCCTCCTAGTCTGTCTTAGTCTGGAAGCTCAGCTGACACCTGTCCTCCATGGGTGACCCTGCTGGTATCTGAATACTGGTGGCATAGCTTCCAGCATCACAGCAACACACAAGCCCCCACCGTACGACAAACTGACAGTTGAAAATCTACATATAAAATCCATGTGATGTGTCTAAAGTACTACTGCTTACAGAGAAATTTACAGCATTAAATGATAAATGGTGAAGATATTGAATTTTTCAAGTATTTAATTCTATTTGGATCAACAATCAACACCCATGAAAGCAAAAGTCAAAAAATCAAAAGATGCATTGCATTGGGCAAATCTGCTGCAAAAGACCTCTTTAAAGTGTTGAAGAGCAAAGATGTCACCTTGAAGACTAAGGTGCACCTGACCCAAGCCATGGCATTTTCAATCACATCGTATGCGTGTGAAAGCTGGACAATGAAAAAGGAAGACCGAAGAAGAGTTGATGCCTTTGAATTGTGGTGTTGGCGAAGAATATTGAATACACCATGGACTGCCAAAAGAACGAACAAATCCATCTTGGAGAAGTGTAGCCAGAATGCTCCTTAGAGGCAAGGAGAGCGAGACTGCGTCTTATGTACTTTGGACATGTTGTCAGGAGGCTTCAGTCCCTGGAGAAGGACATCATGCTTGGCAGAGTACAAGGTCAGAGGAAAAGAGGAAGACCCTCAACGAGGTGGATTGACTCAGTGGCTGCAACAGTGAGCTCAAGCATAACAAAGATTGTAAAGATGGCTCAGGACTGGGTAGTGTTTCATTCTGTTGTGCATAGGGTCTCTATGAGTCTCAACTGATTTGACAGCACCTAACAACAGCAACAACAAATGTACATATACACGTGAGTACAATATATTGTCCATGTATATATACATAACCCGTTGCCATTTGATTTAATTATGCATCTTAATGACTCTATAAAACAGAATAGGACTGCCCTTTAGGGTTTCCAAAGAGTGGCTGCTGGGTTCTAACTGCCAGGCTTTTCGTTAGCAGGTGAACACTTAACTACTGAGAACCAGGGCTCCCTATATATACATACATATGTACATATAATATACATATACTATACAAATAAGTATATGTATATATACGGTGGCTATGAGTTGTAATTGACTGGACAGCAATAGGTATGAGTCGAAATTGACTTGAGGGCACACAACAACATATCTATATCTATCTATATTACTGGTTGTGCTCTTCTAGAAAAAGCAAACTAAAACCATGACTCATGTGTGGTATCTGCACATGAATTTGACAATTCATATGAATTGGACCAATTCCTGAGTAGACATAAGTTATCAAAACATGATCATGATAATCCCATTTAAAAAAGTAAATTTATAATTGCAGTCTTTCAAGAAATAAAAATGCAGGCCCATATGATTTGCTGGAAACACTGTATTGAACATTTGATGAGGTAATAATACCTAACCTATACAATCTCTTCCACAAAATGAAGAGGAGAGAAGTTTCCAACTTATTAGGGCACCATATCCAAATACCAAAACCAGATAGACATTGTGTGAAAGGAAAACTAAAGTCCAGTAATCCTCATGAATATAAACTCAAAAAAACATTAAAAATACAGTAGCAAAATAAATTCAATAATATGTAGAACGGAAACTACGTCATGATTGAGTGGGTTTCATTTCAGGCATACAAGACTGATTCAACAATTAAATAGCAATCAATACAATCTGTCATATCAATGGAATAAAGAAGGAAAGACATGATCGTGTCAATAAATGCATAAAGTGCATTTGACAAAATTCGACATCCATTCATGGTATATATTTGCATTTGATACACATTCAATAAATGTATGTTGAATGAATAAATGAAACTATTAAAGCCATGAAAGTGTAAGGAAAACAAAAAACAGCCAATACATAGCAATGTCAGCATAGTTGTACAAAGAGAAGAGAAACCAGTGCAGGAATGGTATAATATTGATTGTAGAGTTAGTAATAAGTGTAAAATAGTCATGGCAGCCAATACGTATATTGTAAATACTCAGAAAACATTTTGTCTGTATGTTCAGTTAAAAAAAAAAAAAAGGTTATTACCTTACCTACTCTGTTGGAACTTTGCCTGATTATAATGGCAATAAATTATTTAACAGCCTTCTCATATTCTGGCTCACTCTAGGCTTAGCTTAGTAACACTCATAATGAGGGATAATTAAGATAACATTGGACTGCTTCACCAACACGACAACCCACAGCTTTAAGTTATCTTACCTAACCAATGCACCAGCAAGGGACCAGAAGCTGTATGTCACCTAACTAATTCAAGAATTTTTCATGCAGTTGTGATAAATTATCTTTCTCTTTTTGAACATTGCCTTGTTAGCTAGTGGCTAGAATGTTCTCTATGTTAATATTTCACACTCAATTCTAATAGCCTTTCTCAGGGAATTTATTTCATTGTCTTCAATTATGATTGAGAAAAGGACTACTGATTCTGACCCCAAAGGCTTAAAGTAATAACTTTTCACAGAGCTTATAACTAATTGCATTGTCCCAATTCATTTTACTTCACCACTGAACCTTTGTAATAAAGATTTGTTCATAGAATACAATGGATGTTGTTTTTATGTTGGACAGTATTCAAAGCTATAGATCTAGACTAACGTGACTTTACAAATCTATTTGAGGTCCCTAGAATCATGTAAATTCTATGTCAAATCAGTATTACACACTTAGGGAGCCTCTAGGCTACCCATCTCAAGTGTTGGCAGTCAATATTCTGTAACACGAAAACATAGGTTCGTTCTATTTTAACTGGAACAGCTATGTATTGAATCCACTGCCCATCTGTCAGTTTATGGTACTGTGGTGGCTTGCATGGTGCTATGATGTTGGAAGCTATGACACCAGTATTTCAAATACCAACAGGGTTATCCCTGGTGGACAGGTTTCATCAGAACTTCCAGACTAAGACAGCCCAGGAAGAAAGGCCTTTTGATCTACTTCTGAAAAATTGCCAATGCAAAACCTACTTATTGCAATAAAATTTTGTCCAATATAGTGCCAGAAGATGAGCCTCTGAGATTGGAAGGTACTCAAAATAGACCATGATCACAACACTAAGTTCAAGCATACCGATGATCGTGGAGACGGTGCAGAACCAGGCAAAGACTGGTTCTGTTGTACAGGAGGCCACCATGAGTCAGAGCCTACTCAATGACAACTAACAACAAATACGTTGAGTAGAAAAAACAAAAACATCAAGAGGAATGCTTAGATATAACCTTAAAACTTAAGCAAATTTCTTAAAAAAGCCTTTTAGATTAAAAAAAAAAAAAAAAAACTTTTTTTTTTTTTTTTTTTCTGGATTCTAGATTAATCTCAGTCAGGCAGGCTAACTAAATGCTGAAATTGTCTCAATTAACTCAGGTAAAGATGTTGCTGGGAAGTAAAGCCAATTTTATTATTTATTTCTGGGTAGAAAAACTTTATTTTTTCTTTTTTAGCCATCTCATGGGCTCTCTCCTAGGTGATTTAGCACCATTATGCTAAACAGCTGAAGAATACTTTATTGCACTCAAGCACAATAACATCCAACCCAAAGTACTAGACAACTGTTGTTTGCCCCGTTCGACCATCTTTTTTGTCAATGGAGTTCCTGTTTTCTCTTCAGGATATTTACTTTCGAAAAAAAGTTACCTCTGTATTATTAGTCAGGATAGACTAGATTACTCTGAGATAACAAATAACTTACAAACCTGAATGGTTTAAAACAACAAAGGCATATTTTTTGGTTATGCTGCCTGCCCAGTGAGGTTTGCCTAGGGGCCTATCTCCCAATTCAGCTTCCCTGAGTAACCTCCACAAATTACTTACAATAACATTTAACCAATTTTATAAGAAACTTTGATTTTCTCAGCCTTTCCAGTAAATTTTCCATCATCTTACAAACGTTCCCTTGTTTTCTTCTACCAGGCTATAACCATCTTCCGAGAACATATACAGGTTGTGAATAAAATGAAATGGACCTATTCACCACTCATCCGCCATTAATTTCATGCCACTACATAGTGGCCATTTATAAAGGTACAGTTTTCTAAATCATCAGCACTATTCTTCCTGGAGTTGCCAAAAGCAGCCTTTGAATTCAAAGACCATCTAGCAAAATCTTGCTTAGCTGTGAAAATAAGCCTGAGGATGCTCCACCAAGCATATAGCCAACTAGCTAAATCATTTACTATAATCCACAACAAAGAAGCTTTTAAATAGGAAAGCAAATGGGTTGGAAACTTTTCCTCATGAGCAGTAGTAGCAGAAAGGCAAGGAGAAATAAATGAAAAAGGCATGCACACGAGTTCATAGAACCCAAGCAGTGAAGACATTTTGATGTGTTACAATGTACCACTAGTGCTCAATTTCCAAGTGCGTATATTGGAATATTGCCTGAAAATACTATTATTATCCAAAAGCTACTTTTGTGCTACTTCACTAGCAATAAGAATTATTGATATCATTGAAAATGACAGCACAAATAATAACTTATGCACTGAACTGCCTAAGCACGAGACTTTCTTGCTAGTGTGGGCTTGCTGTAAAATTGATACAAAATTGATCTTCGTAGTTGACAGATTATTTTTTAAAAAAGGCACTTTTTCATTTGTAGGAAATGTAGCATGTAAAAAGCATGATACACCTAGGAAGTGGAAATAATGATTATCATGTGGTTAGTAAAATAAATCCTATTGTAATACAAATTTAAGTTTTAAGTCAATTTTGCTTCCCTGATGCTTTTATTATTTGCAAGTAGAGGAGAAACAGAGGGGATAAGAAAACTTCTTATGCAAAATAGCCCAGAAAATCATTAAAAGAGATATATTTATTCTTGGGGAAGCAACATAAAGCAGTGGCTAAGAGACAGATTTGGAATCAAAGGGCGTAAGTTTTAAATGACAGCTTTTTCACTAACACGTGAGCTACTTGTGAGTTACTCTGCTTCTCTAAGCCTCAGGATCTTCATTTGATAAACGGGGTATTAGTGCATTCTTCTTTGTGAGTGAGTGTTTTGTGAAATGCTATAAATAGAAAGCCTGGCACGTGGCCTGATGAAAAAGCAGTGATGTTTGTAATAAAATGGTACAATGGAATGGCTACTGAAGTAAGAATCAGGAAACCATGATTTAATCCAGGTGGGCCGTTAACGCAATGCCTTGACTTAGTCACTTTATCTCCAAGTCTCTCCTTTCTTTTATCTGTAAACTACAAAAGGGAAGGTGGGTAAGAAGAATTGTTCATTCATTTCTTCAGACTCTTTTACTGAGCACTTCTACGGGCTAAGCACAGGGCAGAACGTACAAAGATGGATAATGCAAATGTCTCTCTCCTCTAGATGTTTACTCTCTAGTGGTGGAGTCAGAGAAGCTAACAGTGTAAGTACCATTCAGCAAGGTAACCATATTCACAGAGTATTGCTGGAACATAAAGGAAAGATTGACAAAAACTGCCAGGAAAAGCCAGGGCTTGCTTAATCAATGAATGCTATTTGTGCTGAATTTTGAGAAATAATTAAAAAAAAAAAAATTGTAAGGGAAAAATAGAGAAGTGGAATGACATTCCAGAAGGAAGAACAAAGTCATAAATGAGTGTGTGACCCTATCGAATCAGCAGAGGAAGTGACCTCACTGGCACAGTTGTTGAGGTGAGCAAATCCCATCCAGGCTGGAGGTCTCATTTAAGGGAGAAATGTGGGAAGGCTTAACACAATTTCTGGTATTAAGGGTCCAGTCAAGGTTTGGGTAGCTGTTTGTGAAGGTCTGTAGGCCATATCTGGAAGATAATGAAATCACAACTGGGTCTTGGGGAGGAAGGATAAAAGAGCACAATGGGTGACTGTTCTCCACTATGCTGATCATTTTGAAGGACTCTGGGGATTGGCTCAAATATCGAGTCAATAAAAAGCAAAATGGATACATGATAAGTGTTAGGGAAAGAAGCTGTCATCAGTTGGGCAGACACAAGACAAGGAGGCCACTTTTGCCTCTAAAAAAAAAAAAAATTTTTTATTTTTAGGCAGGTAAGCAACATTATACTTCCTGGTCACACTGCATTTCTGAAGGGGGCATAGAAGAAAGTGAGGTTAAATTACTAGTTTCAAACATGGCTGTAAGTAGCCGAGGCAAAGCTGCGGACACCAAGGGGATTGATAACTCACAGTTCTACTTGTCAACATTCCTCACCGTGGACCTTTTTTCAGACCTCTTGGTTTCATAAATCCCAAAGACAGACACCCAGTGATTAAATAATTTATTATATCTCAAAAAACAATGTATTTAAGATAAGAAGTAGGTAAGGTATTTGTATTATTAATGAGCTTCCCATTCTATTAGGAATTTATAAGATTTTGACCTTATAAATCTGTCCTGGAAAGCTCTTATTTTAAACTCCTGCCTACCACTTTTTCTTTATTCACTTTATCAGCTACAAATCAAACTCAAGACATAGATTCTCCCCATCATCAGAGATCTCAGTTATCACTCATTCTCTCATCCCTCGGAAGTAAACATGATTGTGATCCTTAGCAATCTTAGTAATTAGCATGCAGGAGAGAAGGGGAATTATTCTGAGACAATCCTTAGGAAGGATGAAAATTGGTAAGGCATGCCTCCTGCAACAGCCTGACAATTTTGAAATACCTGAGATATGATATTTTTTCCTAAAAGTTAGAGAATGGGAGATTGTAGTTTTAAAATAAAAATTAAAAAAATCAGATAGTTTGTACTTTGAATCATATGTAGTTAGCTTAGCATCCTGCTGACTAAACAAATCGTGGGAAATTATGGAATCCCACATTTTAAGATCCACGTGTTGTCAGTAGGAATCACGTAGGAGAATTCAGTTATATGGAGTTTTTTTTTTTTTTTTTTAAATGGTGATATATTTTATTGCAAAGTTCAGAATTAAGTGGTTGGCCATATATGTTTTCTGTTCTACACTAATTTTACAGTAATGAGTTTGTATTCTGGGAAATTATTATATATATCTTATAAATGAATGCTTATATAATTATTATTATATATAATTGTGGTAAATAGATATGTAACAAAACATTTGCCATTTTAATATTCTTCACATGTACAATTTAGCGACATTAATCATATCCATCATGTCATCAAACCACCGGTATTACTCATTTCCAAATTTTTCTATCATGTTTAACAGAAGTTCAGTATCCCCTAAACAAAGAATTCATCTTTTCTCTTATCTTCCTCCCACTTTGGGTAACCATGAATAGTCTTAGATCTCTAGTCTAGGTTTGCCTATTCTAAATATCTCATGTAAGTGGAATCATGCAATATTTGTACTTTTGTGATTGAATTATTTCACCCAGCATGATGTTTGCAAGGTTCATCCATGTTGTAGCATGTATCAGAACTCCAATTCTCTTCATGGCTGAGTCATATTCCCTTATATGACTTGTACCACATTTTGTTTGACTTGTATGACTTGTACCACATTTTGTTTATCCATTCACCTGTTGGTGGGCATTTAGGATGTTTCAATCTTTTGACTATTGTGAATACTTCTGTAATGAATATCGGTGTGCATGTATCTGTTTGTATTTCTGTTTTTAATTCTTTCGTGCATGTACTTAGAAGTGGGACTGCTGGATCATATGGTAATTCTGTGTTTAACTTTTTGAGGAACTGCCAGGCTGTTTTCAACAGCAGCTGTATCATTTTACATTTCCACTAGGAATGGATGAGTGTTCCTATATCCTCACATTCCAGTGAGCACCTGGTGTTTTCTGTTTTTTTTACTCATAACCATCTTAGTGGGTGTAAAGTGACAGCTCATTACGGTTTCATTTGAATTTTCCTAATGACTGATGATGCTGAGCATCTTTTCATGTGCTTGTTGGCCATTTGTATTTCTTCTTTGGTGAACATAAAAACACTATTTCTTATCTTCTACCTAATACTTTACTAACAATATACTCCAACACAATCATCCCCCTTCTCTGTATATTCTTCTCAGTCTTTAAGGTGCAGTGTTATCATCAACATACGCTTATTCTTGGTCTCTACCGCAAAATCTGGAGCCCTGGTGGTGAAGTGGTTAAGAGCTCAGGCTGCTAAACAAAAGGTTGGCAGTTCAAATTTACCAGCCACTTTTTGGAAATCATATGGGGCAGTTCTACTCTGTCCTATGGAAAGTTGCTATGAGTCGGAATCAACTCGACAGCACATGACAAACAACACCATGAAATCGATTAGGCTTTACAGATCCTGTTATATCTGACATGACTTTCCTTTTTTTTCTCTCCCTTAAGAAGTTAATGTTATTTATTAAATATATATATTATATATATATATATTCCCCTACTGGGAGTTTCATGTGCTTACCAAACTCTCAGAGAAGATATTTAAGTCATAGAATCTTTGCTAGAATTAATCCCGTGGGAACATATTTGCCTGTTGCCAGTACTATTTTAGGGCTATATCAAAACCTACTATTAATACTATAAACAGGTAGTTAGGGACCTAGAAAAGAGCATGATCAAACGAAATAGCCTGTGCACAAATGCCTGTGTGTGCACACACATGTATTGTAACAATCAAGAACAGTTTCCTCATAACACTTTACTATAATAATTCAATGTCTGTCCTGCTTAGGATCACACAGTGATTTGAAATATTTTTTTCTTTTCTTTTTTTACTTATTAAACTTGCATCAAATTACATTTCTATTTCACCGTAATAGCTTCAGTTCCATATACTTTGCTTCCTTTTCTACAATCATGCATGTGCCTGTCCATACTTATAAAGTCAACCCTCTATGTATGCACTGGATTCCATTCCCTGTAAGCTATTTGAGGACATGAGGACATAACACCTAACACCGACATTACTCCAATCTCTCTTTTTCATCATCAATTTTACCTTTTCTGTACATCATCACACACACGCACACAAACTGTTACGTCTGATTTTGATAAGGACCCATTCTTGTCATAAATATTCTTAAATTGGGAGTTCCCCAGAGTACAGTTTTGCAGATATTCTCTTTTCTACCTATGCTCAATCACTTGGTGATCTCTTCCAAGATCATAGCTTAAAACACTAATTGGACAATGACTGTTTCTACATTTCTACCCGCAGTGTGACAAAAGAAAGCCTTGAAAGGTGATATTTTTGTATAGAAGCACAGTCAATATTCTATCCATATTAGATTCAAGTGAAAATCGGAATGTAACTGGAGACAGTAAATACTAATACATCATTCAAGAAGTTTTGCTGTGAAGGGTAAAAGAATTTTATGATGAGAAATACTATGATGAATATTTCTGCTCTGGGTAATAATCAGTACAGATATGGAAACTGATGATGCTAGAGGAGAGAGAATGGATAACTGCTGGAGTGATGTCCTTGAGTAGACCAGAGGGAATGGTATATAGTGCTTGTTGTTGTTAGGTGCTGTTAAGTTGTTTTCAACTTCTTCCATCTTTCTTATTCGTTGTCCAACTTTTCCATGCAAATGAGGTTATTGAAAATATCATGGCTTGGGTCAAGCACATCTTAGTCCTCTAAATGACATCTTTGCTTTTTAACACTTTAAAGAAGTCTTTTGCAGCAATGCAATGCATCCTTTGATTTCTTGAATGTTGTTTCCGTGGGCATTGACTGCAGATCCAAGTGAAATGAAATCCTTGACAACTTCAATCTTTTCTCCATTTATCATTATGTTGCTTATTGGTTCAGTTGTGAGGATTTTTGTTTTATTTATGTTGAGGTGCAATCCATACTGAAGGCCGTGGTCTTTGATCTTCATTAGTAAATGCTTCACTTTCAGCAAGCAAGGTTGTGTCATCTGCATAATGCAGGTTGTTAACGAGTCTTCCTCCAATCCTGATGCCCAGTTCTTCTTTATATAGTCCAGCTTCTTGAACTATTTGCTCAGCATACAGATTAAATAGGTATGGTGAAAGAATACAACCCTGACACACATCTTTCCAGACATTAAACCATGCAGTATCCCCTTACTCGGTTTGAACCACTGCCTCTTGATCTATGTACAGGTTTCTCATGAGCACAATTAAGTGTTCTGGAATTCCCACTCTTCGCAATGTTATCCATAATTTGTAATGAACTACACAGCTGAATGCCATTACATAGCCAATAAAACATAGGTAAACATCTTTCTATTATTCTGTTTTCAGCCAGAATCCATCTGACCTCAGAAATGATATCCCTGATTTCACATCTTTTTCTGAATCTGGCTTGACTTTCTGGCAGTTCCCTATCAATACACTGCTGCAGTTGCTTTTGAATGATCCCCAGCAAAATTTTACTTGTGTATGATATTAATGATATTGTTCAATAATTTCTATATTCTGTTGGATCATCTTTCTTGAGAGTAGGCATAAATATGGATCTCTTCCAGTCCAGGGGCCAAGTACTTGACTTCCAAATTTCTTGGCATAGAGGAGTGGGCACTTCCAGGGATGCATCAGTTGTAGAAACATCTCTGTCAACATGCTGTCAATTCCTGAAGCCATATTTTTTTGCCAATGTCTTCATTGCACCTCAGACTTCTTCCTTCAGTACCATTACTGGTTACTGAAGTGGTTGAATGTTGACGAATACATTTTGGAGTAGTGACTCTTCCATCTTCTTTTGATGCTTCCTGCATGATTTAATATTTTCCCCATAGAATCCCTCAGTATTGTAACTTCAGGCTTGAATTTTTTCTTCAGTTCTTTCAGCTTGAGAAATGTCAAGTGTGTTCTTCTCTTTTTGTTTTTATCTCCAGGTCTTTGCATGTGTCATTATAATACATTACTTTGTCTTCTTGAGCTGCCCTTTGAAATCTTCTGTTCAACTCTTTTACTTCATCTTTGCTCTATTTTGTTTAGCTACTTGATGTTCAAAAGCAAGTTTCAGAGTCTCTTCTGACATCCATTTTGGTCTTTTCTTTCTTTCCTGTTTTCTTAAAGACTTCTTACTTTCTTCATGTATTATATCCTTCCATGACTAGTCTGATCTTCAGTCATTAATGTTCATTGTGTCAAATCTATTCTTGAGATAGTCTCTAAATTCAGGGATATACTCGCAGTTGTACTTCGGCTTTCATGGACTTCTTCTAATTTTCTTCATTTTCAACTTGAATTTGCATATGAGCAATTGATCATCTGTTCCACAGTTGGCCCCTGGCCTTGTTCTGACTGATGATATTGAGCTTTCCCTAGTGCCTTTTCACAGGTGAAGTCAATTTGATTTCTATTTATTTCTTGTGGTGAGGTCCGCCTTTAGAGTCTCTGCTTATGTTGGTGAAAAACTATTTGCAGTGAAGTCTTTGGTCTTGCAAAATACTATCACGTGACCTCTGGCATCATTTCTATCATCAAGACTGTATTTTCCAACTGCCAATCCTTCTTTGTTTCCAACTTTCATATTCCAAATACCAGTAATTATCCATGCATCCTGGTTGCATGGTCGATCAATTTCAGACTGCAGAAGTTGGTAAAAGTCTTTAATTTCTTCATCTTTGACCTCAGTGATTGATGCATAAATTTGAATAATAGTCATATTAACTGGCCTTTCTTGTAGGCATATGGATATTATCATATCACTGCCAGCATTGTACTTCAGGATTGATCTTGAAATGTTCTTTTTGACAATGAATGCGATGCCATTCCAAGTTGTCATTCCCAGCATAGTGAACTATATGATTGTTGATTCAAAATGACCAATATCAGTCCATTTCAGCCCACTAATACCTAGTGCATCATTTATGGATTATGTTTATGGGTTCAATTTCATTTTTGACTACTTCCAGTTTTCCCAGATTCATACTTTATACATTCCACATTCCAATTTTTAATGGATGTTTGCAGCTGTTTCTTCTCTTTTGAGTTGTGCCACATTAGCAAATGAAGTCCTGAAAGCTTTACTCCATCAATATAATTAAGGTGACTCTACTTTGAGGAGGCAGCTCTTCGCCAGTAGTATTTTGTGTGCTTTCCAACCTGAATGGCTTATGTTCCAGGCACTACATCAGACAGTGTTCTGCTGCTAGGCATAAGGTTTTCACTGGCAATTCTTTTCAGAAGTAGACTGCAGGGTCTTTCTTCTTGGTCTGCCTTAGTCTAGAAGCTTAGCTGAAATCTGTCCATCACGGGTGACCCTGGTGGTATTTGAATACTGGTGGCACAGCTTCCAGCATCACAGCAACATGCAAGCCCCCATAGTACGACAAACTGACAGATGTGGCAGGCAGGTATCAAGTGCAGAAGAGGTGATTTTGATATTAGGTAAGAGTGTGCACAGTTTCTCCATAGTTGCAAAAGGGAAGGTAGAATATAGAGATATAGGGACAATTAGAGTGTTGAATGTGGTGTTTGGAGAAGGTGACGCTGATTTTGCTTATTGGTTCAACTGTTAAAGAGGTAAAAAGAAAAGTTGAAGAAAGTAAGCAGAAAAGAATACTTTTGAGAATTCTTGCTGTAGATGAAACTAGGAAAATGCAACAGAATTTGAAGAGAGGAGAAGTGCCATATAAAATAGTATGATTTTGAGATAGTAGTAAGGTATGTCTTGAGTCTTCTGGATCTGAATTTAGAACTATGATAGTCAGAAGTGGCTGTTTGTTTCACTCCCTCCTGATTCAGTATTCTGGTTGCATGTGCAGGCAAACATTTGAATTTATTCAAGCTTGAGGATTGTCAAATTAGGAGGAGTATCTGAAAACTAAAGGCATAGGGTACCTACTTGTTGGAATCTACTAACATGTCGAAATGTTTAACAAACAAGAAATGAAGAAATGGTTACTAAAAATGATTTGTTGTCACTGAACTTTTTCCACAATAGCTTTAAGTTTAATTGAATAAATTTCTTGATGATGCAAAAATGTTAAGTATCTACCATTATCTTATCTATAAAGCAATTCAAATCTGTAAAAAACTGATATAAAATATTCACCAAAAATGCAGTAAACATTACTTTAAAAGATGGTCAGTGCATCCTACGTTTCTCCTTCGAATATTATTTTATATGACATCAATTTATTTTCATTATTTTCCTATTCATTTTGCATGTTTTTCTTCAGTCTATCACCAGAAATTTCATGAATTCTATTCTATAGTGTCTTCAGTTTTCCCCACAACAGTTTTCTATTTTTATATCTTTGTTAAAAAACATTTTTGTGTGTGTGTGTGTGTGTGCTTTAGGTGAAATTTTGCAGAGCAAATTAATTTCTCATTAAACTGTTAATGCACAAATAGTTTCATGACATTAGTTGCCAGCCCCGCTATGTGTCAACTCTCTCCCCTTCTTCACTCTGTGTTTCCTGTTTCCATTCATCCAGTTTTCCTATTCCTTCCTTCTTTCTCGTTTTTGCTTTTGGACTGATGTGCCTGTTAGTCTCATATACATAATTGAACTACGAAGCACGTTCCTCATGTGTGTTATTTTGGCCCTATAGACCTGTCTGGTCTTTGACTAAAGGGTAAACCTCAGAAGTGACTTCAGTACTGAGTTAAAAGGGTGTCTGGGGGCCATACTCTCAGGGTTTCTCCAGTGTCTGTCAGACCAGCAAGCATGGTGTTTTGTGTGTGTGTGTGTGTGTGTGTGTGAATTTGAATTTTTTCTACATTTTTCTCCTGCTCTGTCGTATTCAGTATATTATATATATATGTGTGTGTGTGTGTGTTTTAAAGCAGAATGTAATGTAATGCAACAAATTATGATAGATATTACATTTAGACTCTATATTAAAATGAAAAAGAGTTTATATGGAGTAAGCTAGTCAGCAGAGGGCAAGTTTTTCCTCTGTCATCATAGAAACAATGACCAATTGTATAATTTATCAAACTTAAGAAGCTAGTTTTGCATATGTTATCTTAATTGATCTTCAAAATAAGTCAGTGAACTAGATTTTAATCACCGTTTTACAAGAAAAGAAAAGAAAAATACAATTTCAGTCCTGCTTTTGGTCACAACTTCAGTAGACTGAGGAATCAAATTGTGGTCTTTTAACCTCAGAGATCTTTTTACCAATATTAATAATGATTAGACTGAGTCCTTATTCAGATTACAAAGTTTCAAAGTGATACTACTAAGAACTGTCATGTTTTTGTTTATTTCTTCTTTCTATCTTTAATTACTATCTTACTCTCTGTATTCCTAAACTTTCAAAGATTTCACTAGCGATTACAGAAATTTTGGATTTTCCAAATGGCAGACAATACTTTTTTGAAGCACAAAACTGAGGCAAAAAGCTCATCTGCTACAAACTTATCCAGAATTTTGCTGTTAGACAATCTAGACCTAAATTAGGAGTTCAGATGATGCAATGATTAAGCACTAGGCTGCTAATCAAAAGATTGGCGGTTCAAACCAGCCCAACTGCTCCGCAGAAGAAAAGACCTGTGCAGAAATGGTATGGTGGGGGCGATTGACCTCCTCTTACTTCACAAGGAGGAAGACTAATTATCAGCACCAATAGCTCAAGGCTGATTAATATGAGGTGGATGTCAGACATGCCTCCATCTTCCAACCTTTTTACCAATTCTGATACCAACAGTCCCTCCCATTGGCACACGTACACAAGCACTACTTCTCTGCTGGGTTTGATAATTTGTTGCAATGGCCACACAGAACTCACAGACCATACTCACAGTTATGGGGTTTATTAAGGAAATAACAGGTTACAATTTAGAATCTGGAGTGCTCAAGATATGGTTCTTTGATCAGGACCTACTCTCTCTGGCCCTTGGTCTTTTGACCCAGCCTCTGCCCTGCTGAAGCAAGTGTTACAAAGCTTTTTAGCTTTGCAAAGATGTGCCTGGGGGCACCCCACTCTGCCAGGAAGCCTCCTGCCCAAAGGCTCTCAGCTTTCTTGCTCTGTTGGCTGCGAGGCTCACCACGCCTCCAACCAGTCTCCTTGTTCTGCTGCCTCTCCTGCTGTCATTTCTCTGCACCTGCTTCTGACCACCTCCAGTGTTACAGCTATGCCTCTCTGTTCTGTTTCTGCTGCCTCTCTCTGTCTTCTGTGTTGCAGCTCATCTCTTTCTCTCTCTTTGTGTCTCCATTTAAGCCTAGCAAGATGGCAAAACTGACCAATCCTCTCATTAAGGGCCCATACACTTTATTTGCATGGTCCCACCCCCTCAGGATTTCATGCAACTTATTTGCATTATTAACAAACTATCCAATCCCCTTGGCAGGCCACAAGCAACTCATTTGCATAGTCCCACCTAGTCATTTGGTGGGAATTACAAAGACTATGGCTAGGGAAAAAAAAAAAAAAACTAATAGTTCACTGCACCAAAACCTAACAATCTGCTCCTGTAACAATTATAGACTAGGAGATCCTACAAGGCAGTTCTACTCTGTCAGGGCATTGCTGTCAGTCCAAATTAACTTGATGGTAACTAACAACAACAAAAACAAACCTAAATTATTTTATATCTAGTTTCAGCATACATGTCACTTTTGGGAGATTAAAAATAGAGTTTTAATTTGAATCAGCCATTGGGAGTAATGATATTTTCAGGGACAAAATGGAGAGGCAAGAATTTTTTAATAAAAAATAACCTGAAAAGCATGCTGATTACAAAAAAAATTGCAAGGTTTTCCTTATTTTTTTGTTAAACAATAAAAACAAATTCTAAAATCATCTATGTTGTTAGGTGATTTTGAGTTGATTCCCCCTGGTAGCGAGCCCATGTGACAGAACTGCTCCATAGGGTTTTCTAGGCTGTAATCTTTTCAGAAGGAGCCTTGGTGACACAGTAGTTAAGTACTGGGCTGCTAGCCAAACAGCCAATGGTTCATATGCATCAGCCATTTCATGGGAGAAAGATGTGGCAATCTGCTTCTGTAAAGATTAAAGCCTTGGAAACCATGTGGTGCAGTTCTATCTGTCCTATAGGCCACTTTGAGTCAGCATTGACTTAATGGAAACTGGCTTAGTTTGGTTTTGGTTAACCTTTATGGGAGTCACTGGCTGGGTTCGAACCACCAACATTTTGGTTAGCAACAAGCACTTATGCTTATTTTATTCAAGTGATATGTCATTTACCCAGGCCTACCTTTGTATATGAAACCTAGTGTGATCCTTAGGGTCAGTGCAATTTGGAAATGATGCTCTTCAATGTCAAAGAAGTTGACAACGTGTGAATAAGTTATTAAAAATAATTTAAACGTGTTTTATTGAGACCGTAAATTACTTAATTGATTTAATAACAAGTGATGGTTGTCCTGTCCTTGATACCCATTAAATAATTACGTCTTCAAGACTTAACTAAAAATTGCTAGTAGCTTTTCACTGTTGAAGTCTTTTACTGCAAATCATCATAGAAACATTTATTAATATTTTCAATGATGGGAATTTTAGCTACTTCAAAAATTGCTTAAAATATACAATATTTAGTGAAATTTTCCTGACCCCTGTTCAATGAAGACAAGAAATCCAAGACTAGTATGATTTCAAAGTTCACTCAGAAAATTATTTTTGTGTGTGTGAAATCATTATTTGTAGTTGAACCAGTAATCAAATATAGCAAAATTCCCTTTTTAAAAAATAAATCAGGATTAGTAATCTGTTTTTCATTAAAATGGTTGTTTAAAATCCTATACACGAGATGCTGGCCTCATACTACCTGACTTTAGAGCCTATTATACTTACAAGGTAGTCAAAACAGCCTGGGAACTGGTACAACAACGTAGACCAATGGAATAGAATTGAGAACCCGGAAGTAAATTCATCTACCTACTAGCAGCTAATATTTGTCAAAGGCCCAAAATCTGTTAAATGGGAAAAAGAAAGTCTCTTTAACAAATGGTGCTGGCATAACTGGATATCCTTCTGCAAAAAAAAGAAAAAAAAATGATGCTTTCTTTTAAAAATTAATAAAATTTTATCAAAATAGAATATTCTCAAATTTTCACTTCTGAATTAATTCTGACCATGTAAGGAAAACAATTTGTGTTCATAATCACAAATTTCTGTTACCTATTTTGTTGTTTAGGTGTAGCTATGGATGTATCTTGAATTGTTCAAACATGAAAAGTGTCCTTAACATGTATTAGCCTTTTTATCAGTTTATTTAAAGTAACTTATGTCTTTTATACCTGGGTGGCTTTTTTTGCTGCCTGCCATTTGCTGACTGCTAATTTTATATCATATGAAAAGGATGCCCAATCCTTTACATGGGGGATTTTTAATTTTTCATATTAACCATCAACATTTATTAATCCCAATTCTAAATTTTAACATTCTCATCCCACCTTTCTATACTCATAATCTATTTTTCCCACCTAAGGAATTGTAAATCGACCCACATTGTAGAAAACTGAATAGGATATAGAATACCACTCATAACACCCTTTTATTTTATTTCTTTTTTAATTGCTCAGTTTTTTTTTTCATATTCCATCTAGCATGATGTAGAATCTATCAGAAACAAGATATTTCTCTGCCTTTACCTTATTTTATTTTCAGTGATAAACACAGAGTCTAGTTCAGAGAAGATGCTAACATGAGGTACATTTTTTTTAAATTGTAGTAAATACATATGTAACAAAACATTTGTCATTTCAATGATCATCACATGTACAGTTAATGACATTATATTCACCATGTTGTTAAAACATCACCCTTATCCATTCCCCAAATTTTTTAATGGTTTGTTGCAAATCAGAAAGAATGCACAGTCCTTTTTGAGCAAACATAGATGAATTTCATTGGAAATAGTCTTGAAACAGTATCTTATTTTCCAAATAATTTGCAAATAAGGTTCTTGGGGATTTTGATTTTTTTTTTTTTAATTTTTATTCTGTTTTAGGTGAAAGTTTACAGCTCAAGTTAATTTCTCATACAAACATTTATACAATTTGTGTGACCCTAGTTGCAATTCCTGTAATGTAATAGCACACTCCCCCTTTCCACCCCAGGTTTCCCAGTGTCCATTCAACCAGCTCCTATCCCTTTTTGCCCTCCCATCCCACCTCCGAACAGGAGCCACCCATTTTGTCTTGTACATTTACTTGGACTAAGAAGCACACTCCCCACAAGTGTTTTGATTGTTTTTATATAAAATTTATGCTTTAACTTGGAAAATATCTTCATCTTAACCAACTGAATATCCTCAAACATGTATGATAGTGTATCTCAAAATTTGTATTTTCTTTTCTTGTCCCCAAAACAAGGTTTTAGAGATTTTTAAGATTGCATATGTAGGTGAATTATGCAAAACTGTTTGCTTTTCAGTGACTAGAGTATAAGAAAATCAAAGGAAAATAACAGAGAAAGTGCTTTAGGTTTTAATTACGTAGCAAAGAAAGATGTGTTTCTCTCTCTTTGACACAACTTTAAAAACAGAGATATATTTAAATTTCTTTTCATAAAGCCAATAGAAGCAAGTGGAGAGTGCAGTTTTTTGGGGGGAGGCATGAGAGGGGCTTTGGTCATTGCTTTTAAAGTAACAGAAATTTTAGGAGTTGCTTATATGTCCATATTAGGATCAGAAATAGAGAACCCGGAAAGATTCCAGTCATTCTGGCATTTCTGGAACTGAATTCAAAGAAGAAACTCTCTTAAGTCCTCTGGACAAATGATAAATTTCCTCTGTTTTCTATACCTCCGTACATTCTGAATGATTTGCTTAAACAAAGAGAGCTTTTTTTTTTTTTTTCTGGATTTAACCTGGGTTGTGACCCTTATTTTCCATTTCTAGGGCAGTATTAACTAATTCCCAATACCCAAATTGGCATAACGAATTCCCCAAGGTAGGAGTTTTGAAATAGCAGCAATCTTACAGCCCCACCTCTCATCTACTTGAGCAAACTTCTGGCTCCAGCACCTAACAAATGTAAAACAAATGAGTAAATATATACATAAATGAAACAGTTACTCCAAGCAAAGCGTAGCCTCTTGGCCCCAATTTCACGGAAAAAAGCTCCCTGATTTCGTTTGGTAGCCCAACTGTAATGGTATGGTGCCGCTGCGCCCTGCCAGCTGCTGCTCTTAGATTGCTCTCTGCCTTCCTCTGTGCTGATGCCACAGAAGGATGGCGCATGCTAGTTTATATTGGCTGCTTTAGACTTTTGTTGAACTATGTATCCCTTGTAATGGAGCATTTCTGCTATGGGGAAAAAGATATTTTTAATGTGTCCTTCACACACATGATAAAATATGTAATATACTCTGGTAGCATGTATTTTAATAGAAACGCACAGCATTCCCTTATTCAGAAGAATTGTCTGTACTGCACACTTTCTTATTCTATCTCAGCTGGAATCATTTGGAAATAGTAATCAATCTGGTTCACTCATAAGTAGAGCTGGCAATTGGTCAGGTGAATTAGTGACAAAGTCTGAAAAAGTTTGAAGACATATTTGTAAAATGGTATTGAAAGTGTCCAAAGCTGACTTTCTTAAATTTAACTCTGGATCTCCTTTGGAATTGCCAATATTTTGCAAAATTGAGGAATTTCCTCCATTATCACTAGGTAAGAATGATGGTCAAAAATTGGAAACAGTGATTATTTTCTTACAGAAAACTATACAGAAAGTTAAAGAAAGAGCCAATTGACAACCCCAGAATTTGAAAAGCAGCAGTAATCCAGGGAATGAGAGAGAAATACCTTTGAACAGTATCTTAATAACACATCTTATCAGAACAAGATAGACTAAAAGAATGTGAGGTGTGAAGTACAGCAGTAGTTAAAGGTGCAATTGGTTGTTATTTGCTCCTCACACAGTACTATTTAGGGTTGTCAGATTTAGGAAATAACATACACAGGGTGTTCAAATAAATTTGAATTTCTAATAAACAAATAATATTTTTAAGATATGCATATCCCATGTAATGTTTATGACATATTTATACTAAAAAGATTTGGTTATTTATCTGAATTCAGTTTTACAATGAGTCCTGCATTTTATCTGGCAACTCTACAGTATGTGGAGGGCCTGTCCTAGGGGGCTTCCATCAATTAACACTTGGCTTAATTTTTCAGAGAAAAATCCTGACTACCACCTCAAATTCAGAGGTGTTACTCAATGCTGTTTTTCCTGTCTCAGTGGATGTACCCAGCCTCACCTTCCTCCCACTGGGTTGCTGGATCTCTGAACTATTGATGGCAGAACATAGAGAATTTAAAAAAACAAATTTCCTTTTGATTTTTATCCAGAATAAAAAGATTCAGGCAGGGATACATAAAAATTTCTGAATCCTGAGCCAACAGAGAGAAATGCTTAAGAAAAATTATAAAGCAAAGAAATGAATTAAACTTAATTACTCTAAAAATATCAGCCTATAAAACATATTCACTAAAAAAAAAGAAAAGAAAGGAGACATAAATTCCAAAAGATCTAAAATGACTTTACAGTAAGATTTAAATCAACATTAAATCCATAAGGTAGGAAAATGCAGTCATGAGTCATGTAAAGAGTAGAAACTAAACTCATAAAAGCAGTCATGAAGACTCTATAGAGCTCCAAAATCCAGGTACTTAACTCCTGTCAAAGTGACTAGCCTATGTCTAAGCCCCACTCCATTTTAGCCTTTGCCTATTCTTCTGCAACTGTTAACCTTGAGCAGACTTAATCTTGCAACCAAGAAAATGTTTTTTTCTCTGAGGTTAAGCTAAAGATATGGAAACAATGTCTCTAAAAGGAGAGTCTTGGTGCAATCTTCTTATCAGAAATCTCCTACACAAACAACTCCCTGACAATGTTTGCTAGGGATACTATCTTAGAATGTTCTCAGGAATTTTGCCACCCTGTAAACTCTTGCTGTAGTCACAAATTTCTGCAATTATCTAAGGTATCCAATTTAAGAAGCCTGCGTGTACACTTTGAAACAATCTCTATTGATTCCCCACTTTGAATTATCCCATCTCCTGACTCTTTACAACACTGAGAACCAATCAGAAACTTTGCATTGTTAATTCCTGATTTAAGGATATAAATATGTCCTTGTCAGCTCACCACTTCAGAGCATTCTAGTTTCACTTTGTGAGTTCCGCATTTTTCCTGGTTTAAATTGTATTGGACCTTCAACAAGTCTCTTTGTTTTTATTTTAACAGAGTATGAGTTTTTACTCTTGGACATTTTCTGGTGTCAGATACATGGGATTTGAAGGTGAATTATCTTTGGCGGCTTCCAGGACATCAAGGGCCTGGAGCTTTCGGTACCAGTGCAGCCTCCTTGAGACCTTCTGTTTCCACAGACCCCAGGAGTCATCCCAGGTAAAAGGCCTCTGGAATTGAGCTTCACTTTCTTTGTATAGTTGCTTTTCAATATTTATCAGTTTTCTCTCACACATTTATTTTCAGTTTACTTTTTGAATATTTTGACAATTTCATTGCCAAATTAGGTTTGGCTAGGCTGACATATAGTGGCAAATTCCTGAAATGATTCCGATCTGATCTCAGGAAAGCCAGAGGTTTCTGTCCAATAAGTTTCAACTAATCTTTTCTTCAGTGCACACTCATGTTCAGCACTCATTGAGGTCTTAGTGGACCTTTAAGCTTTAGTGCACGTTTGGGTTTTCTAGCAAGTGCAATTCACTGTTTTAGTAAGGTGGAAAATGCCAGCTCTAATGCCTCGGCAGGACCAATTTCGGGCGCACTGGCCACTCATATGAGCAAACATTTCTACCTCCATCCCTGCCTTTTTCTGGAGCACTGGTATGACTTTACCAAGGACAGTTTAGAAGATCAATTGCCCATTTGGGATTCCTTTGACCTAGACAGACTAGTTTTTCTGTGCAGTAAATTAGGCTCCCACATTTGGCAACTGCAATGGAATTCTTATTTATTGATATAGGGAAGCTTCCAAATGGCGGAGGAAAGCAGACTAGCTTCTATGTAAAAAACAATTTGTAAACTTACCAAAAGACAAAAGGAATTAGAATGTCACGTGTCTGCTCCAGTTCCTTCTACTCCCCTGCTGGCTGTATCTTCTCTCTGTCTCTACCTTCTCGCTCTCCTAACAGCCTTTCAGGCCTCCCCTTCTTTCCTAAAGAATTCACCAAAGAGGTATAAACCTCTTCCTGAAATGCTTTTTAAATATCGGCCTGCACCACCACTGGCAGAGGGCCACAGGGAACCTCCCAGTGAACCTACTTTGACCTTTGTTCCTTGAACTCATAGTGAATTACAGTTTTGTTAAGGACTTTCTAGATTTACAAAAGGACCCTTATAAATTTGCTAAAGAATTTAAACTTCTTATCAATGCCTACCAGCCCAGGTTACCAGAGTTATATCAATTTGGTCATATGTTAGCCAGTCCTAGGGATGCGCAGTTATATTTAGAACATGGAGATTGGAGAGATCTTCAAGCTAGCCTTGCTTTAGATACCAGCAAGACGCTGAGGATCTACTCCAAGAGGGCCAGAACAAGGAAAAAAATTGCTTGATGCCCTCGATAAGACATTTCCCTCTGTAGTTGATTCGGCAAAGATTGACTCATGCATACAAAATAAAGATGAAAGTTTTTCAAAATTGGTTATTTCAGAAATTTACTGAATATTCATGTTTAGACCCTTTAACTCCGGGAGCTTCAGGAGCTTTTAATGCTGCATTTATTTTTGACTTAATCCTGAGCTTTCAGCCTTAGTGAACAGGCATAGACTTAACTGGAAAATAGCTCCTATCACTGAACTAAATGGGTTAGCTCATGAACTTGCTCAAATTATGGAAACTAAACAAACTGCTAAGACAAATAAATTGATAGCTTTGTAATTACAACAGCTATAGTCTCCTAACTATAATAAATTTAAAGCTTATGGAGTACAAACCAGATGGTGCTAAACCAAGAACCTCATTACTGTGAGAAACCTGGACATTTTAAGAAAAAATATATAAAATTAAAGAATAAATTGGGTAATCTGTCATCAGATAATGCCCAGGTAAGAAGAGAATTAAGGGGCTCTGGCAACATCTGGAAACCCTGGTGGAGTAGTGGTTAAGAGCTATGGCTGCTAACCAAAAGGTCGGCAGTTTGAATCCACCAGGAGCTCCTTGGAAACCCTTTGGGGCAGTTCTACTCTGTCCTTTAGAGTCACTATGAGTTGGAATCAAGTTCACGGCAATGAGTTTTTTTTTCTTTTGGGGGGGGACAAAGTGAGGGTTTTTCTGATGATGGCCTTAAATTCTCAAGGGGAAACTCTAATTCATGTAACTGGAGAACCTTGTGGAGTTTTAATTGATATGGATGCTACCCTATGGACCATCAACCATGCATGTTTCCAAATCCTCTACCCTACAGTACCAAAACTTCTAAAGCTGTGGGGGTTGCTAATCAAGAACAAATTTTAACTCATTCTAAACATGTTCCAATATTCTTTAGCATTTAGTAGATTTACATCTCTTTCTACTTCGTAAAGATACCCCAGATAATCTGATAAAGATTTATTGTCTAAATGGAATTGTCACATACAATTTAATGAACAAGGAGAGATGAACATTGAAACTGAGGGAACTATATCAGAAAAAGCCATTTGCTAATTATAAGCATTAAGTCTGCCCTTGCAAGAGGATTGTCCTTCTGCTGCCCCTATTCCTTTAGACAATCTCTCATCTCTACCGGGAACCTATGAGTTTAGTTTTCAGCCCAATGAGGAGAAGTAGGTGCAGTTGCCAATGCTTCTTGTTACACTTGGGTAGACACATTGGGTGAAGTAGAATAAGAAATCAGACAAGTCTGCCAAAAAGCTTCCTGGCTTCAAATACCTCCCACGCATAGCTCCCTCTTCCTAGATATTTTAAGTTGGCTGCCTTCTAGAATGGAATCTTGGGTTAGATCTATATTGTTAACCATGTTGATGATACTTGCTGTTGTTGTAATCATTATTGGAATAATCGAATGTCATTTAAAAGTTACATCCATATGTTTTTATTCAGAAAACTAACCTAATGCCTATGAAAAGAATCATGCATATAGATGAAACTCATTTCTCTGATGGACTCAAGCTCATGTCTTAGGTCGTTCTTTTGGGTAGTCAAGCTGTTCCACCAATGTGATCAATACTCTACACAGGATTCCACTTAAGGTCACAGAAACTGAATGCTAAGCTATGGCAGGCCAAACAGGTTAGATGGTGCCTACCTACTAAACAGTAGTGTCCAAGTCTTAAAGCCTTACCTAGGTAAGTGACCATCTGAAGAATCCCCTGTTATCATAAATCCCTGCAGATGAAAGCATTTATACAATGATAACCAAAGGATGTTAATGAAATCCTTGATTAAAAGGAGGAAATGTGTGAGAAATCCAAAATTTAGGTGTTTAACTCAGGGATAATAGTTTAGTTTGCCATAAATCATGCAAGATAACAATACAAAAATAAACATATGATTCAAATTAACCCAAACATTGATAGGAAACATCGATGCTGTTTAAATTTGGGAAGTAGATTACAGCTTCTTTATTTTTTAAATTTTTAATTATGCTCATATTGTTTCAGTTTTTAGTAATATGCCTCAGTATACTCAAAACTAGAAAAAAATACAAATCTTCTAAAATACAAGGGTAAGTAATACTACATAATGTTCAAAATTAAGCAAACAAATTCAAACTCATATAGTTTAAGGAAATGCTTCTATATTGACGTTGATTGTATCTGGATATTAGAATTAAAAGGACATTTCTGTGTTCACACATATATGTAATTATTTTCTAACAATATCCAGAATTATAGAGACTTTGTTATTTAGGAATATATCTAGCAATTTGTTCCTACAAATAGTACTGTTTTGTGGTCTATAAAATTAGTAATTCTTTTCATATTTTATTATGAGAAACTGGAAATTTCAGGATGTTGAAAGAAAGATCAGTCAGAGCATTTCTTCTTTATGCTTTACCATCTGTAGTTTAATATATTACTTACGTTGTGCTCTCTGCCTGAAGGGAGATTTCTTTAACTATTTGAGGAGTCTCAGTTATAATTCTCTCAGTTATGGCAGCAAAAGGCAGGAGGGTTTTACCAGATAGAACAGTTGAGCATGATCTGAAAACCATGGCAAACAAGACACAGTCCAAAATTGTATTATTACTTCCAAGACAGGGATTGACATCATTTTTTTTTTTTTTCACTTTATATGGGATGTTTGGGAATGAATTTCTGCCTCTGCAGAAAAAACTATCGAGCATAAGAACAGTCATCATAATTTCTAGAGTGGAGTATGTTCAGACATTACACAGTGTCCTCCTTTAATGTAGACCTGCAGCCTTTCACTTAGAAAGGCATGCATTGTGTCAGTTCAGTGTTTGAGAGTGCAGGTTCTGGAGCGGGAATGTCTACATTCAAATCCTAACTCTGCCATTCAGTAGCTATTTGACTTTAGGAAAGTATCTAAACTCTGTTCCTTTTTTTTTTTTTTTTAATCTTTAGAATGGGTTGGTTTCAGGTTTAAGTGAAGTAATCCATGTATAGCACTAAAAGCAGTGTCTGGCAAATAGTAAGTGCTCAATAAACATCAGCCAATGTAATAATTCTACCACTCATCTGTCAGTTTGTTGAACTGTATTGGCTTGTGTGTTGCAATGATGATGGAAACTGTACCACTGGTACTTCAAATATTAGCAGAGCCACCCATGGCAGACAAGTTTCAGCATACCTTATAGACTAAAACAGACTAGGAAGAAAGGCCTCGTAATCTAGTTGCAAAAATTAGCCAATGAAAACCCTGTGGATGACAACAGAATATTTTCTGATATAATGCTGGAAGACAAGCCTGCTGGTTTGAAAGATACTCAAAATACGCAGTGGCCACAAGATGAACTCGAGCATACTGATGATCATAAAGTTGGCACAGGACCAGGCAACGTTTCATTCTGTTGTGTATGCGGTCACCATGGATTGGAACAGACTGAATGGCAACTAACAACAACAGTACAATAATTGCTTAGGAAGACTGGTCAAAGTGTGTTGATACCATTTGTTACCATGAGAGGGGGAAGAAATTATTGCATTGGGATTCTCCATCACCACATAGAAAATTACAAAAAGGTTTTTCCATAACCATATTATAATGTGTTTTCTCTGGTAGAAATCTCAAATATAATTTAGTCAGATATATTCTCTCAATTAAAGAGAATACAGAGATGAGAGAGGTCAAGTGATAATACAGTGAGGCTATAGCAGAGAAGAAACCAGAGCCTGGACCCAGCACTTCCAGTTGTCACCATGTACTAGAGTGACACTTCTAAAAATTGATCATATTGGCATCTTGCATTTCTGATTCAGTGACTAAGTAGGAACTGAGACTTTCTGCAGACTCTCAGGCAATACTGACACTGCTGTTGTCTGGACCACACTTTGCATAGCATTGTGCTGAGCACCTCATCATGATTTCAGGGAATGCAGGACTCTATAAGTAAAATATTTGGTAGCAACTTATGTGAACATAGTTTACATGTATTTATTTCCCATTAAGGGAGAGGGAAGGATTGTCTGGCCATCAGATATAATGAATGATATACTTTGGGAAGTATTTTAAATGCTGAACTTTATTATAGTATATTTTAAAGTAAAACTTAAGTAATCACTTTTCCTTCTGTTATTTTTTCTGAAGTTATCTTAACCACTGTATTTGCAAGAAGGCAAAATGAATATTAATTTAATGAATCCCACCTTATTCTTGAGGTGTTTCCTCCTTATGCCATTAGTTCTTGTTTTCCACAGGGTTATCAAAAAAAGATTATTTTCCATTGTGTAGAAAAAAACACTGTTAAAATAGTAATGATAAAGACTTATTTTAAATGGGAATATTTTAGGGAAGCTCTCTCTGAGAAAGTCCTATTTAAGCTAAAGGATAAACTAGTATTATTGCAAAAAAGAACAGGAAGGAGGAGATGGGAAGAGAAAGTAATTTTCACTTCAATTATTTTCATCATTTATTTAATAATTTATGATGGGTAGATATTTCAAAGTTGTTGTACTTCCTTTTTAAACTCCTTTGTGGACTGCAATAACTTGCTGTCTGCCATCTAGTAAATAAAGCCATCTAGATCTGATCATAAAAGGTGGTGTCACATCAGGCTTTCTTTGTGAAAATGTTCTATCTGTCTTGGTTCCCTATCACACTATTGCTTATTTACAGGAATTATTTTAGCCCCTGAGCTCTTCCATATCATCGGCTACTATAATCTAGGCAGGGTTGTTATTTATTTGCCCAATTAATGATGCAGAGGACAGCTCCTCAACACTGTGTCTATTTCAGTACGTATGCAAACTATTCACACTTTGCTATGTGGTTCTTGTTATTTTGAGGAGGAGTAATTACTTATTCAATTAGTAGATTAGATTTGACGAATTTTAAATGTCAGTTACTACAATTTTTAGTCATTTTTTCAGTTGCATTTTTCTATTTTTATAATAATTGGTAATGTAACAACTGTTTTGTTGAATGTTGTCTCTATTCATGATTTATGGAATTGTATCTTGGTGGAATTACTAAAAATATACCAAACAAAATTAAAAGAATGTGTTTATCTAATTTACTTTGTACCACTCTTCCTAAGTATTTTCATTGTGTATGTATATATATATACACACACATATTCATTCTGTATATATATATATATTGAGGCTAATGCTTTTTTTGTCTGAAATGTTATACTTTTACCTACATTTGAAATCATGTTTAAATATTTGGAATTGTTTTATTAACCAAACATCATTACGTATTTGGAAAAAGAATATCACTAATAATGACCTCATTATACTATCATCTGTACTGATTTCCAGATGTTTAAATCCATCTCTCTACTTGACAATTTAATGTGGTGTTCCATCAACTCAAACTCAACATATCCAAAAGTAAGCCCCTTAATTCTCCACCCAAATCTGTTTCTCATTCAATATTAATAATTTAATGAAGGAAAACCAACTTTCCCATATATTATATTTAAAATAGTACCCATGTTAAAGGAATAAGGTTCTTGCCTGTCACTGGTCAAGAATGAGCAGGTAAGGCACGTAGTTTTCCACACGAGCAAAGCTTTATTGAAGAGGCTTGCAAGCGGAGATGAGGAGGGCCTAGAGCAACACACACCCTCATCTCACAGAACAAAACACAGGCCCCAGTTTTTAAAAGTTCTTGGGCGGGAAAAAATTCATGTTTATTCATGGACACAGGCGGGGGTATGTTAACTAAGGTGCACTTAAAGCAGCTTTCCAAGATGTCTCCTGTCCTGGAGGCCAATGGAATTCGTAGCAGGACTTGTTATGGGGTGTCTCGCCTGCGCCGTCTCCCACTCCCTGGACTCGATTCCCCAGCTGGGGCTGTAGCCCCTCACTGCCCCTGGTGGAAAGTCACACAGCGGTCACAGGTGGATGTTCTGCGCATGTTCCTGGGCCTGGTCTTCTCCAACTGGTTCTGAAAGGCAACTTTAAAGAAGTTTGTGGGCTATTTTTAGATACCCTGTCCCATTGTTCTGGGGAATGGCTTTCTTTCTGTGCCCTGGGCCATTTCTTGTTATTTTGTTTGCAGATTTGGGGGCCCCTCTGTTCTCTGTTTTACAAGCCTCTAGGTTCCACATTCAACCCCCTATGACCTCCATAATAATAGTATAGTCTATTTCTCTTTTACTTGTTTCTCCTCTAACCACAGCAGTCTCTTCACTATTTCTCAAACAGGCACCCTCCGATCTCAGGGCCTTTGCTCCCTGTATTACCCAGTTCCACTGATATCAACACTGTAACTTACGTCTTATCTGGCCTCACTTACTGACCTTCTCTCTCTCTTGATGAGCTATCACAAAAGCCTTCTAACTGATTTCTAAGGCTTTCTGTCTAATTTCATTACTATCCTCAAGGTCACAAGTGGTGTTTCTGCAACATATTTTAATCCAGTCACTTCCTGTGGAAGATACTTCAATGCCCCCTACTTAATCTACAAAATATGAAATTCTTTAAATATTGATAGTCAAAGCCACCGAAGGTCTAGAACTTGCATATCTCTCAAGGTTTCTCTTTAAGTCGCTCAAATTCTGACCCTATGATGCAGCCGTAGTGAATAATCATCGTCCTCTGAAAATATCCCAGATACTTGCCCTCTGCCTAGAATATTTACCTAGGCCCCTTCTACCCCTCCTTTAATCTTCTTAACGCTCTCTTTGATGCTCAGATGGTATTCAGTAAGCTGTAATTTAAGAAGTTCACTCTGATATTTGCAACAATGACAAAAATAAATATAAACAAATGAAAGAGCAGCTACTGAGGCTGCTTATGTACAACCAAAAACCTCATGGTTTCTTAGTTTGGAGGTTTAAGGTCATAGTTTCATGGGCCCACTCAGTTAATTAGTCTAATAACATGTTCAATGCTTCTGTTCTATCTCCTAGTTTGTTACTTAGTGCCCAGGGTCTTAAAAGCTTGCAAGCGTCTGTCCAAGGCACAAAAATTGGTCTCTGCCAGAGGAGGAATGAGAGCCAGGAATAGGAGAAGGATATGGAATGTGTGGCTAATTGCCTACGTGAAAAATTCCTTTGCCATGAGACCAGAAGAACTGCATAGTGCCCAGCTACCATTACTGAACATTTTGATAACAAATTCTGTAGAGGAATCCCAATCAAAAGGGGGAAAATCAGAACAGAATTTAAAATTCTCATGGACTTCAGAATTTCTGGAGCCATGAAGGCTGGATGAATCTCTCAAAGTATTGCCCTGAGATATTCTTTAAACCTTAGACCAAAAATATCCCCTAAAATCTTCTTAGAAACAGATAATAATTTAGTTTATCTAGTAAAAAATGTCTGCCTTGAGCATTACACTCCTTTAAGGACTATCTACATGGGATCAAAGTGACAACAGCAATTCAAAAGATTATATAGGAAGCTTAAGGGGCAGTGAGTTAATGTTAAAGGAGGAGGAACAATTCAGAAAAGGAGGGTGAGAATGGCTGCACAACTCAAAGAATGAAATCAGTGTTTCTAAGTTGTACATGTAGAAACAGTAGAATTGGAATATATTTTGCTGTGTATATTCTCAACAACTACAATAAAAATTAAAAAAATAGAATTGGGATAAATAAATTGCAAACGACTTTTTAAAAAAAATTCATTTTCAGTTACAGTAAAACCTGTGAAAGCCAGAACCTGTGTGAGGTGCACACCTGTCAAAGAAGTAAAACTCACTGAGTGTTTATAAGGTAGTTTTTTTTTTTTTTTAAATAATTTTTATTGTGCTTTAAGTGAAAGTTTACAAATCAAGTCAGCCTTTCACATATAAACTTATATATACCTTACTACATACTCCCACTTACTCTCCCCCTAATGAGTCAGCCCACTCCTTCCTTCCAGTCTCTTCTTTTTGACCGTTTTGCTAGTTTCTAACCCCGTCTACCTTCCCATCTCTCCTCCAGACAGGAGGTGCCAACATAGTCTCAAGTGTCCACCTGATGCAAGTGTCCACCTGATGCAAGTAGCTAACTCCTCATCAGCATCTCTCTCCAACCCATTGTCCACTCCAATCCATGTCTGATGAGTTGGCTTCGAGAATGGTTCTCGTCCTGGGCCAACAGAAGGTTTGGGGACCATGACTGCTGCGATTCTTCTAGTCTTAGTCAGACCATTAAGTCTGGTCTTTTTATGAGAATTTGGGGTCTGAATCCCACTGTTCACCTGCTGCCTCAGGGGTTCTCTGTTGTGTTCCCTGTCAGGGCAGTCATCGGTTGTGGCCGGGCACCATCTAGTTCTTCTGGTCTCAGGATGATGTAGTCTCTAGTTCATGTAGCCTTTTCTGTCTCTTGGGCTCATAATTACCTTGTGACCTTGGTGTTTTTCATTCTCCTTTGATCCAGGTGGGGTGAGGCTCATCAATGCATATTAGATGGCCACTTGCTAGCGTTTAAGACCCCAGATGCCACACTTTGAAGTGGGATGCAGAATGTTTTCTTAATAGAATTTATTTTGCCAATTGACTTAGATGTCCCCTGAAGCCATAGTCCCCAAACCCCCACCCCTGCTCCGCTGACCTTCAAAGCATTCAGTTTATTCAGGAAACTTCTTTGCTTTTGGTTTAGTCCAGTTGTGGTGATCTCCCCTGTATTGAGTGTTGTCTTTCCCTTCACCTAAAGTAGTTCTTATCTACTATCTAATCAGCAAATAACTCCCTCCCACCCTCCCTCTCTCTCCCCTCTCGTAACCACAAAAGGATGTGTTCTTCTCAGTTTATGCTGTTTCTCAAGATCTTATAATAGTGGTCTTATACAATATTTGTCCTTTTGCAACTGACTAATTTCACTCAGCATAATGCCTTCCAGGTTCCTCCGTGTTACGAAATGTTTCACAGATTCATCACTGTTCTTTAACGATGCGTACTGTTCCATTGTGTGAATATATCATAATTTATTTACCCATTCATCCTTTAATGGGGACCTTGGTTGCTTCCAGCTTTTTGCTATTGTAAACAGTGCTGCAATAAACATGGGTGTGCATATATCCGTTCGTGTAAAGGCTCTTATTTCTCTAGGATATAGTCCGAGAAGTAGGATTTCTGGGTCATATGGTAGTTCTATTTCTAGCTTTTTAAGGAAATGCCAGATCGATACCCAAAGTGTTTGTACCATTTTACATTCCCACCAGCGGTGTATGTGTTTCAATCTCTCCACGGCCTCTCCAACATTTATTATTTTGTGTTTTTTGGATTAATGCCAGCCTTGTTGGAGTGAGATGGAATCTCATCGTAGTTTTAATTTGCATTTCTCTAATGGCTAATGATTGAGAGCATTTTGAGATAGGGCTCTTAATAGAAAGTTACAAAAAAGTTGCAAGCACACCGTCAAAGGCAGGAAACTTGTGAAATCCCTAAAAAACAAGGGAGTCCCACTTAGTCCTAGCTCTCCCAGTTTTCACTGAATAAGAGCCGGTCCAAAGAGCCCAATGGTTAGGTAGAATTAAAAATTACTTAAAAGAAAAAAAGTTCACTCTGGGTGGTGGGAAGAGTCCCTGTGTGGTACGAAGTGTTAACACACTCTGCTGCTAACCAAAACGTTAGGCTTGAGTCTACCCAGAGTTACCTCAGAAAAAGGCCTAAAGATCCACTTCCTAAAAATCAGCAGTTGAAATTCCTATGGAGCTCAGTTGCACTCTGACAGCCATGGGGTCACCATGAGTTGGTCTGGATGGCAACTAGTTTTACTGGTTTAGGTGGTGGAAAAGCAAACTATTTCTTGCTCTGTCAACATAATTTTCTCTGCTAATTTCAGGGAGTTATTCCCCTGGCTTCAACAATTTCCTTTATGTAGTTGCTGATCTGTACTCAGTAGAAGTCTTAAGGGACAACCTCTGCAGATATCTGCAACTTTTTTTTTTCTTTCCTGGTATCCTGTGTTGATAATTCAAGTCCCCTTAGTTTCCACAGTGAGCTCTGTCACCTCACCTACAGTAGGTCTCGCCCTGCCCCACACCCTGGCCTCTCCATTTTATAGCTTGAAAACTCTCTACAAGTAGGAAGCTGGGACAGGTACAGGGCTACTTACATTTTTTTCCCCTTCTTTTGGGGATCAGTCTCCTGTGCTGCCTGCTGTCCAAAGTCTGAAAGCTACTTGCTCATACAGTATGTCTATGTTTTCATTTGTTCAAGAGGAGAGACTATCCTGTTACTCAAATAGCCCCAAAGTGGATATCCACTCAGTGTTTGTTCCCTTTAAGCATTTTCTGAGTTCTTAACCTGTGCTGGGCAAGACTCTAAACAGCAAAGTAGAAAAATTTTGTAAAGGAAAACAGAACTTCTTGCCTGCTTATGGTCTCAAGGAGGCAAAAAGTAAAGGTCATTACTCACTGGTGAAAAAAGAGCCTGGCAAATGATTCAGACCCTGTGTTCAGATCACCCTTAGGGCTACACCTCAGAAGTGAGGGTAAACCAGAGATAGAACAGGGCCACAGAAACAGTAACCCAGAAATGGTTCAGCTCATCTGATTAGTTTGGGTTTGTGCCACTCTACCTACTTTCCAGAGCAAAGGGTGACTCTTCTCTGGAAGAAGACAGCATCATTCAGAGGTTCTGCAGTGTTTCATACACAATGTCCAGAATCCAATAAAATATTACCAAGTGCTCCATGTAAGATGACTAAGAGAATTTTACAAAAAAGAGATAAACATTTAAACACAGAGAAATGATGATGATGTTTGTGTCTTCAAATACGGGTTCTAAAATAAATTGTAATGTGGTATATTCAAGAAAATAGATAAGAAGATGGAGAATTTAACCAGAGAAATGGAATATATTTTTTAAAAAATCAAATGGAAAGTATAGAAATAGAATATACAAAAATTAACTCAATAGATTTATTTAATATCATATTGAACAGGGAAGAAAGATGGTAAATGAGCTGAACTATATTCAAGCTGAAACACTGAGAGCTCAAATAGTAATACCAATATGCAAAATAAAGCATGAGTGAGTTTTGGGATACGGGGAAAACATATAAAAAAGAAGTAACTGAAGTCTTCAGAGATAAAGAGGATGCATGGGACAAAACTAACCAAAACCCATGATGTATCTGCTCACAAAACTGCCTGTCCTTTCATTTTCCTGAGTATGTAAAAAATATGCACTTGATTTTATCATATGTTCAACGTGTTGCTGTTAGTCTGCTCTGACTCATGGTGATCCTATGTACAACAGAATGTAATATGTTAATATACTGCCTATTAAAAATAATTTATATAAAATATAGGGTTTAAAAATAATGAACATGTGAGTCCTTAAATAAGAAGTATATTTTGAGCGCAAAGCTGAATAAATTAAAATAAATCCAGAATATGTAGTAGGGTCGGGTAGAGTTATTTTATGGCAGAACAGGGCATACAGTGTCTTATCTCTGGAGACATCAGGATTTCTTGCTTTGACTCTTGCTCAAAATAAGTCCAAGAAGTTGAAGGTTCAAACTGGAGAAGCATGCCCGTGTGTGAATATAGACCCTGAGATGTTTGCAACCAGATGTTTCTAAGATCTTCAATGTTTGCTTGTATTCTATTTTACAGCACAGTATGATAGCACCATTTTTTTTTTTTTTTTCATCCTTTACCTTCAAATGAAAACCTTGGGTAAATACGCTCTGTGGATCCTTGTGAGTCGTTTCAAAATATCCAAACTGGTGAAAGTTTGTAATAGTTGAAATACAAAACATTAAACATAAAGATAAAAATAATTTTAAAATACCAGTGAAAACAGACAAGAAACATATTTGACAGACAGCCAATCTCTTGTCAGTAACAGTTAGAAATTAAAATCTAAATATTATTTTCATGTGATGAAATGATTGTTCCCTAAAATTATTTTTAAGGAATCAAATTATTTTTAAGAAGTGAGGTAAAATTAAGACATTTTCAAATGCAAAGGGACTAAGTGTTCTTTTGCACATTTAGTCCAACAAATGTTAGAGAATTTAAAGAAAAAAAAAATACACTCAGAAGGAAGACATCAGAAAAAGAAAAGGAAGTGGGGGAGGGGCAAACAGTATGTTACATGTATTAATTAATCTAATTTTAAACTTTAAAAATGAACATATTTACTTTGAAAATGTAAGACAATATCAAGATCTATCTAAAATAATAAAGATCAAAATATACAACAATGCTAAAGTCCTTTACTTATGAGACAAAAATTAGAAATATTAAATAACTTTAGTCTTTTAAAAATAAATGTTTGTTAAAAATGTAATACAATTAATGTAAGCATGATATACATTTAATTTATGGAATACATTATTTTTTGGTTTTTGCTGTTAAAGTTAACAAAATAGATAAATTTTTGAGCGAGCTGATAAAGTCATTAGGAAAAAAATGTAAAGAAAACCAAGGGATTTCAATAAAGATAACCCCCTGCCTTTGAGTCATAGTGACCCTACACGACAGAGTAGAACTGCTCCATAGGGTTTCCAAGGCTATAAATTTTTATGGAAACAAACTGCTACATCTTGCTCCCAGAGTGGCTGGTGGGTTTGAACTACTGACCTTTCAGTTAGCAGCTGAGCAGTTTAACTACTGCAACACCAGGGCTCCTTTAAATAAAGATGAGTATGTTTAAATAATAAAATAATAGTGTGAACTATTATTATTTTACTTAAGTATTTAGTTAAAACACATTTCTATAGAAACAAACTATTACTGTTGCCTCAAGAAGTAACAGAAATCTTAAATAAATGAATAAGTATTACAGAAATTACAATGATAATCAAATGCTAATGAAAAATTCTTCTCCTTTCAAAATAAACAGGCTTGGATATATTTAATCCCAGATTTTTCTAAAATTTTAGGAACAGATAATTGTGTCTTATATAGGATTTAATGTCAAATTTACCCATCATTTTATGACAGTAGCAAATCAAAATCAAAAAAATACAAAAGGAAAAATTATTTCACTTATAAAAGTAGACGTAAAATCATATATATACATAATCTTTCAGTTGCTATCGAGTCGATTTCAGCCCATACCCACCCTATGTGTGCAGAGTACAGTGGAATTCCATAGGGAACTTTTGGATAGAATTTTTGGATTACCAGGCTTTTCTTTTTAGGTGCCACTGGGTGGGGTCGAACCACCAAACTTTTGAATAGTAGTCCAGTGATTTATCAGTTCGTGCCACTCAGGGGGAAACCCTGGTGGTATAGTGGTTAAGTGCTAGGGCTGCTAACCAAAGGGTAGGGAGTTTGAATCCTCCAGGCGCTCCTTGGAAACTCTATGGAGCAGTTCTACTTTGTCCTATAGGATCGCTATGAGTCGGAATCGACTCGACGGCACTGCGTTTGGTTTTTGCCACCCAGGGATTCCTCTCCATATGAAGATAGCATTTAAAATTTAGGCGTTGTTAGGAATTTAATTGTATCCCCCGAAAATTTATGTTAAAGGTCTAATCCCTGGTTCCCATGAATGTGATTTAGTTGGAAATAGGGTCTTTGAAGATGTATCACTTAAATTAACATGAGGTCATAATGGAGAGGGTGGGTCCTAATTCAATCTGAGTGGTGTCATATAAATAAGGAAAAGAGGCAAAAACAGAAGTCAAGAAGGCTACGTGAGGATTTATCTACAAGCCAAGAAACTCCTGGGGCTTCCAGAGGCTGAGAAGCACAAGAAAGAATCTTCTCATAGAGTGTGTGTGTATGTATATATATATAGAGAGAGAGAGAGAGCGAGCATTGCTGTCCAGTCAATTCCGACTGATAACCACCGTGTAGAACAGAACAGAGCTGCCCCATAGAGTTTCCAAGGATTGCCTGGTAGATTCCAACTGCCCACCTTTTGGTTAGCAGCTGTAGTTCTTAACCATACATGTACTGAATGAGAGCCGTTTAAATGTTACATGTGTTGTCAACACATGTTACCACTATGTATTTTTCATTTTCATACACTTAAAAGATTCTTGATGTAGGCTTTTTTTTTTTTTTTAAATTTGATGTTTAATTTAACATTACTTTCTTATATATTTAACAGCTTTATTGTATTGTGGTTAAGAAAATATTTTATCTAAGTTGATAAAGATTTTCACCCATTTGACCTTCTGAAGACTATGTAGCCTTACCTTTCATATTTAGAAATACAATTCTCTTGAGTTAATTTTACTGTGTGGTGTGAGTTAATGGTCAAGTGTTAAATTTTTTCATATGAATATCCACTTGATTTAGCACTTATCTTTGAAAAGACCATCTATTTTACTTAGCATGATTTTACTAAATTTATTACAATTCTAGTGGCCTTTCATATGCAGAGTAATTTCTATATTGTATTATCTTCCATTGTGTTTGTCTATCCTTCTGCCAATACTTAATTGCTGTAGCTTGATAATTCTAACTGCCTGACTAAATATTCCCAATTTGACTCTTTTTAAAAATAATTTATTTTTATATTAATGTTGAGAATATACACAGCAGAACATAAACCAATTCAACAGCTTCTACATGTAGAATTCAGTGAAGTCAATTACATTCTTTGAGTTGTGCAACCATTCTCATCCTTAATGTCTGAGTTCTTCCTCCTCCATTAGCATAAACTCTCTGTCTCCTAAGTTTCTTATGTAATCTTTCCAGTTACTGTTGTCAATTTGATCCCATACAGATAGATTTAAAAACAGCATAATGCTTGAAGCAGACATTCTTTACTAGTTAAGCTAAACTACTGCTTGGTTTTCAGAATATCAGGGGACATTTGTGATTTAAGGTTTAAAGGTTATATCAGGACAATAGTTTCAGGGATTTATCAGGCCTCCATGGCTCCAGAATGTCTGGATTCCATGAAAATTTAATGTTCTGTTCAACATTATCCCTGTTCTGATCAGGATTCGTCTATGAATCTTTGATCAAAATGTTTAGTAATGGTAACTATACACCATACAGTTCTGATCTCATGACAAAGCAGACAGTTGTTCATGGAGGCAATTAGCCACAAATTCCATTTCCTCCTCCTATTCCTGACTCTCCTTCTTCTGTTGCTACAGGTAAACAGAGAACAATTGTTTCTTTACATACAAATTAGAATCACTTCTCAAAATATTCTGAGGTTTATATTGTGATTGAGTTGAAGCTTAGATATATTTGGAGAGAACTGGCATAACTACAATACTGAGTAATCTGTTTCATAAATATGTTATATATATTTCTTTTTACTTTTGGCAGCTACCTGTGCTTGGGTACTTGCCAGTCTCCACCTAAGTAGCCAGTTATTGGGTTACTTTAAACTTGGCTTCAGACTGTATGAAGGATAAAATTTCCTGGTTTGCCCTTACTTCTTGCATATAGACACTCAGAAACCTATTTAAGACCGGAGTCTTTATCAGGGATTCTCCGTTTTGGTAGGAACTTAACTGAAATATTAGCCTCCTATCCTACATTTTTTTTCACAACACTGCTCAGGTTCTCAACTACTGCTTTAGACAATGGCTATGCTCTCAAATAGAAACAATCACAAAATGCAAAGCTTTACTCTTGCTGCTTTCCCCCTTTCCAGAACGTTGAGCCAACTAATCCTAACTGCCTTAAAAACTCTCCGATATTTCAAATACATTTCTTATAGATTTTTTTCCATATTATTAGTTTTCATATTTTAGGAATGCTTCAACACCACCTAGCCCACCATTTCCAGCAGAAGAACTTCTCTGTAAAGTGATATGGATAAAGATGGTGTGATGCTTGTGTAGAGACAGAGAAAATTAACAGAAATAATCCAGAAATCAGTGCAGGAAATAATTTATTATGGAGTGTAATTCAGGAAATGGTGGACCATTCAAAAATATTGCTGAGACTACTAGTTTTATGGGAGAATAGGAAGTTTGATGACTATATCATGCTATGCAACAAATGGATTTCAGGCTGATTAAAGATCTAAAATCACTTCTTAAAAGTTGTAGAATAAAATAAAGGTTAACATAGCTATGATTTTCAGAAGAAGAAGGGATTCTTAAATAAACATTCATACATACACACACACTCACAAGTAAAACTTCCTGGAAAGATTAACATACTTAATAACATTAAACTTTAAAGCTTACATAGGTCAAAAGTCACCCAGTAATGGACTGGAATAGAGTTTCCCCCTCTGTCCACTATTGAGAAAATGCAAGGTTAGGCCAAAGCCAGGGACAATATTTTTGTCATATATTTAACCCAAATTTCATACCAAAATGAGAAAAGTAAACTGGACAAAATGTTCATAAATATGAATATGCATGCCACAGGATAAAAAATTTGAAACTGAATTGCATTAATATCTACAGAAATTTAAATTGAAACTACAGTACACTATCTTACATAAATAGAATCTTAAAGGCAAAAATCAGACATTAACAATTTTGCTAAATGGTTAATAAAAGGAAACCCAGGTGGCGTAGTGGTTAAGAGCTACAGCTGCTAACCTAAAGGTCAGCAGTTCAAATCCGCCGGGCGCTCCTTGGAAACTCTATGGAGCGGTTCTACTCTGTACTATAGGGTCGCTATGAGCCGGAATTGACTCCACGGCAATGGGTTTGTTTTTTTTGGGGGGGTTGGTTAATAAAAGGGGATTTTTTTTTTTAAATACTGCTGTTGGAAGTATAAATTGATACAACAGTTTTAGAAACAATTTATTAATTTACAGAAAATTCATAGATGTTTCTACTTAATAACCCAGAAATTCTTCTTTTAAGTATACCCCATAGACAAATTTGACCCCATAAGCATGTAATAAAGGAACGATGTCTATTCCTTTCAATGCACTTCTCATAGAAGGAAATGAAAACAATGTAAATGACCATCAAATCAGAATGAGTAAATACAGAGTGGTATATTCGGGAGTACGTCATCATGTCTGGTATCGACTTCCGATTGAATTGGAAGTGTCTCTCTAATCTTGTGAGAAGATACCACGGTTTCTCCAAAAACCCTAACACGTTTCTAAACAAATAGTGTAGACCAGTCAAAGAAGGAGGGGACTATAGCTGGAAGTGGCTGTTTACCCCTTTCTTTTCCCCTATGTTCCCAAGCACCTCGCTAACTAGGAGAAAGGACCGCAGGTCATGTTCTGCCCTCAAAATCTTACGTTCCATGTAGTCCTGCCTGTGTACTAACTTGACTTTATCGGCCATGTCTCATTAGTATGAACTGTATGAATACTACACTTCTTCCTTTATCAGCTTATTTTACATTTTTGTTTAACCAACTAGAAATGTGAACACCGTGAAGGCTGAGAACAGGAACAAGTATTGGGCACATTTTTTTAAGACTGGTGTGAAGAAAGGGTTTACAGAGAAAACAGATTGTAATGGTCTTTACCCCTCTCTCTCTCCACTTCAATATTCTTCTCCCATTCCCTTCAAACATCCATGAATGATTTTCTTCTTCCCTTTTTTCTATTCTTTGGCTCATTTTACTGGAGTCTAGGGTATGACGACAATTAGCTGATGCTAGAGAGTAACAGCCGAACGTTTACTCCTTTCCCACCATGTTTACCTTGTACTTCCTCTTGACAAGGAGAAGCAGACATTTACCACACAAGGAAATTTTTAAAATATGTAAATATATAATAATATTATTGGAGGGAAATGGGCATGAGGGTTCACAGAAAGCAGTTGCATTTTACAATTGTCACTAAAAGGTATGCGCGCTGGTTGCTTCTACTTCCTTTTATTTCCGTTTTCTTTTCAGACTCATTTCTATACTTACGGTATACTAATTTGTTGCAAATCTTGCTTTATTAAACTCTTCTAAATCACCTTTAAGGAGTGTTTGGCTGCTAACCACAAAGTTGGTGGTTCGACCCACCAGCCTCTCCATGAGAGAAAAGACCTGGTGATATGTTCCCATAAAAAAAAATAAAAAATTACAGCCTAGCAAATCTTAACAGGGAAGTTCTACTCTGTCCTATAGGGTTGCTGTGAGTTGAAAATCAACTCAAGGGCAGCTAACAACAAATCACCTTTTGGTAAGAGAGGTTCTGCTTTTTTACCAATATATATTATGAAATATATATATTAGAAATAATTCCCAAAGGAGAAAAACTGATGTGAAAAGATTTTGTTTGGAAGATTGTGGTGAAAATGGGGTTGAATTGATTACTGGGCTTATTTCATATATTAAATCCTCCAGCAATGACGTACTTCAGGGCATAGAGATTCTGCCCAATAGCCTTCTTTCTTACGTGGGTCATTAACTGATGTTGTATGCTGTGTTGACTTTAAAACAACGAAAAATGCAGAGGAGTTTCTGGCCACAAGTTAGTTATATTGATTTGACACTCGGTTTTATTTTTACATATGATTTTCCATTTTCAGAGTTTTATAGCATATAGTGTACTGTAAAAATATGTGTATATTTTATTGAGTTTTTGGTGAAAGTTTACACAGCAAGTTAGGTTTCCATTTGAAAATTCCCACACAAATTGTTCAGGGACCTTAGTTGAATTTATCACAATGTGTCAACTTTCTCTTTAATTGTGGTCTGTTTGTTCCTTTTCCAGTGTTCTAACTTGCCTGCCTCCTTACCTTCTCATCTTTGCTTTTGAGTAATTGTTGACTTTTTGCCTGCATACTGATGGTTTTTCAGCAGGGTGCCAATCTTATGGGTGCTATCTTTTATTTTGTGTGCCACTCTGTTATTTTGCTAAAAGGTGATCTCAGGGGTATAGTCTACAAAGATGGCTAATAATTCAGAATACTTGTAATAGTATTAGTGGTTCATATAACATGCTGAATTATTTAAGACATATCATTTAACCTCCTTAGATCCCAGTTCCATTTAATTCAAGGAGACCTGGTGGCACGGTAGTTAAAAGTAGTCAGCTGCTAACCAAAACGTAGGTGGTTCGAACTCACCAGACGCTCCAGGGAGAAAGTTGTGGAAGTCTACTTTGGTAGAGATTTACAGCCTTGAAGACCCTATAGGGTTGCTATGTGTCAGAATCATAGCAGTAGGTTTGGTTTGGTTTAATTCTAACATGAGGACTTTGAACTTGATTACCATAAATGAACTTCAGAACTACCCTGTGAGTTTTCTTGCTTCATCTAACATTATTCCACGGTTAAATTTACCTTCATTTAATTCAATGTTTTAAGTTTAAATTCAAAAATTTAATTTGTGTTTCATATGCATATTGTTATTTAAATAGTGAAACTATTCTGTAATTCATAATTTTTAATTATTAGGGCATTGTAGAGCTGAAAAAGATTCCATCATGTTGTTCAGTGTATTCCTTCCATAAGTCTCAAGACTTTAAGCAGTAGAAATAGTAATTTATCTCAAAAGATGAGACCGTAGGCATAAAAGCATTCTGAAAACAAAGTGTTGTGGTCTTTTAATGTGTTGTGCTTCCAATTAGATCAACCTACTAAACAATTTATTCCCAGATGATTTAGTACACATTTGGGAGTATACTTAGGGCCTTCTAGTAGTAAGATAATTAAAATATGATATTCTAACCAAAGAAAAGAAGTTCTCATTGTATAAATTATTTGGATACTGACCTCTGGTTTAACTGGTTTGGGTTTCTTTCATTTAAAATTGTACTGAATCTCTGTAATAGTCCTTGCTGGCACAGAAGACAGGTGTTCTACAGATGGAGAGACAGTTGTGGTTTTATGGTCCCTACTCTCTTAAAAAAAGGACAGTAGTATTTGTCACTCACAGGGGTGCTCTTTCTAAAATGACAAATGTCCTCATGTGGACTTATTGGGGCGGGTAACCTTAGCATCTGGGAAAAAGAGAAGGTATGTTTTACTTTTAATGGGGGAAGAAAGTGGAGGGAGTTGCCTGGCACAGTGCAGATTATCTAAGACAGTAGTTCCTTGGTCACATACACTTATTGCAAAAAGGCTTTGGTTGCAATACACAGAAATTTTAAGCCAGAGTAAGTGCAAGCTCACACTCACCCCCGTTTGTCCCTATTCCCCTAAAACACACACACACACACACACACACACAGTTGAGAGGTCTCTGGTGCCAGTGATAGATGTAACAAGATGTTTGTGGAAATGACAATAAATATGGAAATGAAATCCACGGCTCCACTTACTGACGCAGAAGAGCACTTTGCAGAACAAGATTTACCACGTTTCGGTTAACTAAATCAACAGTAAAGTTGGCAGCAGTAAACGGAGAACAATTACCACAAAGCCCTCTTCAATGAAACAACAGCTGCTTGAATAGGTTGGTGAATCTGGGAATTTGATTAGTTCCTCAGAACTCAACTCCTAGACCTCTAGAGTTGTTTTAAAATTTGAATCAACCTTTTTGAAAAAGTCAGCGCTACCAGTGATATCAGCACCACACAGTCTTGCTAACAAACTCGTAATTTGGGCTTCATAGTTTGCACCGTATTCTTGGTAGGATACTTTTGCTTTTTGAATGGAAGGCAAATTTGCAGTATTAGAGTGAAGGGTTTAATCTTGCTAACTTTAATGCATTAAAAATATATGGACATATATAATGTGGTTATTGTTGCCCTAAATCTCTGGTCATCCGTAGAAAAATCACGCTCAAGAGAAGCTTGCCTCTTAGGATATGTGTTTCTTACCAAAGGAAGATCAAACAGTGTTGATTGGGTGCTTATAAATGGAGCTTTCTTGGTGAGATCTTTCATCTCAAAAGTCTTACAAAACTTAGTGGGTTTGTGTTTTTGCAGGAAAAATTGAGAACAAGGATACTAATTTCAGTGGTGAAAATAAAGAACAAGAACTAGATCGCTAAAATCTGCAAACAAACAAAAAAAAGATCCGAGCTCTGTGTCCTGCCCTTCCACCAACAGTGAGTCTTTATTTGTATTGAATTTTAAACAGTCCTTAAGTATTTTTCCTGGTCACTGGAGAGGGATCTGGGGGCAAAAGCATGATTACAATTTAATTAAAACAGAAAAAAATCAAACCTCACTAATTACTAACAACCGTAATTCTTTTTTATTCTCTGAAATATAACCAGCATAAAAATTAAAGGGAAAAAATAGTAACGGAAGTAACCATCTTTAAATTCAGTTATTCATTCATTTTAATTTTTGAACAATAGGGGACATAAAAGATTTCAAATAGCAGTTTGGTAAATTTTGAGTAAAAATACCAAAAGAAAAAAAAAAGAATGCTTATATATAAGAATAAAAGGACATTTAGGTAAATCAATAGTCTAAGTTAAGCAATAAATGGCATTCAGATATATTTTATGTGATTTGTCAGTACAGATACAAAAGTTGTAGGGTATAATGTAACCTAAGCATCATTACAAGATTAACTGATATTGTAGTTCTCAACATATACTTAGTGTAAATAAACAACACTAAAGTTATATTAATAATCAAATAAAATATAGTAAAATTAATTTCCATTTTAATGGAATTTTCCATTTTCCTGTGTTTGGTCCTCTATTCATTTGTTCAGTATCTAGTAACAAGCCATAATCACTGACTCCAGTCTCTAGGTTTCCCTTGCAGTTTCTGTGACAGGAAGTAAATTGTTAGTGCTGATACTGTGTCTAATTAAAGACAATGTGCGGAATCAGAGTCAGCATGGAAAAGGCATGGCTTCGTGCTTCTGCAGGTTAACCTCTGGGAACACTAATTAGCATCTAAAAGCGTTTAGCCTCAGTCCTAATTTAGAGTTGATAATCCATAAATAATACTTTATTTGAATACCTGTTGGATCTAAAATTTTATTTATAAGGAGTTACATCAAAGATTACACAATTTGGAAAATCAGTTTTTCTACATTTAATTAAATATCTCAAATTTAATTACTAAACTTGCAGACAAAAAATAATGTCTGTATATGACACCTACGATTGATGGGTTAAAAAATAAAAAAAAAATAGCAAGTATTTATTATTTGAGTAATACCAGGTAGCCCTCGTGATCAACAAAATCTAAAATAACCAATGAATAATAGTGCTGAAGTGAAATGTAAGTTAATTTAAAGCTGAAAATTCTATGAATATTTTAATAGCGACTCAAATATTTGATATTCCAGTGAATTCTGCCTTTTTTATATTTTGAAATGCCCTAAATCCAACTAAAGCATCAAGTTTAAGAAATAATTAAAATTATTCTTTATTAAAGAAAAACTACTTTAGAAATAGAAACCATAATAAAAATGAAATATAGTCAGAAATCTTGAAGATTAGTGCAATTATTTACAAAAAAAAAAAAAAGCATACCTAAATTTAATCAAAAATAAATGTCCTGTTTGACCCACTATAGCAGTTTCTTAGGAATCTTTCCCTTGGTCAGAGCCATTTTTAACATTTGCAATATGAGAGCTCTTTATTTTCCTGGATAAAACAGGCAATAGTAAATTGTGATTATTGTTTCTAAAATATGGTACAACAAGGCTCTAAGCACGCAATAAGGGAAAGTTCCATGCAACGTTCTGCAAAATTTCAATGGGCATTCTCTCATTCCAAGAGTTATCTTTCTTTATATTTTATTGTTTTGATTAGCAAATGAAATTCCCATCAATGGCTGGCCATTTAAGGAAGTTGTTATCAGATGTATTGGTTGTCCTCACGGTTCAGTATTTCTGCAGCTGAGTATGGTATAAAAGAGGCAGAAAACATCCACCTTTTTGAAGCTTATAGCCTGGCTACTGTTGTATCTCCCCTTCAGAAAGTGAGGTTTCAGAACTGTTTCTACTTCTGAAAAGAAATTCTCCTCATCAGCAGACGTATGGGTTAGGAGCTGAATGGTTTTTGTTAGGTAGTAAACTGAAAACAACTGGAAAAACGCCACATTCTTTGACTGGTCTTTGTCACTTGGCATGCTCAACTTCCGTCAGCCAGCTACTGAACTGGCTAGAAGAGGAAGCCACCCTGTTTTGGCAAAATCCTAAGACTCCCACAATAAAATTGTTTTTTTTCTTCCAAATACATTTTATGGAAACATTGTGGAGACAACTTTATGAATAATTTATTCTAAACCTCTCACTTTGTGGAGCAGGACTTTAGGCTCAAATAAATGCAACTGCTCGTATAAAGTGAGCTGTTATTCGTTGTCAAGACTGAAATCCAGTTCCTTTGTTATTTCTTAGTTCATTCATTTTACATTTGTCTCATTTTCCTTACTGTTCAAATATTTTTCCGTACAATCCATCTCCCCTCATATGATCTTCGCAACCACCTGGCACACAAGAAGAACATTTTTCTGTACCTCCACTAAGTCAAGGAGAAAATGCAATCTCAGATGGGTACAGTATATTTGTCATTTAATAAAAATTTAGGGTTTATTTTCAGGTATCTCCAAATGTAGTTAACACTTCATGAAGTTTCCCCAGTTGTCTGATTCACCTAGACAATACAAGTCAGAAACTAAACTAAATTCTGAGAAGAAGTTAAGCTTTTTATTTGTGGAAAGCTTTAACCTTGCCAATAACAGCACAAGGAATGTCATTTTTCATCTGGCTACAGCCAGCTTCTTATGGAACTCCAAAGAACTGCTCCGATTCTCTTGGTCATGGAGTTGAGAAAATTGAAACTATTCATCGATCCCAAAGGGTAGCATGCTAGGGTGTGCGATTTTAGTGACTTTGTTTTGACCTTGTTTTCTTTGGTGAGTCAACATAGGTGAAATAGATCTGGCTAGTAAAGGCTTCCAGGTCACTCTCAGGTTTTGAGTTCAAAACCAAAAAAAAAAAAAACCCAGTGCCATCGAGTCCATTCCGACTCATGGCAACCCTATAGGACAGAGTAGAACTGCCCCACAGAGTTTCCAAGGAGCACCTGGCGGATTCGAACTGACGACCCTTTGGTAAGCAGCCGTAGCACTTAACCACTATGCCACCAGGGTTTCCTAGCTAAATTTGAGAAATTTATAAACCTAACGGCGGATTAATGTTCTTTAGTGGCACAGTCTATTGTGAATAATAATGTTTGTGGCAAAAAATAATATTTACCGGAAACCCTGGTAGCCTAGTGGTGAAGTGTTACATCTGCTAACCAAAAGGTCAGCAGTTCCAATCTGCCAGGCGCCCCTTGGAAACCCTGTGGGGCAATTCTACTCTGTACTGCAGGGTTGCTGGGAGTCAGGATTGACCGGACAGCAATGGGTTTGGTTTGTTTTTTTGGAATTACTGAACCTAGCTTTTTTAGTTTATTTAGTTAATTCAGTGTTGCATTCTGCCAAACAAATTTGTGAGCATGAACCTGCTTGACAAAATGTGCTTATCCAAAACTCGTAACCTTCTGAAAATGGCTGAATAGAGTCACCTCTGTGTATGACATCAATATGCATGCAGTCCAGAATTCACCCAACATCCTCAGCTTTTAGCACAGTGATCTATCTACATGAAGTCTCTATCTTAAATTCTGAGGACCTTATAACTAATTCTTCCATGACCTAAAGCTGTATGCTTGGACAACAAATAAAATAACTCTTGATTTTTAGGGACCAACAGTGAGACAGTAAAATTATCTAAACTAATGAGCACACCAAGTCAGTGACTTAATGAATTATATTTGTCATATTGAAATTTTAATATGACAAATATTAATATGCAACCTCTTTTATAAAAGGTGCATTCTTTTCTTGAGAGAATACTGAGCAAATATTTAAAGGGTTGTAGAGAAAAATTGCCTAACACTGTCCCACCTCTCAAGATTTTCTTTAACCTTGGAATAACTTTTTTATTACACAATGATAAAAGTGTTTTAATAGCTGGTTAATGTCATTTCTCCACTTATCTTTAATTTTTTTCCTTTTATTGTTTCTTTTTGTTTGTATTTTACAAAAGGTATATGTACTCACTGTATGTGATAATAAAAAGACACTTATGAATTTGAAGTGTTATGGTTATACATTGTGGAATATTCAGGGTTGTATTTATATTTTGCATAAAATTCAGCCTGCAGAACATGACCCTTAGATACATTTTTTTTAAAAAGAAGTGCATCATTTCTGGGGTAGAAATCATAAATCACTTTTCATGAAATATAGCCACTGAGGATGTATTTTTAAAGTTCCACTTAAAGAGTTACATGTTCTGAATTAAAAAGCAAAACAAGAACCAAACGTAGTTGAGTGGATTCTGACTCAGTGACCCCATGATCTGAATAGGGCTTGCTTTATTCTCCACAATAAAATAGATACATTAAACAAATGATAACTGGATAAATGGTTGGATGGAAGGATGTAAAGAAATGATAGGCAGATAGATGGTTAGATAGATAGATATGATAGAATTTCTCATACTCTTTAACCTAATTTGAGAAGATGCTTATTCTCTTTCTAATCTATTTAAGACTATCTGAGGAAAAGCTGTAACGAATGTGCTGATTAGGTTATATTTGAATTAATAGTTAATTCACTTTTAAAATTTTATTTTTTGGTGGAGATGTAAAATTATTAGCTTTTTAAGATGTATTAATTTCAAATGTTTTTACATTGTTGATATTTATTTACAGATTTTTTTTCAATGAAAGTGAATCATTACAAGTTAAATACCCCAATTAGTATAGTTAACAGATAACAGAATTAAACATGCATTTTCACTTTCTCTAGAGTGAAAGGAAACCCTGGTGGCGTAGTGGTTAAGAGCCACGGCTGCTAGCCAAAAGGTTGATGGTTTGAATCCACCCTGCACTCCCTGGAAACCCTGTGGCGCAGTTCTACTCTGCCCTATAGGGTTACTGCTATGAGTCCAATTCAATGCAATGGAAATGTATTCGGTTTTCGGTTTTTTGGCTGAAGTGAAACATGCTGAAAATGTGGGTACAAAAAGGACTGAAGTGAAATGTTCACTAAGATGTAACAAATTGTCTCCTATAAGGAACCCTGGTTGTGCAGTGGTTAAGCACTCAGCTGCTAATTGAAAGTTCGGTGGTTTGTACCTACCAGCCACTCTGGGGTAGAAAGCTGTGGCAGTCTGTTTCCGTAAAGATTTACAGCTTTGGAAATCTCTGTGGCAGTTCTGCTTTGTCCGGTAGGGTCACAATGAGTTAGAATCATCCTGACATCAATGGGTTTATTTTTTGGGGGGGTCTATGAAATGTTGCCATCACTGCATTCAAGAAATCCCTCTAAAGCACAAAGATTGCTTTGAATTTTAGTGAATCAGATTGGTATACTTCTTGAGTTTGTCAACATATATTATGCATTTTCCTTTTAAATTGCCGCATTCCAAGGATTTAAAGATATGTGCTGTAAACTCTGACTCTGAATCCAAAATTGAAGTTTTGCAGACTTACAATAGAAAATACAGTAAGTGGGAGTAATCTGAGGTATATATTTTATTTGGTGTAAGGGAATGATACAAAAATAAGGTATATTCTTTTAAGTGTACTCAAAAAGCAATGTTATTTTTATCTCAACACTAAATCACCTCAATATATTATTCACAAGTAGTCAAGTATCACTTATTAAGCATATACTATGTAAAAAAAAAATTGTGTGCAGTTTTTTGGGTTTATGTACCTTACGTATTAATATATGAGGAAAAGTAAACTTCGTAGGCACAAATATATGCCCTACACACTCAAGATAAATTCAATGGATCTACAAGCTATCACACTTGTTAAATTACAAAGGATAGCACCTATGAATAAAGAAAATAACTTTTAAAAAGTTAAAATTATTACCCACATAGAAAACAGTATGAAGAGGTTTAATTTCTACAAATCATTTGTACCAAAATGGATTAAGATACATGTATGAGCCATTAAGGACTCTAATATACTTAGAAATTAACCATCTACATGAAGTTCTTGTGGAGTAGATTACAGCTCATGATGACCTCAAGTGTGCAGAATAGAAGTTCTCCAAAGGGTTCATAGGTTTCAGAAGCCTATTGCCAGGTCATTCCTCTGAGGTTCCTCTGAGTGGGTTTGAACTGCCAACTTTCTGGTTAGTAGTCATTTCCACCACCCAGGGATGCCTCCACACAAAGTGCATTATCTATTAATTGTGGTATCCTACCATCTAGAACAAAGAGTCCTGGTGGTGAAATGGGTAAGCCTTCAGCTGCTAACTGAAAGGTTGGCAGTTGGAACTCGCCCAGCAACTCCACAGGAGAAAAGACCTGGCAATCTGCTCCCTTAAAGATGGCAGCCTAGGAAACCATATGAGGAAGTTCTACTCTGTCATATAGGGTATCCCTGAGTTGGAACTGACTCAACGACATGCAACAGAACAACCGTCTAGAACAGGTTTTATTAAAGGATGCTTTAACATCTTTTTTCTACTTCTGTCCAATCTCCACCCCTTTTTAATTGTTATGGTTAAAGACATAAAAAGCTATAAATACAGGAAAAAGCCATAAAAAGTGCAAAATCTCAATGACAAAATGTAGGAATTGGCAGGTTAGTTAAAATAAATTCTATAGGAAAGGGCATTCGATTTTGTGCTTTTCTGTTTTCCAGTATTCTACAATTTTTTTTTTTTTAATGTTTGATGTACTGAAGATAGTCTGTTTAAGACAAATTGACTATTTCTCAAGTCTTGTTAGGATTAAGGAAATATTTTAAGGGAGGCAATGAAATTTAAGGTGAATAAACACTAAGACCGAGGTCTGGAACCGGGGGAGTGCCTGGCTTGTTTGGGAAGCAGTGTGAGATTCTAATGCTGTTGTACCACACTGTACATTGTAAAGAGACTGGGTCAGGCTTTGAAAGGTCTTGGAAAACAGGCTAAGAGTTTAGTTTTTATTTTTTTGGCAATGGAATAGGAACTAATAGAAGATTTTAAGCAGAGGAGTGACAAAAATCAGTCTGAGTTAAAAAAGGTAAGTGTGACAATATTGTGGATGGAATATTAGTAGGGAGACGAACAGAAAGCAGGGGACCAGTGAGGAAACTCTGCAGTAATTTAGCAAGAGGATGAAAGGGACCATATAAGGGAGTGTCACAAGGACCCCAGAGAAATGGATAAACATAACACCGTGTGACATGAGTTGAGTATGGAAAATTCAAAGTGCCAAGATCCATTATTTTATTAAAAATCTCAGTGTAAATGATATGCATTCATTTTAAGATTCTTACTGCATTTTTTTCTGAGTAGTTGATTGATTTTTATTTCTCTTAGCATTAGGGCAAAAGCAGACAATCTATAGAAAACAGCCTGATACTATGTTTTGTTTAAATTTTATGCATACCTGTCTACTATACATCTATAAAAAAAATATCTATATACATGGTATATATACACTATGCATATACTCTGGGTTGAGTATATAAGCTTCAGGAATTTAAGAGAAATGACTTGACTCCTGATTTTTTTAATTTCCATTATATACTTTCATTCTTTCATGTATCTATCTATCTATCTATCTGTCTGTCTGTCTACCTGTCTACCTACCTACCCACCTATCATCCATCTATCATCTATCTATCTATCTATCTATCTGTCTATCTGTCTATCTATCTGTCTATCTATCATCTGTCTGTCTATCATCATCATCTACCTACCTATCTACCTACCTGTCTACCTGCCTACCTGTCTATCTGTCTCTCTCTCTCTGTCTATCTACCTACTTAGCTAGCTAGCTATATACATATTAATCTATCAATCTGTAATTTCTCTTCTTTTTCTGTTTTTGGTGATGCTGTTAAGTTTACTTGGAGCAACTAAAGAGAGGCTGCAGAAAATAAAAAAACTGGAAAAATAAAATAAAGGTTTTTGAATAAATGAGTGTAATGAGAAGTAACAATGAGGTAACTGAATAAACACAATTACATATCTATATGATGTACAGAATTTTATAAAGCCTGTATCTTGCTTTATAAGTTAAGTTTTAGAAGAAGTGACAATATAGATGTAGCTTTCAAAGTGGATTAAAAAACTGGTGGTTTTAATCCAATATAGCTCATTAATAAATTAATCAGGAATTAAAGAATTGGGTGAATTATCATAATTTGTATTTCTTTGTGCATACTGTTAGAGTGTAAGAAAAGCACAAACTGATGAAGCTTCACTCTTAATTAGTACAAAAGATGATAACCAAAAGTAAATTGGAACATTAAATACCTATGTGTGCTTGTGTGTATGTGTGATTAGTGTTAACTAAGTGGTAAATATTATACAGGATAAGGGTATAAAGCAATTGGTAGAACACAGTTCATTCTATCAACAGTCTTGCAGTCTAGCTAATAAGATTTTTGTACAAGAGTAATTGCAACACATTATGCATTGATATGGCCAGTTCTTAAAATATTGACTTATTTCCACAGGTTTGGGAGTAATAGCCACTTCCTTTAGTTCCCCGTGTGTCCTATTGCCACCTTTCAGTCATCATCCACCTTTGGAAAGGGGAACACTAGTTAGATCTGAATGGACAAGGAATAAATCACTACTCCAGCTCTGCCATCATCTTCCCCACACTTTGAAAGAATTGTTCTCACTTAGTTTCCACCACCTTACCTTAGATTCATGTTGTTGTTGTAGTTGTTAGGTGCCATCAAGTTGGTTCCAACTCATAGTGACCCCATGTACAACAGAACAAAACAATGCCCGTTTCCGTGATATCCTTACACCCTTTGATATGTTGAGCCAATTGTTGTAGGCACTGGGTCAGTCTATCTTGTTGAGGACCTTCCTCTTTTTCACTTACCTTCTACTTTAAGCATGATGTCCTTATCCAGGGACTGTCCCTCCTGATAACATGTCCAAAGTATGTGAGAGGAAGTCTTGCCATCCTAGCTTCTAAGAAGTGTTCTGGCTGTACGTCTTCCAAGACAGATTTGTTCATTCTCTTGTGGCCCAAGGCATATTCAATATTCTTCACCAATGCCATAACTGAAAGGCATCAATTCTTTAGTCTTCCTTATTTATTTTCCAGCTTTCCTGTGCATTAGAGACAATTGAAAATACCATGGCATACATCAGGCACTCCTTAGTTCTCAAAGTGATATCTTTAAAAGACCTTTAAAAAGGTCTTTTCCAGAAAATTAGCCCAATGCAATAAGTCATTTGATTTCCCAACTGCTGCTTCCATGGCTGGCGATTGTGTATCCAAGTAAAATTAAATCCTTGACAACTTCAATATTTCCTCCATTTATCATGCTGTTGCCTACTGGTTCAGTTGTGAAAATTTTTGTTTTTCTTTATGTTGAGGTGCAATACTGAAGGCTGTGGTCTTTGATCTCATCAGTAAGTGCTTCAGAGAGGCATAGGGGTTTGTAAATGACAGGAAGTTAAAAAAGAATTGTTTTAAAAATATTATATGAATGCTCTACAAACTATAGAACAGACATTTCTCATTATAAATTATTTCTAGCCTGTCATTTAATTCTTATATGCTTCACAATTATTTAAGACCAGTTGTACAAATAACTTATCACCTATAATAGTTACATAATGGATAAGGTCACTGCTGATTTGTAGGTCCAGTTTTGACAGTAAAGGTTAGATTGGGATGTTGGAATTAAAAAAGTGTGTTAATCATAATGTCCTAAAATAATTCCATCTCTCAACAGAATCCTGTCTACTGATCATACTTGGTGGTTTCCCATGGAGAGTAGTTTCTTTTAATTTCCTTCATCGTGCAAATGGATTTCAAATTCAGATAGCTACACAGATGCAGTAAGTTATACCAAAGAGTGAAGTACATTCGGTATAATATGTAGTGAATGGGGAATATTTCTTGTTTATGACCACGAAAAAAAAAAAAAACAAGCATATGTTTTAACACATTAAACAAACAAACAAACAAAAAACATCGCTGTCAAGTCGATTCCGACTCATATATCCGTGTGCAGATTCAATTTGGGACAATTATTCTCAAGGAACAATGGCTGGAATGTTCGCTGCTTTGGTTTCTTGAATGAAACTGGCAAAGTAGCTCTGTAGAGGTAGGTTTTAGCTCTCAAGTATGTAAAAGCAGGCAATGAGTCCCATGAAGTTCATCTGGTACAATATACTCGCATATATACTCACATATACTCACAGCCCCATAGAATTTCACGGCAGGATGACAGTGCAGCGATGATTGAGTTCAACCCCTTTCTTTCAGGTGAAGAGACTGAAGATTTATGTCTCAGTGTTCTCTGTACTATCCAATCTTAGTGTGGTTTTCATAGGATTCTGAACATCTGGAAAAACCGAAGATGCTTGCATTTACTCTTCCCAGTAAATATAAATGGAAGAAAGGGTTTTTCAAATGAAATATGAAATGATGCTTAGGAATTAAACTAACGGTAAGAAATCTATTTGATAGCATGTTGATAATTCTCTAGACCTTGGATAACTAAATATATAAGCATGAGAAAATGCCAATAAACTTAATTTGTATCCACTGAATAATCTAAAAGTTCTTTGCTATTTATTGAGTATGAGAATGCATATTATACTATTAAACATTATTGTGCATTTGGAGCATGTAATAAGAAGTTACAATCAATATAGCAAGATCCAGAGCTTCTCCCAATTACAAGGCAAATAAAAAATTAGCTTCACATTCATTCTAGTATACTTACTTCATAGAGTTGTTATGAGGATGAAATGAGTTAAAATGCATTCAGAATTTAAAGCAGTACCAATAATAGTTAATGCTCATTTGTTATAAGAACATCTGAGCATTCGCTATTATTGTGTGTTTGTGTGGTATATTCTAATAGTAGTAAATAATATATTAGAATACAAAAGCCTACCTCCATCAAGTCGATTCCAACTCATAGCAACCCTATAGGACAGAGTAGAACTGCCCCGTAGAGTTTCCAAGGAGCACCTGGCGGATTTGAGCTGCCAACCTTTTGGTTAGCAGCTGTAGCACTTAACCACTATGCCACCAGGGTTTCCATGCATTAGAATAGCTATTAATATTAAATCTTGTGATACAATTATATATTTATATTGTTCAAGTGTTTTAAGTATAAAAGGGACTTCATATTTTCATCTTAGATTGTTCAAGTGAGATATACCTTATAACCCAGAGTCACTTAAAAAAAACACATCAACAAATTGATTTTTGTAAAATATTTTGTAAAGTACTTTAGAAGTCATATGCAACAGTATCTCATTTAACACTCCTAAGAATGTTGCCAGGTACCTAGAAAATGTACTATTATTTTCCTTTTCTAGGTGAGGAAACTGAAGCTCAAATAACTTAAGTAGTGCAAGTCCATAAAGCCACTGGAATTGGAGCTCCACTTCCACCTTCACTCTTCTATGCTATAATTTATGATTAACCTATTTGCATTGCTTCCAATGAAAAAGCTAGTATATGGTCCTGTTACTGAATGCAGTGAGTCTGCCACTTGTACTCTCAATAAGAATATCTAAGACTCAAGTGGATTTAAAGCAGGTGTAGTTAATACTCACAGCAAGTAGGAGACAGGGAGATCACTCTTAAAGCACTGTCTCCCAGAACAAAGGCCTGGGAGAAGTTTTATACTATGCAGTAAAAGGGAAATTATGCATATTTGTTAAAACTCTGGGAAATAGCCTGCATATTTTAAAAAAGAGGTGGGCTGAGACTTAGCACGGAAGTGGGTGTTGGACTTCTCATTTCTGAATTGGGTCTGGCTACTGACCAAGACGGATGTCAGAGGAGACTCTGAAACTTGCTTTTGAGTGTCAGCAGCTAAAGAAAAAGGAAGAATTGATGAAGTAAAAGAACTGAACACAAGATTTAAAAGGGCAGCTCGAGAAGACAACGTAAAGTATTACAGTGACATGTGCAAAGAGCTGGAGATAGAAAACCAAAAGGGAAGAACGCGCTCGGCGTTTCTCAGACTGAAAGAACTGAGGAAAAAATTCAAGCCTCGAGTTGCAATAGTGAAGGGTTCCATGGGGAAAATATTAAACGATGCAGGAAGCATCAAAAGAAGATGGAAGGAATACACAGAGTCATTATACCAGAAAGAATTAGTTGATATTCAGCCACTTCAAGAGGTGGCATATGATCAGGATCCAATGGTACTGAAGGAAGAAGTCCAAGCTGTTCTGAAGGCATTGGCAAAAAATAAGGCTCCAGGAATTAATGGAATATCAATTGAGATGTTTCAACAAACAGATGCAGCGCTGGAGGTGCTCACCCATCTATGCCAAGAAATATAGAAGACAGCTTCCTGGCCAACTGATTGGAAGGGATCCATATTTATGCCTATTCCCAGGAAAGGTGATCCAACTGAATGTGGAAATCATAGAACAACATCATTAATATCACACGCAAGCAAAATTTTGCTGAAGATCTTTCAAAACCGGCTGCAGCAGTATGTCGACAGGGAACTGCCAGAAATTCAGGCCGGTTTCAGAAGACGTGGAACCAGGGATATCATTGCTGATGTCAGATGGATCCTGGCTGGAAGCAGAGAATACCAGAAGGATGTTTACCTGTGTTTTATTGACTATGCAAAGGCATTCACCTGGGTGGATCATAACAAACTATGGATAACATTGCGAAGAATGGGAATTCCAGAACACTTAATTGTGCTCGTGAGGAACCTTTACATAGATCAAGAGGCAGTTGTTCGGACAGAACAAGGGGATACTGATTGGTTTAAAGTCAGGAAAGATGTGCATCAGGTTTGTATTCTTTCAGCATACCTATTCAATCTGTATGCTGAGCAAATAATACGAGAAGTTGGACTATATGAAGAAGAAAGGGGCATCAGGATTGGAGGTATACTCATTAACAACCTGCATTATGCAGATGACACAACCTTGCTTGCTGAAAGTGAAGAGGACTTGAAGCACTAATGAAGATCAAAGACCACAGCTTTCAGTATGGATTGCACCTCAACATAAAGAAAACAAAAATCCTCACAACTGGACCAATGAGCAACATCATGATAAACGGAGAAAAGATTGAAGTTGTCAAGGATTTCATTTTACTTGGATTCACAATCCACAGCCATGGAAGCAGCAGTCAAGAAATCAAAAGACACATTGCATTGGGCAAATCTGCTGCAAAGGACCTCTTCAAAGTGTTGAGGAGCAAAGATGTCACCCTGAAGACTAAGGTGCACCTGACCCAAGACATGGTATTTTCAATCGCATCATATGCATGTGAAAGCTGGACAAGAATAAGGAAGACCGAAGAAGAGTTGACACCTTTGAATTGTGGTGTTGGCAAAGAATATTGAATATACCATGGACTTCCAAAAGAATGAACAAATCTGTCTTGGAAAAAGTGTGGCCAGAATGCTCCTTAGAGGCAAGGATAGTGAGACTGCGTCTTACATACTTTGGACATGTTGTCAGGAGGGATCAGTCCCTGGAGAAGGACATCATGCTTGGCAGAGTGCAGGGTCAGCAGAAAAGAGGAAGACCCTCAATGAGGTGGATTGACACACTGGCTGCAACAATGAGCTCAAGCATAACAAGGATTGTAAGGATGCTGTAGGACCGGACAGTGTTTCTTTCTGTTGTGCATAGGGTCGCTATGAGGTGGAACTGACTCGACAGCACCTAACAGCAACAACAACTGTCTGATGACATGTCTGGTGTTTTTAGTTCCCTGACGTGAGTTTCTTGGCTCCTAAACAGTACTCATTATGGGATGGAGACACCCAGCAGTCAACAAAATCGTTTCTGTGCCTGCACGGGATTTTGATTTTAGCTGGTTTGCCTGAAAAACAATCCTAAGAGGAAGTGTTGAGGGAAATCTGGTTGCTTATTGTTTAAAATTTAGACACAGTTTGAGATACTTGTTTCCTCACATCTGCCTACGGCATATCTTATTTGCTTTGGGATTTTCAATAGCCTTTGTTCACAAAAGGATTAATTTTACCTCAAGACCCCAGACTTGTCTCAGTCTTTTTATCTTAACTACCAACAGTTTTCTGCTTTTTGTTAACTTTATCAAAATTCATAATACCCTGATTTGTAGATATAAATATGATAGGAGTACAATTTCCTGAGGAAATTTTCAGCATTTGAAGAGTTTACTTAAGAGGTCTTATGCTGAATAGGTCTAGTTTTTGGATTTAATTAGCTGATATGAAAATATCGTATCCTTTCAATCACCTCTTTAATTGACCCAAAAGGTGTTCTGCAACCTTTTGGTCATAATAAGCTTATTCTATATGTCACATAATCTTTTAAAAAAACAAAAAAACTCAAATAAAAACTCCTGTTTCCTATTGCTTTCTTAATGCATTATTCTGAATAGGATGGCTAAAGCTAATAGTCATATTCTTATTTTAGAATCTTAGATTAGAATAGTAGGAACAACCAAGGCAGTCAGAAGTGAAATTATTGTTAGCTGATTCACAATTTGATCTAGTCCTTCCTACTTAATTGGCCTATTTGTTATGTAAATAGAAAGTTACTGCCTAGGCAAACAGCGTGTTCCAGTTACTGCTATTCACAGGCAGCTTAAAGCTCAATTTACATCAAATGATACTTTAGGGCCCTCTTAGATAGACTTTTAAGAATGAATTAAGTTTTTACCATAGTCAGTTTGTATAGTCTTTGACATATGAGGCACAATTCCCTACTTAAACACTTGCTATACTTAAGAAAATTCAGAAAGGAAACACAAAATAAAGTCTAACTCTGAGAAAAATTTATACCATGAACAAGATCACTCACAATTCTAAGCCCCAATCCAGAGGTCAATTTTAGTTTTCTATCATGAAGGTATTCTGTCAAAATTGAAGTCTATTTCAGGTAAGTCTTCAACCGTGTTCTTTGTGTACATTATTGATTCTCTTCTAGAGTTTGATAGAACAAGAAAAAAAGTTTTCCAGTTAGAGGCATAAAGACAAATATAAAAGGACTAAAATGTTGAATTTGTTTATCTTGTTAAAAGAAGAGAATATTGCAAAAGAAAAAAAAAAAACTATTTTAGGATATGCTTCTTTTACCTTGCCTTAAAAAAAAAATAATTGGCATATTAAATATTAATGATTGGCACATCATTAATGTAAATATTAAGACAATAACAATTCTTTTGTAAATATGAATTTTAATGACTTTATAAATAAATGCTAGCTCCAGCAATTCTTGGACTTCAGAGTCTAGCCTTTCAACATCAAGGATATGTGGTTTTTTTTGCTCGAACTCTTAGTGTCTTAATTTCATTTGCAGGTGACCTTTCATGAAACGGAGTTGCAGCAGCTCAGACCTGCATATTGTGGCTTCAACTCCACCACCAGAAGGGCTTGCAACCACCTCTGCCAATAGAAGCCAACTAAATATCTCTTCATGTTTTACTGACTATGGCTTTAGTGAACATGCCTCTTATTGAAGGTGATGTAGCATAGGATTGAATATTATTTTAACAGAGGCCTAGTAAATTGATACTACCAAAATAAAAGACCAAACTGGCTGCCGTCAAGTTGATTTTGACTCATAATGACCCTATAAGAAGGAGTAAAACTGCCCGATAAGGTTTCCAAGGAAGGACTAGTGGATTTGAACTGCTGACCTTTTGATTAACAGCCTAGCTTTTAACCATTGCACAACCAGGGCTCCAAATGAATATTAACTCATTGCCATTGAGTTGATTCTAACTCATAGTGACCCTATAGGACAGAATAGAACTGCCCCATAGGTCTTCCAAGGAGTGGCGGGTGGATTCAAACTGCCAGACTTTTGGTTATCAACCAAACATTTAACCGCTGCACCACCAGGGCCCCAAATGAATATTAGGAGCAATGTGTATACTTGACATATTTAGCCTGACCTTTAAAAAGGCAAATTAAGCACTCACCAAAGTGATAAAGAATAACAATAGCATAAGATATGAAAAGAAAGGAATTATTATAGATTAAAAAGGAAAATCAATAAAACAGAAAATAGTAAAATCATATAAATCATAACTTAATTTCAAGCCTGATGACTTTGAGGCAAATAAAAGCAACAATTAAAAAAAAAGTCAATTACAGTTTAATCAGGAGTAAAATATCAAATAATTTGTATTAGAATTTTAAAGGAACAAAAACTCACACTGAGATGATTAAAATTATATGTAAAAACTGTGTGTAATTCTTTATAATAATATTTTAATAAACATTGACTTTTTTTGACATCACATGGAATTTCCAGTACTCAAGAAAATATAAACATCATTTAATGCCATTGATCTTTTAAGATGAATGTTCAAGACCTTAAATTCTTATGATACATAACTTTCTCAAAGATTTAAAGTCATTTAAAAAAAAAAGTGTAAGAGCTATTGACCCTTAATTCTTTATCTCACCTCATGAAACATCACATTATCACCTCTTAAGTTTGTAAGTGCTGTTTTTGTTTGTTATATATGTACGCTGGTTATGAAAAATTGAATATTTCTTTTGATAAAAGATTCCATTGAAGAATCCTGATCAAAAGGGGGAAAATGCAGAACAGAAATTCAAATCCTCATGGACTCCAAACCTTCTGGAGCCATGAAGGTTAGATGAACTGCTGAAACTATTGCCCTGAGAAACCAAAAATATCTCCTGAAGTCTTCTTAAAACCAAACAATAGTATAGCCTAACTAGTAAATAATGTCTGCATTGAACACAAGGTTCTTTTAAGAACTACGTACAGGGGGTCAAATTGACAACAGCAACTTGAATGATAGTGTAGGAAACTTAGAGGGCAATGAATTTTTGTTGGTGAGGGAGAAGCGCCTCAGAAAAGAAGTGTGAGAATGGTTACACAACTTAAAAGACGTAATCAGCGTCACTAAATGGTACACATAGAAACGGTTGAATTTGTGTATGCTTTGCTGTGTATATTCCCAACACAACAAAAAATAATATTATACAAAAAAAGAATTTGAATGTTTCTGCTGAAAAAGAGCAACATATTTGATGATTAAGAAAAGAGCATACAAGTGTTAATAAGTGAATATCCAAATACTTTTATGTTTGGAAGACTAGAAATAAGAAACTTTAGACCTAAAGGAAATTGATAAATATTAAATTTTGCTGAAATGGTGTCCAATTCTTGTCTCTTTTGTTTACTTTCACAGGCATAATTATTTATGTTGAATGAATGATTTATCAATGACTGGCAGTATTAGTCATTGTAATATAAATCAATATGTTTTGGCTTATATGTTAAGTAATTAATTTATACAACATAATATTAGCCAGCATATTAGCCCATGTATTGGCTATATTGGAAAGTTGGATACAAATACAACATATTTAGTTAAAACATATGTAATTGTCAGTATTTTATCTCTTTTGACCTCTTGATACTTATCAATAAGTTGGGTGAGTATTTTGATCACATAGAACAATAATGATATAAAGTGACTAAATTACATTGAAGTGACTACGTATGATTTCACAAGGCAAAGGACAATGCAGCCTTCTTAAATCAATCAGAGATCTTTTTTTTCTTTTTTTCCCCTTCGTCTTGTGCTGGATACCTATAAGATCCAGTTCTTTTCTGGGCCTTGACTCTAAACTTTTCACTGATCCCGATTTTTACAAACATAGGCTTCCACATCAGGTTTAAGAAGTAGACTAGGAAAGAATATCTGACTTTGGCTAGCTAATCAGACATTTCTTCAGGAAGGGTTGGCTAGTCAGAGACTTGTCTAACAAGTGGCTCCAAATTATCATGTTAAGAGCTGAAGGCAGCCATGATTTCGTCATGTTGATTTGAGAAGGAGAAGTCTGTTAACATAGGTAGTGAGGGAAGGGAGAGTGAAACAAAAGAGTCTTGAAAGGCAGAGAAAAAGGATGAACAGAGTCTGATTTCCTGATTCTATCTTGTCAGCATCAACTTGATGGCAATGGGTAGTAATAGTTTTTGCTAAGGTCATTTGTGTTCCTGCCTGCTTTTATGAGATTCCTCCGTGTCCTTATAATAAATTATCCTGTTTTCCTTAGGCTAAAGTTGGCATTCTTTATTCAAAATAAAAATAGTCCTAAGTTTTTGTCATATCAGATGAAAAATCCTGATAAAGCAGAATAAAGCCTGGAGGATATAATCAATTATAATCCCTGTATCTTCTTTATTACATACTGGACAGCCATTTCAAACAGCGTTTTAATTGTTCATTGATTAACTTTTTGTTATTAAAAATACTACCAGACAGCAACAACAAAACTAATTCCATATAAAAGTGCTGAAGCCTTAAAAAAAAAATTGCACCTATTTATTTTAAGGTAGAGATATTTTTCCTTCCTTAAATTCAGTATTAAAATATTATTTCTCGTGGAACTTGAATTGTTTGGATATGCATGTGCATACAGAAGTGTCTGGCTGAGTAAAAATCACTCACAAAATGGAGCTGACAAATTCTTTCAGGATGCTTGAATATAATTATATTTAACATAAGGACAAATATTAGTTTAACTGCCATATTTATGATAGAAAATGACTTCTACTTGACTTCTACTTGACATATTGGCTACTTGATAATAGTAAAACACAAAAACAAAACAAACAAATGGAACATATCTTTTAGTTGTCACATAAAAATAGACTATCAGTGACATAATTTTAAAATTTCCATGTATCTATATAATTTTCCTTTTTGACATTGAAACACACTATTGTAGCAATGTTGTATTTTTTCAGTGAATTTAATTGAAGAAAAGCTATATTATATGTGATTGAAACCTGTATAGTATATAGCAACAGACGCAGCTGATTAGTTTCAACATAGTTCTAGTTGTGCTTCATAAAAGTTTTAGTTTCGTTAGATTAGTTTTGTTGGTTTGGCTTGATTATCTTTTTTCTTTGTTTCTTTCCTGAAACGAAATCCCTCCATTTCTACCTGCTCCACAGTAACAGCTTCTGTCTAACTTTTCAACAGATGACAAAGATACCTTCTTCCCAAGGAATGTCAGCATGTCTACTGAGCATATATTCCTTTCCATTTGCTTATCTGAGTTTTACCCACCACGGACTTTTTTCTTTTTGCTATTCCTTTTCTTCTTTTCCATTTGATCAATGAAGAAAACTCATAAACACTAATGCTGACTTCTAATAGTCATCTTTTTATAGACAATACTGCCTTATCACTTAATATTATCTATAGTTCTTGGAGAATGGCCTTAGAGGATGAGGCCGTTGTGGCAAATCTGAGTTTCATGAATACAGGGACAAATGGTACCATCTTTCTGTAAACCTTTAGCATCATCTGGAGTTTCATATAACATGGATGTCAGATTGTTGGCCTTCCAAAGAGCATGCTGAGATTTTTTATTCATTTCTCTAGTTTTTTCTATTAATAAATTCCTTGACAGCATCCTGCCGAGTAGCAAAATTCAGTGACAACTTTTGGATAAGTGTTGCCAGCAACAATTTTTAACTGGATGTAGTTTTCATCTGGTGCAATTTAAGACATGATGTTTGTCTTCTTTAGGCTGTCTGTTAATCTACAGCACTGTGCTGACTGTAAAAATGACCCTTAATCAAATCCGCCAGGTGCTCCTTGGAAACTCTATGGGGCAGTTCTACTCCATCCCTACAGGGTCGCTATGAGTCAGAATCGACTCGAGGGCACTGGGTTATGTGGTACACCTTCTAGCGTGTGATTCCTGAAAAAAAAAAAAAAAATTCTGTAGCCGTTAACAATTTTTACAAAGATTGCCCTAAAGTCTTACACTGAAGCTGAGAAGGCAATATTTCTGGGAAGATAAGAAGTATATAAAATACCAATTACTGAATCTTTGCTTATTTTTGTTCTGTGGTAGCATAAAACACACCCACACACACAGACAAATTTATTCCTTTATTACTTTGTTACCAATGGGCTAGGAAGATCATTATTAGTACTTGTCCCATCTACTTTTATTTCCACGGAAACAACGAATTGGAAACTTGAAGAGAAAGAAAATTGGGGAGAATGTACGTTCATTTTATTTTATTGTGCTTTTGGTGAAAGTTTCCACAGCAAATTATCTTCCCATTTGACAATTTCTGTACAAATTGTTCTTTGACATCAGTTACTTTTTCACAGTGGGTCACCATTCTCTTGAATTACATTCTGGTTGTTAGGTTTCCAGTAGTCTAGTTCCCCTGCCCCTCTATCTCCTCACCTTTGTTTAGATTGTTTGTTGACCCTTTAGAATGATAGTTGACCTTCTGGTCTCATAGCAATGGCTTTGTACCTTTATGTTTAAAAGAATAATGATCGTTGAAATAACCTGAGGATTTAATGATGGAAAACACTGAAAATAAGGAAAGAGAGGAAGGAAGGAACAAAGGAAAGAAGCAAGAAAGAGATAAGACTGATTGAGGAATTTTTAAGTGCCAGAAACAGTTCTAAGTGCTTTATATGAATATTTAGTATAAATGTTCATAATAACCCAATTAGGCTAGATAATATTATTATCACAGTTTTAAAGATGTAGAAAGAGAAGCACAGAGGGATTGAGTAACTTTTGGAAAGTTGCAAGCAAAGGAACAGCAAAACTGGAATTTGAATCAGAAAACACATCCCTGAGTCAATGCTCATGATGATCAAGCTGTGGCGTTCTCCTGTTCCTATTAGAGCAGAAGTACTAATATAAGTGGGGTTCGATTTTCTTGTATCAGAAATGAATTCTTCCACAAATGATGTCAACTAACAGTCTATGTCAAGTTAATATTCAAGAGGATTGTTGTATAATTACTATGTGATAGCCAATGAGAAATAGAAAATTAAAATTAACATAGAGATAGACACAGAGTATGGTTGATGTACTTATGTATATAGTACATATAGATATGACAAGAGCAATTAGAAATATATATTTGTTATTATTCTATTTTACACTTTTGATTTTTCTTTAAACAAAATGTATTTCTATTTTAATGGATTTACTTAGTGATAATCTCAACTGGATATCCTCAAGATCCCTAATAGTTTTATCACATAAATAAATTTTATTTCCTCTTAAATGTCTCATAGGTGTTAAATTTACTGCTTAATCACCAATGTTAAAGTCATTTGATATTTTAAATCAATACTGAAAAAAAAATCTTGTTAAATTTTGGCATAAATTTAAACTGACAGACATAATATGGTTCTGAGAATTTTACCTTAGAAATATGCACAGCTACCAATTCAAAAATATTTCAATCAGGGTATTCTGGGTGAAAGTGATTGTCAAATTAAAAAAAAAAATCTGGATTTAGATAAAAAAGGCTTCATTCAAAAGGATTATTATAATTAGGGGAAGGGACTTATTACAATAGACCTATAATAAAGCCCGTTGCCATCGAGTCGATTCCGGCTCATAGTAGAACTGCCCCATAAGGTTTCCCAGGAGCGGCTGGTGGATTCCAACCAGTGACCATTTGGTTAGCAGCCAAGTGCTTAACTACTTTGCCACCAGGGTTCCATTCCTGTAATAGTGCTTTATAATAGCTCTGACTATAAAAAAAAAATAAGATCCACAAATGTTAAAAGGTTCTGAAACAAAGGGATTTTCTTTTATTAGGAGACATGAATAAGACTAAGAGTCCATGAGTGGTGTTAAGTATGCAGCTACTAATGAAAGGTTGACAGTTTGAATGCACTAAAGGCACCTCAGAAGAAAGGCTTGGCAATCTGCTTTCAAAAGGACATAGACTTGAAAACCCTTTGGGGCACCATTCTACTTTGACACACTTGGGGTAGCCATGACTCAAAACTGACTTGATGGCAACAGTTTTGGCTTGGTTTTGGTTAAATAACGCTAGAAAGAACCTAGTGTAGGGAAGTAGGACGTATGATGGGACAGTTATCTGGAAATGTCTCTCCTTCAGTTTAACAGAGTCTCAGGATATTCCACTGAGAAGGGCTTGTTCCATGTTCCAGTGCTAGCTCAGGCTAAGGGTAGGTCAAAGTTCAAGGGCTGGGGAAAGAGAAAAGCTTAACCAAAGTTTGGTCAAATGAAGTTAGAAGGTATTTTGTGAAGATTGGCCAGCGAGTACAAACAGCTCAGTTAGTCATTTATGCGCTGAAGAATGGAAATTTGGAGGTTCTGTGTCTGGCTTTGTCATAGAAAACAAGGGCAAGGAGTATCTATGTGTCTTATCTAAGTCAGATGAGGAAGGGTGCTTCTTTGAAGCAAGTTGTGTTTCCCTGAACACAAAAGAGCGGGGGAATTTCTTAATCATCTCTGTTTTATAGCTCCTCAGTGGTGCAAATGGTTAATGGGTAACATGCTTGACTACCAATCAAAACTTTGGAGCTTTGTGTCCACTCAGAGGCACCTCAGAAGGAAGACCTGGTGATGTACTATCAAAAAATCAGCCACTGAAAACCCTATGAGGCACAGTTCTACTCTCATCCACATGGGGTCCCCATGAGTCCAAGTTGACTACAAACCAATTTTTTTTTTAATAATCACAGTTAGCTGAAAATTATCTAGAAAGCAGACAAAAGCTAATGCCTTGTTCCATTTTACAAATACTACCATGGCACCAACTATATGGTAGTAGTAGTAGTAACAGAGGTGACTAAAATGCTTTGTGGGTTCCTTTTATTTTGGCAGGGGATTGAAAGACAAAGACAGTGGGCCGCCTTCCCTTCGCAAAGAGCTATGGGCCAGAAAGTTTGGTAGGAGCGGTGAACATTTTTGTCTGTTACTTAGCCAAAACCAAATCCATTGCCATTGTGTCAATTCCAACTCACAGCAATCGTACTGGACAGAGGAGAACTGTTCCGTAGGGTTTCCAAGGCTGCAAATTTTATGGAAGCAGACTGCTACATCTTTCTCCCACAGAGCGGCTGGTGAGTTCCAACCAGCGACCTTTCAGTTAGCAGCTGAACAGTTTAACCACTGCTGTACCAGGGCTCCTCGTTTGGTGCCTATTCTGGACATATTCATCAAATCATAGGAATTAAGTGTCACTTCATCTTCTGGAATAGGTCATTGCAAGTGCTGATAGATTGTTTTCTCCCAAATGCGATGCCAGGTCTCTCCCAACAGATGCTCTAGTCTAAGAGAGATACATTTGAAATACTGTCAAGGTCTTTTTAAAACAACACTAACAAGGGATTGCATGTCATTTTCTTATGAAAATTGTTTATCTTTGCTTCCTGTGCACATTTTTCATGCAAAGCTTTAAATACCACACAACTGGGGACGAGCCTCCTTCTGCTATTGTGCCAGCATGAGGAATGCTTAGTTCTACTTTTTCTACAAAATGCAGGTTTTGTGCGTTTAAAAGAAAATCAAATACACATCTCGGTTTGGGAAGTACCTACTTGATAAGCAAACCTGTAAGAAATGCGCCTCTTTTAATGTACCTCAAGGTATTTCATCTCCAAGCTTTTAATTTCCCTACAGAGCAAGATCATTTATAAAAGCTCCCATTACAAGCAGGTAATTTGTAGCCTGAAATGATGTGCGTTTTTACCATTCCACATTAAAACCATCTCCTTCTTGGTCAAAGTCTGTACTCTCAAGAATAAATAGTAAATGACTTGTTAACTGAACAAAGAACTTTTTTTTAACTAGACATTTGGAAAATCTTTATATCCACAAAATTAAGTGTTGAGTAAATTATTCTATATCACACAATATATTACTTTTATTTGATTCTACGTAATTACATAATACTTTATAGATTGAGTTTTAAGATATAGAGATATAGATACATGCCATAACATTTTTTTATAAGAACACGTAGTTATATTTACTAGTGTTTTTATTTTTAATTGCAGTCTTTTGGTGGTTCAGATGGTTAGCCTTCTCGACTGCTAACTGCAAAGTTGGAGACTCCAGTGGACCCAGAGGCACCTAGGAAGAATCTACTTCTAAAAAGTCAGCCATTGAAAACCCTATGAAGCACAGCCCTAATCTGACACTCATGGGGTTGCCATGAGATGAAAATGGCTTCATGGCAACTTTTTTTTTTAATATTTAATAACCCGATAATGCTGAAAGCAAATTCCCAGACCATTTAAATCCTAATACCCCCTTAAGCACTGTTGAAATGTTTGAAATAAAGCCAGTTGAAGCAGCTATAAATCATGCAGATCTAGATCCAATCATTGTAAGAGCTCATTACATAACATTGTAAGAAAATAAACAGGACTTTGAGTCAATATATTCACAATAGTGTAGCAGCAATTGTAAACATCTCAACCTCCTTCATTATTACATTACAAATATGAAACTTTGCTTTTGCTCTTTCACTCATCCATTCACCATCACCTTCAGACTCTACCTCTCCATCCCACCTTATAAAAGACCAAAAAAAAAAAAAAAAAAAGTAAAGGAATTAAAAAAAAAATTAGTTGCCGTCAAGTCAATTCCAACACATAGCTAACCTATAGGACGGAGTAGAACTTCCCCATAGAGTTTCCAAGGATCTCCTGGTGGTTTAGAACTGCAGGCCTTTTGGTTAGCAGCCATAGTACTTACCCACTACACCACGAGGGTTTCCAAAAGGAATTAGGAAAATTAAGCAGATGTCAGAGAATACACCTGAGTGAAGGGTCACACTGTACTTGAGACCTTTATATATTTATCTCCCACTCCTGCTCCTTCTGTCACCAAAACCTTGTTGTCTATTCAGGGATGAATTCATGTGAAATCCTGGGAATTCTATGTGGAGATTATGAATTGTACTACATTATAATGTCTGCATGTAATTGCAGCCAATTGGTCCTTTCCCACCACTCTAAGTTTGTTGTTTGCATGTGCCTCACACCTCATGCCAGGACTGAGAGTGGGAATCTCATGACCCCAATTGATTGGGATTTGTTTTTTCAAGGGAAAACTTCAACAGAAATTTTGAGAAAATTAAGTTAGTTGATTTAAGAATGCAGGAAACAGCAAGATTGGTAAATAATGGTTTTATATTGTGTTTTCAGCTCTTAAGGATACTCCAAAACACATCCTGTCCTCACAGACATCAAGATTTCCTTCCTTCCTTCCTTCCCTCCTTCCTTCCCTCCCTCCTTCCTTCCCTCCTTCCTTCCCTCCTTCCTTCCCTCCTTCCTTCCTTCCTTCCTTCCTTCCTTCCTTCCTTCCTTCCTTCCTTCCTTCCTTCCTTCCTTCCTTCCTCCCTCCCTCCCTCCCTCCCTCCCTCCCTCCCTTCCTTTCTTTCTTCCTTCTTTCCTCCCACCCTATCCTCTTCCTCCTCCTTTTTCTTTGTCTCTCTCTCCCTTGTCAATTGAATGTGTATTGTGTCTATACCCCCAAAAACTGGAAACAGATAATAAGATTAAAGTTAATATAAGTAATACTTTTCTGCATAATTCAATTTTTTATATATGACAATTTTTAGGAGAAACCTCTATGTATAAGGTTAGAAACACAGCTATATGAAGAAAAGATATTGTTCTGGAAACAAAAGTACTAAAGTCACTGAATAAATTTATTATTACTCTCTCTCTCTCTTCCTTCCCTTTGTTTTGCGTTTTGCTTCTACATCCTTGAATAAATTCTTCAATTTATCTCTCATCCTTTTTTTTTTTTTTGTATAAGAAAAACATCTCTCCGGTTGCTTCATTATTTTTTTAACCTAATTTCACATTTAAAGTCTAACTATCATATAAGTCATATTCTTAGCAATCTGGAGTGACTGTAGCAGAGAAACAGTAAATATAATTTAAAGGGGTGTGTGTGTGTATTAAGTGACGTATCTAAAAACATTCACAAACATGATTTCCTGAATTTTTTTTAATCACTCTTTAAATTGGAAAAGGATAAAACAAAAATTGCAGATGTATCGAAATTTCTGGTCTAGAATAAATATTAATACACACACACATTGTAAAAATATAAGATGACCCATTTTTAGTAGTGCAAAACCAAACCCGGTGCCATTGAGTCAATTCCGACTCATAGCAACCCTACAGGACAGAGTAGAACTGCCCCATAGAGTTTCCAAGGAGTGCCTGGTGGATTCGAACTGCCGACCCTTTGGTTAGCAGCCGTAGCACTTAGCCACTACGCCACCAGGGTTTCCTTTCCAGACACTAGAAAAATACCATCTGAGGTTATCTAATGTTATTTATTTATTTTTAAATTAATCCGTGCTCAATCTATACTGTGCTTTCATTACTTTCCATAACATAAACCATAGTTTTCCAGTGCTAGGAATTTGAATCCTCACCACAAATTTACATATTTTGCTTTAACGCATAAGCATAAGACAATTCATCCGTAGCTTTGCCTATGCATTTCCCCAAAACAATTTTTTCTAAAAATTATTACTCTGTTATACCAAAGTGTGTAATTCTATAAAGGAAAAAGTGACAGTAATATATTTGCTTTCTTGTGTTGATATACCAAATTAAGAGATTTTCATAGCAATATGAGGAGAATGTATGAATATGAGAAATCGCATATAATTATGCCAGGAAAACAAAGTGCAGTGACCTTGATCATGAAGGTGCACTATTGTATAGGAAAGTAAGTCATGCTGTTGTAGTTGTTAAAGAGCCCTGGTGACGCAGTAGTTAAGCACTGGGCTGCTAACCAAAAGAGTGGTTGTCGGAACCTACCAGATATTCTGTGGGAGAAAGATGTGGTAGTCTGCTTCTGTAAAGATTAAAAAAAAAAAAAATTTTTCTTGGAAATCCTGTGGGGCAGTTCTACCCTGTCCTACAGGGTCACTGTGAGTCAGAATCGACTCTACAGCAATTGGTTTGTTTGTTTTGTTTGTTTTTGGTGGTACTGGTAGTTGCTGTTGATTCGGCTCCAACTTATAGTGACCTTAGGTATGACAGAAAAAATGTTGCCAGGTCCTGTGCCATCTTCAAGATCATTGATATGTTTGAGTCCATTGTTGTAGCCATTGTGTAGTGACTTCCAACCTAGGGTTCTCATCATTCAGCATCATATAAAACAATATCTTGCTGTGATCCATAAGTTCTTCACTGGCTAATTTTCCCAAGTATATAACCAAGTCTTTTTTCCTAATCTTAGCCATGTTAACCCACCCATTGCCGCTGAGTCAATTCCCACTCATAGCGACCCTACAGGATGGAGCAGAACTGCCCGATAGGGTTTCCAAGGAACACCTGGTAGATTCGAACAGCCGACATTTTGGCTAGTAGCTGTAGAATGCCATAGCTCTTGTCCACTATGCCACCAGCATTTCCTTAGTTCTGTTGGTCAATGGTTTTTCTTATCTTCTATTTCTTCACTTTAAGAAACAATATCTAGACATATGTATGTCATTTTTTCTAGAATGTTTCAATTTTTATTTCAACCTTCTTTCTGTTTGATATATGATAAAATTACATACAGTGTTTTATCTTATGCTAACTATAGCTATTAATATGTAAAAGTACTAACTTGATTGTTAATACAAAATATGACCACAGCTGAGAAATATATTAAAGCAGGCAACATCTGTTTAGAAAAGACCGGTCTTTAATCTTACTTGCTTTTTTAAGAGAAGAATTATTAAATATCCCTGCTTTGTCACATAGCATTTTCTGAACAAAATATATTCTTGGAATTATTGTGTCATAAATGAGCAGAATGAAAATTGAAGTATTAAAATAATTGAGTTAATAACCAAATTAAAAACAAAAAATGCATTGCTCTGGTTCACAGTTCAGCACAGTGATAGCAATCCAGGTAATAGAACTCTGTTGGAAGTATTCTAAGCACTCCCCTAGCAAAGTCATTACAGACTGGCCTGCTGCTTCATATAATTTCTGTGATAAGCTACTGAAATTTTAATTGGCTTTAGCTCTAAAATATTTCTTCATAAAGTAAGTACAACAGATGAATAAACCTCTTCGATTCGTTTATTTATAGCAACTTAAGGAAGCTCATTAACACATTTCCTTTACAGATATTTGTATTAAGTAGGAAAGTGCAGTGAAATATTGCAGGCATCTTTAAGAAGCCATATTCCCTACCATAAAATCATGTTTGCAGATGAAAAATTTGATTAAGTGAATTAAGTATCCACTTAGTCGGCTGCTGGAAATAGCCAGTACTATTTTTTTCTCTCTTATTGAGATATAATAGAGCCTGTTACTGAAAATCATATTTTTATTGAATCGTGTTTTTTTCTAAGCTCTTAGTAAATGCTGTCTACTTATTATTCTTTATATTGAGATTTTCTTTATAGTCCTTTTAATTTGAGAATTGACCTCATGTCCGTATTTTGGGTGTTGTAACTTCATTCAGTGTTTCCCTTTACTGTGAGTTTCCTTGTTCATTGTGAGTGGTTCTTTTGCAGGAATCATGATCTGTAACCAAGGGAAACAAACCTGTAATGAGACATCCCCAAATTTTCCTATAATTCAAACTCAAATCCTATTTGGTCAATTGGTCATATTAAATTGAATTTTTCCTGGTACCTTGAATATAGGCATATCAAAAACTGTGTTAATATGAACTCATGTTAACACTTTTTCTCTCAAATCTGTTCTTTATCCTAAATCCCACATTAGTGCTCACGGAACTATTCATTTATCCTCATGTCCTTATTTCCTGTGATTATTTCTCTTTCTGAACTCTCTGTTCAATTAGATGTGAAGTCAAAGAGAGTCTTCCTCGGTGATGAATCTTTATTTCAAAGAAATTTCTGTTATATTCTTCCACATTTTTTTTTTTTTACTACCTAAAGGGTTTTAGGATAGTATAATAATTACACATGTATCTAGTTGTATATTTTGGCTGTATAATTCACATAAACATGAATAATAATGCAGGGCAAATTCTTCAAAATATGATCTGACCCAGTGTGTGTGTTAAAGCAATACACAGCCTCTATTATGGCTTTAGGGGCCCTGGTGGCACAGTGATTAAATGCTCACCTGCTAAACAAAAGGTTGGTTGTTCAAACATACCAATTACTCTGCAGGAGAAAGATCTGGTGATCTGCTCCCATAAAGATTTCAGCCTAGGAAACCCTATGGAGCAGTTCACCTCTATCCTATAGGATCATTATAACTGGGAATTTACAATGATGCCTTTGCCTTGATTCCTCTATTTCTGCCATTATTTTCATCATCTTGGGTCAGAATCTTTGTAACTCTCATCCCCACTACTACATTCACTCCCATTGTAACTATTTTGCATATGTCTAAAACCATCTAGTACTGTCCCGCTGGGTATTCTTTTAGCCCTTTATGGTGCAGATAGTCCAAACCTTTTAGCCTAGAATGCAAGATTCTTCATAATATCCTTTCAATCTACATTTCCTACCTTATCTGTTATCATGGGTTGAATTGTGTCCCCCCCCCCAAAATGTGTGTGTCAATTTTGCTGGGCCATGATTCCTGGTATTATATGACTATCCACCATTTTGACATCTGATGTGATTTTATTATATGTTGTAAATCCTACCTCTATGATGTGAATGAGGGGGGATGGGTGACAGTTGCATTGGCTTGGCGAGGCAAGATACAACCTACGGGATTGGATTTTCCTTTGAGGTAGTCTCTTTTGAGATAATAAAGAGAGAAAAGAGCAGAGAGACAGGGGACCTCATACCACCAAGAAAGCAGTGCCCAACAGAGCATGTCCCTTGGACAAGGGCTTCCTTCATGGAGAAGTTTCTAGTCCAGGGGACGATTGATGAGAAAGACATTCCCCCAGAGCCAACAGAGAGAAAAAGCTGGAGCTGACAGCCTAAATTTGGACTTTTAGCATACTTTACTGTGAAGAAATAAATTTATCTTTGTTAAAGCCTTCCACATGTGATATTTCTAGCAGCACTACATAACTAAAACATCTATAAGTATCAATAAATGGAGGAATCATGACTAAAACTTAAACTTTTCCCTCAAATATATATCTGGTATTCTTGTCTTCTGTAAGAGGTTTGACTACCTTCATGTGTCCTAATCAAACACAGCTAATTAGATACAAGATTATTTTAAAACTACCTCTTCACCTCTCTGAGATGAACATATGTTTTGGTTTTAAAACTTTCATTTCTCAAGTAAGTAATTATACAAGAAATCATAGATAAATCCTACGTTAAATAAATAATAAGAACCAGAGTATTATGTATTCAGAGTACAGATGACATATATTAAATTCCAGGAAAAAAAAAAAAAAACTATTTATAATGAAGTACAAGATGTAAAGATCTGAGGGTCAGAACAAGTATAAATTAAAATTAAGGAATAAATTCATGGGCATATAAACTGTTTTTGTTTCGTAGTTGCCTAGATACCAAAGGAAACCCTGGTGGCGTAGTGGTTAAGTACTATGGCTGCTAACCAAAGGGTTGGCAGTTCAAATCTGCCAGGTGCTCCTTGGAAACTCTATGCGGCAGTTCTACTCTGTCCTATAGGGTCGCTATGGTCGGAATCGACTCAACGGCACTGGGTTTGGTTTTTTGGTTTACATACCAAAAGGTTGATATCAAAGGTTTTTTTAATAATAATTCTGAAGTTGGTGTATAATATTTTTTCCTATCTTCCCATTAATATTTGAAAAAAATCTACAATAGTATATTGTTAATATTAAAACAGTGTTGTTAAAGATTTATATTAACGTAGCATGAGGTTTTCTTTCCAGAGGAAAGGGTGATAATAATTTTATAGAAATAGTTTTTTAATGCCCTTTTGCTGTATTACAAATTTAAGACATTGCCATGTGATTTTACATATTCTACTCTAAATACATTTGTTCATTTTTTCATTGAATTTAGTGAAAAAATAATTTTAAATACTTTAAGCAAAAATTGTATAAGACGCTGCATTTCTCATGAGACAGAGTATTTCTTCTCACTAAAACCTGTTTTACCTTGCTGTTTTCCAATCCCCAATCATATACTCACCCAAACAATATTCTATTCATTGTTGGTCTAGAAATCCAACTTAGTATCACAAAAATGAAAAAAAAAAAAAAAATTGGTGAGGCTTGCTAGCATTTCTTGCACACTTGAGCACACAATGGTGAGAATTTTTTCCTGTGGTCTTTATTGATATTGTGCTTACATTTATTCCTTTTGTCTAGTTAACTTGTAATTATGCAAATGAATAAAACAGTGATTTTAAAAATGCCAATATTTTATAGAATATTGTGGACTAGATCTTATTATTTGTATGAAGTTATCTTTTTTTAATGTAATTGCTTCAAGTGCACACACAAAAAAATTAGGTTCAGATTTCACACTTAATCAATGTATGTGGCTATTACGAGCCTGCCGCTTACTGATCCTGGCCCAACTTTAATTCTACATAAGATGTGCAGAAATTAGCAAGAAGAGGAGCCTACAAAACCTACACAAGGAATTGTTCATTTCTATCTGGTGGTGTAGTGGTTAAGTGCTACAGCTGCTAACCAAAGAGTCAGCAGTTCAAATCCACCAGGTGCTTCTTGGAAACTCTATGGGGCAGTTCCACTCTGTCCTATAGAGTCATTATGAGTCAGAGTCAACTCGACAGCACTGGGTTTGGTTTGGTTTTGGATGTCTCATAGTAAATCATTCACATATAAATAAAACCTGATATCTCATTTATGCAATTATTCAGGCTGAGACTCATCTTCGCTTATTATTTTGGGTAAAACAATTCTGAGATAAGATAAAATTCACTGTAAATTATCATAATGCATGAAGTTTTAACACCAGGAACATTTTCCACAATGCCTGTTAGCATCATTTCTCAGATTTGTGTCTCAAATGACCCAACATTTATGTATTTATATTAACCTTCAGACTTAAGGCTTTTAAAATGGTTCATAAAACTAAAACAAACAAACAAAAAAGATCACTGAAGATAGATCATTAACTTAAGTCTGTGACAAGAGATCTCCTTTAAGTTTAGAATTTACACAAGGGAAGGATGTCACTAACTAGTCATGAGTGCCACAAACCAGGTGCATAATAGCAAATAGAACAATCACTCAAAATGACACATTTCAAACCTAAAGAAATAAGAAATCTGTGTCAACTGACTTCAGCTAACAACCTGTAGATAATGGACTTGAAAACTTTGTTTCCAGGCATGGCATTTTAACTGCTTTATAGGTAATGCAAGAATTGTGAAATACATGGTGTAGGCAAGAAAGGGACTTCTTAGCAAATAACATCTTGCTGTTTAATGAATTATGCTAGATTAATGTCATAAAACAAAAAGTCCATAACTAATAACATAAAAAAAAAGCTAAATTCATTGTGCTAATTCCAAAGAAATGTTATCCCTAAAGAAGATGCCATCCATATTTTTAAATAAATAAGCAATGTCAATCCAAGTATCCCAAATTTTTTAATAATTCAGATTTAGAATATTATTAAATAAAACATGGATATTATAAGTTATACACTAGGTTATTGAATGTCATAAACACTAAATGTCAGGTAATGTCTAAAGGACTGAGATTTAAAAACAAAACAAAACAGAGTGCAGTACGTCTGTTTAGGACATATTTTAGGGCAGTATAGGAATATTTAAATAAATTCTAGTGGAAATACAGACATAATTATGGGGCACATTGTGCATTTAAATTTAGAAGTCATGATAGAAGGTATACATAATTTAGAGGTTCTGATTTTATTATACAGATGCCAATTATGTCTGAGTCTTCGTATTGGAAAATAACATCTCATACAGAAATAGAGTCCCCAGCTTTTTGTAGTACAGTTGTTAAACTACTGAGTGATGAGTAGCTAACAACTTAAATGTGACTTATCTGAGGCTAAAAACATGAGAACTACACAATGCTTTGTTCCACCTTTTTATTTTATTTACTTTTTTCAGCACCATTTGAAATCCACTGGATTCAGTTCAAACCACATTCTCAGTGAGGTGAATGGTAATTCTATGCTCAGTGATGCCACATTTTACCCAGTAAATTGTCAGTGCTTAGGCCTTCCAGAAAAAGTTTAGCATGTTAGGGGTTAATACAATTAGTCTGTTAAGTCAGGAAGGAATTTTTGGTCTTTTTGAGATATATGAATATTGTATTTCTTTTTAAATAATCAAGAGAATTATTAGAGTTCTTATATTTACAAATAAATCAGCATATCAAATATATACTTATTAAGGCTGAATTTTGTTTTACCTGAGAAGATAGTGAAAGATATAAATTTTGGCTTTGTCGTAGATGACAGGTTTTTATGCTAATTGCAGAATGTGATGAAACTGTCAAGTAGAATACAGAAAAATGGAGCAACTCATAAACCCCATCAATCACAGAATATCCAATATAGAGGAAGAACAAGATGTTGGCATAAGCAAGAGCATACCCCAAACCACTACAACTACTACAAAAGAAAACAAGACAAAACTGAAAAAAAATATTGTTCCCTAAGATGACAATGTAAGAGGAAATGTGGCCAAAGCTCCTACAACAATTACCGGGGGAAAAAAAAAAAGCAAAATAGCATTAACAAGGAAATAGAAAAGTGAATGTAGATTCCTGGAAGCCAACCCAAATGTTAAAGTGATAAGTTGTGTACTGGTGGAGAAATGAATCAGTTGTCAAAAGAAGTGCACACAGAAACAAATTTTGTGGACAAAAAAAGACACTGAAATCTAGAATTATCTCAACAAAGTATTCAAATGCCTCAGACACACACAAAAAAAAAAAGGAAGAAAGAAAAAGAAATTGTAAAGCATACAAGAAAGAAAGTACACATGGCCCAATTAAAAGAGTAGCAAGAAGAAGCAAACAACATTCCCATGGAAGTAAGGGCAATAGAAAAAATAAAGAACTGTCAAAAAACACATTTAAATATGCTCAAATAATTCAAAGATTATGCAAATAACAAATTAATGGAGAACTCAAAGCAATATAAGAATCTTAATAAGGATAGAGAAAATGTAAAAAAAAGAAGGTAATACTGGAATTGAGGAACAAAATAACTGAACTGGAAAATGCAAGGGAGGAATACAATAGGTATGAGATAGTAGAAGACATAGTAAGTGAACTAAAGAACAAAAGAATTGAACTTACTGAATCCCAAGAGAAACAACATGAAAAAGCAATATAAAAACAAACAAAGTCACATGGAAATGTGTGACACCATCAAGAAACAAATGTACATATTACAGGAATTCTGGAAGGTAAAAAAAGAAACAAAGGAACAAAAGAATATCTGAGGAAATCATGGCGGAAAACTTCCCAGACCTGAGTAAAGAAATGAACCTGCAAATACAGGGACCTTGACTAACTCCGAGTAGAGTGAATATTAATCAAACTCCTGAGACCAAATTAAAGAATCTTGAAAGCAGCAAGAGAACATACAAAATAACAGAAGGGGTCCTCAACTGGATTAAGTGTTGATTTTTCCACAGAAACCATGGAGGCCAGGTGGCAGTGGAAAGATATAAATATGTATACACCCACTCCTCACTTATCGATATGGTTAGGTTCCAACAATTAGCATTGTTGAAAATGGAGGATGACCACATCATTACATAACTGCCAAATTACATCATTATATTACTGCCAAAACATTGAGAATCATGGCCTAGCCAAGTTGACATAAAACCTTAAACATCACAGCCAGCGTTACTCTTGCTTAGCACCTCAGTGTTCATTACTGCCAAAACTACATTATTAATGCACAAAATAGTTGGATAGGAGATTTTCTGCTACCACTGTAAATGTGAAATGCCAGATAATGAGATAATCTACAAGGGAGGAGTAGGGGTGTGTGCGTATCTGTGTGTGTGTGTGTGCAGTTAGCCCTCCATATCCCTGGGTTATGCAACCGCAGACTCAACTAACCACAGATTGTTTGAGCATTGTTTGTCTCAAGTCTCATTTGTTCACTACTTGTTTTGTGTAGACCTTTTTCCTTGTCATTATTCCCTAAACAGTACAGTATAATAACTATTTACATAACATTTATATTGCATTAGGTATTACGAGAAATCTAGAGATGTTTTAAAGAATACGGCAGGATGTGTATAGGTTATATGAAAATATGATGCTGTTTTTTATAAGGGACTTGAGCATCTGTGGATTTTACTATCAATGGGGTGTCCTGGAACAAACTCCTCACAGATACTGAGGGGATACTGTATTTACATACCACTAAAATAAAATATCTCACTAAACTATCTTTCAAAAACTAGGGCAGAGGGAGGTGGAACCAAGATGGGGGAATAGACAGACGCTTCCAGAGCCCTGTTTACAACACGGACCTGAAAAAACAAGTGAAACGAGTATATTTGTGACAAGCTGGTAGTCTTGAGTTTCAAAGCAAGTTAGAAAATGAACTGAGGGGCAGGGGGAGGAAGAGACCATTCAGAAATGGAGAGGAGTTACAAGGCACCACTCCCAGAATGGCAGCGGTGGTATGGTACTAATGTTTGGCCACAGCTTCATCAGGGAGAAGCAGCCAGCCACACAGCTTACTCACACCTCCGAAACCAGAGAAGAATGGCCCTCTTGGCAAAAGCTAAGTACTTGCCTATATTTTACCGTGCTCCCCCCACCACCAAGCCGGCTTCAGCAGCTGAATTCCCTGTACATTAGATAGGCAATGTTGAGTGCCTAGAGTCATCCTCCCGGCCTTGAGAAAGGAAAAAATTAGCAAATGGGGGAAAAGATAATTTGCTAGCTCCACAAACCAGGGGAGCTCAGGACAGAAGCAGCTCCTATTCAGGCATAAACGGTCTGTAGACTTTGAGCAACTTTCCCGTCTCCATGGACCTGTGTGGGCCTATTTTGGGAGAATAGGCCCTTGCTGGCAGACTCCAACTATTTCAGCTGTGTGGTGGAGAGGTTGGTATTTGATGTTTGAAATTGGTTTGCCTATTAAACAAGATCCTCACCTACCCACATCAGGTACCTAAGGATTGGTAGCTCCACTCAGCTCACCCATCCACCCATGACAGGGATCCAAGGATAACTGGTACCTCCCAGTCCTTACAACCAAAAACATTGGGTGCCCATGGTCCTTCTACAGAACCCACCCACCTGCATGATCTAGGGAATAGGGACATGCTTTCCTCAGAGACACTCAGGAGTCAGTTCTCAGGCCTCTGCCTTGTTCAAAGTGTGACCGTCTGCTGCAATCAAATTATATGCCAATCACACTTACCCCTCTAAGACTCTAGGACAGAGCCTGTACCACAAACTTGATGATCAGCTACCTGGAAACCAGAGCTGAATTCATACAAGAAAAGTGAATGGATTCCTAGACTGATATACCTGAAAACAGCTCTAGCCATCTGGGGCTAGAGAGCTCCAAAGGCAAAAATAATAAAGTTAGCTCATCCAAGCAACCCATTTGGGTATATCAAAACAAAACAAAGCAAGAAACTACAACACAGTAAGCAAGCATAAACTAATACAATAACTTATAGATGGCTCAGAGACAACAGTCAATATCAAGTCACACAAAGAAAAAGATCATGATCACCTCAACAAAATCTCAAAAAAAAAAGAACCCAGGGATCTTCTAGATGAAAGTGCATTCCTGGAATTACCAGATGCAGAATACAAAATTTTAATATACAGAACCCTTCAAGACATCAGGAAGGGAATGAGGAAATATGAAGAACAAGCCAAGGAACACACAGATAAAGCAATTGAAGAAATTAGAAAGATTATTCAGGAACTTAATGAAAAGTTTAATAAGCTGGAAAAATCCATAGGCAGACAGAAGTCTGAAATTCAGAAGACTAACAATAAAATTACGGAAGTAGACAACTCAATAGAAAGTCAGAGGAGCAGAATTGAGCAAGTAGAAGCCAGAGTTTCTGAACTTGAAGATAAATTGCTTGGCACTCATTTATTTGAAGAAAATTCAGATAAAAGAATGTTAAAAAATTAAGAAACCTTAAGAATCATGTGGGACTCTATCAAGAGAAATAACCTATGAGTGATTGGAGTACCAGAACAGAGAAGGATAACAGAAAACACAGAGAGAATTATTGAAGATTTGTTGGCAGAAAACTTCCCTGATATTGTGAAAGATGAGAAGATATCTATCCAAGATGCTCATCGAATTCCACATAAGGTAGATGTTAAAAGAAAGTCACCAAGACATATTATAGTCAAACTTGCCAAAACCAAAGAAAAAGAGAATTATAAGAGCAGTGAGGGATAAATGATGAGTCACCTACAAAGGAGAGCCAATAAGAATAAGCTTGGGGTACTCGGCAGAAACCATGCAGGCAAGAAGGCAATGGGATGACTTATTTTAAAAAATTGAGGGAAAAAAATTGCCTGCCAAGAACCATATATCCATCAAAACTGTCTCTTAAATATGAAGGTGAATTTAAGACATTTCCAGATAAACACAAGTTTAAGGAATTCATAAAAGCCAAACCAAAACTACAAGAAATACTAAAGGGAGTTCATTGGTTAAAAATCAATAACATCAGGCATCAACCCAAGACTAGAACACTGGGCAGAGCAACCGGAAGTCAACCAAGGCAGGGAAAATCCAAAAAAAAAAAAAAAAAAAGCAAAATTATTAAAAAAAAAAATCAAAACAGTATAACAGTGATGTTATTATACAAAAGAAGACAACATTAAAATAAAGAGGGACTAAGAAATGTAATCACATACCTTCCATATGGAAAGGAAGATGTGTCCATAAAAAGAAATAAAAGTTAAGTTTAAATTTAGAAAAATAGGTGTAAATAATAAGGTAACTACAAAGGAGACAAACTATCCTGCTCATCAAAATAAAATACAAGAAAAAAATAGAGACTCAGCAGAAACAAAATCAACAGCAACAAATATAAGGAAAGGACAATATATAATCTACTCAGCACATAAAATTAAGTAGGAAAAAGAAACTGTCAACAACACACAAAAAAAGACATCAAAATGATAGAACAAAATTCATACCTATCCATAATTACACTGAATGAAAACAGACTAAATGCACCAATAAATAGACAGAGTGGCAGAATGGATTAAAAAACTAGATCGGTCTATATGCTGCCTACAAGAGACACACATTAGAATTAGAGACACAAAATAAAACTCAAAGGATGGAAAAAAATATATCAAGCACAAAACAATCAAAAAAGAACAGGAGTGGCAATATTAATTTCTAACAAAATAGACTTTAAAGTTAAATCCATCATAAAGGATAAGGAAGGACACTACACAATGATTAAAGAGACAATATACCAAGAGGATATAACCATACTAAATATGCACCCAATGACAGGGCTGCAAGATGCGTAAAACAAACTCTTATCAGCATTGAAAAGTGAGATAGACCAGTGCCACAATAATAGTAGGAGACTTGAACACACCACTTTTGGTGAAGGACAGGACATCAAGAAAGAAGCCCAATAAAGACACAGAAGATCTAAATGCCACAATCAACCAACTTGACCTCATAGACATATACAGAACACTCCACACAACAGCAACCAAGTATACTTTCTTTTCTAGTGCACATGGAACATTCTCTAGAATAGACCACATATTAGGTCATAAAGCAAGCCTTAGCAGAATCCAAAACATTGAAATATTACAAAGCATCCTCTATGACCATAAGGCCATAAAAGTGGAAATCAATAACAGGAAAAGCAGGGAAAAGAAATCAAACACTTGGAAACCGAACAATACCCTGCTCAAAAAAGACCAGATTATAGAAAACATTAAGGATGGACTAAAGAATATCAGAGAATCCAATGACAATGAAAACACTTCCTATCAGAACCTTTGGGACACAGCAAAAGAGGTGCTCAGAGGCCAGTTTATATCAATAAATGCAAACATCCAAAAAGGAGAAAGGGCCAAAATCAAAGAATTATCCCTACAACTTGAACAACTAGAAAGAGAGCAACAAAAGAAACCCACAGGCACCAGAAGAAAACAAATAATAAAAATGAAAGCTGAACTAAATGAAATAGAAAACAGAAAAACAATTGAAAGAATTAATAAGACCAAAAGCTGGGTCTTTGAAAAAAATCAACAAAATTGATAAACCACTGGTCAAACTGACAAAAGAAAAATAGGAGAGGAAGCAAATAGCCTGAATAAGAAATGAAATGGGCAATATTACAACATACCCAACAGAAATTAATAGAATCATATCAGATTACTATGAAAAATTGTACTCTAACAAATCTGAAAACCTAGAAAAAAATGGATGAATTCCTAGAAACATATTACCTACCTAAGCTAGCACAAACAGAGGTACAACAACTAAATAGACCCGTAACAAAGAAGAGACTAAAAAGGTAATCAAAAAACTCCCAACAAAAAAAGGCCTGGTCCAGACAGCTTCACTGCAGAGTTCTACCAGACTTTCAGAGAAGAGTTAACACCACTACTACTAAAGGTATTTCAGAGCATAGAAAAGGACAGAATATTACCAAATTCATTCTATGAAGCCACCACATCCCTGATACCAAAACCAGGTAAAGACATCACAAAAAAAGAGAATTACAGACCTATATCCCTCATGAACGTAGACTCAAAAATCCTCAACAAAATTCTAGCCAATAGAACTCAACAACATACCAAAAAAATAATTCACGATGACCAAGTGGGATTCATACTAGGTATGCAGGGGTGGTTCAACATTAGAAAAACAATTAATGTAATCCACCACATAAATAAAACAAAAGACAAGAATCACATGATTTTATCAACTGATGCAGAAAAGGCATTTGACAAAGTTCAACACCCATTCATGATAAAAATTCTCAGCAAAATAGGAATTGAAGGAAAATTCCTCAAGATAATAAAGTGCATTTATACAAAGCCAACAGCCCAAATCACCCTAATTGGAGAGAGCCTAAAAGAGCCTGAGATCCGGAACCAGACGAGGATGCCCTTTATCACTGCTCTTATTCAACATTCTATTGGAGAGCCCTAGCCAGAGCAATTAGGCTAGATAAAGAAATAAAGGGCATCCAGGCTGGCAAGGAAGAAGTAAAAGTATCTCTATTTGCAGATGACATGATCTTATATACAGGAAATCCTAAGGAATCCTCCAGAAAACTACCTAAAATAATAGAAGAGTTCAGCAGAGTATTGGGATACAAGATAACATACAAAAATCATTTGGATTCCTCTAAATCAACAAAAAGAATATTGAAGAGGAAATCACAAAATCAATGCCATTTACTGTAGCCCTCAAGAAGATAAAATACTTAGGAATAAATCTTACCAGAGATGTAAAACACTTATACGAAGAAAACTACAATACACTTCTGCAAGAAACCGAAAGGGACTTACATAAATGGAAAAACATACCTTGCTCGTGGATAGGAAGACCTAACATTATAAAAATGTCTTTTCTACCAAAAGTGATCTATACGTTTAATACAGTTCCGATCCAAATCCCAATGACATTTTTTGATGAGATGGAGAAACAAATCACCAACTTCATATGGAAGGGAAAGAGGCCCCAGATAAATAAGACATTACTGAAAAAGAACAAAGTGGGAGGCCTTGCTTTACCTGATTTTAGAAACTATTATACCACCACAGTAGTCAAAACAGCCTGGTACTGGTACCACAGAAGATACATAGACCAGTGGAACAGAATTGAGAATCCAGACATAAGTCCATCCACATATAAGCAGCTGATATTTGACGAAGGCCCCAAAACAGTTAAATGGGGAAAAGACAGTCTTTTTAACAAATGGTGTTGGCATAACTGGATATCCATCTGCAAAAAAATGAGACAAGACCCATACTTTACTCCATGCACAAAAATGAGATCAAAATGGATCAAAGACCTAACTATAAAAACTAAAACAGTAAAGATCATGGAAGCAAAAACAGGGACAATGTTAGGAGCCCTAATACATGGCATAAACAGTATACAAAACATTATTAAGAATGCAGAAGAAAAATTAAATAACTGGGAGCTCCTAAAAATCAAACACCTATGTTGATCCAAAGACCTCACCGAAAGAGTAGAAAGACTACCTAGAGACTGGGAAAACGTTTTTAGCTATGACATTTCTGATCAGTGCCTGCTGTCTAAAATCTACATGATACTACAAAAACTCAACTACAAAAAGACAAATAACCCAATTAAAAAATGGGCAAAAGATATGAATGGACACTTCACTAAAGAAGACATTCAGGTAGCTAATAGATACATGAGGAAATGCTCATGATCATTAACCATTAGAGAAATGCAAATCGAAAGTATAATGAGATTTTATCTCAATCCATCAAGGCTGGCATTAATCGAAAAAACATAAAATAATAAATGTTGGAGAGGCTGTGGAGAGATTTGAACACTTTTACGCCTCTAGTGGGAATGTCAAATGGTACAACCACTTTGAAAATCGATTTGGTGCTTCCTTAAAAAGCTAGAAATAGAACTACCATACAACCCAGCCATCCCACTCCTTGGAATATATCCTAGAGAAATAAGAGCTTTTACACAAACAGATATATACACACCCATGTTTATTGCAGCACTGTTTACAATAGCAAAAAGGTGAAAGCAACCAAGGTGCCCATCAATGGATGAATGGATAAATAAATTATGGTGTATTCACACAATGGAATGCTACACATCGATAAAGAATCGTTATAAATCTGTGAAATATTTCATAACATGGAGGAAACTGGAAGGCATCATGCTGAGTGAAATTAGTTGCAAAAGGACAAATATTGTATAAGACCACTATTATAAGAACTTGAGAAATAGTTTAAACTGAGAAGAAAACACTCTTTTGTGGTTATGAGAGGGGAGAGGGAGGGAGGGTGGGAGTGGGGTATTCACTAATTAGATAGTAGATAAGAACTACTTTAGGTGAAGGGAAAGACAACACACAATGCAGAGGAGGTAAGCACAACTGGACTAAACCAAAAGCAAAGACATTTCCTGAATAAACTGAGTGCTTCGAAGGCCAGTGTAGCCATGGTAGGGGTTTGGGGAGCACGGTTTCAAGGGACATCCAAGTCAATTGGCATAATAAAATCTATTAAGAAAATATTCTGCATCCCACTTTGAAGAGTGGTGTCTGGTGTCTTAAACATCAGCAAGGGGCCATCTAAGATGCATCAGTGAGTCTCAACCCACCTGGATCAAAGGAGAATGAAGAACACCAAGAACACAATATAATTACAAGCCCAAGAGGCAGAAAGGGGCACATGAACCAGAGACTACATCATCCTGAGAGCAGAAGAAGTAGATGGTGCCCAGCTACAACCGATGACTGCCCTGACAGGGAGCACCACAGAGAACCCCTGAGGGAGCAGGAAAGCAGTGGAATGCAGATCCCAAATTCTCATAAAAAGAACAGACTAAATGGTCTGACTGAGACTAGAAGGACCCCGGTGGTCATGGCCCCCAGACCTTCTGTTGGCCCAGTATAGGAGCCATCCCAAAACCAACTCTTCAGACAGGGATTGGACTGGACAATGGTTTGGAGAGGGATGATGTTGAAGAGTGAGCTTCTTGGTTCAGGTGGACACTTGAGATTATGTTGGCATCTCCTGCCTGGAGGGGAGATGAGAGGGTAGAGGGGGTTAGAAGGTGGCAAAATTGATACAAAAAGACAGAGTGGAGGGAGGGAGCAGGTTGTATCATTAGGGGGAGAGTAATTGGGAGTATGTAGCAAGGTGTGTATAAGTTTTTGTGTGAGAGGCTGACTTAATTTGTAAACTTTCAATTAAAGTACAATAAAAATTATTTAAAAAACAAGACAGTTCCAGATAAGCAAAAGTTGTGGGAATACTTTACCACCAGCCCTGCCTTGCAAGAATGGCTAAAGGGTTTCTTTCAAGTGGAAAAGAACATGAGACAACTATCTGATTCAGTACATGGGAAAGAAACTAAAAAATAAAGTATACATCTAAATAAAAACATTGTAACAGGCAAGTAAAAAGTCATGTTGTAGGACATTTTCAGGGCATAAATTTAGTTGTTATATGCTGTAAGCTTCACATCTTCAAATGTGTACAAAATAAGTACAATGCTATCCAAACAAATAAAGTGTATAATGATGTGAAAAGTTATACAGTAACAGAGAAGGGAAAGGGAAGAGAGACTTAGAATTTAAGCATGTTAATATTGTATGTCACTTCCTGTTTTCATAGTAATTGGTGTGTCATAGATTGAATTATGTGCCTCAAAATTATTTGTCTACTTGGCTAGGCCACGATACCCAATGTTGTGTTATTGTCCACTATTTTGTCATCTGGTGTGATTTTCCTATGTGTAGTAAATCCTATCATTATAATGTTAACGAGATGGATTAGCAGCAGTTATGCTGGTGAGATCTGCAAGACTGGATTGTGTTTTAAGCCAATCTCTTTTGAGATGTAAAAAGAGAACCCAGCAGAGAATCATGGGGACCTCATCTCATCAAGAAAGTAGCACCGGAGCAGAGCGCATACTTTGGACCCAGTGTTCCTGCGCAGAGAAGCTCCTAGTCCATGGGAAGATTGATGAGAAGGATCTCCTGCCACAGCCAAGAGAGAAAGCCTTCCCCTGGAGCTGACACCTTAAATTTGGACTTCTGGCCTAGAGTGTTGAAGCCACCCACAAGTACTATTGCTGTTACAGCAACACTAGATGACTAAGACAGTTGATATCGAGGTAAAAGAGGTCATTTTAAATACAAAGCATCAAATGTAATTGTCATGGTAAACACCAAGAAAATAATTCAAAATATACACAGAAAGTAAGAAGAAATCAAATAGACTCAAAACAAGAAAGCAACTTAACACAAATAATGACAAAATTGTAAATAAGGTAAGATGAAGCAGTTATAAAACACATGAAATACAAGTAACACAATGACAAAGGTCAGTCCTTCCTCATCAAAATAACTGCCTTGAATGTAAATGAATTAAACTCTCCAAGTAAAAGGCAGCAAGGGACAGAACGGAAAAGAAAACATCACGCATCCATATGCTATTTATAAGAGACACATCTTAGGCCCAGGGACCCCAATAGACTGACAGTGAAAGAATGGAATAGAATATTCCATGCAAACTGTAGCCAAAATTATGCAGAGGTGGCCATATTAATATGATATCAGACAGAATAGACTTTAAGTCAAAATCTACTATGAGATGAAGAATGGCATTATATATTAATAAAAGGGACAATCTAGTAAGCAAACATAACAGTCATGAATATATATGCACCCAACCTCAATGCACCAAAATACATAAAAATACATAAATGCAAATGCCGACAAATAAAAGCTTCAATACACAACTCTAAAATAATAGTAGGAGACTTCAGTACACCACTGTTAATACTGGACAGAACTTCTAGAAATATGAGTAAGGAGAAAGAGGACTTGTAGAACACCATAAACAAATTAGATCTAATAGACGTATATAGAACTCTCCACCCAACATCAGAACAATGCATATTTTTCTCTAATGTACATGAGGCATTCTCTAGGATAGACCATATTCTAGGTTACAAAACAAGCCTCAGCAAATTTAAAAAGATTGAAATAATACAAAGTATCTTCTTCAAGAACATAGGAATAATACCAGAAATTGATAATACCAGGAAAACAGAAAACAAACAAATATGTGGAAACTAAACAACACACTACTAAACAACCAATGGGTCAAAGAAGAAATCAAGAGTAAAAAAAATCTTTATCTATCATCTATCTATCTATCTATCTATCTATCTATCTATCTATCTATCTATCTATCTATCTATCTATCTATCTATCTATCTGTCTATCATCTATCTATCTATCTATCTATCTATCTATCATCTATCTATCTATCTATCTATCATCTGTCTAGATCTATACTTATATATAGATATGTATAAACCAAACCCATTGCCATCAAGTCAATTTAGACTCATTGTGACCTTACTGTACATAGTAGAACTGCCCCATAGGGTTATCAAGGTTACAAGGTAGATTTGAATTGCCGACCTTTTGGTTAGCAGCCATACCTCCTAACCACTGTAGCACCAGGGCTATGTATATATATATTTTAGAGTTAAAGAAAAATTAAAACACAACATGCTAAAACACGTCATACAGTGAAAATAGTCATCAGAGGGAAATTTATAGCAATAACCACCTATATCAAAAAAGAAGATTTCAAATCAACAATCTAACTCTACACCATGAGAAACTGTAAAAAGAGCAAACTAGGAGTGGAGTTGCTGGGTCATATGGTAGTTCTATGTTTAGTTTTTTAAGGAGCAGTTAATACCATTTCACATTCCCACCAGCAATGGCTAAGGGTTTCAATTTCCCCACAACCTTGTCTACACTTATAATTCTTTGTTTTATGTATTTATTTATTTTTATTTTATCCCTAATGGCAGATGTGAAGTAGCATCTCATTATGGTTTTGAAATGCATTTCTCTGATGGCTAAAGATGTTGAGCATCTTTTCATATGTTTGTTTGCCATTTTAATATCCACTTTTGTGAAATGTCTATTCAGGTCTTTTGCCCATTCTTTGAATGGGTTTTTTTGCCTTTTTCTTGTTAAATTGTGGGATTATACAGTTCCCCAAAAGTTTCTCACAGTCTGTAGTTGTCTCTTCACTTTACTGACAAATACTTTGATCAACAGAGTCTTTAATTTTTGAGATCCTGTTTATCTGTTTAACCTTTTGATGCCCATTCATTTGGTGTCAAGTTCAAAAATCCATTGTTGAAGACTAAGTCTTGAAACAGTGCCCTGGTCTTTTTTTTAAAGAGTTTTATTGTTTTAAATCATACATTTAGATCTTTGACCCATTTTGAGTGAGTTTTTGCGTATGGTGTGAGGTATGAGCCCATCTTTATTATTTTGCTTGTGTAAATGTACTTGCCCAGGCACCATTTACTAAAGACTTTTTTCTCCCAGTTGATGGGATTTAGAACCTTTTTCAAAGATTAATTGGCTGAAGATGTGTGCACTTAATTTAGGGCTCGCAATACTATTCTATTAGTCTATATGTCCATTATTTTACCAGTGACAGACTGTGTTGGTCAATGTAGTTTTGTAATATCTTTGGGCATTGAGAATTGACAGACATCCTTTTTTTTTTTTTTTTTCTGACCCCTCTGGTAGCTGCTTGAAGCCTTGGTTGAGGCCTTTTGCATTTTCATAAACATTTAAGTACTAATTTTTTTCATTTCTATAAAGAAGGTTGTTGAAATTTTGACGAGGTGTCTTAGTTATCTAGTGCTGCTACAACAGAAGTAGCACAAGTGGATGGCTTTAGCAAACAGAAGTTTATTTTCTCACAATTAAGAAAGCAAGAAGTCCTCCTTCCAACAGTTCTGAAGATCTCTGAGCTCCTCCATGGGTGGCCTTTTTCTTTTCTTGGAGGACAATAGATGTAGCTCCTTTGGTCTGGTTCCTGCCATATATAGTTCCAAGAGGCAGACAGTATTCTTTCCTGTTGATCTTTCTCTGTCTCCTTCAGTTTAAACTGATGGTTTTTCTACAGTAATAGTTGGTTAGATCCATCACTGATAGGCTTAATCTCTTTGACAAAAGACTATGTAGCCACATCCTTGATGAAAATTCTAGAACATGTGTACTTAGTTTATATAACAGAATTTTCCAAATTTTTAAGCTTTTTTTCATTTTGCAAAGCTTATTTTTAAGTCCATCTCTTTTCTCTCACATTTTACTACAAGCAGCAAGGAAAATTGATGCAGCCCTTTTAAGATCTTGCTTAGAAACGTCCTTGGTCACATGTCCACGTTCATCACTTACAAGTTCTACTTTCCAACAAATATTTGAACATAATTCAGACAAGTTCTTTGTCACTGCATAAAATGCTTTGCCCTTCCTCCTCTGTCCAATCCTACCTTTGTCATTTCATTTTAAAGCCTAACCAGAAGCATATTTAACTTATACATTTCTAGCAACATTCCATTGTTGGTTCCATACGTATTCTCTAAGACATAGAGACTTTCTCTATAGCTCTCCTCACTTCCTTCTGAGCTCTCACCAGAATTTCCTTTGATGTCCAAATTCTATCAACAGCCTCTTCAAGGCAATCTAGGCTTTTACTTTTAAAATTCCAACCTCTACCCATTACCCAATTCTAAAACCACTTCTATATTTTAGGTATCTGTTAGAGGAGTACCCCACTTCTTGTACCCAATTTTGTCTTAGTTATCTAGTGCTTCTATAATAGAAATACCAAAAGTGAGTGAACTTAACAAACAGAAATTTATTTTCTCACAGTTTAGGAGGCTAGGAGTCTAAATTTAGGGTGCTGGCTTTAGGGGAAGGATTTTTCTATCAGCTTCCACTCCTGGACAATCTTCATGCAGCTTGGGCATCTCCCTTCCTCCATCTCTGCTTCCTAGCTTGCTCATTTAATCTCTTTTATATCTCAAAAGAGATTGACACAAGGTAAACTCTACACTAATCCTGCCTCATTAAAGTAACAAAGACAACCCCTTCCCAAATGGGATTATAACCACAGATATAGAGTTTGCAGTTTACAACACATATCTTTGTATGACACAATTCAATTCAAAACATGAGGATTCCATTGAATTTGTAGATTAGGTAGTATTGACATCTTACCAATATTGTTTCTTCCAGTCCATTAGCATGAAATATCCTTCCATTTATTTAGGCCATCTTTAATTTCTTTTTGTAAGAAATTTTATAGTTTTCTGTGTACAAGTCTTTTGCTTCCTTGGTTAAATTTATTTCCAAGTGTTAATTCTTTTAGATGATGTTGTAAATGGGATTTTTTTCTTAATTTTTTTTCAACTTTATATTTGTTGATATAGAAAAATCTGACTAATTTTTGTGTGTTGACTTTGGGACTTGAGAGCAGCAGTGGTGCCTATAGGGGGATGCAGAGGATGCAGACCGCACTGGGTGACAGTGTCAGAGGGGCTGATGCCAACCTCCCCTTGAGTCATCTGTGGGGTGCATGCATCTCCTCTGTACCTGGCCTGGCACCTGTGCCCACTTGGCAGCACCATGGAACATGTACACACACACACTTCCTCTGCAACTTGGAAAATGAGGATACAACCCAAGAGGGACTAAGACTCCCAATTATAGCCCAAGCAGCCTGGGCCTCTAGAGCTCTGGACTGAGCATTTATACTAGGAGAACACCACCAACCTCCCTGTCGCCCTCTGGGGGCACAGGCTCAGGAGCTTCCAAATGGAAGTAGAAACCCTCAAAGAGAGGAGACCTTGATTTAAGTACTTTAAAAGTCCTCCAAAGTGGAGAAAAACAATCATACTTTAAAAAAAAAAAAAGTGCCCACTACCAACCCGGGTACCAAGGAATAGAGAGGAGAAGGCATATGACCTGAAAGCAGAAACTGCTCAGTCAGATCACATGGCTAGCTCTGTCGCTCTCTCAGTCCAGCTTTCCAAACCCAATCCATTAAAGTATTTCATGTAAAAGTAAAGTTTAACTTTAAAATGAACATAATTTTGAAGTAGTTTTTAAATGTTTTTACTCTAAATGCTATTTTTTTACCAAATTTTCACTTTACCCACATTAAACTATGTAAATGCAAATAGATTTAGGCTTTGCATATGACATTGTAATTTAAAAGTGGAATTTTAATTTTGCTAGCTGTTTATGGCACTATTACATTTAGTGATATATTGAAATTATAATTTATGAGTAAAATTAGTATAAAAATCATTACTAAGAATTCTGTGCCATCTGGTACGGGAGGAGGTCCACGGAGGGGTGACACCGTGAGTTTCCACACTGGGTGACACCAACACTAGTGACACCAGTAGAGGGCAGTGATGCAAACTGACATATATATATATATTATTTATTTATTTATTTATTTTTATACAACGATGTTTATTGCAGCCCTGAAGTCCCCTGAGGTAGCCAATGGATGGAAGCAACCTCTACGCCCATCAGTGGAATAATGGATGAGCAAAATGTGGTATATACTTAGAATGGAATACTCCTCAGTCAGAAAGAGAAACAAAGTCTTGATATACACTATATCATGGCTGAAACTTGTCGACATTATGCTGAGTGAATTAAATCAATCACAAAAGAATAAATATTGTATGATCCCACTTACATAAAATGACAGTAAGGGGCAAATGTATAGAGACGGTAGGAGAGAAGGGGAGAAGAGGATCCATTGTTTGGGAATCAGTGAGATTCTGTAATTAGTGCTGGGAAATTTTGCATCAGGTAAGAGTAATGGTTGCACAACCAATTGATATAATTGCTATCACTAAGTTGTAGATCTAAAAAATTTTGAACTGGCAAATGTTGTATTATATATTTTTTTTTACAAAAAGAGAGAGAGCGAGAGAGAGAAAGCAGCCATTGAGGCTGCTTTTGCACAACCAAACACTTCACAGGATTTTTTTTTTCTTTATTCAGAGATTTAGAATTATAGGGCATTCCTATCAATTGGCCTAATATTGTTTATCAGTACTTCTCTTCTACCTTCTAGTTTGTTGCATAGTGACTTAGCTCTTAAAAACTAGCACAAAAAGTGGTCTCCATTCTTGAGTGTGTATCAGGTTGTCTCCATGAACAACAGTCTTCTTTGCCATGAGAACAGACCTGTATGGTGTCTGGCTACCATCACTGAACATTTTGTTCAAAGATTCTATAGAAAAACCCTGACTGAAAGGAGAAAAATGGGAAAAAGAAATTTCAAATTCTCAGTGGAATCCAGATGTTCTGTAAATACTGAGATTGGATAAGGCCTCAAGTCTATTGCTCTGAGATAATCTTTAAACTTTAAACCAAAACTAGCCCCTGAAGTCTTCTTTGAACCAAAATACAGCTTATCTTAATTAGTAAAGTACATCCGCTTTGAGCATTGTGCTCTTTCAAAGGATAATCTGTAAGATCAAATTGACAGTGCCAGCTTTAAAAGTTGGATGTGAAGTTTAGGGAGCAGTGAGTTTAAGATCAAAGTAGTGGAAAAATTTGAAAAAAGTGTGCAAGAATGTTAACATGACTTGAAAAATGTAACCAATGTCGCTAAATTTTACATGTAGAAATTATTGAACTGGTATATCTTTGGCTGTATATACTTTCACCAAAATAAAAAATAGTAATAATATTTAAAAAGAGAGCAAAATAAACTCAGACATGAGTTAAGAAAGGGAATAATAAAGATCAAAGGAGTAATAAATAGAGACTAGAAGGACAATAGAGAAAATCAACAAATCCAAGGTTTTTTCTTTGAAAAGATCAATATATACTAGAATTGAAAAATCTTTAGCTAGACTGACAAAGAAAAAAAATGAAAGTAAATAATCTAAATAGGAAATGAAATTAGAGACATTACAATAAATCCAGCAGAAATAAAAAGGATCATAACAAAATGCTATGAAAAGTTGCACTCCAACATACTTGAAAACTTAGAGGAAATGGTGGACAAACTTCTAGAAACTTACCTAAAGGAGCACAAAAAGAAGTTGAAAATTTCAACAGAACCATAAGAAGAGAAGAGATTAAATCAGGAATCAAAAACTCCCAAGAAAAAATGTCCTGGACTAGACCACTTCATGGAGAAATTTTACCAAACATACAGAGAAGAATTGGCATTGATTCTACCTCCACTCTTCCAAAACATAGAAGAAAAGTACTCCCTAATTCATTCTGTGAAGTCAGCATTACGTTGATATCAAATTCAGACAAAGACATCATAAGAAAACCACAGACCTATATCCCTCATGAATATAAACAGCCTCAATAGAATACTAGCAAACGGAATGCAACACCAATTAAAATATTTTACACCATGACAAGTGTGATCTAGTCCAAAAATGAAAAGAAGTTTCAACATTAGAAAATCTGTCAATGTAATATACCACATTAATAGGACAAAAGAAAAGAACCACATGATCATCTCAAGAGATGCAGAAAAGGCATTTGAAAGAATCCAACACTCTTTCCTGATAAAAATCCTCAATAAGATAAGAATAGAAAGGAAGTGTCTCAAGGTGATTAAGGGTTTCTATAAAAAAACAATCCAACAGCCAACATTATATCCAATGGAGAAAGACTGAGAGTCTTCTCCTTAAGAATGGGGTTGAGACAAGGGTGCTTGCTATCACCATTTCTAGTCAATATCACACTGGGAGTCCTATCCAGAGCAATAAAGCAAGAAAAATAAACAAAATGTATTCAAATTGGAAAAGAAGAAGTAAAAGTATTTCTATTTGCAGATGAAATTATTCTATATATTAAAAAGCCCAGGAAATCCACAAGAAAACTTCTAAAACCAATAGAATTCAGCAAAGTTGCTGTATAAAGATCAATACACAAAAATCACTTGGGTTTCTATACATCAACAAGGAAAAATCTGAAAGGTAAATCAAGAAAGCAATTCAATTTACAATAGCACCTAAAAGCATAAAATACCTAGGAGTAAACCTAACTAGGGATGTAAAGGACTTTTATAATGAACACTGTAAAACACTGCCTGCAAAAGACTAAAACTGCTCTATATGACTAGAAAGACATTTTGTGCACACAGATTGGAAGATTTAGTATTGTGATAAGATCAATACTAGTCAAAGTGCTCTATAGATTCAAGGCAATCACAATCAAATTTTAAAAAAACAGCATATTTCACAGAAATGGAAAAACTAATTTGCAACTTTGTGTGGAAAGACAAGAGGCCTTGAATTGCCAAAGAAATTTTGAAGAAGAATAAAGTAGGAGTGCTCACACTTCCCAACTTAAAAACAGTTGCAGTAATCAAAACTGCCTGATACTTGTTTAATGATAGAAACATGGATCAATGGAATAGATCTGAGAGCCCAGGAATAAAACCTCTACACTCAACTGATTTTCAACAAGGTTGCTAAGTTAATTCAATGGGGAACCACATATGGTGCTGGGAAATTGGACTTCCAAATGTAGAAAAATTAAATAAGATCTGTGCCTCACACCTTACGTAAAAACTAATTTAAATGGATCAAAGACCAAAATGCAAAGTACAAAACCATAAGGTTACTGGGAAAAAACAGGGGAGAAGTTATATGACCTAGTTTTTTTAAATGATAGATCACCAAATACAGCAACAAATCCATGAGTACCAGATGAAAAAATAGATAACTGGGATGTTGTAAAAAATTAAATACTTACATTCATCAAAGAATTTTATCAGAAGAAAAAAAGACAATTTATACACTAGGAAAAAATCTTTGGGAACCATATACCTGATAAGGGTCTAATACCCAAAATATATATAAAACTGCTACAACTTAACATCAAAAAGGCAATCTAATCAAAAAATGGACAAAGGGCATTAACAAACACTTCACCAAGGAGGATATCCAAGTGATCCACAAACACATGAAAACATGCTCAGCGTCATTAGCCATTAGAGAAATGCAAATCAAAACTGCAACGAGAATGGCAATGATCAAACAACCAGAACATAACAGATGTTGGGAAGGATGTGGGGAGATTGAAAACCTTACCCATTGCTGGTGGGAATGTAAAATGATACAACCTTTGTGGAAAACAGTATGGCAAGTCCTCAAAAATTTAAAAATAGAACTACTATATGATCTAGCAATCCACTCCTAGATATACATTCTGCTGTTAAAATGACGTGTGAAGACCCGGAGATAAGAAACCAAAAGAGAAGAACATATTTGGCATTTCTCAAACTGAGAGGACTTAAGGAAGAATTCAAGCCTCAAGTTGCAATAGTGAAGGATTCTACAGGGTAAATATTAAAGGACACAGAAAACATGAAAAGAAAATGGAAGGAATACATAGAGTCACTTTACGAAAAAGAATTGGTTGACTTTCAGCCATTTCAGTAGGTAGCACATGATCAGGAACCAATGGTACTGAAGGAAGAAGTCCAAGCTGCACTGAACAAAAAAAACCCCAAACCCACTGAAGGCATTGGTAAAAAACAAGTCCCCAGGTATTGACGGAATACCAATTGAGATGTTTCAACAAATGGGTGCAACACTGAAAGTGTTTGCTCGTTTATGCCAAGAAATTTGGAAGACAGCTACCTGGTCAACTGACTGGAAGAGATCCATATTTATGCCCATTCCCAAGAAAGGTGATCCAACTGAATGCAGAAACTATTGAACAATATCAGTAATATCATATGCAAGTAAAATTTTGCTGAAGACCATTCAAAAACAGCTGCAGCAGTGTATCAACAGGGAACTGCCAGAAATTCAAGCTGAATTTGGAAGAGGAGCCAGAGATATCATTGCTGATGTCAGATGGATCCTGGCTGAAAGCAGAGAATACCAGAAAGAAGTTTACCCGTGTTTTATTGCCTATACTAAAGCATTTGACTAAAAAAAAAAAAAAAAAAATTGACTATGAGGATCATAATAAGTTATGTACAACAATGTGAAGAATGGAAATTCTGGAGCACTTAATTGTGCTCATGAAGAACATGTACATGGATCAAGAGGCAGTCCTTCAAACACAGCAAGGGGATACTGCATGGTTTAAAGTCAGGAAAAGTGAGTGTCAGGGTTGTGTGTATTGCATACCATATGTCTATATGTATATACATATATAGTACATAATACATTGGAATTATACTCAACCACAAAGAGAAGTGAAGTCCTGATGCATGCTAAAACATGGATAAACCTCGTAGATACTATACTGAGTAAAATAAGTCAATTCCAAAAGGACAAATACTGTATGGCCTCACTTATATGAGATGTCAAGAATAGTAAATATAAAGAGACCAATGATTACCTGAGGGGGGATAAAGGAGCCCTGGTGGTGAAGTGGGTAAGCATTCAGCTGCTAAGTGAAAGATAGGCAGTGTGAACCCACTAGCTGCTCCACGGGAGAAAGATGTGGCAGTCTGCTTCTCTAAATATTACAACCTTGGAAACCCTATGGGCTCACTATGAATCAGAATCAATCAACTCAATGGCAATGGGGTGGGAAGTGGGAGCAGGGAAATAGAGAGGAAATAATTTTCTGGGAACTAGTGAGTTTATGTGTAAGGTGATGAGAAAATTGGCATCGATAAATGGTAATGGTTACACAACTTGACTAATATAACTACTGTTTTTAAGTCATACAACAGAATAAGAGTGAAATGGCAAATGTTGTGTTACATATAATTTTACAACAGCAACCAAAAAAAAAAAAAAAAGGAGACAGAGAGGATGCAGTTGCTGATACTACTTGGGTAAAACTGAATACCTCAAAGGATTAGTTCTGGTAATTCAAAGGCTGAGGGCCATGGTTTCATGGGTCTGCCTGGCCAATTGGCCTAACATTGTTTTTAGAAATTCTGTTATATCCCCCAGTTTGATGAGTAGTCTCTGGGGTCTTAAAAGCTTGCAAACAGGCATCCAACATACAACACTTGGTCTCTGTCTAGGGCATTAGAGGTAAAAGGAGATTGGGAATCAGAGAAAGAACTGTACTGTAGGTCTAGCTGCCTCCATGAACTACTTCCTCCTTTGACATGAGACTAGAAGACCTAGATGGTGCCCAGCTACCATTTACTGAGCATTTTGATCAAGGACTCAGTAGATATATCCTGATTAAAAGGTGAAAAAATGTGAAACAGGATTTCTCATAGAATGCAGACTTATTAGACTCATTGAGGCTGGAGGAACCACTGAATCTGTTTTCCTGAAAAAAGTTTTGAACGTTGAACTGAAACTACTCCCTGATTTCATCTTCTAATTAAGCAACAGTTTAGCTGAATTAGTAAGAATGTTCACCATGAGAATTGTCCCCTTTAAAGAATTATCTACAGTATATCAACTTGACAAAAGTAACTCTAAAGCATAGTTTATGGGACTGTGAGCCTAAGTCGATGGGAGTGAAACAATATGGGGTTAGTTACCAAGAATGGTGACACAGAGTGAAGAATGTAAGCAATGTCATTTAACTGTATATGTAGAAATGGTTGAATGGGTATATGATCTGCTTTGTATATTTTCACCAAAAACAAAATAAATATTGAAAAAAGAATATCAAATACAATATAATAGACATTATTAAACCCTTCAAAATGAAAGATAAGTCACCTAAAATGTTTGTATTTAAGGAGTAAATTCAATTTTCTTCTACTTTTCCAAGAATAAATTTGAAAATTTCTAATGAATCCTGAAGTATTCTAAAACACAATTGTGGTAGAAAGTGAAAGGAAAAGGAACTAAAAATTACCAAAAACAAACAAACAAAATGAAGCAATCTGACCTGGAAAATCAAGGAATAGTTTCAATTCCTTTCCTCTAGAATTTCAATACTTAAACCATCATTCTGATTTTATAGGAGTATTGTGAGGATTAAATGAAATATCATGTGTTAAAGTACCTATCCCAGTACATAACTGGTGCTCAATAACTGTTAACTTTATTTGAATTATTGTCTTGTTTTTGCAAGAACTTTCAAGATATTGATTGACTCAAGTTGAGGGATCAGTAATTTGCAAGCTAAAGAAAAATAACAGTGAATCTAACATTTGAAGGGCTCTTTTAATGATATAATAAGTAGTCCCTGGGTGGTGCAAGTGGTTTGCTATCAGCTGATAACCTAAAGAGTAACTGTCTGAACATACCCAGTGGTGTGAGGAAAGGCCTGGAGGTCTGCATCTTTAAAGATTATCTCCAAGAAAAATCTACAGAGCAGTTCTACTCTGTAACACTTGGGTTGCCATGAGCTGGAACGGACTAAATGGCAACTGGTTTGGCTTAATGATATAATTAGTTTTTTATGTAATAAGCAAAGGAACCCCCCCCCCCCACCACAACACTCACACACAAACTCTGATCAGGGAAATTAAAAGATGATAACTGTTTTTTAACATGACTAAGCAGACTTGACGGACAGGGATAAGTGACGGCATGCATACATGTGTGAAAAGGAGGGATGGTTAACAGGGCCTCACAAATCTCAAACACCTTGTTTTCTTCCAGAATTTTCTTTTGGCCATGTGCTCCTGATCAGCTTTGTCTACTCAATTTCATGATTTGTATGTGATTATAAACCTCTTGGTATGCTCAGCTGGCTAACTCTGTCTCTCTCTCTCTCTCTCTTTTTTTTTAATGGCAGTTCACACAAATAGCAATAGCCTTATCTGATGCCTGCAGCTTTCTTTATGTCATCAGGTAATAAGTTACCTTTATCCTTTCAGAATAAATTGAATTCTATTCTTTTAAACATGGATTTGAACAGTCTGGTACTTTAGCTTTTTTTCTGTTATGTTATAGAATATTATTAAGTTCAAAGTGCTACACTGTGGGAAGAGTGCAATATAAAAATCTGTAGTTATCGTGGAATCTAAGATTTGTCTCCATGGACACTGAGCCAAACTAATGCCCAGGGTTTCACAGCCTAACATTGACACTGAGGACTGAGGACCGAGGACCCATGTGGTTTTTATTTAAAATGAAGTGACACTAAATTAAGCAAACATTGTGTAAGTTACATAAAGACATAACATGGCATTTTCTTTAAAGGAACATATTGTAAAAAGGTTATTAAATTTCTAAGAATTTCTCAAAGCAGTACAGATGATTACTTTCTCCAATCTTATTGTTTATAGGATAGTAATTTTGATGGCTGTGCTAGCAAAACGGAGCTCTGGTGGCACAGTGGTTAACACACTCGGTGGTTGGAACCCCCCAGCCGCTCCTTGGGAGGTAGATGTGGCAGTCTGCTTACTTAAAAATTTACAGCCTTGGAAACCCTATGGGGCAGCTCTATTCTGTCCTTTAGGGTCTCTAGGAGTTGGAATGGACTTGACTGCAGTGGGTTTGGTTTGGTTTTGGTACTAGCTAATGAATGTGAACAATATGATATGATGATATGTTACATATTTATTAATCTAGAGTAAAATTAAAAGTCTATATAATAAGTACACCTGCTAACTTTAAAAATTCCTGGTGGTACAAATACTGAATGGGCTCACCTTCTAAATGACAGGCTGGAGGTTCAAGTCCACCCAGAGGTACCTCAGAAGAAAGACCTGGAAATCTACTTCTAAAACATCAGTCATTGACAACCTCTGGAGCACAGTTCTACTGTTGACGCACATGGGGTCACCAGGAGTCAAAGTCGACTTGATGGCAGCTGGTTTTTTAACTGATTTCGAAATAGTAAAAACTCTGTAACTATATTTTTCTCTAAATTTAAAAATAAAAGACAAAATGCTGGTTCAAGTGAAAAAACTCAACCAGCTGACTCAACTAAAAATATACAAAAAGTGCTATATTAAGACAATTTTTTTTTGAGGTGCTACTTGAGCAGTGAAAACATAGCTTTCCCATGTGGGTTATTGTGAGGATTCTTACTGCAAATTCCTGTGTTCTGGGAAGAAAGACATCGTTAATTAATGTATGAATCTGCCTCGCTTTTCATCTCACGCACTCACCTCAGTACTCCATTCATTCTGGAGAAAAGCAAGTAGGCTCGGTTATATGCAACATAGATAGAGTTTTACTCCATCAGTGGTTTATTGACCTTATTTTTCTCAGAATTGCAGGCAAGTAACTCTTAACCTACTAATGACATAACATAATCATTACCCCAACTGCTAATTAAATAAATACATGGTACTATAGCAGCCATGCTTAACCTCAAATGGAATATGATAATGTATAAAGAGTCCTGTGTGACACCTATTGTATAATAAAAGTGCAATAACTCTTACTCAGATGCAACATGGCAACTAGGAATACTTTAAAAATAATTCTAATGAATTAATAAAGCTTTATGAAGCCAAATAAACTATATTTTAACACTCACTTGTAGTCGTAGCACCCTCTTTTATATTTCCCCACTATATTATGTTGATTATTTCTGATATGGCCTTAGTTTCTCTGTATTATTAACTCAAGTCAAGGGTTCTGAATCATATTGGACGTCTCTGTAAATATTGGGTAAACTTTTTCATTAGGCTCTTTGAGTAAGTCACTGTTCTACCTATCCTAGGAGTTGTTTCTGTTTCGCCCAAATAAACAATGTGCCACATTGATGGTACACGGACACTGCCTAAGAAAGCACTAAACCCTTTTAATCTGAAAACAAACCGTTTGGACTCTGCTTACTGTTAAATGGAAACAACAATAATTATCGATGTTTATGTCAGAGTTTCAGTCAAGACTTGAAACAGAAGTAATCAAATGTGACAATATAAAATGAAACTCTGTTGTCTTGCTATTTTCAGAGTTAGTAGCTGAGGCACATATTGGAAAACTGTGTGTTGTAGAACTGGAGGACATATTTAGAAAGGAATTTCCAGCTAAAGCTCCAGAAATGATCTGTTGCTTTGTTTAAAGCCTATTACAAAGTTCAACAGCCTTACAAAAAAACTCATTTTTTAAATGGAGCAAAAGTAGCTTTTAATGTTTAGCAAGATAAGTATTAATCTGTGGGTTGGTATTAACGTTAATTATTAAGGAACTTAAAGATGCAACCAATAGAATCTTTTTTTTAAACCAAATTCTCTACTCAATTTCTTATGTCTTATGGACATCTTGTAATGAAGCTGCATGAATTCTCCATAAAATATAAAGCCATTGAACTATTTCCTGTGTTCTACTTCTCTTCTAAGGAGCTCTGGTGGCGCAATGGTTAACCAAGTGGCTGCTAACCACATGGTCAGCAGTTCGAACACACCCAGAGGCTTCGCAGGAGAAAAGACACGACTGTTTGCTCCTGTAAAGATTATAGACTTGGAAACCCTATGGGGCAGTCCTACTGTGTCTTATAGTTTTGCTATGAGTCAGACTTGACTCAATGGCAACAACAACACTTTTCTTCTGACAATTATGAGGAACAAAAACACATAATATTACTTCCATCCTTTATGTCAGTTCTTTCAGTTATTGAATACATAAAAATATCAACATTCTTTTTATTTGGACTAAAAATTAAATATTTAGTCTAAAATTATGTCCTATATATGTGTGTATATATATACATGGAAAACCTAGTGGCATGGTGGTTAAGAGCCATAGCCGCCAACCAAAAGGTCGGCAGTATGAATTCTCCAGGTGCTCCTTGGAAACTCTGGGGCAGTTCTACTCTGTCCTGTAGGGCCTCTGTGAGTCAGAATCAACTCAATGGCAGCAGGTTTTTGTTTTTTTTTAATCTATATATGTATATAACTAAACATTTGACATTTCGACCATTTTTCTGTGTACAATTAAGTCTCATTACTTACATTCACTATGTTATACAACCATCACCGTTTCTAAATGTTTTCATCATCCTTAACAGAAACTCAGTACCCCTTAAGCAATAATTCCCTAATTTCCCTTCCACCTATCCCTGTTAACCACTAAGAAACTTTGATCTCTAAGCATTTCCCTGAAGGAGCCCTGGTGGTCCAGTGGTTAAAGCACTCAGCTTCTAACTAAAAGGATGATGGTTCTAGCCCACCAGCCACTTCTCTGGAGAATGATGGGGCAGTCTGCTCCTGTAAATATCACAGCCTTGGGAACCCTATGGGGCAGTTCTACTCTGTCCTGTAGGGTCCCTAGGAGTCAGGATAGGCTTCCTATACTATATACTTCATATAAGTGGGAGCATACAATATATGTCCTTTTGTCTGTGAATTATTTCATTCAGGGTAATGTTTTCAAGATTCATCCATACCATAGCATGTATCAATACTTAATTTTTTTATGGTTGAATAATATTCCATGGTGTGGATATATTACCCTTTGCTTATCCTTTCATTTGTTGATGGACACTCAGGTTGTTTCCTCATTTTGGCTATTGTGAAAAACACTTCAGAAAATATCGATGTAGAAGTACATGTTTGAGTGTTTTCTTTCAAATATTTTGGGTACTTAACTAAACATGGAATTGCTGGGCCATATGTAATTCAGTATTTAACTTATTGGAGAGCCAGTATGCTATTTTCCATAGCAGCTGGACCGTTTTACATTGTTCTACATTTTTTCTCTGGTATTAAAACATCTTCTGACAGGTAGACTTAAAATTTTACATTTTTAGAGTAAAATCTTAATAAAATAGAACATCAACTTTAAAAAAAAACTGCTTCCCTTTCTACTGCCATCTGCTTTGCTGTTGTAAAATCAGACGTCAATCCATTTTTTTTTTCTTTTGTAAATGACTTTAAACAAAAATCAGAAAGCTTTTTAAGATCTCTTTATTCTTACTGTTTAAGATTTCATGAGAATTTTCTGATTTTGTTTTACTTTTCGTTTGATAGTTCAGTATAACCTTCAACTTAAATACATGTCCTTCGTCTCTATTTTTTTATTTCTTTAATACGTTTCGTCCCAATATTTTTTGTTCTTACTCCTAGAATGTTCTATTAACTTATTATTTTAGAACATTGTCATGATCCTTACGTGTCCATATTAACAAGTTGGTAAGCTTCTAAACAAACTTTTTTAAAATTTAGTTTCAGATTCTCTTTTGATTTTGAAATATATATATGTATATATATTTAATACAAGTTGATGTTTTAGATATATATGTATGTGTGTATATATTTGTATATATACACATATAGGCAATAATGATAATATTTAACATGCGTTTTTATATACATGGTCATTGGTGATGCAGTATTGAATATTCTTATATGTGCTCCATCTCATGGAGGGTCTTCCTCTTTTCTGCTGGCCCTATAATTTACCAAGCATGATGTCCATCTTCAGGGACTAATCCTTCCTGACAACACGTCCAAAGCATGTAAGACACAGTCCTGCCATCATTGCTTCTAAGGAGCATTCTGGTTGTACTTCTTCCAAGACAGATTTGTTTGTTCTTTTGGCAATCCATGTGTAGTCAATATTCTTTTCCAACACCACAATTCAAAGGTGTCAATTCTTCTTCGGTCTCCCTTATTCATTGTCCAGCTTTCTCATGAATATGAGGGGATTGAAAACACCATGGCTTGGGTCAGGAGCACCTTTGTCTTCAAGGAGACATCTTTGCTTTTCAAAACTTTATAGAGGTCTTTTGCAGCAGATTTGCCAAGTGCAATGTGTCTCTTGATTTCTTGACTGCTGCTTCCATGGGTGTTGATCATGAATCCAAGTAAAATGAAATCCTTCACAACTTTAAACTTTTCTCTCTTTATCATGATGTTGCTTATTGGTCCAGTTGTAAGAATTTTTGTATTCTTTATGTTGAGATGTAAACCATACTGAAGGCTGTGGTCTTTGATCTTCATTAGTAAGTGCTTCAAGTACTCTTCACTTTCAGCAAGCAAGGTTGTGTCATCTGCATAATGCAGGTTGTTAATGAGTCTTCCTCCAATCCTGATGCCCAGTTCTTCTTTATATAGTCCAGCTTCTTGGACTATTTGCTCAGCATACAGATTTAATAGGTATGGTGAAGGGATACAACCCTCACACACACCTTTGCTAAGTTTCAACCATGCAGTATCCCCTTGTCTGTCTGAACGAGTGCTTCTGGATCTACATACAAGTTCCTCATGAGCACAATTAACTGTTCTGGAATTCCCATTCTTCACAATGTTATCCATAATTTATTATTGTCCACACAGTCGAATGCCTTTGCATAGTCAATAAAACATAGGTAAACATCTTTCTGATATTCTCTGCTTTCAGCCAGGATCCATCTGACATCAGCAATGATATCCCTGGTTCCACATCCTCTTCTGAATCTGGCCTGAATTTTTGTCAGTTCCCTGTCAATATACTGCTGCAGCTGCTTTTGAATGATCTTCAGCAAAATTTTGCTTGCGTGTGATAGTAATGATATTTTTTGTTAATTCCCTCATTCGGTTGGATCAACTTTCTTGGGAATAGACATAAATATGGATCTCTTCCAGTCAGTTGGCCAGGTAGCTGTCTTCCAAATTTCTTGCCATAGATGAGTGAGTGCTTCCAGTGCTGCATCCGTTTGTTGAAACATCTCAATTGATATTCCATCAATTCCTGGAGCCTTGTTTTTCACCATTGCCTTCAGTGTAGCTCTGACTTCTTCCTTCAATACCATTGTTTCCTGATCATATGCTACCTCTTGGAAGGGCTGAAAGTGTACCAGTTCTTTTTGGTTTAATGACTGTGTATTCCTTCCATCTTCTTTTGATGCTTCCTGTGTCACTTAATATTTTCCCCCTGAAATCCTTCACTATTACAACTCAAGGCTTGAATTTTTTCTTCAATTCTTTCAGCTTGAGAAATGCCAAATGTGTTCTTCCCTTTTGGTTTTCTATCTCCAGTTCTTTGGAGACGTCATTGTGATACTTTACTTTGTCTTCTCGAGCCACCTTTTGAAATCTTCTGTTCATTTTTTTCCTTCATCATTTCTTCCTTTTGCTTTAGCTGCTCCATGTTCAAGAGCAAGTTTGAGAGTCTCTTCTGACACCCATTTTGATCCTTACTTTCTTCCCTCTGTTTTTAATGACCTCTTGTTTTTTTCATGTATGATGTCCTTGATGACATTCCACAACTCATCTGGTCGTCAGTCATTAGTGTTCAATACTAATTTGTATTCAGCAAATTTTTCACTCTTGTGTTAAAATTAAGACAATAAATACCTAAGGAAATATCTCAGAAATATTTTTAATTAATTAAGATTCTTGAGAGGCGGGGCCAAGACAGCTGACTAGGCAGAAGCTTCTGCTGAACCCACTTACAACAAAGACCTGAAAAAAAAGTGAATCGATTACATACGTGACAGTCTATAAACGCTGACCATCAAACACAGAACTAAGGGATTGACCTGAGTGACAGGGGAGCCAGAGGCCGTGCAGAAGCAATGCCTAGTTGTGGAGCCTGGCATGCAGCTCCTGAGCCCTGATCCCTTGGTGCTGTGTTTTGGTGTGAATAAGATGGGGCTGATGGTGGATTCCTGAGACAAGGCAAGCATGGGATGAAGCCCTAACCCCCCTGAGGCAATCTCGGTGGGGACCCAGCCAGCACACACAGGTTACATGCTCCTCTGGAATCTCAGATAAAACAGCCCTTCCCACACAAGAAATGTGATTTTTCATGCTTCTCTCTCCTATCTATCTGATTCCTCCCCTGCCTGTTCTAGCCTGCTTCACTAACATTTGAATTCCCTGGGCCAGGATATAGAAGTGCGCTGCATTTTTCTAACCCATTCTCCTGGCCTGGGAAAATCAGCAATTAACAATCAAGAGAAAAATCTTTTCCTGACTTCCCCAAACTGGAAGATCAGAACAGAAGCAGTTCCAGTCCAGGCATAAGAGATCCACAGTCTTTGGCTTTCACCCCTACATGAAACCAGATGGCTATTATAATGCAAACGCAATTCTGTTAGAGGTCTGACTGTAATTGTTTCAGCAGAGTGGAGGAGAGGCAGGTTTTGGAGGTCTGATACTGCTCTACCTATTAAACAGAGCCCTCACCTACCCACAGCAGGGAACTGAGGGCTGAGGCTCCATGCACACCACCTGGCCACCTACGAAAGGGGTCTGAGGATAGTGGTACCTACCAATCTTTACGGGTACAAGTATTGGGTCCCTAACATACAGCTGCAGAGGCCATCCACCAGAGCACTTTAAAGAACAGAGATGCTCATTCCTCACTGGTACTTGGGGGAAGACTGTCGGCACCCTGCCCCCCTCAGAGTATGACCCCCTGCCAGTACCAGAAACCGGTGTATACAACCATCACCACTACTCCTCCAGACAGTAGGTGAGAGCTACACTACACATTAGGTGATCGACTATCAGGACACCTGAACTGAGTCTATTCAAGAATAGTGAATAGACTCATAGGCTCATATGCCTGGTAACAGGTCTAACCATCTGGTAACAGGACATAAGTGCTTCAAAGGCTCCAGCAATCAAGTTAGCACACTCTAGTGGCCCATCTGAGTAAATTGAAACAAAACAAAACAAGAAGATAAGACTCAGTGCGCAAATATAGAATAAATTATTACTATAACTTATAAATGCTTTGGAGACAGCAGTCGATATCAAATCACGTAAAGAAACAGACCATGATTGCTTCTACAACCCCCAAAACAGAGAATCAAGATCTCTCCTGGATGAAGGTATATTCCTGAAATTGCCAGATGTAGAATACAAAAGACTAATATACAGAATGCTGCAAGACATCAGGGACAACATCAGAAACGAAATAAGGCAATGTACAGAAAAAAACAAAAAACACACAGGTAAAGCAGTTGAAGAAATTAAAAAGATTATTCAAGAATATAATGAAAAATGTATGCAAGAATCCATAGAGAGATAGCATTCAGAAATTCAAAAGATTAACAATAAAATTACAGAACTAGACAACTCAATAGGAAGTCAAAGGAGCAGAATTGAGGAATGGGAATGTGGAATTGGGGAGATGGAGGATAAGGCAATTGGCACCAATATGTTTGAAGAAAAATCAGATAAAAGAACTAAAAAAAAAATGCAGAAACCCTAAGAATCATGGGGGACTCTATCAAGAAGAATAACTTTGGTGTGATTGGAATTCCAGGACAGGGAGGAATAATATAAAATACAGAAAGAATTGTTGAAGATCTGTTGGCAGAAAACTTCCCTGAAGTCGTGAAAGATGAAAGGATATCTACCCAATATGTTCATCAAACCCCGTACAAGGTAGATCCCAAAAGAAAATCACCAAGACATATCATCAAACTTGCCAAAACCAAAGATAAAGAGAAAATTTCAAAAGCAGCAAGGGATAAATAAAAAGTCACCAACAAAGGAGAATCAATAAGAATAAGTTCAGACTACTCAGCAGAAATCATGCAGGCAAGAAGGCAATGGGACAACATATATAGAGCACTGAAGGAGAAAAATTGCCAGCCAAGAAATATTTATCCAGCAAAACTCTCCCTCAAATATGAGGGTGAAACTAAGTCATTTACAGATAAACACAAGCTTACAGAATTTGCAAAAACGAAACCAAAGCTACAAGAATTACTAAAGGAAATTCTTTGGTCAGAAAGTCAATAATATCAGATATCAACACAACACAAGGACACAGGACAGAACATCCTCATATCAACTCAGATAGGGAAATCACAAAAATAAACTAAGATTAATAAAAAAAAATGCTTAAAACCAGGAATCATTGACGTCATTACGTAAAAGTTGACAATAATCAATAAAGAGGGACTAAATACAGGAAGTATAGATGTTCCATATGCAGAGGAAATCAAGGTGATATAGGCAGATACGAGTTAGAAAAATAGGGGTAAATATTAAGGTAACCATAAGGAGGACTAACAATCCCATACTTCAAAATAAAAACCAACATAAACATAAGACTCAGAAAAAACAAAGTCAACTACAATGAAGAAGGGGAACACACAATTTACAAAAAAAACTTCTCAGCACAAAAAGTAAGTGGAAAAATGAAATTGTCAACAACACAAAAAAAAATCAAAATGATAGCACTAAACTCACAGCAAAAATGTGTATAATTACGCTGAATGTCAATGGACTAAATGCACCAATAAAGAGACAGAGAGTTGCAGATTAGATTAAAAAAAAAAAAAAACATAATCCAGCTATATGCTGCCTACAAGAGACACACCTTAGAATTAGAGACACAAACAAACTAAAACTCAAAGAATGAAAAAAAATATATCAAGCACAAAACAATCTAAAAAGAACAGGAGTGGCAATATTAATTTCTGACAAAACAGACTTAAAGTTAAATCCACCACAAAGGATAAAGAAGGATACTATATAATAACGAATGGGACAATTTACCAGGAAGACATAACCATATTCAATATTTATGCACCCAATGACAGTGCTGCAAGATACATAAAAAAAAGCTCTAACAGCATTGAAAAGTGAGATAGACACCGCCACAAAAATAGTAGGAAACTTCAACACACCGCTTTTGGTAAAGGACTGGACATCCAGAAAGAAGCTCAACAAAGACACGGAAGATCTAAATGCCACTATGAACCAACCTGACCTCATGGATATATACAGAACACTTCACCCAACAGCAACAAGTACAGTTTCTTTTCTAGTGCACATGGAACATTCTCTAGAATAGACCATATGTTAGGTCATAAAGCAAGCCTTTGCAGAATCCAAAACATCAAAATATTACAAAGCATCTTCTCAGACCATAAGGCCATAAATGTAGAAATCAATAACAGAAAAACCAGGGAAAGGAAATCAGATACTTGGAAACTGAACAATACCCTGCTCAAAAAAGACTAGGTTATAGAAGACATTAAGGAAGGAATAAGGAAATTCATAGAATCCAATGAGAACAATTCCTATCAGAACCTTTGGGACACAGTGAAAGCAGTGCTCAGAGGTCAATTTATATCAATTAACGCACACATATAAGAAGAAGAAAGGGCCAAAATCAAAGAACTGTCCCTACAACTAGAACAGATAGAAAGAGAGAAAGAAAAGAAACCATCAGGCACCAGAAGAAAACAAATAATAAAAATTAGAGCAGAATTAAATGAATTAGAGAACAGAAAAACATTTGAAAGAGTTAACAAGACTGGTTCTTTGAAAAACTTAAAAAAAAATTGATAAACCACTGGTCAGACTGACTGAAGAAAAACAGAAAAAGAAACAAATAATCCAAATAAGATGTGAGATGGGCTATATCACAACAGACCCAACTGAAATTAAAAGAATCACATCAGATCACTATGAAAAATTGTACTCTAACAAATTTGAAAACCCAGAAGAAATGAATGAATTCCAGAAACACACTACCTACCTAAACTAACACGAACAGAAGTAGAACAATTAAATAGACCCATAACAAAAAAAAGAGATTGAAAAGGTAACCAAAACCCTCCCCCCCCCCCCAAAAAAAAGCACTGGCCCTGATGGCTTCACTGTAGAGTTCTACCAAACTTTCAGAGAAGAGGTAACACCACTACTACTACTAAAGGTATTTCAAACCATAGAAAAGGACGGAACACTCCCTAACTCATTCTATAAAGCCAGCATATCCCTCATACCAAAACCAGCTAAAGACAGCACAAAAAAAGGAAATTACAGACCTATATCCCTCATGAACATAGATGTAAAAATCCTTAACAAAATTCTAGCCAATAGAATTCAACAACATATCAAAAAAATAATTCTCCATGACCAACTGGGATTTATACCAGGTATGCAGGGATGGTTCTACATTAGAAAAACAATGTAGAAATATAATCCACCACATAAATAAAACAAAAGACGAGAACCACATGATTTTATCAACTGATGCAGAAAAGGCATTTGACAAAGTCCAGTATGCATTCATGATAAAAACTCTTAGCAAAATAGGAGTAGAAAGGAAGTTCCTCACCATAATAAACAGCATTCATACTAAGCCAACAGCCACGATCATCCTAAATGGAGAGATTCTAAAGGATTCACCTTGAGAACAGGAACCAGACAAGGATGCCTTTTATCACCACTCTTATTCAACATTGTGCTGGAGGTCCCAGCCAGAGCAATTAGGCTAGATAAAGAAATGAAGGGCATCTGGATTGGCAAGGAAGAAGTAAAAGTATCTCTTTGCAGATGTCATAATTTTATACACAGAAAACCTAAAGAATCCTCAAAAAAACTACTGAAACTGATAGAAGAGTTCAGCAGAGTATCAGGATACAAGATAAACATACAAAAATCAGTTGGATTCCTCTACACCAACAAAAAGAACATTAAAGAGGAAATCACCAAATCAATACCAGTTACAGTAGCCCCCAAGAAGATAAAATACTCAGAAATAACTCTTACCAGAGATGTAAAAGACCTATACAAAGAAAACTACAAGGCACTCCTGCAAGAAACCAAAGGAGACCTACATAAGAAGAAAAACATACCTTGCTCATGGATAGGAAGACTGAACATTGTAAAAAACGTCTATTCTACCAAAAGCCATCTATAGATACAATGCAATTCTGATCCAAATTCCAATGATATTTTTTAATGAGATGGAGAAACAAATCACCAACTTCATATGGAAGGGAAAGAGGCCCCAGATAAGTAAAGCATTACTGAAAAAGAAGAACAAAGTGGGAGGCCTCACTCTACCTATTTTAGAACCTATTATACCACCACAGTAGTCAAAACAGCCTGGTACTGGTACAACAACAAATACATAGACCAATGGAACAGAATTGAGAATCCAGACAGAAATCCATCCGCATATGAGCAGTTGATTTTTGACAAAGGCTCAAATCAGTTAACTGAGGAAAAACAGTCTGTTTAACAATTGGTGCTGGCATAACCAGATATCCATCTGTAAAAAAAAAAAAAAAGAAACAAGTACCATACCTCACATCATGCACAAAAACTAACTCAAAATAGATCAAAGACCTAAACGTAAAGTCTAAAACGATAAAGATCATGGAAGAAAAAATAGGAACAACTTTAGGAGCCCTAATACATGGCATAAACAGAACACAAAACGTTACTAAAACTGCTGAAGAGAAACCAGACAACTGGGAGCCCCTAAAAATCAAACACCTATGCTCATCCAAAGACTTCACCAAAAGAGTAAAAAGACTACCTACAGACTGGGAAAAAATTTTTAGCTATGACATTTCTGATCAGGACCTGATCTCTAAAATCTACATGATTCTGCTAAAACTCAACCTCATAATGACAAATAACCCAATCAAAAAATGGGCAAAGGATAGGAACAGACACTTCACTAAAGAAGACTTTCAGGTCTCTAACAGATACATGAGGAAATGCTCATGATCATTAGCCATTCACCCAGTGCAAAGCAAAACTACAGTAAGATTCTGTCTCACTCCAACAAGGCTGACATCAATCCAAAAAACACATACTAATAAATGTTGGAGAGGTTGTGGAGAGACTGGAACATTTATACAATGCTGGAGGGAATGTAAAATAGTACAAACACTTTGAAAATCGATTTGGCACTTCCTTAAAAAGCTAGAAATAGAACTACCATACTATCCAGCAATCCCACTCCTTGGAATATATCTTAGGGAAATAAGAGCCTTTACATGAACATACATACACACACCCATGTTCATTGCAGCCCTGTTTACTATAGCAAAAAGTTGGAAGCAACCAAGGTGCCCATCAACGGATGAATGGATAAATAAATTATGGTATATTTACACAATGGAATACTACCCATAGATAAAGAACAATGTTGAATCCATGAAACATTTCATAACATGGGGAAATCTGGAAGACATTATGCTGAGTGAAATTAGTCAATTGCAAAAGGACAAATATTGTATAAAATCACTCTTATAAGAACTGGAGAAACAGTTTAAACAGATAAGAAAATATTCTTTGATGGTTACGAGATGGGGGAGAGAGGGAGGGAAGGAGAGTGGTATTCACTATTAGATAGTAGATGAGTTCTATTTTAGATGAAGGGAAAGACAATACAAATGGTCTAAACCAAAAGCAAAGAAGTTTCCTGGATAAACTGAATACTTCAAAGGCCAGGGTAGCAGGGGCGGAGGTTTGAGGGCCATGGTTTCAGGGGACGTCTAAGTCAGTTGGCATGATAAAACGTATTACGAAAAGATTCTGCATCCCACTTTGGAGAGTGGCTTCTCTGGGGTCTTAAAAGTCAGCAAACAGCCATCTAAGATGCATCAATTGGTCTCAACCCACCTGAAACAAGGAAAAATGAAGAACACCAGAGACACAAGATAATTATGAGCCTAAGAGAGAGAAAGGACCACGTAAATCAGAGACATCAGTCTGAGACCAGAAGAGCTAGATGGTGCCTGGCTGCGACTGATGACTGCCCCGACAACGGAATGCAACAGAGAAATGCTGAGGAAGCAGGACGGCAGTGGGATGCAGACCCCAAATTCTCGTAAAAAGACCAGACTTAATGGTCAGACTGGGACTGGAGGGACCCCAGAGGCCATGGTCCCCAGACCTTCTGTTAGCCCAAGACAGGAGTCATTCCCAAAGCTAACTCTTCAGATAGGGATTGGACTGAAATAGGGGATGGAAAATGATACTGGTGAAGAATGAGCTTCTTGGATCAAGTGGACACATGAGACTATGTTGGCATCTCCTGTCTAGAGGGAAGGTGAGAGGGCAGAGGGGGCCAGAAGCTGCCCGAATGAACACGAGGAGAGAGAGTGGAGGGAAGGACTGTGTGTGCTATCTCATTAGAGGGAGAGCAATTAGGAGTGTATAGCAAGGTGCATGTAAATTTTTGTATGAGAGACTGACCTGATTTGTAAACTTTCATTTAAAGCACAATAAAGATTAATTAAAAAAAAAAAAAAAAGTGGAGGAATTCAAGGATAATATAGGAGATAAAATTGAGCAAGTATAGCAATGCATTTGTTACGAAGTAAACTTGTAAGAGTTGCCAGGGATGGTGCTTACTTTTCTAGATTGTTCAGCTGAATGGGTGATACAGCCATTCAAAGACAGGCAACACTGACTATGCATGGGAGAAAGATCATGAGTTCAGTTTTGTACATGTTGCATTTCAACTTTTGAGGCATTAAATATTAATATTTAAAAAAAGAGAGAGAGAGAGAATGCTGTGGTGGGGAAAAACCCTGGGACTGTTTTATTCTTTGGTATCAAATCTCAAAAAAAGTTAAGGGAAGAAGTTGCAGACTAATTACTAACAAACCTTGGGGATTATTTCTTGATTTTAATCACCTCTGCTATTGCTATCCCCCGTTACCAGAGGAAGCATGAGTCCGCATTGGACATAGCACCATGATTTGTTCCAGGGAGGTTATGAAGGTTTATATATATATGCATTTTTTCCTCATTAGGTGAACAAATAAAGCATTTCTTCTTTTTTTTTTTATTTTGATTTCGGTGACAAAATATTCCCAGCCTTTGGATTCAGAACCGGGATACCTCCGGCGTACATGGTCTCTCATGACTTTGCAATCAACTTTAATGAAGACAACCAGGAGTGTGCAGGAGTTCAAGGAGCTGTGGAAACCTGTCAGAGCTGCTTTCCTAAGCTACAACTCTACGGGCCCGCCAACATCACCCCCATCATTCAGAAGGTCGCCAAGTCAGCATCAGAGGAGACTAACACCAAGAAGACTTCTCAATACTTCATCCTGCTAATCCTGACAGATGGTATCATCACAGACATGGCCGACACCCTGGAGGCCATCGTTCATGTCTCCCACCTCCCCATGTCGGTCATCATCTTGGGAGTCGGGAACACCGACTTCAGTGACATGTAGATACTGGATGGTGACCACGGGATCCTGAGGTCGCCCAAGGGAGAGCCTGTCCTTCGAGACAACGTCCAGTTCGTGCCCTTGAGAAATTTCAAACACGCCATCTCCTGCTTCCCTGGCAAAGAGTGTGTTGGCCGAAGTCCCCAACCAAGTCGTGGACTTACAGTGGCAAAAGGATTAAACCAAAATGTTCATCGGAAGTGTACAAGTCTTCCAGGACACTAGAACATGAACTTCACACACTTCTACAGCGTTCTGAAATACTCTTCCGTAAAATACTTACTACTTCTACTACTCCCATACTTAAACAAGCAACACATACCCAAAACCAAACCCACTGCGGTCGAGTCGATTCCGACTCATAGCGACCCTATAGGACAGAGTAGAACTGCCCCACAGAGTTTCCAAGGAGCGCTTGGCGGATTCGAACTGCCGACCTCTTAGTTAGCAGCTGTACCATTTAACCACTATGCCACTAGGGTTTCCAAGCAACACATACACATTGAAAAATAGCACGTTTTAGTGATTTTTTTTTAATGATGTTTTTGCATGTGCAGCGCTGAGGCCTGGGTCTGTTAAGCCGTTGTATTGTTAAAGACGTTCTACACAGAAACACAAATAACAATAACCTACTCTCTACAGTACAGCATGTTGCCTTGTAATAAAATGGTTATCAGTAAAAAAAAAAAAAAAAAAAAATTCTTGTGGTGTATTTTACTTTGAAATTATAAAAACATAACTATAATTTCCTATTATTTAGTTGGAGTCCCAGTGGCACAGTAGTTAAGAGTTTGGCTGCTAACCAAAAGACTGGCAGTTTGAATCCACCCCTCACTCCTTGGAAGCCCTATGAGTCAGTTCTACTCTGTCCTACAGGGTTGCTGTGAGTTGGAATTGAGTTTACATATGGATTTTTATATCAATTCAGGCTTTAGGCTTGATTCTATTTTATGCAGTCTATTTTTCAAGCTTTCTTTAAATATGTATACATGTATATAAACCAAAAAACCAAACCCATTGCCCTCAAGTCAATTCCGACTCATAGTGACCCTACAGGACAGAGTAGAACTCCACCATAGGGTTTCCAAGGAGCGCCTGGCAGATTCGAAGTGCCAACCTCATTGGTTAGCAGCTGTAGCACTTAACCACTACACCACCAGGGTTTCCTCTCTCTCTCTCTCTATATATATACTGCTTATTACATTCAAAGAATCATTCATGAAGGTGGCTGCCTCAAGTTTTTTTTTTTTTTTTTAGAAATGTGTAGACTAAATTGAATAAAATAAAAAAAAAAAAACAGACATTTTAAAAGTAACTACATGTTTGGGCTTTTATTTTATTTTTGTTGTTATTTTTATTACATGTGCTTTTTTTAATTTTCTTTGCATAAGAAAATATTGTATTTTTGAAGCTCCCTTGTAAACATCCTCAAATTTCTACTTTACCAGTACTTTCACATGTAACTAACTTCAATTTAAAAAAAGTCTTCATAAATCACCATATGCAATCTCCGCTTCTGCCACAGTGAAGGTAGGAGAAACACAAAAACATGCATGCCCAATAACAACACCACGTTTGCATCAACTTAAACTTCAAACCTAGTCAACTGAGAAAGTATAATTCTGCTAAGTTCATGCCCTGTATCTCTTACATATTTTAGGCTTGTGCTGTCCAATTCCAGAAATAAAAGTATGAGTGAACGATTTCAGCAATGTAGAATTCAGTGTGAGGCAGAGGGTGAGAAACAACTTCACAACAGCTCTTCCTAGTATTGATTTTTCACAGAATACTATCATTTCTTTTTGTGGATTTCCAGAAGGCCTTACGTGGGAATTATTTTTAAAAGAGTGTGCAAGTAGCTTACTAAAGCAAAATATAGTTAATTTGTAGAAGGTCCATTATTTTGGTTCATTGCTCCTCATTCTACCAAATATTATATTGAGAGAATTTAAAATTAAGTGAAAGAGTGGACACACAAAAATATAAATTTATTTTTCTCTTTTCCATAGTTTTTAAGGCTAACCAACAAATCTACCAGTGATTTACACATGGAATATATTGAAAAAAGTAAATAATTTCTCTAAAAAGGAAACTAACCATGATAGCATGTGAGAGATTAAAAAAAAAAAAAAAGGAAAGAAAGAGAAAAAGAAATGTCTAAATCTGTGAAGATATAGGTATGGCCAAGAGGAAAGAGAAAATGGAAAAAAACAGCTTCTTTGATGGATTAATCCCGCAATGATTAGGTAATTAATGGCCTCAGCCCATGTGTGGGTCATTAACTCATGATACAAGGAAAGCCGGGCGTTTACTTTGCAGCGAAGGAAGAATCTTAGTTCCCTTATGATTTCTTTGTCAATGACTTTTCATTTCTTTCCCTTTTTGTTTTGTTTTTATTCTTTGTTGTTATTGCCAGTTGTTGCTGAGCCGATTTAAACTCATGGCAACCCTGTGCGCGGAGTAAAACTGCTCCATAGGATTTTCAAGGCTGTGACCCTTTGGAAGCAGATCACCAGGCCTGTCTTCTGAGGCACCTCTAGGTGGATTTGAACAACCTTGGCTTATAGTTGAATGCTTAACTCTTTGTGCTACCCAGGGAATCTTACAGGGTCATTATTCAATATATTTTTTTATTTCTATTACAAATTATTTTGCAGTCTAATTTGCTTAGATTTTCAAAATGTATTGCTAAATGTATTGCAATTTTACTTCAACTATTTCTCCACTAACTTAATATTTATTATTAACTCATTCTGCTAATGAGACAAAATGTACTTTACTTGTCTTTGATAAAAATAAGATTTTACATATTACTGTCTTAATGTTTCTACGTATTGCAAATAGTAGGATGCTTCAAGAACTGTTCTGGCTACATTTAAAAATAAATTTATTAAACACCCATGATTGTCTTTCCTTTTGAATTGTTTCAGGAGAAAATCACCTCCATAGTAAAAAAGATGCCTGATTTAGTGTGAACACATGCTCTTCCATTACCTTAACTTACAAACCTGAAAAAGGTTTTCTTTATAATCACTGAATTAACAAAACTACTACCAGTTCTATGATATATCATAGAATAATGTAGTAACGGCAGCAACATAGGAATTGGAGTCAGAAGAACTGGATTTTAGCGTACACCTTACTGTTCATTATTTAGAAGATCTTTGCTTAACTTTTTCAAATACAGCTTAGGTTTTCTCATAATAATATGTGTCTGCACTAAGTACTTGAGTTGGCCTGAGGAATAGCCAAAATAATATTTCTGAAATCATTGTGTCAGCTAGGGGAAATCATTTTTATATTATTATTTGAGTTTGATGGTGTTATTGTTGCATGCCATTGAGTTAATTCTAACTCATGGTGATGCTATAGGACAGAGCAGAACTTTCCCATAGGATTTCCTATAGGTTTTCCCTCGCTGTAATTTTTACAAGAGTAGATTGCCAGGTCTTTTCTCCCATGGAGCTGCTTGCAGGTGTGAACTGTCAACCTTTCAGGTAGAAGCCAAGTGCTTAACCATTGCACCACCAAGGCACCTTTGGGTTTTGTAGTTGTGGTAAATAGGTAGGATTCAGAAGTACTAAGTTTTCCAATGAGGAAACAAAGAATTTTATGAAATAAAATGGAGTTCATAACAAGAAACTGAGAGTAATATTTTCCCATATTCTACTGAAATAACTTTGGCTGTCTCTTGTCATTTCCTTTTTCTACCCTTACCAAAAAGAAAAACAGAGATTTCAACTGATCTACTGATAACCGGGGCTGGCTGTGTCTAGTGAAATTCATTACTGTTTGGTTTTTACATAGTTTCTCTTGACTCTGAGTTGTCATCCTTATGTCATATCTGTTTATTTTCTGTAGTCTAGATCACTGTGATCTGTGATTTGATTCCATGCTCATTTCTTTGCTGCTTTTTGCACACTACATAAGGACATGAATGTCTATCACTTGGAAGAAATATTTTTTTTTTACCTGCTTGAAAATAAGTGAACGTAGGGTTTTGATGATGCATACAAAAATAGTATACTATATGAGGTGAAATTTGTTTTAAGCAGACAAAATAATGTTGAAATATATAAAGTTAATAAACAATTACCAAAGGGAAAATCAGAGACAAAGAAAACTTTTTAAAAAAATGTACCATCATTAAGAGATTTAAATCTGCATTTTTTGGTGTTCTGTTTCCTTCAATGCTTTTAGAAAGCATTACGATAGTCTCATATCTACTATGTTTGCACTGTAAAGTTACGTGGAATTGTTTAAGTCTATATATTAATGCATTGCATAACCATTTCATCTGTATTAGGTATGCATCAGTAATTCATCTTAATAGGGGTTTTAGCACATCCAAGACATTTGCATACATTATTACTCGAATTGAGCAAGGTAGAATAACAGCCATGTTACTGCTCAAGTTGACACATTTTCATATGATGTGATTTTGTCCTTAGTTTGAAAACCTAAGGTAGTTAGTAAGTGTAATTTCTTGATCACTTGCTTCTGCTGGGTATTTCTGCTGGGTGTAACATGTTATATTTGGATTTCTGGGAAAGTTTCAAAAGATTTACCATGACCAGTGATATTTCATAATTTCATCCAGCACCCCCCTCAACATTAGGACTTATCAACTGTTTTAATTTGATAGTAATAAATGTATAAAATGATTTTTCTCTGTTGTTTTAATCTGCACTTTTAAATGCTAATGATTTTGAGCATTTCTGCTTGTGTTTGTGGACTCTTTGGGCTTCCTCCTTTCTAAAATGCCTATATGTGTATACATATGTGTATGTATGTGTATGTATATGTGTATATATTCACTTCCTACTATAGCTGCTGATTGTTTTTTTTTAATTTGAAGAAGTTATTTGCATATTATAGATAATAATCCATTTTTGTTATAAAAAAAATTTTTGTTATTAGACATCTCCAATTCTATCACCTCTGTATTAAGTTCATATAAATTCCATGCAATCTCAAATCCAGAATACTTTTTTTTTTCTTTTTGAGAAACCTGAAAATTGCTCTAAAATGTGTATGAAAAAAAAATGTGTATAGCAGTATAAAAATTCACAAGGAGCCAATTTAATTTTGTAAAAAGATAAAAGTAATACATACTCTAAAGGCATTTTTTTTTTTTTAAGTATAGCATGCATAAGAACACACAGAAAAACAAATTAAAAGAACAAAGTGTTGGAGAAAGATCAGGTATATCTGGTAACTTCTATAAGGTATTACCATAAAGCACTGGGGAAAGATGGAGAGTTTAGCAGATGGCATCAAGAAACTTAGCTCTCCATATCAAGAACAATGAAACTTAATCAAACATAACATATAAAAGTGAAACCTAGATGGAGTGAATATTTAATTTTGAAAGTTAAACTGTAAAGTTAATAAAAGAAAATTAAGAAAAAACTTTATTGTGTCCTAAAGGCAGAAAAAGAACTTCTTGAATAAAACTTTTAAAATAAAAATGACAAGACAGAAATTTATAACATTAATTACATCAAAATTAAGAATTTCTGTTTATGAAGGATACTATTGTCATTTACAATTTTACGAATAAAAATATAATTTTAAAGGTGATATCAATTATAAAAACAAAAATATGAAGTATCTGGAATAAATTAAAGATGTAAAAGATCTGCACACAAAAATCATAAAACTTAATTGCAGAACATCAAAGAAGGCCTGAATAAATAGGTACTACATATTTTTGTAAGGATAGACTCAATATTTTGAAGATATCAATTTTTTCCAACTATCTCTAGATTCACACCAATCAACATACGTACATATTTTCAAAGGAGGTGTCCACAAGCCCTTTCCAATGAACTAAAACCCAAGAATGTGTAAATACTTTCTTTAAGAAGAATAAAGAATTGAACACATGTCAACAATTATTAAGATTTATAATAAAGACATGGGATAATAAAGACATAGATTGGCATCAGCAAACTCACTGCCTTAGAGTCTGTTCCAACACGTCATGACCCCACAGGGTTTCCAAGGCTGTAAATCTCTACAGAAGCAGACTGCTGTATCTTTCTCCCTCAGAGCCACTGGTGGTTTTGAACCACCAATCTTTTGGTTAGCAGATGATTGCTTTAACCACTGCACCACCAGGGCTTCTTAAGTATTGGTACAAGGATAGGAAATTTTTTTTTTTTTTTTACCTAATAGATGATTTCCAAATATTTTCTCCAAATCTGTTGGTTGTCTTTTCCCTTTCTTGATAAATTCTTTGATGCACTTTTTTTTTTTTAATTTTAACTCAATTAATTTATTTTGTCTTTTGTTGCTTGTGGTTCTGTTGTAATATCCAAGAATTCACTGTCAAAAACTAGATCCTAAATCACTACCCCTATGTTTCCTACTGAGAATGTCCTGATTTTAGTCCTTATGCTTAGGTTCTAAATCTATTTTTTAGTTAATTTTCATATACGGTGTGAGATATGTGTCCACTTTTATTCTTTTGCGTGTGGAAATCCAATTATATCATCACCATTTATTAAAGACACTATGATTTTGAATTGAATAGATGTAGCACCCTTTTCAAAAATCAGTTGTCCGTAGATGTATGGGTTTGTTTCTCTACTCTAAGTTTGACTCCATTTGTCTATATGCCTATCATTATACCAGTACCAGACTATTTTAATTATTGAAGCCTTTAAGTATGTATTGAAATCTGAAAGTGTGAATTCTCCTACTTTTTCTTCTATTTCCAGACTGCTTTGGCTATTTGGGGTCTTTTGTATTTTCCATATAAGTTTAAGGATTGGCTTTTCCATTTCTGCTAAGAAGGTTGCTTGTATTTTAATGGGGATTGCATTTAATCTATAGATTATTTTGGATAGCATTGACATCTTAACTATATGAAGTCTTCCAATCCCTGAACACAAAATGTTGTCCTATTTATTTAGGTCCCCTTTAAATTCTTTCTACAATGTTTTATAATTTTCAGCACATAAGTCTTTCATCTCCCTGGTTAAATTTATTCCTAGGCATTTGATTCTTTTAGATGCTCTCGGAACTGTTTTCTTAATTTCCTTTTTAGAATACTCATTGCTGATATATAGACACTTGTTTGATTTTTATGTGTTGACTTTTCACCCTGCAACTTTGCTTAATTCTTTTGTTAACTTTGGTACCCCTCTTGTGATTTTATTGAGATTTTCTATATACAACTTTATGTCATATACTATGCTAATTTCTGCAAGAAACTCTTAGGTGTACACAGTCTAACAGTCTTTGTTCATGCTCTTTTCTTCATGCTGTGAGGGCCCTGTTCAGGCCAGACCAAGGTTTCAGCCTTTCAGGCAGCTCTCAGAAGAATCAGAACAAACTAATCAGTCTACCGTCTAGCTGGCACTGCCTCAGTCTTTATTCACTGCTCCCACCTCTGCTCTGTGAAAACTCTGTTTCAGGGCAGACTGAGGTTTCACTCCTTCAGGCCATTCACAGATGATTCAGGGTATACACTTTCAACAGTCTGCCAACAGAAACTAGCCTATTCACTTCAGAGCTAGCATCCAGGACCCTTCTTAGTACAGAGGAGAGACATGGGTTATCTGGAGCTGCTACTAGGGCTCCTCTGCAGCCATGATGCTGCTGTACTGGAAAAAGGAGAGATGGGAACAGTGGAAAAATAGATGTTCCTGCCATTTAAGTTTTGTCCTTATTTTGTTTTAGTTTGTGGCATCTTCCATCATTTGCCTACTTTTCCAAAGTTCTTACAAAGTTGAGTACTGATTTCTAATTGCTTTTTTTGGTGTTTGCGTAATGGTCAGAATCTTAGACCGGCTCACACGGCCATCTTTCGAGAAGTCTATGCTAATTTTTGTAGAACATATCAGCTTACGAAACCACTTGGTTTGTTAACTGTAGATATGATTAAGCAAGAATTCTGCAACCAATGGACTCTGCCTATGCTTAATCAGGACTGAGTATTTATTAAATTGTTATTTGTATCAAAAAAATTACTGTGAAGTTTTATTGAAAACTTATTCTTTTAAATAGCTTTTCTTGGAAAATAAACCCTTTTATGATTACACAATCACCTGTACAGTAGATGATCAGTTTAGTATATTGAGACTACTTATACTATTTCTTTATAAGGGTGTCAAATCCTAGGTACCTTATGGTTATGTACTAATATGGAACTATAGTGTCATCCCTACTTAAAAGCACTGAGTAAAAAGCAGTGAACAAACAGACAAAAATCACTGCCTCCATGGAGTTAATATTTTAGTTGCTGGAATGATAAACAAGCTTAGTGAGTGTATTAGTTGTCTATTTCTGGATCTATCATCGAATAACAAATTATACCAAAAATAAGAATCACATTTATTAGCTCACAATTTCTGTAGGTCGGGGATCTAGGTGTAGCTACTTACAGTGCCTCTGGCTCAAGGTGTGACTGCAGCCAAAAGATTCAATTTCCAGTTCAGTCACATGGCTATTGGCATGTCTTACGTTCCCACTGGCTGTTGGTTGGAGAAATCGGTTCCTTGCCACGGGAGCTTCTCCATCAAATTGCTCAGAAAAGAGCAGCTTACTTCCCCCAAAGCAAGGGCTTTGAGAGGCAGAAGCCACTGTCTTTTTGTAACTTAATCTCAGAAGTGGCATTCCATTCCTTAGGCCGTGTTCCATTTGTTCGAAGTCACTTAGTACGTCCAGTCTATATTTAAGGGCACAAATACCAGGAGGTGTGGCTCACTGGGGCCATTTTATCTAAAACTGCTCATCACAGTAAGTAAATACATAGCAAATAAAGAGAAAATAAAGGACTAACAAGAAAAAGTAACACAGGGCAGGAAGTAAGACTTTTGGGGTAAAGGAGGTGAAACTTTAGAAAGGACGAAAAAGCTGCACTGACAAAGTAATATTTCAATAAAGGAGGGAGTGAAACCTGTGCAAATAGGAGAGAAGACTATTCCAGACAGGTGAAATAGAAAGTGAAAGATCTTGTTATATAACAAGTCAGTAACTAACTAACTAAATAAATAAATAAAGATTAGCACATGCTGAGAAATTTAAAATCAGCCCCTCCATTCATTAGGCAGACACAGATAAAGATAGCTCAAAGCTAACATGAAACAGTATGTCTCCAAGGATATGCTGCAGCTGTAAAGTGTCATAACAACCACCTTCTTCAGTGACTACTGATTTCTTAATCACAGAGAAACATTGTTGACTAAAAATCATATTCTCAGAAACGTTGCTGTTTGAAATTATGTCGCTAAGAGTGAAACATGCCACTCTTGCCTGGGTATCTAAGTCATTTTGATACAGAAAAGCAGCCTCGACTTTCAATCCAGGTGTAGAGATTCCAATAGTGGTTTTCTGTGCACGACATTCCACATTTATGTTAACTTTGTGTTTACCATGGAAACAGGACTCTTGTAATAATTCCTTTATACAAAACTCGGTATTGTGTTTAGCTTATCACAACCATGCTTCCTTTAGATTTCACCTAAAATCCGCCTGTCTCCAAATCCTGTAATAATAACTTTCTCTTTTCCATTGTTGAGACATCTCATGGTTCCTCCCTTGTGCAATCTCTCACTGCAATGAGTCCATGAGACTTACGGGACTATGGAACTACAGGTTTACCCTCATTGACATTAGGTTGATTGGGCTGAAAAAGTGAATCCTTAGTGGATAAAGTGGAGACAGTAATAGATAAAGACAAGTGTGATGAAGAATAAACGGAAGAGTGGCTCCACATATTGGTACATGCAGCCTTGATATGAGAGAGAAAATCTGTAGCATATCCATTGGGAAAGCAGCCCTTGCACGACCTTCTGTGCCTTTGCTGGGCTGCTCAATCAGGGGTTTAGGCTAGAACATCTCCTTACATGAAAATGTACAGTCTTCACTGAGCACCTTACCTTCTTTGGTAATATATCCCTGTCCCTGGTTTCTTTGTTTTGCTTGTGTGTGTGTTTTACATGGCACCTGGCCAACCCCATTGCTATATTTGCCCTCTGTGGAGGAGCATGGTCTCTCACCTGCAGCATGAGAGAGGTGTGTGTAGCCACCATTCCAAGCTGTAGAGTGTGACCCATTTGCCATGGGGGACTGACACCCACTATTGAAGCTGATCTTAGTTCGCTTCTCTGTTTTGAGTAAATACTGTTCCATCTAGTGCCTGTGTAAGTTGTATTTTTTTGCTGGCAACCCAGACACCTGGAAGCCAGGGAGTGGACTGGCATCCGAGGGCTGCTGCTCCTGGTACCAAGCACTATTATATTCTTGACACCTCCAGTGGTGGTAATGACTAGTGTCACTCTGATGATATCTGACATATTCATTGTGTTATTTTTTAGACACAAGTTATAGAAAAAAGATCCCTGGCTTTAGAGTTAGGATACCAAGTTTTTCCAACCATCAGGTTTGTTTTCATTGCCCTGTTTTTGTTTCATAATCTACAAAATCAAAGTTTACACTTTATGTTTTTTAAGCATCCTTTCAATTATATATATAAATATATATGTATGTGTGTGTATATATATATATTCTTAGACCCAGGGGAAAAGGGAGTCTGGGCATGTCCTGGGTCCCTTGCTGTAATATGACACATTCTGACCCTCCACTTAATCATGACCCTGCCCATGAGGCACAAAGTCTGCAGTGCTAAGGAGACATGTCTATCCAGGGCCCATGCTCTCCTCATCTTCTGGACCTTTCCAAAGATATCTTGCTAAAAGGGCCCTAAGCCTAATTTTATGGCCTGTTCAGGAGTTTTCCCAAGGGCAGGACATATCTTAGTTACCCAGTACTGCTGTAAGGGGAAAAAACACAGGTTGGTGGCCTTAAAGTACAAAAATTTTCTTTCTTACAGTTAAGAATTCAGAAGGCTAGAAGTCCAAATTCAGGGGCTGCATGGAATTTCTTGATGCTTCTTAACATTCCTAGGCATCTGCCTTCCCTTGTGAGTGTCTCTGTGACTATTCTGATCTTTTTGTAACTCAGAAGTGATTAGGTTTAGGATCTACCCTACACTGGTATGACCTTATTAATATAACAAATGAAATCCCCCAATTTCCAAATAGGGTTATATTTATAATTACAAGGATTAGGATTTCAACACATATGGGGGGACAGGGCACAGAGTTCAATTTATAACAGCGCACCATGAAACAATTATGTACCCCAAGCCAGGAGATGACCAAGAATTGTGCATTGGCAGTTAGAGCTCGGGTTAATACATCTTGGGCTAGAGTGTTCACAGTTTTGTGTGTAAGGCTCACTGTAATGCAAGCTAGAGCTGTGGGTGCAAATGGGGGTGTGCAGGCTACTGGCTACTGGCCAAGGACCTGAGTTTGTGGGACTATTACACCCCATTGCCATATTAAGTGCAAAACTCCAAGAACTCTGGTAATTCTAAATTTGATCAAGGCCTTCTACATAATTGTGAAAGTATATTTGTCGAAGAAGGAGAATAAAACATATTTTATGAAATAGTCTAATGTATATTATCCGGGCCTTCATTATTACTTTTTAATCATTCCTCACGAGGTTCTCTGGATAGGTAACTAGATAAATAGATATGCATAAGCAGATAAAATATACATATGCAAATATAGATTACCTCTTGGAATTGCACAATCATTTCTAGAATAAAATCTAAATTTCTTTAAATGTTCATTAATACTACTACCTTTCTATTATCATTTCATTCTAGTGCCTGTCCAAACTGCTCTACTTTCTTTTTCTACAACTCACCTAGGTCCTTTCTGCCTCAACATATTCTCACACACTGTTGCATAGAATTCTTCCCCGCCTTCAGTTCTTCATCTAAATTTTACCTAAATGTTTACCTAAATTTGCAAATGTCATTATAATAGTTTACTTTGCAAGTGGGACTATGCAAATAAGGTATGTGGAACCTGTGATGGTTGGGGTTATGTGTCAACTTGGTTTTCCCCCATTTTATGTGTTGTAAATCATAACCTCTACATGTTAATGAGGAAGGATTGGTGTGGGGTATATCTTGAGTCACAGCTTTGTAGGAAGTCATGACTCTTGTCCCACCCCTACTGAAGTTATACCCTTCCCTGGGGTGTGGCCTGCATCCAAGATATATATATAGATAGATACCCTAATGAGGCTCTCTCTCTGTGCATCTGAATCTCATGTCCACTTGGTGACATTTTTGTGTGGACATTTTTGATCATTGAGAAAGAAAGGTTGTAGCTGAGCCAAGCTGTACTTACTCAAGGAAAGAAATTTAAAAATCAAAAGAAAACAGAAAAAAGTGGCCTTAAAAAGAATAATTTCTTTTATAAGGATCAGCACAAAGTTGGTTTCATAATTCTCTGCACTGTCTCACAGAACTCACTATCAATTTCAAGGCAATGGCTCGTGCAGTTGAAGAGGCTGGCAAGTACCAAATCTGTGGGTCAGGTGTAGGCTTCTGCTGACCCATGTGGCTATGGGGCTGACGAACCCAAAGCAGCAAGTCAGACCACAGGCTGTTGGCTCACAACGCTGCAGACTCTGGTGAATCAGGTCAGACAATAGACTGCCAGCCCACAGGGTTGTAGAGGCAGGCAAACCCCAGAACCATCATGCCAGAGGGCAGAACTCTTGCTCAAGTCCCAAGAACCAGAGGTACCTAAGTACCCATTAACAGATGAATGGATAAACACATGGTGGTACATACACACAGTGGAATACTCCATAACAATATAAAGAACAATGATGAATCTGTGAAGCATCTCACAACATGGATGAAGTTGGGGGCTTTATGCTGAGTGAAATAAGTCAATCACAAAAAGACAAATATTGTGTCAGACCACTGCCATAAACAAGAAAAGGATTACACACACACATTCTTTGATAGTCACCAGGGATGGGAGAGAGAGGGAGAGAAAATCACCAACTAGAAAGAAGACGTGTTAATGTTGATGAAGAGAAAGACATTACACAATAGGGAGGAAGTCAGCACAACAGGACCAAGAAAAGGAAGGCACTGAGAGGAATGTAAGAATAAAGGGCAATCACGGTAATTACCATAACATAGACAACACTACCACAATAGTATGAACAAATAATAATTTATGAATGGATATATAAAGGTAGAGAGGTATGCTAAAGAGGAGTGGGAAGCTGCAAGAGAGCACACCCTACTGCAGATACAGGTTGAGTTGCAGATATTACTACATACACATTTGTAGATGCTGTATATATTATAAAATAAAAGAACACACAAGGGACACAGTCATGAAAACTTCCTAAACATAAACAAACACCTCATAGAGTGAAGTTACTAGGTCTGAGGCCCAAAGACCATAGACTCAGGGGACATCTATGTCAATTGGCATAACATAGCTCACAAAGACAATGTTCTGCATCCTACTTTAGTGAGTAGCCTCTGGGATTTTAAAAGCCTGTAAGCAGCCATCTAAGATACAACTATTGGTCTCATTATGGCTGAAGCAAAGGAGAGTGGAGAAAACAGAAGACTCAAGGTAGCAATTAGTCTAAAGGACTAATGGACCCCATGAACCACAGCCTACATGATTCCAAGACCAGAAGAACTAGATGGTGCCTGGCTACCACTACGAACCACTCTGATCGAGATCACAAATAGAGGATTCTGGACAGGGCAGGAGAAAAATATAAAACAAAAATCAAATCCATCAAAAAGACCAAACTTACTGGTCTGATAGAGACCGAAGGAGCCCCTGAGACTGTGGCCCTGAGGTACTCTTCTATTATGGAACTGATGCCACCTTTTAGCCAAACAACAGACAGGCCTACAAAATAAACAATACGCTTGAGAGGAATGTGTTCCTTATGACAGTTAATTTTATGAGACCAAAAGGGCAAAATCTGCCAAAAGAAATTATGAGAAAGCAAGAAGGCATAGGAAAACTAGACAAAAGATAACAGGGAACCCAGGGAGGAAATAGGAAAAGTGCTGACACATTGAGGGGACTGTGACCAATGTCTTGGAATATTCTATGTACAAATTGTTGAATGGGAAACTGTTTTGCTCTGTAAGCCTCCACCTAAAATATAATAAAATATTAACCAAAAAAAAAAAAAGAAGAAAAAGAATTTTCAACTAATTGAGTCTCTGAACCTCTGGTGACTTTGTTTACAAGTGGTTAGTTAGATTTTTATGCACAGAGATGGTTTTATAACAAATATCAGCCATGCAAATTGTAGTAGGCATGGGCTGCTACAGTTTGACCTTGAATTACACAGATAAAACAAGGCCAGATATTGCAGATGAGGAAGAAGCAGGGATGAGACATTTCCTGGCATTGGAAATATTTTTCTGCTATTTTTAAGCCTATCTACAGGCTAGAACTCTTCCTCATCAGCTAAGGTTGCTAACAAACAACTGTGTAGGTACTGTTTATTAACAACAGATCAAGCTAGCTGATACTCAACCAACTGGATTAAATTCACCTGTTTACAAGGATAAAGAAAGAACCTGAATAAGCTAACTTCCTGCAATTATTTGAATCATCTTTAATTTTTGAACCCACTTCTTACCATGTAGTTATAAGTGAATCTGGATTTGTTAATAAGTTCTCACAATAGCTTTAAATTACAGAAATCCAAATTGTCAGTTTCACTGCTAGAAATATAGTACATTTTATTAATTAAATCTAAAAAGGATTGTTTTATAATAAAATGGTGATGCTATATATTTTACTTAGTAATAAAATTCAATAAGCATATTTCACACCAGAAAGCGAAGAAAGCAATTAGAAAATTGTCAGTTCTACCCAAAAAAATCTACAGATATAATCCTGATCCAAATACCAACAGCTTTCTTTAACAAGATGGAAAAACTAATCATTAACTTTATATGGAAAGGAGAGAGGTCCCAGATAAGTAAAGTACTACTGGAAAATTAAAATAAAAAGAGCAGGAAGGCTCACATTACCTGAGCACAAAAACCTACCATACAGCTAAGGTAGTTGAAACAGCCTGGTACTGGTACAACAGACGCATAGACCAATGGAACAGAAGCAAGCACCTAGATGTAATTCCATCCAACTACGGTCAGCTAATGCCTGGCAAAGGACTGAATTCCATTAAATGGGGAAAAGGCAGTCTTTAATAAATGGTCCTGGCAAAACTGGATGCCTATCTGTTAAAAAATGAATCAGGACCCATACCTCACTCCATGCAGATAAACTAACTCAAAATGGACCAAAGACCTAAATATAAAACCTAAAACAATAAAAGATCATGGAATTAAAAATAGAAGACAACACTGTTCTTAATGCTATGTACCATCGAGTCAGTTCCCACTCATAGCAACTGTCATAGATTGAATTGTGTCTCCCAGAAATATCTGTCAACTTGGCTAGGTCATGATTCCCAGTGTTGTATGATTGTCTACCATTTTGTTATCTGATGTGATTTATCTATGTGTTGTAAATCCTATCAGTATGATGTGATAAGATGGGTTAGTGACTATAACCGCCACTAACTGATGAGATCTACAAAATTAGATAGTGTCTTAAGCTAATCTCTTTTGAGATATAAAAGAAAGAAGCGATCAGAGAGACATGGGAACATCATACAGCCAAGAAAGCAATGCCAGGAACAGGCGTGTCCTTTGGCCCCAGGGTTCATGTGTGGAAAAGCTCCTAGTCCAGGGGAAGATTGATGATAAGGACATTCCTCCAGAGCCAACAGAGAGAGAAAGCCTTCCCCTGGAGCTGACACCCTGAATTCAGACTTCTAGCCTATCAGACTGTGAGAAAATAAATTTCTCTTTGTTAAAGCCATCCACTTGTTATATTTCTGTTACAGCAGCACTAGATGACTAAGACAACGGCTTTATAGGGGAGAGGAGAACTGCCCCATAGGGTTTCCAAGGAGCAGCTGGTGAATTCAAACTGCTGATCATTTGGTTAGCAGTCACACTCTTAAGCAATGTGCCTCCAGGGCTCCAGGGACAATGCTAGGGGCCATAATACATGGCATATATACAATTCAAACCATAACTAAAAATTCACAAACACCAGGAAATAAAACTAGATAACCAGGAACTTCTAAAAATTAAACACTAATGCTCATCAAAAGACTTCACCAAAAGAATAAAAAGACGACCTACAGACTGTAAAAAATTTTTTGGCTACATGTCCAACAAGGGTCTAATCTCTAAAACATATAGAAAAATTCAACACCTTAGCAACAAAAAGACAAATAATCCAATTAAAAAGTAGGCAATGGATATTAACATACACTTCACCAATGAAGACATTCAGACAGCTAACAGACACATGAGGAAATGCTTATATTCATTAGCCATTAAAGAAATGCAAATTGAAACTATAATGAGATACCATCTCACACGGACATTACTGGCATGAATCAAAAAAATGGAAAACAACAAATGTTGGAGAGATTGTGGGAGGATTAGAACTCTTATGCACTGCTAATGGGAATATAAAATGGTACAGCCACTATGGAAGCAAATATGTCATCTTCTTAAAAAGCTAGAAATAGAAGTACCATAAGATCCAGCAATCCCATTCCTAGAAATATATCCTAGAGAAATAAGAGCCATCACTTGAATAGAAATATGCACACCCATGTTCATTGTAGCATTATTCACAACAGTAACTGATGGAAACAACCTTAGTGTTCATTAACGGATGGATAAACAAATTATGGTACAAACACACAATGGAATACTACTCAATGATAAAGAACAGTGATGAATCTGTGAAACACCTCACAACATGGATGTTTCTGGAGGACATTAAGCTAAGTGAAATAAGTCAAACATAAAAAGACAAATATTGTACAAGACCACTATTATAAAAACTAAAAAGAAGGTTTATACACAGAAAGTAACAATCTTTGGTGGTTACTAGGAATGAGAGGAGTGTGGAGGGATAATCACCAACTAGATAGTATACAAGTGTTAACTTTGCTGAAAGGAAAGAAAACACACAATATAAGGGAAGTTGTTACCGCAAATTGCGGATTTGAGCCGCCTGCCACAAGCCAATAGTGAGACAGGAGGAGGTAAGCAGCAAGAGGGCTTTATTGAACATTGTGTTCAAGAGACAGAGGGGGCAAAGTTTCCTCCAGATTCTGTCTGCCCCAAGAGGGCTATAAAAGGGTTTTATAGGGAGATAGTCAGGGTTTAGAAATTCCCAAGAATGTTGATTCTTCTTTGAGGGGGACATAATGACGAAGTGACTTATTGTTGACATCTTGCAGACCTTATGCCATCCTAGCTTCAGTCACTGGTTGGGTCCAGGTTTTGCTCAATTATCTCAGGTCCTGATGGTATCGCTCATTGTTTTTATCACCTTGGAGAGAAGCGTGGTTTAATCAACAACAAAAATCTTGATTACCTTGTTTTTCTACAATGGAACATTCATGAGACAGATTCCAAAGCAAATAATTGACGTTTTTAAGGACTAAAGATTTTAATCACAGCTTACACAGTTAAACTAGAAAATATATTCTCTCTTATTTTAACACTAAAACACTACAGAAAACGTATTTTCTCTACTTCTATCCCCCCGTTTTCTGAAGGTTTCTCAATCTTAGGAAATGGTGTGTCGCTCAATCTGGCTGCTTCCTGCTGAAGAGGGGCATGAAGTCAGGGAATGTTTATTTAGGATGGGTGTTAGAAATAGAGTTAGCATAAAAGGCAATAGTGTCTAATTGAATCAGATGGTGAACATTCCCTTGGTTGACTGGAGAATTCCCTCAGCCAACTAAAGCAAATATATTTACTGCCTTTAAGGTGGTCTCAGTTCCTTTGGCACAGATTTTTAGAAAACACGGAACACAAATACACACCATTAAAATTACCATTCCCAAGGTGACAAGAGGGTCTAACCAAGATCCTATGGATGCGAATAGATATGAGATCCAATCCTACAATCCACTGGGCCGTGCTATGAATTTGTCCATTCGGCAACTTTGTGGATTGCTTTTAATCTGATGTCCACTTCCCCCGAAGTGTTAATCCAGGTACAACAAGTCTTATTAATTATGGTGCAAACACCTCCTGATTCTGCCAATAGGCAGTCCAATGCAATTCTGTTGTCTAAGACCACTTCTGCCAGGGAATTTAAGGAGGCTTGCTGTGCCTTCAGGGCTCTCTCTGTACCCATGGCTAACAAATGGATTGTATCTGAAAGGTTTTTAATAGCCATTTCCATATGGTACATGCCTAGTCCGGGGAATAGTCCTCAGATACCACCGATCAAAACCAGTTTCTTCTAATACCGGGTTATATCCATCATTCTGGGTTTCTAATGTAACGGGATCTACAGAGAAAACATGATGCTTTTTTCTTGATGGATGTGGAATGCTGGTGGTGGAATGGACTTGTGTAGGGAAGACTAGGAACCTTAAGGTGCATTGACCCACGAAGTAAATCCCATTTAAGCATTGGATGGCCCAAGTCGAGGGTGAATTAGATGAATTGGGTGACTCACTATTGGGGTATGGCTTACCTCCACATAGAAAAGTATAACCTGGAGGGGTACATAAAGACAAATCTTCATTCGGGACATCTGGAAGGCTTGAATTAAAATGTAACAAATAAGGGTTGACAAAAGAGTCACTGCATGAAGAAAGGAGCTGGAAATCCCTGAAAATTTGCTCATCTATTCATACTCGAGGTACTTGGGACTTTAATTCCCAATTTCCTTTTTCACTACGATTATACAGATTAGGGAGGAAAAAAAAAAAAAAAGCAAGGGGTGGAAAAAGGATATTGCACTACTCTTGCCCTTATAGGTGCTCAGGGAGCATGGTGTGTTAACATACCTCCAGACATAATTTTATCATAGTCGAAAACTGGGTCAGCCATAGGACTTAGGGGTGCACCAGATCGTGGCAAATGGTGGCACACCCAGCAATCGCTGAGATTCCCTCCCTTAGCCACAGCTTGGGACATGGTAACTAGACCATTAGAGGACCAGTCTCAGTCATCTGGAAGGTGAGATGATTCTTTTTTCCCAATAATAATCACATGAGTCCCCTGCCCCCAGCTGATTTCAACATCCATAGGAGATCCTTTCCTATATTTCACACAGAAATATGTCATGTATTAGATAGAGTAACATTCTGGATAATAATAGAAAAATCGTGATTTTTAGACTGAGTAATGTCTGTCACGGGGAAGCTTGAAGAAAATCCCCAGTCGCTCCCCAAACCATAGACTGCCCTTCATTTGAGGGTTACCGAATCTACATAATAGGACCTACAGGAGTTAAAACCGAAATGACACAAGGGAGAGTCAGGGTATCTCCTACTTGTAAAGTCAAGGTGCCTCCTGACTGGAGAATTGTAGGAGCCTGGCTTGACTCTTTTCCGGTCGAGGCAGGCCCAACCTGGAATAGAAAAAGAATAAGGATTAGAGTCATGTTTGAATCTTTGAGAATCTATATTTTAGGCCTCGAACTGGGGTGCAGGTATATGAGGATTCCTCAGTCTTTTTGCTAGGTTCTTCCTGAGAAGGCGGGGCCACTTTCACTCTAGTATGATGTACCCATGCAGTTATTCCAGCCAGTTTCAAAGAGGAATGAGTAGTCAGAAGGACCTCATATGGTCCCAACCAGATGGGGGCAAGTTGATCTTCTGGGTGTTGATTTTCCTAAACCTTTAACAGGACACGATCTCTTTGCTTGAACCTATGAAGAGGCACATCAGAGGGGAAAGACAAACGAGAAGAGGCATATTTGTTAATGGTATTTATAACTGCTCCTAAGGATCGGACCCAATCTCTCTTCTCAGCTTCTGTCATGAGGGAGGTGGGGAAAGTTGACCATTTCAGGAATGGTCTCCCATATATAAGTTCATAAGGACACAACTTAAGTCCACTTTGAGGGGCCACCCGAATCCTAAGCAGGGCAATTGGTAATACTTGTAACCAAGTGGAGTGGGTTTCCTGGCAAAGTTGAGCAAGAGTCTTTTTCAAGGTATGGTTCATCTTTTCAGTCTTTCCAGTAGATTGTGGTCTTCATGCTGAGTGCAGTTTCTAGGTGATACCTAAGGCCTTGCTAAGTTTTTGATTTACCTGGGCCACAAAGGCTCCCCTGTTGTCACTTTGAATTGAGAGTGGCAAGCCAAACCGGGGAATAAACTCTTTAAGTAATGCCTTAGTCACTTCTAGAGCTTGTTCAGTCCAGTAAGGAAAAGCCTCTACCTACCCAGAGTATGTGTCTACAAAAACCAGTAAATACCTGAAGTTTCCAGGTGCTTGAGGCATCACCGTAAAATCTACTTGCCAATTTTCTCCCATGTTTGTTCCTCGGTGCTGGATTCCTGGTTCTGCTGGGTGGGGTACTGTCTTTGGATTGTTTTTAGCACATAACGGACATCTTTTAGTGATCTCATATACTGTCTTAAGAATCTTTGGTCCCGCAACTATCTGTTGAATCCATTCAAGACTTGCTTCTCTTCCATAGTGCGTGCTTTCATGTAGAGTTGATATTATGTTGTACACTTGGTCTTCTGGTAACAATATTTTTCTTTTAGAATTAGTCAGCCAACTACAGCCTGGTGAAGACTGAAACCCCCACTCTTTTGCTCTATCTAAATCTTGGGGGGTATATGTTGGCTTGGGGAATTTATTGAGGTTTAAATGGGGAATCAGGGCTAACTGTTGTCCCACTTTATTCTTGTAAGGCAGCCCTTTTTGCTTTTATGTCAGCTTTTCAATTTCCAATGGCCTCAAAGGATTGCTCCTTTTGATGCCCTGGACAATATACCACTGCCACTTGAAGGGGATCATGAACAGCTTCTAAAAGCTCAAGGATCTCAGGCACATTTTTTATTTCTTTATTAGCAGCTGTCAGGAATCCTCTCTCCTTCCATAAGACCCCGTGGGAATGTAAAACTAAATGAGCGTACCTGCTGTCCGTGTAAATGGTCACTCGCTTCCCTTTTCCCAGACGGAGAGCCCAACCGAGAGGTACGAGCTCAGCTTTCTGGGCTGAAGTTCTCTCAGGCAAGGGGGCAGTCTTCAAGATATTTGTCAGGGTTACCACTGCATATCCTGCTGCTCGACGTCCTTCATGCATGAAGCTACTTCCATCTGTGAATATTTCAACGTCAGAATCCTGCAGTGCAACATCAAACAGGTCAGGCCTACTTGAATAGGCTTCTTCGATGACCTCTACACAGTCGTGTATTGGCGGGTCCTCAGATATTGGGAGCAAGGCAGTGGGGTTCAGGGAGGAGACTTTTCAGCTTCCAGGAGCAAGTTGCAGGTTGCAGCCACCACCCATAAACATGGTGGCCATCCCTTAGCCACAGTGTCCAATTGCTTTGAGAAGTATGCCACAGGGTGCCGGGCTGGGCCCAAAGTCTGAGTCAGAACTCCCACAGCAATCCCCTTCCTCTCACGCACAGTTCTAAAGACTTTTGTAAATCCGGCAGTCTCAACGCTGGGGCCATCATCAACTTATATTTAATTTTTAAAAGGCTTGCTGACACTTTTTAGTCCTTACTAAAGGTTCTCTTTCTTCTCCTTTTAAAGCTTTATAAAGGGGTGTGATTTTTCCAATTATGTAAGTCAGAGGTGGAAAATGGAGTATATACCAGTATCGGCCTCCGGGGACCGCCTGCTTGCTTCATCCACTCCTGCTGGTGCCTCTCGAAGGGGATATTGCCCTGCCTGGTGTTCGGGGGCTCCCTTACCGAAAACCGTACCCTGCCGGGTACAAGAAGGGGAAACTATACCTGAAGTCGCATCTCCACCGCCTGTCTCCTGTGTGTCTACCCCTTCTGCTCCCCTCAATGGACTGGTACTAGAGTCTGGTTCTGGACCCTGCAGTGATGTGTGTATTCTCCTCCTCCGACCATGTCCTACTCCAGCAGCGGCATCGCCGCCACCATAAAGAGAAGGAGGAGCCGCAGCCGGAACCGGACCCCATCCCTCCAGCAAGGGGTCCTCACTGGAAGAATCGGGAAGCACTTTTGGCTTCTCTTTGCCTTGAAAAAGAAATTGGTTGGAAGGGTGCATATTCTGATATAGTGGCAAAAAACTTGAACATAGGGGACTTCGTCCCATTTCTTTTCTCTTCTACAAAACAGGTCCAATTGAAAAATTGTATTAAAGTTTAATGACCCAAACCTAGGCCAAGCTTCCTGACCTGCCAATTTATATTTTGGCCAAACACTATTGCATAGAAAAATCATCTTCCTTTTAGTCATTGGGGTATAACTATAGCGCCTCCAACTGGTCAGAATGCATCCCAAGGGGGACACTACCGGTATGGAGGATCCCCCTCCCATCCCCGGTCCCTGGTGTAGTTTCTCAACTGTGATGCAAGGCCGGGCCTTTCTTTCTGCTTGAATGCAATTTGTGTCCCAATCTACTTGAAACTCAATCTCTGCTGTTATCAACTATATTTCAGTTAAAATGCCCCTGATACCGATTTTTGGTCCCCAGTTCTCACTGAGACGTGTTTCCAACAACACCTGAGCTTGATATGCTACTGACAATTTATGAAACCAGTCGTCTTCCTCCGAAAACCGGGACAAAAAGTATTCACAGATTTGGGAACAGGTCTTATACAGATAGGGGCTGACACGGTGACAGAGATGGCACAGTACCTCGTGTGCCTCAGTTGGACACTCTCTGTCAGTCAAGTTCAAGCGAAGTTCCCACATTGACACATATACATACACACATACGCATACACACATGCACCAACTACTTGGCCGGCCTCACATTCACCCTCGGCAATCTCAACCTCAGACAATCCCTAGAATGACAGAGGTAATACTGACAGCCTCAGCTGCCTCAACCTCCCAGACAGTCCTTAGAATGACAGAGGTAATCCTGACAGCCTCAGCTGCCTTAACCTCCCAGACAGTCCTTAGAATGACAGAGGTAATCTTGACTGCCTCATTCACACACCCAAAAAACGAAAACCAAAACTCTACAGCCACCAGGAGTCCCTTACGCGAACCTACTCACAGGGTCAGTCATCAGAAGCAGCACTGGCTTCAGAAACCAAGAGTCTAAGCCCCCTCTGGGCTTGCTCTATCTGCCTTGGCCCTGAATGCAACAGGGAGAGGATTCGCAGACTCACCCCAGGGGTTTTTCCTTAACCAATCTTGCGCCCTGCTTACCTTGTTTCTGCACGGTTAGGGACCGGTGATGCGGTGGTGAGAATAAGGACCGGGCAATGTTTCCCTTTTGAGGTTAAAAAAAAAAAACCTGCAGCAACTTAAGGGTTGATTGGCTGGTCCAAGCCCTGCCGGGGCCACCGCGTGTCAAGCGGCAAAGTGCCCCAGGTTGGGGCCAGAATTTGTTACCGCAAATTGCGGATTTGAGCCTGCAACAAGCCAATAGTGAGACAGGAAGAGGTAAGCAGCAAGAGGGCTTTATTGAACACCGTGTTCAACAGACAGAGGGGGCAACGTTTCCCCCAGATTCTGTCTGCCCCAAGAGGGCTATAAAAGGGTTTTTTTTTTTTTTAATAGGGAGATAGAAATTCCCAGGAAGGTTGATTCTTCTTTGAGGGGGACGCAATGACGAAGTGACTTATTGTTCACGTCTTGCAGACCTCTTTACACCATCCTGGTTTCGGTCACTGGAGGGGTCTGGGTTTTGTTCAATTATCTCGGGTCCTGATGGTACCGCTCATTGTTTTTATCACCTGGGTGAGAAGGATGGTTTAATCAACAACAAAAACCTTGATTACCCTGTTTTTCTACAATGGAACAATCATGAGACAGATTCCAAAGCAAATAATTGACGTTTTTAAAGACTAAAGATTTTAATCACAGCTTATACAGCTAAACTAGAAAATATATTCTCTCTTATTTTAATACTAAACCACTATAGAAAATGTATTTTCTCTACTTCAAAGTCAGCACAATTTGACCAAGGCAAAACCACAGAAGCTCCCTAGACACATCCAAACACCCTGAGGGACCGAATTACTGGGGCCAAAGGCTGGGGACCATGATCTAGGGGGACATCTAGGTCAATTGGCATAATATAATTCATAAAGAAAATGTTCTACATCTTACTTTTGTGAGTAGTGTCTGGAGTCTTAAAAGCTTGTGGATGACCACCTAAAAAATATTTATTTTTTTCCCGGTTATGGTCAGAGCAAAGGAGAATGAAGAAAAACAAAGACACAAGGGAAATACTAGTCCAAAGTACTATTGGATCACACGAACCACAGTCTCCACCAGCTGAGCCCAGACGAACTAGACGGCACCGGGCTACCAACACTGATGGCTCTGACAGTGATTACAGGAGAGGGTTCCAGACAAAGTGGGAGAAAAATATAGAACGAAATTCAAATTCAAATTCACACACACACACACACACACAAAAACAGTCTTACTAATCTGACAGAGACTAGAGGAACCCCTGAGAATATGGTCCCCAGACACTTTGCTAACTCAGAACTGAAGCCACTATGGAAGCCCACCTTTCAGTCAAAGATAAGACAAGACTATAAAACAATAACACATGTGAGGAACATGCTTCTTAGTTCAATCAAGAATAGGAGACCCAATGGGCAACACATGCCAAAAAGCAAAGAGGAGAAGGTTGGAAGGGATAGGAAACCTGGACAATGGACATGAAGAACCACAGGTGAAAAGGGAAAGCGAAAGAGTGCTGGAACATTGCAGAGATTGCAACCAATGTCGCAAAACAATTAGCACATAAATTTCTGAATGAGAAATTGTTTCGTACTGTAAACTTTCACCTAAACCACAATAACATTAAGAAAAAAAAGAAAGAAAGCAATTAGAGAGAAATAAGGTCCTGATACCTATTTCAACATAGATGAACCTTGGAAAAAAGTAAGAATGACAGTAAAGAACAAATATTGTGTCATCCCACCTGAATGAAATATCTAGAATAGGCTAATGTACAGAAACAAAAATTTTTAGTGGTTACCGGAGTGTGATGGAGGCAAGAAAGGGAAGTCATTGCTTAAGGGGTGCAGAACTTCTGTTTGGGGTGATGAAAGTTTTTTCATGTAAATAGAGTTGATGGTTATAAAACATGATGAATGTAATTAAGGTCACTGAATTGTCACTTAAAAGAGTTAAAATGGCAAATTTTTTTTTTGTTATATGTATATATTTTAACCGCAATAAAATTAAAACAGAAAGAAAGCAATTAATAGTGTTTGGAACCCTCTGATTTTGTAAATCAGGTGTGCTTAGGATATCAAGAAACATTTAGAGTGATCTGAGAAATATTCTTCAGTATTATTCTCAGAATAGAAGAGTGTAAGAGAAAAAAAGAGCATTTTTCCTACTTTTTTTTTAAATTTTTTTAAATAGGGAAGGTTAATTAATCTAGCTAGATTTGGCCCAGGACCAAATCCTGTTCCACACTTGTTTTTGTAAATAATGTTTTATTAGAACACATTGTTTACCTCACTTTCCCATTTCCCTTTCAACATATTCCAATCTGGCCTTCATCACTAAAACTCCACTGCAAATTTTTTTAAGTTCACAGTGTCCTTCACGTTACTAAATTTTCTTAACCAGACTCTCAGCATTTTAAAAGTCTGACCAAAGACCGCTTCCTTACTCACAATATATTTTTTTACCTTAGTAATTCGTCAACATATTTTCATTTTCTTTTATTGATATTTCTCCTTTACCCACTTTACTTCCTTTACTCAACCTCTAAAATATGACAAAAAGACTCAGGTTTTGTCTGGGATACATACATATATACATATGTCTGTAAAGTGTACATATATATATATACATTAATATATATATATATACATGCATTCCCTCCCCTAAAATTATTTGGTTAATTGTTCAGGCATGACATGATTCATAAGCTTCTTCAACTCAAAATCAATTAAGCATCTACTTGCCACCTTTATCTAGGTAATTAAGAAGCTCCTTGAATTTGTGATTTTCAAAATTGAGTGTCATCATTCCCCCCCAAAATTGTTCATATTTGTTTTCCCTATCTTATTAAATGACTTCCCTACCCCATCTATTTCTTCAATTCCAAACCTTGAAGTCTTTGTTATTTTACTTCATTTTTTTTTTGCTACCCACCCTTTTGACCCACTGCCCTGGACGCTCGTTTAATCCATCTGCAGATGCTATAATTCACTTCAAACCATTATCATATCTAATTTGGAAACAGTGCAATAAACACCTATTAGATCTCTCTTCAATAATTCTTGTTTTCTGCTAAACAATCCTGCTCACTAGTCTTAAATTTTTCTTACCATAACTTTAGTCTAATCTATGTTAGTGTCTGATCTAACACAATCATAGTTTTATCTCTATGAAAACTCTTTAGTGCCTCCCCTTTGTGCTCCTATATTCCATTTTACATGAATTAGTGATCTTATTTTTTAAAGGAAATCAAGCCATGTCATTTGTTCTTTGAAATCATTCCCATAACTTGGGATTGTGAATGACAGTTTTTGATAGTTTTCCTACGATATTTACAGATCTTCATGAAAGGACCTAACTTTCTTTCCATCCTCATTTTCATGCCCTGCTCAATCTACTCAATCTATACACTTTGCTCCAGGGACACTACCCACTATTGCTACAAATGAATTGTGTCTTTTCTAATAATTTTGCTTAGAATCCATATCTTTCTTTCTCAATGAGTAAAAATCTAAACCAAGAACTTCAAGGTCTAGCTCAAATGCTAAGTCTTCAATAAAAGCTTCCAATATCCCCCTACTCCTTTATGATCTGTTTTGTTTCTACCTTTCATAACACCTGTAGTTTATAAATGGATGGATATATATCTGCCTTTTCTACATGTTTTGGATTCCTGGAGTTCTATGCATACATAAACCCAGTGCCGTCGAGTCGATTCCGACTCATATTATATATACATAATATATATTATCTAGTATGTAACATATATTTTATCTAATATACATAACATGTAATATTATCTAATATATATATATTATTGTATCTAAGTAGCCCTGGTGGCACTGTGCCGACAAAAGTCGGCAGTTCGAACCCACCAGGTGCTCTGCCGAAGAAAGATGTGGCAGTCTGCTTCTGCAGACTTCAAAACCTTGGAAACTCTATGGGGCAGTTCTGCTTTGTCCTACAGGATCACTATTAGTCTGAATCAACTGGACAGCAATGGGTTTTGGGGTTTATTATATTATCCAGTGTATATATTATGTTATTTATTATATGCAGAAGAAAGATGTGGCAGTCAGCTTCCATAAACATTTACAGCCTTGGAAACCCTACGGGGCAGTTTTACTCTGTTCTATAGGGGCTGTGAGTCAGAATTGACTCAAAAGCAGTGGGATCTAAAATATATATTTGATAATATAATATATTATCTAATATATGTTTGATAATATCTAATATATTTAATATATAGTTGGAAACACTGGTGGCGTAGTGGTTAAGTGCTACAGCTGCAAACCAAAGGGTGTGCATTTTGAATCCGCCAGGCACTCCTTGTAAACTCTATGGGGCAGTTCTGCTCTGTCCTGTGGGGTCGCTATGAGTCCGAATCGACTAGACGGCACTGGGTTCTGGGTAATATATAGTCAGTAATTCAGCTGCTAACCAAATGGTCAGCAGTTTGAATCCAGCAGCTGCTCCTTGAAAACCCTACGGTCAGTTCTACTCTGTCCTATAGGGTTGCTAAGAGTCGGAACTGACTTGACAGTACCTATCAATAACTATATATATGTATATATATATATATATATATACACACCCTCAGGTTCTACCATAGTGACTGGTCCAACATGAATATTTTATATATGCTCTTTAAATCACATTGAGTTAATAATGCAGATTATCAAGTAAAAGTCATTGACAAAAGTTGAGTAAATTAGCTTTGTGATTTTGGGCTAACTAAATGCCACTGTCAACTCTTTTCTCTTTTTACTTTTGAGAGTTTATGTGCCAAAATGCTACTGGTATAAATAAGTAACAGAAATAGATATTATTCACAGGTTAGATAGCAGCTATGAAATACTTTTCATATTGATTTGTGAACATATTCAATAGTGAAGCCATCATTAGTGTAGGGAAAATTAGAAACACTGCTATTTATTTTCTTTATAGGTAAAACATGCTGAACTTTGGGAATTGACCTCTGCTAATTAGAAGCATGCTATCCTTTACCAGTCAAGTTGTACATGAATAAGGCATAGTTTGCCTACAAGTCGTGAAGTAAGCAATGCCATTGTTATTAATATCATTATTAGCCCAGTGGAATTCCTAGCCATGTTACTTAGCCTGCAGCATATAGTTGAATAATTGACCCTAACACATTTTTTCCACTGACCGCAAATTTTTGCTCTCTAGTTCCATACAGCATGTACAGCAACTGTACATCTCTCATTACCAAAATAAACTTTTTTTTTTTTACAAACCGGAAGAAAAATTTCTGTAACGCATCAGCCAGCTAGCATTCATAGATTGCACAGTCATGACTATGGAAATGTGATGAAACAGAATCAGAAAAACAAATAAATTATGCATTTATACCCTTTAAAAGTTTAATAACGGAAATACGAAGCTTTAGGGTGAGCCACAAGAAAAAAGCAAATCTGTGCAGTTAGGAAAGCAAGAATCCCCCATGCATTAAATGGCCTGAGGGCTGCACTTAGAATATGTCACTTAACCAGTCATCCCTGAAGTGCCTTACTGCTTAATCGTATAATGGTCTCGGTGTTTGTGGCACACAGCCTATTGCTGAACAATCTCTGAGTCATCAATTATACTTTCTCACTCATTTTCTCCATTTTGTTTTGTTATCTGCCTATTCATAATATTGGTTTGCTTTTCCTAAATATATATATATGTAAAATCATATATATATATATATATATATACATGATTCTGCCAAAGTAACAGTCCATAAGGCTTGGTCAAAATACAATCTGTGAGGAAGATTTTGAAAATATTGTAAAACTCTTAGCTGAATTCCGAGAAAAAAGTGAGGAAACTCTTCTCCACAAGGATTTCATTCAGCCCACTTTTAAACTTGATCCATAATTTGATTGAATGCTCTTGGGCACTATTAAATAGTAATAATGAACTTCACCTAAAGCCCTTAGTAATTTTGTTCCACATTTCCTTCTCTAATTATCCACTATTCCCTATTTATTATTACTTCATTCACTGCCTTGCGGCTGTCCAAAAATACTAAGAATGATAAATTAAACAATACATTTGGCACCGAGTTAACCTGTGGGGAGGGTTATAATTTAATGGGTTGTCTTCTGAATTAATTATTTTTGAATTATTTAATTGCAGTTTCTAAACAAAGTTCTTAGAACATGTGACATTAGAACTTGCAGGTTATTTCTAATAAAAATGATTTTGACAAAATCACAGGTATACCATACCTATCAATTAAGCTAACTTTCAAAGTCATTTTCCTGTACATTCGTAGAGATTTACAAATTATATTCATATTTTCACTAACAAGCACTGTATTCTAAAGAAGCTTAACAATCCTCAGTATCCCATGACTGTAGACATTAAATTATTGGCATTTGGCAGCCAATGCCTTATTTTTCCCCTAAGTAACAATTATCATTGATTTTATATTAAAATTTGAGTCTCAAATATATACATATAAAGAGATTTTATGTATATATAGTGTTTAGATAAAGCACTACTTTATAAGAACATGATGACGCATTGTACACTATTTATTTAACCTCATTAAAGATCTGGGATAAGCGATTTCTGCTTCTCTGGGCAAGAAGTTTCCAGATTTTATGTGGAAAATTGCCGCTTAGAAGAATCTAAATTCCACAATGCCAGTCAAGCTAATTGTGGTGTGAAATTTAACCCATAATGCACTATGTTTTTGTTTTCCTCTTCAAGAAGCAAAACTCTTATGGAAGTTTCTGACAATGTTAACAAACAAAAACCTTCTCAACCATGTAGCATCAGCAGCAGGGCCAGAAGAAATGAAGCAGCTCATCTGGTCTTAGCCCCTGGATTTTTCCCAAATTAATTACCTACTACCTCTAGCCCACAAAAGCTTTCTCAAATTTCATGTATGAATGGCTGCAGTGGCGGTCCAAAGCTCTTTACAACCTCCTTTAATACCTTAAACTGCTGGGCAGCTGCTTTTTTATGCTTTAAAAAGCTCGGTGGTAGAAAGAATGTTTTCAGCGAGCGTTAGGATATTATTCAACCTAAAAGCCCTAAATTTTCAAAAAGTATATCAAGTCCTTTAATATATTGCTTTTTTTTTCTTTCTTATATTGTTTAATTCTCGTGTGTGTGTCAATTTTCTTTATTGTTTTAAAAGAACAATTTTATTGTGCAGTAGGTGAAAGTTTACGGAGTAAATTAATTTCCCCTTTGATAGTTTGTACATAATGTGATCCATGACGTTGCTTCATTCCCAATAAAGGGCCAGCACTTCCCCCATTTTCCTGCTAGATTTCCCACTTCCTTTAGTCCTGAATTGCTATCCCTTCCTACCTTCTCATCTTTGCTTTTGGGCAAATGTTACTTTCAGGCTCCCCTGAGGTGTTACTGTTTATTTTATGACCCTATCTATTGTTTTTTGGCTGGAGGGTGGTCGTCAGGAATGTCTTCAGTTTCAGTTCAGAAGAGTGTCTTAGGACCATAGGCTCAGGTGTTCCTCCAGTCTCTGTCACACCGGCAAGTCTGGTCATTTTTGTGAATTTGATTTTTTTACCATCGTTTTTCTCCTGCTCTGTTCGGGACCCTAGGTTGTGATCCCAGTCAGAATGGTTGCTGGCGGTAGATGGGAACCATGTAGTTCTTCTAGTCTCAGGGGTATGTAGGCCGTGGTTCATGTGGTTCTTTAGTCCTTTGGATTAATTTTTCCTTTGGGTCTTTTGTTTTCTTCATTCTCCTTTGCTCCGATGGTAAGAGACCAACAGTTAAATCTTAGATGGACGCGCTCAAGCTTTTTTTCTCACTAAAGTAGGATGCAGAACTTTGTCTTTACGGACTATGTTGTGCCAATTGACATAGATGTCTCCTAAGTCTATGGTCACTTGCCTTCAAGCCTAGGAAGTTCTTCCCTCGAGGTGTTTGGTTATGTATAAGAAGTTGCCCTGACTGTGGCCCTTGTGTTCTCCATTTTCTGTATTAATATATAAGCATCACTGACAGCTTTGTGGGAAACCCTGGTGGCGTAGTGGTTAAGAGCTACCTCTGCTAACCAAAAGGTTAGCAGTTCAGATCCACTAGGCACTCCTTGGAAATCCTATGGGGCAGTTCTACTCTGTCCTTTAGGGTAGCTATGAGTCGGAATCGACTCAACAGCAACAGGTTTGGTTTTGTTTTTTTACAACTATGTATGTAGAAATATCCACCAACAAACCTGTAACTGCAGTTGGGTATGTTCCCTTATATTCTCCCACACCTCTATCTACCCATTCCTAAATTTGTGTTTGTTAATGCTACTGTTGCAGGAGTGTCTATGCGATAGTAGTTTCCATTGTTGCCACTTGTTCTTGTGTTCTCAGTATCCTCCCATGCCCTGGTCATATTTTGCTGACTTCCTTCATATGGTGAATTGCCTTATCCTTCACCAATATTGGCATATGCCATCTATCTATTTGGTAATTTTCTCTCCTCCCACCCCACCCCTGGTAACCATCAAAGAAAGTTTTGTGTGCATGTGTGTAAAACTTTTCTTATTTCTTTATAATAGTGGTGTCATACAGTGTTTGTCCTTTTGTGACTGACTTATTTCACTCAGCATAATGTACTCCAAATTCATCCATATTGTGAGACTTTTGGGGGATTTGTTATTATTCTTTAACTTTGCGTAGTATTCCATTGTGTATATATATCATAGTTTATTAATTTGTTCATTTGTTGATGACCACGTAGGTAGTTTCCATCATTTTGTTATTGTGAAGACTGTTGCAGTGAGCATGGGTGTGCATATGTCTATTCAAGACATGGCTCTTATTTCTTTAGGATATGTACCTAGGAGTGGGATTGTTAGGTTATATGGTATTTCAATTTCTGGCTTTTTATGGTAGTGCCATAGCATTTTCCATAGTGGTCGTACCATTTTACATTCCCCTAGCCATTTTTGTACAAGAATTGCAATCTTTCCACAACCTCTTCAACATTTATTTTCTGTTTTTTGATTAGTGCCAGTAATGTTGGGGTGAAATCTTATCTCATTGTAGTTTTGATTTTCATCTCTCTGATGGCTAATATTCAAGAGCATTTCTTCATGTGTTTGTAAGCTGTCTGAATGTCTTCTTTGATGAAGTATCTGTTCATAGCCTTTGCCCATTTTTTAATTGGATAGTTTGTCTTCTTTTTGTTGAGGTGTTGATGTTTTCTACAGATTTGAGAGATTAGACCCTTGTCAGGTATGTCATAGCCAAAAAAAATTTCCAAGTTAGTAAGTTCTCTTTTTACTCTTTTGGAGAAGACTTTTGTCAAGCATAAGTGTTTAATTTTTAGGAGGTTCCATTTATTTAGTTCATATGTTTTTTGTGCTTTTTTAGTTATGTTAAGCATTCTATTTGTGCCATATATTACGGGCCCTAGGAGCTCTGGTCGTGCAGTGGTTATGTGTTTGTCTGCTAACCACAAAGGTCGGCAGTTCAAATCTACCAGCCACTCCTTGGAAACCCTATGGGACAGTTCTACTGTCTCTTGTAGGATTGTTATCAGTTGGAATTGACTAGATTGCAGTAGTTTTTTTTTTGGGGGGGGCGCTAATGGAGTGTTATCCTTATTTTTCTTTCATGATTTTATAGTTTTAGGTTTTATATTTAGGTCTTTGATCCATTTTGAGTTAGCTTTTGTGTGTGACGTATGAGTCCTAAGGGTCCTGTTTCATTTTTTTTTTTTTTAAAGATGGGCTTCCAACTTTGCCTCCACCATTTGTTAAAGAGACTGTCTGTTCCACATTTTAATGGACTTTGGCCCTTTGTTGAAGATCAGCTACCCGTAGGAGGATGGATTTAAGTTTGAGTTCTCAATCCTATTCCATTGGTTTATGTGTCTGTCATTGTACAAATACCAGGCTGTTTTGACTACACTGGCTATATTGTAGGATCTGAGATCAGTTGGTGTGAGGCCTCCTACTTTGTTCTTCTTTAATATTGCTTTACTTCTCAGGGGTCTCTTTCCCTTTCCTATAACGTTGGTGATTACTTTTTCCATCACCTTAAAGAATGATTTTGGATTAACCTTGCATCATATGTGCAGATCACTTTGGGTACTATTGACATTTTCACAATGGTGAGTCTTCCTATCCATGAGAATGGTATGTTTTTTCCATTTATGTAGGTCTCTTTTGGTTTCTTGCAGTAGTGTATTGTAGTTTTCTTTGTATAGGTCATTTACATCTCTGGTTAGATTTATTCCTAAGTAGTTTGTCTTTGGGAGCCTTAATCTTTTGGATTTCTGGTTGCTGTTTTTGTAAGTCTTCTGATTATCTGTTTATTTTGTTATTTTGTTCTTGTACTGTTTTCCTGAATTCTTCTATTGCTTTGTTTGTATTTTCCTTGATTTTGTCTGTGTTTTCCTTGATCTTTTGGAGACCCCTGTACATTAGCCTTTTGAATTCTTTATCAGGTAGTTATAATGCCATTTCTTTCTATGGAAGGTTTTTTTGTTCTTTATTTTGGTCACTTGCCAGAGCTATATTTCATGCTTCTTTATGTGATTTGATATTGTCTTTTGTCTCCAAGGCATTATTACATTTATTTATTTACTGTATGTTTGTTTTCTGCATCCTGAATATTTGTTTTGTTTGCTTTGTTTTGATATATCTGAGTAGACTGGGTGTGTGTGCTACTCTGGCTGCTAATTTAGCTGCACCGAAGCATTCACCTCCTGTCTCTGGTAGTGGGGCAGCGGCTGGGTGCATGAACACAGGTCTCTACTCTCTGGCCTTGCAAGGCTGCTGAGGATGTAAGTGGTGTTTCTGGTGAAGTGATGTACCTGTCCATCCAGTCACCTAGCTGAGGGTACAGGGGATGTTTTTCCTGGTTGCTGGGATGGGTGTTGTGTATGCACTCTGCTGATTGCTGGGTGGTTGGGGGCAAGGATGCCTGGGTTGTCAGTCATGGGGCAGGTGGTGTGGAAAGTCACCAATGATCTCGGCCAGGAAGGGCTGCATGGGGGTGTTTGTAGTGGGCACAAACCTCCGGTTGCAGGGGGGTGTGATGCAGGGGGTAAGGCTGGGTGAATGTCACCTATCCACAGGTGCTCCATAGGAGGGCATGCCTCTGCTAGAGCACATCATGGGGTAGGTTGTACAGCCATTCTTTGGGCCCCTAGTGCAGGTGGCTGGAGGGAGTAGCAGGTACTGCTGGCCCTCAGGCCCCTGGCACAGGTGGCTTGAGGGATTGAGAGGCACAGCCAGCACTCAGCACCCTGGTGCAAACAGCTGGAAGGAGTAGGAAGTACTGCCCCTGGCATGGGTGGATGCCCCTGGCATGGGTGGAGGAATGGAATAGGAGGCACCACTGGTCCTCAGGCCTTGTGCTCGGTTGGCCAGAGGGTATAGGAGGCACTGCCAGTCTTCAGGTCTCTGGCTTAGGTTATTGGAAGAGATGGGAGGCAGCGCCATGCCTCAGGACTGCCATGTGGGTGGCCAAAATGAATGGGAGGTGTCGCTAGTCCTCAGACCCCCAGTGAGGGTAACTGGAGGAAGTGGGAGGCATTCTGGTCCTCAGGTCCCCAACCTGGGTGACCAGAGGAATTAGGAAGTTCTGTTGGTCCATGTGTCCCTGGTGCTTGTGGCTGAAGGAAGGCATGGGCCCTCTAGATCACTGGCTCCTGACTTAGGGTGCTGGGAAGAGGTGAGTGCCACTGGACTCTGATCACATGTGGGGATGGGGGATGAGTGAGGAGGGTGAGGGTGCCCATAAGCCTGCAGGCCTCTGGCACAGTGTTGGGGTGGGCGCGGTGAGTGGAGTGCACGCACTTAACTCCTGGCTATGGCCTGCTTGGCCGCACCAGTTGATGTGAGTTTTGACTGGGAATACTACTTGCATTGTCTCAGTATGGCCACACTGTGCAGGTTCAGCTAGCAGGACATTGGCAATTCATAATTTTCCATGTCCACTGTTTTTGTATTATCTCTCTTTCCACTTGGCATTTGGTCTGATACTTCAGCCTTGTCTTTGATGCTTAGGGTTCCTAAGTTGTCATCTATATTTGATTCATTTGTTTTTTGGGGTCTTTGTTGTAAGATGGATGTTATGAAGTGTCTGACCACTCCGCCACTTGAACCACCTCCATATTGTTTAATCTCAACAAAAGATAGTAGAGTATGTTCATTATGTGCTGTCAATTGTGGAGTTTCTTACAATGAAAATCCTAGGGAGCACACCTCTACTCTGACACACATGAGGTCACTATGAGTCGGAGCCAACTCAACAGCAGCTGTTTTTTATTATTTAATCTTGGAGTAGTTTTATACTTACACTTGGCTTCTCTGGTAATTCCCACTTATTTCAGCTCCTGTATGTCACTTTTTTTATGTCACAAAAATAGGGGTAGTAGGGTTACTATGAGTTGGAATTGACTCGATGGCAATGGGTTTGGTTTTGGTTTATATATAACTGTCTCAGAAAAATATATTTAGGAAGGTAAATGCATTTCAGAAGATTTGTGGAGGTCTCATACAGTGCACATAAGGAGTACAGAATTGTTACATGCACTTTGGAAAACTATTTGATGTTATTAATTTTGAACATACACATACCCAAATGATCTACCATTTCATAAACAGATACAGGTTTCTACTAACAGAATTGGACAAACATATTTATAGAAATATTTTGTAGAAAATCCCCAAACTGGTAATAAGCATTAATAGTAAGGTGATAAGAAAAGAAAACAAAACAAAAACTGCAGTATGTACATACAATGGAATACAATGCAATAATAAAAATGAAATAAGGTACAGCTGATGCAAAAATATAGCTGAGTCTTGCAAGCATATTATGAATTCAAATATGCGAAACTAAAGAATATATTAATTTGTTTATATTAAATTCAATTACAGGCAAATCAATCTACAGTACTGAAGTCTGGACACTACTTTCTGAGAGAACAGAGGTGGTATGATTGCATGTGGGCACAAGGCTGACTTCTGGGTTTTTACCAATGCTACTTGACCAAGATGGTGGTTACACAAATGTACTCACTTGGTTATGCTTTATCAGGCTCTCCTCTTCTGATTTGTGCACTAATCTATATGTTTAATGTAATTCCATTGAAATGGTAAAGACAATGTTAGTTTGACATATTCTAAACATGTATTAAAAATATTAACATTTATTTTTTGACCATTAATATCAATATTATTCCCTCTGTTATCTACTTTACATACTTCAATTTGATTTATCATTTTCCCTCATTTTATGAATTATTTAATTTTTGTTTTTGAACTCTCTTTTATAATTGCCCTTTAATTTGATCCAATTTAATCTCTATACTCATTGCTGTTCCTTAAGACTCTTCCCAATTCAAGCTGCTACAGAATAAGTTTATTGATTTCAACTTCTTCCCTCTGCCTTAGATAAGTTCCTGAACCACCACCTTTACCATTTAACACCTATGATCAAAAAGATTTTTTAGTGATTTTTGATCACCTTTAAACTCCTTTTCATCACTTTTCAGACACTCTGTTATCACACACCATTGTAATGCTATCACTAATGTTGTCTAGTGACAATTCTCCAGAAAGACATGCACCCTCCCTATCTTATGGAAAATGTATTCTCATGACAGTTGCTTTCCTACTTTACCTGTTCTTTCCATTTTATTTTACTTTTTCGTTTTTACCCATACCTCAACTGTCCTTCAAGGGGAATTTGTTTCTTAGATAAAATTTGCTTTGATTACACCAGACCTACTATTCTTCCTTCTGTAGCACTTCTACAATCCTTACATACTTCACAGTATAATGATTAATTACATTTTTATTTATTCATAAAGATTCTACTAATACTACATGCCAGAGTCTGTATTATGGAACTGTGTAGAAAAGTTCTACTCTCAGCTCTTTGTCTGTGTAAAGAAAGACAAGAAACACTTAACTAGAGTATGTTTTTGTTGTTAGCTGCCACTGAGTCGGCCCCTGGCTCATGGCAACCCCATGTACAACAGGAAGGAATCGCTTCCTTTTCCTGTGCTATTCCCATGATTGGTTGTGGATTGGATCATTGTGCTTCACAGATTTTCATTGGCTGGTTTTCAGAAATACCATATTTTTGTGCAAATAAAACACACCTTCTATGTTTGTTTGCCAACCATGCCCTCCTCCTGTGAAGTATTTTCATAAGTGCCAGTTTTGCAATTTTTTTTTACATGTTGCTGTGAAAAACAGCCTAACACACTTATAAAAAATATCTCATGAGGCAGGGAGCAGTTGGCAAACAAACATAAAAAAAAAAAAAAAAAACTATTGCCGTTGAGTGGATTCCGGCTCATAGAGACCCTGTAGAACAGAGTAGAACTACCCCATAGGGTTTCCAGAAACAGCTGGTGGATTTGAACTACTGACCTTTTGGTTAGCAGCTGAACACTTAACCACTGTGCAACTAGGGCTCCAACAAACATAGAAGGTATGTGTTAGTTGTGTATAAATATGGTAGATCAACAACCCTTCCTAGTTCATGTTAATCTGGAAGTTCTGCTAAAGCCCGTTCAGCATCAAAGCAATATATAAGCCTTCCATTGACACATGACTGGTGGCTGCACATAAAATACATTGACTGGGAATTAAACCCAGTCTCCTGCATGGAACAGGAGAATTCTACCATTGAATCACTAATGCTTCCAATTAGAGTGCAACAGATTGCCATTGAGTGGATTCCAACTCACTAGTGTATGGTGTTAAACCTTGTAATATTTATAAATATAATGGAAGAATAGGGCAGAAAGCAATAAGAAATTTCTTAGAAAATCATTAGGCTTTCAAAGAAGGGTTATCAATTGTGGTTAGTAAGCAGAAATAAGAAGTTCTCCCATTTGTTTGGTTGAGGGATAACATTGTAGTCATTGAAGGTAGAGTGTGATAGTTTTATTTACACATGTGCTTCTTAAGACTTTTGACAACCAAATCCTTATCTCATCAATGTTGAATATCTCCCACAATCTTCGGAGACAATGTCAAGCATAGTAGACACTCAATAGAAGTGTTTTGTTTGATTAACTTTATAGACAGTAGTGGCTATGAATGTGAACTTAAGAGTCAGGTAAACTCTGGCTCTGGTTCTCTAGCAACATGCTTTTAAATTTCCTAAGCTTCAGTTTCCATTTCTCCTAAATGGAAATAAAAACAGCATCCGTATGTCCAGGGTATGTATCTCTGACAGACATTGCAAAGAATACATGAGAAATTGTAAGCCTTAGCACAAGTAGTTTAGCTAAAAAATGACCATGAATGGGTGATACTACCAGGAGTAAGCAGCATATGTTAGTAAGATATGTGTTTTCATGGCAATATGATGATCCCCCAAAGTAGATGGATTCTTTTCTAAGGCATTTTGAAAGAGATGGGGCTTGACTACTATTAACATATGGGCAGAATTTTAATGATAGAAGAAAAAGAAGAGATATTCTATTTTTATCTAAAAGATCTACAGTTATGCTCTCCTGGGGAAAAAAAAAAAGACTGGGAAGGAAAGATAAATTGCTCATAAATAAGATGTTTTGTTTTCCTTTTACAGCCTATTAAGATACATACATTTTCATCCTTTATAGAAACAATATTTTATTTTTAACCATGAAATTTTGTTATTGTGTTTATTAAATTGACCACTGTAGTGAACATATTTTAAATACTCATGCAATCTTCTCTAACACATACATATTTGAAAAACATATTGCATTATTTTTTAAAAAAATTAAAAATTCACTTCAACAGATTTATAGCTAAGAGATTTACATACCGGCGTGTGTTTCAATTTGTTTAAATGACAATGGAATTTGGGATACCTAAAAGAAATCTGTGAGGAAAAAAGTACAGAAAGTACATAAAAGTAAAAAAAAGTATCAAAAAATAGAAATTTTAAAAGAAATGAGAAAAACTTGTTTAAAAGTTGGTTCCAAATGTTTACTTATTATTATTTTTTTTTACCAAAAATGAATAACCAAAAGACATTCTTATGCATAAAAAGACTTTCACATTAAGTCAATGTACATTAATATCCTACAGGCTATAGACATTTCAAAATGCCCATGCAATTTTGTATAGTATAATTCAAACTGGCTTTCACAAACAAAATGAGAAAGTAACAGTGTGGCTTTAGCTGATAACTATGCCTGAGTTGCTGTGCTAATTTTGAAAAGATATATATAATTGTTTTAAGTTAATTGTGTTCAAAATAACATCCATGAAATTATAGGTTTATATATATTTATTGCACAATTATCTAAAATTATTCTCACCATAGCAACCTAGCATGTAAATAATGCTCTAAAATTTAAATCTATAGAAACAAATCACATTCCTACCACTTTATTTATTTCTAGGCAGTGTCAGATCTGCATGCATAATAAAAGTTGCTGCTTTTCCCCCAAGGTTAACAGTCAATTAACTATATAAATGCAAGTTTTTTAGCAGTTGTTTGATGTATTATTTTGCATTCACTTCACAAGAGTACAAATATTATAAATACGTTTTAACTGGTACCCCCAAGTAGTAATATATGATGTTTTGTAAATATAATGTGTACTATTAGTTCCAATTCAGCAGAAAGAAATGCTGTTTATAAATAGAATGTTTTTTTATGGAAGTAGAAAAATGATAAAACACAATTTCCTTTTACAGTTAGTGTACTATATTACTTTTTTTTTTTTTTTAACAATCAGGCTTTCATTCTCATTCAAGATCAGGAGATAAAGCCTTCTACACTGTTTTATTATACGTCTACATTTTGTTTTCATTATCATGCTGTCAGACACCTGACATATGCATGTAAATGGCTTGAATGACTCATTCTGTTTATTTTTTCTGAGTAAGTCATTATGCTCTTAAGTGGGAAATTCAAACCCACAGTAATTTTGTTGTATTGACATATTTTTTATAACTGAAATATTATAAGTATGTAAATAATTTTATTGTCATCCATATTTTATGTGAATTTTTATGCATAAAAGTGAAAATATATTTTTTCATACCAAACTATGTATGTATAGATATGGGAATGCTCATAAAATATTTACATGGCTATTTATGTTCAAATGAGTGTAATATAAATTTAGAAAAACATAAATGGTAATTAATTCACATTTACATAAATTTGTGGGTGTGTGTGTATGTTTGTGCAAGCAGAAATAAATCTTTCATGGACTTTGACACTAGGCATGTCTGTATTTATAAGTATCCATTGGAACTTTTATTATAGGCTCCCTAATCCTCAGTCACTTATCCTGAAAAATGAACCTGATGCCCGGCTACCATTATTGAAATTTTTTTTCCTTTTTTTTATTTTAGTAATTTTTATTGTGCTTTAAGTGAAAGTTTACAAATCAAGTCAGTCTCTCACACAAAAATCCACATACACCTTGCTACACACTCACAATTACTCTCCCCTTAATGAGACAGCCCGCTCCCTCCCTCCACTCTCTCTTTTTGTGTCCATTTCTTCAGCTTCAAACCCCCTCCACCCTCTTATCTCCCCTCCAGGCAGAAGATGCCAACATAGTCTCAAGTGTCCACCTGACCCAAGAAGCTCACTCATCACCAGCATCCCACTCTAACCCATTGTCCAGTCCAATCCATGTGTGAAGCGTTGGCTTCGAGAATGGTTCCTGTCCTGGGCCAACAGAAGGGCTGGGGGCCATGACCACCGGGGTCCTTCTAATCTCAGTCAGACCATTACATTAAGTCTGGTCTTTTTACGAGAATTTGGGGTCGGCATCCCACTGCTCTCCTGCTCCTTCAGGGGTTCCCTGTTGTGTTCCCTGTCAGGGTAGTCATCGGTTGTAGCCGGACACGATCTAGTTCTTCTGCTCTCAGGATGATGTAAGTCTCTGGTTCATGTGGCCCTTTCAGTCTCTTTGGCTTATAATTACCTTGTGTCCTTGATGTTCTTCATTTTCGTTTGATGCAGGTGGGTTGAGACCAATTAATGCATCTTAAATGGCTGCTCGCTAGGGTTTAAGACCCCAGACACCGCTCTTCAAAGTGGGATGCAGAATGTTTTCTTAACAGATTTTATTATGCCAATTGACTTAAATGTCCCCTGAAACCATGGTTTCCAGACCCTTGCCCCTGCTACATTGGCCTTCGAAGCATTCAGTTTATTCAGGAAACTTCTTTGCTTATGGTTTAGTCCAATTGTGCTGACTTCCCTTATTGTGTGCTGTCCTTCCCTTCACCTAAAGTAGTTCCTATCAACTATCTAATTAGTGAACACCCCTCTCCCACCCTTCTTCCTTCCCCCCTCCCGTAACCACAAAAGAATGTTTTCTTCTCAGTTTAAACTATTTCTCAAGTTCTTATAATAGTGGTCTTATTCAATATCTGACCTTTTGCAACTGACTAATTTCACACAGCATAATGCCTTCCAGGTTCCTCCATGTTATGAAATGTTTTACAGATTCCTCATTGTTCTTTATTGATACATAGTATTCCATCGTATGAATATACCATAATTTATTTATCCATTCATCCATTGATGGGCACCTTGGTTGTATCCATGTTTTTGCTATTGTAAACAGTGCTGCAGTAAACATGGGTGTGCATATATATGTTCGTGTAAAGGCTCTTATTTCTCTAGGATGTATTCCAAGGAGTGGGATTGCTGGATCATATGGTAGTTCTATTTCTAGCTTTTTAAGGAAGCGCCAAACTGGTTTCCAAAGTAGTTGTACCATTTGACATTTCCACCACCAGTGTAGAAGTGTTCCAATCTCTCCACAGCCTCTCCAACATTTATTCTTTTGTGTTTTTTAGATTAATGCCAGCCTTGTTGGAGTGAGATGAAATCTCATTGTAGTTGTGAGCTGCATTTCTCTAATGGCTAATGATCTTGAACATTTCCTCATGTATCGGTTAGCTACCTGAATGTCTTCTTTAGTGAAGTGCCTGTTCGTATTTTTGCCTATTTTTTAATTGGGTTATTTGTCTTTTTGTAGTTGAGTTTTTGCAGTATCATGTAGATTTTAGAGATCAGAAATGTCATAGCTAAAAACTTTTTCCCAGTGTGTAGGTAGTCTTTCTACTCTTTTGGTGAAGTCTTTGGATGAGCATAGGTGTTTGATTTTTAGGAGCTCCCAGTTATCTAGTTTTTCTTCTGCATTCTTAATAATGTTTTGTATACTGTTTATGCCATGTCTTAGGGCTCCTAACTTTGTCCCTATTTTTTTCTTCCATGATCTTTATTGTTTTAGATTTTATATTTAGGCCTTTGATCCATTTTGAGCTCGTTTTTGTGCATGGAATAAGGTATGGGTCTTGTTTCATTTTTTTTGCAGATGGATATCCAGTTATGCCAGCACCATTTACTAAAAAGACTGTCTTTTCCCCATTTAACTGTTTCGGGGCCTTTGTCGAATATCATCTGCTTATATATGGATGGATTTATCTCTGGACTCTCAATTCTGTTCCATTGGTCTATGTATCTGTTGTGGTACTGGTACCAGGGTGTTTTGACTACCGTGGTGGTATAATAGGTTCTGAAATCAGGTAAAGTAAGGCCTCCAACTTTGTTCTTCTTATTTAGTAATGCCTTAGTTATCCGGGGCCTCTTTCCCTTCATCTGAAGTTAGTGATTTGTTTCTCCATCTCATTAAAGAATGTCTTTGGGATTTGGATTGGAACTGTGTTAAATGTATAGATCACTTATGGTAGAATAGACATTTTTATAATGTGAAGTCTTCATATCCACGAGCAAGGTATGTTTTTCCACTTATGTAAGTCTCTTTTGGTTTCTTGCAGAAGTATACTGTAGTTTTCTTTATATAATGTTTTACATCTCTGGTAAGATTTATTCCTAAGTATTTTATCTTCTTGGGGGCTACTGTAAATGGCATTGATTTGGTGATTTCCTCTTTGATGCTTTTTTTGTTGGTGTAGAGGAATCCAACTAATTTTCATGTATTTGTCTTGTATCCCGATACTCTGCTGACTCTTCTATTAGTTTCAGTAGTTTTCTGGAGGATTCCTTAGGGTTTTCTGTGTATAAGATCATGTCATCTGCAAATAGAGATACTTTTACTTCTTCCTTGCCATCTGGATGCCATTTTTTTCTTTACCTAGCCTAACTGCTCTGGCTAGGACCTCCAAAACAATGTTGAATAAGAGCGGTGATAAAGGGCATCCTTGTCTGGTTCCCGATCCAAATGGGAATGCTTTCAGACTCTCCATTTAGGGTGATGTTGGCTGTTGGGTTTGTATAAATGCCATCTATTATGTTGAAGAATTTTCCTTCTATTCCTATTTTGCTGAGCTTTTATGATGAATGAGGTTTGAACTTTGTCAAATGCCTTTTCTGCATCAATTGATAAATTCATGTGATTCTTGTCTTTTGTTTTATTTATGTGGTGGATTACATTTATTGTTTTTCTAATGTTAAACCATCCCTGCATCCCTGGTATGAATCCCACTTGGTTATGGTGAATTATTTTTTTGATATGTTGTTGAATTCTATTGGCTAGAATTTTGTTGAGGATTTTTGCATCTACATTCATGAGGGATATAGGTCTATAATTTTCTTTTCTTGTGGTGCCTTTACCTGGTTTTGGTATCAGGGATATGGCAGCTTCATAGAATGAGTTTGGTAGTATTCCATCCTTTTCTATGCTCTGAAATACCTTTAGTAGTAGTGGTGTTAACTCTTCTCTGAAAGTTTGTTAGAACTCTGCAGCGAAACAGTCCAGACCAGGGCTTTTTTTTTTTTGTTGGGAGTTTTTTGATTACCTTTTCAATCTCTTCTTTTGTTATAGGTCTATTTATTTGTTCTACCTCTGTTTGCGTTAGTTTAGGTAGGTAGTGTGTTTCTAGGAATTCATCCATTTCTTCTACGTTTTCAATTTTTTTTGAGCACAGTCTTTCATAGTAATCTGATATGATTGTTTTAATTTCAGTTGGGTCTGTTGCAATATCGCCCATCTCATTTCTTATTCGGGTTATTTGCTTCCGCTCCTGTTTTTCTTTTGTCAGTTTGGCCAGTGGTTTATCAATTTTGTTGATTTTTTTTCAAAAAAACAGGTTTTGGTCTTGTTAATTCTTTCAATTGTTTTTGTGTTTTTTATTTCATTTAGTTCAGTTCTAATTTTTATTATTTGTTTTCTTCTGGTGCCTGTGGGTTTCTTTTGTTGCTGTCTTTCTATTTGTTCAAGTTGTAGGGATAATTCTTTGATTTTGGCCCTCTCTTCTTTTTGGATGTGTGCATTTATTGATATAAATTGGCCTCTGAGCGCGGCTTTTGCTGTGTCCCAAAGGTTCTGATAGGAAATGTTTTCCTTGTCACTGGATTCTCTAAATTTCTTTATTCCATCCTTAATGTCTTCTACAGCCCAGGATTTTTTGAGCAGGGTATTGTTCAGTTTCCAAGTGTTTGATTTCTTTTTCCATTATTGATTTCCACTTTTATGGCCTTAGATCAGAGAAGACGCTTTGTAATATTTCAATGTTTCGGATTCTGCTAAGGCTTGCTTTACGACCTAATATGTGGTGTATTCTAGAGAGTGTTCCATGTGCATTAGAAAAGAAAGTATACTTGGTTGCTGTTGGGTGGAGTGTTGTGTATATATCTACTAGGTCATGTTGTTTGATTGTGACATTTAGATCTTCGTGTCTTTATTGAGCTCCTTTCTGGATGTCCTGTCCTTCACTGAAAGTGGTGTGTTGAAGTCTCCTACTGTTATTGTGGAGCTGTCTCTCTCACTTTTCTATGCTGATAGAGTTTGTTTTATGTCTCTTGCAGCCCTGTCATTGGGTGCATAAATACTTAATATGGTTATATCTTCTTGGTGTATTGTCCCTTTAATCATTATATAGTGTCCTTCCTTATCCTTTATGATGGATTTAACTTTAATGTCTATTTTGTGAGAGGTTAATATTGCCACTCCTGCTCTTTTTTGATTGTTGTTTGCTTGATATATTTTTTCCATCCTTTGAATTGTAGTTTGTTTATGTCTCTAAGTCTAAGATGTGGCTCTTGTAGGCGGCATATAGACAGACCTCGTTTTTTAATCCATTCTGCCACTCTCTGTGTCTTTATTGGTGCATTTAGTCCATTTACAGTCAGAGTAATTATGGATAGGTATGAATTTCGTGCTATCATTTTGATGTCTTTTTTTGTGTGTTGTTGACCGTTTCTTTTTCCTACTTGATTTTATGTGTTGAGTAGATTATCTTTATATATTGTCTTTTCCTCATATTTGTTGTTGTTGATTTTGTTTCTGCTGAGTCTGTATTTTTCCCTTGTATTTTATTTTGATGAGTAGAATAGTTTGTCTCCTTTGTGGTTACCTTATTATTTACCCTTGTTTTTCTAAATTTAAAACTAACTTTTATTTCTTTGTATTGCCATGTCTTCCTCTCCGTATGGAAGGTGTGTGATTACATTTCTTAGTCCGTGTTTATTATTTCAATGTTGTCTTCTTTTATATAATAACATTGCTGTTACCCTGTTTTGGGCTTTATATATATATAATAACAAAAACAAAACAAAACAAAATTATATATATGTATATAAATAATTTTGTTTTGTTTTGTTTTGTTTTTTTGGACTTCCCTGTCCGGGTTGACTTCTGGTTGCTCTGCCCAGTGTTCTAGTCTTGGGTTGATATGTGATATTATTGATTTTTTAACCAAAGGACTCCTTTAGTATTTCTTGTAGTTTTGGTTTGGTTTTTACGAATTCCCTAAACTTGTGTTTATCTGGAAATGTCTTAATTTCACCTTCATATTTAAGAGACAGTTTTGATGGATATATGATTCATGCCAGGCAATTTTTTTGTTTCAATTTTTTAAATATGTCATCCCATTGCCTTCTTGCCTGTACGATTTCTCCCAACTAGTCCGAGCTTATTCTTATTGGCTCTCCTTTGTAGGTGACTTTTCATTTATCCCTCACTGCTCTTATAATTCTCTCTTTATCTTTGGTTTTGGCAAGTTTGATTATAATATGTCTTGGTGGCTTTCTTTTAACATTTATGTGATGTAGAGTTCGATGATCATCTTGGGTAGATATCTTCTCATCTTTCACAATATCAGGGAAGGTTTTTCTGCCAACAAAGCTTCAGCAATTTTCTCTGTATTTTCTGTTATCCTTCCCTGTTCTGGTACTCCAATCACTCAAAGGTTATTTCTCTTGACAGAGTCCCTCGTGATTCTTAAGGGTTCTTCATTTTTTTAAATTCTTTTATCTGATTTTTCTTCAAATATATTAGTGCTGAGTGATTTATCTTTGAGTTCACAAATTCTAGCTTCTACTTCATTATTGAGCATTTTGATCAAAGATTCTGCAGAAGAATCCTGATCTGCCATATGGGGGGAAAATGTAGAAGAGAATTTCAAATTCTCATGGCCTGCAGACATTCTAGAGCCTTGATGGCTGGAAAAAAACCTGAAATGATTTCCCCGAGTTAATCTTTAAAATGTAAACCAAAAATATCCTCTGAAATCTTCTTAAAACCAAGCAGTAGTTTAGCTTAACTGATAAAAAAATGTCTGCTTTTAGCGTTATGCTTTCTTAAGAACTATCTTTATGGGATCAAAGTGACAATAGAAACTGAAAGATTAGATAGAAATATTAGGGGGCAGTGAGTTTATGTTAATGAGGGAGGAACAATGAAAAGCGTTGTGCAACTTGAAGAATGCAATCAGTGTCACAGATTGTACATGTAGAAATGGTTGAACAAGTGTATATTTTGTTATGTCTATTCTCAACAATAACAAAAATAAATTTAAAGAAATGAAGCTAGTGTTGTGAGAATAAATAAAATCAAATGCATAAACTGATATGCATGGTATATCAAGCCATTGGGACTATTCTAGATTCCTGAGGGAGAAGAATCATCATAAGCACAAAGATGGTTTCCCTGAGGTGGAGGTTAGACATACTTCCACTCTCCAACTTCTTCACCATTTCTGACACCAGCCATACCACCTCCCACTCCAGCACTATCTACTTCTCTGCTGGATTGGATAATTCATTGTAATGGCCACACAAAACTCACAGAGCATACTCACAGTTAAGTGTTTCATTAAGGAAGTAACAGGGTGCAACTCTGGATCAGAAACAACAGGATACAACTTGGGAGCAGGATTGGGATCAGAATCAGGAAGCATGTAGGCAAAGTTTGGAAGTCTCTCCTGAGGTGCAAAGCACATCCTTCCCGTTTCAGTGAAGGACAGCTTTCTCAGCTCCTCTCTGTCCTGCAAGCAATCAGGCCCATCTCTCTGCCATGCATGTCCCCTCTCAGCCATGCAGGCCTACGGCTGGCTGTGCACATCCTCTCCTTTCAGCCCCCTCAGGACAGGCCTCTTCCCTGCCAGGACAGTCCTTCTCTTGACCACAAAGTTCCCTTCATAGCCATCCAAGCCTCTCTGCCTTTGGCCTCCCTGCTGTTGGCCTCTCTACTGCCAAGTGACCCAGCTCACAGCCACTGTAGCAGCTTACTCAGCTCTCTTAGCTGCATTCCCAACCGCAGGTTTCTGTCATCACTGTTAACTCTGTCACATGGCCTCTTACAGGCCTGTTGCTGCTGGCTCTGCTGCAAGGCCTCTTTCAGGTCTCTTTCTGTCTTCAATGTTAAAGCCTTTGATTCGTGTTACAGCTCTTTAAGAGGTTACTCATCAACTCTCTCTCTGATTCTTTTCTCTTCTCTAAAACCTATGTAAGGTTTTTTGCTTATATGAGAAAACTTTTTAAATTCAAGGTCCAGCATTCCTAGCAAGGCCACAGATTGACCAGTCCACTCTGTGTACCAAAGTCACCTTATTTGTGTAGTAAACTGGCCTATCCCTGCAAGGGGTAGAAAACAGACTAGTAGCAAAGCAGACTGAAGCCCAAGGCTAGACAAAAAGTATCAAACCATCAAATTATTTACAGCTTACCCAGGAAAGTCAATCAACCTGGACAAAAGTAACAAACTCTTTTGGATAGAAAACTAGAGAAAAGATAATTCCTTAGGACTTAGGGGAAAAATCTCTCAAGCAGTTTTTCTAAAAAACCATGGCAAAAGTCCACATGAAGAAACTGATTTCACTACAGATGGGTTTGGATCATATAATTGCCTATAATTATTACTCAATAAATTGTAAAGCTCTACATGTACAAAATGTAAAAATACATAGCAGTGTGCAATACAGTGTTTTCATTTGGTATATGAATGTCCTAAATGTTTACTATCTAAGTACTATATAAGAAAGTAAAATAAAAAAAAACATTACTTGGGAATAGTAAAGAGATTTTAGCAAATTTTAAATATTTGCCTCTAATTCGTTTGTAGATTCATATAATCAACCAAATGTCTTTAGTAATAATTTTTATAGTAATATAATGAATAAAATACAAAAGTAAGATGATTCACATGAAGACCTCATTATGTTCAAGAAAATGGAGTCTAAACATTTCTTGGGAAAGTTATCAAATGTAGACTGCACATCTTTATGCCATGCATCACATCTAACCTCTCCTAATTTTATTATAATACTGTTTCAATTTGCCTTCATTAGAAAATCGTAGCTTCTTAGAGCTGTTCAAAAGTGATTAATTTTGAAAATCGCAGATGAATTTTATAATGATTCATAGTTGTTTATGACTATCTGTAGTGCTTTTGTCATTGACTTAAATCTTGACATTTAGAAGACAAATACAAATTATTTCTGTGTGGATAAAAAAAACGTAGAGGAAAACCTTCATATAGTTACACACCTTATTTTATATCTCAAAGTTTTATAACATTCACCACCTGTAATATTACGACTATTTAATCCTCATCATCTAAATCCATGTGAGAAATTGGGTTAATGGGGGACAAGGCACAGGAACTAAGGTTCACATCTGAAATTCGAAGCCAGCTTTCTCTCCTTGGTTCAACCACGTAATCCACATAGTGTTTTGTTTCAGCAACCAGAAGGTCTAAGTTAAACATAGTGCTGTGATGCAATAGATTATAACTTTAAAAAGGAAGAAGGGGCCATAAGAAGCATTTAGGTAGTGACCTAAGAGTAGATAAGCCTCCAAGAAAAGAACATGCATTTCATACTACTTTAACTGTACTTTCAGCAAGTTCTAAGTAAAATATTCACACTGAAGAGATATGCAAATATCTGGACCAAACAAAGATACACTAAAGATTGTACTATTATTCACAGAGTTGGTTATACTCTACTCCATAAATTCCTCTATGACTGATGACAATATTTTTCCTATTTCATACAGCTTTTATATTTGTTAAGATCTTATGCCTTATTTTTATCAACATTTTAAAATTATATCCCATAATATGTCATGAAAAAACTGAAAATATTACAGTTACTTAGTATTAATGCCTTTATGAAAATAGGTGGGACTAACCTCCAGTGTATATAACATATATGCAGGTGAAGAACACGTAATGAAAAACCTCACCCAAATTTATTTCTAAGTGATTTCTCAGGAAAATCTCACCAGCCCATCAGATAATGTTAAGGCTAATTACAAAATCCCATAAGCAAAACCCATTTCTCTTATACTTCTTCACTGTTTTGTTTTTTCCAAGGTAACGGACCATGATTTCATTTCCCAGGGAACAAGAATCTTTTTCTAGGGAGCTTTCTAAACTCCAGTAAGCCTCATCAGAAAATGGATAATCAATGAAGTGTGTACACATAAAATTCTCTAAAGAATTCTGATAAAGTAGTGCATTTTTGCAGTTTGCCTGCCTTCAGAGAAGCTTTACAAATGAAGCCAATTGCTTTCTCCCCTGGGAGTTCTAGATGGTAGAGATCAAGGAAGAGGCTAATATTTAGCATTTCACAAATTAAAGACTACATGGTAAGTTTAGTGTCAGACAGCTTTAATTATTTTTCCTACTTTGTAGTTTGGATAGTTTAATCCGGGTTTCCCTGCACCTGACAACTTGGAGTGAAAAAGCAAGCAGAATGACAGCGTTTACTGAAGCAGATAATGTAGCTCAAAAATGCAGGGACTATTTTCTGGGATCCAAGGCAATGTTTTGCATCCTTTTTAGCCATGCAACTGCTTGCAAATGCCAATATTCTTCTAAATGTAGAGAAAATGTTCAATAATACAGCTTTCAACACATCTGATTCTGATAGAAAAATGTGGAAAATATCTTGACATAAAATATACAATATTTGCTAAGCATTATATAATTTATACAGGGTTTATTATATACATATAAATGTATACATATATATATATAAATGTATACTTTGAATGCATCGTTCAGAAAACTTACACGCCAAGGCAAACATCTATAGTTCTTGTATTAAGTTTAACATGTGTAATTTTCCCATGATGGCCTATTAACTGTGACTTTATGTTTCACAGATAACATAGACAGTTTAAGGAAGTGAGGAAAGGAGGATCTGGATGACTTTCTTCTGATGCCAAGAAACAGATATTTAAAAGTTTGAGAATATGATTCGGTATTGTAAACTTTCAAGTTTAAGGGGATAATCATTTAGCAACCTGAAAGCAGTAACAATTAAGGACTTACTTCTGTAGCAAAGGGAAGCTGTAAGAAGGTGTTTGGTTTGGAAATTATTTTTTCTATCCTATTCTGTCAGTCTCTAATGACGGAAAGCCTGGTGGCATACTGGTTAAGTGCTATGGCTGCTAACCAAGAGGTCGGCAGTTCAAATCCACCAAGTGCTCTTTGGAAACTCTATGGGGCAGTTCTATTCTGTCCTATAGGGACGCCATAAGTCAGAATCAACTCGAAGGCAATGGGCTTGGTTTGGATTTTGTTTATTCAGTCTGTATGCTGAATGTATGGAATCAAGTCGACGGCGTTGGGTTTGGTTTGAGTCATGACTTATATTCGTGATGCCCTTGTGGTGCAATACTAAAGTTCTTGGCTGCTAATTGAAAGGTTAGAAGTTCAAATCCACTCAGGGGCTTAGTGATCTGCTTGCATTAAGATTCCAGTCTAGAAAACCCTATGGGGCAGTTCTTCTCTGTCACATGGTGTCACTATGAGTGGACTCAACAGTACCTAACAACAGTAACAACTGTATGTATTATTATTAATTAACAAGATTTTCCTTGAGTGTCTTATGGTCCCTGGAGGATACTCATTTTTATAGAATTTCAATTACTTAATGTAATGTACTTATTTCTGGATATGCTATTCATTCATTCATTCAGCAGATCAATCCCTAAGTCAGGGAATAATTATTTACTACCTATTATGTGCCATGCTGCGTATTAGGCTTTGGGGATTCAAACACTAATTAAATTCAGCCACTGCCTTAAGGAAGGTTATTGTGAAATAACTGCCACTTCTCTCCAAGTCATTACTGAGTTACTTCAGGAACATGCCATAGGGTCTTTAACCAGACTGACTGTATTAGTCATCTTCACTGTAGTAAAAAATCTCAGTGGCTTGTCACGACAAAGGTTTATTCCTTCTTGTAGTACAGATTAGGGTCTGTACCCCTGCTTCAGGTTTTGTTATTTCAGGACCTGGCATGAAGAAGAAGCCTCCATCTGAGACATGTCATTTCTGTGGTGGAGGGTAAGTGAAAAGAGAACTAGCAAAATCACAGATGGCTGGTGTTACCAGATTAGGGTCTGTGGCCTGGAGCAGTCCAGCCAATGAAACATACCCCAAGTCAGAAAGAGTGAGAAAATTTATTAAGGAAATGTATACATCGCTGAGGATTCAGCAGCAGCTCAGGCTGTCCCTGTGGAGTCCCAAAGAGCAATTTTACAGTAGAGCTTATATAGAATCTTGCAAGTGTTAGAAGTGTCTTTGTAGTGCATAGAAGGCCTGGCCTGAGGAGTTATTCATTACAAAACCCAAAAACCAAAGCCACTGCCGCTGAGTCGATTCCGACTTACAGCGACCCTATAGGACAGAGTAGAACTGCCCCATAGAGTTTCCAAGGAGCACCTGGTGGATTTGAAGTGCCAGCCTCTTGGATTTGAACTGCCAACCTCTTGGTTAGAAGCCATAGTGCTTAACCATTAAGCCACCAGGGTTTCCTATTCATAACAAGATAGTGACAAAAGACTCTTTGTCAGACTAAAGATATACATATCAGACTCCTGGGCTCTGATTTTCCTTTGTGTGTGGAGGGTGGGAGGGGAGGGGGGGTGGTGGGTTGTAAGTCACAGGTGGTCAGACAGAACAAAACAAACTTATTTGCATAAAATTAAAACAAAGAAAAAAGTCATTAACATTAGGTCAAAACAAAGTCATTAACAGAGGTATGTGAAGGAGGAGGCAGGCAGAGGAAGAAGAAAAACTTACAGGTACTATTACGGGCTTACTTATGTCAACCTCTCAGGTGCCCGTTTTGAAAAAGGAGAAAACATGTTGGGAAGTGTTAGGGTCGCACTGATTCTTAAAGGTCTTCTTGGAACTGGCATAAGTCATTTGCTTTCCTGTTAATTGGCCAGAGAAAGTCTTACAGCAAAGTCTATCAACAGCATGAGAATAAAGTCCGAGTCACACGGGAAAAAGCAATACTCCGGCAAAGGAGGTGAAGACTGAGAGTAATCGTTAAATATGTCCATTTATTTAAGGGCACGCTCTTATGATGGGGGCGTAATTTTGACATTTCTTAATGGTACTTATTAGTCAGTAGTTACCAATTATTTAAAAAAAAATTAATCCATGATGTTTTATTCTTCATGTAATGGAAGTAAAATGGACTTTTAACTGAATTCCTCAAACTAAGGCCTCAAATTTTCTGGAGGTAATAATACTGCATACTAGCTCGTATTGTGAAAGTGGAAATAAAAGTTAACTGAGAATAAAAAAAAAATAAGTTTGGGTATTTTGCCTAGGAAAAATGCCCTATACTACTACATATGATTTGCTTCATATTAAAAAGACCATTACTTATGTTAAAATATTTGTAGCATGCTGTCACATAAAATACTACTAGCTAAGACGCTTAACACTTTTAAAAGAAGAATTGCTTTATATATTTCCAAAAAACCAAACCCACTGCCATCAAGTCGATTCCAACTCACAGCAACCTTCTTGTAAGACAGAGTAGAACTTTCCCATAGGGTTTCCAAGGCTGTAAATCTTTACGGAAGCAGGCTGTCTCATCTTTCTCCCGCTGATTGGCTGGTGTGTTCCAGATGCCAACCTTTTGGTTAGCAGCCAAGTACTTAACCACTGTACCACCAGGGCACAAGCACACATATATATACACACACACAAATATATGTATAATATACATACATAACTTTATTCATATATGTATATAAAGTTATTAGTATATAACTTTATTCCATGAAAATTAAAGTTTCTGTCTTGTAAAAGCTTATCTTCTATATTCCTCTCAGCTAGTTAGAATTCTAAATAGAGAACAATCCTATGATTGTTCTACAGAATGTTTTAGGTGAATACAGCTGCAGGGTTGAAATTTCATTATGATACTATTCTTGTTCCATTGCCCCACAGGAACACACACACTTTTAATTCATCAAAGCCCTTCATTATCTCTGCAACACCCCCAACATTCACATCCAACACAAACCCATTTATTGGCCAGTTACAACATTTACAAAGTGAATCTGGCTTTTAATGAGAGCAGTGCTGGCAGCTTGCCCCATATGCTTCTAAAACATGTACAGAAAAACTGCACAGCATGATGTTTCTCAAAAAAATAACAGTAACCTCTTTATATACACAAAATAAGAAACCTATACTCATCCTGATACTGTTAGGTGGATTCAATTTCCATTCATGATGTGTTGATTTAAAATCAAATATATACCAGGTTCCTCATTTGGAAGAAGTTATCTCCACTGTCAGCAATTGTGAAATACTCCACCTGTGGCATACTGGTTAAGCATTTGGCTGTTAACCAAAATGTCGGTAGTTCAAATTCACCAGCCACTCCTTGGAAACTCTATGGGGCAGTTCTACTCTGTCCTATAGGTCCGTTATGAGTCAGGATCGACTCAATGGCAACTGGTTTGGTTATGTGTGGTTACTACCTTGTGTAAGTAGAATCCAGTCATTCGAAAATAATTCCAAATTAACTCACATAAAAATGAAATGTAGAGACACATTTGGGGTTCACTGTAAACTCACTTGAAACTATCTACATGCATATATTTTTCCCTTTTTTTTTATTTTCAATCATTCAGAAAGTAACATGCTCATTCCTCTAGTGAATGAATTTTAGGTAATAATAATTTCATCTTCCAAGCCCATTTATAACTTCAGGTTTTGCTTATTTAATTTCCCCAGTCTTGAATGGCATTTCCTATTTTCCTTAGTTCATAATAACTCTTAAGTTATGGTCTTGTTTTGTGTTTGTTTGTTTGTTTTCTTTTTTCCTCTCCCTCCCTGGATTTTTCCCTTGCTTGTTCTCAGTCTCCATTGTGAGTGCCTCTTCCTATGCCTGTTCTTTGAATAGCATTATATATGGTACTGGGAGATTTTTAAGTACTATCAGTAATAATAATATTAGTAGTGATAACCAGTTGTCATTGAGTAGTAGTACTGAGCTCCATATGGTTTTCGAGCCTGGAACCTTTCAAAGTAGATAAACAGGTCTTCATTCTGAGGTGCCTCTGGGTGGATTCAAGCTACCTACATTTCAGTTAGTAGTCCAATGCTTAACCATTTACAACACCCAGGGACACCCAGGGACTCCCCATTATCACTGATAGTAAGAGCTAATGTTCATGAAGCCCTTATTTGGACTGGGGATTCTCTAATGCCATTTTATGTAGAGATAAATTGAATTTTCCACAATAACTGTTAAAAAGGTAGATACCATCATAATCTTCCATTTATATGTGAGAGAGATTAAAAAAAAAAATGTTAAATTACTCTCCCAAGGACATTCACCTGGAAATAAGTAGGTGAGGATTCAAATCTAGGAATTCTGACTTCAGCCATGGGTTAGTTATCAATACACACTTCTCAGGTTACATTCTTTCATGTGAACATATCCAGATGTAGCTGATTCCCAAGTCTAAATTTTCAAATCAGATTATTTCACATTAGCTCCAGATTCATGTAGCTAACTCCTACAGGAAGTGTCTACCCATACAAATAGCTGAAATTCAATAAATTCTATACAAAATTGATTAATTTTCCTTTATAATAGGTCCTCTGTGGTGATCCTCACCTCAGTGTGTTGCCACTATGCTCTCAACTGCTCTAGTCAGAGACCTGACTCTTTTCTTTTACTCATTTCTTCTGATCCAAACCAAGTCCAGTCAACTTGGTTTCTCATAATCTCCCAAATCATGCTTGTCTATTTCCATATCTTACCCACTCTTTCTACCACTCATCTGTCACTTTGTGGTACTATGGTTGCTTGCATGTTGCTGTGATGCTGGAAGTTATATCACTGGTATTTCAAATTCCAGCAGGGTCACCCATGGTGAACAGGTTTCAGTGAAGCTTCCAGAAAAAGATAGACTAAGAAGAAGGACCTGGCAATTTACTTTTAAAAATAATTGACCAGTGAAAACCTTGTGAACAGGAGTGGAACATCATCTAATATACTGCCAGAAGATGAGACCCTCAGGTTGGAAGCCACTCAAAGTATGACTAGGAAAGAGCTGCCTCCTCAAGGAGAGTTGATCTTAATGATGTGGATGGAATCAAGCTTTTGGGACCTTCATTTGCTGATATGGTACTACTCAAAATGAGAAGAAACAGCTGCAAACATCCATTAGTAATTGGAACACAGAATGTACATAGTATGAATCTAGGACATTGGAAATTATCAACAACGAGATAGAACATATAAACATTGATATCCTAGGCATCAGTGAGCTGAAATGAACTGGTACTGGCCATTTTGAATCAGATAGTCATATGGCCTACTACTCCGAGAATGACAACTTGAAGAGGAATGGCTTTGCATTCACCATAAAAAGAACTTTTCAAGATCTATCCTGAAGTACAATGTTGTCAGCGACAGGGTAATATTCATATGCCTACAAGGAAGACCAGTTGATATGACTATTATTCAAATTTATGCAACAAACATTAATGTCAAAGACTAAGAAATTGAAGATTTTTGTCAATTTCTGCAGTCTAAAAATGATCAAAGTTATAATCAGGATGCATTGATGATTAGTGAGGATTGGGATATGAAAGTCTGAAACAAAAAGTGAGGATCAGGAGTTGAAAAATATGACCTTGGTGCCAAAAATAATGTTGTTGGTTGCATGAAAGAATTTTGCAAGACCAATGACTTCTTCATAGCAAATACCTTTTTTTAACAAAGTAAACAGTGACTATATACATGAACCTCCCTGGATGGAATACACAGGAATCAAATTGATTATGCTTGTGCAATGAGATGATGGAGAAGCTCAATATTGTCAGATAGAACAAGGCCAGGGACCAACTGCAGAACATATCATCAATTTCTCCTATGCAAGTTCAAGCTGAAGCTGAAGAAAATTAAGTCCACAAGAGTCAAAGTACAATCTTGAGTATAACCCAACTGAATTTAGAGACAATTTTAAGAATAGATTAGATGCATTGAACACTAATGAGTGAAGACTAGACCAGTTGTGTGATGGCATCAAATACATCATACAGGAAGAAAGCAAAACGTCATTAAAAAGACAGAAAAAAGACCAAAACGAATGTCAGAGAAGACTCTGAAACTTGCTTTTGAAAGCAGAGCAGCTAAAGCAAATGGAAGAAATGGTGAAGTGAAAGAACTGAACAAAAAACTTCAAAGGGTGGCTCAAGAAGACAAAACAAAATATTATAATGAAACATACAAAGGCCTGCAGTTACAAAACCAAAATGGAAGAGCACGTTTGGTATTTCTCAAGCTGAAAGAACTGAAGGAAAAATTCAAGCTTCGAGTTGTAATACTGAAGGTTTCTACATGCAAAATATCGACTGATGCAGGAAACATCCAAAGAAGATGGAAGGAATATGTAGAGTCACTGTGCCAAAAACAACTGGTCGACTTCCAGCCACTTCACAAGGTAGCATATGATCAAGAATTGATGATATAGAAGGAAGAAGTCCAAGCTACCCTGAAGGTGCTGGTGAAAAACAAGCCTCCAGGAATTAATGGGATACCAGCTGAGATATTTCAACAAATGGATGCAGCTCCGGAAGTGCTCACTCACCTATGCCAAGAAATTTGTAAGACACCTACCTGGCCAACCGATTGGAAGAGATACATATTCTTGTCCATTCCATAGAAAGGTGATAAAACAGAACGTGGAAATTATCAAACATCATGAATATCACACACATGTAAAATTTTGCTGAAGATAATTTATAAAAGTTTGCAGCTGTACATTGACAGGGAACAGCCAGTAATTCAAGTCAGATTTGGAAGGAGACATGGAACAAAGGTTATCATTGCTGATGTCACGTGGCTGAAAGCAGAGAATACCAGAATGATGCTTACCTGTGTTTTATTGACTATGCTAAAGCATTTGACTGTGTGGATCATAAGAAATTATGGATAACATTGAGAAGGATGGCGATTCCGGAACACTTAATTGTGCTCATGAGGAACCTGTACATAGATGAAGAGTCAGTAGTTTGAACAGAAGAAGGGGATACTGTGTGGCTTAGAATCAGGAAAGGCGTGTGTCAGGGTTGTATCCTTTCACCATACTTACTCGATGTATGCTGAGTAAATAATCTGAAAAACTGGATTATATAAAGAAAAATGAAGCATCAGGATTAGAGGAGGACTCATTAACAATCTGTTTTATGCAGATGATACAACTTTGCTTGCTGAAAGTTAAGAGGAATTGAAGCACTTACTGATGAAGATCAAAGACCACAGCCTTCAGTATGGATTAAGCCTCAACCTAAAAACAAAAATCCTCAGAAAAAAATAATAATTTTTTTAAATGGAGAAAAGAGTCACGTTGTCAAAGATTTCATTTTACTTGGAAGAACAATCAATGCCCGTAGAAGCAACAGTCAAGAAATCAAAGGATACATTGCATTGGGCAAATGTTCTGCAAAAGACATCTTTAAAATGTTAAAAAGCAAAGATTTCACTTTGAGGACTAACGTATGCCTGACCCAAGCCATAATATTTTCAATCATTTCATAATGCATGGGAATGTTGGGCAATGAATAAGGAAGCAGGAAGAATTGATGCCTTTGAATGATGGTGTTGGTGAAGAGTATTGAATGTACCACAGACTGCCAGAAGAATGAACAAGTCTGTTTTGGATTCATCCAGCCAGAGGGATCCTTGGAAAGGAGAATGACTTTCTTTTACTTACTATGGACACGTTATTAGGAGGGAACAGTCTCTGGAGAAGAACATCATGGTTGGTAGAGCAGAAGGTCAGCCAAAAAAGAGGAAGAAGACCCTCAATGGGATGGATTGACAGACTGGTTGCAACAACGGGCTCAAACACAGCAACGATTGTGAGGATGATGCAGAACCTGGAAGTGTTTCATTCTGTTATAGGTAGTACTGCTATGATTTGGAACTGACTCAATGGCACCTAATACACCCTCTTTTGCCAGGATATTAAATGTCTTAATTTATCTAACTTATATCCATTCCATTTCCCCCATTTGTCCAGAGTGACCTTCCAAAATTCAATAATATGCTGACATTGCAATTTATTTTTTGGTTTGTTTTCATTAGCATTTCTTTCTTTCTTTTTCCTTTTATTACAGACATCCTGCTAGAATAGGTGTAGATTTAAGTTACGTATTTCATTTCCCTAACTATTCATCCTTACATCATCTTAAAATGTAACAACACAGTTTTCAGTGTTTCTTTTGGTTATCCCAGTAATCTTAAATTACATTTGATACCTTTATTTCCTTGACAATAATAACAATTTTTTAAACTGTATTTCTTAATTTTGAAGTAATTTTAAACTTACAAAAAGTTTGCAAGGATAAGAATGGCACCAAAAAAAAAACAATCATATACCCTAAACCCAGATTCACCTAATGTTAGCACTTGTCTCACTCATTTTGTCATTGTTTTCTCTCTCATTCTCTCTCTCTCTTACATATGAAATTAAATTACATACATATGTACTTATCATCTGTCTATATTTATCTCTCTATCTGTGTATTCATCCATCCATCCATCCATCTATCCATCCATCCATCCATCCATCCATCCATCCATCCATCCATCCATCCATCCATCCATCCAATATTTGAACCATTTAGAATAAATTATATATACCATGACCCCTAAATACTTCAGTGTGTGCTTCCTAATAGGGACATATGTTATTAACAAGTCACATAACCACAGCACCATATAGTTATCAACTTCAGTAAATATAAAGTTGATACAATAATTGTATCTAATCTATTATCCATATTCAAAATTTGTGCATTGATCTCAAATGATCTTTATAGCATTTTTTTTTTTTTTTGTAACCCTCTAATATTGAATGTGACCGGGCAGTGTTTTGTTCTATTGCACGTAGGGTCAATATGAGTTGGAAAGGACTTTATGGAACCTAACAACAACAATATAGAACGAAATCTCTGGTCAAATATTGCATCTAATCGTCATGAAATTTTGCCTCCTTTAATCTGGAATATTTACACAGCCTTTATTTTTTCTTTTATGATATTGGACTTTTTTGGGAAGAAACTGTCTCCCATTTGATCCTTTATTATGATTAGATTTTTACTATGCAGTCTCAGTGAGAATTCTACATGGATTATACTTTGTACTTCTCAACATTCATCTGCCCATCATTGGTGAGGTTAATTCTTATCACCCTGTCAAAGTTTTGTCTAATTGACTCACTATATAATTACAAAAAATATATATATATATATATATAACTACCATACTTACCATGAAATTAATAAGCAGTCTGGAGGAGGACATTTTAATCTGTGAAAACATCCTTTCTCCATGAAAACTTTTTCCTAGTTACAACGTTTTTCATTGATTCTTCCCTGAAAATTTTTTTTACTATGATGGTTGCAAATACTGAATTTCCAGATCCAGCAGTCTCTCCACATTTACCAGTCAGCACATGACATACTTAAATAAGAGCATGCTTCTCCTCATTATTAATTCAGTAGTTCATTCATTTATGTACCTACTATTTCTATGAACTCATAAATTCTTATTATTTAAAAGGGTTCAATTTATTAATCTACTTAATTTTGTTTGTACTCAGATTTTCTTAGATTTTTCTCCTATGTTCTTATGACATAGCCTATCATTTTTGGTAATTTATTTTTATCATAAAAGGTGTCCTAGGTTCATCTTGGACTTAACCTTCTCTCAGCCTGTAATCAGACATTTTTCCTAGAAACTCTTGTATACCACATACCTTTATTGTAGATATTTCTATGGGAAAAATCATAGATGAAGAACAGTTTACATCAATTAGAATAAAATATACTTCATTTTTAGATTTTTGAAGAAGCTTGCTAAATATCAGATATGCTAACTAACTCCAAATATTGACAGGACATTTTGAATAGTAATGAAGACTGCTGATTTGAATTTGTTTACCCCGTACTTAATCAGGGAAGGACTGATTTTGGTTCTTGGACTTAAGTAAGGTATTGAAAAACTGTAATTAAAGTTTCACACAATACTTTGGAAAATTTCCAGAGAAAGCAAATAAGGTAATTCTCTAATTTTTGTAAAATGTTTATTATATTATATGTAATATATAATATGTAATACAATATATGTGATATAATATATAATATGTAATACTGGACAAAGAGAGTGTATTTCAAGAATATGAGTCATAAATGTGGACCTGCACTACCTTTTCTTGGTATTTAGACTCTGTGTTTTAGCTCTTCTATTACACACTGAATTAGTCATCCAAAAATTATCTGGACAATTTTTTTGAACATTACTTACATTGTATTTCATTTACATATTTACACAGTTTTTACTTTAAAAAAGTTAGTAAAGCAAAATTGCCCTTTATTCCTATGCAAAAACATGTTTTTGGATGTGGGGTTGCTTTCCTGATTCTAAATGGTTTTCATATTTATTTAACTTGGTTAAGTTTGGCTAGGCCATGGTGCCCAGTTGTTTAGTCAACCAGTAGTCTAGATGTAGCTATGAAGTATTTACATTTGATTAGCATTGAAATCAGTTGACATTAAGCAAAGCGGATTAACCTCCATAATGTGAGTGGACTCCATGCGATCAGTTGAAGGCTTTAAAAGCAAGACTGGAAGTTTCCTGAGGGAGGATTCTACTGCTAGACTACAAATAGACTCTGCCAGAATTCCTATCTCTTCAGCATAGCCTGGCCTAGCCATTTGGGAAGCAAACTACTGCAATTTTCAGCCTATAACATCACCTTAATATTTTGGACTTGCCAGCACTTAGAATCACACAAGCTAATTCCTCAACATAAAATCACAATTTCTTGGTCCTTGCTCTTGTTCTTGCTCTCACTCTCACTCATGCTCTCTATTTCTGATTAACTATCATCTATTTAGTTTTTTTTTTATTTATCATTTATCTATGTATCTATGAATCTGTATCTTTCTACATATCTATCATTTATCTATGTATCTGTCATCTGTTTGTCTGTCTGTCTGTCTGTCTATCTATCTATCTGTCATCTTATTAGTTCCATACTGGCCAACATCTGTTACATGAACTATTAACCGTAAACAGTATCCACAGGATATAGAATATTTCCAGTTTTATTTTTCAGAAATGTATAGTCTAAAAATATACGAAACATATGTACACTGATATACTGAAATAATAAACACATTGGAACAACGGGCTTCAAATTTTTCTACAGTTCCTCAAGGGACTTTTTTGGCATTGTATTCAAAAGCCCTTTTTCATAACCAAGAAATAAGTGAAATTCTTGTATTAAAAATATTGGGAAAAAAAATGCTTCCAGGAATTAAACCACGTTTATCAAATTTAGGTATTGCCTACTTACATTTCTTTAACTCTTAAGATAGTCTACAAGTAAATGTTTCTCTCCACATCTGGTATATATCCAGCATCATGTGGTTCTAGTATAGTAGTTGATTTGAATTGCCACTTTTATATATGTAACTATCCTTATTTTCTCTTTGTCTCAAAAAATTTTGCCCCTTTCACTGATTTTAGCTCCATTTTTCCTCTCCCCAAAAATGCACCACTGAAGGATTAATAAGAGAAGTGATGTAATTTAAATATTTAGAAAAAATAGGTTTGTGAATATAGACTCCATTTTACTTAAAACAAGGAGGAGTCAACCATAATTATCTCTCAGGACACCGTTTGGTATATAACATTAACTGAATGCTACATAGGGAATTAAAACACAATCAAAGGAATGAAGTGAAAATATGTAACAATAAAAACAATAAAATGGCAAGTTGTCAATCATTATAATTTAATGTGTACCTTGTACTTGAGAGTACAAAATGGCTTAAAATAGAAAGTACTTGAAAAACAAGAGTACTTTGAATGAAATCATTTATTTCAACAATGTGTGTGTGGGTGTGTGTGAAGCTCATTCAAAGCATTATTAACCCATAGTTCTCCAGGATCATGGAACATAATACGGGTTTCATTTCATACATATATTTGATTTTCTTAACTTTGGTGATAGACAAAAAATAAAAAGAAAGAAGAGAAAGAGGGAAGGAACAGAAGAAAGGTAGGAAAGGAAAAGAAAGGAAAGGCTGATGTTGTTCTACACTATCATTAAAATCTCTGCATGTGTATATCCAGAAAGTACATTATAAGCCAGACTGGAATACCATTGGGTTAATTGTTTCTCTTACAAAATTGAGGGTTTCTTATAATTTTATATTAATATTTATTTGAAACCAGCTATGCTTCCTCTTTAAATTAATTATCCTGATGATTCAAACCTAGAACTTTCTTTGCTCCAGATTAACACACACTCTAATATATCATAGTTCACTTGTCTGAAATGAAAGTCAATTTCTTTTCCATGCCTTCTAAACCTATTTCCCTCACTGAATTCCTCATTCTTTTTAATGACATACAATAAACAATTACCCCAGAGGCAACCCTTTAAAATCATTCTTGACAATTTTCCCCCTTTATTTTACGCAGTCACTGATTACTCTGTATTTTATCTCCTAAACATCACTCAGTGTAAAACATGGCATAAACAGCATACAAACATAATTAAAAATACACAAACAGCAGAAGATAAATGAGATAAATGGGACCTCCTAAAAATTAAACACCAATGCTCAACAAAAGCATTCTCCAAAAGAGTAAAAAGAGACCTACAGAATGGGGGAAAAAATGGCTATAATGTATCCAACAAGGATCTAATTTCTAAAATTTATAGAAAACTTCAACAACAACAACAAAAAAACTCCAATTAAAAAATGAGCAAAAGATATGAATAGGCACTTCACCAAAGAAGACATACAGAAGGCAAACAAACACATAAGAAATGCTCACAATGAGCTCGTTAGCTTTTGGAGAGATGCAAATCAAAACTACAATAAGATACCATCTCACCCTGATGATAATGGTACTAAATAAATAAATAAATAAAAGCAGAAAACAATAAATGCTGGGGACATTGTGGGGAGATTAAAATTCTTATACCTGGCTGGTGGGAATGTAAAATGGTACAACCGCTATGGAAAACCATGTGACGCATTCTTAAAAAGCTAAAAATAAAAATACCATATGATCCAGCCATCTCACTCCTAGGTATATACCCCAGGGAAATAAAAGCTGTGGCACCAATAAATATATGCACTCCCATGTTCACTGCAGCATAATCCACAATAGCAAAAAGATGGAAACAACCTAAGTTGTTAACGGATGAGTGGATAAACAGACTGTATTGTATGACAAATATTGTATGAGATCACTACCATAAAAAATCAAGAAAAGGGTTATACACACACACAGACACACACACACAATTCTTTGATTATTACCAGGGATGGGAAGGGGAGGGAGAGAAAATCACCAACTAGAAAGAAGACACATGTTAACTTTAGTGCAGGAAAAGGCATTGCACAATAGTGGGAAAGTCAGCACAACAGGACCAAGCAAAGGAAGGCACTGAGAGGAACACAAAAATAGAAGGCAGTCAAGAAAATTACCATAACGTATGCAACCCTACAACAGTAGAATTAACAAATAATAATCTATGAATGGATATATGGGTAGAGGTATGCTAAAGGGGAGTGAGAGGGTGCAAGGAAGCGCACCCACCTGCAGATATAGGTTGGGTTGCATATATTACTACATACACGTTTATAGATGTTACATGTGTATTAATACAGAAAACAGAACACACAAGGGGCAGAGTCATGGAAATTTCCTGGAAATAACCAAACACCTTATGGGGCAAAGTTACTTTGCTTGAAGGCTGAGAATCATAGACTAGGGGGCATCTATGTGAATTGGCACAACATAGTTCATAAAGACGATAGTCTACATTCTACTTTAGTGAATAGCATGTAAGATCTTAAAAGCTTGTAAGTGGCCATCTAAGATATAATTATTGGTCTCATCCAGGCCAGAGCAAAGGAGAGTGGAGAAAACTGAAAACTCAAGGGAGCAATTAGTTTAAAGGACTAATGGACCACATGAACCACAGTCTATGTGACCCCTGAGACTAGAAGAACTAGATGCTGCATGGCTCCCACTACAGATCACTTTGACAAGAATCACAATACAGGGCCACAGACAGAGCAGAAGAAAAACGTAGGACAAAAATCAAATTCATAAAAAAGACCAAACTTACTGATCTGATAGAAACTGGAGGAAAACCCCAAAATATTGCCCTAAGAAACAGCCTCTCAGCCAAACAACAGAGAGGCCTACAAAATAATAACAACTGAGAGGAATGAGCTCCTTAAAACTGCTAATTATGTGAGATCAAAAAGGCAAAATACACCCATAAAAAAGACAGGAGGGCGGGTAAGGGTAGGAAAACAGTATGAAAGGAAGATTCTGTGTATAAATTGTTAAATACAAGACTATTCTGTAAACTTTCACCTAAAGCACAATAAAATATTTAAAATGCGTATATCACTCAGTGTCAATAGATGTAATCTGGGCTACTACCATTAATCTAATAACTGCATACATGAAAATTCATTTCCCTAATTTATTATCTAAAATAAATTCAGGTCTTTTTGTTTCGCTGTCCAAAATGCTTGATAACTCTACATTGTCTTAATGGTAAAAATCTAAATTATTTTGCATATCTTAAAAATCTCTTGAGATGTGGCCTTTGCTTTTTTAATTGACCTCACTAACAAAAATATACCATCTGATTTAACTTGGTTTCTAATCTTATTCTTTCCTCTATCTGCATCAACCCCTACATATGAACTCTCCCTCACTTTTCTTTACCTGACTAGTTCCTACTCATTCATGCATCAGTTCTATCATATTATAAATCCTGATATTTAGAGCTGTCATGTTGCTACGGGGCTTTTGCCAATTCAAGATGGTAAAATGGATGTTTAAGCCAAAAGGGAACTGTTGACAGTCTTGTGGAATTAAAGTGACAGGAATTTCAAGTCAGAGCCAAAAATAGGCCATAAAACACGCAGAACTGGAGGTAGAGACTGTAGCATAGTTTCAATTCTTATCAATCTCTAAAATCAGATTAGATAGACTCCAATTGAAAGAGGTTGATCTGGGTTTAGCAGACACAAATGTAGGTTTTATCTGATGGCAGATAAGTCATCATATACCTTAAATTATATGTGCTGAAATTTTAAAGAATAAGGTGCATTACACAATAAAGTGTAATAAGAAATAAGAAGAAAGAAGACCACATTAACAAGGACCAGCAGAAAGAATAGAAAATAAAAACAGACACCTGGGGTCTCCAGATTTTAGAGTCAGTAGAAAAGATTGTTTTTAAAAATGTTAAAATACTAAAAAGGAAAAATAATAAATTTAAATGGAATGTATTAAAAGCAAATGAACTTTCTTGAATTAAATTATAAACCAAATGTAAAACTAATAAATTTTTAATCACATATTTGACAAAGTTTAACAGTGGAGTAGTAAAGTAGAAGACAGTTTATAATGCAATGATCACAATCAATCATAGAGAAATGTAGGATAAAAATACAGAAAAGTATAAAAAATTAAAGAGACAGCAAGAAGGTCTAACATACTTATAATTCAATCCCCAAAAGGCGATGAGGAAGAGAAAGTAGCAGAAGCAGTTGAAGAGATAATGGCTTGAACTACTCCAAAGCTGATACGATATTCTCCTTAAAAAAGCAACAATTTGGTTGATAGCTGATTTCTCAAATATAATAATAAAAGCCAGAAGACAATGTTTAAAGAAAATATCTACAAACTTGGAACAAAATATTCTTCAACAACAAAGGTAAAATAAAAAACATTTTCTGAATAACAGATAATTTGTGACAAGTAAAAAAAGTGACAAGTAGGACTGAACAAAAGACAGTAATAAATGTAGTGCTTCGGGTAATGGGAATAATTCTTGTGGAAGTATAGAAACGAAGAGAAAGATGGAAAACAGTGAAAAATACATTTCATAATCCTGAACTTGGTAGTTCAAATTAATTATCCCATGGGAGGAAGAAAAAAAATCTAAAAACTAAAAAGCTTTATATAAATATATTTTAAAAAATCTTCTTGAAAGCTTCAGTGAGCTAACAATAAAAAAAGTGAGGATTTGTGGAGCGAAGATCTGTGAGTTGAACAGAGCCTGAAAGAGTCAGCCTGGCATTTGGAATTACTTTTCCCATATCAGTATCTGTCAGTTCTGTATAAGGCAGCAAGAGCCTGAGAGAGAATATTAAAATAATCATAAGCCAAGGAAGAAAAGCTGAAGTTCAGGCTCTATGATTTAAGTAGCACACTGTGAGAGTAAGGGTGAAATGGAAAAGAAAAAAACAAAAATCCTTCATAGAAATTGAAGTCCAGGTTTCCATCATAATTTTAATTAAATTTCTGTTTTAATTAAATACTCACATCACCTCTAGCTCATTTTATCCCGGAAACAAAGGTGGATCCTCTCTGGAGGAATAAAAATTATCCTTAGCTTTTTTTTTTCCAAAATATTTATACAATCTTTAAAATACAATTTATGCCAATCGAATATGACGTACAGAACTGAAAATAAAATAAACAGGCATATGACAACAAACGGCATGGCTGAAAAACAAGAGAAGCAAGGGATAATTGGAACACACTCATGGGAGAGACAGTGACTTTACCAGACACGGAAATGTGTACTTAAGTGAAGTTTAATAATTTAGGTGCATGCATTTAAAAGGAAGTTTAGATGAAACATTAGTGAACTAAATATTTATCTCAAGAAGGTAGAAAAAAAGAAAGAATATTTTACCCAGTAAGAATACAAGTAATAAAAATGAATATGTAAATGAATGGATATCAAACAAATTATGTAACAAAAGATCAAAGCTAAAATTATATTAATGCAAGAAAAAAAATGCAAGAGACAGCTATAATTAAAGAAAGCAACAACAACCAAAAAAAACCTGTTGCTGTCGAGTTGATTCCTACTCGTAGCAACCCTAAAGGACAGAGTAGAACTGCCCCACAGGGTTTCCAAGGAGCACCTAGTGGATTTGAACTGCCGACCTTTTGGTTACCAGCTGTAGATCTTAACCACTATGACACCAGGGCTCAAGCAGATAATATCATGTATGAAAATGAGTATATCACTACAGATCCTGTTTGCATTAAAAACATCAAAAGAGGATATTAATGAAAACTCATTTTCTAATAAAAATAAAACGTAAATATAGATGAATTGGGGCAAATGATTCCCTATTAATTTAAGCAGGTCAATATGTTTTTGATACTAAAACTCAAGAAATAAAATGGAAGAAAATTTCAATCACACATACTGCTACTAAGTTAAAAGCTCTGGAACACTATTGAGAGACTTGTAGGCTAAAAAATGGAAACAGCATATTAATGAATTGGAATTGAATTTTGTAAAAATATAGCATTTTCCCAAATTTATTCATAGAGTTTTTTTAATGGCCCCAATATACCCATTTAACAATTCTAAAATGTATATGAAAATAGAAAAGGCAAAGAATATCCAAAACAATCTTGAAGAAAAGTAAGAAAGGAGAATTTCCTCTACTGGATATCAAGATATAAAGTTACAGTATTTAAGACAGTGTAACGTTGGCTCAAGGACAGACAAAAGAACAATTAATACAGAGTCCAGAAACAGACCCACACAAAAAGTACATTTGGGTTTTGGTATGATAAAGCAGTGAGGGAAGAACGCTCGTTTCAATAAGTGGCGCTAAATCAGCTGATAGCCACGGATGATGATGATGAAACGTGATTCTTACCTACAAACTCAAAAATACATGCAAATTGGATGGCAGATCATAATGTAAAAGTTAAGACAATAAAGATTATACAACATGGCATAGGGGGATATTATCATGATCTCGATTTAAGGGGATTCTTAAACAATACACAAATATTTTTAAAAAATGATATGGTTGTCTGTATTAAAATTATTAATATCTGCTCATAAAATACACCAGTAAGAGATATCAACTAAGTCATGAAATAGTAAAAGGTGTTTTTGAAATAAATAAACCAACAAAACACTCATGACAACATAAATACATACACACACAAAAAAAGTAAAAAACTGATAAAAGCAAAATAGGCAAAGGATGGAAAAGGCTATTCACCAAAATTACTATTCACATGGCTAGTGAAGAAATAAAAAGACATACAACCTCATAGATTTTTCTTGTTATGTGCCATCAAGTTAGTTCGGACTCACAGCGACCTTAACTACAACAGAATGAAACCCTGCCAGTTCCTATGCCATAATCACAATGGTTGTTATGCTTGAGCCCGTTGTTGTAGCCACTGTGTCAATCCATCTCACTGAGGGCCTTCCTCTATTTTGCTGACCCTCGACTTTACCAAGCATGATGTCTTTCTCCAGGGACTGATCCCTCCTGACAACATGTCCAAAGTATGTAAGACATAGTCTCACCATTCTTGCTTCTAAGTAACATTCTGGTTGTACTTTTTCCAAGACAGATTTGTTCATTCTTTTGGCAGGCCATGGTATATTCAATATTCTTTGCCGATACCATAATTCAAAGGCATCAATTTTTCTCCAGTCTTTCTTATTCATTGTCAAGTTTTTGCATGCATATCAAGTGATTGAAAACACATGGCTTGGGTCAGGCACACATTAGACCTTAAAGCCATTTCTTGGCCTTTTAACATTTTCAAGAGGCCTTTTGCAGCAGATTTGCCAAGTGGAATATGTCATTTGATTTCTTGACTGCTGCTTTCATGGGCAATGATTGTGAATCCAAGAAAAATGAGACCCTTGACAACTTCAATGTTTTCTCAGTTTTTCATGAAGTTGCTTATTGGTCTAGCTGTGAGGATTTTCGTTTCATTTATGTTGAGGTGCAATCCATACTGAAGGATGTCATCTTTGATCTTCATCAAAAAGTGCTGATGAAGCCCTCTTCACAATTTCAGCAAACAACGTAGTGTCATCTTCATATTGCAGGTTGCTAATGAATCTTCCTCTAATCCTCATGCCACTTCTTCATATAGTACAGATTCTCAGAGTATTTAGCATACAGACTGAATAAGTATGGTGGAAGAATACAACCTGGACTCACACCTTTCTTGACTTTAAACTACACCATAAATCCTTGTTCTGTTCAAACAACTGCCTCTTGGTCTAAGTACAGGTTTCCCATGAGCACAATTAAGTATCCTGGAATTCCCATTCTTCGCAATGTTATCCACCATTTGTTATGATTCACACTGTCGAATATTTTGCAATAGTCAATAAAAAAACAGGTATATACCCCTCTGGTATTCTCTGCTTTCAGCCAAGATCCATCTGACATCAGCAATGATATCCCTCCTCCCACATCTCCTCTTCTGAATCCAGCTTGAACTTCTGGCAGTTCCGTGTTGATGTACTACTGCAACCACCATTGAATGATCTTCAGAAAAGTTGTAATTGTGTGTGATATTAATGACATTGTTCAATAATTTACATATTCTGCTAGATTACTTTTCTTTGGAATGGGCACAGATATGGATCTTTTCCAGTCAATTGGCCAGAAAGCTATCTTTCAAATTTCTTGATATAGACGAGTGAGCACCTCCAGTGCTGTATCCTTCAGTTGAAACATCTCAGTTGATATTCTGTCAAATCCTGGAACGTTGCTTTTTGCCATTCCCTAAAAAACTTTTTAGTTTTTTTCAGTGCAGCTTGGACTTCTTCCTTCAGCGCCATGGATCCTTGATCATATGCTACCTCCTGAAATGGATGAATATCGACCAGTTCTTTTTGGTACAGTGACTATTTCTTCTATCTTCTTTTGATGCTTCCTGTGTTGGTCAATATTTTCCTCATAAAATCCTTCAATATTGCAAATTAATGATCAAGACTTGATTCTTTTTCTTTTTCAGTCCTTTCCACTTAAGAAATTCTGAGCATGTTTTTCCCTTTTTATTTTCTAAATTCAGATTTTTGCACATTTCCCTACAATACTTTACTTTGTCTTCTCTAGCCACCCTTTGAAATCTTCTCTTCTGCTCTTTTACTTCTTCATTTCTTCCCATCACTTTAGCTACTGGGTGTTCAAGAGCAAGTTCCAGAGTCTCTTCTGACATCCATGTTGTTCTTTTCTTTTTTTTAATGTCTGTTTAATGACCTCTGGCTTTCTTCATGTGTGATGTCTTCGATGTCATTCCACAACTCTTCAGGTCTTCAGTCATTACTGCTCAGTGCACAAAATCTATTCTTGAGATTGTCTCTAAATTCAGATAGGATATACTCAAGGTTGTATTTTGGCTATATGGATTTACTCTAATTTTCTTCAGTTTCACCTTCAACTTGCATATGAGCAATTGATGGTGTGTTCCACACTCAGCCCCTGGTCTGGTTCTGACTGATAATATTGAGCTTTTCCGTCATCTCTTTTCACAGATGTAGTCTATTTGATTCCTGTGTATTCCATCTGGCGAGGTGTATAGTTGCCATTTACGTTGCTGAAAAAAAGGTATTCGCAATGAATAAGTCCTTGCTCTTGCAAAATTCTATCATGCTATGTCTTTTTTATGTCTGGCATGGAGCCCTGGTGGCCCAGTGGTTATATGCCATGGCTACTAACCAAGAGGTCAGCAGTTTGAATCTACCAGCCACTCCTTAAAAACCCTAAGGGGCAGTAGTACTCTGTCCTATAGGGTCACTATGAGTCAGAATCAACTCCACCGCAATGGGTTTGTTTTGGTTTGGTTTTATGTCTGGTATCTTTATGTCACCTAGGCCACATTTTCCAACAACCAATCCTTCTTCTTTGTTTCCAACTATTACTTTCCAATCACTGGTAATTATCAATGCATCTTGATAGCATATTTGATCAATTTCTGACTGCAGAACTTGGTAAAAATCTTCAATTTCCTCATCTTTGGTATTAAAGGTTGGTGTGTAAATTTGAATAATAGTTGTATTAACTGATCTTCCTTGTAGGTATATGGATATTGTTCTAACACTGATAACATTGTACTTCAGGATAGGCATTAAAATGTTCTTTTTAACACTGAATGTGACACTATTTCTCTTCAGTTTGTCATTTCTGGAATAAAAGACTATATGATTTGTATGCATTCCATTTCATTTTTTACCACTTCCAATTTTCCTACATGCATACTTCGTACATTCCATCTTCCAATTATTAATGGATGTTTGCAGCTTTTCTTTTTGTTTTGAGTCATGCCACCTCAGCAAATGAAGGTTGCAAAAGTTTATTCGATATTCGTCATTAATGTCAACTCTACTTTGAGGAGGCAGCATCTCCCCAGTCATATTTTGAGTGCCTTCCAACATGAGGCTCATCTTTTGGCAGTATACCAGACAATGTTCCACTGCTATTTATAAGATTTTCACTGGCCATTTTTTTTTCAGAAGCAGACCATCAGGTCTTTCTTCCTACTGTCTTAGCCTGGAAGCTCCGCTGAAACTTGTCCACAATGGGTGACCCTGCTGTATTTTAAATACTGTGGCGTAGCTTCCAGTATCACTGCAACACATAAGCCACCACAGTATGACAAATTGACAGATGCATGGGGCATAAATTATTAAATTATTAGGTAAGTTCACATTAAAATCACAATGATACATCACAATAGAGCTGTCAAAAGGTGTGAAATTAAGGAGACTGTCATTCATAAGGATTCAGGAGGAAGTGAAACAAAAGGAACTCTCACATACAGCTGGAGGGAAAATAAAGTCATATGCCACTATAGCATATATATTAAGATTAATGTAAATATACTCTAACATCAACTCACTTATCCTGGATGGTGCAGTGGTTAAGAGCTTGCTGCTAACTAAAAGGTCAGTAGTTCAAATCAACCAGCTGCTCCTTGAAAACCCTATAGGACAGTTCTACTCTGTCCTATAGAGTCATTATGAGTTGTAATTAACTCAGTGGCAATGGGTTTGGTTTTGGTTTTATATACCAAACAGACATGTGTATATATGTGTAACAAAAGACATGTGCAAGGATGTTTACAGTAACATCATTTGTGATACTAAATACAATAAGATAATTTGTTATTCTAAATATTTCTGGCTTATTTAGTAGGCCCAAAAAATAAAATGTCCATCATGAGTAAGAAAGAGAAATAAATGTGTTTATTCATGACAATGTATACATTACAGCAAGGAAAATGAAAAAAACTATGGTTATGTGAAACAACCACACGTCTGTCAGTTTGTCCTGTTGCAGTAGCCTCTGTGCTGCTATGATGATGAAGGCCTTGAAACTGGTATTTCAAACACCAGCAAGGTCACCCTTGGTGAACAGGTTTCAGAAAAGTTTCCAGACTAGGAATAAGACCTAGTGATCTACTTCTGAAATGTAGCCAATGAAAACCTCAGGAGTTACAACAGAACATTCTCTAACTTGCTTGTTTTGGACAGGTCTTCAGGAGGGATCAATTGGTAGAGGAGGACATCATGTTTGGTGAAGCAGAAGGTCAGCAAGGGCAAGGGAAACCCTCAGTGAGATGGATTGGCAGAGTAGCCACAACAATGTTCTTGAACAGCTGGTGACTGTATGACTCACGACCAGGCAATCTTTTGTTCTGTTGTACATAAGGTTTCCAGGAGTCAATATTCACTAGACAGCATCTAACAACAACAACATGAAACACTGATGACTTTCACAAATGTAATATTATTAGAAGAAACTAAATATAAATAATACTAACCATAAAGCTTAGAACAGGCAAAAATAATGCCTGGAGTTAGTTTTAATAGTAAATATCCATTTACTATAGTTCATAGTTACTAGGTAGTTAATACTTCTGGGAAAGAGATAGAGGGTAGCAGATTGGAGGATCCTGAGTTCTTTTGGCATTCTGATATTGTACTACTTCTGGACAGTACATGGGGAGATCTCCTTGGGGCTAACTCACCAGGTGTAACTCTTAAAATTAGTGAACTATTCTTCCTAATTTATACTTCAGTAAAAATTGGCTATAAAATACATGCTTTTATGTCTAGAGTAACCAATAAAAGAATAGTATAAAAGTTTATGGCCTTCAGATTTATAGAATGGAAAATAAAACCAAAAAGAAAAAAAAAAAGTTCAATCAAAAAGACAAAAATGATAGAAAAAAGAATAAAGAGGAGAAATTTAAAAAAAAGGCTTAATAATTTAAGAAGTGTTAATCAACTTCCCAAATAGTTAACACTCCAACTGAAAGTAAAGAATTATCACACTGGATAACGAAAGACAAAAAAAAAAAAAAAAACTGCAATATGATATGAGTTGTTTAAAGGAGACTCACAATGCATATAATAATAAAGTTTGAAATAAAAGAATGGAAAGAATATATCATGACAATGTTCACATACAAAAAAATTTTTGACATAATCAAACTGCTATTAAACCAAGGAAATTTGAAGGCAAACTATACTATCACAGATCAAGAGAAATATTCACCAGGAAGATATAATTATTGTAAATTTTTATGCATGTAATAGGCTCTTTTAATGTGCAGTTTCTCTAGCTCCAGGCCCTGTAATAGCTATTGACCCATATTTTCCCCCAGAATCCCCCCTCCACTGACTTTGTTGAAGAGTGTTTCCAGGGAGGAACTTCTCAACAAGTGGCTTTTCCACATGTGATTTTGTAGTTCATTTCTCAAAAATTAAAACCATGCCTGGAAGATTATAAACACTTAATATTGAGTGAGTATATGAATGAATGCTTTGAAGAGTATTTAGCATGTGGAGAAGTTGTGAGGATTTGGGAACGCTTATGCACTTTTTTTTTTTTTATGCACTGTTTTATGCACTGTTGGTGTAAATGCAAAATGGTACAACAATATCATGCTTTCTTAGGAAGCTAGAAATAGAAATACCTTATGATCCAAAAATCCCACTCCTAGGAATACAGACTAGAGAAATAAGAGCAGTCACAAGAATAAACATACACACACATGTTCATTGCAGCCATATCCACAAAAGCAAAAAGATGGTAATAACCTAAGTGTCCACCAACACATGACTGGATAAACAAACTGTAGTGCATATACTCAATGGAATACTACACAATGATAAAGAATAATGATGAATCTATGAAACATCTCACAATATGGATGAATCTGGGGGCCATTAAACTGAGTGAAATAAGCCATTCACAAAAGGGCAAATACTGTATGAGACCACTACTACAAAAACTGATGAAAATGTTTACACACAGAAAGAAACAATCTTTGACAGTTATGAGGGAGAGAAGTGGTAGGGATGGAAAAAAACTTAATAGACAGTAGACAAGTGGTAGCTTTGCTGAAGGGTAAAATAATACACAATACTAGGGAAGTCAGCACAACTTGGCCAAGGCAAGCTCATGGAAGCTTCATAGACAGATGCAAACTCCCTAAAGGTCCTAATTACTGGGTTGAGGGCTAGGGACCAGGGTCTCGGGGGACATCTAGCTGATTTGGCATAGCACAGTTTATAAAGAAAATGTTCTACATCCTACTTTTATGAGTAGTGTCTGGGGTCTTAAAAACTTGTGAGTGGCCATCTAGGATACTCCACTTGTCCCAACCCATCTGGAGCAAGGGAGAATGAAGAAAACCAAAGACACAAGAGAAATATTAGTCCAAAAGACTAATGGACCACAACTACCAGAGCCTCCACCAGACTGAGTCCAGCACAATTAGATGGTACCTGGCTACTACCACCAACTGATCGGACAGGGATTACAATAGAGGGCCCTAGACAGAGCTGTGCAAAAATGTAGAACAAATTCAAAGCTCACACACGCACACACACAAAAAACAGACTTACTGGTCTGATGGAGACTGGACAAACCCAAGAATATGGCACCTGGGCACCCTTTTAACTCAGTACTGAAAAAACTTCTGACGTTCATCTTTCATCCAAAGATCAGACAGGCTCATAAACAAAATACATGTAGCTCAACCATGTATATGAGACTAAATGAGCATGCCAGCCCAGGGGCAAAGACGAGAAGGCAAGAGGGGACAGGAAAGCTGGAAGAATGGAAATGGGGAACCCAAGATCGAGAAGGGAAGAGTGTTGACATGTTGCGGGGTTGGCAACCAATGTCACAGAACAATGTGTGTATTAATTGTTTAATGAGAAACTAACTTGCTCTGTAATCCTTCACCTAAAGCACAATAAAATAAATTCATATATACATACATATATAAAACAAAGATGAGAATATAAGGGACCAGGGAAACTAGATTAATGGAAAGGGAACAACCAGGATGGAAATGAGAATGTTCATGCATTGTGAAGTACGTAACCAATGTCTCTAAACAATTTGTGTAGAAATTGTTGAGTGGAGACCTAAACTGCTATGCAAAGTGTCACCCAAAACACCATTAAATATTATTAAAAAAAAAAAAAAGAATCTGTATTTCATCTTGATCTTTCTTCTGTGGTATTCTCCCTGAGATGCTAAGAGGGATATGTCTAGTAACTTGGGCTAAAAGAGTCACATGGGAAAGGACGTTGAGTGAGGGAAGACATATTGGTTAATTCCTTATAATATAATCCACTTAAAATTATATTTTTTGCCAACTATTATAAATAAAAGTATGTTTTATCATTCATTGAGCTATCTCCATTATAGCACTTGTCACTTATCATATAAATAAATATTATAGAATAAAAAATTTATAGTTAAATTATTTGTCACTAAGTAGATCAGTTGTGATTCTTCCCATATCTAAATCTACAAAATAGCTTGGAAATAGAAATACCAAGTATAATACAATAATTTATTATTCTAAATGTATCTGGTTTATAATCAATCGTAATCAATAATCAATACATTAATTGAATCCAATTTATCAATTCTCATGTACAGAGTAGTCTGGCAATTAGATGATGGGCAATTTGAGAGAAAGCGGAAACATGCACACTGACTGAGAAAGCCCGCAAAATGCAAAATGGGTCAGTTTCTCTTTAGCCACATTGAAGTTTTCTGTCCTCAGCACAGTGGTGCCTAAGATAGAAATTAAGTCGTAATCAATGGGGAAAGTTACCTTTTGGGAACAACTGAGCTTATGGTCTGTGAAATTTGTATTCATTAAATAATTAAAGAAATGTCATCATTGCTTTCAAAGAAATTACTCCGGTGAAAGGATGAAGTTTATTGGAGACGCCTACTTAAGTTAGGTTGGCCAGGGGTGTGTGTATGTCAAAATTTGTAGTTATAAGCAATAGAAGCTGACTTTCACTGAATAAATAGAAAAAAGATATGGGCTAGCTTAGAATTCTTGAACTAAGAACTAGGTTGAGGCTAAGCTTCCAGAAAAAAAAAAAAAAAAACATGAGAATGAAACACTGCAAAATAGGTCTGAAGAGGAAATTGAGAATGCTAAGTAGTTCTAACCCAGGAACTAAATTTGATTGCCTCAATCGCAAGCACAAAAGCTCCTCTGTGCAAGGAACAATGATTGAGCAACTGCTGTCTTAAGAAATTGGACACCTTTCTTTGGAAAAAAAAAGAATAAGATAAAAATAATGGGATTCTTAGCAGCAGCTTTTGCATCCTCACTATCCTCATTTCTGAACTGAAGAATATTAATGAGAATACAGATGTCAGCTGCTGAAACAAAGATGCAAATATAACAGTTACTCAAAGAAGAGAGACATTTCTCCTTGGCATGCCAGTATGAGTGTAAGTAGTTGGAGCTGATATGATAGTTCCAAGGTTTCTGGAACTAAACTCTTTCTATCCAATGCTCCAGTGTTTTCAGTGTAAGGATTACAAGCATTGTATTCAACAGTTAAAGGGGAGGTTATTCTCCTTTTCTTTCAAAGGCCCTTCTGCTTACATGCCACTTGCCAAATCCTAACCACATAGACCCCACTTACTGTGAAAGAGCTTGGAAATATAATCTTCAAATATGGTATGCATGTGCTCAGGAAATAGCTGTTACTGTTCAGGAAGGGGAGAGTAGATGGTTGGAAAAAAATTATCAACCTCGGACATAAAAAGCCTTATGAGTGTATGTTTAATTGGTGGGATTGGGTCACACAACTTTGGTTCACTGTAAAGGGAGCTGAGGAAAGTATGCTTTCTGATTTCTACATTGGGAAGATGAGAATCACAAGTAACACTTCCTGCAAATATGAAATGTGTCCAAAGTGTATAGAGAAGTGATATCACTGACTCTGAGGCAGTGATATCTGCAATGAGACCCAGAGGATAGAAATGAGGCAGACTTTGAAGACTTGTGGGAAGAGCACTAAGAATTTACGACTAGAGCAAAGACTGTAAGGCAGGAGAAATGATTGGTATTCTCAAAGAATAGCATGCAAGCCAGTGTGGATGGAGTTTAATTAACAAAGCGTAGAGTAACCAGAAATGAAGTTGGAAAGATAAAACATTTAGGCTGGGGTCAGGAACATAAATTCATTCTAAGGTAAATTGTAAGTCATTGAGGGGTTTTCATGGGGATTTATTCTTTAAAACAATCACTCTTATTTTTGAGTGGAAAACAGATTATTCCGGGGCAAGAGTGGAAGTGGAGAAACCAGGTGGAAGAGTATGACAGAAATCTTGGTGAGATGTTATGGTAGTTCACATTAGGAAGAAGACCGGAAGATGAAGAATATTCGTCAGATTAGATGTATATTTTAGGAACAGTAATTGGATATTGAATGGGAAGGTGAAAAAAATACAGGAACCAGTATTATCTCTAAAGTTTTGGTAAAAGCCATGATGATATAGTATCAATTACTTTGATATGGAATATGGGAGGAAGAAACAAATTTGTGGGAGAAGGATCAAGAGCTCCAACTGACACATAGATTTTGAGATATCGATTAGATTTCCAAGTAGAGATGTCTAGTAGGCATATGCATGTTGCGATGCTCAAGATATAGGTCTGATCCTCTTCAGGATAGGAGAGATCACATAAAGGGGGTATAGTTGATGAAAAGAAGACTTAACAACAAGCACTAAGATTTTCCAACACTTACAGGTCAGATAGAGAAAGTAGTGGCAGCAAAGGAAAGGGAGATGTTGTAAGTAACAGTACAGAAGAAAACTCAAGAGAGTCTGGTCCCAGCAGTGAGAAGACATTGCTAATCCCATAGTGGATTTAAATATGAAAAAAGAAAAAAAAATGAAGTGGAAGAATAATGAATCCAATCACAAACATCATCTCTGATATAATCTGTAAACTTGCTGGTTTTGAGGCTAATTAATGAAACTCATCACAAGTGAATGAGGTGATTGTAATGAACGAACATCCTATAAAACTTTACCTGATACATCTCTGGTGCCTACCAAATTGTGTTAATTACTATATTATTGTACTGCACTTACATTATTTTTAAAAGAATTGCACACTATCTTAGCCATTGTGCAAAATTTCTTAACGATGTTTTAATAATTTATATCCTGACTACATAAACATAAATTTTTCCAACAATTCCATTTTTGTAAGTTTATCTTAAAGAGATAGAGATATCCATAAAATTGCACTGAAGGATGCTTAATATATATTAATTTTCTAGATTAGGCCACGCATTAGATACCTATAGCTGTGTAACAAATCAACCCAAATGACAGCAGTTTAAAAGAACAAACATCTATTATCTCGAAGTTTTGGTGGGTCAGAAATCCTCTATGGCTTAGCTGAGTCCTCTAGCTCTGGGTCTTTCATAAGACTGCAATCAAGGTGTCACTGAGGCGGCATCATCTTAAGGCTCAAAGGGAAGAGGAGCCACTTTCGAGCTTACTTACATCAGGCCATGTGCACCTCTCCATAGGGCAGCTCCCAAAACGTCTATGGAAAGGTTGGTGGTCTCTGAATCTACCCAGGGGCACCTTGGAAGACAGTCCTGGCAATCTACTTCCAAAATATCACAGCATTTAAAAACCCTACAAAGCAGTTCTGGTCTCCACACACAGGATCACCATGAGATAGAATCAATGACAGGGAGGAAGAGAGCAGGAGAGTATCAGCAAGACAGAATCCATTCTTTTTGTAATCTAATCTTGGAAGCAACACAGTATCATTTTCACTGTATTTTATTAGAAATGAGTCACTAGACCCTGTCCACACTCAAGGTCATGACTATGAGACAGAGGAAATAACTGGGAACCATATTAGAGGATGTGTACCACAGGCCATAAATAAAGCAGTTGCTGTGGTTGTTAGCTGTTGTCGAGCCAGAAACCACACCCAAAATGGAGGGAATCATTGCCTTGTCACAGGCCATCCATTTCCATGATTGGTTGCGAATCTGACCATTGTGATCCATTAGATTTTCACTGGTTGATTTTTGGAAGTAAATCACAGGCTTTTCCGTCTAGTCCATCTTAGGAAGCTTCGCCAAAACCTGTTCAGCATCATAGTAACAGCAAGCTTCCACTGACAGACTGACTGATGGTGGCTGTGCGTGAGGTGCATTGGCCAGGAATCAAACCCAGGTCTCCCACATGGAAGGTTCTACACTGAACCAGCACTACCCCAATAAACAGAGCAATATTTCCCTTCAATTAGTCAGGTATTGTGGTGGTGTTTTGGTTGCTGGTAGTGATTATTTAAATTTTATTCTTATATTTAAGGAGTTACCCAAATACCACTTTACATGATGTTTTTCCAGATGAAATGAATTTTTCTGATCCATCATCTTCAGAATAATTTTGCCTTATTTTATAGTATACAAGTGGGTAGAGTACAATGTTAAATTGGATTATGGTAAAATGTTTAATCTTCAAAGAAGTTAATTCTAAATTAAAACATGTAAGTCATAAAATTTCAAACACAAAATGCACTATCTATAAATAAAATAAGGCTGGAGAAGTAAAAATGTGCATGCTGTGTTCAGACGAATATATAAACTTAACTGGAAGATGTGACACGTTAACAGGTCTCAACTATTTACAAAGAAAGACAATCAATAAAAACATGCAGAGGAAGGCTGACTTCTTCTAATCAGAAATAAATTGGTTTTTCCTGACTTTAAACATTCCTATTTTCTAATACGTTGTTTTAAAACATAATGGATTTTAATGGCGAAATATTCTGCTATTTTTTCTGATTTGCAATCATGCAAAAGACATTTTTCTTCATTGTTTTTTCTTTTGTTTCTGCCTAATGATCTTAAAATCAAGTTCTAATTAGCACTTTATTGGTCTCTTTAAGAACCGTCTACCTTTTTGATACGTACTTTCATAAAGCATTGAGATTTTTAATCTTCTTATTCTGACCAAGCCTGGGGCAGACGTTATTATATCATATTAGGTAAACAGTCACAATGTGTGCTGTTAATGGTGTTTTCTAAGAAAAAAAAAAAAAACAAGATTCTTTGGTCAAATAATTTTGAAAAATGCTATATTTTGCTACTGCACACAATTTTCAGGTGTGAGTTGAATTATTCACTTTTATATTTTTATATATTATCCCAAGCCAGCTCCCAACCTAGACTTTGTTTCAAAAACTAAAAAAACAAAACAAAACAAAACTCAGTGCCGTCGAGTCGATTCTGCCTTATAGCGACCCTACAGGACAGAGTACAACTGCCCCATAGAGTTTCCAAGGAGCGCCTGGCGGATTCGAGCGGTCGGCCTTTTGGGTAGCAGCCGTAGCACTTAACCACTACACCACAAGGGTTTCCAAAAAAGAAAAACTAATATGCAGTCCTTGGTTCCTCTGTGCTTGTCTATTCAAATAATCTCCTTGAATTTTTAACTAAAGAATTTTTTGTTGTTGTTGCCCTTGGTTAAAATAAGGCATTGAATTCCTATTTATTTCATAGATACATAGTACACTTGTCTAATGATAAAAGTTCCCCGTTGATACAAGTAATTTGTGTATCCCATTAAAAAAAACACAACTATTCAACATTAAAACCCTTTTCTATATCACCAGTTTCCTTTAAATTTAACTCAGAATTATTGTTAATAAGAGTCATTTTATATTTTGTACTGTATTTGCATTTTGTTGTTTAACTATTATAGAAACATTATAATTAGCTATTATTTTGAATATAGAAAAATAAGTCATTATAAAAAAGCAACAGTAATAAATTTCCAGAAAAACAAATTTTTAGTTCTTCTGTTTTGCCAGATGGCCTAACTCAATTTACATTATTTAATCCAGGAATAATACAGTGTGAGATTTCTATGTCCAGTTTAGGGAGAAGGAAGGAAAAAGCAGTACTTATTCCAGGTCATTTAGCTAGTGGGAGGTGAGTCAGTGTTTAACGGGAATGTATCTGAAGAATTCTATACCAAATAATTATCTTCAAGTTCAGTATTCTTTCCAGGGCAACAGGTATGTTTCAATAAAAGTAATTTGCTTTTTACCATGTTCAGTGTATTTTTAGAAGTCAATAATTCAATTTGCCCTACATCAGTAATACTTTTATGACATTTAGGAGATACAAAATATATTTTTATAATACCAAAAATTATCAATGTAGTAACTATTTCTAACATAAATTTAAAGCTTAAACGTTAAACAAGATGTATAGAGTATAGGAACATTTTTTCTGAATTGTAGATCAAACAGTGTGTGTGTATGTGAGAGAGCAAGAGAGAGAGCTAGTTCATAGTATACCTCTTTTTTCTTATATTTATATATCTTTTCATGTTGTTGTTAGGTGCTGTCCAGTTGGTTCTGACCCATAGTGACCCTATGTAAAACAGAAAGAAACTGCCAGGTCCGATGCCACCCTCACAATTGTTACTATGTTTGAATCCATTGTTGCAGCCACTGTGTCAGTCCATCTCATTGATATTTATAGCATCTGGTTTATTAGTATTTCTACCTAATAGGCGGTACCATTTGAAAAAGAAAGCACACATTTAATAGATTTTATAAATTATTTTATTATACACCATTTATTCATTTATGCATTAAATTAGCAAATGCTTAACTCTTTTATGCAGTCAGGAAAACAAGGCAAATTCTGGAAAATGCATAATAAACATGCAAATAAATAAATAATTTATAAATAATAAATGATTACAGAAAGTGATAAGTCCTTCAGATAAAGCTGAATAATGTTTTTGGAGCCAAGACTAAAGTATGTGTCCTAAGAATGGATATTTTAGCTATTACTGTCTGAAGGTCCACTCTACAGATGATAAGTGACTAGGGCCTAACAGATATGTTATGTGAAGCTCTAGAGAAAGGCATTTAAGGAAGGGGAAAGAGTACCTACAGGGACCACGATAGGGAGATCACCTTGGTTCAGACTGAGGAACAGTAAGGAAGTGCAGGTGACTGGAGCACAGTGTATTAGAAGAAGAGGAGGTGGGTTGTACAGGAGAAATGAGACCATATGAAGAACACGATTGAGTTTTAGTTCTGCTTTATTAGAAATCCATTGGCAAGTCATAAGCAGAGGTGTGACTGATATGATTTGCATTTTAAATGTACACTCTGGCTGCTACCTGGAGAGAGGAAGCAGAAGGCTGCACGAATTGTCCCAGAAAAATATGATACAAGAGGCTGGGTGAATGATGATAACTTGAACTGAAATGAGAAAGAGTGGAGAAGGAACATGTTTGGTCCTGGAGTGGAGACGCAAGTGGGGGACAGGTGAGGATGTAGTTCAGATGGTCTATTCCAGACATGTTTAAACTGAAAACTCTAATTATATTATATGATTGACTGTTGTAATTGACTGAAGTGATCACACATTGTTGAAGCCAATTTAAACCCAAATTAGGCATGTGTTAGTGGAACAAATTATATAAATATATATATTTATGAATTTATAAACATATATAAATTCACAATATATGTGCATTTACATTTTACTCTATTCACGCATTACTTGAAACTAAATGCAGAAAAAATGACAAATACACAATCTCCATAGGACTCTAATCCTTTTCCCAACTGTCATACGAAGCATTAGCTTGTTGTATCCTTGATATAATCCTCATCGGTGCTAAAAGGCTGGCAGGTGTAATTCAGTCTATCAATTCTACACATCTAAATAGAGGTCAGAAAATATATTTTAAAAATATTATTGAAATCCCCTTGGATTAGTATTTATATTATCTGTGTTAATGTAAAATATATTTTGATTCACAACGTTCAGCTTAAATGATTTTATTCTGAGCTCCTAAATTCAAAGAGTTGGGATTAAATCCAAAAGTACTTGTTCTTGGCTGAAAATTACATATTTAACATGATATATCAAGTATTTACTTTTGTGATATTGATTTTAAAGAGTTTTGGCTGCACAAATCAAGTTTCCTTTCACTGAGACTGCTGCAAAATGGAATAACACATAAAAAAATCAAAATGCCTTTATTTTTTTAATACAAAAAACAATTCCTACTACACAAATATGATAGCAAGTCTGAAACTATCAATATTTTTTAATCTCTTCTGATATTTTAATGATTTTTAATTAATAACATTTACACAAATTTATAATAAGGTCTGCTTCCAGCTTTCCATACTTAATACACATTCTTTTTTTTTTTAATTAAAGCCATCTTATCTATACTGAGATCACTTTTAAATTAACAAAACCAACATTTAAGCTATCAAATTTTTGTTCTCATGTTATGGCTATTTGAGATAGTCTGACACTAGTATAATAAAGTCCATTGGTTAGAGTCTGCTGATGGCATATGGGGGATTTGATGTAAGAGAAAACAAATTTCAAATTGATGAGAATGTTTCAAGATGATTGTCATAACAATAGTTGGTTCTCATTCAGAATTGCATACCTTTAGGTGTAAAATTTCATCAGACCCTTTGTTTCCCTGCTCCCAGTGACTACAGTGTCGCTTTTGTGCTTACCGTTCATTGAGTATGTGTTCCATTTCAGGATTAGCCTCATCCATCACTTTCTCTGTGAAGTCTTTTTTAAAACTCTCATTACTGAAAACTTTCACCAGTTTTAATACCAATAATTTATACTTCATAAGAACATATCTTGCACTGCGATCTCTTCTGTGTGCTTTACATGTATTATCTCATTCAGCCCCAATAAACACAAAGAAAGAGAAAACACTTATGACCTTGGTCTTCCCATTTTCCCAATTTCAGCAATAAAGAAATAGAATAAAGAGGTTAAGTTTTTCTCTAATATTACACACAAAGCATATGGCAAAGCCAGGATTTTAATATGGGCAGTTTGACTGAGAGCCAACACTCCTAATGAGTATGATAGAATGTCTTTGTCATGAATAGCACATTGTTTTTCAGTGATCTTCTCAATAAATAGGAAGCACCTGGGCCATATTTTTAATAATTACAAGAGGAATAATGCATGGTTATATAATTATTCAATTTTTTTTAACTGGAAAGTGCTTTTAATACTTATGAAATGCATCCCAGGTATCACAGAATTATACACTTAATATACATGGTCATACAACCTGATTCTGCTTTTAGACTCTAAAATCAACCAAACACAACACGAAAATATCAAACATGTCCAGTAACACCATCTTTAACAAAGAAATAGATGATTTTCTGGACAACATTATCTGAAAAAAGGCCACCAAGTACAGCAAATCAGGTCAGAAGGGAAGAGGGCTTTGCAGTTTCAGGTTGACATGACAAGGAGCTGTTCTGCCAAAGTAGTGGGCGTGTCATGGGTATGTCGAGTATCCCCAAGGCCACGCTTGTTGTTGTCAGGTGCCATCAAGTTGGTTCTGACTCATAGCAACCCTGTGCACAGCAGAATGAAACACTGAGCCATCCTCACAATTTTTCGTGTGCTTGAGCCCATGCTTGCAGCCACTGTGTCAGTCCATCTCATTGAGGGTTTTCCTCTTTTTCACGCACCCTCTGTTTTACCAAGCATGATGTCCGTCTCCAGGAACTGGTCCCATCCTTGCTTCTAGCCTTGAGGACTTATTCATCTTGAGGACTAAGGTACTCCTGACCCAAGCCATGGTGTTTTCAATAGCCTGATATGCATGCAAAACCTGGATAAGGAATAAGGAAAACCAAAGAAGAATTGATGCCTTTGAATTGTGGTGTTGGCAAAGAATATTGAATATATCATGGACTGCCAAAATGACTAACAAATCTGTTTTGGAAGATGTATAGCCAGAACGCTCCTTAGAAGGCCACCCTTAGCTTCAGTGATTCACTAGAAGATCTCATGGAATTAAAAAAGCTTCTAAACTTGCAGTTGATTACAGGGAAAGGATACACATCAAAATCAGCAATGGTAAAAGCTATATAGGGCAAAGTCCAGGGAAGAACAGGCATAAGCTTCCAGTGGCCCCTCCAGTGGAGACACATGGACCAGTGCTTGACTTTCCAACAACAATGTGTGACAACACATTTGGAGTATTACCAACCTGGAAAGCTCACTTGAGCCTTGGTGTTCAGAGTTTTTATTGGGGATCATTCTTGTAGGTATGGAGTACCATATGACTGGTCCTAGTTACTCAATCTCCAGCCTCCAGCCTCTCCTGAGGTCAAACTGAAACAACGTGCACCAAGCCGCCCACCATACTCATATTGTTAGTATAAAATATCTGGCATGACACTCTTATCATGCAGTATATTCCAAGAGCTTAGAGGTTACCTCCATGGAGCTGGTCAAGGGCAGTTCTTTATTTGGGATGTGCAGGGTTAGAACATACTAAGCTCGTAGAGTTCAGTATTTATTGCACAGTGAGCAAAACCAACAATCCGTATTTAGGACGCATTAATACCTGGCTTGGAAGTTACACTTTGATACCCATTTTCAGTCAAGGCAGAGGGGCCTTGACTAAATTAAGAAAAATCAAGCAGATACGGTTAAGAAAAATGCAGGCTCTAGATCTGTTGAAATAGAAGAGTTCACTTGTGGATGACAGGCACTCGAAGTGCTATTGAGAGGCAATCTACACATACACACACACACACACACAACACAAACAGGTCCCATATAGGAATTCTCTGTAAGCCAGTGTGAGGTCATGCCACCTAGCACTGAGTTAAACTCCTTGGACAGGTTGCTGATGAGAAATTTTCCATAGAAAAGGGCATAAAACTCAATCCAACAGCTATTTAAGATTCTTTTTACCCTCACTCATTCCCCCAGGTCCTTCCTCACAGTGTTCTTCTAAGCATGAGACTCAAGAAGATCTTTTTTTTTTTTTTTTAATTTAAAACAAACAAACAATACTGAAAGAGTGTATGTGGAAAATAAATTATATAACCATGAAAATGACATTAAAAACAATCAAAAACACACCCACAAACATATAAGGAAAATATGGCAGAGAGCATGTAGAACATATGATCAAACATTATTATCGTAAATTAAGCAAATTTGACCTCTATTTTACAAAAATTTAGAAAGAAAAGAGCCCTGGAATTAAATGGTAAGTCAAGAAATGGAGATGATTACCGAACAGACAGAGTAAGGTGAAAAAAAGATAGAAGCATAAGAGCAATTAAGGTCACATTATGAACACTGATTTTAAAAATGTTACATAGAGAACAGATATGATAAAACTGAACAAACTAAACTTGGAAAGAAAAGAGGGTTTATGCATGCAAAAAAAAAAAAAAAAAGAAAGCTATTGAGATATACTGAAGGAAAAAATGACCCAAAATATGAATATTATCATTCCCCCTGGAAAGAGAACAAATGAAACAAAGCAGTCAAATATATAATTCAGTAAGATGTTCCTAAAATGGAGAAAAACAAATCTTTGGATTACAAGTTCAAGAAAAAAAAAATGATACAGTTCAATCAATACTGACATACAGCCAGGGGCAGTTAATTGACTTGAAAGATAAAGAATCCCAAAGGCAACCTGAAAAATCTTCAAGTCAACTACAAGAAGGATAAACCAGGCTTAGCGCCGACTTCTCCATAGTGACATTCTCCATAAGAGGACAATCAGAGCAAATATCAACAAGATTTTCAGGAAACAATATGTGATCAAAAATTTTAAATGTAGCCAAATTATCATTCAAGAATGAAGGCAATGGATTGATATTTTCAAAGAATTCCAGAACTCTGAAACATTTATAAGAAACCAATTATGTTTTTAGAACAAGCAAGCAGGTACACAAGTGAAAGAACTTCTTGATATTTGTGGTCTCATGTCACATGAATAGCAGTTGAAATTTCTTTCTCAGGAAGATAAATTCAAAGGCATGTACAAAATTATTAAAAAAACTATATGGTACAGAACTCAGTCTTTCTTTACTGACTCTAAGAGATAATCAGATGTCACTGAAGCATCAGCCATGAATTCTTCAGTCTTATGTAGTACTGTGAAGCCCTGGTGGTACAGTCATTAGGAGCTATAGCTGCTAACCAAAAGGTCGGCAGTTCAAATCTACCAGGCACTCTTTGGAAACTCTATGGGGTGGTTATACTCTGTCCTGTAGGGTCACTATGAGTCATAATTGATTCAGTGGCAATAGGTTTGGTTTTTTCTTTGGGTATAGTACTGTATTACTTAAATTTGAATCCAGGGTACCTCAGTATCAGAATTATAGTAACCATTAAGTCTCATCTATCCTGACACTTTAATTATATAGTCAACAGTTTGGGTTTCATGTTCTGCTTTACTAAGAACTAAATTAAAGTCTCAAATTTCCTTAATGTCTTGTTCTACCATTTCACATGCATACATATATTTTAGAAATATTAGAAACAAAAACGCCTTTTAACTGGATACTTAAATCATTAATGTTTTGTATCAAGGTCAATATCTTATCTATTTTTCACCATTGTGACTAGCTCCGTGCTAGAAAATATCCAGAGATGGAAATGAATTATTTTATAGCCAAAATCAATGAATAATTGCTCACAGAAATGCTACAATTATTTTTAAAAGACTGTTAAACTCAAGAAAACTAACATGTATTTTTACTATAAGTTATTGTCTACCTTAGACATTTTGAGAATGGATTAACATTGAGGTATTAACCCAGATATCCCAAGGAAAACTGGGATAGATGTTCAGTCTAGCTATAAAACATTAGATTATTTTACATTCATCCTCACAACCCCTTATGAAGAAAATGTTATTATTCCCATTAGATAAATGAGAAAACTGAGACCCAGAGTACAGAGTTGTACAAAGTCTAAGCTGATGGCAGAGCCAGGATTCCAAGTCAGTAATAAATCTGAACCTGTGAATTTGATCTTCAAAACAGGCCTTATTGAGATCAACAATTCATTAAGGATAATAGAGATTTTTCTTTTTTAAATATCAGAATGATATGAAACAATTTTCTGTGTATATTTTTTAACTTATCTCAAAACCATAGAAGGAATTGTATATAATGGATTGTTTCTGTAATTCCTTTTCTCAAAATCATTTAAAAGATTAAAATAAATGTATGTAAGTATCATAATCATTCAGGTACCTGTGGATATATAATAGATTCTTAGAGGAAAAAAAAGCTAATAAGAAAAGTTCCATGAAATATCACTAAGTTTGTAGTGTGAAATACCACAGAGCAAAGTCTATTACAACACAAGGTTCTTATTTGATTTGGTGACTATTTGTTTTATCCTATTTAAGCTTAAATAAGTCAAATCCCTGATTGTTCCTAAAGTAAGGAGAACTGCTCTACTTAGCAGTTCTTTTTTTTTTTCTTAATTAATAAAACTCTTAAAGCCTGTCCTATAAATGGGGGAGGGGAGTTTAAGTTCAATTTGGTTAAGAAAGAAGGAATAGTTTCTTCAATATGACTGAAATTGAAATTGGTCAAAAATTACTGGCCTGGTTGCCCCCCCTACCCCCCCGCAGGGAATATTGCCATGCCTTTATGCTGTATGAGTCTTTCATTCATTTTAAGCATGTCCTTTAATCTTTGCAGGCTTTATCTGTCATTATCAGATCAACAAGACAAAGAAACTATTCTAAACAGCAATATTCACCAACATCATCAAATCTACAAAATGTCTTAGAAATGAACAGTTGGCATCAACTTTACTTGTTGTTCAGATTATTCACAAGGCTGGGTATTAGTTTGAAAAGAGTTATTGTATAGTAATCTTTCTAGACAAAAAAAAAAAAATCCCTTTATGAAACCAGAAGGGTGTCAAAGATTTCAAGACTGGTTGGATGGGCACGATAGGGAAAAAAAGAAATCAAGATTGAAGGTTTTTCTTGCATTGAACTATTTTTATCTCAAATCTAGCTCTTCAGGTTTGTAATGGTATACTAAATTCATACTTCCACACACACAGACTCTCTTCAACAAATAGCAATAATAGATAAACTATAAATTGTTGTTAGCTGCCATCAAGTTGGCCCCTGGTTCATGAGGGCTACCAGCACAACTGAATGAAAGTTTCCCAGTTCTTCACCATCCCCATGATTGGTTGGGGACCAGATCACTGTAAACCATAATGGTTTCACTGGTTAACTTTCAGAAGCAGGCCACCAGGCCTTTTTTTTCTAGTTTGCCTTAGTCTGGAAGCTTCCTGAAACCTACTCAGCATCATAGCAACACACAAGCCTCTACCGACAGATGAGTGGTAGCCATGTATGACATGCATTGGCTGGGAACCAAATCAAAGTCTTTCACATGGAGGGTGAGAATTCTACCACTTAAGCACAACTACCTTATAAAATATAAATAGAGATTCCAAAATATACATAAGTGCCCTGAAATAAAACATCTCTGACTACTAGAAACCTTATAGAAATAAAGCAGTGAGCAGGGCTCACTACAGACCACTGGGCTCCCACTCCAGAGAGTTAATGCTGAACAGGAGTTCATATGTCGCATATTAATAGAGACTAAATTATCTCGAACTTACACAGAACTGCAGAACCCACTTCTTGAAGCTGATGTGTAGGAATTATGAAAGGAGCTGAACTAAATCACCTGCAACTTGCTGCTGGAACCATGGATTCTTGGAAAATAGTGGACCAGGAGGCAGAAGGAAATGGACATGTGCCAAGCCCAAATGTCCTTACCTTACTGTAAGAGCTCAATAAAAACACATAGCGTCTGAAACCATTGTATAAGATTTCTGGAAACCTAGAGGAGATATACAACTTAGAACTCTGCTGCTTTGGAAGAAAGAGAAAGGAAAACTGATACAAAACAAAAATGCCCTACTCAAAATGGTCCTGCTTACAAAAAATAGAAAAGAGGTGGAAGAAAATTAATGCTAATACTAAGAAAGATAATTAAAAAAATAAAAATAAAACAGGTATCCATTTGAATGAAGTTATTTTTATGAAACTGTCTGACAATAGATTTAAAGTAACCATGTTTAGGGTGTTCAAAGGCGTAAATGTACAGATAAGATTGTTAGAGAGCGGCTTGATCGAATATTTTGACAATTCTGGCCTGCTGGTGTGCCTACCTATACTTCAAAGGTCATAAAATTTAAAATGTTACCCAGATTCCTTTGTGGCTACAGTTATAGATGGGAGGAAGGTTTTGTCAGTCAGGCACATTCACATGAACTTGAATTCAAGGACTGAGGTAAATGAGGAGAGGCAGCTCAGGAAGCATTGGTTTTAGCAGTGTGAACGGTAGCAGGTACAATATGGCCCTGGTACTATCACCACAGGTGGTGGCTGCCTGAACCTTTGAGCTGAAATAAGACAATGTATTCCTGGTTTTTTTTTTTTATTCCTGGAGTCAAGCAGCCCTGGTGGCACAATGATTAAAGCTCTCAGCTGCTAACCAAAAGGTCTGCTGTTCAAACCCACCAGCAGTTCCTCGGGAGAAAAGACCTGGTGATCTGGTCTTGTAAAGATTTCTGTCATCGTCACATCGGTTCTGACTTCTAATGACCCTATAGGACAGAGTAGAACTGTTATGGGACAAGCCTCCCTGGCTTGGTACCAAGTCTGGTTTAGGTTCTTGCCTTCTACTGACCAAGAATGACCAGGAGAGGCACAGGAGTTCCACACGAACAGAAGTTTATTAGTGAGAGAAAAAAAGAGATTGCGATGGAGGGACGGAGAGGGGATTCTGCCTACGCTAGCCTCCAATCTCTCCCTAAATGGAGGTTTTCTTGGAGATTATAAGGGGTTTTAGGTGGGAAGATCTCATGTTTTATTCATTGCTTTCTGGGGAAAAAGGTGGGGCTTTCTGAGAAATAGAGGGGTTAAAAAAATTAGGTGCGGGCGCATCTGGAATCCAAGGTGGAGTCAGTTTGGACAATGTCACTTCAGCACTGCGCAGTCTCAGTGGCCACTTGACAAGACTGTAAGGTCGCACCCATTCTCACTGCTCATGCCCCGGAATTGGCTGATTCTGTTCATTTTTGGAAAGCAGCTTGTAGGGAAGATATGTGGAACTTCATGCATCAGAATTCAGGATGTGTGTTATCCTGTAACACCACCACCTATGGTGGGGTTCTGAAAAACAACTTGAGAGAGATATGCAGGATGCCACCCTCCTAGTGGGGAACTGCAAAACAATTTGAGAGAGATCGGTAACACTTTGTGCATCACAGGCTGCATGTGTGGGCTGTCTTATAACATCCCCCATGCGATAGAGTCTTAGATCAACAAGCCTGTTATTCCATCCTTGAGGCTCTCCAGCCTTCTGTCCCTGTCTCAGAACTGTCCCACAAGGAGGGGCTGGTAGATTTCAACTGCCCACCTTTTGGTTAGCACAAGCTCTTAACCACTGTGTCAAAGTGGGTACAAGTCTAGCAAACCCTGTGCCATTCTTGTAATCATTATTGTGCTTGAGCTCATTGTTGCAAACACTGTGTCAATCCAACTTGTTGAGGGTCTTCCACTTTTTCACTAACCCTCTGCTTTACCGAGCATGATGTCCTTCTCCAGGCACTGGTCCCTCCTGATAACATGTCCAAAGTATGTGAGATGAGCTCTTGTCATCATTGCTTCTAGGGGGTATTCTGGCTGTACTTATACCAAGCAGATTTGTTCATTGTTCCAGTGGTCCATGGTATATTCAATAATCCTTCCCAACAACATAATTCAAAGGAATCAATTCTTCTTTGGTCTTCCTTTTACCATTGTCCATCTTTCAAATGCATATGAGACCACTGAAAATACAATGGCTTGTGTCAAGTGCAACTTAGTTCTCAAAGTGACATCTTTGCTTTTCAACACTATCAAGAGGTCCTTTGCAACAGATTTACTCAATACAACATGTCTTTTGATTTCTTGACTGCTGCTTCCATGGGCATTGATTGTGGATCCAAGTAAAATAGAATCCTTGATGATGTCAATCTTTTCTTCCTGTGTCATGATATTGCTTATTGGTCCAGTCGTGATGATTTCTGATTTCTTTCTGTTGCAATTCATATTGAAGGGTGTAGTCTTTGATTTTCATCAGTAAGTGCTTCAAGTCCCCTTCATGTTCAGTAAGAGAGGTTGTGCCATCTGCATATTCAAGGTCATTAATGAGACTTTCTCCAATCCTGATGCCTCGTCCTACTTCATACAGTACAGCTTCTCATATTTGCTCAGCAAACAGTTGCAATAAGTATGGTGAAAGTATACAACCCCGATGCACATGTTTCCTGACATTAAACCACGTAGTATCTGCTTGTTCTATTCAATGTCATTTGCACCACTCATTTGGTCTTCAGTCGTTAGTGTTCAATGGGTCAAATCTATTATTAAGATGGTGTCTAAATTTAGGTGGGATATACTCATGATCATATTTTGGCTCTTGTGGACTTGCTTTAATTTCCTCAGCTTTAAGTTGAACTTGCATATGAGTAATTGATGTTCTGCTCCGCAGTCTTGTTCCGCCTGATAGCATTGAGATTCTCTGTTGTTCTTTTCACAGATATAGTCAGTTTGATTCTTGTGCATTCTGTCTTATAAGGTCCACATGTATAGTCACCATTTATGTTGTTGAAAAAGGTATTTGCACCAAAGAAGTTGTTGGTCTTGTAAAATTCTCTTGTGTAATCTCTAGCATTGTTTCTATCACCAAGACCATATGTTCCAACTACATATCCTTCTCCTTTGTTTCCAACTTTCATATTCCAATCATCAGTAATTATCAATGCATTGTAATTGCTTGTTTGATTTATTTCAGACTGCAGATTGTGGTAAAAATATTCAGTTTCCTCATCTTTGGCATTAACGGTTGATGCGTAAATTTGCACAGTAGTTGTATTCAGTGGTCTTCCTTGTAGGTGTATGGATATTATCCTATCACTGACAGCACTGTACTTCAGAAAAGATCTTGAAATGTTCTTTTTGATGATGAATGCTATGTCATTCCTCTTCAACTACCATTCTCTGCGTAGTAGACCATATGATTATCCAGTTCAAAATGGCCAATACCTGTCTACTTCAGCTCACTAATGCATAGGATATAGATCTTTACATGGTCCATTTCATTTTTGGTGACTTCCAATTTTCCTAGATTCATGCTTTGTACATGTTATGTATGAATACACAATTAATTTTAAGGACTTTTGTATACGAAGGCTTCTCAAAGAGTTGGGGGTAATTTTAGACTATCTAATAAGACTATATGTTACCTGTTCTGGGGGGAAGAGGAGATAAATTTGGATAATCCCTTACACCATCTGCCAAGGTTAACTTCAAAATATTATTAAATTAGATGGACAAAATGAAACTATACAGGTACTTGAAAAATCCATGGGTTAACTCCCTTAAAATGTGAGAAGAGAAAGACTTTCTTGTTCTGAATAAAAACAAAGACGGAATAAAGGACAAGTGTGAGAAATTTGACTATGAAAATAATGCCACAAAAAAAGTTCTCCCTTCAAAATATACCGTAAGCAAAATAAAAATAAATAAGTTTAAAACTGAAAGGTATTTCCAACATATATTATAAACATGTAGCTAATCTCCTTTTTTAACATAAAGAAATCTGAAACTGAGAAGAAAGCAACAATGAATTTAATATGCATCTAAGTTCCAGAGGGATATAGGTCTGTAATTTTGTGGTGTCTTTGCCTGATTTTGGTATCAAGGATGTGCTGGCTTCATAGAATGAGTTTGGCAGTATTCCATCCTTTTCTACACTCTAAAATACCTTTAGTAGTAGTCCTGTTAACTCTTCTCTAAAAGTTTAGCTGAACTCTCCAGTGAAGCCAACTGGGCCAGGGCTTTTTTTTTTTTTGGCGGGGGGGGGGACTTTTTAAATTATATTTTCAATTTATTCTTTTGTTACGGCATACTACAGTAGATTAATGCCAGCCTTGTTGGAGTGAGATGGAATCTCATTGTAGTTTTGATTTGCATTTCTCTAATGGCTAATGATCGAGAGCATTTCCTCATGTATCTGTTAGCTGCTTGAATGTCTTCTTTAGTGAAGTGCCTGTTAATATTTTTTACCCATTTTTTAATTGGATTGTCTTTTTGTGGTTGAGTTTTTGCAGAATCGTGTAGATTTTAGACATCAGGTGCTGATCAGAGATGTCCTGGCTGAAAATATTTTCCCAATCTGTGGGTAGTTTTTTTACTCTTTTGGTGAAGTCTTTGGGTGAGCATAGGTGTTTGATTTTTAGGGGCTCTAAGTTATCTGGTTTCTCTTCAGCATTTTTATTAACATTTCGTATTCTGTTTATGCCTTGTATTGGGGCTCCTAACATTGTCCCTATTTTTTCTTCCATGATCTTTATCATTTTAGATTTTATATTTAGGCCTTTGATCCATTTTTAGCTCATTTTTGCGCATGGAGTGAGGTATGGGTCTTGTTTCATTTTTTTGCACATGGATATCCAGTTATGCCAGCACGATTTGTTAAAAAGACCATCTTTTCCCCAATTAACTGACACTGGGGCTTTGTCAAATATCAACTGCTCATATGTGGATGGATTTATATCTGGATTCTCAATTCTGTTCCATTGGTCTATGTGTCTTTTTTTGTACCCGCACGAGGCTGTTTTGACTACTGTGGCTGTATAATAGGTTCTAAAATCAGGTAGAGCAAGGCCTTTGTTCTTCTTTTTCAGTAATGCTTTACTTATCTGGGGCTTCTTTCCCTTTCATGTGAAGTTAGTGATTTGTTTCTCCATCTCATTAAAAAATGTCATTGGAATTTGGGCTGGAATTGCATTGTATCTATAGATGGCTTTTGGTAGAATAGACATTTCTACAGTGTTAAGTCTTCGTGTGCATGAGCAAGGTATGTTTTTCCACTTATGTAGGTCCCTTTTGGTTTCTTGCAGTAGTGCCTTGTAGTTTTCTTTGTATAGGTCTTTTACATCTTTGGTAAGATTTATTCCTAAATATTTTATCTTCTTGGGGGTTACTGTGAATCGTATTGATTTGGTGATTTCCTCTCTGATGTTCTTTTTGTTGATGTAGAGGAATCCAACTGACTTTTGTATGTTTATCTTGTAACCTGATACTCTGCTGAACTTTTTAGTTTCAGTAGTTTTCTTGAGAATTCCTTAGCGTTTTCTGTGTATAAGATCATGTCGTCTGCAAATAGAGATACTTTTACTTCTTCCTTGCCAATCTGAATGCCCTTTATTTCTTTGTCTAGCCTAATTGCTCTGGCTAGGACCTCCAGCACAATGTTGAATAAGAGCAGTGATAAAGGGCATCCTTGTCTGGTTCCCGTTCTCAGGGGAAATGCTTTCAGGCTTTCTCCATTTGGGGTGATGTTGGCTGCTGGCTTTGTATAAATTCCCTTTATTGTGTTGAGGAATTTTCCTTCTATTCCTATTTTGCTGAGTTTTTATCATGAATGGGTGTTGGGCTTTGTCAAAGCCTTTTCTGGATCAATTGATAAGGTCATGTGGTTTTTTTTTTTAATAATTTTTATTGTGCTTTAAGTGAAAGTTTACAAATCAAGTCAGTCTCTCACACAAAAACTTATATATGCCTTGCTACATACTCCCAATTACTCTCCTCTAATGAGGCAGCCCAATGTCTCCCTCCACTCTCTCTTTTCGTGTCCATTTTGCCATCCTTTAACCCCCTCTACCCTCTCATCTCCCCTCCAGACAGGAGATGTCAACATAGTCTCAAGTGTCAACCTGATCCAAGAAGCTCACTCCTCATCAGCATCCCTCTCCAATCCATTGTCCAGTCCAATCCATGTCTCATGAGTTGGCTTCAGGAATGGTTCCTGTCTTGGGTCAACACAAGGTCTGGGGGCCATGACTGCCGAGGTCCTTCTAGTCTCAGACCATTACGTCTTTTTTTTTTTTTTTAATGAGAATTTGGGGTCTGCACCCTCACTGCTCTCCTGCTCCCTCAGGCATTCTCTGATATGTTCTCTGTCAGGGCACTCATCAGTTGTAGCTGGATACCATCTAGTTCTTCTGGTCTCAGGATGATGTAGTCGCTGGTTCATGTAGCCCTTTCTGTCTCTTGGGCTTGTAACTACGTTGTGTCCTTGGTGTTCTTCATTCTTCTTTGATCCAGGTGGGTTGAGACCAATTAAGGCATCTTAGATGGCCACTTCCTAGTGTTTAAGACCCCAGACGCCACTCTTCAAAGTGGGGTGCAGAATGTTTTCTTAATAGATTTTATTATGCCAATTTACTTAGATGTTCCCTGAAACCATGGTCCCCAAACCCCTGCCCCTGCTACGCTGGCCTTTGAAGCATTCAGTTTATTCAGGAAACTTCTTTGCTTTTGGTTTAGTCCAGTTGTGCTGACCTCCCTTGTATTGAGTGTTGTCTTTCCCTTCACCTAAAGTACTTCTTATCTACTAATTAGTGAATACCTCTTTCCCACCTTCTCGCCCTCCCCACTCTCGTAACCACAAAAGAATGTTTTCTTCTCAGTTTGAACTATTTCTCCAGTTCTTATAATAGTGGTCTTATTCAATATTTGTCTTTTTGCAACTGACTAATGTCACTCAGTATAATGCCTTCCAGGTTCCTCCATGTTATGAAATGTTTCACGGATTCCTCACTGTTCTTTATCGATGCATGGTATTCCACTGTGTGAATATACCATAATTTATTTATCCATTCATCCATTGATGGACACCTTGGTTGCTTCCGTCTTTTTGCTATTGTAGACAGTACTACAATAATCATGGGTGTGCATATACCTGTTTGTGTAAAGGCTCATATTTCTCTAGGATATATTCCAAGGAGTGGGATTGCCGGATCATTTGGTAGTTCTACTTCTAGCTTTTTAAGGAAGCGCCACATCAATTTCCAAAGCGGTTGTACCATTTTACATTCCCACCAGCAATATGTAAGTGTCCCAATCTCTCCACAGCCTGTTCAACATTTATTATTTTGTATTTTTTGGATTAATGCCAACTTTGTTGGAGTGCGATGAAATCTTATTGTAGTTTTAATCTGCATTTCTCTAATGGCTAGTGATCGTGAACATTTCCTCATATGTCTGGTAGCTACCTGATTGTCTTCTTTAGTGAAGGGTCTATTCATACCTTTTGCCCATTTTTCAATTGGGTTATTTATCTTTTTGCAGTATCATGTAGATTTTAGAGATCAGGCACTGATTGGAAATGTCATAGCTGAAAACTTTTTCCCAGTCTGTAAGTAGTCTTTTCACTTTTTTGGCGAAGTCTTTGGAAGAGCGTAGGTGTTTGATTTTTAGGAGCTTCCAATTATCTAGTCACGTGGTTTCTCTCTTTTGTTTTATTTATATGGTGGATTACATAAATTGTTTTTTTTAATATTGAACCATCGTTGCATACCTGGTATAAATCTCACTTGGTCATGTTGGATTATTTTTTTGATAAGTTGTTGAATTTTGTTGTGGATTTTTGCATCTATATTCATGAGGGATATAGGTCTAAAATTGTCTTTTTTGGTGCTGTCTTTAGCTGCTTTCGGTGTCAGAGATATGATGGCTTCATAGAATGATTTAGGGTGTATTCTGTCCTTTTCTATGCTTTGAAATACCTTTAGTAGTAGTGGTGTTAACTCTTCTCTGAAAGTTTGGTAGAACTCTGCAGTGAAGCCGTCCAGGCCAGGGCTATTTTTGTTGGGAGTTTTTTGATTACCTTTTCAATCTCTTTATTTGTTATAGATCAATTTAGTTTTTCTACTTCTGTTTGTGTTAGTTCAGGTAAGTGGTGTGTTTCTAGGAATTCGTCCATTTCTTATAGGTTTTCAAATTTGTTAGAGTACAATTTTTCATAGTAATCCGATTCGATTCTTTTAATTTCATTTGGGTCTGTTGTGGTATGGCCCATCTCATTTCTTATTTGGGTTATTTGTTTCCTTTCTTGTATTTCTTCAGTCAGTCTGGCCAATGGTTTATGAAACTTATTAATTTTTTCAGAGAACCAGCTTTTGGCTTTGTTAATTCTTTCAACTGTTTTTCTGTTCTCTAATTCTTTTAATTCTGCTTTAATTTTTATTATTTGTTTTCTTCTGGTGCCTGATGAATTCTTTTGTTGGTCTCTTTTTATTTGTTCAAGTTGTAGGGACAGTTCTCTGATTTTTACTCTTTCTTCTTTATGTATGTGTGTGTGTATTGATATAAATTGACCTCTGAGCACTGCTTTTGCTGTGTCCCAGGGGTTTTGATAGGAAGTGTTTTCAGTCTCATTGCATTCTATGAATTCCTTCATTCCCTCCTTAATGTCTTCTATAACCCAGTCTTTTTGAGGAGGGTATTGTTCAGTTTCCAAGTGTTTGATTTCTTTTCCCTGATTTTTCTGTTATTGACTTCTACTTTTATGTCCTTATGGTCTGAGAAGATGCTTTGCAATATTTCAGTGATTTGGATTCTGCAAACATTTGTTTTATGACCTAATATGTGATCTATCTAGGGAAAGTTCCATGTGCAGTAGAAAAAAAGTATACTTTGCAGCTGTTGGGTGGAGTGTTCTGTATAAGTCTATGAGGTCAAGTCGGTTGACTGTAGCAGTTAGATCTTCCATGTCTCTATTGAGCTTCTTACCGGATGTCCTATCCTTCAACGAAAGTGGTGTGTTGAAGCCTCCTACTATAATTGTGGAGGTGTCTATCTCACTTTTCAGTTCTATTAAAGTTTGTTTTATGTATCCTGCAGCCCTTTCATTGGGTGCATAAATATTTAATGTGGTTATATCTTTCTGGTAAATTGTCCCTTTAATCATTATGTAGTGTCCTTCTTTATCTTTTGTGGTGCATTTAACTTTAAATCTATTTTGTCGGAAATTAATATTGCCACTCCTGCTCTTTTTTGATTGTTGTTTGTTTGATATACATTTTTTTCCATCATTTGAGTTTTAGTTTATTTGTGTCTCTAAGTCTAAGGTGTGTCTCTTGTAGGTAGCATATAGACGGATCATGTTTTTTTATCTAGTCTGTGACTCTCTGTCTCCTTATTGGTGCATTTAGTCTATTTATGTTCAGCATAATTATAGATAAGTACGAGTTTAGTGCTGTCATTTTGATGCCTTTTCTGTGTGTTGTTGACAATTTCGTTTTTCCACTTACTTTTCTGTGTTGAGAAGTTTTTCTTTGTAAATTGTGTGTTCCTCATTTTCGTAGTAGTTGAATTCATTTTTGCTAGGTCATTATGTTTATCTTGGTTTTTATTTTGAAGTATGGAATTATTAGACCTCTTTGTGGTTACCTTAACATTTACCCCTATTTTTCTAATTAAAAACCTAACTTGTATTGCACTGTATTGCCTTGGTTTCCTCTCCATATGGAAGATCTATGCCTCCTGTATTTAGTCTCTCTTTTTTGATTATTGTAATCTTTTACATAATGACATCAATGATTCCCTGTTTTGAGGGTTTTTTTTAAATTAATCTTATTTTGTTTTTGTGGCTCCCCTATTTGAGTTGATATCAGGATATTCTGTTCTGTGACCTTGTGTTTTGTTGGTATCTGACATTACTGATTTTCTGATCAAAGAATTTCCTTTAGTAATTCTTGTAGCTTTTGTTCGGTTTTTGCAAATTGTCTAAGCTTGTGTTTATCTGTAAATATCTAAACTTCCCTTTCATGTTTGAGAGAGAATTTTGCTGGATGTATGATTCTTGGCTGGCAGTTTTTCTCTTTCAGTGCTCTATATATGTCATCCCATTGCCGTCTTGCCTCCGTGGTTTCTGCCGAGTAGTCTGAACTTATTCTTATGGACTCTCCTTTTTAGGTGACTTTTCTTTTATCTCTGGCTGCTTTTAAAATTTTCTCTTTATCTTTGATTTTGGCTAGTTTGATGATAATATGTCTTGGTGATTTTTGGGGGGAGATCTATCTCGTATGGGGTTCGATGAGCATCTTGGATAGATATCCTTTCATCTTTCACTATGCCAGGGAAGTTTTCTGCCAACAGGTCTTCAACTATTCTCTCTGTATTTTGTATTATGCCTCCCTGTTCTGGAACTCCAATCACATGCAAGTTATTCTTTTTGATAGAGTCCCTTATGATTCTTAGGATTTCTTTTTTTTTTTTAATTCTTTTATCTCATTTTTCTTCAACTATATTGATGTCTATTGCCTTATCCTCCATCTCCCCAACTCTGCATTCCAATTCCTTGATTCTGCTCTATTGCAGAACTAGACTTCCTGTTGAGTTGTCTAGTTCTGCAATTTTATTGTTAATCTTTCGGATTTTTGAATGCTGTCTCTCTGTGGATTCTTGCAGCTTATTAAATTTTTTACTATGTTCTTGAATAATCTTTTTGATTTCTTTAACTGCTTTATCAGTGTGTTTCTTGGCCTTATTTAATTTTGAGGTCATCCCTGATGTCTTGAAGCATTCTGTATATTAGTTTTTTATATTCTACATCTGGCAATTCCAGGAATGTATCATCATTTGGGGAAGATTTTGATTATTTGATTTGGGGGGTTTGTAGAAGCAATAATGGTCTGCTTCTTTATGTGATTTGATATTGACTGATCTCTGGAGCCATCTATAAGATATTGTAATGATTTCTTTTATATTTGCTTACTGAGTCCTATCTTCTTTTTTTATTTTATTTCAACACACCCAGATGGGCTACTAGATTGGGCTATCTTGATTGTTGTAGCCTTTGAATCACTTATGTCCTGTTACCATCTGGTTTGAACTATTATCAGATGTATGACCCTTTGGTCCATTTACTATTCTTGTATAGAATCAGCTTAGGTGTCCTGATAGTGGGTCACCTACTGTGTGGTGTAGGCTATCACCTATTAGCTTAGAGGAGTAGTGGTGATGGTTGTATGCACCAGTTTCTGGTAGAGGCAGGGGTCACAGTCCTAGGAGAGCAGGATGCTCTCAGCCTTCCCCCAAGTGCCAGTGAGGTAGGAGTGTCTCTATTCTCTACGCTTTTTTGGTGGGTGGGCTCTGCTGATGTATCTTAGGCACCCAATGCTTGTACCTCTAAAGATTTTTAGGCATACTACCCTCAGACCACTTTAGCAGTTGGTTAGGTGGTATGGATGGGGCTTCCGCCTTCAGTTCCCTGCTGTGGATCAGTGAGGGCTCTGTTTAATAGGTAGAGAGGTATCGAACCTCCAAAACTTACCTTTCGACTGCTCAGCTAAAACAATTACAGTCAGATCTCTATCAAAATTGCCTTTGCATTATAATAGCCACCTGGTTCCCTGTAGGGATGAAAGCCAAAGACTGTGGATATCTTATGCTTGGTTGGACCTGGTTCTGTATCATTATTCCAGTTTAGAGAAGTCAGGGAAGGAGTTTTCCCCCTGATTGTTAATTGCTGCTTCTCTAAGTCCATGAAAACGGGTTAGGAAAAAAAAAAAAAAAAAACCTGTAGGCACTTCACTCCCTTGCCCAGGGATCTCCAATGTTAATGAAGTCAGCTAGGACAGGGAGGGGAGGGATCAGATAGATAGAAAAGAGTAGCCCAGCAAGATAGACAAAGTTACTTATCTTGTTTGGTGAGGTTTGTTTTATCCGAGATTCTAGAGGGGCGTGTAGCCTGTGTGTGATGGCTGGTTCAAGGTTGCCCCCGAGGGTTAAGGCTGTGTCCTGTGCTTGTGCCATCCCAGGAAGCCATGATCAGCTCCTCCGTGCTTAGTCCAAAGCCCAGCACAAAGGTCTTCTGGCTGGGATGCTGCACACCAGGCTCCAAAACCAGTTGTTTTTTCTCCATGGTTTCTCATTCTCCTGTCAGCCACATCAGTGTGCAGCCTGTGTGTGCTGGCTCGGTCCCTGCCGAGTATACTCCAGGGCGTTAGGGTTGCGTCCCGTGCTTGCCCTGTCTCAGTAAGGTGAAATTGGCCCCATCACTCTGGGTCCAGGGTACCACGAGGGCTCAAGGCTGTGGCGCCGTACGCCGGCTCCAGAAGTGGCCACTGCTTCAGGGCTTGGCTTTTCTCTCCCCTGTCACTCAGGACAACTCTTTAGTTTTGTGTTTGATGGTCAGGGTTTGTAGATTGTCATGTATGTAACCGATTCACTTGTTTTTTCAAGCCTTTGTTGCAAAAGGGATCTGTGGAAGCTTCTACCTAGTCAGCCATCTTGGTCCCGCCTCTCCTGCTCTTTTTTGAATGTTGTTTGCTTCATATATTTTTCCCATCCTTTGAGTTTTAGTTTGTTTGTGTCTCTAAGTCTAAGGTGTGTCTCTTGTAGGCAGCATATAGACTGATTGTGATTTTTTAGCCATTCTGCCACTCTTTGTCTCTTTATTGGCGCACTTAGCCCTTTTACATTCAGTGTAATAATGGATAGGTATGAGTTTAGTGCTGTCATTTTGATGTCTATTTTTGTGTGTTCACAGTTTCTTTTTCCCACATAATTTTCTGTGCTGAGTAGTTTATCTTTTATATTGTCTTTTCCTCTTATTCTTTGTTGTTGATTTTGTTTTTGCTGGGTCTTTATTTTTTTCTTGTATTTTATTTTTATGAGTAGAATTGTTAGTCTCCTTTGTGGTTACCTTGATATTTACCCCTTTTTTTCTAAGTTTAACCCTGCTTTTATTTCTTTATATTGCCTTGACTTCTTTTCCATATGAAAGATCTATGACTACATTTCTTAGTCCCTCTTTTTTTTTTTAAATTTATTTATTGTGCTTTAGGTGAAAGTTTACAAATTCAGTCTTTCATAGAAAAAGCCATACACACCCCACCATGCACTCCCAACTGCTCTCCCCTTAATGAGACAGCACATTCCTCCTCTCTACCCTGTATTCCCAGTGTACATTCAACCAGGTCCTGTACCTCTCTTCCTTCTTGTCTCACCACCAGACAGGAGTCACCTGTATAGTTTCATGTGTCTACTTCAGCCACAAGTTTCACTCCTCTCTTGTATCATTATCTATCTTATAGTCCAGGCCAATCCCTGTCTGTAGAGTTCCAATCTTGGACTATCAAAGGATCCGGGGACCATGACTGTCAGGGTCCCTTCAGTCACAGTCAGACCATTAAGCTGGGTATTTTTATGAGAATTTAAGATCTGCATCCTACTGCTCTGCTCTATCAGGGATTTTCTGTTGTGTTACCTGTCAGGGCAGTCATCAGTGGTAGTCAGGCACCATTTAGTTCTTCAGGTCTCAGGCTGATGGAGTCTCTGGTTTATGTGGCCCTTTCTGTCTCTTGGGCTCATAATTACCTTGTGTCTTTGGTGTTCTTCATTCTCCTTTGCACCAGGTGGGTTGAGACCAATTTATGTGTCTTAGATGGCTGCTTGCTAGCATTTAAGACTCCAGACACCTCTCACCAAAGTAGAGTGCAGACCATTTTCTTAATACATTTTGTTATGCCATTTGACCTAGATGTCCCCTAAAACTATGGTTCCCAGGCTCCTGTCCCTGCTACTCTGGCCTTTGAAGGTTTTGGTTGTATTGAGGAAATTTCTTTGCTTTTGGTCTTAGTCCCTCTTTGTTGTTTTGATGTTGTCTTCTTTTACATATTAATGTTGCTGTTTCTTTGGAGCATTTTTTTATCTTGAATTATTTTTTGAATTCCCTACCTGAGCTGACATCTGGTTGCTCTGTCCTGTGTTCTAGTCTTGAGTTGATATCTGATATTATTGATTTTCTAACCAGAGAATTTCCTTGAGTATTTCTTGTAGTTTTGGTTTCATTTTTACAAATTCCCTAGACTTCTGTTTATCTGGAAATATCCTAATTTCTCCTTTATATTTGAGAGACAGTTTTGTTGGATATATGATTCTTGGCTGGCAATTTTTCCTTTCAATGCTTTATATAAGTCATCCCATTGCCTTCTTGCCTGCATGGTTTCTGCCAAGTAGTCTGAGTTTATTCTTATTGTCTCTCCTTTGTAGGTGACTTTTCATTTATGCCTAGCTGTTCTTAAAATTCTCTTTTTATCTTTGGTTTTGGCAAGTTTGATTATAACATGTCTTGGTGACTTTCTTTTGAGATATACCTTATGTGGAGTTCGATGAGCATCTTAGGTAGATATCTTCTCATCTTTCATGATATCAGGGAAGTTTTCTGCTAAGAAATCTTCAACAATTCTCTCTGTATTTTCTGTTATCCCTCCCCGTTTTGGTACTCCAATCACTTGTAGCTTATTTCTCTTGATAGAGTCTCACATGATTCTTAGGGTTTCTTCATTTTTTTAATTCTTTTATTTGATTTTTCTATGAATATATTGGTACCAAGTGTTTTATCTTCATAGTCATTAATTCTGCCTTCTACTTCCTCAATTCTTCTTCTCTTTCTATTGAGTTGTCTAATTCTGTAATTTTATTGTTAACCTTCTGAATTTCTGATTGCTGGCTCTCTATGGATTCTTGTAGCTTATTTAATTTTTCATTATGTTCTTGAATAACCTTTTTAATTTCTTCAATTGCTTTATCTGTGTGTTCCTTGGTTCTATTTTTTGCCTGATCTCCTTCTTGATGTCTTGAAGAGTTCTGTATATTAATCTTTTGTATTCTGCATCTGGTAATTTCAGGAATATACCTTCATCTGGAAGATTCCTTGTTATGAGAACTTGTTGAAGCAATCTTGGTCTGCTTCTTTATGTGATTTGGTATTAACTATTATTTCTGAGCCATCTATAAGTTGTCTTATTAGTTTATTTTGTTTTCTTCTTTATCCTAGCTTCTTGTTTTGTTTTGTTTTGATATACCCAGATAGGCTGCTTGAATGAGCTAGCTTGATTATTTTTGCCTTTGAAGCTCTGACATCCTGTCATGAGATGGCTAGAGCTGGTACCAGGTATATAAGCCTAGAAGTCCATTCACTTGTGTTGTGTGGAATCAGCTCAGGTGTACAGGTAGTTGTTCACCAAGTGTGTGGTATAGGCTCTGTCCTACAGTTTTAGAGGTACGGGCTGATTGGTGTAGGTATAGGAATCTGGTTGCAGCAGAGTGTCACACTCTGAACAAGGAGGGGGCTGACAACTGTCCCCTGAGTGTCTGTGAGAAAAGTGCCTCCCTCTTCTGTAGAGCACACAGGTGGGTGGGTTATGCAGCCAGACCATGGGCATCCAATGCTTTTGGTTGTAAGGACTGGGAGGCACCACTTATCCTTGGATGCCTGCCGTGGGTGACTATGTGACATGGGTGGAGACACCAGTTCTTAGGCCCCTGATGTGGGTAGGTGAGAACCCTGTTAAATAGGCACTGTGGTGTCAAACATCAAACACCCACACTCCACCACACAGCTGAAACAGTTGCAGTCTGCCAACAAAGGCCTATTCTCCTGAAACAGCCCCACACAGGCCCATGTGGGAGTCAAAGATATTTAAAGTCTGTGCCCCATTCTTACCTGGACAGGAGCCACTTCTGTCCTGAGCTCCCCATCTTAGTGGAGCTGCAAGTTTATCTTTTCCCTCAATTGTGAATTTATTCCTTCTCCAAGGCTGGGAGAATGGCTCAGGGAACACAGCAGGACTTATGTCATGCCCAGGGAAATCGGCAGCCACTAAAGCCAGCTTGGAGGCTGGGGGCACAGTAAAATAAATGCAAGTACTTAGCCTTTGCCAAGGGTGCCTTTCTTCTCTGGTTCTAGAGGTTTGACTAGGATGTGCAGCTCACTGTTTCTCCCTGAATAAACCTCATCTGGAGTGCTGCTGCCAGCCATGCTGCAGTCACCCCAGGGAATGGTGCCTGAGGGTTCCCAGTGATTCAAGTCTGGCAACTCCTCACCGCTCCTGAACCATCTCTCCCTCACCCTGCTGTTCAGTCCATTTTCTAACTTTGCCTTTGATGTTCAGGGCTCCTAGGTTGTCATAAATATAATTGTTTCTCTTTTTTTTTTTCAGGTCTTTGTTGTAAGAGGGTTCATAGGAAGCTTTTGACTACTCCGCCGTCTTGGCCCCACCTCATGGTATGATTAATAGAGCTTGGAGGTTGTGAGCCTGTGTGTTTTTGTTATCTTATTTGTTTTTTCTGCTTGTTGTCAATAATTCTTAATTAAAATTAAAAACTGAATAAGAAGTTATCTAAAGTCTTTTTTTTTTTAAAGTCTTCTTTAGGGAAATTTTCACCTTCCAGGATTATGAACGTAGTTTTGGTAGTGACCACAAGAGGTAGAATGAAAGCATACCTAAATCTTGGTATTTCTTAGGACACTGGGCCATGAGCCTCACTTCTGGTTCTTATTAAAAAAACAACATAATATCTGATTTTTTTTTTAAATAAGTGCTTTTTTCTTAGAAAACTTATCTTTCTAAATTAAAATAGCCCTGATACATACATAGTATTATCATTAGTTTCATTACTAAATATTGGAGTAAATCAATTATTTTGCATTATTAAATAATCATAATTACTTTGATTTAGTTACAAAAGATGTTGCTTAGTATATTTCATTTTCTTCTTAATTGCTTGTATTAAACAAATAATTCATTATCCTCATAGAAAATTTCACAAATGTGAACAGACAAATGACAAAGTAGGAGTGACTATATTTTTAGCAAAAAAAAAAAAAAATTTTTTTAGCAAAGGAGGTTGTTATCGTACTGTCACATACAATCATGCTTACTATATTTATGGATAATGTGTATATGATATTTTAACAAAAATATGGTCATAGTATACAAACTTTTTAAAATAAAATATTTAATAAACCTATCTCTAACACCAATAAATATGCCTCTAAACTATCGTTTTATATGACCATAAAAAATCATAATTCATTGAATATCCCATATTTGGATACTTTGATCAATGCTTACCTTCAGTAATGTATTAAAGTTTCTAATAAACATTCAGTCTTACATTTTAATGTACTTCTTCTGTGTAATTAATTTGAAGTCATGTCATAAATTTCCTTTTAAGCGAACAAAATTTGCACCTAGTTACATTATGCTTCCACACATGTATAAATATCACAGAACATTTTTTTTGCTGTATTTGTTGTGTAATCTACATGAAAATCATTGTAAAATTATTATATTCAACTACTTTAATAATATTGACATGACCGTACCATAAAATAAACTCTTGAAAATTACTTTTATAACTCTATCTCTGTATAATTCAATTTATTTTATATGTATCTATTTGACTTGAAAGAGCTATTAGAAACATAAATATCTGTTGAAGCTTCATGAGCCATCATATGAAAATTCATTGTTTTATATCTGTAAAGTATCTCAAAACACTGAGAAATTAATTACCCTGAAGTGCAACACATCATTCTACTTTTCATCTCAAAAAGCCATAAAAAATTCAAATAAACAATAGCTGTAAAACTGTACTACCTATTCAAATGCTCAGTCGAGCATAACATCTTTAATACTTATTAATTATTACTAAATTATCATTAAACTTGAAACAATTATTACATTGCTCTGAATTGTCTTGTTTATTAGATTCTACGATGTATTGGGAAAAACATAATTGAAGTCAGAAAAGCAAGTATTGATACCTTCAATTACCTATCACTTGCTGTATGCCCGTGCCTATCTTACTTAAGTTCCTTGAGCCTTGGTTTTTCCATTTATAAAAAGGTAAAGACAACAGTACTGGACTTGTAGTTGTGATGACTAAATAAAATAATGTGAAAAAATGATTAGCACAATACAAGAGTCAATAAGCATACAACTATTTTTCATATGAATTCAGATTTTATACATGCTTGCTTGCAAAAAGACTTGTGTAAAGCAGCTTTTTTCTGCTCAACTCAGATAACATATTTAACATTGCACTAACATCTGAATATAACGATAAATTGATTATTGATGTTAACTCATCTTCCCATTCTAATACCCATTGAAATAGAAAAAATAAAAAAATGGAATGTAGTGATGCTTTTAAGCAGTTTCACAAAGATTAAGAAATCTACGTGGCAGGAGCAAGGGAAAGAAGGAGAGAATGGCAGGAGATGAGATCAGAGAGGAAGAGGAAGGCAAGTGAGTAGAATTTGCACAGCAGCCTAAGGATTTTGGATTCAAAGGATGTAGTTGGGAGATTTTGAGCAGGGGAATCATATGATATATGTTCTTTTAGAAAATCACTCTAGCTGCTATGTGGACGATGGATTCAAGCAAGGCAGAGTAGAAGCAGAAAGATACAATAGTACCTTAGTAGAGAGGTCAAGAGGCGGTGATATGCTATGTCAAAGTAAAATATCCAATCATAGATAAGGGAAAACTTTATTAGAAATAGTTATTACAATGGGGAAGTGGGCACATGGCAAGGGGGAGACTGATGTTACCATGAGATCTGCAAATCTCTCAAAGGGCAGACAGAAAGGGATTTTCTTCTAGAGGGAGGAGTAAACAAGGCTAGAAAGACCAGGTGTGGAAAAGTGGGATAAATGGGTGGAGGTGGTGTAATTAGACAGTAGATATAGAATTCTTTACCCTGTGGTAAATCTATTCTTGAGAGGGTCCATTAAGGAAGGGCTGTACACTGGCTCAGACTGAAAGTGGGTCAAAGTTTAGGGGCTTAGAGGAAGAAAAAAGTTTGAATAAATTTTGATCAAGGCAGGTTAATGGGCATTTTATTCCAGTTGATCAGTGGGGGAAAAGGGTTGAACTAATCATTTATGAGGCAAAGAATGGGAATTCAAAGGGTCTGTGTCTGTCCTTGCCATAGTGAACACAGAGGCATCCATGAGTTCTATCTAAGTCGTATAAGGAGAGATGGTTCTTTGCAGTAAGCCTTTTCCTAGAACACAAATTTTTGGAGGTTTTTCTTTGGTCTTTCCTGTTCTCCAAGATTACAGTTTGGTTAAAGTTAAACATCGTTAGCTAGCAAAGTGTAAGCAGCAGAGGCTTATTAATGTATACATTCAAAAATATGTATTGTGAATCTAGTTTTAAAACCACTATTCCAGACACTGGTTATAAAAAAAAAAGCAAAAGAAAGAAAACATCTCTCCTCATAGAGCTTTAATTCTGTTGTGGGAACATAGAGATTAAGCAGATAAAAGTATATTATCTAATACAGGAAGTATACGTCCTAGACAGAAGAAATAAAGTGGGTATAGAAAAAATGGGTAGGGATGGCTATTTAAGATTAATCAGGAAAAACTATACAATAAGGTGCTATTTGAACAAAGGGGGGAATACCTTCCAGGAACAAACTATGAGTATATCTGAGAAACAGTGGGGTAATTATGAGGATTACATGAGTCAATGTTTGTAAAACACTTAGGATACTCCCTGGCTCCTAGAGCACTCAATAAATACAAAGGAGCAACATGATCATTGTTGTGTGTCTTAGAGTCAATTCCAACTGATAGCAACCCTACGAGACAGAGTACAACTTCCGCATAGGATTTCCTAGACTGTGATCTTTAAGGGAGCAGATCGCCAAGTCTTTCTCCCCAGGAGCAACTGGTGAGTTCTAACTGCTGACCTTTTGGTTAGTAGCCAAGTGCTTAACCATTGCACCATCAGGGCAACCAAATTTTCTGGTGTAATCTTATCTGGAATAAACATGTGGTTTTACTAGTGACTCATATAATCCTCAGAATCACCCATCAAAAAAAATTGGGCCTAAAGAAGACAATACAATATCCCAGATTATGCAGTTTATAAGTGGCAGGGCAGAGGATGTAAAATCTAACTTTATTTCCAGTGCCTGTGCCCCTAACCACTACCTCACATTACCTGTTAGGTGAGTATTTTTATAGATTAGAGAGCTGACATACAGAGATGCTAAGCAACTTGATTAAGATCATGCAGTGGAAGAACTGTGACCCCACGCTCTTAAACTCTACTCTGCAACTCCTAATAGTGACTGCAGTGGATTTAAACCTCCAGGTGCAAGAGAACATTAACTATCGTCTGTACTTTCATTGATTCTTCCATATCAGCAGGCAGAACACAATTAAACAGATGGGACTTACATTCTACTGCTAAATCCAGAAATATCAAAGTTGGTAGAGAATCAGTTTTACAACTGAAAGCTTCTTGGAAAAATATGGAGGTTCCTGAAGAGATCCTTTGGCAAGAATAGTACTTGGAGCATAGTGTAGCAATCGTTTCATTACCTGCGTTGTGGGTTAGGGATCATCTGTTCCTAATTAAAATCTACATTTTATTAAACCTCTTGAATTCTTTGTATATTGGATATAACCCTTGATGATAGTCCATGATTTTTTTTTTTAACATACTGTTCAAGAGGAGAAGGGATCAGAAAATGTATGTCATCAGACATCACATCATCTGTCAGCTGCCGGTTGCCTAGGGCAACAACCAAGCTGTTATCCTGCTTCTGATTTTATTTTGTTTTATTTAACTTGACTTGTTTCCTGGGGTCATTAATTAAGCTGTTTGTTGTGCTTAAGTTAAAAAAAAATCTCAATTTTATACACTAGAAGAAGGATAGAGGATTATTTAAGTGATGGATCAGTTGACTCATAATTTGTCACCTTAAGGTTAAATGTCTTACCTGGAAAACCAGAAATCAGTTCCAAATGTACACTTAAATGCTAGTAATTTCCAATTTCTAGGGTACCGTCATTTAATCAGAAGCCCTGGTGGCATAGTGGTTAAGTGCTAGGGTTGCTAACCAAAAGATCAGCAGTTTAAATCCACCAGGTGCTCCTCGGAAACTCTATAGGGCAGTTCTACCCCGTCCTACAGGGTCACTATGAGTTGGAATCAACTCGACGGCAACGGGTTTGGTTTTGGGTTGGGTCTTTGAATCAAGGGCCATGGTGGCACAGTGGTTAAGAGCTCAGGCTGCTAACCAAAAGGTTGGCAGTTGGAATCCACCAGCCACTCTTTGGAAACCCTATGGGGCAGTTCTTCTCAATTCTGTACGGTTACTATGAGTTGGAATCGACTCAAGGGCACCGGGTTTTTGTTTGTTTTTGTTCTTTAATCAATGTCCTGCTGCTGAGTCCTTTTCAAATACACTATGACATACAATGTCCACCATGAATATCAATTAAATAATTGACTTTGAAGGAAAAAAAATTAAAAGAAAATTGGTAATAAGAGTTTGTATGTACATAGATAAAACATTTATATGTGTCTTCGTAATATTTTATTCTTCCTATACAAAGCATACCAAAGGCAGCTATTACTCAGATACATCATCCATTGGTTGATTGGAATACAATCTCTTTGTTCCTTTCATACTTTCCTAGAAATCATGATTCTATAGATTAGTAACATTTATGTCTTGTGTGTGCGTGTGTGTATGTCCCTCCCTTCCATCCTACTATCGAAAGTCTATTTTGTTTGTTTGATTATTTTTTGCCTGTCACATGAACAGATATTATGCTATTTATATGCCACAAATCAGCGTTTTGATTGTTCTTGTTGTTATTGTTAGGTGCCCTCAAGTTGGTTCTGATTCATAGTGACCCTACGCACAACAGAATGAAACACTGCCTGGTCCGGTGCCATCCTGAGAATTGTTGTTGTGTTTGAGCCCATTCTTGCAGTCAGTGTGTCAATCTATCTCATAAAGGGTCTTCCTCTTTCTCACTGACACTCTACCTTATCAAGCATGATGTCCTTCTCCAGGGACTAGTCCTTTCTGATAACATGCCCAAAATACATGACAGGAAGTATCACTATGCTTGCTTCCAAGGTGCACTCTGGCTGTATTTCTTGCAAGACAGATTTGTTCATTCTTCTGGCACTCCATGGTATATTCAATATTCTTTGCCAATGCGTCTGTCAGTTTGTCCTACTGTAATGGCTTGTGTGTTACTCTGATACTTGAAGCTTTGCCACCAGTATTTCAAATACCAGTAGGGCCACCCTTGATGGCCAGGTTTTATTGGAGCTTCCAGACTAAGACAGACTAGGAAGAACATGGCAGTCCACTTCTGAAAAAACTGGCCAGTGAAAACCTTACGAATAGAAGTGAAACATTGTCTGATGTAGTGTGGGAAGATGAGCCCCTCAGATTGGGAGGCATTGAAAATATGACTGGGGAAGAGCTGTCTCCTCAAAGTAGAGCCCACCTTAATGACAGATGGCGTAAAACTTTCAGGACTTTCATTTGCTAAGGTGGCAGGACTCCAAATGAAAGAAACAGCTGTAAACATCCATCAATAATTGGAAAGTGGAATGTAAGAAGTATGAATCTAGGAAAATTGGAAGTATTAAAAAATGAAATGGAACCCATAAAGATTGATATCCTAGGCATTAGTGAGCTAAAATGGACTGGTATTGCCCAATTTGAATCAGACAATCATATGGTCTACTATACTGGTAAAGATGCATTGAAGAAGAATGGTGTTGCATTCATTGTCAAAGAACATTTCAAGATCTATCCTGAAGTAAAAAGTCATTTGGGTAGGATAATATCCATAGGCCTGCTACAAAGACTAGGCAATACAACAATTATTCAAATTTATGCACCAACCACTAGCCAAAGTTGAGGAAAAGCATTTCAACCAATATTTTTAAATGAAATTAATGAATCATAATTGCTTCAGAGTTTCCTATGGCTGTATCTTCTTAGGCCTTCCATGATGGAACTGGCCAGATTTTCATCTATGGACTAATTCTATAGAAATCATATAGAAGGTTATATTTGGGTTAAGGAGTATTGTATCACTCATGGCGCATGCTGAATGAAGGGATGCAAATATTCAGCTGGGACTTTACATATCTGTTTTGTGTGTATTCATGTGAGTGTATGTGTGTGTCTGTGCATATATGTTTGTGTGTATATGTGAACTAGTCTTACTTCTGTTTCCAAATTCTTCAGCAATAAATGACATGTCTTCAATTCATCTAATACAATTCAATTAAATTGAAAAGCTATGGTAATATGCAAAAAATTTTTCCAGGTACTATATTGCATCTGCAGAAACTTTGGCCATTGAACTTAACATTTAACTTGGGAACAAGAAACTCAGAAGATGGATTGAAATGAGTGAGTGTACAAGCTAAATATCATAAACTTGAGGCTGCTTCACTTGCCTAGTCTCAACAAGTCTCAAACACAAGACAATAATAATGCATCGGATCATGTAAGTAAGTTCATGGATACGGCTTTTTTCAAGTCTAGTTGGATTTCAGGACTCGATATCATTAGAACATTTATTCATCTCTCACTTATGTCCATCTCTCAGCTTTTTCTTCACTTGTGCTGGTCTCAGCCCTAAGAAAATTACAGTAATAACACAATGTCTCCAGTTCCTAGTACTATTTTCACATGAAAAAAATAATCAGAATCACATTCCTAGCATACTCAGAAAACATTTAATTGGTCTCCTTAAACTTAATTGATTCTCCTAGTCTTCCTCAACAAATCTCTGTGGCCAAGGTAATGAAATCTTTTGGTTTATCAGAAGTGACACACAGATTCATCCCTGAACCAATAGGAAATAAAAATGATGTGCCTCAATCCTGGCTCTACCCTATGGGGCTTCGTTGTTTCTACCTAAGCCTAAGAATTTTTAAACAGCAAAAAATCATGCTCTCTAATCAATCAGCAACAACTAAACAAACATTATTTGAATATCGATAGAATAAAACTGTGTCTGGTACATTCAATAAAAGAGATGATTAAGGAATAATTTGTGCATTCCTCATTTAGTTTTGAAGACAGACACTCTAAGACCAGATGGACTAGGACGAGTATTACAAAAGAGGTATAAAGTCCTTTGGGAGTTTCGGGGAGGAACAATTTATCCTATTACAATTTACTGTCAAGCATTGCAGGTTGTTTTGAACATATTAAGTTCTCAGATATTTTATTTACTGTATTGAGATTGTTCATTTCCAAAAAAAATAGTGAGGTCCAAGATAAAGATGTGACCTTTGTTGTTGTTGTTGTTAGGTGCCGTCCAGTCGGCTCAGACTCATAGCGACCCTATGCACAACAAACGAAACACTGCCTGGTCCTGTGCCATCCTTACAATCCTTGTTATGCTTGAGCTCATTGTTGCAGCCATTGTGTCAATCCACCTCATTGAGGGACTTCCTCTTTTCCGCTGACCCTGTACTCTGCCAAGTGTGATGTCCTTCTCCAGGGACTCATCCCTCCTGACAACATGTCCAAAGTATGTAAGACGCAGTCTCATCATCCTTGCTTCTAAGGAGCATTCTGGTTGTACTTCTTCTAAGCCAGATTTGTTCGTTCTTTTGGCAGTCCATGGTATATTCAATATTCTTCGCCAACACCACAATTCAAAGGTGTCAACACTTCCTCGGTCTTCCTTATTCATTGTCAAGCTTTCACATGCATATGATGTAACTGAAAATACCTTGGCTTGGGTCAGGCGCACCTTAGTCTTCAGGGTGACATCTTTGCTCTTCAACACTTTGAAGAGGTCCTTTGCAGCAGATTTGCCCAATGCAATGCATCTTTTGATTTCTTGACTGCTGCTTCCATGGCTGTTGATTGTGGATCCAAGTAAAATGAAATCTTTGACAACTTCACAATTGTTGCTGGGATGCTGGAAACTATGCCACCGGTATTCAGATACCAGCAGGGTCACCCATAGAGGACAGGTTTCAGCTGAGCTTCCAGACTAAGACAGACTAGGAAGAAGGACCTGGCAGTCTACTTCTGAAAAGCATTAGCCAGTGAAAACCAAAGATGTGACCTTATGACAAACAATATTTAAGGAAGTGTCCAGAATTCTTCCATATAAACATCAGTATTTATATGCCATTTGGTGAAACAATAATTTTTGGGTAAAACAATATTTGAGACAGGAGCTAGACATCCATCTCATGCAAATTAGAGAAGTGAATTCAATTCTTTCTACCAGCATACTGTTTTAACCATAGATGATGGATAGATAGATGATAGATGATAGATAGATAGATAGACAGACAGACAGACAGACAGTAGCTGCCGTTCAGTCTACTCCAACTCATAATAACCTTATGCACAACAAAACGTTGCATGTCCTGTGTCATCTTCATGATCCTTGGTATGCTTGAGTCTATTGTTGCAGCAATCGTGCCCATCCTTTGCACTGAGGGTTTTCCTCGCCCTCACTGAGCCTTTACATTTCAACTATTAAAGAAAAACAAAAATAACAAAGACATTGCCGTCAAGTCAATTTCAACTCATAGTGACCCTATAGGACAGAGTACAACCGCCCCAAAGGGTTTCCTAGGCTGTAACCTTTACAGAAGCAGACAGCTGCACTTCGCTGTGCCATCAGGGCTCCTTCATTTTCACTATAACCTTTTGCCATTGAGTCATTTCCTACTCATAGAGATAGCTCAGCTTCAAGTAAGCAAACATAATAATAGATAAAAAAATTAAAAGTCATAGCTGAAAATACAAATGTAATGGAAAATGTAAGCGCAAGTCTAGCCAAAGGCAATTAAAAGACCCATTTTGGAGAGCAGAAAGAAGTGAAGTAAATTTCAAAACTTTAGTTAACTACTGAAGGGAGAAGGCTGCAAAACAGAGAATTACCAATGTCACCTCCCCATGGTGGTAGGACATAGAACTCAAAGTCAGAAATATGTACATTAACCCTGGCTCCACCTATACATAACTACAGGACTTTAGAATCTTTGCCTCTCTGGTCTTCTTGCCCTAATAAAATAGCCTCTTGGGAAAAGGAATTTGCAAAACCTCTGGTTACTACATTGCTTAATCTAAAAAATAGGGTCATAGACAGTGTAGATAAAGTTGAGATTGACAGGAATTTAAAGATGCTTGAGGAAAATCATTAATAAGTTCTAATAAATCAAGTTAAAGTTTTCCCAGAGAAACAATAACAGGAGACCAAATGAATCTCATATAAACCCACATATCCAGGTTTGTATTGTTTTGCTAAAAATGCCATCACACATATCTTGTTTTGTATTCAATACCTCACAGCTTCTATAATAGCCCCATTTCTATAAATGTTTAAAGAGTAACTGGAAATAAGTGATATCATTTAGCTGGGAAAGGAACTTGAAAATCTAGGCTAAATGTAATGTGCAATCCTGAAGCTTTCTAAACAGGGATGTAATTAGATTTTGTTACCCATTCTGAGAGGAGCATACTTGAGAACAATTTCAGATTTTCTTTAGGTGAATTTTTATTCAGAAAGGATAAAGATGTATAAAACCATGCACTGTAAGTGTAAATGATAGTGAGTGCTTAATTCCTTTCTTTTTTGTTGTTGTTTTGTTTTTGGAAAAATCAATAGCATTTCTTAGAGGAATAAAGGTGAATTCATCCACTTAAGCAGACGTTTAAAGGGCATTCATAGTAAACATAATATGCCTAAGAAGGTCAAAGAAGGCTGTCAGAATATGTTCAAACCACTGACCTTCTTGAGACTATTTTTAAAAAGCTCTGATTGCATTTATTTTTCCTAAGAAAATAGTTACTCAAATTTGGAAGAGACTACCAGGTCTTCTATCATTTTTATATCCTTTAGATCAGTGTGAGCTATTTAAATCTCATAGCAGTTATCATCTTCAAATATTATTTAATACTAAGGAATCTGAGAGACTGAGCTATAATGTTACTAAAATATTATTTTATATGTTGCATTATTTTAATATACTTTGATTATGTCACCTGTAATGAAGCAGGATGACTCTGACTACCCTTCAGGTTAAAGATCCCTCCTCATTCAAGCCTTTCTTCCTACAACAGCCATACCGCATTTCCATATTTGTAGAGCATGGGCTTATAACCTGTATTTCAACGCTGCTTACTGGAATTTGAACTAAGCTGCAGGGATGTGTCTAATGGCTGGCAATCTGTATGTTGTTTTTGATGAAAAATTTCATTGTTTCCCAGAGAGCATCGTTTTGACACATCAGGAATTCAGCCTCTATTTACTGAAGAAAACAATTTGACTGCAATCTTTAAAATATACAACTCATAGTTTCTGTGTTGACAGGAAATCATATTAGATGTAGCTAGCACCTGCTAAAATATCAATTCTATTTTTCTACTTGTGTCCTTTAGAATTAGAGGAGAAAAAAAAATTCCTGGGACAGAATAACAAGAAAGCTTTTTTTTCTTCTTTCAAGTCCACAAATGCAAATACAATTGAGTAATAGAAATACACGTTATTAATCTAAATGAATCTGGTTTTCCATCAAACATTCCACATTTTAAATGAAGACTACTTCCAAATAACAAATTTTCTAATGTTACCAAATAGCTCACATAATGTGAAGTAGACGTCATACACGGGTAGAACATCTAGTATACAGTGGCTAATTCACCATAAATAGTTTCAAGTCAAAGTGACCACTGTATGGAAGAGCAGTTATATTTTTACAAGCAAATTGGAACTTCAAGTTAACTATCAGGAAAGAGGGCGAAAGGAAAGTTAAAATGGATGGAAAAAAATGAAAAAAATTACCTTGACTATTATAAAATACACTGTTGAATGTTGCTGAATGGTTTTGATATAAAACACTGCACAATGCCTCCATTCTTCTCTCCTATGAAGATGTATCCCAGGCAGTGTATGCGTTGTTCTACATGATCCACCTAACGGGGGCACTGGTGGCTCAGTGGTAGACTTCTCACCTTCCATGCCGGAGACCCGGGTTCTATTCCTTGCCAGTGCACTTCATACACAGTCATTGCTCTTCTTTCAGTGGAGTCTTGTGTGTGGCCATGATGCTGAACAGGTTTTCATCGGTGCTTCTGGACTAAGCCAAGCTAGGAAGAAAGGCCTAGTGTTCTACCATGTGGATCACAATAGACGGGTAAGCATTTCATTCAGCTGTGCATGGGGTCATCATGATGGCAGCCAACAACAACAACATATCACTGCTAATTCTCAATTACTAATGAATATGGAAATGATGAGCAATGAAACTACTTGGTGATACAAACACGTGGGCACTGAAATGAGCTCTGCCATCCTTTACTAGGGAAGCAATTGTCAAAAAAAAGTTTAGCAAAAATTCTTTACTCACATAAGATTCAAAGTCCTCTTTTTTGGTTCTTATTTAGACCTGAACTGCCAGGATATTAGCACAGAAAACAAGACACCTGTGTGCTCAGGTACACTGAGATCCTAAGACACTTGAACCACACAGAGTTTAGTGTAACGCAGGGCACCATTAAATAGTATACATACATACGGGTGTATTTCAATGTTTGGAAGATTCTAGAGTTCGGAAGGAAACCTGGTGGCATAGTGGTTAAGTGCTACTGCTGCTAACCAAGAGGTCGGCAGTTCGAATCCACCAGGCGCTCCTTGGAAACTCTACCAGACAGTTCTACTCTGTCCTATAGGGTCGCTATGAGTTGGAATTGACTTGATGGCAGTGGGGTTGGTTTTTTTGGTTTTTAGATTTCAGAAAATTCGAGCCACTCCTTGAGGTAGAATTTTTTAATTAAATAAAAAAATGATAGTGCACCTTGTGTATAAAGATGAAAAATACTTCTATAAATTATATTATTATAACAATTGGCAACATTGGAATATGGATTGCACATTAAATAATAGTATTGTGTCAGTGCTGAAGTTCTTTAAGGATCCTAGGAGATATCTATTGCAGTATATACAGGTACAAAATTATGTCTGCAGCTTACCCTCAACTTGATCAAATGATAATAATGATAATGTAAGGTGTGTGTATGTACTAAGTGAGCCAAAATATTAACACTAACAAGTGGTGAATATAGGTGAAAGTGTATGGGAGTTAATTTTATTGTTTACACACACATATATAATATACATGTATGTATATAAACATATATATTTATATACATATGTATTACACATACATATATATTTCAAAATTTAAAAAAAATAGAAAAGATTAATTATTTTACTTTTGAGAAAATGTACTTATATTAAGTTTTATTACAGTTTTTTCGAAGAACAGTTGATATTTGAAATCGTCCTCAAACATATTTGAACAGAGCAGAAAATAGTAGTTTTATAGTAAAAACTATAGTTTTTTATGAAATTTGTTTTTTGTCAATGAACTTGAAATACTAACAGTTTTAACTCATTTCTTAAGCTTGACAACATACCTGGAACCAAGAATTTTTCTTTAATCATCTGGTAGCAAGAAAATTCCCACTGTCTCTTTTAAAGAATTGGGTAAGTGGACTTTTGCTAGCTGAACCATTATCTACTGACTGCAAACAGGGCAGAGTATTATCCACCCTACCATACAAAAATAATACATCATTCTGAAGAATCATTTTGATTTGATAAAGGGGAAGTAACAGTGTTCAATTAAGTTGAAGGACAGTTATTCTCATTTACAATGTGAAAGATAGTAACCTTTTAGTAAACTAAAACCAACATTTCCGGCTTAATCCCATTCTACTAAACCTAATTAAATTTCCAAAATCTAATGTGAGCGAGATGGTAAATGAATTCAATAAACACCTTGATATGATTAAATTTTCTTCCCTAACCTACTTTATCTCAAATTCTAATTTTATTTGAAAGAAAAAAAAAATTAGTAGCATAGAGATTTAGTGTTGTTACATTTCCTTCATCATTTTAAATATATATTAAATGTTTCTTTGAATTATGGTGTTGGCAAAGAATATGGAATATACTATGGATTGCCGAAAGAACAAATAAACTTGTCTTGAAAGAAGTACAGCCAGAATGCTCCTTAAAAGTGAAGATGGTGAAACTTTGTTTCACATACTTTAGATATGTTATCAGGTGGGACCGTCCCTGGAGAAGGACATCATGCTTGGTAAAGTAGAGGGTCAGCAAAGAAGAAGAAGGCCCTCAGTGAGATGAATTGACACAGAGGCTGCAACAACGGGGTCAAACATAGCAATGACTGTAAGGATGGCACCGGACCGGACAGTGTTCCATCCTGTTGTACATGGAATCACTATGAGTAGGAACCGACTGGATCACACTTGTTGTTGTATTGTTGTTAGATGCCCTTAAGTCAGTTCTGACTCATAGCGACCCTATGCACAACAGAATGAAACACTGCCTGGTCCTGCACCATCCTTATGATTGTTGTTATGCTTAAGCTCATTGCTACAGCCACTGCGTCAATCCACCTCACTGAGGGCCTTCCTCTTTTCTGCTGACCCTGTACTTTGCCATGCACGATGTTGCTCTCCAGGGACTGATTCTCCTGACAACATGTCCAAAGTATGTAAGATGCAGTCTCACCATTCTTGCTTCTAAGGAGCATTCTGGTTGTACTTCTTCAAAGACAGATTTGTTAGTTTTTTTGGCAGTCCATGGTATATTCAATATTCTTTGCCAACACCACAATTCAAAGGCATCAATTCTTATTCTGTTATTCTGTCTTCCTTATTCATTGTCCAGCATTCATATATATATATATATATATATATATATATATATATACACACACGATGTGATTCGGCGGCAGTGTGTTTTTAGTGGGATGTGGTTGAAAATACCATGGCTTGGGTCAGGTGCGCCTTAGTCTTCAAGGTGACATCTTTACTTTTCAACACTTTACAGAGGTCCTTTGCAGCAGATTTACACAGTGCAATGCATCTTTTGATTTCTTGACTGCTGTTCCATGGCTGTTTATTGTGGATCCAAGTAAAATGAAATCCTTGACAACTTCAATCTTTTCTCCATTTATCATGATGTTGTTTATCAGTCCTGTTGGGAAGATTTTTGTTTTCTTTATGTTGAGGTGCAATCCATACTGAAGGTTGGGGTCTTTGATCTTCATTAGTAAGTGCTTCAAGTACTTTTCACTTTCAGCAATCAAGATTGTGTCATCTGCATAACACAGGTTGTTAATTAGTCTTCCTCCAATCCTGATGCCCCACTCTTCTTCATAGAGTCCAGCTTCTCGGATTATTTGTTCAGCATACAGATTGAACAGGTATGGTGAAAGGACACAACCCTGACACACATCTTTCCTGACTTTAAACCAATCAGTATCCTCTTGTTCTGCCAATCAACTGCCTCTTGATCTATGTAAAGGTTCCTCATGAGCACAGTTAAGTGTTCTGGAATTCCCATTTTTTGCAATGTTGTCCATAATTTGTCACGATCCACACAGTTGAATAAATTTGCAGAGTCAATAAAACACAGGTATACAACCTTCTGGTATTCTCTGCTTTCAGCCAGGATCCATCTGACATCAGCAATGATATTCCTGGTTCCATGTCCTCTTCTGGAACCAGCCTGAATTTCTGGCAGTTCCCTGTTGATATACTGCTGCAGCCATTTTTGAATGATCTTCAGCAAAATTTTGCTTTCGTGTGGTATTAATGATATTGTTCTATAATTTCCACATTTGGTTGGATCACCTTTCTTGGGAATAGGCATAAATATGAATCTTTTCCAGTCAGTTGGCCAGGAAGCTGTCTTACGTATTTCTTGGCATAGATAAGTGAGCACCTCCAGCGCTGCATCCGTTTGTTGAAACATCTCAATTGATACTACGTCAATACCTGGAGCCTTGTTTTTTGTCAATGCCTTCAGTGCATCTTGGACCTCTTCCTTCTGTACTATTGATTCCTGATCATATGCTATCTCTTGAAATGGTTGATTGTCGACTAATTCTTTTGGGTATAATGATCACACCTGAAAACCATATTAAACGTTTACAATTTGATAAGTATGTGCTAGTCTCTTGGGCCATGAACAAAAAATTAGACACTGATCTTAAGTGGCTCAAAGGCATAATTAAAACATAATTGTAAGTGTAATTTTTTTTGATTGTAAGTCCATCTATTCATCTGTTCATTCATTCACTTGCACTGCTCATTATCAGGTATATATGATGAATGTTGCAAGCTTTAAGAATAGTGTGCACAGAGTGGAAAGAAAAAGTATGTATTTAATAAAATCCATAAACTAAACTTTTAAATTTATTTATCAAAAACATATATTTTTTTGTTTGGAATTTTTAATAAAATAATGGGACTATAAATATACATGATTTTATTTTCTTTAAAGTGCTTAACAATTTCTCATAAATTAATTAAGTGCATGAATTAGCTAAATACTAGTTGCGTATAAAAATAAATAAATGAAAATTAAGTGCAGGCTATTTTAAAATTGTTAGAAAATTAACTAACATAATTTGTTGTGAAAGGTAGGTACAAAGATGCTCTAAAGTAGTTTAAACAATCATTATCTTCATTTATCAAAGAAGTATTAAAAAAATCTATACAGGTTTCTGTATCATTAGAATAGTCATCTATAACACAACTGGATATTTGAGTTTCCAGCTAGATTGTGTATGCTTATACCATTAGTCTTCTTCAAAAGAAATGCACTTCCCCAGTTTTTTTTCTTTTCCTTGAAAATATCCAGTTAGCACTGAAATATGGAAATATTTCCCAAATAATATGGATAAGTTTTAAATCTCTCCTGAAGTGCAATGCTGTCAGTGATAGAATAATATTCATATGCCTATAAGGAAGACCAGTTAATATGACTATTATTCAAATTTACACATCAATGTCTAATGCCAAAGATGAAGAAATTGAAGACTTTTACCAACTTCTGCAGTTTGAAATTGACCAAACATGCACTCCACATGCATTGATAATTACTAGGGATTGGAATGCAAAATTTGGAAACAAAGAAAAAGAATATGTAGTTGAAAAATATGGATTGTTCATAGAAATAATGCTAGAGATTGCATGATAGAATTTTGCAAGACCAATGACTTCTTCACTACAGATACCTTTCTTCAACAGCATACATAGTTATTATACATGTGAACCATACCAGATTGAAAACACAGGAATCAAATCGGCTACATCCGTAGAAAGAAACCATGAAAAAACTCAATTTCATCAGTCAGAGCAAGACCAGAGGCCACCTGTGGAACAAACCATTAATTGCTCAGATATAAGTTCAAATTGGAGCTGAAGAAAATTAAAACAACTTCCAGAGAGCCAAAATACTTGAAAATATCCCACTTAAATTTGGAGACAATCTCAAGAATAGATTTAGCACATTGAACACTAATGATCTAAGACCAGTCAAGCTGGGAAATGACATCAAGGACATCATACATGAAGAAAGCAAAAGGCCAGTAGCTAAAGTGAATGGAAGAAAGGATGAAGTAAAAGAGAATAGAAAATTTCAAAGGACAGCTAGAGAAGAAAAGTAAAGTATTATAATGATATGTGGAAAGATCTGGAGTTAGAAAACCAAAGGGGAGGAACACACTCATCATTTTTAAAGCTGAAAGAAGTGAAGAAAAAATTCAAGCCTCAAGCAACAATACTGAACGATTCTATGGGCAAAATATTGGACAACACAGCAGACATCAAAAAGATGGAAACACACAGAGTCACTGTACTAAAAAGAATTGTTCGACGTTCAGCCGTTTCAGGAGATATCAAAGGATCAAGAGCCGATGGTATTAAAGGAAGAAGTCCAAGCTGCACTGGAGACATTGGCAAAAAACAAGGCTCCGAGAATTTCCAGAATACCAACTGAGAATTTTCAGCAAATGGGTGCAGACCTGGAGGTGCTCACTCGTCTATGCCAAGAAATTTGGAAGAGAGCTACCTAGCCAATCAACTGGAAGAGATCCACATTTGTGCCCATTCCAAAGAAAGTGATCCCACGGAATGTGGAAATCATCTAACAATATCATTAATACCACACACAAGTAAAAGTTTGCTGAAGATAATTCAAAAGTGGTTGCAGCAGTATATCAACAGGGAATTGCCAGAAAGTCAAGCATGATTCAGAAGAGGACGTGGAAGGAGGGATATCATTGCTGATGTCAGATGGATCTTGGCTAAAAGTAGAGAATGCCAGAAAGATGTTTACCTGTGTTTTATTGACTATGCAAAATTATTCGACTGTGTGGATCATAAGAAATTATGGATAACATTACAAAGAATGGAAATTCTAGAGCACCCAATTACATAGACCAAGAGGCAGTCATTTGAGCAAAACAAGGGGATGCTGCATGATTTAAAATCAGGGCTTTAGGGTTTTATCCTTTCACCATACTTATTCAGTCTGTATGCTGAACAAATAATCTGAGAAGCTGTACTATATGAAAAAGTATGTGGCATCAGGGCTGGAGGAAGACTCATTAACAACATGAGATATGCAGATGACACACCACGCTTGCTGAAAGTGAAGTGGACTTGAAGAATTTAACGATGAAGATTAAGGACTACATACAGCCTTCAGTATAGATAACACCTCAACATAGAGAAATAAAAAATCCTCACAACTGGACCAATAAGCAACATCATGATAAATGGAGAAAATATTGAAATTGTCAAGTATCTCATTTTACTTGGATCCACAGTCAATGTCCATGGAAGCAGCAGTCAAGAAATCAAAAGATGTTTTGCTTTGGGTAAATCCGCTGCAAAATATATCTTTCAAGTGTTGAAAAGCAAAGATGTCACTTTGAGGGCTAAGGTAGACAGATGCAACACATGGTATTTTCAATTTTCTCATATGCCATGTGAAAGTTGAACAATGAATAAGGAAGACTGAAGAAGAACTGATGCCTTTGAATTATGCCATTGATGAAGAATACTGAACATACCATATAATGCCACAAGAGTGAATAAATCTGTCCTCAAAGAAGTACAGCCAGAATGCTCCTTGGAAGCAAGAATGTGAGACTTTCTCTCACATACTTTGGACACGTGATCAGTAGGTACCAGGCCCTGGAGAAGGACATCATGCTTGGTCGGGCAGAGGGTCAGTGAAAAAAAGGAAAATCTTCAACGAGATGGATTGACACAGTGTTTGCATCAATGTGCTCAGACATAGCAAGGATTGATAGGATGGTGCAGGAATGTGCAGTGTTCCCTTGTGTTGTATGTGGGCTGTTTATGAGTTGGAACCAACTGGATGGCACCTAACAACAACAACAACAACAATGTTTAACTCACAAAAATTACATTCTGGTGTTTCCTTTTTGATATGTCACAGTTGAAAAGGCATCTTTAAATGAAAGGATTCCTGTTGCTAAATTAGGTCTCTGGGCGGTGCAAATGGTTTGCTCTGGAGTACTAACCTAAAAGTTGGCAGTTCAAAACCCACCTGGTGGTGCTGCAAAATACAGGCCTGGTGTTGTTTCCATAAAGATAACAGCCAACGAAACCTATGGAACATTTCCACTCTGTAACACATGGGGACACCATGAGTCAGAATCAACTCAATGGAAGTGGGTTTGGTTTTGATTTAATTGAAATAGAACTGCTGACATTGTTTTATATTCCCTTTAAAAAATGCAGATTAAGGACTAGTAAATATAAATAGTAAGGAAATGAAGGAGGACATCTTGATCGCTCTCTGAACAGTTTGGCAACAAAGGGAAGGAGAGAGAGACTAGGAACAGGGAGGGAAAGTCTTTCATTGTATTTTGTGATGGAGGACTAACCTTTACTAAATGTTTCCTTAATTCCAAAGCTTACACTACAAATGTCATCTCTTCCACGCAGTCTTGACTGATCACCACAGCTAAAATCTCTCCATCGCCCAGACTCCCATATGAACAACAAAAAAAAAACAGATTATATAAGATAGTTAACTTTTCAGTTTTTATCATTTTATTGTACATAACTGCTTTTCATTTAAAAAATAAGCTTAGTTTGATTTAATAGAATATCAATATATATTTCTATAGAACTGGCTAGTACAACATAGATTCCTTGTAACATAGTCAAATTACCTATTTTCATACCCATAAAATTATTAGACTTTTAAAAATGGCAAAGATTATAAATTCAATAAAATTGATTATAAGAGAGTAAAGGATCTTTTTGTGCATTGGGTTAGCCATATGGATTTTTAGACCTATATTCCACAATAAACAATTTTCCATATTTCAATCTTTAATTTTTTTTTCTTTTATATAGTTGATTCAGAATTGGCCTTTATTTGGTTTAAGCCATTATTTATCTGAGAGTTGATACACATTCGAATAAATGTGAACATTAACCTATTAAATAATTCCCCAACAAGAAGCACTTGGTATTTCAAATGGCATATAAACCAACAGTGTAGTAACAAATAGGTGGTCAGAGTACGCCAATGCTTCTGCAGAGGCACCTGGATCTTCACCAATAGTGCCTTAGATTACCCATCTCACAACATCCATAAAAATAAACAGTATTTTCAAAATTTTAAGAGAGGCTCCCTTCTTTATAGATATCAGAGTGGTGACCAACTACATTGTCCTTTGTAAGTGAAATTGCTGTGAGAGGTTTCTTATACATACATCATCATAATTTCGTTTTGCTAATCACTTTTTCCCATCAGTGGAAAGAAGAAATTCATCTCATTCAAAGGTAAACAACTGTTGGCTGGAGTAGAGGTTTATGAAGTGGTTGGGTCCCAATCCTTGAATCAATAAGGACACTCTAACAAAAATATATAATCCACTTTTGAAACTTGGGGAGTTTCAGTGTGAGGCACACAAACAGCAACAAAAACAATAGGAAGGACATAAACCAAGATACACACCGTAGAACCTGCAACAAGAGAAACTCTAAGTCTGAAGTAACAGGAAAAATAAACAGAAAAAAAAAGGGGGGGGGGCGCAGAGAAAAGAGAACCTGAATCAAGACTAGCAGACAATTAGAATTATTGTTGGGATATGTAGGATTTTTACTGTAGCTTGAACAAAAGTGATTTTACTCTATCCTGATTTTGCAACTGAGTCGATTTCTGTGCTTTCTTGCTTTCCTGGACAGCTTTACAATAATACCTTATCGCCTGAGGAAACCTGATTGTCTTTCTGAGGCAGGCAGCCTCAGAGCACAACACTTCTAAGAGACACCTGCTCCGATTTATCCTCCTACACCGGCAGAATAAGCTGCCCTTTCTTCTGAAATTGTCCTTGACAAGATAACCATGGAACAGGCCATAGATGGCCTCAAACCACCTCTGGGTGGAGACTTAACATCCTAAACCAAACCAAACCCACTGCCATGGAGTCGATTCCAACCCTATAGAATAGAGTAGAACTGCCGCATAGAGTTTCCAAGGAGCGCCTGGTGGATTCGAACTGCTGAACCAGCAGTCCTAGCACTAGAAAAATTCATTGCTTCCTCCATCCTGGGGGATCAAACCATTGTCTAAAGAAAATGCATAGTCATCCCCAAGCTCTGAGCACCTTCCTGAAGGTCAGTCTTCAATATTCATGGTTAATTTGCATTTCCTTGTTTGCTCTCTTTAAAAGCCCACCTCCCCAAACTGCCTGCGAGCAGTCTTGGAGGCAGCAGCCCCAATGCTCCTTTACTTGTACAATGAAATAAAGGCTTCTTTCTGATCTACTATCTCGGCCTCTTGTTTATGGCTTTAACAAGTCACACCAAGCAAAACCTGAGGTTTTCACCTAGCAACATTTCTGTTTCTTACGACCTTAAAGCCTAATAACACACATTCGCCACAAAAGCTGTTTGAGGAAAGCGCTCTGTGCTAAATAAATAGGTAGTCCACGTTGACCAGTACAGTAACAGAAAAAGGAATACACATTGATTATTAAAAAAAAAAAGTGATAATGCTGGAGATGGGGGGGGACCACTAGGTTAGGCAACAATACAATATGCTGAAATGTAAATACCGTAGATATGCAAAGAGGGCTTTGGGTTGTTTTATTATTTTATTATTACTTTTGTTTATTTTTACTTTGTTATTCCTAGGTGATATTTTCAATGGCCACAGTGTGGGCAGTTCATAGTGGTTTCTGTAGTTAGTTTCAATAAGGAGAAATCAGTGTAAACTGGTTTTCAAGCCAGTGAGCTTCTTTTAGATTAGTACATTTTCAATGAGGTTACAGCAGAGCACAGGGTATCACTTTATTTATAAAGGTGAGTCTCTCTTCTGTAAAATGAAACATTACAGTATATCTAGTCCAGAGTCTGAAAGCTGAGATTTGGGGCCAAATTCAGCTTGTACGGAAAGCTATTTTTAGTTATTTAAAAAAAAAAGCAAGTCATTTGAGAAATGTGGTAATGCTGGGAATGACAGGACCAAAAAAGATAATTAAATGCTTAGCTCTAATTGGCATTTCTATCAGTGTTTCTAACCATTAGTGACCTGACTCTGACATTTGATTTCCTCTTGGATTCAATCATTCTATAGAATTATATCTCAAAGGAATAGAAACATGGTACAGTCCAGAGCACTAGTGATCGGAATACTTTCAAAACACTATGAAAAGGTGTATATGTTTTCCTGCCTTTGAAATTTCTTTGAAAATCTCACAAACTTCTTTAGGGTTAGAAATAATGGCTAAATATTTTTTATGCACAAACATGGAAATTGCTTTCTTTTAAAGACCACTGTGTGTGTGCACGGGTATGTGTGTGCGTGTGCATGTGTGTGCGTGTGTGCCATTTATAGGAACATATCTGGCATGTCTAAAACCCAGCTTCAGGAGAAAGAACCCTGAAATGTCTTCTGAAGAATACTCACTGTATTTTCAGTCAATGTGCTTCGGTTGAAGCTCTTCCTCTGGTTCTTGGATGCAATGGAAATACTGCATTCCCAGACCATGAGTAATAATATAAAAATAAAAGTAAAAACACATCTAGGCAATAATGCCCACCAGTCACAATAGTTGGCATGTGGTTCGTGCCCAAACTGGTCGAGACTTTGGATTAGTTCCTTTGATAGAGAGTAAGAAGAGTTTTGATTACATGCCATACAAACGCATTATTCAGGTGTGGTGATTTTTGATGGTGTACATACCAGGGGGGGGAAAAAGATGTGTGTGGCTATTGGGTTACCAAAAGGAGAGGAGTGTAGTGATTTCCTGTGGTTTTAGCCACTCACCATATGTCCATGTGAATTCTTAGAACCCCCCTCTCAATTTTCCTGCTTGGAACTACTCTCAATACCACAGCTGGCCTCTTGAATTGAGATGGGGCAAGTAAAAAACAAACAAGCACAAAAACAAACCACGGGTGTATGATATTAGGCTGGCCAAGTGAAATGGGAAGCAAGGACACATGTCACAATGAGGGACAGGATACTCAAGGAGGAATTTCCAGGACTTTATTCCTATAAATTTGAAATTAGACTGTGAGGCCAGAGTTGCTGTGGCCTATCTGCCACTGGAAGAGGCGAGAACTGTCTAAAGATTGAGCTCACACAAGAAGTGGCGGCAAGGCCTGTAGAGAAGGAAATTTAGTTTTGGGAATGCTGTTTGAATGAAGTTACCCCTAAAGCCAGTCATTCCCCAGAGGTTTTCAATGACAAGACAAAAAAGATTTATATTTGTCTGCTTAAATACAGTTTGCCTCTAGGAAAGTACCAAGCGATAGGGGTTTAATTCTTGTAATTTTGCATGTGAAAATGCTTATACACTTTATATATAGGCATTTCAGAAAGGCAAGGATATGAGCGTGTTGTACTAACTGCAAGAAGTTGATTGTTGACTGTAGATGCCCCACTCTGTGCTTATCAACATAGTTACATTCCAAAGACCAAGTCTTTATATGAAAAACAGCATTATTCGAAATACTCACGATTTCCTGCCTGGCCTGTCGTCCTTCCCAACTCAGCCCTCCCAGCTGGGCAGGCGGCCTTGGCCCTTCTGTACTTGCAGGCTAAGTCCTTGCCCTCACTCTGTTCTCTGAAATCCGGATCCATGCTGCAGGCTGCTGGCCAGGCGTCATCAGCTGCCCGACCTCCCAGCTTGGGCTCCGGGCTCCCCTAAGCGCGCAAAGTGGGGCGCAATGGGCTGGGCGGTGTGCAGTGGCCTCGGCCAGGGGTTGCTCTGCACAGGCAAGCATAGGCTGTCGCCCATGCTCACCTCCCGGCACCCGCCTGCTGGTCAGTGCCTGCCTGGGAAGTGAGCCCTGGATGGAGTGGAGTGTAGGGGCATCAGGGGAGAGCCTGGAGGAGGAAGGGGGCGTGCGAATCGGCAGGAACCAGCTTTGGAAGCCTGGTGGGTTCCAGACTGGGCTTAAATACCCCAGGAGTGTCCCTCCTTCCTCTGGAGCCCTGGGCGAGCTGCCCCAAGCAAGGGTATGTGGATCAATGGGGTCGTTAATGCACAAAATAGTTGAATAGTAGTTTTTACTATTGCCATAAATGCAAAATTTTGGATAATTCAGATAGTATGTGAGGAGTAGGTGTATTTCTCATCTATGGTTTGCAAAGTCGTAAGAATTCTACATATTTCATATTGAAAGGTACAAAAACTCCAAGGTAGTAATAATACTGATTATGCTATATGTGTAATATATTTGAGATATAATCTGTTTTTCCAGTTGAGAAGTAAAATGAATTCACAAGTATTTACTTGGTGAAATAAGATAGGAAAGTACAAAAAAAAAAAATCATTTTTAGCCTATTTTTTACCAACTATTGCCCTAGTGGCATAGTAAAGAGCTCAGCTGCTAACCAAACCGTCAGGAGTTTGAATCCACCAGCTGCTCCTTGGAAACCCTATGGGGCAGTTCTAGTCTGTCCTTCAGGGTCACTACAGGTCAAAATCAACTTGAGGGCAATAAGTTTGTTTTGTTTTTGTATCAAATATTCTGCAGATTTCTGAAGTAATGACATTTTTAAGTCACAATAAGTATACTTATTTTTACACATTTTTTAAAGTAATGATATTGACATGTAATTATTTGACTTATCCTCTCTTTACTCCAAAACATACTTAATAATATTTGACTTCAAAACCATGTGCCCTTCCCTCCCTACTCTTAAATCAGATATTCTCATCAACTACTAAAGACCTGGCACAGGAGCCTACAAACCTGCCTGTAGAGGGACAGATAGCAAATATTTTAGACTAACGAGGCCATTTGATATCTGTTGCATTGAATTAACTGTGACTTTGTCTCATGAAAGCATGTGGCTGTAGTTCAATAAAACCTTATTTACAAACAACCAGTGAGTAGATTTGGCTCAGAGGCAGTAGTTTACCAACCACTGATCCAGGATAATGTTGGTTACATACTACCTATTTATTATATTCCTTAAATTCGATTTGATTATTTTATCATAAATTAATAGAGGCAAGGCTAACAGCCGGTTTTCCTTTGTTTATACATTAAAGACATTATCTGCGAATATAATTAAGTTCCTTAAATGTTGGCACAGTGGTTAAGCACCTGGCTACTAATCGAAAAGTTGGCATTTCACACCTGCCCAGTGGCTCCACAGAAGGAAGACTGGCGATCTGCTCATGCAAAGATTACAGCCCAGAAAACCCAGTGGGGCAGTTCTACTCCGCTGCATTTGGTTACTGTGAGTCAGAATTGACTTCATGGCATCCAAAGCCAGCAACAACAGGTGTTGGCTGTATACAATCGTATATTTCTCCTTTGAAAACATCTAAAATGGTTCTATTTACATTTTATTATAGTGATTATTTCTCATGAGAATGCTGGGATTTATTTATTTGACCAGTATATGTCATCAGTCATATAATTATATGTAGATTCAGGAAAATTTTTAGCCCTTATATTAGGGATTGAAGTGAGTACATTTTAAATTGTTTTACCTATGAAACGTAAGTGTTTATTCTCACCTCTCCTTACAATGCTGAAAATCATAATTACTCTTTACAATAAGGATAAGTGTTTGTATGTTTTAGTGTTGGAGGAGGTTGATGCAGTGGATAATATGATTTTTTTTTCTTCTCTTTCTGCTTCTCATAAGCCGCAACCTCCTTTTATGAAAATAACAATTCTGGATTTTCATTATATTCAACTTCAGCACAGTTACTGTGCATTTAGTGGGAGTTTGTAGCATGAATGGAACTTCTCCACATTAGGAAAGTGATTCTTCGTGAGAACAAGAGGGCATATATATTTCCAAAACTCTTAGGCTTTGAGGCATGACTTTTCCTTTAAGTTCCAAAAGAATTTTAGAAGAAATAAATGTAAAGCTGTTGCAACTTCACTTTATCAAGATGACCTTTGAGGTCCTACAAGGAAAAAAAAAAAACTCTTGCTTTCAGAAGTCTTGATAAAGTATCCATCGCTAACATTTTATTCATAACTCCATTTCTATTCCTTCTGCTCATCCCAGCAAACTACTCAACGAAGAGGTGCTCAGTTCACTTTTACTGCTAATTATTGTCCCAAAAAAAAAAAAAATTTTTTTTTTTTATTGTCCAAGGTACTAGTGATTGGAAGAGGTTCTTAGACATAAGCAGAGTCAGTGCTTCAACCAAACATTACAATTGAATTGTCATGACCGCATAAGTTAGGATACATATTATAAAACCTGCACTAAAAACCAAGACCAAAACCCATTGCTGTGGAGTTGATTCAGACTCATAGCGACCCTAGAAGACAGACTAGGCCTGCCCATAGGGTTTCCAAGGCTGTAAATCTTTAAGGAAATGGACCGATAAGCATTTTTCTCCCTTGGGGTGGCTGATGGGTTCTAATTGCCGGCCTTTCCATTAACAGCCAAGTGCTTAACCACTGGACCACCAGGGCTCTCTCAACTACCCCTGGAGTTGATTAATCGAATATTTAGTTTTTCCAAAAAAAAAAAAAAGAATGAAATCCTGAGTAAGCAGTTCAGGGCTAATACAACTGTTCCATGATAACAAAAGAGATAGAAGTTTCTTCTTCTTTTCATTCTGCCATTTTCAGCCTAAGCTTTTATCCTCGTGCTCATCATATGACAGCTCTACCAAAGGCGTCATATGTATGCCCTGGGCAAAAGAAATTATATAAATATATATATATATATTCTTTTACAAAGTTAGATTACACTGATTGCTATCTTGAAATTATTTTTTAATGCATGAATGGAGACATACATTAATGCTTATATTAAAATGCTTTAAAAAAATTTTTTTTAAGTTTTATTGTGCTTTAAGCGAAAGTTTACAAATCAAGTCAGTCTCTCACACAAAAACTTATATACACCTTGCTACATGCTCTCAATTGCTCTCCCCTTACTTTTTTTTTAATGAGACAGCCCGCTCCCTCCCTCCACTCTCTCTTTTCGTGTCCTTTTTGCCAGCTTCTAACCCCCTCCACCCTCTCATCTCCCCTCCAGGCAGGAGATGCCAACATATCTCAAGTATCCACCTGATCCAAGAAGCTCATTCCTCACCAGCATCCCTCTCCAACCCATTGTCCAGTCCAATCCATGTCTGAAGAGTTGGCTTTGGGAATGGTTCCTGTCCTGGGCAAAGAGAAGGTCTGGAGGCCATGACCACCGGGGTCCTCCTAGTCTCAGTCAGACCATTAAGTCTGGTCTTCTTATAAGAATTTGGAGACTGAATCCCACTGCTGTCATGCTGCCTCAGGGGTCCTCTGTTGTGTTCCCTGTCAGGGCAGTCATCATTTCTAGCTGGGGACCATTGAGTTCTTCTGGTCTCAGGATGATGCAGTCTCTGGTTTATGTGGCCCTTTGTGTTTCTTGGGCTCATAATTACCATGTGTCCTTGGTGTTCTTCATTCTCCTTTGATCCAGGTGGGTTGAGACCAATTGATACATCTTAGATGGCTGCTTGCTACTGTTTAAGACCCCAGACGCCACTCTCCAAAGTGGGATGCAGAATGTTTTGTTTATAGATTTTATTATGCCAATTGACTTAGATGTCCCCTGAAACCATGGTCTCTACACCCCCGCCCCTGCTATGCTGGCCTTCGAAGCATTCAGTTTATCCAGGAAACTTCTTTGCTTTTGGTTTAGTCCAGTTGTGCTGACCTTGCCTGTATTGTGTGTTGTCTTTCCCGTCACCTAAAGTAGTTCTAACCTACTATCTAATTAGTGAATACTCCTCTCCCACACTCCCTCCCTCCCCCCATCATAACCATCAAAGAATATTTTCTTCTCTGTTTAAACTACTTCTCAAGTTCTTATAATAGCAGTCTTATACAGTATTTGTGATTGCAGCTGACTAATATCACTCAACATAATGCCTTCCAGGTTCCTCCATGTTATGAAATGTTTCACAGATTTCATCACTGTTCTTTATGGATACGTAGTATTCCACTGTGTGAATATACCATAATTTATTTATCCATTCATCCATTGATGGGCATCTTGGTTGCTTCCATCTTTTGGCTATGGCAGACAGTGCTGCAGTGAACATAGGTGTGCATATATCTGTTCGTGTAAAGGCTCTTATTTCTCTAGGGTATATTCCAAGGAGTGGGATTGTTGGATTGTATGGTAGTTCTATTTGTAGCTTTTTAAGGAAGTGCCAAATCGATTTCCAAAGTGGTTGTACCATTTTACACCCCCACCAGCAGTGTCTAAGTGTTCCAATCTCTCCACTGCCTCTCCAACATTTATTGTTTTGTGTTTTTTGGATTAATGCCAGCCTTGTTGGAGTGAGATGAAATCTCATCGTAGTTTTGATTTGCATTTCTCTAATGGCTAACGATCCTGAGCTTTTCCTTATGTATCTCTTAGGTACCTCAATGTCTTCTTTACTGAAGTGTCTGTTCATATCTTTTGCCCATTTTTTAATTGGCTTATTCGTCTTTTTGGAAGTTGAGTTTTTGCAGTATCATGTAGATTTTAGAGATCAGGCACTGATCGGAAATGTCATAGCTAAAAACTTTTTCCCAGTCTGTAGGTAGTCTTTTTACTCTTTTGGTGAAGTCTTTGGATGAGCATAGGTGTTTGATTTTTAGGAGTCCCAGTTATCTAGTTTTTCTTCTACATTGTTAGTAATGTTTTGTATATTGTTTATGCCATGTATTAGGGCTTCTTTTTTTTTTTTTTTTAAATGTCCCTATTTTTTCTTCCATGATCTTTATTGTTTTAGGTTTTATATTTAGGTCTTTGATCCCTTTTGAGCTTGTTTTTGTGCATGGAGTGAGGTATAGGTCTTGTTTCATTTTTTTGCAGATGGATATCCAGTTATGGCAGCACCATTTACTAAAAAGACTGTCTTTTCCCCACTTATCTGTTTTGGGGCCTTTGTCAAATATCAACTGCTCATATGTGGATGGATTTATGTCTGGATTCTCAATTCTGTTCCATTGATCTATGTATCTGTTGCTGTACCAGTACCAGGCTGTTTTGACTACTGTGGCAGTGTAATAGGTTCTAAAATCAGGTAGAGTAAGGCCTCCCACTTCGTTCTTCTTTTTCAGTAATGCTTTACTTATCCAGGGCCTCTTTCCCTTTCATATGAAGTTGGTGATTTGTTTCTCCATCTCATTAAAGAATGTCGTTCAAATTTGGATTAGAATTGCATTAAATCTATGGATTGCTTTTGGTAGAATAGACATTTTTACAATGTTAAGTCTTCTTATCCATAAGCAAGGTATGTTCTTCCACTTATGTAGGTCTTTTTCAGGTTCTTACTGAAGTGATTTGTAGTTTTCTTTGTAGAAGTCTTTTCCATCTCTGGTAAAATTTATTCCTAAGAATTTTATCTTCTTGGGGGCTACTGTAAATGGTATTGGTTTGGTGATTTCCTCCTAGATGTTCTCTTTGTTGGTGTAGAGGAATCTGACTGATTTTTGTGTGTTTATCTTGTATCCTGATACTCTGCTGATCTCTTTTATTAGTTTCAGTTTTTTTTTTTTTTTGAAGATTCCTTAGGGTTTTCTGTGTATAAGATCATGTCCTCTGCAAATAGAGATACTTTTTCCTTGCCAGTCTGGATGCCCTTTATTTCTTTATCTAGACTAATTGCTCTGGCTAGGACCTCTAGCACAATGTTGAATAAGAGTGGTAATAAAGGGCATCCTTGTCTGGTTCCTGGTCTCAAGGGGAATGCTTTCAGGTTCTCTCCATTTGGAATGGTGTTGGCTGTTGGCTTTGTATAAATGCCCTTTATTATGTTGAGGAATTTTCCTTCAGTTCCTATTTTGCTGAGAGTTTTTATCATGAATGGGTTTTGAACTTTGTCAAATGCCTTTTCTGCATCAATTGATAAGATCATGTGATTCTTTTCTTTGGTTTTATTTATATGATGGATTGCATTAACTGTTTTTCTAATGTTGAACCATCCCTGCATACCTGGTGTGAATCTCACTTGGTCGTGGTGAATTATTTTTTGGATATGTTGTTGAATTCTATTGGCTAGAATTTTGTTGAGGAATTTTGCTTCTAAGTTCATGAGGGATATAGGTTTGTAATTTTTTTTTGTGGTGTCTTTACCTGGTTTTGGTATCAGAGATATGCTGGGTTCATACAATGAGTTTGGAAGTATACTGTCCTTTTCTATGCTCTGAAATACCTTTTAGTAGTAGTGGTGTTAACCCTTCTCTGAAAGTTTGATAGCACTCTTCAGTGAAGGTGTCTGGGCCAGGGCTCTTTTTTTTTTGTTGTTGGGAGCTTTTTGATTAAAATTTTAATGTCTTCTTTTGTTATGGGCCTATTTAGTTGTTCTATTTCTGTCTGTGTTAGTTAGGGTAGGTAGTGTGTTTCTAGGTATTCATCCATTTCCTCTAGGTTTTCAAATTTGTAAGAGTGCAATTTTTCATAGTAATCTGATTCTTTTAATTTCACTTGGGTCTACTGTAATATTGCCCATCTCATTTCTTATTCAGGTTATTTGCTCCCTCTCTTGTTTTTCTTTTGTCGGTTTGGCCAACGGCTTACCAATTTTTTTGATTTTTTTCAAAGAACCAACTTTTGGTCTTGTTACTTCTTTCAATTGTTTTTCTGTTTCTATTTAATTTAGTTCTGCTCTAATTTTTATTATTTGTTTTCTTCTGATGACTGAGGGTTTCTTTTGTTGCCCTCTTTCTATCTGTTCAAGTTGTAGGGATAATTCTTGGATTTTGGCCCTTTTTTCTTTTTGGATGTGTGCATTTATTGATATAAATTGACCTCTGAGCACTGCTTCCACTGTGTTCCAAAGGTTTTGATAGGAAGTGTTTTCATTGTCACTGGATTCTATGAATTTCTTTATTCCATCCTTAATGTCTTCTATAGTCCAGTCTTTTTTGAGCAGGGTATTTTTCAGTTTCCAAGTGTTTGATTTCTTTTCCCTGCTTTTTCTGTTATTGATTTCCACTTTTATGGCTTTAAGGTCAGAGAAGATGCTTTGTCATATTTCATTGTTTTAGATTCTGCTAGGGGTTGCTTTATGACCTAATATGTGGTCTATTCTAGAGAATGTTCCATGTGCACTAGAAAAGAAAGTATACTTGGTTGCTGTTGGGTGGAGTGTTCTGTATATGTCTCTGAGGTCAAGTTGGTTTATTGTGGCATTTAGATCTTCTGTGTCTTTATCGATCTTCTGTCTGGGTGTCCTGTCCTTCACTGAAAGAGGTGTGTTGAAATCTTCTACTATTATCATGGAGCTGTCTATTTCACTTTTCAATGCTGATAGAGTTTCTTTTATGTATCTTGCGGCCTTGTCATTGGGTACATAAATATTTAATATGGTTATATCTTCTTGGTATATTGTCCCTTTCATCATTACATAGTGTCATTCTTTATCCTTTGTGGTGGATTTAACTTCGAAGTCTATTTTGTCAGAAATTAATATTGCCACTTCTGCTCTTTTTTGATTGTTGTTTGCTTGATATATTTTTTTCCATCCTTTGAGTTTTAGTTTGTTTGTGTCTCTAAGGTGTGTCTCTTGTAAGCAGCAGATAGATGGGTTGCATTTTTTAATCCGTTCTGCCACTCTCTGTCTTTTTATTGGTGGGTTTAGTCCATTTATGTTCAGTGTAATTATGGATAATTATGAATTTATTGCTATCATTTTGATGTCTTTTTTTGTGTGTTGTTGACAACTTCTTTTTCCCACTTAATTTTATGTGCTGCGTCGATTATATATGTCCTTTCCTAATATTTGTTGTTGTTGATTTTGTTGCTGCTGAGTCTTTTTTTTTTTTTTTTGTATTTTATTTTGATGTATAGGATAGTTTGTCTCCTTTCTGGTTACCTTATTATTTACCCCTATTTACCTAAATTTAAACCTAACTTTTATTTCTTTGTATAGCCTATCTTCTTCTCCTTATGGAAGATCTATGACTACATTTCTTAGTCCCTCTTTATTGTTTTAATGTTGTCTTCTTTTACATAATAACATTGCTGTTACCCTGTTCAGAGCTTTTTTTTTTTTTTATCTTGATTATTTTTTTGATTTCCCTGTCTGGGTTGACTCTGGATTCCTCTGCCCAGTGTTCTAGTCTTGGGTTGACACTTGATACTCTTGATTTTCTAACCAAAGAACTCCATTTAGTATTTCTTGTAGTTTTAGTTTCGTTTTTCCGAATTCCCTGAACTTCTGTTTATCTGAAAACGTCCTAATTTCACCTTCATATTTGAGAGACAGTTTTGTTGGATATATAATTCTTGGCTGGCAACTTTTTTTCCTTCGATGTTTTATATAACTCATCCCGTTGCCTTCTTGCCTGCATTGTTTCTGCCGAGTAGTCTGAGCTGATTCTTATTGGCTCTCCTTTGTAGGTGACTTTTCATTTATCCCTAGCTGCTCTTAAAATTCTGTCTTTATCTTTGGTTTTGGCCAGTTTGATTATATGTCTTAGTGGCTTTCTTTTAACATCTACCTTATGTGGAGTTCGATGAACATCTTGGATAGATATCTTCTCGTCTTTCATGATATCAGGGAAGTTTTCTGCCAACAAATCTTCAACAATTCTCTCTGTATTTTCTGTTATCCCTCCCTGTTCTGGTACTTCAATCACTCATAGGTTATTTCTCTTGATAGAGTCCCACATGATTCTTAAGTTTTCTTCATTTTTTTAAATTCTTTTATCTGATTTTTCTTCAAGTATATTAGTGCCAAGTGCTTCATCTTCAAGTTCAGAAATTCTGCCTTCCAGTTGCTCAATTTTTCTCCTTTGACTTTCTATTGAGTTGTCTAATTCTGTAATTTTATTGTTAACCTTCTGAATTTCTGATTGCTGTCTCTCTATGGACTTTTCCAGCTTATTTAAAATTTTCGTTATGTTACTGAATAATCTTTTTAATTTCTTCAATTGCTTTATCTGTGTGTTCCTTGGCTTGTTCTGCATATTGCCTCATTTCCTTCCTCATGTCTTGAAGCGTTCTGTATATTAATCTTTAGTGTTCTTCCTCTGAAAATTCCAGGAATGCACTTTCACCTAGAAGATCCCTGGACTCTTTGCTTTGAGAGGTTGTTGAGGTGATCATGGTCTGTTTCTTTATGAGACTTAATATTAACTATTGTCTCTGATCCATTTATAAGTTGTCGTATTAGTTTATTTTATGTTTGCTTACTCTGTTGTAGCTTCTTGCTCAGTTTTTTTTTTTAAATAATTTTTATTGTGCTTTAAGTGAAAGTTTACGAATCAAGTCAGTCTGTCACATATAAGCTTATATACACCATACTACATACTCCCATTTATTCTCCCCCTAATGAGTCAGCCCGCTCCCTCCTTCCAGTCTCTCCTTTCGTGACTGTTTTGCCAGTTTCTAACCCCCTCTACCCTCCCATCTCCCCTCCAGACAGGAGATGCCAACACAGTCTCAAGTGTCGACCTGATACAAGTAGCTCAATCTTCATCAGCATCGCTCTCCAACCCATTGTCCAGTCCCTTCCATGTCTGATGAGTTGTCTTCAGGAATAGTTCCTGTCCTGGGCCAAAAGAAGGATTGGGGACCATGACTGCCGGGATTCTTCTAGTCTTAGTCAGACCATTAAGTCTGGTCTTTTTATGAGAATTTGGGGTCTGCATCCCACTGTTCTCCTGCTCCCTCAGGGGTTCTCTGTTGTGCTCTCTGTCAGGGCAGTTATCGGTTGTGGCCGGGCACAATCTAGTTCTTCTGGTCTCAGGATGATGTAAGTCTCTAGTTCATGTGGCCCTTTCTATCTCTTGGGCTCATAATTATCATGTAACCTTGGTGTTCTTCATTCTCCTTTGATCCAGGTGGGTTGAGACCAATTTATATATCTTAGATGGCTGCTCATTAGCATTTAAGACCCCAGAAGCCACACTTCAAAGTGGGATGCAGAATGTTTTCATAACAGAATTTATTTTGCCAATTGATTTAGAAGTCCTCTTAGTCCCCAAATCCCCGCCCTTGCTCCGCTGACCTTCGAAGCATTCAGTTTATCCAGGAAACCTCTTTGCTTTTGGTCCAGCCCAGTTGAGCTGACTTTCCCTGTATTGAGTATTGTCCTTCCCTTCACCTAAAGTAGTTCTTATCTACTAACTAATCAGTAAATAACCCTCTCCCACCCTCCCTCTCTCCCCCCTCTTGTAACCACAAAAGTATGTGTTCTTCTCAGTTTACACTATTTCTCAAGATCTTATAATAGTGGTCTTATACAATATTTGTCCTTTTGCATCTGCCTAATTTCACTCAGCATAATGCCTTCCAGGTTCCTCCATGTTATGAAATGTTTCACAGATTCATCACTGTTCTTTATCAATGCATAGTATTCCATTGTGTGAATATACCATAATTTATTTAACCATTCATCTGTTGGTGGACACCTTGGTTGCTTCCAGCTTTTTGCTATTGTACACAGTGCTGCAATAAACATGGGTGTGCATATATCTGTTCGTGTAAAGGCTCTTATTTCTCTAGGGTATATTCCGAGGAGTGGGATTTCTGGGTTGTATGATAGTTCTATTTCTAACTTTTTAAGAAAACGCCAGATAGATTTCCAAAGTGGTTGTACCATTTTGCATTCCCACCAGCAGTGTATAAGAGTTCCAATCTCTCCGCAGCCTCTCCAACATTTATTATTTTGTGTTTTTTGAATTAATGCCAGCCTTGTTGGACTGAGATGGAATCTCATCGTAGTTTTAATTTGCATTTCTCTAACGGCTAGTAATCGAGAACATTTTCTCACGTATCTGTTAGCTGCCTGAATATCTTCTTTAGTGAAGTGCTTGTTCCTATCCTTTGCCCACTTTTTGATTGGGTTGTTTGTCTTTTTGTGGGTGAGTTTTAACAGAATCATATAGATTTTAGAGATCAGGCACTGGTCGGAGATGTCATAGCTGAAAATTTTTTCCCAATCTGTAGGGGGTCTTTTTACTCTTTTGGTGAAGTCTTTAGATGAGCATAGGTGTTTGATTTTTAGGAGCTCCCAGTTATCTGGTTTCTCTTCATCATTTTTAGTAATGTTTTGTATTCTGTTTATGCCTTGTATCAGGGCTCCTAACGTTGTCCCTATTTTTTCTTCTATGATCTTTATCATTTTATTCTTTATGTTTAGGTCTTTGATCCACTTGGAGTTAGTTTTTGTGCATGGTGTGAGGTATGGGTCCTGTTTCATTTTATTGCAAATGGATATCTAGTTATGCCAGCACCATTTGTTAAAAAGACTATCTTTTCCCCAATTAACTGACACTGGGCCTTTGTCAAATATCAGCTGCTCATATGTGGATGGATTTATATCTGGGTTCTCAATTCTGTTCCATTGGTCTATGTGCCTGTTGTTGTACCAGTACCAGGCTGTTTTGGACTACTGTGGCTGTGTAATAGGTTCTAAAATCAGGTAAAGAGAGGCCTCCCACTTTCTTCTTTTTTTCAGTAATGCTTTACTTATCCAGGGCTTCTTTCCCTTCCATATGAAGTTGGTGATTTGTGTCTCCATCACATTAAAAAATGTCATTGGAATTTGTATCAGAGGTGCATTGTATGTGTAGATGGCTTTTTTTTTAAGTCTTCCTATCCATGAGCAAGGTATGTTTTTCCACTTATGTAGGTTACTTTTAGTTTCTTGCACTAGTACTTTGTAGTTTTCTTTGTATAGGTCTTTTACATCTTTGGTAAGATTTATTTCTAAGTATTTTATCTTCTTGGGGGCTACTGTGAGTGATACTGATTTGGTGATTTTGTCTTCGATGTTCTTTTTGTTGATGTAGAGGAATCCAAGTGATTTTTGTATGTTTATCTTATAACCTGAGACTCTGCCAAACTCTTCTATTAGTTTCAGTAGTTTTCTGGAGGATTCCTTAGGGTTTTCTGTGTATAAGATCATGTCATCTGCAAATAGAGATAATTTTACTTCTTCCTTGCCAATCCAAATGGCTTTTATTTCTTTGTCTAGCATAATTGCTCTGGCTAAGACCTCTAGCACAATGTTGAATAAGAGCGGTAATAAAGGGCATCCTTGTCTGGTTCCCGTTCTCAAGGGAAATGCTTTCAGGCTCTCCCCATTTAGAATGATCTTGGTTGTTGGCTTTGTATAGATGCCCTTTATTATGTTGAGGAATTTTCCTTTAGTTCCTATTTTGCTGAGAGTTTTTATCATGATTGGGTGTTGGACTTTGTCAAATGCCTTTTCTGCATCAATTGATAAGATCATATGGTTTTTGTCTTTTGTTTTATTTATATACTGGATTACATTAATGGTTTTTCTAATATTAAACCAACCTTGCATAATATATAAAAATATATTTATGGTTTTTCTAATATTAAACCAACCTTGCATACCTAGTATAAATCCCACTTGGTCATGGTGGATTATTTTTTTGATATGTTGTTGAATTCTATTGGCTAGAATTTTGTCGAGGATTTTTGCATCTATGTTCATGAGGGACATAGGTCTGTAATTTTCTTTTTTTGTGGTGTCTTCAGCTGGTTTTGGTATCAGGGATATGGTGGCTTCATAGAATGAGTTAGGTAGTATCCCATCATTTTCGATGCTTTCAAATACCTTTAGTAGTAGTGGTGTTAACTCTTCTCTGAAGGTTTGGTAGAACTCTGCAGTGAAGCCGTCTGGACCAGGGCTTTTTTTTGTTGGGAGTTTTTTGATTACCTTTTCCATCTCTTCATTTGTTATGGGTCTATTTAGTTGTTCTACTTCTGATTGTGTTAGTTTAGGTAGGTAGTGTTTTTCCAGGAATTCATCCATTTCTTCTAGGTTTACAAATTTGTTAGAGTACAATTTTTCCTAACAATCTGATATGATTCTTTTAATTTCAGTTGGGTCTGTTGTGATATGGCCCATCTCGTTTCTTATTCGGGTTATTTGTTTCCTTTTCTGTATTTCTTTTTTCAGTCTGGCCAATGGTTTATCAATTTTGTTAATTTTTTCAAAGAACCGGCTTTTGGCTTTGTTAATTCTTTCAATTGTTTTTCTGTTCTCTAATTCATTTAGTTCAGCTCTAATTTTTATTATCTGTTTTCTTCTGCTGCCTGATGGATTCCTTTGTTTCTTCCTTTCTATTTGTTCAAGTTGTAGGGACAGTTCTCTGATTTTGGCTCTTTCTTCTTTATGTATGTGTGCATTTACTATATAAATTGACCTCTGAGCACTGCTTTTGCTGTGTCCCAGAGGTTTGGATAGGAAGTGTTTTCATTCTCCTTGCATTCCATGAATTTCTTTATTCCCTCCTTAATGTCTTCTCTAACCCAGTCTTTTTTGAGCAGGGTATTGTTCAGTTTCCAAGTATTTGATTTCTTTTCCCTGATTTTTCTGTTATTAATTTCCACTTTTATGGCCTTGTGGTCTGAGAAGATGCTTTGTAATATTTTGATGTTTTGGGTTCTGCAAAGTTTTGTTTTATGATCTAATATGTGACCTATTGTAGAGAATGTTCCATGTGCACTAGAAAAAAAAAGTATACTTTGCATCCGTTGGATGGAGTGCTCTGTATAAATCTATGAGGTCAAGTTGGTTGATTGTACCAATTAGGTCTTCCATGTTTCTATTGAGCTTCTTACTGGAAGTCCTATCCCTTCTCTGAAATTTGTGTGTTGAAGTCTCCTACTATAATTGTGCAGGTGTCTATCTCAATTTTCTGTTCTGTTAAAGTTTGTTTTATTTATTTTGCAGCCCTCTCATGGGAGCATAAATATTTAATATGGTTATATCCTTCTGGTCTATTGTCTCTTTAATCATTAGGTAGTGTCCTTCTTTATCCTTTGTGGTGGATTTAACTTTAATGTCTATTTTGTCAGAAATTAGTATTGCTACTCCTGCTCTTTTTTGATTGTTGTTTGCTTGATATGTTTTTTCCATCCTTTGAGTTTTAGTTTGTTTGTGTCTCTAAGTCTAAGGTGTGTCTCTTGTAGGCCGCATGTACACAGATCGTGTTTCTTTATCCAGTCTGAGACTGTCTGTCTCTATTGGTGCATTTAGTCCATTTACATTCAGGGTAATTATAGGTAAGTATGTGTTTAGTGCTGTCATTTTGATGCCTTTTTATGTGTGTTGTTGACAATTTCATTTTTCCACTTACTTTTTTGTGCTGAGATGTTTTTCCTTGTAAATTGTGTGTTCCTCATTTTCATAGTAGTCGAATTTATGTTTGCTGAGTCGTTATGTTTTTCTTGGTTTTTATTTTGAGTTATGGAATTGTTAGACCTCTTTGTGGTTGCCTTAATATTTACCCCTATTTTTCTAAGTAAAAACCTAACTTGTATTGTCCTATATCGCCTTGTTTTCCTCTCCATATGGCAGTTCTATGCCTCCTGTATTTAGTCCCTCTTTTTGATTATTGTGATCTTTTACATATTGACTTCAATGATTCCCTGTTTTGAGCATTTTTTTCTTTTTAAAATTAATCTTAATGTGTTTTTGTGATTTCCCTATTTGAGTTGATATCAGGATGTTCTGTTCTGTGACCTCATGTTGTGTGGGTGTCTGATATTATTGATTTTCTGACTAAAGAATTTCCTTTAGTATTTCTTGCAGCTTTGGTTTGGTTTTTGCAAATTCTCTAAGCTTGTGTTTATCTGTAAATGGTTTGATTTCACCTTCATATTTGAGAGAGAGTTTTGCTGGATATATGATCTTTGGCTGCCAGTTTTTCTCCTTCAGTGCTCTATGTATGTCATACCATTGCCTTCTTGACTGCATGGTTTCTGCTGAGTAGTCTGAACTTATTCTTATTGATTCTCCTTTGTAGGAGACCTTTCTTTTATCCCTGGCTGCTTTTAAAATTTTCTCTTTATCTTTGGTTTTGGCAAGTTTGGTGATAATATGTCTTGGTGATTTTCTTTTTGGATCAATCTTATATGCGGTTCGATGAGCATCTTGGATAGATATCCTTTCATGTTTCATGATGTCAGGGAAGTTTTCTGCCAACAGATCTTCAACTATTCTCTCTGTATTTTCTGTTATCCCCCCTTGTTCTGGAACTCCAATCACACACAAGTTATTCTTCTTGATAGAGTCCCACATGATTCTTATGGTTTCTTCATTTTTTTTTAATTCTTTTATCTGATTTTTCTTCAACTATATTGGTGTCAATTGCCTTTTCCTCCATTTCCCCCACTCTGCATTCCAATTGCTCAATTCTGCTCCTTTGATTTCCTATTGAGTTGTCTAATTCTGTAATTTTACTGTTAATCTTTTGGATTTATGAATGCTGTCTCTCTATGGATTCTTGCAGCTTATTAATTTTTCCACTATGTTCTTGAATAATCTTTTTGATTTCTTCAACTGCTTTATCAGTGTGTTCCTTGGCTTTTTCTGTAGATTGCCTTATTTCATTTATGATGTCATCCCTAATGTCTTGAAGCATTCTGTAAATCAGTTTTTTTTTATATTCTGCATCTGGCAATTCCAGGATTGTATCTTCATTTGGGAAAGATTTTGATTCCTTAATTTGGGGAGTTGTAGAAACAATCATGGTCTGCTTCTTTATGTGCTTTGATATTGACTGCTGTCTCCAAGTCATCTATAAGATATTGTAATGATTTATTTTATATTTGCTCACTGAGTCTTATCTTGTTTTGTTTTCTTTCAATATGCATATACGGCTACTAGATTGCGCTGTCTTGATTGTTGTAAACTTTGAATCACTTATGTCCTATTACCAGCTGGTTTGGGCTGTTACCTGATATATAAGCCTAAGAGTCCATTCACTATTCTTGAGTAGAATCTGATTTTGGGTCACCAAGTGTGTGGTGTAGACTGTCACCTATTAAGTTAGAGGAGTAGTGGTGATAGTTGTGTGCACCCAATTCTAGTAGCAGCAGGGAGTCACACTCCAGGGGGACAGGATGCTGACAGGCTTCCCCCAAGTGCCAGTGAGGTAGGTATGTCTCTATTCCTAAAGTATTTTGGTGGGTCGGCTCTGCAGCTGTACCTTAAACACCCAATACATGTACCTCTACAGATTGGTAGGTGTCGTTATTCTCAGACCCCTATGGCAGGAGGCTAGGTGGTTTGGGTGGAGCTTCAGCCCTCAGTTCCCGGTTGTGGGTCAGTGAGGGCTCTGTTTAATAGGTGGAGATACCAGACCTGGGAAACTTGTCTTTCCAGTAATCTGCTAAAACAATTCCAGTCAGATCCCTATCAGAATTGCCTTTGCATTATAATAGCCACCTTGTTCCCTGTAGGAATGAAAGCCCAAGACTGTGTATCTCATATGCTTGGCTGGTGCTGGTTCTGTATTTTTAGTCCAATTTTGGGAAGTCAGGGAAGGATTTTTGGTCCCTGGGTTTTTTGTAGCTGCTTCTCTCAGGCCAGGAGAATGGGTTAGGAAAGGACAAAAAATAACAATGAAAAAAAAAAAACAAAACAAAAAAAAACCCACAGAGCACTTCACTCTCTGGCCCAGGAAATTCCAATGTTAATGAAGCCACCTGGGAAGGGGCCAAAGCCCAGTGCCAAGGTTCCCCGGCTGGGATGCCGCTTTCCAGGCTCCAAGACCATTCACTGTCTCCTGGTGACTTCTCCTCCTGTCGGCCGTGTCACTGCACTGCCTGCATGTACTGGCTGGGCTTCCCCCGAGGTCACTTCTGGGGGCTAGGGCTGCGTCCCGTGTTTCCACCGTCTCACGGTGCTATGCTCAGCTCCTCTGCTCCCAGTCCAATGCCCAGTGCCAATGTTTTCTGACTGGGATGTTGGCTCCTTAAAGTAGGGTACCTTAATGATGTGGATGGAGTAAGCTTTTGGGAAATTCATTTGATGATGATGTGAGAAGAAACAGCTGCAAACATCCATATTAATTGGAACATGGAATGTATGAAGTGTAAATCTAGGAAAATTGAAAGTTGTCAAAAATGAAATGGAGTACACAAAGATTCATATCCTAGGCATTAGTGAGCAGAAAGGGACTAGCATGAACCATTTAGAATCAGACAATCACATGGTCTACTATGCTGGAAATGACAAATTGAAGAGGAATGGCTTCACATTCATCATCAAAAAGAACATTTCAAGATCTATCCTGAAGTACAACACAGTTAGTAATAGGATAATATCCATATGCCTACAAGTAAGACCAGTTAATATGACTATTATTCAAATTTACACACCAACCACTAATGTCAAACGTGAGGAAACTGAAGATTTTTACCAACTTTTGCAGTCTGAAATTGAGCAAACATGCAATCAAGATGTATTGATAATTACTGATGATTGGAATATGGAGGTTAGGAACAAAGAAGAAGGATCAGTAGTTGGAAATTATGGCCTTTGTGATAGAAACAATGCTGTAGATCACATGATGGAATTTTGCAAGACCAACAATTTATTTATTGCAAATACTTTTTTTCTACAATGTAAACAGCAGCTACACACGTGGGCTTCTCCAGATGGAATAAGCAGAAGTCAAATAGACTACATCTGTAAAAAGAGGCTATGGAGAAGCACAATATCATGTCAGAACAAGGCATGGTTGTGAAAAAGACCACCAATTGCTTATATGCAAGTCCAAATTGAAGCTGAAGAAAATTAAAACAAATCCACAAGAGCCAAGATATGACCTATGACCTTGAGTATATCCCATCTGAATTTAGAGACCATCTCAAAGATAGATTTAATTCACTGAACACTAATGAAGACCACACAAGTTGTGGTATGACATCAGACATCACGCATGAAGAAAGAAAAAGGTCATTTAAAAAAAAGGAAGGAAAGAAAAGACCAAAGTTGATGTCCAAAGAGACCCTGAAACTTGCTCTCGAACATCGAGCAGCTAAAGCAAAAGGAGGAAATGATAACTTAAAAGAGCTGAACAGAAGATTTCAAAAGGCAACTCAAGAAGACAAAGTAAAATATTATAATGAAATGTGCAAAAACTTAGAGTGAGAAAACCAAAAGGGAAGAACACACTTGGCATTTCTCAAGCTGAAAGAACTGAAGAAACGATTCAAGCCTCAAGTTGCAATATTGAAGGTTTCTATAGGCAAAATATTGAATGACACAGGAAGCATCAAAAGAAGATGGAGGGAATACACAGAGTCACTATACCAAAAAGAACTCATTGATTTTCAACCATTTCGGGTGGTAGACAGATGGTATTAAAGGAAGAAATTCAAGCTACTCTGAAGTCACTGAAAACAAGGGTAAAGGAATTGATGGAATATCAATTGAAATGTTTAAACAAATGGATGCAGAGCTGGAAGTGGTCATTTGTCTATGCCAAGATAATTGGAAGACAGCTGCCTGGCCAACTGATTCATATTTGTGCCCATTCCAAAGAAAGGTGATCCAACAGAATGTGGAAATTATTGAAAACTATTGTTAATACCACACACAAGTGAAATTTTGCTGAAAATCATTCAAAAGTGGTATCAGCAGTACCTTGACAAGGAACTGCCAGAAATTCAAAGTGGATACAGAAGAGGACATGGAATGAGGGATATCATTGCTGATATCAGATGAATTTTGGCTAAAAGCAGAGAATACCAGAAAGATGTTTACCTGTGTTTTATTGACTATGAAAAGGCATTCAACTGTGGACCATGACAAATTACGGATAACATCAAAGGATGGGAATTCCAGAACCCTTAAGTGTGATCCCGTGGAACCTGTATATAGACCAAGAGGTAGAGGTTCAAATAGAACAAGGGGCTACTGGGTGGCTTAAAATCAGGAAAGATATACATCAGGATTGTTTCCTTTCACCATAGTTATTCAGTCCTTATGCTGAGCAAATCATCCAAAAAGCTGGACTATATGAAGAAGATCTGGGCATCAGGATTGGAGGAAGACTCATTAACAATGTGAGATATGCATATTACACAACCAAGCTTGCTGAGAGTGAAGAGAACTTGAAGGAAGCGCTTACTGATGAAGATAAAAGGCTACAGCCTTCAGTGTGGATTACACCTCAACACAAAGAAAACAAAACTTCTCACAACTGGACCAATAAGCAACATCATGATAACAGAGAAAAGATTGACGTTGTCAAGAATTTCATTTACTTGGATCCACAATCAATGCTTATGGAAGCAGTAGTCAAGAAATCAAACGACATATTTCATTGGGAAAATCTGCTGCAAAAGACCTCTTTAAAGTGTTAAAAAGCAAAGATGTAACTTGGAGGGCTAAGGTGTGAGTTACCAAAGCTGTGGTATTCTCAATCACCTCATATGCATGCAAAAGCTGGGCAGTGAATAAGGAAGATTGAAGGAGAATTGGTGCCTTTGAATTATGGTGTTGGTGAAGAATATTGAATACACTATGGACTGCCAGAAGAATGGGCAAATCTGTCTTGGGAGAAATACAACCAGAGTGCTCCTTAGAAGCAAGGATGGTGAGTCTTAACTCACATACTTTAGACATGTTATCAAGAGGGATCATTCCCTGGAGGAGAATATCATGCTTGGTAAAGTAGAGGGTCAGCAAAATAGAAGAAGACCCTTAATGTGATGGATTGACACAGTGGCTGCAATAATAGGTTCAAAATTGCAAGAGCTGTGAGAATGGTGCATGACTGGCAGTGTTTTGGTACGTAGAGTCCCTGTGGGTTGGAACAGACCACGGGCTCCTATTAACTTTACATTATGACCTTTAAGTAGTGTTAACTTTACATCATAGTATTCAAATTAGAAGATATGAAGAAGAGTGAGCATTACCCAAGGATATTATAACCTCTTCTAGGTAATGTGTTAGTGCATTTTTTACTGTACACAGGAGAGTTGTGTCATGATAGGTAGAAACGTGACTTTGTTATTGCCCTTATTTGGAGATTAAGTATGATTTAAGGAGATATGTTTGGGTGCTGAGTTGTCAAGGTTTGAACTGTGATGGTTAATTTTATACGTCAGCTTGGATTGGCTATAGTGCCCGGTTGTTTTGTCAAACAATAGCATAGATGTTGCTGTGAAGGTATTTCCTTGCTCTAATTAATCTTTACAATGAGTTGACTCTAAGGAGATTACCCTGGATAGTGTGGGTGGGCCTGACTCAATTAATGAAAACCATAAGAGCAAAAACTGAGGTTTCCAAGAGAAGAAGGATTCTGTCTCAGGATTGTTACATAGATATCCTGCCAGAATTCCCAGGCTGCCTAGTCTATGGATTTTATATTTATATAAAAAATAGTCAAAGCAGTCAGGGACAAGGGGAGTGAGATAGAGATAGGTAAAACCAGCATATGGGAGGCAGCCAATGTGTACAATAAAAATTATTATTTAAATATAATTGAAACAAATATCTTTATATATGGCTATAATTTGTGTAAATTCACTATTTTTTCAAATCCCAGCTTTTTTTAAAAACTATTATAATAATTATTATTTTCACATGTAGAAATGGTGTGATTTTAGTCACTGTAATTTGATGACAATTAAATAGCATAGTTACCATTACTTGGAATTTAATGGACACTCAGTAAATAATTACTCAACTTTATTTCTGAGAGTTAGAATCATGTAGGGAAACCCGGAGAAGTTTACAAAATAAAAACTTAGGCAAACTTTGCAACTTCGCAAAGACTAGATTGGCACTTTTTTTTTTTTTTCTTCCTATCGGTTTGCATTGGATGCAAATCTGGATGAATTCCAAGGAACAGAAAAAAATTTAATCTAGGTCTAATTTTTCTCCTAAATAAAAAATAGGAGCATGAAATAGTGCACTTTAATGATTTGAATGGCTTCTTATATAACAGCCACCTTAACTAACCAACTGTTTTATTTATTCTTCTGGAAGCACGTTTTTATCTATCAATTTTTTTTTTTTTCTATTTCATGGAAAGAGTTGCCATCTCATTCCAAGAAAATTTATATTCTTCATAGAAAAAATGCTACACAGCTCTTCAAACTGCTTTTTTTTCTTGACACCATCTAGGAGATCCAAAACAGTTACGTGACTATTTAAATACTGGACAGAACTGAATATAAATTAAATATCCGACCTCCTCTTGTGTAAAACATCAAATGAACCATTTATGTTTTAAACCAATGAGGGTAAAAGGAAAAAAAGAATAGGTAAAAGAAAACTTCACAAAATGCATTTTATATCAGTAATGCTACAGGATTCCTGGCTGAAAAATCCTTAATTGATCATCTAAATGGATTGTGGTCATGTCTTCAAGTTAAAGATTCAGGGAAGGAAAATTAGGTTTCTTCTTTTGCTAGATCTGTCACCACAAGTAACCTTATCTTACAATGTCAAAGCAGTTTCTTTCTTGTCTTCTTTTTTTTTTCTTTCTTTCCTTGGGAAATCTAATTTGTCTAGACTGTGGTAAATGCTATTAGTAAAGTCATATAATTTTAAGAGTGGAAAGTAGCCTGCCACGTCTCATCTATCTCACGGCCAGTTATGTGCTCCGTGAATGGATGCATATGTTTATCCATTATAATGATTTGTGGGAATGAAACCTGGGATGAAAATTGGTGGTAAAACTTGACATGTGGGTTTTTCATAATGCTGTATCTCTGAGTTTACATACTTGGCAGCAGAAGCAGAAAACATACAATTATAATTTTCAGTAAAACAAGACAGTTCAAAAAGTCAAATATCTGTGTGATAAATAGCATTTCAGAAATGTTGATAAGAAAGAATGTCAGTCAAGAAGTTATACATGCTTTGAAAATAATGGTAGATTTTATGCTCTAGTTCATCCAATTCCCTCTACCTTCAGGGAACTATACGTTCCGTACTCCAATGTACTTCATAATTTAGGAATGAGATTAGTAATGCCATCCTCCGTGAATAAAAGTGATACACTCCATAATACAACGTGATTGATTGACTATTGATTACCTGGCCCATCCTAAAAGAACGGATGGTATTACACACATTGCTGAAGAGGCTGGCGGGCATTTGAACTCAAACCAAGATGGGCAGCCATCAGATTTGACAGATAGTCCGAATGGTACAAAGCAATGTGCAAAAAGTATAGCCTACTCAGCCGCATTACTCTGTAAGTGTAAGTTGATACTTTTTGGTAACTCATTAAAAAGAGTCTCAGACGGTAACAGTTCAGCCAATATTACCCAGCAGAGAGAGTTTGCAGGTATAAAATGTTCAGTATCAATGAGCTAGCCTGAAACGTAGCTATTTGTGGAAGGGAGCAATCTCTTAAACTAATTTTATTTAGATCATCTAACTTCCTTTCTCCTCTAAATTACACTTACAAGTTCACTTTGTCTGTAACTTGAGCTTACAAATATATTTATTTCCCAGGATAGCACCTCAGTCAACTGTGTTTGAATTTCGGTTTATATGTTATTTATTTATTTATTATGCTTCTGTGCTTCATTGGTTTTGGTCATTGCGATCCAATTTCTAGAAAAAAAAAAAATTTTTTTTTTTTTTTTTTTTTTTGGTTACTTAGTGAGGAGTCCCTGGGTTAAGCACCCTACTCTTAACCAAAAGGTTGGTGGTTTGAACCTACTCAGAGGTGTCTTGGAAGAAGGGCTGGGGATCTGCTTAGATAAGGTCACAGCCATTAAAACCCTTCGGAAGGCAGTTCTACTGTGTACATGCAGGAGGGCTATAGGTCAGAATCAACTTGATAGCAGCAGGGTTAGTTTTGATTTTCGTTGCTTAGGGAAGTAACATAATAACACTTCAGTATCTGAAAAGCTGTATACAGGAACTGGGCTCTGAATTGATCACCGTACTCCTAGTTACTTCAAATAGCCTGTTCAACTCTCCCTATGTTTTGTGTCCTCTAGCTTCAATACTTACCTCCCTCCTTCTTGCCCATCATTTTACAATCTCTGCCTGAGCTCCTTTCATTAAGTAGGACTGTGATAGTTTTTCGTGGAAGAAAAAAATATTCTGAGAGTCTTATAATTCTTGGGGGTTTCGAGATATTTCTATATAAATTATTTCATTTTATGAAAGAAAAGAAGTCCAGTGAGGTTCAATAAATAAATAAATAAACAGTTGTACTCCCTTTTTATTGTAAACTACTCAAAGTCATATCCTTAAGTCATAATTCAGTTGGTCTTTGCTTTTCCACTACCTATGTTCCGAAGCAGCGATAATAGCAACATAGCTTATAACATAGGTGGGGAGCTCAAACCCTTGCAGAAAACATTTACAGGTTAAAAAGCAAGGTTTTTCTTCCCCCCAGCCCCCACCCCCAACTATTTTGAAATCTTAACAAGCATTTCCTAAGGTAACATTAATCTGGGCGTATACAGCATAATTAAACAAAAGATAACTCTTGGGCTTGAGCCAACAATGCCATCTTCACCATGTTCTTATATTCTACTTAGTGCTATGTCATCGTGGAGTTGCCTGAACTGCTCTGAATTTTATTGGTGTGCTTGGGACTGTGCTGGTTAAAGAACTCACGCAGTGCACACCCATGCTGGCCTGCTGTCTGGAGACTGCAAGTTACAAGGTGAAAAGCTTCATTCTTACCTTACCATCAGTGCTGTTGTTGGCTATGGATGTTGACTTTCTACAAAAGAGAAGTGTTTTCATTGGCAAGAGATCCCATGGTGCTGGCTTGCTTTTCTTTCCCTCATGCCACCTTGGCTAGCCATCCCTCTTCTCTTCCCCGCTTTATTATAAACTGCTCACATGCAGTTAAATTCTGCAGAAAGCTTTGAGGATTTTTCCACCGCCAAGCTCTTCTACACACTCCCACCCCCAGCTAAAGCCCAAACCTCCTCTTCATACTTTTCTGTCTGCTGTTGCTTCCCCTTTTGAGATTCCTCACAAGGAACAAATGTCCTTATTTTATGTTATATATTTCCCACTAGTCATCTGCCCCTGAATTAAGTCACCATACCTGAATTGAATCTTGTATTTATTTTTCTGGTTTACAGGATATAATTAAGTTATATTACTTAAATGGGTGGTAATGATATCAATACTATCTTATATTTGTAAGTACTTTACTGTAACGTTTCAGGTCCTCCAGAAAGCAAATGCTATGACTGAATTAGAAGTACAAGCTGTCTATTGTGGCTAGCATCAGAAAAAGTGAAAAAGAAAAGGGAGCAGGTGCTAGGCATGGGTAGCTTAAGGACCACTATTCAAATCTGATACAAATGAAAGGAGAGGCAGAAGGAAGGAAAATTGGGTACGAAGAACCTCATACTGTAATGGAGCTCTGAGACTGTCCTGGACAGCACAATGGGAACCTCCATATTCCCTATTAGAAGAGTCCTGAGTTGGGAAGTGGCCAGGCCATGATAGACCACCGTGGTCAGTTTTTGGCCGGGACTGCTGTGGAAGAGTAAGACCTGAGCTAAAAAGCTGAAGTGGCTCCTGAAGGCCCTGCAGATGGAAACTCCCAACTAACTACACTCCTCACAGAAAGTTCTCTCTTGAAGTGAGATGCACCCCCATGATTGCCACTTATATTTAGAGAAAAGTTGGCAATAAAAGTAGTATTCATATCATTATTATTTGATCATCCTTTCCGTACTATCTTTGCCAGGAAATACTCTAAACCTTTCAGTTTTGTGGAACCACTTTAAATCCTGGCAAGTTATTTGTAAAAATGTTATTAAATGTCCTTCCCTTGCTCAACATCTAAGGAAAGATTGTCGGGACTGTGGGAACACACATTTGCTTAGGTTTCTCCTTCAACTACATAATACCCTTGAAGTTTGAATTCTGTACTCAGATCACAATTCAGTTGAGATCCATTCTAAGTTCCCTTTTAATAAAACATTAAATTTCAGTATGATAAAAATGGTCTGTTCAAAAAAGATTCTACATATGCTGAAATTTTATGTAAGAGACATATGCAAGCCCCCACATACACCCCCATACACACGCACCAGTTTAAAGTGATGCTTCTTGTAAATTGCGTTCAACTGTTATTCATCAGTCGTCTGTCAAATACTTCCAGCAACAAGTTACTTGTCAGCTGCAAAAGGGTATAAACCAATTGGAAAGTAAAGTAGGCCTAAAAAAAGGCCTAAAAAAGGGCCTAAAGGGATAGTAAAACCCTTTGACCTTGCCGAGAAGGAAGGGGGTGGAAAGGATTGCTGATTCATGAAGGAAAATCTTCCTGAAGAGTTGAGCACGCAGGTTAAACTTCCCTCCTAAAAAAAAAGGCAGCACTAATTTGGCTGACAGATACCAAATGGCAGTTAATCTAAGCTGACACTGACCTTGCTGGCATTATCTGCAAAATCCTCTCACACAAATTTTTTAAAATAATTATCCCAATGCGTTATACACAGAAAAGATGTCCATCAACAAAGCCAAAGATATTTAATTTTCCTACAGCCAAAATGCTACAATGTTTTGCTACTGAGGAAAGAAAAATTCAGCCAGTCGTTTATAGTTTTGTTATTGTAGGGAAGAATTTCAGGATCAATAGAAAACCATGCACGGACTATATGAGAGCTATCGTACATTTCCATAAATTGTAGATTACTGGTAGAGATTCAAGATAATTATTGTTTATAGACATGAAAATTAATTTTGTCCAAGTTGAAAGATGACTCACCTCTCTCTGTGGAAAAAACAATCTTTCCTTCATTTGTATATTAATTTCGATCTTCCTGGTCTACAAAGATGTCTCTTCTTTGCATTCTGTTTTGAACTGGTTATAACATCTACCTGGTTTCCTTATCGATTAACCAAAAAAAAAAAAAAATCACATGTTTATTTTTAAATCTGTCTGAAAAGTCATAATATCTTTGCTTTCAAAAAACTGTCTTTTAACAATATGCACGTTTTAATGCCACATATTGATGAATATCCATTATCTTTTGGAATAATTTCCTAACAAATTCTAATTTTAAATCATGCAGTTGTCTATATTCATGTTCATTTACTCACCTACTCATTATCAAAGAACCACTTGCTACTTGATCTAATATATTCCAAATACTAGGCTAATCAGGAATTTACTGGTACTTATTTTTTTTATATTGTGTGACATTACCCCTACTACGCATGCAGCTGAGATTTTTCTCTGGAAAAAATGTCTTATAAAGAGATAAATTACAGTGAAAGACAATAAATTATATAGAAAAATAAAGAACACAATGCTCCCAAAGGAGAAAAAAATAAATAAAATGGAGACCCTAGCTCAGTCGTAAGTATTTGGAAAAGTGATAAGACATAAGGGAGATTTTAAACGTATTGTTTGAAATAGTACCTCATCATAGAGGCCAGAGGGCATGGAGGCAAGGTCCACACATTTGAAGTTTATATTTTTACTTTTGCCAAGTAATTTACCAAGAACTTTCACAACTGCAATCAAGTGTCATAAAAACACAGCAGTGGTGAAAGTCGACCCAGAGTTGTTTTTTCTCACTTGACAGATTTAGACCTTAAAGCACAGTGCAGTTAATGGCAGAAGACCACACAGATAGATGATAAAAGGATGAGGATGAGCGTTTTACTGTCTCTATTTCTCTCTTTCTCAAGAGAATCTTGCCATTCACAAGAGAGAGGAAAATATAACAGACACTATGGTAAAACTTGAGGTGCAGGAACATTACAGCTTAAGCATGATTGTAGAGGTAGGCAATTACTGTGTTTTTACACAAATAATGAGTGCCTTCTATGTTTGTTTGCCAACTGCTTCCCTTCCCCCTGCCCCAGGTATTTTCACGAGTGCTGCTATGCCAACTTTTTCTTTAACATGTTGCTGTAAAAACATTAGCATAGCGTGCTTACGAAAATACGTCATGGGGAAGGGCATAGTTGGCAAAAAAAAAAAAAAAAATAGTGGAATGCATATGTTATCTGTGTAAAAATACCATACTTGGCTAATTCACATAGTATAAAAAAAGCTAAGTTAAATAATTGAAGTAGAAATAAAGTGAGAATATTCTGTAAAATATTCTAAAAAGTCTACATACCAATGAACTCATGGGAAATAGGCTACGTAGCAGCTATATTTTGGAAGGAGAGGCCAATAAATTCTTGAAGATTCAAAATTTTCAAGGTAGAATGTGCTAGGAAGTAATCCATACTATAAGCTCCCAGGAAGCCATGAGGAATTATGTCAGCCACTGTTACAAACACTGAGGATTTAACTCTAATAAACTGCATTTATTTTACAATTTGGCCAAGGTCTTGTCCTATAAGAGGAAAAACAGTAAAGTTGAACCCAGAAAAACTGTCTGTTTCAACTTCTCTCAAAATTCAATCTATGAATGATATTTTTCTACAAAAAATGTTATTCTGTTAATACAGCTTAAACTTCACATTGTTTATATCTATGAACAGAAATGTATTTCTTTTAAAAAAAGTTAACTGCTGTTCTCTAAAGTCATTATGACTGAAGAACAACTTGCTTCTAAGCATTGTCAGAACAGTCACTCAAGTAAACTTTAAAATTCACACTTGAAAGTTGTTTAAGATGTGAAAAACAAGGCTGGGTACAAATGCTTCACTTGGGGAAGGACCTTTAGAGAGAATGTTAGATCAGTATGCATGACAAAATGGTAATGTATCTACCACTGTTTCATGGAATTTTGGGCTCATTGGAAAGCACCTGTTATATTACCTGCCTATTACTTACCATAGTCAAATTCTACTTGGTTATTTGATAAATAATTAAGACTTAGAAATCTCAAAGCTTGTGAAACCAACAGACATTTTTTACTATAATCCATACCGTAAATTGTACAACTGAGTTTTTACAACTTTTGAGCAATGATATAATACAATAGCTTAAATGATATGTGAATTAAATATTTCATCCATTCCGTAACTATTCATTGAATGCTTCACATACAGAGAACATATTGACAGTCGACAGAGGCAAAGCAAAGAATAATACAAAGTCCTACCCTCCAAGAGCATGTAATCTATGTAAAGAGACAGACATTAAGTAAGCAAACATACAAAAACATAATTATAGGTTCTGGGTGAGTATAGTTGAATAATTCCAGTTTATTTTATTCTTTCCATCAAAGCCACCAAAAGTGACCAAAATGATTTTTTTAAAAGGGGTGTATTTTTGAAGCAAGGATGGTGAGACTGAGTCTTACATACTTTGGACATGTTGTCAGGAGGGATCAGTCCCTGGAGAAGGACATCATGCTTGGCAGAGTACAGGGTCAGTGGAAAAGAGGAAGACCCTGAACGGGGTGGGTTGACACAGTGGCTGCAACAATGAGCTCAAGCATAACAACAATTGTAAGGATGGCCCAGGACCAGGCAGTGTTTCGTTCTGTTGTGCATAGGGTCGCGATGAGTCGGAACCGACTCGATGGCACCTAACAACAACAACATATTTTGGAATAAAACACCACTCACAGTCTCAGAAAAGATGCTAAGAAACTTTTTTGAGAAATGTTTTTAATTTGGGAGCAAAGCCAGAACTTTGAGAGACAATACATATGTCCTCAGACGGCAGGAGGGATGCATATTTCTCTAAAAGTAAGCTGCACGGCATTGAATGGGCTATTTAGTGGTTCTATGATTAGAATTACTAAATCTATCACCATGGGTGAGCCATGGTAATAGGAAATTTGTCCCCATAGATACTCAGTTTGATCACATTAAATGGAAAAAGGAAACAAAACTGAAGACACATCATTTTCTGTATCTACTTACTGTTCATCCTCCTGACCCAGGAAAAGTGCCAGAAATGGAGGAAAACAGTAGATAATACCACTAACAACCACTGATGTAATGGGATTAGAGTGAGCCGCTCTAACCTCATCAGTGCTAAAAAGTGAGGTGAAAAAGGCCCCAGGGCAATCTCACAGACCTGATGATAAAGTGTTTAAAATCACAAACCCATATGAAAACTACAGACCGTCAAGACTCACACCCACTCCCGTCTGTTATCATGAGATTCTTTATCACATAGCAAAAAATATGCAAAGGATGTAACAATTAGAAAACGCATCTCCATACCACCTATGTACTCATAAAGTAGGAGAGAAAGAGAGAGAGGAAGATAAGAAAAGAAAAAAGAAAGGAAAGCAGGTAAAAAATCATTAGAAGAAATATCCTTGACAATACAAGGATGTTTTGGGAAATGTTTGCTCTGTAGATTAGAAATTACGGTCTGAGCTCTTTTAGAGGGTGATGGAAGAAAAGCAAAAAATGAAGAAAGATTGCAAGGATCTGATGCTAGGGTTCAACAGAGACAAGATGAGACCACTATGAAATAGACAAAAACCATAAAAAAAAAAAAAGGGAAAAAATGACATTTTATAGAGATAGAATCTCCATTATTAGTAGCAAATGAACGTAATTGAAGACACACTGAGCAATATGTTAAAGAATCTAAAATAAGCCCAATTGTTTTCTGAATAAGAGAACAATATAAATTTTAAAATATAACAGAAAAATATTCCCTGAAATAAAGGAAGACTTGAATCTGAGCATTGAAATTAAGTAAATACCATTGGAGATCTCTCTCTTCATATATGAAGGAAAGATGTATCAGTGACTACATGGATATGATTTTATAAAAAAAATTTCAAATTATATTCCTATTTTAAATGGTATTTAATTTAATTTGATTTGAATAACTTTAAAAAGTGAATGTGAAAGAATGGCTACATTTTAAATTTATATTTCATTTAAAAAAAAAAAAAAAACTCTATTAGATCCTGAGAAATTTCTCTAAATTTAAAGGGAAAAATACAGAAAAAAAAAAAAATCACCTTCTTCCAGCTAAATTTTGCCTGGGAAAGATAAGGTAAGAAACCAATAGCTTCATTATTGTCTTCAGTAAGTTCCTACATATTAAATTTTTCTGAAATAAGAGCTTGCAGGTATGCTTATTGACTCCCATTATAAGAGATTCTTCTCACTGTGCACACCAATCTTCAACTATTATATCATGAACTTTGTCTAGTCTCAAGTAGTTTCTCATCTTAAAAGACATGCTTTAACCCACTTGAACTCAGATACCTAAGCCATATTAATATTCTACTTATGCTTTCCCCTCATGAGACTCTGCTAAGGTACTGTCAAGGCAATATTCTTCCTTATGCCAGTAGGTTATAATATATTCAGCTTTACTTTGTTAATATGTTGTATTGTCATGTTTTGTGGAATACAATACAGTATTTCTTAGTCATAAGAAACATTGGGTCCCAAAATAACCAAACTGGGGAACTATGGGGAGGTAAAATATGGGAAAGGGAAAGGGGAGGGCTAAGAAACATAAATCCTTAACCTTCATTTTAGGGTGAAGTAGACCGTGATTAAATTGAAGGGGGAGGGGGCATCAAGAAAAAAAATGTGTCATTTAAAAAAATTATTTTAAAATAACTGTAAACATAGATAAGTAAACCATTCGTTCCTGAGAAGCATCAATATATTGATTCGATGGTAGCCTTATAATTTTTCTTATATATATTGTAGCACTATTAACATTAGGAGTCCCTGGGTGGTGGTGCAAATGGTTAACACACTTGGGTGCTAACCAAAAGGTTGGAGGTTTGAGTCTACCCAGAAGCACCTTGGAAGAAGGCACTGGAGATCAACTTCTGAAAAATTAGCCATTGAAAACCCTATGGAGCACAGTTCTACTCTGACATACATGGGTTGTCTTGAGTTGGAACTGACACAAGGAAACTGATATTTGACATTTATTGGGTATTTATAAATTAGTTTGAATAAATTTGTGTTTAAGAATTACTTAATAAGGACCTGGGATTGAAGAGAAAATGTTAATTGATATATGTGGCTAGGAGTAGTGAAATAAGAAGTACTTTCATGAGGATATTAGTTCAGTAGACATTTATTTATTCTTTTAGCATCAGGAACTTTGCTCAGTCCGAGGATAAAATAAGTAAGGCATCATAGTTAAAATTCCTTTTGTCTCAAGATTCTTTAATTTGATAAGAGTGCTTCAATATTCCTTTTGGAGTCAGTTTTTCCCTCCTCTTGATAGTCTTAATTCTAACACTAATATTTTGTGAAATCTGTAAATCAGAATAACCCTTTCCTCTTCAGCCCCAGAACTGTGCTGGAAAAACTGTGAAATCACCATTTCATTTTTTGTAGAGGTTGTTAAACTGGCACAATATAAGTATTTCCTGTGCAATCTTGCCACCACACAGAAAAAGCCTTTCTGAATATGAAGGCAACAAAAGAAAAGCAGAATTATTGATTTAGATAAATTGGTAATAAATTTTGAACAAGTGGATCCAGCAGTGCTGAAAACTTCACCTGTTGTGTTGTTAGCTGCCATGGAATCGGCCCAACTCATGGCAACCCCACGTACAACTGGAAATGCTGCCTCATCCTATGCCATCCTCATGATCTGTTGCAGATCAGACTGTTATGAGCCATAGGGTTTTCATATACTCTTCCATTTTTCTAAATGTCTTAGGCTGAGTTCTCTAGAGAAGAAAAAATACAGTGAAGCATATATATATACAGAGAGAGAGAACCAAACCCACTGCCATCGAGTTGATTTCAACTCGTAGTGACCCCATAGGGTTTCTGGGACTGTAAAACTCTACAGAAGCAGGCTGCCAGGTCTTCTCTGTCCTGCAGAGCCACTAGTGGTTTTGAACCCCCGATCTTTCAGTTAGAGTCGATGCTTTAACCACTGTGCCACCAGGGCTCTTGAGGGAGAGGATGATTTATTTCAAGGAAATGGCTCATCCAGTTGTAGAGGCTGGTAAGTCTCAAGTACATGACAAACTCAAGATCAGCAGGTCAGACGGCAGGCTGCTGGCTCACAGTCTGCAGAGGTCAATGAATGCCAACGTTGGTAGGCAATACAACAAGCTGTTGACTCAAATCCCAAGAACCAGAGGTCAGATGATGAGGAGTTAGATACAGGATCCAAAGTGAGCAAAAGCCAGCAAGGTTTGCCAGAAAGTCCATATATATTGGCTGCAGGACCACTTGCCTGAGGAAATTCCCCATGAGGCCATAGGCACAGACTGGTAGAAGGCAGCTAAAGTGACAGAAGTGGAGGCCATGAGCATTTGGGCCACTTCCTTGTACAACTTACTTGAGTCTTTAGGTCCTTCTTGGGCCTGATCTTGTATACACCACTTCCATTTAATGACAGAGTGCTGCTGTGCATGTTCAACTTTATGGCTTTGTGAGTCAGACAACATTTACTTCATGATGGTGAGCTCTAGCTGCATGGTGACATGGTTAAACATTTAGCCTCTTTTTTAAGAGAATCTACCAAGAGACCAGTAAAAAGTCAAAAGCTATTTCTCAAAAGAATAGTTGTGATTTACAGAGGATGGCAAGGCTTTGCTCCAAATTCCTCAGGGTCTGCGCTGCAATTCACCAACAGGGGCCTGCCAAAGACTCCAAACAGCATCTCTGTCTTCCACTGACACTTCAGGCACCATTAGATCAACTGAATCATGTGGCCTAAGTGGAAAAGTAGCTCTATGTCAGCCTGAACCTGTTGCAGAGCCATCTCTTATTCTGGGCCCCACTCTAAACTAGTCGATTTTCAAGTCACTTGATAAATAGGCTGGAGTAGCACATCCATGGCGCCCTGGTGGTGCAGTGGTTAAGAGCTAGGCTGCTAACCAAAAATCGGCAGTTCAAATTCACCAGTCACTCCTGGGGAACCATACGGGGCAGTTCTACTCTGTCCTATATGGTCTCTAGGAGTCAGAATTGATGGCAACTTGTACAGATGTAGCACACCCATATAAGGGATGTTTTGTCTCCAAAATCCAAAGAGGCCCACCAGTCCTTGTGCCTCCTTTTAGTTGTGGGAGGAGCCAGAGGTGATAACTTATCCTTCATTTTAAAAGAAATATCTCTACATGTCCCACACCACCGGACCACTAGAAATTCCACTGAGGTGAAAGGCACTTGAATTTTTGTTGGATTAATTTTCCATCCTCTAGCATGCAAATGTCTTGCCAATAAGTCCAGTACATAGGGTCCCTATAAGTCGGCACTGACTGGAAGACACCTAAAAACAACAACCCTTTTTCCTCAAGCCAATTTGAGCTTGGATTTGCCACATTCATCTAATATGATCTGACTAATAAAGAGTCAGACACTGTCTTCAGGATATCTATAACCTAGTAGAGTGTAGAGACAATGAATCAAGGGGATGGAGAAAAATTTCTAAAACTGTTTCTGAAAATGTGTTCAGAAAATGAAGTAAGGAAAATAAAAAAAAATTATTTTCAGTGTATTGGCTCAGACTACTGAGAAATAGAATTGTCTGTTTCTGTGGATATATTTTTTCTTATTTCTAGCCTATTTTACTTTGTTTCTATATTCTTCCATAAGCAGGCATTCCTGGTTTCATTTGTTTTATTGTTCTTTTTTTTTTTTTTTTCCTTTCAAGTATTCAGCTCTTGGCTTCTCCCCCCCCCCATTCTTTAATAATTAATTAGCCAACTTTTATGTCCATTAATTTCCTGTCATTTAATTTGAGGATTTTTTGCTGCTCTTTCGTTTTCCTGTATTCTAAATTTGGTTATTTATTTAATTAATTTTAGCCAGTTTCGTTTTTTTAATAAAAGACTTTGATATTATACATTTTGCTCTAATAGCAGGTTTATTTAATTAATTTTTGCAGTTTATAAGACTATGTCTTGTTTCCAAATAAATTTTTACTACTTAATTTTTTTCCTAATTTTTAGATTTATCAATTGTGAATCAGAGACTAGAGTGGTTAGCATCAGAATCATTTATCATCTATTACAATATTTTGTAGCATGTAAATAATAATAAAAAAAGTGCTGCTGTCAAGTCAATTCCAACTCAGAGTGACCCTATAGGACAGAACAGAACTGCCCCATATTATTTCCTAGGAGTGGCCGGTGGATTCGAACTGCTGACCTTTTGGTTAGCAGCTGAGCTCTTAACCACTGCATCATTAGGGCCCCATATGTAAATAGTTTTTGTAACCGCTTTATATAAATAAGGTAAGTGCGTATTTATTGTGTTTATATAATCCAGGTAAGGATTAAGACTATGTCCATCAGTACCAAAGGACATTTCTTTCTATTGTTTATAAATATCTAGTGGATGGATCCCTGGTGGTGCTCAGTTAAGAGTTCAGTGGCTAATCATTCATAAATATGTAGATGGATAGGTCAATGCAAACTTTTTCTCCAAAAAAAGTGCTTATTTTCTGCCTATAAATCACAATTCCTAATATTTCTGACTATTGGCCAAGGCAGAAAACTGTATTCAAATTCAAAGGTATCCACAGAAGTACTGAATGACTGTGAAGTTGGGAAGCCAAGTGAAGTTTGGATGGATATAAGTGATATACCCAGCAATTGCAGTGAAACATTAATGTATGCTAAGAGCCTATTGCGCACAAAGTAGGGCCATATAAAGGCTCTAAGATGAAGCAAATGTTGACTGTAACCTGCAAGAGTGCAGTTGCTATTATGTGACCACAAACTAATTATCAAATATGTGACAGAGTAGGGGTAAAATTTAAACTTTATTCCAAAAATTTGTTTTTGAATTCTATCAAATGCAAACAAAAAAACAAATTATACACACACCAGGTTGTTATGTTTTTAAGGAACATTTATAAATTCTCAGTGGTTTGTAAATTGTACAGTCACTTTTGAAATAACATGGTGTTCTGAACAATGTTGAAGATGCAAGGTATGCAGGTATAGACCCTAGGAAAACTCTTGTGCACCAAAAGAAATGGATTAAAATATTCATAACAGCATTGTTTCTAATATAAAATTCTGGAAACAACTCAAAACTTCAACATCTTACACCTTGGGTAAGAACAAAAAACATCTTACACCTTGGGTAAGAACAAAAAAGAGAAAAAAACAAACCTTCAGAAAACTATTCCTTCCCAATCTGGGACTGATGACCAGCTTAGTTCTCCCAAGTTCACCTGCATCTGACCAACAGAGCCATGTGCTGCTGGAAAAGCAGAAATTTACATCAGGGTGTTGACAGTCTATGATCAGTTACCCTCATTAATTCCCTCCAACATTACCAATCTGCCCCTATATTTCCTGAAATGTTTCCCAGTACTTTCTTCAGACTCGCTTGATTTTTGTTCTAGATTTTGGCTTTTTGCTCTAGAAATATCTTGAGGGTACTAGCTTACAATGAGGTAAAATATAAGCCATCTATTTTCTTTGTTTCAAATCTGACATAAGTCTTGGATCAATAAACTCATTTTCTTTCTCGAATCTTGTGGTACATCACTAAAAGACTGTTGATGTCCTGACACTTTTTTTTTCTTTAATAATTACCTGCATACACCCAGAATGAGGGTAGGTGTGTAGTTGGCTGATAGTCACTTGGTGTGTCTGGATGTCCCAAACATTAGCATTTTAATCTATTATTTATTAATGACAATAAAATATCTTGGTGATATAAACCCATTTCTCCTTAGAGAGATGCCTCTAAGGAGGTACTCTTTGACAATGTAGCCAGAAAGGAAATCTCTTCCCCTTTCTTTCACACTGTATAGATAGTTACAGTTTTTTCAAATTTGACCTGTATGGTCCTAAATCACCTGTAATAATCTTATTTCTAGGACAAAACCAAGATGTATAATTAATACCCACATGTGGGGTTCAAAGATGGTATATGATCCACATAATTCCTATAAGCACAAACTTCATTAAGAAATCAAGTTATCTAAGCAATTTCTCGGTGTTGCTAAATAATGCTTGAAATATAGTTTATCGCCAGCATCAATATACACATATTAAAACAGTAAAAACTGTGAGAGCTGGAACTTGACAACACTGCCTTGTTTTTTTCCACGATTGTGAGTTTACCACCTTTGACAGAGTACCTCATCACTTTTCTGTCTCTGTTAGTGGAAAATATTTGCATTTTCCTTCTCCACGCAGTTTCTACCTTACACAGGTTCCAATTTTCACAGGTTTTACTGTACATCTCTCTTTCGTCTTCTACATATTGTGGTCAAGTCTGTTAAGCCAAGTTCTGTCAATGTCTGTAAAACTTTATCCCCTCCATACTGAATCCCAAATTACACAGACTGACGTACTCTTATTCCAAGAATTTAATACCCTTACCACTTCAGCGGTGGTTGTGTACGTTAAGTGTCGGCTATCTTCTGATTAAGGACCAAATCAAAGTATTGATACGCTTTGTTAAGACCCCACATCTTGTCACAGTGCAGCTACAAAGCGGCAGTCCAGAACATCAAAAGCTACCTTGGAAACTTTTCATGCTCCAGAAGAGGTGGGGTACCTGTATTTGAGAATTTCCACTTACCTACCTGCTACGTCGCTATGGGTTGGAACTGACTTGACCGCAGTGGGTTTGGTTTTGGTTTTTGGTTACCTGCTACATGCTGAACTGCTAAAACCACCAGACAGATGCCCTGTTTCAAATAAGGTCATTCTAAGGGAAAGTAGATATTTTGAATAAGAGGTTTGCTGTCAGCTAGCCACAGATAAAAGGTAGATAAAAACCAAAAAACCTGTTGCTGTAAAGTCAATTTTGACTCACAGCAACCCTATAGGACAGAGTAGAGCTAGGAGTGGCTGGTGGATTTGAACTGCTGACATTTTGGTAGCAGCTAAATTCTGAACCACTTGCCAAGCACCACATAAAATCAAATGGTCATATATAGAAGAGTGATCATGAGTGGCGGAGAAGCAGAATGACTTTCTGCTTTAATTCTAGGTCTAAGAGCACATCTCCTGCTACTATGATTGCAGCTTAATGCTATGAGCATAGTTAGCAGTTGTTCTTGGATCTTTATCCAATAAAATGTTTTTCATATGTCACTCCCTAAGATGCAAAAAATCAGATCAGTGCAACTTTCCATAGTCCAGTGTGTTGCTGCCTTCCCTGTTGAACATTCATCATTCCTGTGCTAACATAAGATCAGAATTAATATATTATTGGCACGATAGCCTTCTCGAGCAAGATGACCTGTCATGAAAATGACATATTTCACATACTGTCTTGACATAGCAATCAGTGTTGCTTACTTCATCAAAGATATCTTTTGTCTATTCCTCCGTGGTGGTGTTGTTGTTAGGTGCCCTTGAGTCAATTACAACTTATGGTGACCCTATATACAACAGAATGAAACAATGCCAGATCCTGTGCTATTTTCACAATTCTTGTCATGCTTAAGCCCACTGTTGCAGCCATCTCATTGAGGGTCTTCCTCTGTTTTGCTGACCCGCTACTTTACCAAGCATGATGTCCTTCTTCAGGGACTGATCCCTCCTGATAACATGTTCAAAGTATGTGAGATGTAGTTTTGCCATCCTTGCTTCTGAGTGGCATGCTTGTTGTACTTCTTCCAAGATACATCTGTTCGTTATTTTGGCAGTTCATGGTATATTCAATATTCTTTGCCAACACCACAATTTAAAGACCTCAATTCTTCTTTGGTCTTCCTTATTCATCGTCCAGCTTTCGCACGCATATCAGGTGACTGAAAACACCATGGCTTGGGTCAGGCGCACCTTAGTCTTCAAGGTGACATCTTTGCTTTTCGACACTTTAAAGAGGTCTTTTGCAGCAGATTTGTGCAATACAATGTGTCTTTTGATTCTCGACTGCTGTTTCCATGAGTGTTGATTGTGGATCCAAATAAAATGAAATCTTTGACTACTTCAATCTTTTCTCTATTTACCCTGATGTTGCTTATTGGTCTAGTTGTGAGAATTTTTGTTTTCTTTATGTTGAGATGTAATCCATACTGAAGGCTGTGGTCTTTGAACATCAGTAAGTGCTTCAAGTCTTCGCTTTCAGCAAGCAAGGTTGTGTCATCTGCGTAACAGGTTGTTAATGAGTCTTCCTCCAATCCTGATGCCCTGTTCTTCTTCATGTAGTCCAGCTTCTCATATTATTTGCTCAGCATACAGATTGAATAGGTATGGTGAAAGTATACAGCCCTGACACACACCTTTCCTGACTTTAAGCCAGGCAGTATCCTCTTGTTCTGTGTGAATGGCTGCCTCTTAATCTATGTAAAGGTTCCTTATAAGCACAATTAAGTGTTCTGGAATTCCCATTCTTTGCAATATTGTCCATAATTTGTTATGATCCACACAGTAAGATGCCTTTGCAAAGTCAATGAAACACAGGTAAACACCTTTCTGGTATTCTCTGCTTTCAGCCAGGATCCATCTGACATCAACAATGATATTCTTAGTTCCATGTCCTCTTCTGGATCCAGCTTGACTTTTTGGCAGTTCCCTGTTGATATACTGCTGCAGCCACTTTTGAATGATCTTCAGGAAAATTTTACTTGCCTGTAACATTAATGATATTGTTCAATAGTTTCCACCTTAGATTGGATCACCTTTCTTGGAAATAGACATAAATATGGATTTCTTCTGGTCAATTGGCCAGGTGTCTTCCAAATTTCTTGGCATAGATGAGTAAGCACTTACAGGGCTGCATCCCTTTGTTGAAACATCTCAGTTGGTATTCAATTAATTCTTCGAGGCTTGTTTTCAGTCAATGCCTTCAGCGCAGCCTGGACTTCTTCTTTCAATACCATTGGTTCCTTCAATACCATGTTACCTCTTGAAATGGTGACCAATTCTTTTTGGTACAATGACTCTGTGTGTTCCTTCCATCGTCTATTGATGCTTCCTGTGTCGTTTAATATTTTCCCAGTCTAATCCTTCACTATTGCAACTCGAGTCTTAATTTTTTTCTTCAGTTCTTTCAGGTTGAGAAATGCTGTGTGTGTTCTTCCCTTTTGGTTTTCTATCTCCAGCTTTTTGCACATGTCATTATAGTATATTATTTTGTCTTCTCCAGCCGCCCTTTGAAAACTTCTGTTTGGCTCTTTTACTTCACCATTTTTCCTGTTGCTTTGGCTACAATTTGTTCAAGAGCAATTTTTGGAGTCTTTTCTCATATCCAGTTTGGTCTTTTCTTTCTGTTCTGTCTTTTGAATGACCTCTTGCTTTCTTCCTTGTGATGTCCTTGTTGTCATTCCACGACTTATTAGTATTCAGTCATTAGTGTTCAATGGATCAAATCTATTTTGTCTCCTTTTGTAGTATATCCTTTTGTAGTATATCCAAAATAAAAAACCCAGTGTAGTATATAATTATCTATTAAAAAATGAAATGAAATAAAAATCTGTTTCTCGTCATTGGTACTCTCTCCTACTCATCTTCTAAAGAACAACACTCTTACCTCATTCCACTTCCACTATCTTTGGCCTTCCTTAATTTCCTTGAATGTGTCAGGGACTTCATATATATATATATATATATATTGACTTTACTCCAAATCTCTACTCATTACATTGTATGTAGAAAGCATTTTCTCCATGGAAGTCTCAGTACACGTTTGTTCTTCAGAACTCCCACTCAATCTACCTCATTGGTCTTTATTAAATTACCTGGTAATTTTTCTTTGTAGCACTTAAATTATTATTATGTACCTCTGTGTTTATACATTTTATAACAATATGCCCCACTAAATTTTGCACATCATGAACAACCTTTAATTAGCTAGGTGCCTGGCACATTTATGGAATAAATGAATGAATAAGCAGGCATAAGTAATGTATGGACTGAGTACTTAACTCTACCTTCCCTGCTATACTCTCTGACACAGATGTTGTGTCTGGTTTGCTGATCTTGCCATAATTAGGCTGGCTAATAAAACTGCACTCCATTGTTTTATGAAGAGCACTTCCTTTTACATCTAATTATGGAATCTACCTTTATTGTATCCCTGTAAAACTATGAACCACAGGCAACTCTAAAAAATAAGAAAATAAAAATTACTGGGAACAGTAATTGACTACACAAAGGATACTTCCTGTTCTACCAAGAAAAATAATTAAAATATAGCAATAAGTACCATACACTGAGGAAAGACATTTAACTGAACATTATCCACTTATTAGGAGTCCATACATAGCTTTTGGACACAAGATCAACTATCTGAAACCCATGAATATATTTCAATTGTATATTTCCTAAAGATAATTTGAGAGATGCTTAGCAAATTGATAGTATAGCTAAGTCGTGTGTTGATTAATGGTGAAACATGAAGTCATCTGTTTTTCTTTTTTTCTTTACTTATTACAGTGCATGTTATTTTAAGTTGCTATCTGTTGTGGAAACATTGTTGTGGAAAGTTACTATGTGGTTGTGGAAACCCTGGTGGCCTAGTGGTTAAGTGCTGTGGCTGTTAACCAAGAGGGGGGCAGTTTGGATCCAGCAGGTGGTCCTTGGAAACTCTATGGGGCAGTTCTAGTCTGTCCTATAGGGTCGCTATGAGTCGGAATGGACTGGACGGCAGCGGGTTTTTTTTTGGATCTGAAAGACTTGTTTTTTTTTTCTCTCTCTCTACTTATGAACTCCTGCTGGTGCAGTGGTTAGGGATTTGGCTACTAACCAAAAGGTCAGCAGTTCAAATCACCAGTTGCTCCTTGGAAACCTACAGGGTCCCTATGACAAAGAATTGACTCAATGGCAATGGGTTTGGTTCTTGGCTTATGATCACTAATACATTTTACTGACCACATTTCAAAGCCAGTTTTCATTGTTTCTGTTTCCTAGGGTTATGACTAATTTACTCAAGTATTTGCAGGACTTTTTTTCCTCTCACTTTAATTTTGGGGTCTGAAATACATCTTTCATGACTGTTCATTCTCTTGGTTTAATGTTTTTGCATATTTATGGTTCTTATTAATTTTATAGATATAGATGACATAAAGTATAAATTGATGGATAATTTATTAGAAAAATATACTTAGTGGCTAAAAGAACTTCAATTCCCATGCACCTTCATCTTTTAAATTGATCTTTTTTAGGGTGTGTTGAGATAGATTTTACCTTCTTTTTATTTAGGAGTTTCTCCAACCCTTATTGGTTAGTATAAATATTTTTGTAAGTATATTTCTGTCAGAAATATGAAAATTGTCCCACCTCTCCTCCCTCAGTGATTTTGTTTTTCTTTTGAATATGCCAGAAAATGTTAAATTTTCTCCAAAATGTTAAGTACCTTGAATCTATTGATTGTTCTTCAGTATTATTTTCCCTTTTCACATTTTCTACCACTTCTTTAATTAAAGCTCTCTTAGAATTGCCAGCATAGGAGAGTCTGTATATGAATTTATTTTATTATTATTTTATTTAAAAAAAATTTGGTGTAAAATATTGGCTTGTCAACAAATTCCACAGTTAGTTAAAAATAAAAGGAGCAACTGTGTCTCTAAATTATAACTTTCCAGTGGAGTAAAGTGCATGCTGTTCCCATTTTGGATATTGTAATGTACCCAACAATATTAATTTGGAAGTGTTCCAAATGTAGAATTACTCTAACTCTTCTTTTGGTCTCTGGCTGCAAGAATTCTGTCTACCCAACACTGTACTTCAATGATGTGCACTGGTCATTTTTGTTATTTTACCATCAGATTGTGTAGAGCATTTCCTTCTCTCTGCTGTTACAGCTGATACATCCAGGCTTTGTGGCACCAGATGGTAGGCATCCACAGCCAGTCTTAGTTAATCTGCAAAAGTTCTCCATGCGTACTCTATTTTTATTAACATTTGGAAAGACTTTAGAGGAAGGAATCAACATTGCAGAACTTCACACCTAACAGTCTTCAGTGTAAAACTGAGCCTGCCAATTAAGAGATTACATTGATTATCAGAAATTCATTTTGATATGCTATCCTAACATTTAAACATTTAAAATCTAATCTATAGGATTCAAGAGGATACATTTCTGAATTCCTGTGTAAAATTTTATATAAAAATAAGAAACTATGTTTCCTCGGCAAGAATCTCTGCCTTCATATCAAATGTGTCCCTATTGGCTCAGAGATACCCCAGAAAGTGTCTGCTATATATATATATTCCATAAATCCTTGCTCTATATGACACTGAAGGAGCCAGATGATGGAACAGTGCATTAAGCTAGGAGAAAGAGAGAAAGGTCCAAGGTATTCCTCCTGAGCCCTTTTTACTCTTGATTAGAAATAGCATTTTTGTCTCTTTGTTTCTTTTCCAGTCCCTATTTACTAGGGCCTGGAGGGGAAGCATCTTTTGGGTACAGATTTCTACCTGTCCTGCCCTAGCTACCCATGATCTCCAAAGGCCCAGTCTGGTTCATCACAACCCCAGAAAATGTGGATGTGATTTAGACTTGACTAGAGTTCACTTCCCTAATCTCAAATTACAGGGGAATCCAGTGCCTACCTAGCCAGCTTCAATAGGTTAAGGCTCGGTTCACATAAAGTTATTTGTATAATTCCTTTCAACTAAGGTCTAGTCTCCAAGTGTCCATGAGAGAAACAAGAGTGTCTATTTTCTTCTGTGTAGTTTACTGCATGCTTAGCAGAATTCCTGACGCACAGCTCTGGAAAATAAAATATAATTGAAAAATGAATTAACATAGCAAATGGATGAAAAAAATAAACATCTGATTCTGCTTGTTTATATCATAATAGAATTGTTAACTTCTTAATGGAGCACTGATGGTGTGGTGGTTAAGTGTTTGGGTACTAACCAAAAGGCAGCAGTTTAAATCTACCAGTTACCCCCTGGAAACCTTATGGGACACTTCTGCTGTGTCCAGTAGGGTCGCTATGAGTCAGAATTGACATGACAGCAACCGGTTTTTAGTTTAACTACATAGCAATAGGTGAATTTGATGTCCAGTGTTCCCTAATTCACTCCTCCTGAAAATCCTTGCATGATTATTAATGAAACTTTGCAGTTTGCACTGGAATTTTAAATGAAACAATTCTTTGATATTTTATCACACTCTAATTCATTCCCTTCACCCTGGGTCTCATGCCCTTGGAAGACAGATAAACTCTTACTGTGGTTTTATTTTATTCTCTATTGTTACTTCTCTTTCTAATTTGTCAAATTATATTTTCTATAATTTACAAATCTAATTTTGATTTTTTTTCTAACACTTTGGTAGGGTACTTTAAACCTTAACATTTTCTAACAATTGGGTATAAATATATTCAGATAAGCATCTGATTTTTAAACAAGTCATTCAAAATTTTCATCATCACTGTCTATATCTTTGAAAATCTGATATTCTTTTTGATGCCCCTCCCCTCCTTTTTTCTTTTTGAGGGAATTTCCAATGCCTGTTCTACAATTATTTTCTCTTTCCTGTGTTCTCTTCCATTATGTTGTTATTTCTGAATTTACCGATTATCTCAATGTTCCCATGAGCAGTATTCTTTACTGGATAGTAAGCTCTTTGTGAATAGCAACCATGTCATTTTAAACTTTGTGTTCTATGCAATGCTTGGTGGAATCTCTTCAAAATCTTTTATTTATGACAATATTTTGTTAAATGTTCATTATTATAAACCTTAATAATACTCAACTTTTGGACAAAAAATTAAGAAATTTAATTGTATATATTTCATAAAGGAAAATGAAGGATGTGAATTTTATTTTAAGTATTTTTCCAGAGTTCAAGGCATGAAATATCATCTCAATTCACCTAAGAAACAATGAACCAAAATAAAGTACGTTATACCCTAGAACAATGCATTCTTCTAACATGTGAAAAAAATTCATTTTAATAATGAGGCCCTAAATTGTCTCTTGGCAACTAGCAATAACAAAATATCTGTGTGTAAATGGATTTGGTGTAAAACTTACTATTCATGAAAACACAAATATTTTAAACATGTTTTTTGAAAATTAACACTCCAAAAGGAATTGTCAAGGAAAATTCTACAATATATCATCTTTGCCCCTATAAAATTAGGAACTAGTTATAGCAGTGAGTGAGAATGAGGAGTGAAGCACACAATTTCAAATACTGGGAATCAAATTGCAGGGTGCATCTTTTGAAAGCGTGGCCAGGTGAGGAGCAATAAATGATACATGGTTCTTTTGAGTGTAGTTCTTGCCAAGCAACTGGTCTTTTAGGTTTTACTTGGCCATTTAATTTACTTTCATTACAGATGAAAAATATTTAGAAAAAGCTTTTCGTTTTAATATGTTTGAAATCAAATCATTTTTTTTAATTTGTAGAATAATTTTTTTCTGAAATAAAAAAGATAATTTATAGTGTATTATATTTTTATGTTACATTTTTTGTGGTTTTTTAGTATAAAAATTATTGTATTTTAATAAATAAATCATAAAACACTTTCAGCTATTTTTATGCATAAAGAATATTTGCACATGAAATTTGTTATTATTAATAGTTTTGACCTCTGGAGACCTTTAGTTTTACTGCCTTCAGATATGTGCCTCAGAGTCAGAAATGCAACATAAACTTGGAACCTCAATACTTGCTGTATTACAAGACTCTATTGCCAGTCATAGAACCCTGAGATTTGACATGCTTAGCAATTCCAGAAGTGCCTTTTTTGTTGATCTTAAAGTGATTCAGAGGAAAGAAACACACTTAACTTTTTACTTTTTCACAAAACTGTTTTCCAAAAATTATTTTCCATATAAATATTTCAACATATGGTTACAGAGTTGTCCTGGTGGCACAGTGGTTAAATAAATGCTCAGCTGCTAACTGAAAGCTCTGTCATAAACACAGTATTGACTGCACTTATAAAAAGAAGGACCAGATATGTAAGCCGGTTGAATATATAAGCCATGAAAAGCCTTAAGGAAAAAAATTTATAAGTCAAAGCATGTAAGATATTTCATTGTCATTGAAAGTCTGTATGCATTTCTGTCAACAAAGATATCATTGTTCCAAACATTTTGAAAACTTGCTTTAGAGTTGTCTTCCAAGCTATAAAGTCACATAAGAACCTATTCTAATACTTTTTAGAAATATATCTTTGTGGACTGATGCCCATGTTACTTACCTAGAACAGAATACCTAGCTTAGCCTTCAAAATTGGCTTCGTGTAACTTCCATTGTATATTTTGTAAATAAAATATAATCTTAAGCAAATTAAAATGGTCCATTATTAACATTTTTTTAAGAAAATATGACAAGAGACTTTAAAGTTCCTTTTCAAGGAAATTATCCTAAAGTTTGCTTCAGAAATAAGAACATAATAAATATTTATAATTCAGAACTCTCTACCTCTTTGGGGTTAATATATATTTTGTAATTTAATAATTGGCCCATTCTGTAGAAAAAAAATTATATTACTTTGTTTATAAATTGTATACTTAAAAATTGGTCATACAGTAAGATATAATTTAAAAGCACACCACCAAGTTGAAAACTGTAGAATTATCAAGTAATTAAAAAAAAAATTCATTGTTTACTTGTCTTTTTATTAGAGAAATCTAATAGTCCATGCAAATCATAACATTCTCAAATCAAGTAATGAAATATCTTAGGCTGGGTTCCCTAGAGAAGCAAAACAAATGGTATGTGTATATATATGTATAGTATATACACACACACAGACAGATTTACCTCAAGGGAATGGTTCATGCAGTTCTAGAAGCTGGCAAGTCCCAAGTCTATGAGTCAGATGTCACTGTCAGGCTGGAGGCTTCTAACTCATGCAGCTGCAGGGGCTGATGAATCCAAGATTGACAGGTAAGATGACAGGCTGCTGGCTCACAGGCTGTGGAGGTCAATGAGTCCCAGGATCGACAGGCAATAGGGCAAGCTGCTGGCTCCAGTCCCAAGAACCAGAGGTCAGATGATGACTAGCCAGCTGCAGTATTCAGAACAAGCAAAAGCCAATGAGCTTTGCCAGAACACCCATATATATTGGATGCAGGCCACACCCCTGAGGAAACTTCCCTTACAACTGATTGGCTGATCACATCAGATCACATTATTCAGATGGTTACATCATATCACAAAATGGAGGATAACTCCATCATTACATAACTGCCAAATTACACCATTACATAAATGCCAAACCACTGATAATCATAGCCCAGCCAAGCTGACACACAACCTTAACTATTACAATCCCCCGCTTGTAAACTTGGCATGTGTACACATATCCTTAAACCATACACAATCTCTAAATAAAGGCAATTACAAAGTCATATTTACACCTAATATGATACAATGAACATGCATACAATTGAAAATGCACTAGCCCTGTTTACATCTTATATTTTATAAGTGAAAAAAAAATGAAAATATTTAATGCACACATACAAGGAAGGAATGTTCATAACAGTTACAGTCCTTATTTCTGCAGTTCGTCCAGTGGTCATAACTGGTATTTAGAACTACCTTCTTCCACCACCCATTCTGTATTCTCTTTGCCTTCAGCAAGCACCTCAGCTGGTTGTGGTTTTTTGCCGGATGCAGTGACCCTAATTCCTGAAGAGCCTGAGTCATTAGTAGTTATGTCAGAATTGGGTTGCTGTAGTTTTCCATTGACTTTAATCACAGGGCATGATAGTACTAAGAGATGTCCAAAGACATCTTCTGTATTCTAGACATACTCTTTGTTACCTTCATTATGTAATACCAATCTAATTTCCTCTTCATAATCAGGATCAATCACACAAGCCAATGTTGTAACTGCCTTCTTGCCTGTTGATCCAGAGGCATGAGGAGCCCAAAGTGGCTATATGATATTCTTAACTTCCAGTTCAAGAGGATCATTGTTGTGTTTCCAGGTGGAAGCATTCCTCCCTTTGGAACTAACACCTCTAGAACTGCAGTGCATAACGTCACAGGGATAGGAAGCAAAAATTTTGCAAGTGGCTCACTAGGGGTAATAGCGAGAGATGCCGCTCCCATATCCATCCCTTGACTCCTGGACCTGTGAATCCTGGTTAAGGGAGAAACAGCAACATATATTGGAAGCTGGTTTAGAGTATATATAGCCTCCTAAACTGTGAGAAAATAAATTTCTGTTTCTTAAAGCCACCAATTTGTGGTATTTCCATTATAGGAGCACTAGCTAAGACATGAAAGAAGAAAAAACGAAACAAAATAGGATAAAATGCATGTATTCAAAATATTTTAAGGATTTAGGATGTAAGGCCTGGTTGTAAACTTCTTACTTTCTAAATTTAGTTGTTTTTCCTATCTTCAGTTTATTACCTTCTACTTCTGCTATTAAATAAATCAGTTTGTTACTGATAACAGTTATTCCTTATGAAGACATATATTTGATGCATTAAACATGTGCTGGTTGCTTCTTTGTGAGCAAATGTGTGGAATACTGGGGTTCACACATTCGGGCAAGATGCAGTCTTATTTTGGCTATTTGGAGATAATTTACAGAGTTAACAGCAATATAAGATAAATTATCTAAAAGCTATAAGGGATAGAAAAAAGTGATATTCAAAGAGAAAATGTGAATTTTGACAGGGAGGAGAAAATTAGAGTAGTACTCACAGATGTGACATTTGAGTTGGCCTTTGAATGATGAGTGGATTGAAAGAGGAAACAGCAGGAAAAGAGCATTGGAGTACAAAGAAAAACATAAGTAAAAAATGAGGCAGTATTGTGGAAGGAAGGAAGATGGTGAGGCAGTGAGAAATGAGACTGAATGCCTTGGAACCTCATTTCACTAGATTTTGAAACGATACTAAGAAACTCACCTGCAGAATGTATTTCAATGAGCGATTCACAATTATTTTTGAGCAGGAAAAAGAGAAGATGAGCAGATCTTTTGTAATAAGAATTGGCACAAGTGTGAAGGGATTATGGGTGAAATATTAGAAATAGGGAGAACAATTCTTGGTTTTATCATTTTGCTTTATTAACAATTAGAGAGCATAGTATATAGATCTTTTAGATGTATTTATTAGTTCTACTTTAGAAGATCACACACACATTAGGAAGGAAATAGCAGTTTGATCTACGTGATTTCCACATTATTTAGTAAATTCAGTAAAAGAAGAATATAATACTGTTAGTATTCTAATGTTTTTAAAACTAGTTTTATGAACTGCTACTTGAGTTGTAAAAGTTGGTCATTCTGAATGAAATCTGCCTTAGTATTATTGTTTTTTTTTCCCCTTTTGTCATTTATCTAGTGAAATAAAGATGCAAATCAGGAAAGAAAGTGTTTAATTTGGTAGCAGCTGTACGTCTTCATATTGTTCACAGATGGGCCACAAACAGCAAAAGGACAACTCATCTGTAGTTTGATGAGGAAGTCATGTGCACTTTTGAATTTTCTTAGAGTGGCATGAGAACTTTTTGAATACTTCTGGCTATGAAATCATCTTGATTTTTGAAAATCCCAACTTAAGTGATCTAACGCATCTTTAGCTCAATATTTATGAATTTGAAAGGATATTTTGTATAACTTCATTGTCTTTAATATTCAAGGAAATAATTTTCTTTGATTTTTTTTTTTTTTAAGGACACGAAACACTAGGTTTATTTAACTGTGATCAAGCCATTTTACTAATTCCATGTTTGGGTAATGGTAGTAACAAACTGTTCATCCAACTTGTCACCTGGAATCGTATCTCGTCAGGCCACCTAAGTTGGCTTCGTTGCTGTGAGTCAACACATTTCTTTTCTACATAGTTAACTGAACATGATTAACTTTCTATATGATTAACTGAAATAGTAATTTGTCATGTTATGGCTTACATAACTGAATAAATACAATATTTAGTCTAAATATGTATAGGTAAAAGAAAATTAATTTTATAATTGAAAACGAAAATAAAATTACAAGATTTTAAGTTTTATAACTTTATTGCCTACAAAATACTGAGTGATTGCATATTAAAAGAAAGAATATTTACTTCTCTATGGTGTATTCTACATCGATAATCCATTGCCGTTGAGTCGATTCCAATTTATAGCGACCCTATAGGACACCACCCCATAGAGTTTCCAAGAAGCACCTGGTGGATTTGAGCTGAGACCTTTTGGTTAGCAGCTGTAGCTCTTAACTGCTAAGCTACCAGGGCTTCCATTCTACATTGATGGAAAATCATGTAAAAAGAGTTTCTTGAGAAGATATCCCATATACAGGAAATCCAGGTTCAAGTTACTAATAGAAAAGTACCACAGAGCCTGACACAATCAGAAGTTGCAGAAAAAACAAAACATGTAAAATACCCTTTTATTATACCAGCATTTAAAAAAAAAAATCTAAACCATATTGCTTGTGGTTTTCCTCAAATGTTGCTGGAAACTGGTGATGGGTTATTTACAAAGTAAAAGTGAGTATTTACTAAACTTGAACATAGGCATCCCTTTAAAAGACTGAAATTAGAGTAAAAGAACCGAAGAAAAATATAAAAAATGGTAATAAGTTAGTATTTCAATGTGTAAGATGCAGGTAGGATAGAAGTTAAAAAAATTCCTTAATTCATGCACATTTCTCTACTCTTCACACTTCTTTCTTAAGTAGTTCATTTGTGATTCAGTAACAAGCCAAACAGTATGTCTCACTAGTTAAAAAAAACCCATCCACTTAGTCCTGTCAATGTCATCTTTTTCTCAGCATATTTATTCAATTGGAGAGTGCTATCTCAATCCCAAAAGGCATTCTTCATAAAATATATTTTATAACAATGGATGCTGCTGAATGAGATAATCTCTGAAATCATTGAAATGTTGTTCATTGCTTTTAACTTCATAGGGATAGTCCACAGTGATTGCCTGCCTTAATGATCCTGACCAAGAAAAATCATTCTTTCTATATTAGGTATCTCTCAGTTATTGGTAATTAAACCCTTTCATTTTTCCACAACTTTCAGACCACTAAGATTTACCCATTAATTTTGTTTTCATTAACCAGATAGGAGTTTAAATTTTCAAATACCCATTCTGCAATCAGGTGGGAGTAGAGGGTAGAATGAACATGCCTTCAAATGAAACATTTAACAAAAATGTCAACATTTTGGAGTTTTACTTATCAGCTTGTCAAATAATCCACTCTACCTACCAAACAAGAAGCAATTTATTAGGGAACGTTGCCAAATTTATGGTATCATTTGAAGGGCCAAAGGGAGGGGAAAAAAAAAATGATTTCTGAGCTTTGAAGGCTCTGTGTATCTGGTTGAGGCTTAATACCTGTAATACCTGTAAGCTTGCATTTATGGTAATTATAGAGGTATGAGAAACAGGAAGCTGTGAAATAAGCCACAGGAAATACTTGAGAATATCCTAAGAATACAATAATATTCCCTCTCAGGGTGACACTGCAGAAAGACCACTACAGACTGGAGGAAAAAAGAGACTCCGGGAAAAAGGTCTCTAAAAAATTAAAGAAAACTATAAAACATTAAATAATTCAGAACTTGGGGGGAAACTTTTATGGCCTTAATTTTGTGTAAATAGAAAAATCATTCAAATTTGTCTCTGGGAGCATTAGGAGTAGAATATCAGACAGCTTTCTTGCACATAACAGAGAGAACATAATTCTATCATGCCTTGTAGCCCTATGATAAACTACATGTATACAGTCAGTATAACATAAATAATATTTCAACAATAATACCCAACACACGTTTATAGTATGCTTATTATTTCCCTGTGGAGCTTTAGGCAGAAGATAAAAATCAAAGGCAAAAAAAAAAAAAAAAAGCAAAACAAATCTTCCTGAAGGCTATAATCTAGCGAGAAAAGACAAACAATAAATAAATTGAAAATAGATTTTGGGACTGTAGGGGTAACCACAGAATCAAGAAGATAAATTAGATGACAGCAACAGTAACCCAGGAAAGAGAAAATGGTAGTTCCAACCTGGGTGAAAGCCACGGTAGCAGGGAAACACGTTTAAATTCTGAATATAATTTGGAGGGTATACTTTGGCTGTAGATGCTAAATAAATTGAAAGGTCGAAATGGCTCTAAATATTTCGGCCTATTGACCTGGAGGTGGGATCTGTAATCAGATAAGGTAGGAAAATGTAATCAAATTGTTTCTAGGTTGAGGACAGGGCTGTGAACCGGTTCAAACCAGTTCAGTCAGGGCTGCGAAAGCAAAATCAGAACAGACGCAAATTTTTAAAAATTGGGTGAAGCAGAATGGTAACTGGAATGAGAAGAAGCCCTGGAATGGGAGACTCTGAAAAGGCTAAGTAAACCCTTTCAAGAGCACGATGCTGGAGACTGGCTTATTGCCAGGACCGTGGAGAATGACACACATTTAAAGCAACCCGTCAGCTGCTATCTTTGAACAGAGCACAGCTGTTTCCAACTCTTGTTTTCTAAGAGGGGGATTAAGTTTTTAGCAGCGTGTTGACTTATAATTTTCCTGTTCCGGGTTGCATGCCAGTTTAGCCACGTTTTACAGATTCAGATCTGTTCTGGTTTTGCTTAGTCAGTCAAGGCTGAATTGGGAAGAACCAGTCCCAAGCCCTGGTTGAGGATAAGAAGATCTGTTATTAGTTGAATAAAATATTTAGAATACTTATGGCCTCTTGATGAATTGAACATTGAACATTTTATCGTTATGATGTGAGCCTCTTTATCCTTGGCAATATTATTTACTCTGAAAAGTGATATCAATATAGCCACTGAAGTTTCTATTAGGATAGAATGTATTTCATGTATTTGTGTTTTACATTTAAAGTGCATTTATTGCAGGCAGAATATATTTGGGCCTGTTGGGAAGGGAAGCACAGAAATGGGTTGTAAGCTGCAGAGAAAGTGAGGTCAAGACAGTGTTTGAAGGTAGGGATTAAAGGTATATTTGTGTGTAGAAGGAAATTATCAAGAAGAGAGGAGGAATAGGATGCAGGACAGAGAGGGAGGAATTTCTATGCATAGGCTAAGATGTGTGAAATATTCTGCGCATATGGAGAGTTCAATTAAATTAGAGAATGAACAGTCTCATAGTAACATCAGAGAAGTCAAGATATCTGGATAGATATAGAGATGGTACTGGAAGTTGGTAGAAGTTCTGTTCTTAAAGTAGGATACAAATTCATTGGCAGAGAATGAAAATGAGAAAGGAGTTGTTAGAAGTATAAAGAGAGAAGAGAGTCTGAAATGCTTTTCTTGGAGAGCAGGGAGACAAAAGGAAAGGTAAGTTAAAATATGACTTTCCAGAAGAATTGAGAGAAGCCTATTCGATATCCATGTTCATAATTCAAAGTTGAGACACTCAGCATGCTTCAAAACCAGTTTCACTTAGCATCCCTTTGTGTGCATGTGTATGGAGAGATTAATGTAGGGATTCTTTATTTTCAGCTAAGAATGCTGAATGTTTTCTTATTCTCTTTAACTGATTTCATTTAAGAAAGCACAAGGAGGGATATGAAGCAGTGTGAAAGGGCCTATTGATGTGGTATGATGCCAACCAAATTTTTCTTTACTACCACTTTTCTTTTATTGGCACAGATTTCTTTGTTGCTTAGTGAGACAATTAAGAAATTAGATTTAGTAGATATGTTTAAAAGAATGACAATCTTTTACCCAGGGCAGTAGATCACATATTTAAAAACTGAGCTATAGTGTGCCATACTATGAATAATTAATATGTTCTGTTTATTTATACCTGAGTATATGTTGGGGATCTACACTTCTCTTCATAATCTCTTTTTTTTTCGTATTCCATAGCTGGTATACCATTTCAAGGGATAGACTGATACATGCAGAGATAATACGAATCCCTTCTATAATGGAAAAGTAGTGTACCCATTATTAAAAAAAAAAATTTTTTTTTTTTTTTTTTATAATAGTCCCATCAAAAACCCATTGCCTTTGAGTCAATTCTGACTCATAGTGACCCTATAGGACAGAATAGAACCGCCCCATCGGGTTTCCAAGGAGTGCCTGGTAGATTGGATCTGCAGAGCTTTTGGTTAGCAGCCAATTCAGTTAATCACTACACCACCAGGGTTTCCCCATTACAGTCAGTAGACAAATTTACTGTAATTCTAATATGAATAATGCACTATCTAAATTTAAGTAACTGTTGAAATACTGGATCTGCCCAAAGTTCTAAAGAAATGGTGAAAAAAAAATTGAATACTAAGCTTATTTAAAAGTAAGAAATTATAGTTATTGAGCCCTACAAACCTCCTCGTTAAAGTAAATTTCATCTCTACCTGTTGAATTCTTCTGTGTGAGGATATAAAAGTATGGGTTATTGGTGTGCAGCTTCCCCTTCAGTACTCCCTCCCATCACACCCATTGTAGCATGTTAGAATGACTTGCAACATTAATTGCCAACTCACTAGAAATTATGAGATACAGTACATCAAAGATTCTTTTGGAAAATTCATTATTAAATGTTATCTACCATGACATAATATAGATAAGTGATTATATGTTTTAAACTAAGTAAAATTTATGAAATAGTAAAGATTATGTATTCGGCCAAGGGAATAATTGCTACATGGGGAGATTTTACATCTCAAAGTAGTTGATTCCTGTACTTTAAATTGGCCCCTGATCATGTTGTTTAATGCCAGCAAACAGTAGTGCTGCAGGAAAGGCTGGGTGCCAGAAAAGGGCATTTTCAACGTCACACAGCATCAACTGTTTTTTTTATCAGGGTCCACAAGAAAAACAGTAAGTGGTATTTAGATAAGTTGTCTTTTTTAAAATCTGTAAGTGCCAAGACAGAAAGCAATATTCATTCATTCATGTATAGTCATGAAAAGCATGACAGCACCTGCCTATTATGAAGTGCCATATGCAGAAATAATAGCAACACATATATGTAGTATAATTTAGGCATTTTTAATACAGGAAAGTCCCCGACTTTCAACAGGGTTCCATTCTGATGACTCCATTGTAAGTCGGTTCTGACATAAGTTGAATATATGTTTTTTGTTAGTTTTCATTATTACATGTAGTCCCTGGCTTAAATTCGAGTTACAAAAACTGAACTTAAACTGTCTGTTTTTTTGTTTTGTTTTGTTTTTGTTTTTTGTGCTTCTTATCATTAGTAATATAAACTACATACAATGTTGCCTGGTGCAATTTGCTGATGTTATCAGAATGTGTTTAGAAATAATAGATGATATTTCACATTTCAATGAAGTGAAACTAAAAAAACAGAATTCGATTTATTTACCTCATGTTTTATTAAAAACTGGACATTATCTGATTAAAAGTACTAATCTATGTCAGAAAACTTTCCTTTTTGGTAAAATAAAATAATAGGTCACTTGTTCAGACATATATTTATATATCAATGCCAAGAGTATTCTTGTAGAGACTGATTTGTTAATATTTCTAAAATAATTAAAAGCAAATATAACTAGGATGGCTATAAATGATAAAGTGGAGTCTTCTAAGCACGCAGCGATATTGAGTGTCAAAAAACAAATTCAACATATGATTTTTGAGAAACTTCTGAAATCACTGCCTCCTTTCTGACAAAAATGCTATTTTGAAGATTTTGATTTTTTCTTTCACGAAATGTAGTCATAATAAAAGCTCATGGACAATTGTAATTTTCAGGTTTTCCTGTAATTTTATCAACATAATTTTAAATAAGATTTACATACTTCCAACCTAGGGGAGTACAAAATAAGTTATATGTGCCCTTTTTTAAGATTCATTATGCTGGCTTCTTTACAGATGTTTTAATCAACCTGTCTTCAAGGCACAAGCATCATGCAATTACAGAGGTTTCTTTAAAGATACTCTGAGTGCCTGAGAGTGAATTACCAAAACCAAAAACCAAACCCAGTGCCGTCGAGTCACTTCCAACTCATAGCAACCCTGTAGACAGAGTAGGATTGCCCCATAGAGTTTCCAAGGAGTGCCTGGCAGATTTGAACTGCTGACCTTTTGATTAGCAGCCGTAGCAGTTAACCACTAGGCCACCAGGGTTTCCAATAGTGAAATAGTGAATTAAAAAAAAAAAAAAAGTGAATTAGGATATATTAATTCAGTTTATATAAATATTAAGTAAATACATATATTTTATCCAAAAGACTTCAAATTTAATTAATTCCTTGATTTTTATTAAAAGATTTAGAGTAAGGCCAAGTTAGTATAAGGAAAGAAGAAATAAATAAATAAGAGAGAAAGAGACCCAATAATACAACAATGGGATAAAGAATATACAAAGGTGTTTGAATATACAAAGGTGTTTTTGTTTTGTTTAAATTTTTGGTGGTGGTGTTTTCTCTTCCAAACAATAGCCGTGAAGCATGCCTGTCATCCATTAAGGTATTGTTCCATTGTGTCATAGAAGAGTCTAATCCTCTATAATGTGGAGATGAGAGATTGTTCAGACAAGAGCTTTCCTTTTGGAGAAAGAGATGAAATTCCCCACAGCAAATTGTGTTCACACTCCATTGGCATGCAACCAGTCACATGGCCACAGGCAGCAGCAATGCAGCATTGGAAATGTAGTCTCTGCCTAAACAGCCATGTTCCTAGGAAGAAGTGGGCAACCAAAAGAATCGGTAATTCTTTCATCATTATATTGAGTGTCTATTATATGCTAACGTCGCTGCATACTGTGTGAGGTGCTGCATTATGGAAGAGTATAAAGCTATACAAGAACTGGTTCCTGCCAAATTCACATCAGCTTAAATTCTAGACAAGGAATGTAAGTGCCATTCGTATATATAGATATTTATTTCAAAGAAAGAAGGCTGTGTGGAACCTGAATGATTAAGTAAATTTACAGAAGAGCCATTATGATGAGCCTTAAAGAAAGGTTAAGGGCTTCTATTGGTGGAAGTACAAATGCAAGAAGTAGAAAGATATTCTTAGAGGGAACCACATCAGCAATGACCTAGATATGGACAATACAAATTTTCTTTTTAAATTTTTGAGTAATGAAGGTTTTTGTTTTTGTTTTTTTTTTTATAAAGGATTTAGTTGAAATTTAGGAAGTAGAAGAAAGAAAGAAATAGTGGAAAGTATTGAAAGTCAGAACATAAATTTGGAATATTCCGTAACACATAGCACTAATAGATTAAAATAAATAATCAGAATACTGCATATATAAAAAGAAGCATTTCCAAAATTTATATGTATGTATGAATATATGCATGTATGTGTGTATTATAAATGCTTCAAACTGAATAAAACCAGCAAGAAAGAGCAAATGCTTATGGCCCAAATAATACCTCATTTAATAAATAAAAGGATTTCCCAAGAACATTTATTTTCTTGTATTCAGTAAAATTAGGAAGCTATTAGAGCAGGCATCTATGCTTTTCAGTGAAATTCTATAAACCTAAGTGATGTAATAGTGACATGGGTTAATTCCATCAGGGTATCTGTTTTTTTTTTTTTAGTAATACTAACTTGCTGCCATAGTAACCCAATGCGTCCCAGTTATAACAACCTCTTGATGAGTATGAAATTAACCTAAATCACTGATTACAATGTCAAAAACAATCACCAGTGATCTAAAATGGAAACAGCTGGTTACTTAAGTCTAGAGCATCAAAATGTGGTTAATCATAGCTTGGTAGGGGCAAAAAAAAATATCATTTAACAAATCCTCCCTAATTGAAATGCAGCAACATGACCTATTCAACCAGATGATATCCGGCTGCAATAACTGTTGACCCATGCCGAACATGAATACATTTCACCTTAAACCTCTCGAATCTTCTGTTAAAATGCTATACTTCTTTAAGATGAACCTGACAGAATTTGACACTCACACAAAAGCCCTGTGTGGTAGGCTTGTATCAAGCATCACTGTGACATTCAGAGATATTCTGGTTTTGGCAACTGTGTGAGATTTGTGGCTCTCCTTTGACATTTACAAAGCGTCTGAGACTATTTCTGAAAAGGGCTGGAGCATTTCACAGATATTTGGATTTTTCAAAGGCCACTTTCAGATTAAACTGTCTATGCAACTCAGGATGACAGTAGCATGAGATTGGACTAGAAATGTATTTATTTCATTAGAAATAAGAAAGGAAAAAGTAAACAGATGACTGGCTCTACAAAATCCAAGAGAAAGTGAAAAAATAAGAGTCAACATTTCTTCAATTGTTTTGTCTTTCTGATTGCTTAAGTTCCAAGATACTCCTGTTTGTCATTTGTAGACAACAACTCATCACCGCATAATTCATTTGATTCTTTGACTGTACTCACATTAATTAGCACGTCTTCCCAGGTAACATATTTTCTTTTCATAACCAGTTTAAATTATACTGCAAATTTGTTTTGCTTTAAGACTGCTGAGTTTAAGTCAAAATCTTTGAACCTCCTGTTGGTTTAATCAAGTTATGAAACTTTAAGTAATAAAATTTGGAAATACCCACAAAAATTCTTCTGAGATGTTCTATAATGAAATGAGGGAGTATAGTTAGATTTTAGAGAACATCATGGCCGCTTTCAGCCTTGATATTTTTTTTCTATGTGGTTGTGATTGTGGTAACTAATACCTACTGTAGATAGCCTGCAAAGAATCAAGTCTTTTAAGTTAGAAGGCGATAAGAAAGGCTGCTTTTAACAGTGTTCAGAATTAGTTTTTACTGTAAGGTACATAAGGGGTGTGTGTGTGTGCGCGCCTATGAATAACTGAATTCACATTTTAATGAGTTATTGTGGTATGGTATTTACAGTGATACTAATTTGGATGTCTGTTCAACCTGCAATACCCACTGCTCCCTTGCAATCAGGAAGTGAATTTATGAATGCATGATGTTTGGCAAGGATGAATATATCAATCCTGAAACACTATATATCTGGTCCCCTACCTCAAGTAGACTGAATATTGAGTTGGAGTTACACCAGATTCATTGGATGATAAATTTTATATGCCTCTGGGTTTTTCAAAGATGAGAGGTGTAATCAATACATTTCTACTGGGTCATGACGAGGTTACTTTTGAGGTGTATCTCCCAATAGGAGGTTAGGTGGCACAGATAGTTAAGCACTCAGCTACTAACCACAAAACTGGAAGTTTGAGTCTACCCAGAGATGCCGCAGAAGAAGGTCCTGGAAATCTACTTCCAATAAATCAGCCATTGAAGACCCTGTGGAACACAGTTACACTCTGATACACATGGGGTCGCCGTGAGTTGGAATCAACTCTGCGACAACTGGTTGTTGTTTTCCGTGACTGTACTATCTTGGATGAATTACTGTGGTGAGTATATTTGGGGACAAATATACCATTTGTGTATATGACTTGTTCATTTAAGGAATACATTATTTCTCTCTTAAGATTTTTCCTATGCCCTTGAAAACATATCTGCCTACAGACATCTGCTTCCTGTCTTCACTAACCCTTTCTGTCAGCTTTATGATTTTAATGGCTTCGCAGTGTTCTAGTTGGAGATTCACACATGGTGTACTCCATGAGAATAAGATACTTCCTGCTCTTGGATAAGTACCATATGAATGATAATCTGAAAAAAGACAACAATTTTATTTTTCAGTCCCCCAGTTTCACACTCTGAAACAAATATATGTACACAAGTCGTTAAATTGGGAATAGATTTAGAAAACACCAATAGAGGAGTGGAAAAGTGAGATTGGAAGGGACAATAACTAATATTTATTTTCAACCCCTGTGCTTGCTTTGCAGGAAGGGGTCTGTTTTCATGATCATTTATGTTCACCATCTTATTACTATTTATCTTTTTCTTTTTTAAAGAATTCTATGCTAAAAAAAAAATACTATAAATTGCCTTAAAAATGTAATTATTTAATCCATAAAAATTTGAATTGAAAGTAAAAATATACAATTAAGAAAATGAATTGGAAAGTGCCCACACTTCTATTTTATGGAAGTAATTATATTGATTGGACATAATTATTCTCTAAACTTTTTGTAGAATTTTCCAATTTAACCATCTGGGCTTGGAGATTTATTTTTGGGACGTTTAAATTTGCAAAATCAATTTTCTTAATACATTCAAATTACATATTTCACATTGAGAGATTTGTTGTAGTTTGCTTTTGAGGAAATGATTCATTTCATCTTAAGTTGTCAAATGTATTTGTTTAGAGTCATTCACAGTACTCCCTTGTTAGGCCTATGATGTCTGCAGGATCTGTAGATCCTTTCGTTACTGCTATTGCGAATTTTTGTATCTTTTTTTTCTTGAAATTTGTAAAATTTCTTAATCATTTCAAATAATCAGATTTTTGTTTATTTTTTTATATTGCCTTTTTGTTCTTAATTTCAGTAATTCCTACTCTGATCTTCATTATTTTCTTCCTTATGGTTGCTGTCATCTAGTGCTGCTATAATAGAAATACCACAAGCAGATGATTTAAGAAAGAGAAATTTATTTTCTCACAGTCTAGTAGGCTAGAAGTCCAAATTCAGGGCGTCAGCTCCAGGGCAGGGCTTTCTCTGTCTGTGGCTCTGAAAGAAGTTCCTTCTCATCAGTCTTCTCCTGAGCTTCTCCACACAGGCACCCTGGATCCAAAGGACCCGCTCAGCTCCTGACACTGTTTTCCGGGTGGTATGATGTCCCCACTCTCTGCTTACTTCCATTTCCTTATATCTCTCGTAAGATAAAAGGTAGTGCAGGTCACACTCCAGGGAAACTGCCTTTACGTTGAATCAGGGATGTGACCTTTGTAAGGGTGTTACAATCCTACCCTAATCCTCTTTGACATGAAATTACAATCACAGAATGAAGGACAACCAGACAATACTGGGAATCATGGCGTAACCAAGTTGACACATATTTTGGGGGGACACGATTAACTCCATGACAGTTGCTTTGAGTTTATTTTGCTCTTCTTTTTCTAGTTTCTCGAAGTGGTAAGTTAGGCTATTGAGATGTTTCCTCTTGTCTAAAGTAGGAATCCATTACTATAAATTTCCCTCTCAGCACGTTTTTGTTTTTGTGTTCCTTTGAAAATTCCCCTTTAACCCATTAATTACTTAGAAGTGTGTTGTTTAGTTTACAGTGTTTGGAAATTTTCCTGTTATATTTCTGATATTGACTTTTAGTTTGCTTCATTTGTGGTCAGAGAATATACTGTATATATCTTTTTTTTTTTTTTTTAACTTTTGTTAAGATTTGCTTTATGACCCTAGATGTGGCCTATCTTGGTATATGTTTCTTTGGCATTTGAAAAGAATGTTCATTCCATTGTTGAGCGGAGTGTTTTATAAATGTTTACTAGGTCTTGTTGGCTGATTGTGTTGTATAATTCTGCTAAATCTTTTCAGATTTCTGTCTACCTGTAACAATTGTTGAGAGTGGGATTTTGAGATTTCCAACTATAATTGCAATTTGTCTGTTTCTAATTTCAGTTCTGTATTTTTTTTTCACATTTTGAAACTTTTTTAGTGTACACATATTTTGTAATGTCTTCTCTGTCTCATTTTTCATCCCTTTACTCTCTCACATTTAGGAAATAATTATCTTAAATAGCTATTTTGTGTAAAAGGAGAACCATATTAGTGTTTAATTTTTTGCTTTAATTGTCAAACACAATTTAGATAAATCAAGAGAATAACTATCTGTTGTGTTTACCCGTATCTTTGCCCTTTCTGTTGTTTATTCATCCTTAATGGATGGGTTCTAATGCTTCTCTAATGCTTCAAGAATCATTTCTCTATCGTTCTCTTTCTGTTTTGATAATCTGAGCCATTATTTTATAGTAGATCTGCCAGCAACAAATTATTTTTGTTTCATTTCACCTGAGAATATTTTCATTTATTCTTTATTCTTAGAAAAATATTTCCACTGGATATAGAATTCTAGGTTGACTGTTCTTTTGTTTCAGCACATGAAAAACATTGTGCTGCTTCATTTTGGCTTCTCTGGTTTCTGATGAAATATTCTCTTTCATTTCTGCCTTGATGTTTTCAGGATTTTGTTTGTTTTTAGTTTTCCAAAGTTTGATTATGATGACTCTACAGGGATTTCTTTGAATTTATCCTGTTTTCTGTTCACTCAGATGCTTGGATCTGTAGGTTTGTATCTTTTGTCACATTCGGAAAGTTTCAGCCCATATTTCTTTGAGGGTTTTTATAGTTTTGTAGTTTTATCCTCTTCTTCCTGGCCTCTCATGATTCCAGTGATGCTCCTTTATTAACTTTTCCCCATATATTTTCTTTCTGTTATATAGATTGCATAATTGTTCTAGCTTCATGATCACTTATTGTTTTTTTCTTTCCTCTCTTTTTCTGCTGTTGAAGCAATGCATCAAGTTGTTTTATTTTATTTTGGTTATTGCATTTTTAAGTTCTATCATTTCCATTAGTTTAATTATGTATTTTTTTTTACTGAGGCTTTCAATTTTTTCTTTGGTTTTAAACAGGTTCATAGTTGCTCACTGAAACATTCTTATGATGGTTGCTTTAAAATCCTTGTCAAATAATGTTATTATCTTGTATCATCTTGATATTAGTATCTGCTGATTGTCTTTTCTAATTCTAAAGGATATTTTTCTTGGTATAAGAAATGATTTCTTATTGAAACCAGGGAATTTTGATTAATATATTACGACGCTGTAGATTTTATTTAAATTTCTTTTATAGCAGGCCTCCTCTGACATCACCTGGAGGGAGGAGATTCATACCTCTTTATTACTGAAGGTGGGGGCAGAAGTCCAGATTCTCTGCTTAGCCTCCGTTGACTTCTGAGTTGGAGGAGCTCCTTGCTGCTGCTCTATAGGTTTGGAAGTTCAGGCTCCCTATAGGCACATCTTAGATACGACCCTGGCTGAGAGAACAGGGGTACCTTGCTATTCCTTTTCACAGGCCTCCACCGACACCTTAGTTTAGGGTGTGGTGTCATTATTGGGTGATGATAAAAGTTCTGACTGTCTTCCTTGCCTCCTCTGATATTACCCCTGCAGGGATGGGAACAAGTGGCTTCTTACTCTCAGTGGGGTGGAAGTTTAGTCTCTCCACAGTTTTCTTTGGCAAGAAAGGACACTTTTCTTTGAGGCATTTTTTTTTTTTTTTACTACGCACATTGGTGTTTATAGATTGCTGATTTCTCTAGCATTCAATCTAAGGTATATGAGGCAAAAAGAAATCAAAAGGAAGACAACATCCTGAGGTCCTTAGTTTGTTTGCATTCTTCTTTCCACATTTCAGTGCTTTATCTTTGCTTTATATAATTTCCAGGATTTTCCACTCTACAAAAATAAAATAAAATGAAAGAAGACATAGGGAAATTATGTCTACTTTCTTTTTCCAGAAGTAGAAGTTCCATAATTATTTTTTTCAGTTGCAATATATCAAAGCTTTTATTATTATTTTTTTCTCTTTTGGATTCTTGACTACCAACAAAATGTAATATGTCTTTGGGAATTAATGCTAATTAAGGTTTTATTATTCACAAATGTATAAAGTGTATAAGATGCCTAATTACTGATTTTAGCTCCCCAGAAACTCATGACACATATGTTTTAATTTAAGTAGTTTATATTACAATATTCTGACTAGCGTGAGTTACATAGCTACTCTTCTTGATTAGGGGACCTCATAAAGAAGAATAATTATGTAAGAAGATTTAGATGTAAAACAAGGTTCTGTCAAAAACTGTATTTAGCTGTCCAGTTTCTTCAGATAAGCTACTGCTATGAACAATTCGAACATACTAATAGCAACTGAAAAAAAGAAAATTACACAAGCTAGTCCTTTCAATATTTAGGAGGTGAAAGCAATAATTTTGGACAAACATAATCAGGTTTCAAAATTTCAGAGGATATGATGACTGCTGTCAAACAGTAATAATGTTCTAAGTTTTGTTGTAAATTTTAAAGTATTTATTATGTTACTGAATTAAGTGTTTAGTCTTGATTTCTGTAAGTTTATTGAAATATTAAATGTTAATAAAATATCTGATTTCTTATCAACTTGGTGAGGTCTTAATTGTGATTATTTTTCATAATCCTAATGTTAGAATCACATGGATTTCCATAAATTGAAATATATCAGAAATGATGACTTCACCTAATGTTATTCTGATTTCTTCACAGGGAAATATTGTAATAATTCTTTGCAAAAACACATTTTATATAATTACGTAATCAATTTGGTGGAGTTACTATTAATCAAAAGGTTGACAGTTTGAGTCCACCCAAAGGAGTCTTGGAAGAAAGACCTGGTGAGCTACTTCTTAAAAATCAACCATCAAAAAGCCTGTGGAGTATAGTTTTACTATGACACATACGGAGTTGCAGTGAGTGAGAACTGGCTCTATGGCAAGTTTTTTTTTTTATTATTATTATGTTAGTAAAATAATATTAAAAGCAGAACAAATACAAAGTGTGTTTATGATGCTATGAAAAGTGTGGTTTAGAAAATTAATAGTGAAATATTTCCTAAAATGTAAAATGAGTTACAAAATTAGATAGGATAAAAATCTGTTAAGCACCAAAATTTTCTCATATTATCAATAGCTTCTCTGTCACACTGAATTTTCATGTTAATAGCTTCATTAGTCAATGAAATATAAAATGAGTTCACTTTGAATTGTAAGGAGCCCAGGTTGTGCAGTGTTTAAGCACTTGACGGCTAACTGAAAGGTCAGTGGTTTGAACCCACCAGCTGCTCCACTGGGGAAAGATGTGGCAATCTGCTTTTGTAAAGATTACAGCCTTAGAAACCCTTTGAGGCAGTTCTACTCTGTTACAGGGTTGCTATGACTCAGAGTGGGCTCAACAGCAACAGGTTTGACTGTAAAAGAATTTGGATATGTATTTTCTTTGTATGTGACAAAAACAGACGCACACACAAACACACACACTGCTGCTAGAAAAGAAAATGGTTGAAATATCTAATTCTTGTAGAAGTTTTATAGCGCAAACCATTAATTAATATTGGTCCTTTTGCATCTAGATATTTCTCCCAATATTTGTTCTTACGTTGTACCACTTGTAGTTGAGTTTGCTTTTAAGGTTTCTAACGGAGTGTGATAAATCTTTGAATATGTCTGGGTATAACTATTTCTGAAGCCAGTGGTTTTGAAAAAAATCAAATTGGGTGTACATACAACAATATTAGTATTGCAAGGGCCAAATAATCACGGTTATTGGCTGTGCTTCCAAGGGAAATGTCAATGCTACAATGAGATGTATGGGACAGTGAAGAGTTTGAAATAAATATGCAAAAAAAAAAAAAGACTTATTTTATGGAAGATACTTAAAAATTAATAGCCTATTGACATTGAACAGTCAGAAGCTGTAGTGCCCATAAAGAATACCTCTGTGAAAATAATGGTCTTTTGGATAGACACCACATGGTCTCAGTCACGATTACGCAAGAAACAAAAATGTTTATTTCCTTAAACACATTGCTCTTAAATAAGACAAAAACTTAATAACAAAGGCAGATTACCCATACAGATATGTAAAAAGATAAGGTGGAGGGTCAAGACGATTCTACAACCAGAATCATTATTTATTTCTTGTGGAAACCAAATCTACTGCACAAAAATATACTTTAGGGAGGGGATAACATTTTTCCTGCAAAGAATCAGACAGTAAATACTTTTTAGCTTATCTGAAAATACGGTTTGTTTCATCTATTCAGCTTTTTCATTGTAGGGCAAAAGCAATCATTAGACAAAACACTGAGTGTGGCTGTGTTTCATTAAGACTATTTATGGACACTGACATTTCACCTTCATGTGATTTTCACATGTACCAAAATATTTATCTTTTGGTGTTTTTTAAAGAATTTAAAAATGTAAAAGCCATATTTAGCTCCTGGGTTGTACAAAAACAGTTGGTAGACCAGATATGGCTAACACCTGCTTTATGTTGCATCATCATATAAAGATACATATATTTTTCATTAGCAAATATGGACTGTATTTTCTACAGAAAACACTTTTGTTATATTTACATCTAATTAAAAAACTAAGTATTTTTATTAAAAAAGTAAACCTCTACTCAAATAGACACTGATTACATTAGTCAAGATTGTGGTTCTCTAGTGCAGTAAGAAAACTACAGGTGTGGTACACTAGCAGTGTTATGTGTTTGGAATGCTTATTGCTGTCTACAAATGAATCACATTACAGATTTATTTCTGAAGAATTTTCTATAAAAAATTATATAACAGCTTACAAATTGAAGTGTATATTTTATATAGGCTTTTAAGGAGTGACGAAATTGTAATCACATTCTGACAAAAAAAAAGTTCGTTTTCATACAGCCTATTGCGAGGACAAATATTGAGGAGCTGGAAAGTCAAGTAACTATAGAAGAACTGCCACTCAAAATAAGAGACTTGTACAGTCAGGTTTTCATTTGTTTGCTTTGATTTTAAAATAACATACGTTATTTTTCTGATTATTGCAAACCTATATTCATATTACAGAAACTTTATACACATAAACCATATAAAAACAAAAATCTTCCATAATTCCAACAGGGATACATAATCACAGTTAATGGTAGGTTCATCTATTTATTATTTATCTCTCTAGGTTGCGAGCACATCTCCAAACATCTTGATCATATTCAATTTATAACTTTGAATTGGTTTCTTGTGACTTTCTAATACTAAAGCACTTATTCACATTATTTTTTAAAAATACTGAATCAGACAATGATTACTGAATAATATGTGGTACATATGTATAGAGTTTGAAATAACTATGGCCCTATTATTGAACACAGTGGTTAAAAGCTCGGCTGCTAACCAAAAGATAGGCAGTTTGAATCCACCAGCTGCTCCTTGGAAAACCTATGGGACAGTTCTACCCTTTCCTATAGGGTTGCTATGAGTCAGAATTGACTCGATGACGAGTGAGGGAATTTTCAATATTTTATATAATATATAACCACAATTCACTATAGACACGTAAGACTTTTGCTTCAGCCTTATTGTTTATTTAATATTTATTCAATGAAGTGGAATATACAAATGAAAAGATTAATAAAGCTTTTTAGTTTTCTCATATATATTAAAAAATTACAATCTAAAATTCTTTATACCAAATTATGTTTCCATTAAAACCAGATTAGAAAATTCTTTTGCTTATGCTTTGTTAATCTGAAAAGAAAAAAATAGCACTTTTTTTATCAAATACTTGACAAAATATACATTGAATACTTTTTCCTTTTCTAATGATTTTTTTTTTTTATGTATTCAAAGAGCAATTACATATTTAAAAAATGACACAGGTTATATTTTGCAAGTTGTAAAATATAGTAAGCCTATAGACGTGCTAACAAATAAAGGTTCCTGGGATTTCAAAGAACTTGTCAGGTGTTATCTAGTTTTGGCCTTTCGACTAATAGAAGGTCATTGACCCAAGAAAATTCTACCAATCCTGGAATCAGGACACTTGGTTTCAAATCCTTAAATAATCACTAATAGTAGGAATTTAAAACTGGTTGCCATCGAGTCAGTTCTGACTCATGGTGCCCTACATGTTATAGGATAGAACTCCCTCATTGGGATTTCTTGGATGTAACCTTTAGGGAAGCAAATCACCAGGCCTTTTCTTCCATGGCACCTCTGGGTGGGTTTGAACTGCCAACGATGATTTTACGCCACACAAGGATCTTTAGTGGTAATTTAGGAAAGTTAATTTTTTTCTAAGCCTTTGTTATGTAGCCAGAGTAAAATGAGATATTAATTATACCTGTCTTTTTGACCCTGACCCCACCCCCCACCCCAGTGCCATCGAGTCGATTCCGACTCATAGCGACTCTATAGGACAGAGTAGAACACATCGTCTGAATTATGAAGCACAACCTACTAAAGATTAGTATAAAGCCTAGTACATGGCAGTCCCAATGTACATGTATACTTTTATTATTTCGGCCTGGTGATTAGCACAGGAATCATTTTTTTTAACAATTTATTTCATCTAATACACCACATAGGGGTTAAGTGCTACGGCTGCTAACCAAAGGGTTGGAAGTTGAATCCGCCAGCCGCTCCTTGGAAACTCTAATGGGACAGTTCTACTCTGTCCTATAGGGTCGCTATGAGTTGGAATCGACTCGACGGCACTGGGTTTGGTGGTTTTTTTAATATACCATGACTTATATTTTTCAGGCTTCTTTCTTAAAAATGCCTATAATATTTTCTCTTTTTTTCTAAGTAACACCTGTAATTTTATCTGAGTCAGGCTCTGATTTTCTGATTCATAACTACATTCATAGCATAATTTTCATATTTATTTATTTTCCAAAACATTTTGGGAAAATAACTAATTGTATCATCATGATTACTGGTTATTTTTCACATATTCAAGTTGTTTCCAAATTAACAATTAAAATTTCATTTTATTGCAGTGCTTTCTTCAAGGGCTATAGGCTTGTACCCTTTTTATCCACATTACTTGTTAACTTTCAATCACAGTTATTGGCTTTTATTTCAGCCTGTTATAGTTTCGCAGTTTTCTGCTCCTGTTTCATAAAAAACCTAAACCAAACCCATTGCCATCGAGTTGGTTCCTACTCCTGTCTCATAACCCGTTTAGCCTGTTGTGGTGGCATTGATTCCGACTCATGGCGACCATGAATTTTGCATTCTCTGGGGATGCCAAATGATAGAAAATGTGTATTTGATTTCCTTCCGTGTCTGTTAATATGAAATTACTTTCTCCTCTTATATTGGTCTTTTTGTAGGCAGCCAATTTTTAAAGTGCTTTTTTTTTTTCCTAAGCACTAAAATTTAATTAAAAAAACACATAAACCCATTGCTGTCAAGTCGATTCCTACTGATAGTGACCATATAGGATGAAGTAGAACTGCCCCATAGTCTCCAAAGAGTGGCTGATGGAGTCAAACTGCTGACCTTTTGTTTAGTAGCCCAGCTCTTAACCATGCACCAGGGGGGATCCAAATACAAACCTAAATTTGGCAACACAATGTATTTTAATTCTCTCATTTCTGTTCATTCTACATCACAGATCCTTTTTATTTTGATGCATCGTGTACAAAATTGGAGCAGTAATACTGATATTTATTAGTATCACGTGGAGATTGTGTTAACATGCAATCTCTATGATGCCCAATCCTCAGTGATTTTTATTCGGTCTATGTTCCCAAAAATCTGTATGTCTCAATGGCATGCTTGTGATCTTTATACATACGATCTTCAAAGAACTTTTTGTAGCACCCTGACCAAAAGTCAACGTTGAAGTTCACAGCTTCCCTCCCAACTCATATGTTATTTTGTTTATTCATTTATTTATTTTTTATTAACCACGGTAAGATCATCTGTTTCTATGAGTGATTCTCTCAAAGTTAGAGAGAAAATACGCAGCATTTAGAAAACCAAAGCTTTGTTTTTGTTTGTTTTATGTTACTTTAGGGTTTTTATTGTACCTCCTGTCTCGAAAACGTGTAAAGTGGTTTCCTGAGTGTGTTCTTGTTGTCGATGTGTGCCATGAACTTAATTCTGTCTCATAGCTCCCCTATAAGACAGAATAGAGCTGCACCATATGGTTCCATAGGATGTAATCTTCAAGGGACCAGGTCACCAGGGCTTTTCTCACGTGGAGCCACTGGGTGGGTTTGAGCAGCCAACCTTTTGGTTAGCAGCCACCAGGACTAACTATTCCTGTGTGTATTAGAACGTTAAAGGGAAAATGAAGCAGTGTTGTTCACTTCGCACTTCCTAGTGTGTCATTTTTGGTGAAATTACAATTTTCAATGGAAGTCACATGAAATGAATGCCTCCCACTTTCTGCCTAGGATATAGAAGTCTAGAAAGAATATTGTTGCCACCCTAACCAAATATATATATGTATAGCTTACAAAATCATAATTTTTTTTTTTTTAACTCATTACAGTGTTACATCCATAAGGCAACCAACTAAGGAAGTCTAATACAAGACAGGTAACTCCAAAGAAAGAAATCATACGAGATCTAGCTCACTTGGGGCAAATCACAGGAGGAAGGCAAGGCCTCCATAAAATGGGTAAGAATAAATCAGTTAAAATCTATGGCCCTAAGACACCCTTCTGAGTTGGAACTGAAGCCATTACTGGAGACCACCTTTCGGCCAAACCATAGGGAGCTCCACAAAATAAACAATAACACCCAAAATGACTCCTTAGAACAATCACTAATTAAAATATTAAGTAGAGAAAAAAAAAAAAAACTATTATCAAATTGCTAAAGGCTAATTTTAGCAAATATGAGAATATGTAAATCTTGGAACAGGGAGACATAAGAGGAGTTTAAATCTACTCAGAGGTAGACCTTCACTAAGAATTAAAAAGAAAGATCAAAGGCAAGGTGAAAGACTTAATATCCTCCTGCATGGTGCAAGCCTGGAAGAAGGCAGCGACCACCACTATGGTAAGAACACAAAGCCTCTTCGAGATCTTTCACTCATATGAGTCAAAAAAAAGTCTTAAGATGCTTGGAAGAAGGAGGAAAACTGAAATGTTCTATTTCAGACTAGGGAAGAAAACATAACTATCTTTTATACTAATGGGAGTGGCATAGAAAACTGTCCTGAGCTCAGATAATTAGAGGTCTCCTACTTCTGAGTGAAGGAAAAGATCACTAAGAACACTCATCCTCCAAATCATGAACATCTTAGAGGTATATGAAACCATTAGTGCAGTAAAGGTAAACATAGCAGCTAAACTATAAAAACCTAACTCAGCTTGTGACTAGATTGGCTCAACTCTGTCCTACACATGAGTAGGGGTGTTTTCATTTCCAGACAGAAATATGTACTTCAGTCTCCACTGTTCTATTTTCTGGCATTAAGTTTCTTTTAAAATGATATTCTTGTTAGGTACTGTCAAGTCAGTTCCTACTCACAGTAACCCTATCTACAACAGAACAAAACACTGCCCAGTCCTGCACCATCCTCAAATCTTTGTTATGCTTGAGCCCATTGTTGCAGTCACTGTGTCAATCCATTTTGTTGAGGGTCTTCCTCTTTTTTACTGGCCTTCTACTTTACCAAGCATGGGGTCCTTCTCCATGGACTGATCCCTCCTCATGACATGTCTAAAGTGTATAAGATGTAGTCTCACCATCCTTGCTTCTAAGGAGCATTCTGGCTGTACTTCTCCCAAGACAGATTTGTTTGTTCTTTTGGCAGTCCATGGTATATTCGATGTTCTTCAGCAACACCACAATTCAAAAGTGTCAATTCTTCTTTGGCCTTCCTTATTCATTGTCCAGCTTTCACATGCATATGAGGCAATTGAAAATACCATGGCTTGTCTCAGGTGCATCTTAGCCTTGAAGGTGACATCTTTGCTTTTTAACACTTTAAAGAGATCTTTTCAGCAGATTTACCCAATGCAATGCATCTTTTGATTTCTTGACTGCTGCTTCCATGGCTGTTGATTGTGGATCCAAGTAAAATGAAATCCTTGACAATTTCAGTCTTTTCTCTGTTTATCATGATGTTGCTTATTGGTCCAGTTGTGACGATTTCTGTTTTCTTTATGTTGAGGTGTAATCCACACTAAAGGCTGTGGTCTTTGATCTTCATCAGTAAGTGCTTCAAGTCCTCTTCACTTTCAGCAAGCAAAGTTTTGTCACCTGCATATCATAGGTTGTTAATGAGTTTTCCTCCAAACCTGATGCCCCATTCTTCTTCATATAGTCCAGCTTCTTGGATTATTTGTGCAGCATACAGATTGAATAAGTGTGGTGAAAGGATACAACCCTGATTCATACCTTTCCTGATTTTAAACCATGCAGTACTCCCTTGTTCTGTTCAAATGATTGCCTCTTGATCTATGTACAAGTTCCTAATGAGCACAATTAAGTGTTCTGGAATTCCCATTCCTCACAATGTTGTCCATAATTTGTTATGATTCACACAGTGAAATGCCTTTGCATAGTCAATAAAACACAGGAAAACACCTTTCTGGTATTCTCTACTTTCAGCAAGGATCCATCTGACATCAGCAATGATACCCCTGGTACCATGTCCTCTCCTGAACCCAGGCTGAATTTCTGGCAGTTCCCTGTCAATATACTGCTGCAGCCACTTTTGAATGATCTTGTGTGTGATATTAATGGTATTATTTGGTAATTTCCACATTATGTTGGATCACCCTTCTTGTGATATACACAAAAAAAGTTGAGAAAAAAAATCAACTTTCAAGAGACAGATCAATCAATAAAACTAAGCTCACAGATGACCAGATATTGTAAATATGAGGCAGGGATTTTAAAACAATTATGATTAATATATTAAAGTCTCTAATGGAAAAAGTGGACAACATGCAAGAGCAAATAGGGAATAAGTAGAGTGTTAGAAGTTATAAAAATAAATCAAAAGAAAATAGTAGATATTTTAAAAAGCAAAAATAATAATAATAATTCTTTAGATAGGTGCATTAGTAGAACCAACAAAGGAAAGAATCAGTGAATTTGAATATAGATCAATAGAAATGACTCAAAGAGATAGAGAAAACAAATAGACTACCACAACAACAAAAACAGAACATACAAGAGGTGTGGATAATATCAGAGGCTCTAATAGAATGTAATTGTAATTCCTGAAAGATAGAAAGGCAGAAGAAATATTTGAAATATATTAAATCAACGATCTAAGAAATTCAGAGAATCATAAGTAGGATGAAAACTAAAAAAAAATAGTGCCATATTTAAACTCCTAAAAAAGAAAGGTATATGGAAAATCTTGAAGACAACTAGAGAAAAGGACATATTACACACAGAAGAAAAAAAATATATAAGAATTACAAAATACTCTAATTGGAGTATATGTAAGCCAGGAGACAATAAGTAGTCTCTTTAAAGTGTGGAAAGAAAAACAAAACCACACACACACAAAAAAGAGAACAACACTCTAAGCCAAGAGAAAATACCTTCCAAAAACGAAGCTGAAGTAATTAAATAAACATCAGGAGACCTACAAAGCAAAAATTCAATGAAAATTTTGCAGGTGATGGAGATATGATACTATATATAAACCTGGATCTTCACCAAGAATTAAACATGCCTGTTATGGATAGGATAAAAGTAGATAAAAAATCAATTAATTCACTTTTTTTCACATGTTTTATCACTCAAGATAGGGATTGACACTTTTTTTTTTTTAAGGGCCAGATACAAGTTTCTTATCTCATTATAAAAACTATTAAGATTAGAAGCACTAATGTACATACACACCCCTGATGGACAGACTCTCAGCAGTGTCTGTTGTTTTATAGAGAAGCACCACTAGAGAATACTCCTGTGGCCTGCCATGACTGATCATGGGGCTCTTTGGACACCTGAAATTGAAGTTCTAAAGTGGACATCAGGTGGAAGTTCCTACATGAAGTTACCTACTAGACCTAAACAAGATGTCTCTCAGAATTTGCAAGTAAAACATTTCCAAAAATGTTTTTTCTCTTCCAAATACATATTCTGTGATTTGCTAGCATTAACATTCACCTGGTTTCCTAAGTCAAAATCCCTTCAATATAATTTCAAATTTATTATTTTATTTCAATTGCACTGCCAATCCATTTGGTATTTATAATTATAATTGGTCTTTAATTGGTCTTCCTGTCCATAGTATATGGCAGCGGGTTAATCCAACTCCATATTTCTACCAGAGTGATCCTTGTAGTATTTGAATAATAAAATACTGATGGTTATTCTTATCATCAGCATCAGCATCACCACCAACATCACAATAATACTACAACTTGCAGTTTTTGAATGCTTCCTATGTCCATGTACTGTTCTAAGTCATTTACATGTATTAATTCATATGATTTTCATAGCTATCATATAGATACTAGTAAGCGACAGAAGTGCTAGAGATTAGTTTTGAAGCCAGTTGGCATAATTTCAAAATCTGCACTTTTAAGCTCTATGCTCTCTGCCTTTCATTCAAGACCCAAAGATGATTATGTCACACCCAGTGTAAAGTCACTGCATGGCTTGTTATTTCCCCAATTAAAGTTCAAGCCTTTAACCCAGCGTGTGAACAGTTATTTGACCCTCGTCTTTCTATTCGGCACCATTTTGTTGTTCCCACTCCCTCCTTATATCTAACAAACAAATTAAATTGTCTGTGATACTCAGGATGGAAAAACAGCGTGGAATTGGACAATTGTGAGCCCCTTCACTTGGACTCATCACAAAGTCTTTTTTTTTCGCTTCAGAAATTCTCCTACAGTACTTCCACAATTTTCATCCAAATACCAAATCTAATCCTGTCAATTCTTTACCCTCAAATTTTGCTTTGGAACCAAATGATGATATACCAAATTCAAGATAATGGAGGATGTCCGTTCTTCATTTTATGTTGTCCACGCTTAGATAAGAATATAGAAACAGATTCACAGCAGAAATTCAGTTTAGGATAGAATGTTCACCTGAGTAAAGTTTGCTTCTTTCCACTTACCTCAGCGTCCCAATCATCACTCAGTGGGGGTGCATAAGGGAGAACGACTTTATATTTTGCTTTAGTTATATGGGTGTATGGGTACATACACCACGCATCAACTGAGTGTAAGCTTGGAAAGCACTGTTTTAACCCTCACTGGTACACTTGATTTAGGAGTAGCTCAAAATGATTTTGACACTAGATATGAGGTGGCCTATCTTTAATTTTTATGAATGAGACTGAGGTCAAACGCTTATTTTAAAAAAAAAAAAAAGGTTATAGAGAAAAAACTCCTAGTCTAAGGAAAATTTGCTAGTCATAAATTTCATAAAGAATACATTAAAATTTAATAGGAGCAATAGAATAGATGCCTGATTGACATCTCTGCCAAAGATCGATTTGTGTATTTCTTTAAAGTGCTTTATAGAAAAGCAGGTTAGAAAACACCATCAAAGAACACTTAATGCTTTTTAAGCTAGTTGTAAAAATGGCTTTAAATCTCATTAGCAGCTACTGACAAGAGGGGCACTGAACCGCATTACTTGTACGTGTAACGTATGAGACACGAGGTCAGACATGAAGAGTGAAGAGGGAAGTCCACAGTCTGATTTAGAGATGAAACAGCAGTAGGGCTGCTCACTTTGGCTTCCGTATTTATTTTTTCCTTCAGAACTGGCATTTTGAGATAGCCAGAATTAAATACAATATTTGGCTAATCTTGTATTAAAATAATTAAATATTCAGAATGCTGAGTTTCATTTACATTTCCAAAGAAATGCTGATGGTGGTGATGGCTGTGTTGGTGATATGTGTGTGGGTGTGTGGGCGGGGTTGTACATGTCCTTGTGTGTGCTCTTATCTGCCTGTATAAAACCTAACTTTATGATTATTATACTGTATAAATTTTATCTAGTCTATACAATTAAGTTATTTCAACAACCTTCTGTTTCATGTATAAAGCTAAAGTGTTAGCTATTTAATGAACCATGTGAGGATATGAAATTTCCCCTTCTGTAGCTATAATACTTTTCAATTGCCTCTCTGAAAACAGAGGGAAAAATAAAAGCAGCCAAGAGAAAAGGTTAGTGCTTTTGATTCAAATGGTCTTGAGAGTGGGTACTTTTAAATTTAAGTGAGTAAGAAAATAGAAAAAAAAAAAAGTATATGTGAGAGACAGAAAGCATAATAATTGATTTTAAATGGCAACTGCTTTATGTGAAGTTTGGAAGCTTAGAAATGCAAATACATCCAGCTTAAAACTTGAACACTCTAAATGGCAACAAAAGCAAGCAAGTGAAATATCATTAAACAGCTTAACAGTCCTTAAAAGGAAAAATACTTATTTTATTATTGCATTGTACTTTCAATGACTTTTTGCCATTGAGAGAAATAATTTTTAGAGGTAAATCTTGTTAAGAACTATAATGTTTTGAGAATATGTTACTTGATGTCATTATTCTTTCAATCGTGTCCTATCCTAAATTATTTGTGGTGAATTTACAAATACTAAAATACATGTAGACATTGCTATCTAGTTTTTTGTTAGAAGAAGGGCTTATTGAAAAACTATACTGTACTGCATTTATATACAAATGTTGTAATACATTTTTAGGAGTTTTAACTAGAATTTGGAGTGTTACGTGTATTTGATAAAAGAGTATGACTTTGTAAAAACAATATTTAAGGAATAGAATTTTTAGGATAAATTGTACTTTATAAATATAGTACAATTAAAAAAAGATGTTTGAATCCTCTACACTTAATACAAAATTTTCTGAAAAAAATTATTTATACTAAATAAATGATAGATATACGATATTTAATGAATTGGAGAATCAATGCTGTAAAGACATCAATTCTCCCCAAATGGATCTAAATACTGAATGCCAACACAGTAAAAATTCTGGCAGGTTCTTTTTAGTGTTCAAATTGAAAGGTTAATTAAAAGTTTATATAAAAATGAAAATAACCTAGAATAAACAAAGAGATTATGAATAAGAACACATTTGAGGGGGCTTATAATTTTTTTTTTTTTATACTATCTGATTTCTAGAGCTGCTATAAAGCTACCATAATCAATACAGTATGGTGTTGGCAAAAGAATGGACATGTAAGTCAATGGAACAGGATATAGTGCCTACAAAAAGATCTAGCTTTATATTTTTATTTGATTTTTGACAAAACTACCCAAGCATTCCTTTGGAAAAGGAAAGTCTTTTCAAGAAATAGTTTTGGCACACTTTGCTATTTGCACAGGAAAAAAAAAAAGTCCCTTACTTTACTTTCAGAAAAATTAGTGCAAAATGCACCAAAAACTTATATGTAAAAACTAAAACTGTAAAACTTCTAGGAGAAAATCTCTGTGACTTTGAGGTAGACCCAGATCAGCTTAGACGTCTTCATTCTTAACAACAACTAAGCAAGTGAAAATAAAATGAAGCTCATCTAAATCATGGTACAAGAATGATCATTAGTGTCAAATCCATTAGTCGTCATACTATAAGGAAAAAGAATGGCTCAGCTGCATCAGAGAATAGAAAGCCTAAAGATGATTGATGTTATGTTTATGTTTTCTTTTGTTAAGCATAAACTGAAAATGAAACCCATTGCCATCAAGCTGATTCTGACTCAGAGCAAGAGAGTCAGTTATACTCATAGAGTAGAACTGCCCCATAGGGTTTCCAAGCCTGCAATCTTTACAGAAGCGGAGTGCCACATATTTTCCCCTGGAACAGGTAGTGGGTCCCAACAGCTGACCTTCCTGATAGCAGTCAAGTGTTCAACCACTGAGCCACCAGGGATCCTTTGGTTAAGCAAAGCATTGTTGTTACACATAGTCCAGCTGATTCAGACTCATAGCAACCCGATGTACAACAGAACAAAACACTTCCCTGTCCTGTGTCATCCTCATAATCACTTTTATGTTTGAGCCCATGGTTGCAGCCACTGTGTCAACCCACCTCTTTTTCACTGACCCTCTACTTTACCGAGCATGATGTCCTTTTCCAGGGACTGGTCTCTCCTGATAACATGTTCAAAGTATATGAGACGAAGTCTCACCATCCTCTCTTCTAAGGAGCATTCTGGCTGTACTTTTTCCAAGATATATTTGTTCTATCTTCATGGTATATTCAACATTCTCGCCTGACACCATAACTCAAAGGCATCAATTCTTCTTAGGTCTTCCTTACCTATTGCCCTGCTTTTGCATGCATATGAGGCTATGGAAAACACCATGGCTTAGGTCAGGCACACCTTAGTCTTTAAAGTGACATCTTTGCTTTTTAACACTTTAAAGAGGCCTTTTCAGCAGATTTGCTCAATGCGATGTGTAGTTTGGTTTCTTGACTGCTGCTTCCATGGGTGTTGATTGTGGATCCAAGTAAAATAAAATCTTTGACAACCCAAATTTTTTCTCCATTTATCATGATATTGCTTACCGGTTCAATTTTGAGGATTTTTGTTTTCTTCATATTGAGGCATAATCCACACTGAAAGTTTTAGTCTTTGATCTTCATCGGTAAGTGCTTCAAGTCTTCTTTACTTTCAGCAATATTGTATCATCTGCACAATACAGGTTGTTAATGAGTCTTCCTCCAATCCTGATGCCCTGTTATTCTTCATATAGTCCAGTTTCTTGGATTATTTGCTCAGCATACAGATTGAATAAGTATGGTGAAAGGGTACAACCCTGACGTACACCTTTGCTGACTTTTAACCACAAAGCATCCCCTTATTCTATTGGAACAACTGCCTCTTGATCTATGTACAAGTTCCTCACGAGCACAGTTAAGTGTTCTGGAATTCCCATTCTTCTCAATGTTATCCATAATTTATTATGATCCATAGAGTCAAATCCCTTTGCACAGTCAATAAAACACAGGTAAACATCTTCTGGTATTCTTTGCTTTAAGCCAGGATCCATCAGACATCAGCAATGGTATCTCTCCTTCCACATCCTTTTCTGAAACTGGCTTGAATTGCTAGCAGTTGCCTGTCAATGTATTGGTGTAGCCACTTTTGAATGATTTTAAGCAAAAGTTTAAGTGCATGTGATATTAATAATATTGTTCGATAATTTCCTCATTTTGTTGGATCACCTTTCTTGGAAATAGGCATAAATATGGATCTCTTCCAGTCAGTTGGCCAGGTAGCTGTCTTGCAAATTTCCTGGCATAGATGAGCACTTTTAGCACTGCATCAATTTGTTGAAACATCTCAATTGGTATTCTGTCAATTCCTGGAGCCTTGTTTTTCACCTTCAGTGCAGCTTGGACTCCCTCCACCATCTGTTCTTGATCATACACTACCTCCTGAAATGACTGCAAGTCAACCAATTCTTTTTGGTACAGTGACTCTGTGTATTCCTACCAAATTCTTTTGGTGCTTCCTGGGTTGTTCAGTATTTTTCCCATAGAATCCTTCTCTACTGCAGCTCAAGGCTTGAATTTTTTCTTTAGTCCTTTCAGCTTGAGAAATGCTGAGTATGTTCCTGCCTTTTGGTTTTCTAACTCCAGGTATTTGCACGTCGTTATAATATCGTACTTCGTCTTCTTGAGCAGCTCTTTGAAATCTTCTATTCCACTTTTTACTTCATTTCTTCCTTTCGCTTTAGCTACTAGACATTCAAGAGCAAGTTTCAGAGTTTCTTCTGACATTCATTTTAGTCTATTCTCTCTTTCTGCCTTTTAAATAACCTCTTGCTTTCTTCGTGTTTGATGTGCTTGATGTCATTCCACAACTCGTCTGGTCTTCAGTCATTAGTTTTAAATGCATCAGATCTATTCTTGAGATCGTCTCCAAATAACGGTGGGTTATACTCAAGGTCATACTTTGGCTCTCATGGACTTGTTCTAATTTTCTTCAGCGTCAACTTTCATTTGAGCAATTGATGGTCTGTTCTGCAGTTGGCCCCTGGTCTTGTTCTGACTGATGATATCTAGCTTTTCCATCTTCTCTTCCTACAGATGTAGTCGATTTGATTCCTCTGTATTTGATCAGGTGAGGTCCATATGCATAGCCACTGTTCATGTTGTTGAAAAAAGGTACTTGCAATGAAGAAGCCGTTGGTCTTGGAAAATCCTATTGTGCAATGTTCAGCATAGTTTCTATCAACAAGGCCACATTTTTCAACTACCAACCCTTCTTGTTTGTTTCCAACTTCTGCATTCCAGTCACCAGTAATTATCAGTGCATCCTGATTACATGTTTGATCAATTTCAAACTGCAGAAGTTGGTTAAAATCTTCAATTTTTTCATCTTTGGCCTTAGTGGTTGGTGCGTAAATTTGAATAATAGTCATACTAACTGGTCTTCCTTGTAGGCGCATGATATTATCCTATCACTGATGACACTGTACTTCAGGATAGATCTTGAAATATTCTTTTATATGATGAATGTAACGCCGTTCCTCTTCAATTTGTTATTCCCGGCATAGTAGACCATACGATTGTCCAATTCAAAATGGCCAATAGCAGTCCGTTTCGGCTCTCTAACGTCTAGGATATTGATGTTTATGCCATTCCATTTTTGTCCACCATGGGTGACCCTGCTGGTATTTGAATACTGGTGGCTCCCGATATTTGTGTCTGTCAGTTTGTTGTACTGTGGGGACTTGAGTGTTGCTGTGATGTTGAAAGCTATGCCACAGGTATTCAAATATCAGCAGAGTCATAATCGGAGCATAAAAAAAAAAAAAAAAGCACTCACTAAATAGACCTTATTTCTCTTTAATGCCTCATGTGAAAAATACTCCATTTATTTGAGCTGCATCATTGATTAAATGTAGAATATAGTCATTTGCCACATAAAGTTCATTTGGTCAATATCTGACAGCATACAAGTTTATAATAGAATTCAGAAATTCCCATGGGAAACAGGACTTAGGGAATGAACACAACAGCTTCCCACACACAACACATGTACGATGTCTCATGACTGTTGTATACAAAGAGATTGCCTTGCCAGGCATAAAATGGTACAAAAAATCCATTGCTGTGGAGTGGATTCTGACTCATAGTGACCCTATAGCAAAAAGTAGAACTGTCCCATTGGGTTTTCAGAGAGCAGCTGGTGGACTTGAACTGCTGACTTTTTGATAAGCAGCCAAATGCTTAACCACTTTGCCACCAGGGCTACTTATATATATAACCTGTAACATATGTACCTTGACAGTCTTAACACCTATGTTATTGGTTATGCATGTACTGCATTTTCTGTGTAAAAAGTTTACTATATAACAGTGTATGCTTTGACGCATAGGGAGCACCATCCAATCTCATGTATCGTGCGTCTCTGGAGGGTTGTGCCATTATCTTTCAGTTTACTTTTCTTTTGAAAATATTACCATGAAGTGCATCATGGCTCCCAAATGTAGCAAAACAAGTGCTAGTGATAGCAGCAGCAGAGGCAAAGGAAACATATCAACCTGGAAGTGAAACAAAAAGTTATAGAACAGCATGAAGTTGGAAAATCAGTGAACGCTATTGTTTGCGATTTAGTCATGTCGCACTGGACAATCACTACGATCCTCAAAAACAAAGAGAAGATTGTCCACACTGTTCAAGAATGGTCTCCACTGAAAGCTACAAAGGTCAGGAAAATTTGAGAGGGATCTGTATCAGACATGGAGAAACTGCTAATGACATGGATTGAGGGCCAAACACAAAAGCAAATCCCTCTCAGCAAGCTGACCTTCGCTGCTAAGCCATGAAGCTTGCTCGAGATGCTTAAAGAAAAAGCAGGACCAGACTAAGATATGGTGTTCACACAACATCCAAATCACATAAATTCCATTTCACAGAACCTGTCTTGGACATTGAGCAATGTACGACTGTATACAGAAACTAATCCTTATTTAATCAGACTACGTTGGACAGTATTCTTTTGTTTTCTTCAGATCTTGTCTAAATTCCAGCTATTCTGGCAAGGCTTAACTCCCTTTTTCTTTTCCTACCTCAAAATATCAAATAGAATATTTTACTGTGTTCACTCCCGTTCCGAATATTCCTCTGTTAGAGATCTGAGTTGCCATCTTAAATATAAGTGCCCACCTTGAAGTAAGAGATTAGATTTCATACACATTAAATCCAGTTCCAGGCACACTTATTAGCACCCAAAGGATTTTTAATAAATATTTTTATTAGGAATTTATTTCTATTCTTGAGTAACATTTCTTTGTGCTTTACTTTTTTTTTTCTTTCTCTATTCTCATTTCAAAATGCATTTATGAGAGTTTATTGATTTTCCTAAAATAGCTGGTTATTCTCTAGCCCATTTCTTTTTTTTTCATTTTTATTCATTCTATAAAATATATTATAATGCATATTTTTATTTTTGTTGATAACTAGGAGTTCTTAACAAAACTTCTGTTGTCTCATATTAGTAAGAAGACCATGAGCTCAGTGTGGGCTTTTAAAGGTCAATATCAGAGAACAACAGGTGTAAGAATATCATTTCAGTTCCAAGCATGTCTTATGAATTGTACTGTAAGTTTACTAGTAAAAAGGCAATGACCTGGCTGTTAAATTTTGATCTATGAGAAAGCCAATGAAGGTAAGCTATGAGATGTCTTCCACAGTTTAGAGAGGAACCAGAATTGATCAAGCCTTAAAACTTAACTAGTACTTTTGTTGTAACATTTGTTTGTTGTCTAATTTCACTTCCTGAGTGACTTCTAGCACCATCCCTGAGGGTCACAATGGCTACCACATGGAGTCATTGATATGTCTGCATGAGTATCAGGGAACTCTTGCAGTATTTCCTCGCTTCCTACTGCGACCTGAGATGAGATCAGAGAGGCAGCAGAGCTAGAACAAACTGAGCCTTCTAAGTCTCTGTAAGCAACTTGGAGCTGAATCTCACGGTTGTAGAGTCATGGCCAGCTTTACACAAGAATACTGACGTGATTCTATTGCTATATATTAAATTATCAAAACTGATAAGTATATGACATTTTCTACATGCATGTGTGTGTGTGAGCGGACAGAAATTTAAGTAATATGTGTTGAAAACAAGTAAATGATTTTCTGTTTAACAGATTGGCATTAGAATCTACACCTTTTTTATTTAATAGATAAATTAATTTCAGAGGCAACACGGGAATCTAGTGAGTCACTTACCTTCTACTGTTTATTTGACTGAACAAATCATTAACCCTGTCAAATATCTCTGCCTGCCTCTCTCTCTCTCTCTTTTTTTTTGTGAAGACGTTATTGCTATGGTCTGATGAATGAAATGAGAGGATCAAAGTAGGTGAAGAACTTGAGTCTGAGGTACATTCGTACACATGTGTGTACGAGTGTGTGTGTGTGTGTGTTTGGAAGGAAGAGACTTAAACATATTTTAATGCCGATTTGAAGAAACCAGTGTGTAGTCAAAGTTTCAAGGCATGAGAGGGAGAGGAGGTAATATAGAAAAAAAAAAAGATGTGAATAAACTTGGCATGTAGATCAAATCAAATAAATAATATTCCCCAGAAATAATTAAATCCTTTCTCTGCCTATGTAGCACTATCATGGCAGTTACTAACCTATTTTTATGTGTTTACACGTATATTTCTAAGATTAGGGTTATTAACTCTTTCAAATTTGTGAACTTAACTTACTAGTTTATTTTTCTACTACTTAAATATGGGTCAGACAGCAATTAACAATAAAATAAAAAAGTACTTAATAAATTTTTATTCGAAAATGTGGTAAAACTGCTATGTGAAAGTGTGCGTATAACTATTATTACTCCTATTCAAATTATTAAGAAAGAAAATGCATGTGAAATTCTTAGCAAATTAATACTGTTGTTATTCATAATAACCATTAGAACTATATGTTTAGATTCCTTGGTTATTGGAATCATCTTTGTCTAAATATTATAAGGAGTCCCTAGGTGGTACAAACAGCTCAGCTGCTAATGAAAAGACTGCAGGTTCAAGTCTACCCAAGGTGCACCTCAGAAGAAAGGCCTGGCAATCTACCTCCAAAAAAACAGCCATTGAAAAACCAACAAAGCACAGTTCTACTCGAACACACATGGGGTGGTCATGAGTCAGAGAGACTGACTGGATGACAACTGGTTCTTGGTTAAATAACATAAAAAAAAAAAATTGGAAGTTGTCTTTAATACTTTTAGTATTTAATTTTCTTATCCTAATTTTGTTTTCATGGACTCTTTTAATTTTTAAAATGAAATATTCTAGCTTCTTATTGAGATTCTACAATGGTAACATGATCAGTCTCTTAGGCAAAGTCTGTGTTCTGAGACAAGAAAAAAGAAAAGACCTTAGAATTCTCTGTTCTGAAGTCTCATACTGGTGAGAAAATAATTGGAAACAATGTATGGCCTTATTTAACCTGTTTCTATTTGGGAGTCAAGAGAAGCTTTCCGCTGCTGGCAGGTTGGGCTTAAAGTTTGTGAGAATGTGTGGGTGTTTAACTCAGCTTCAGACACAATCATTCCTCTTTCAAATAATTCTGTTATAATGTCAGCATGAGCAAATAAACACCAACCCTCCTATTTCTTCTCTCCCATTCTTCAGTTTCTGCTTTCATTCAGTGTTTGATCTAGTTCTTTATTCTTCAGTTTCTGCTTTCATTCAGTGTTTGATCTAGTTCTTTATACCTTCATGCTGAGGGTTCCTGGACTGATGTTTGTATCTGTTTTACTTAGTTTTTCGGTACATACAGAGGGACAGCCTGATGCTCTAGGGTGCCGTGTGGGCTCTGCCTCAGCCCTCCTAGTCTTGACAACAGGTTATATAACACCTACGTTCAAATTCCATGGAGCTCTGGTGGCAAAGTGGTTAAGCATTTGGCTGCTAACCAAGATGTCAGCAGTTCAAATCCACCAGCCATTCCTTGGGAACTCTATATGGCAGTTTTACAACTGTCCTATAGGGTCACTATGAGTCAGAATTGACTTGTTGGCAATGGCTTTTTTTCAGGCTCCAAAATGAGCAAAATGAACTAGTTCATTGTTGGCTTTGTAACCACTACCACAATTATTTAATTATTGTGCAAGTGTGATTCTGAGATTTTAAAGTTCTAAGAGTTATAGGCCTCCACCTGAGTGAGAATGAAAATAGCCTTCATACAGCAACAAATGGAATCATTTTTTATTAAAAATATCATTTCACCCATTCATATACTTTTTCACACTTCCTAATGTACAGAACTGTAAGCTTTTATAATTATAGCTTTCTCAGTATCTAAAGCAAATGACAATTTAAAAAAATTGTCATACTTTTTAAATGCTCAGAAAAGGATTGGTGATGACTACATTAACCAAGGAGTCAAGAATTAAAACAGTGGTTTTAAAGGTTAGATCTTATAAGACTAAACAAACAAACAAACAAAGAGTCATTTTATTTTGTAATCCTTATTGAGAGGTGTGACTTAATATGAATCTCATTAAGGCTTACAAGGAGCTCTATTCATATTCAAAAGTACATCAAATCATATGAATTTTGCTGAATTGTAAGTGTATGAAAGGAAATGGCATACAGGAGAGAACTAGGTACCTGAGGCATCTCATTAGCAATCTAATCAGGAGGGTGACCCAGAGGTGGTTCCAAAGCTGCGCACACAATTACTTCTGGAATTTGCTGCCAGTAAAATATTTTTTCTTTCTCAAATTCAAGTCCCGTGATTGTCACTAAATAGTTAGTGTGATTGAAATAGAATACCAAGTGCAAAACATTTCACTAAATGTTTTTGAGTTTATGCTTTTGTATCACCCACCCACTTTGTTTATGTTTTTATGTGATCCATCTTGTATATTCCCTCAGGAAAATGTGCACACATCTTGGAATACAGTCATGCACCCCATAACGTCTGTTCAGGCAACATATAACCACATATATGTCCATACTCCCAACCCCAGTAAAGCCTACTATATTAAAATTCAAGGTACATGTAATGGTTCATAATAACAAAAAGGTGCTGCTTTGTAAACACATACCAAAACATTATTATTATTATTATGTTAATACTTCTGAGAGTGAAGTGGGTTTGAAGCACTTACTGATGAAGATCAAAGACTACAGCCTTCTGTATGGATTGCACCTCTACATAAGAAAAACAAAAATCCTCCCAAGTGAACCAATAAGCAACAGCATCATAAACAGAAAATATTGAAGTTGTCGGGAACTTCATTTTACTGGGGTATACAATCAGTGCTCATGGAAACAGCAGTGAAGAAATCAAATGACATAGCATTAGGCAAATTTACTGCAAAAGACCTTTTTAAAGAGCTAAAATGCAAAGTTGTCACTTTGAGAATTAAGGTGTGCCTGACCCAAGCCATGGTATTTTCAATCACTTCATATGCATTCAAAAGCTGGACAACGAATAAGGAAAACCGAAGAAAAATTGATGTCTTTGAATTATGGTGTTTGCAATGAATATTAAATATTCCATGAACTACAAGAAGGGTGAAAAAATCTCCCTTGGAAGAAGTATAGCTGGAATGTTCCTTGGAAGAAAGGATGGAGAGACTTTGTCTCACATACTTTGGACATGTTATCAGGAGGGATCAGTCGCTAGAGAAGGACATCACGCTTGGTAAAGTACAGGGTCAGTGAAAAAGAAGAAGACCCTCAACGAGATGGATTGACACAGTGACTGCAACAATGGTGTCGAGCATAACAATTGTGAGAATGGCACAGGACCTCACGTTGTTTCATTCTGTTGTACATAGGATTGCTATGAGTCAGAACCAACTCAAGGGCACCTAAGAACAACGATTATGTTAAGGAGGTTTTAGTGTATCTGGAAGTGTTTCTTTTCTTTCAATGGATAGAAAGGTACACTATGTAATATATGCTAGGATAGACATATGGCTAAGTGACATTAGATACGAACCATACCTAACTGTTCCAACTTCCGTACAAATTTGATTTAAAGGCAGATTTAGGAACATAACTCATTCATAACCAGGGGATTGCCTGTATAGGTCTATATTTTTAGAGTGTGCAAGCACATGTAAAAAATTCCTTTCCCGTAGATGAAATTTTCTTTAATATTCGGTTTTGAAAGTTTACTAGCACAAATAAGATCTTTAAAACTGAGAAAACTTGTATAAAATATTCTGTTTATATAGTGTTTGGCAGACACATATAGTAATGGAGTCTAAAAATCCTAGGAAGAGGGAAAAACCTCACACATCAAAATACCATACTGATGAGCAGGTTCTTAACCAGGAGGCTATATCCAAACATGCTTCCTCCAACGTGGGATTATTAGACAGAATTGTGTGTTTATGTGGGTGAAGGGACAAACAACTTTCCTAGCAAAGTGATGTGAGATTCAAATTAGCCTAATAACTTCTGAGATAAAGTGAGAAAAATGGTTGGTTGTTTGGTTCACAAAAGCAGTTGCCACTGAGTTAGTTACGTGTCATGGTGACCACATGTGTGTCACAGTAATACTGTGTTCCACAGGGTTCTCAATGGCTGACTTTTTTTTTTTTTTTCCCCAGAAATAGATCACATGGACGTTCTTCTGAGGCCCCTCTGGGTATGCTCGAACCTCCAGTTAGCACTCAAGCCCCTTATCCATTTGCACCACCCAGTACGTCTGGTTGGTTCACACATCTTATTATTTCTCTCTTTTTTCTATTCCTTCTTCCAACTTTCTCTCAAGATAGGAGAAGCAAAAATTAAATAAGAACGTATCAAATGGAAAAGAAAATTGTTTTTGTTTATTTTCAACTAATTTGGTAGAAATTCTTTCAGCAGTGAACAAGTATTCAATGAGTCCCTTTTCTGTTTCAAGGAATTTGACTAGGCACAGGGATATAAGTAAAAAAAACAAGAACAAAAAAACCCACAGAAACATTCCCTGCCCTGATGGATTTTTATTGAATACAGATAAGCAACCACTAATTGTAATATAGATGTTACATTTGGATTTCAGGGTGATATGTGAGTACTTGCCTAACCTGGATTTTGGAAGGAAGTGGAGATGAGGGGGTGGGGATGGATACCTGAAAAAAAAAAAAATAGTGCAAGATAACATTTTAAATTACTCTTGCATCTTACTGTTTAAAACTTGTTGAAACCTTACTAAGAGCTGTTATAGCCCTCTCTATCCAACACTGCATGTTTCTCTAAAATAGCTCTTCCTCCTTTCCTAAATTAATCAAAACATTATTTTTATATTAACTGGATGTTTCTCTAATTATTAAATTGTGTATTTTTCTCTAAGGTGTGAAACTACATTAATCACTGATTGATGAGCAGCAGGACCAGTAGAGACATCATTCACACCTCTGCAACCACCCATATCCCCCAGGCAACCTCATCTATCAGGGAATAAAATTTTGAAATTACTTCAAGGACTTCTTATGGTTCCCTCTATTCAACATCCCAATCGTTTTTGCCAGTAGAATAAAAGTCGTCGCTAAGGAGGTGCCATAGAGTGCCATTAATATGAAATAACTGAATGCTTAAATAAGAAATTGAACGTGTATGAGATCTCTGTATTCCCTCTATTGAGGAAAACACCCTCATCCAAACGTGTCTTGAACCATCCCTGATCAGGAATCTTTATGTGCATTCCCAGTCCCTCTATTCAATAGATTTTGGATTCAGCTGTCCTTGTCAGCCAGTCTATGGGCTGTTGTGAGTCCCCTGAGTCAGAGGACTCCTATGCTGGTAGTGTCATTTCTTCCTTATGATTTTTGATCTCTACTCTGTAGACTGCCTAGTTATTCTGCTTTACCCCAGTGTCCTTTCAGAACTACAGCCTGTTCCTGAATCTTCCTCCCTTTCACATCCTCGTTTCTCTCTGGCACACACACACACACACACAGACACATGCACACATGAACAGAAACACCCATTTCAAGCCAGGCTAGCTTTTATTAGAACCTTTTTAAGGAAGCCCAAATCTTACTCAAAGAGCCCTGGCAGCCCAACAGTTAAGGCTCAGCTGCTAACCAAAAGGTCAGAAGTTTGAAACCACCAGTGGCTCCACGTGAGAAAAGACTTGGCAATCCGCTCCTGTAAAGATTTTAGTCAGAAAACCCTATGGGCAGTTCTACTTTATCCTATGGAGTCACTGTGAATGGGAATTGACTCTACTGCACACAACAACAACAACAAATCTTGCTCCCTTTATTTTTCTACTCATTCTACCCTACTCGTACTGTTGAGGGTCCTTATAGGAAATATTCTGTTTCTCAGAACCCTATTTCATCTCGTCCTAGCCCTGCCCCCTTTTTCTCCACTCTAAATTCTTGTGTGGTTATATACTTACTCTAGGGAACCCTTTCTTAATACTTATATTTATTTGATTTTGAAATTCATTTGCATAACTTTATTTTATCATCATTTATTTAGTGTTTTTTATATGCTAGAAAATGCTCAAGGCTTTACAACCATCATTTTTTCTTTCTAGTATATTTTCTTCAAATAGCATCCATCCTTTGCCATCAAGTCGATTCTGACTCATAGCAACCCTTTAGGACAGCAAGGAGCAGTTGGTGGATTCAAACTAAAGACCTTTGGTTAGCAGCTGAGCTCTTAACCATTGCACCACAAGGGCTCCTTCGAACAGCACCAAACCAAAAAACCAAACCCATTGCCGTCGAGTCTATTCCAATTCCTAGTGACTCTATAGGACAGAGTAGAACTCCCCCATAAGGTTTTCAAGGAGCACCTGGTGGATTTGAACTGCTGACCTTATGGTTAGCAGATATAGCTCTTAACCACTATGCTACCAGGGTCTCCTCAAGCAGCATAGTACCTTCCAAATGTTTGTATTATTATTTGTTGAGCGACTTTATGACATTATCCTCATTTTCAATCATTGAAATTGATTTAGAGAGGCTAAGCAACTTAACCAAGAGGCAGAACCCTGGCTATCAGCTTTGTTTTTGAAGCTAGTCTTCGTAGCTATATTTGTTAACCCAGGCTTCTCTGCCAACTACTTTTAGGTTGTTTGTTTGCTGTTCTTGTGTTTAAGCTCAAATCATGATAAGACATCCTTCTTTTCATGATTTTACAATTAAAGCTATCAGGGAAATAATCACATACCTTCACTAAAGTGTGTCTTGTTCCTTGTGAATCACGGTATTGTTTTAAAATATTATCTGTTTTTTTCTGTAGTTGTATTTCCACCATTTAAAAAAAAATTGTTAAGTCAGTTGTGACTTGTGCCAATCTCTAATGTGTCAGAATAGAACTGCACTCCACAGAGTTTCAAAGCCTGTGTTGTATAGAAGTATATCACTCGGCCTTTCTTCCACGGCACCACTCAGTGCGATTGAACAATCAAAGTTTCATTAGTCAAGCAAGAATTAGACTAATTCATCCAACTATAAAGGCGAGGTTTGTGCAATTCATTGTACAGGAAATGTAACTTAATTAAAAACAAAAGACACTGAGAGTTATTGCCCTGGAAGAGTGAGTATAAAAAAGAACTAAAGAGAGGGAAGTAAGTCAATAACAAAAAGACCAATATTATATGATCTCCGTTTAAGGAAAGGACAGTAACAGGTATAAATTATTCATTGTAGCTTATCGGGGTAGTGGTGGGGGAAAGGGAGGGAATCATCCTCTAGGTAATAGTCACTTTTTCTCTATGGTGACAGGAAAGGTAACACCAAATGTGGGTGAAGTTTGCATAGTTTCACTAGTGTAATTGACGCCATTAAATTGTCCACAAGAAAAAAGGTGAATTGGTAAATACTATGTTATATACCAATTCTAGTTTTGCACCAACAACCAAGATAGATAGATAGATAGATGATAGATAGATAGATAGATAGTCAGACAGACTGATAGACAGACAGATAGATAGATAGATAGATGATAAACAAAACAAAACAAGAAAAACCAAACCCAGTGCCATAGAGTCAATTCCGACTGATAGCAACCCTATAAGACAGAGTAGAACTGCCCCATAGAGTTTCCAAGGAGCGCCTGGCGGATTCAAACTGCCAACCTGGATAGATAAAATAAATAAAATAAAATCTACAGATGCTTATATGTCTTGGACACAACAATCACCCCATGGGATTAGTTTTTGGTTTGAAGACTTGAGGTCATAATCTCATAGGTCAATTCAGTCAACTGACATAACATAGTTCATGAAATTCATGCTATACATCCAAATTCAGTGAGTAGCATCTGGGGTCTTAAAAGCATGTGAGTGGACATTAAGATACAACTATTGGTCTATATTTGTCTGGAGAAAAAGAAAAGGAAGAAAATACAAGAATCAGAGACAGAACCAGAATAAGGAATTAATTTTCTCCATGAAACATGTTTTCCTCAACCTTGACACAAGAAGAATTAGATGGTGCCCAGCTACCACCCCCAAATGTTCCGATCATGATCACTATAGATGGAGCCAGATAAAAAGGGGGAAATATGTGGAACAGAGCTTCAAATTCTAAATGAATCTAGGCTTACTGGGCCCATTGAGACTGGAGGAATCCCCAAAATTATTGCCCTGAGATACTCTTTACAATTTGAACAGAAATTATCCCCTGAAATCGTATTTCATTAAAGAACAGGTTAACTCAAAACATAAAGAATTTCATCCTTCAGAACTGTGCTCTTTTAAAAATTATTCATTTGATACCAAATGGACAACAGTGACTTTCAAGCATAGATGAGAAGTTTGAGGGGCAATGAGACTAGAATAATAATAGAACAACTAAAAAGGGAATAACAAGAATGTTGACACAAACTGAAGAATGTAAGCAATGTCACTGAACATTATGTGTGATTGTTGACTTAAAGCCTGTTTTGCTGTGTATACTTTCACCAAAAATACAATAAAATGTTATTAAAAAAATAATAACTAGAGAAAACAAAGTGAAACTCTTGGCTTTGAGCTCTAAAAGAAATTCTTGAAAGCTGATAACAAAGAACAAGAGAAAAAGGTTTTTGAGGTTATAAGGCTAAAGTTTGGAATAGAGTGTGGACCATTAAACTATTGAGTAAAGGGGAATGAGGGCTGTTCCAAGAGCAGTTGCTAACTATAAATTCATTGTCATCAAGTCAGTTCCAACTCACAGTAACCCTATAGGACAGAGTAGGACTGCCTCACGGTGTTTCTAAGGCTGTAATTCTTTATGAAAGGAGACTGCCACACATCTTTCACCTGCACAGCAGCTAGTGGATTCCAATCACCAACCCTTAAGTAAGCAGCCAATTGCTTAACCACTGCGCAACCAGGGCCCTTTTTAATAATTATGGAAGTGTTCAAATATATCTAGCTTGGGGGATGGCACTGTTCGGAAATTCTGATATGAATTATGGAGTTAAAACATGATTTTGGAAGGAACTGGAGTGGAAGACTCAAAGGCACCTTGGTGTCCCTTACCATTGATAAAGCTGGGCGGGCAAGACTTGCTGAGAGCTCTAGCCAGAAATAGCGTGGGTAGCTTCGGTATAGTAGTAATGGGAGAAGGATTTGTTGGTGCTGTTTTGTTAGCAGTTACTGAATTGGCCTATGATTCACGGTGACTCCTTGTACAACCAACGAAACACTGCTCATTCCTGGGCCATCCTCATGATTGGTTGCAGACTGAACCCTCGTGTACCATAGGATTTTCACGTCAGAAGTAGGTTGTCTTCCTACTCATCTTAGTCTGGAAGCTCTACTGGAACCTGTTTAGCATCATAGCAACATGCAAACCTCCACTGACAGAGGGGTGGCGGGTGTGCCTGTGGTGCATTGGTCAGGAATAGAACCTGGGTTTTAGCGTGGAAGGTAGAATTATATCACTGAACCACCACTTCCCCATGCTATAGGACATTTTGTTGTTGTTATGTACCCCAGTGGGTTCTGACTTATAGTGACTCTAAGTACACTGTCCAGTCTTGCACCATCCTCCAACAGTTGTTAACCTTGAGACCATTGTTGCAGCCACTGTGTCAGTCCTTCTCATTGAGGGTCTTCCTCTTTTTTGCTGACCATCTACTTTATTAAGCCTGTTGTCTTTTTCTAGAGACTGATCTCTCCTGATAACATGTCCAAAGTACGTGAGAAGTCTTGCCATCCTCCCTTCCAAGGAACATTCTGGCTGTATTTCTTCCAAGACAGATTTGATTGTTCTTCTAGTAGTCCATGATATATACAATATTCTTCACCAATACCATAATTTAAAGTGCCATTTCTTCTTCAGTCTTCCTTATTCATTGTCCAGCTTTTGCATACATATAAGGCAACTGAAAACACCATGGCTTGGGTCAAGCACATCTTAGTCCTTAAAGTGACATTTTTGCTATTGAACATTTTAAAGAGGTCTTTTGCAGAAGATTTGCCCAATGCAATATGTCCTTTGATTTCTTGGCTGCTGCTACCATGGGCCTTGATTGTGGATTCAAGTAAAGTGAAATCCTTTGACAACTTCAATCTTTTCTTCATTTATTATGTTCCTTAGTGGTCCAGTTGTGAGGATTTGTGTTTTCTTTATGTTGAGGTGTAATCCATACTGAAGGCTATAGTCTTTGATCTTCATCAGTGTTTCAAGTACTTTTCACTTCTGGCAAGCAAAATTATTTCATTGACATATCAGAGGTTGTCTTCCTACAAACCCGATGTTTCCTTCTTCTTTATGCAGTCCAGTTTCTTAGATTATTTGCTCAGCATACAGATTGAATAAGTATGGTGAAAGGATACACCCATGACTCAGAACTTTATTGTTGATAAACCATGTATTATCTCCTTGTTGTGCTCAAACAACTGCCTCTTAGCCTGTGTACAGGTTCCATGTGTGCACAATTAAGTTCTGGAATTCCCATTCTTTGCAATGTTATCCATAATTTGTTATGATCCACAGAGTCGAATGCATATGGTAATCAATAAGACATAGGTAAATATCTTTCTGGAATTCTCTGCTTTCAGCCAAGATCCACCTGACATTAGCAATGATATCCCTCTTTCTAAATCCTCTTCTGAATGTGGCTTGAATTTCTGGCAGTTCTCTGTTGCAACCACTTTTGAATGAGTTACAGCAAAATTTTATTGTGTGTGATAGTAATGATGTTGTCGGATAATTTCCACATTCTGTAGGATCATCTTCATTTGGAATGGGCACAAATATGTACTTCTTCCAGTCGGTTGGTCTGGCAGTTGTCTTCCAAATTTTTTGACGTAGCACCTTTAGTGCTGCATGCATTGGTTGAAACATCTCAATTGATATTTGGTCAATTCCTGGAGCCTTGTTTTTCCAATGCCTTCAGTGAGGCTTGGACATCTTCCTTCAGTGCCATTGATTCCTGATGGTATGGTACGTCCTGAAATTTTTGGACATCAACCAATTGTTTTTGGTACAGTGACTCTGTTTTCCTTCCATCTTTTGATGCTTCCTGCTTCTTCCAATATTTTCCCACATAGAATCTTTCAATATTGCAACTGGAGGCTTGAATTTTTTAAGTTCTTTCAGCTTGAGAAATGCCAAGCATGTTCTTCCCTTTTGGTTTTCTAACTCCAGGCCTCTGCACATTTTCATCGTAATACTTTACTTCATCTTCTTGAGCCACTTTAGCTAGATGACATTCAAGAGCAAGTTTCAGAGTCTCTTCTGGCATCCATTTTGGTCTTTTCCTTCTTTCCTGTCTTTTTAATGACCTCTTGCTTTCTTCGTGTGTGATGTCCTTGATGTCATTCCACAACTTATCTGGTCTTTGGTCATTAGTATTCAGTGTGACAATCTATTCCTGAAATGGAATACTCATGGTCATACTTTGCCTCTCGTGGACTTGTTCTAATTTTCTTCAGCTTCAACTTTAACTTGCCTGTGAACAATTGATGGTCTGTTCTGCAGTCGGTACCTGGCCTTGTTCTGACTGATGATATTGAGCTTCTCCATTGCCTCTTTTCATAGATGTAGTTGATTTGATTCCTGTGTATTAAATTTGTACATGGGTATAGTCACTGTTGATGTTGAAAATGTATTTGCAAAGAAATCATTGGTCTTACAAGATTTTTTTCCTGTGATCTCCACCATCGTTTCTATCACCAAAGCCATATTATCCACCTATCAATCCTTCTTCTTTGCTTCCAACTTCTTCATTCCAATCACCAGTAATTATCAATACATATTGGCTACATGTTTGATCAATTTCAGATGGCGGAAATTGGTAAAAATCTTCAATTATCTCACGTTTGGCCTTGTGGTTGGTGTGTAAGTTTGAATAATAGTCGTATTAACTGGTCTTCCTTGTAGGCATATGGATGCTATCCTATCAGTGAGTACCGTACTTCGGGATAGACCTCGAAATGTTCTTTTTGACAATGAATGGTATGCCATTCCTCTTTAATTAGTCATTCCTAGCATTGTAAAAAAAAAATTTTTTTTTTTTTTTTTTTTTTTAGCATTGTAGACCATATGACTGTCCCATTCAAAACGGCTGACATGCAGTCTATTTCAGCTTACCAATGCCTCTGAAGATCCTCTGGTCTTAGGGTGATGTAGTCTCTGATTTAAGTGGCCCTTTCTCTCTCTTGGGCTCATAATTGCCTTTTATCTATGGTGTTCTCCATTCTCCTTTGTTCCAGGTGTTTTGAGACCAATTGATGCATCTTAGATGGCTACTTGCTAGCCCTTAAGACCCCAGTCGTCCCTCACCAGTGTTGGATGCAGTATATATTCTTTTTTTTTTTTTAATAATTTTTATTGTACTTTAAGTGAAAGTTTACAGATCAAGTCAGTCTCTCACATATAAACTTATATACACCTTACTACATACTCCCACTTACTCTACTTTCGTGACTGTTTTGCCAGTTTCTAACACCCTCTATCCTCCCATCTCCCCTCCAGACAGGAGATGCCAACACAGTCTCAAGTGTCCACCTGATGCAAGTAGCTCACTCCTCATCAGCATCTCTCTCCAACCCATTGTCCAGCCGAAACCATGTCTGATGAGTTGGCTTCGGGAACGGTTTCTGTCCTGGGCCAACAAAAGATTTGGGGACCATGACCTCAGGGATTCTTCTAGTCTTAGTCAGACCATTAAGTCTGGTCTTTTTATGAGAATTTGGGGTCTGCATCCCACTGTTCTCCTGCTCCCTCAGGGGTTCTCTGTTGTGTTCCCTGTAAGGGCAGTCATCAGTTGTGGCCGGGCACCGTCTAGTTCTTCTGGTATCAGGATGATGTAGTCTCTAGTTCACGTAGCCCTTTGTGTCTCTTGGGCTCATAATTACCTTGTGACCTTGGTGTTCTTCATTCTCCTTTGATCCAGGTGGGTTGAGATTCATTGATGGATTTTAGATGGCTGCTTCCTAGCATTTAAAACCCCAGATGACACACTTCAATGTGGGATGTAGAATGTTTTCTTAATAGATTTTATTTTGCCAATTGACTTAGATGTCCCCTGAACCCATAGACCCCAAACCCCCTCCCTTGCTCCTCTGACCTTCGAAACACTAGCAGTTTATTCAGGAAACTTCTTTGCTTTTGGTCCAGTCCAGTTGTGCTGACCTTCCCTGTATTGAGTGTTGTCCTTCTCTTCACTTAAAGTAGTTCATATCTACTATCTCATCGGTAAATACCTCTCTCCAACCCTCCCTCCCTCTCCCCGGTCGTAACCACAAAAGAAAGTGTTCTTCTCAGTTTACACTATTTCTCAAGATCTTATAGTAGTGGTCTTATAAAATATCTGTCCTTTTGCATCTGACTAATTTCACTCAGCAAAATGCCTTCCAGGTTTCTCCATGTTAGTAAATGTTTCACAGATTCATCACTGTTCTTTATCGATGCATAGTATTCCATTGTATTCCATTGTATGAATATACCATAATATATCCATTTGTCAGTTGATGGACACATTGGTTGCTTCCAGCTTTTTGCTATTGTAAACAATGCTGCAATAAACATGGGTGTGCATATCCCTGTTCATATAAAGGCTCTTATTTCTCTAGGATATATTCCAAGGAGTGGGATTCTTGGATCGTATGGTAGTTCTACTTTTTAAGGAAGGGCCAAATCGATATCCAAAGTGGTTGTACCATTTGACATTCCTACCAGCAGTGTATAAGTGTTCCAATCTCTCCACAGCCTCTCCAACATTTATTATTTTGTGTTTTTTGGATTAATGCCAGCCTTGTTGAAGTGAGATGGAATCTCATCGTAGTTTTAATTTGCATTTCTCTAATGGCTAATGATCGAGAGCATTTTCTCATGTATCTCTTAGCCGTCTGAATATCCTCCTCAGTGAAGTGCATGTTCATATCCTTTGCCCACTTCTTGATTGGGTTGTTTGTCTTTTTGTGGTTGAGTTTTAGCAGAATCATATAGATTTTAGAGATCAGGCGCTGGTCAGAGATGTCATAGCTGAAAATTTTTTCCCAATCTGTAGGTGGTCTTTTTACTCTTTTGGTGAAGTCTTTAGATGAGCATAGGTGTTTGATTTTTAGGATCTCCCAGTTATCTGGTTTGTCTTCATCATTTTTTGTGATGTTTTGTATTCTGTTTATGCCTTGTATTAGGGCTCCTAATGTTGTCACTATTTTTTGTTCCATGATCTTTATTGTTTTAGCCTTTATGTTTAGGTCTTTGATCCATTTGGAGTTAGTTTTTGTGCATGGTGTGAGGTATGGGTCCTGTTTCCTTTTTTTTGCATATGGACATCCAGCTATGCCAGCACCATTTGTTAAAAAGACTATCCTTTCCCCAATTAACTGACACTGGGCCTTTTTCAAATATCAGCTGCTCATATGTGGATGGATTTATATCTGGGTTCTCAATTCTGTTCCGTTGGTCTATGTGCCTGTTGTTGTACCAGTACCAGGCTGTTTTGACTCCTGTGGCTGTATAACATGTTCTAAAATCAGGTAGAATGAGGCCTCCCACTTTCTTCTTCTTTTTCAGTAATGCTTTCCTTATCCGGGGCTTCTTTCCCTTCCATATGAAGTTGGTGATTTGTTTCTCCATCACATTCAAAAATGTCATTGGAATTTGGATCGGAAGTGCATTGTATGTATAGATGGCTTTCATAGAATAGACATTTTTACTATGTTAAGTCTTCCTATCCATGAGCAAGGTATGTTTTTCCACTTATGTAGGTCCCTTTTAGTTTCTCAGAGTAGTAATTTGTCATTTTCTTTGTATAAGTCTTTTACATCTTTGGTCAGATTTATTCCTAAGTATTTTATCTTCTTGGGGGCTACTGTGAATGGTATTGATTTGGTGATTTCCTCTTCAATGTTCTTTTTGTTGATGTAGAGGAATCCAAGTGATTTTTGTATGTTTACCTTGTAACCTGAAACTCTGCTGAACTCCTCTATTAGTTTCAGTAGTTTTCTTGAGAAATCCTTAGGGTTTTCCGTATATAAGATCATGTCATCTGCAAATAGAGATACTTTTACTTCTTCCTTGCCAATCCAGATGCCCTGTATTTCTTTGTCTGGCCTAATTGCTCTGGCTAGGACATCCAGCACAATGTTGAATAAGAGCAGTGTTAGAGGGCATCCTTGTCTGGTTCCCGTTCTCAAGGGAAATGCTTTCAGGCTTTCTGCATTTAGGATGACGTTGGCTTTTGGCTTTGTATAAAAGCCCTTTATTATTTTGAGGAATTTTCCTTCTATTCCTACTTTCCAGCAAGTATTTATCATGAATTGGTGTTGGACTTTGTCAAATGCCTTTTCTGCATCAATTGATAAGATCATGTGGTTTTTGTCTTTTGTTTTATTTATATGGCAGATTCCGTTAATATTTTTTTTCTAATATTGAACCAAACTTGCATACCTGGTATATATTGAACTTGGTCGTGGTGGATTATTTTTTTGATATGTTGTTGAATTCTATTTGCTAGAATTTTGTTGAGGATTTTTGCATCTATGTTTATGATGGATATAGGTCTGTAATTTTTTTTCTGTGTGCTGTCTTTAGCTGGTTTTGATATCAGTGATATGTTGCCTTCATAGAATGAGTTAGGTAGTATTCCATCCTTTTCTAGCTTTGAAATACCTTTAGCAGTAGTGTTTTAACTCTTCTCTGAAAGTTTGGCAGAACTCTGCAGTGAAGCCATTTGGGCCAGTGCTTTTTTTTGTTGGGAGTTTCTGATTACCTTTTCAATCTCTTTTTTTGTTATGGGTCTGTTTAGTTGTTCTACTTCTGTTTGTGTTAGTTTAGGTAGGTAGTGTGTTTCTAGGAATTCATCCATTTCTTCTAGGTTTTCAAATTTGTTAGAGTACAATTTTTCATAGTAATCTGATATGATTCTTTTAGTTTCAGTTGGGTCTGTTGTGATATGGCCCATCTCATTTCTTATTCGAGTTATTTGCTTCCTTTCCTGTATTTCTTTAGTCAGTCTGGCCAATGGTTTATCAGTTTTGTTAATTTTTTCAAAGAACCAGCTTTTGGCTTTGTTAATTCTTTCAATTGTTTTTTCTGTTCTCTAATTCATTTAGTTCAGCTCTAATTTTTATTATTTGTTTTTTGCTGGTGCCTGATGGATTCTTTTGTTGCTCACTTTCTATTTGTTCAAGTTGTAGGGATAGCTCTCTGATTTTGGCTCTTTCTTCTTCATGTATGTGTGTATTTATTGATATAAATTGACCTCTGAGCGCTGCTTTTGCTGTGTCCCAGAGGTTTTGATAGCAAGTGTTTTTAATCTCATTGCATTCTATGAATTTCTTTATTCCCTCCTTAATATCTTCTATAACTCAGTCTTTTTTCAGGAGGGTATTGTTCAGTTCCCAAGTATTTGATTTCTTTTCCCTGATTTTTCTGTTATTGATTTCTACTTTTATGGCCTCATGGTCTGAGAAGATGCTTTGTAATGTTTCGATGTTTTGGATTCTGTAAAGGTTTGTTTTATTACCTAATATGTGATCTATTCTAGAGAATGTTCCATGTGCACTAGAAAAAAAAAGTATACTTTGCAGCAGTTGGGTGGAGTGTTCTGTATAAGTCTATGAGGTCAAGTTGGTAGATTGTAGCAGTCAGATCTTCCATGTCTCTACTGAGCTTCTTATTGGAAGTCCTATCCTTCTCCAAAAGTGGTGTGTTGAATTCTCCTATAATAATTGTGGAAGTGTCTTTCTCACTTTTCAATGCTGTTAATTTTTTTTTTATGTATCTTGCAGCCCTGTCATCAGGTGCATAAATGTTTAATATGGTTATATCTTCCCAGTAAATTGTCCCTTTAATCATTATGTAGTGTCCTTCTTTATCCTTTGTGGTGGATTTAACTTTAAAGTCTATTTTGTCAGAAATTAATACTGCCACCCTTGTTCTTTTTGATTTTTGTTTGCTTGATATATTTTTTCCAACCTTCGAGTTTTAGTTTGTTTGTGTCTCTAAGTCTAAGGTGTGTCTCTTCTAGGCAGCATATAGATGGAACATGTTTTTTTATCCAGTCTGAGACTCTCTGTCTCTTTATTGGTGCATTTAGTCCATTTACATTCAGCGTAATTATAGATAAGTATGAGTTTAGTGCTGTAATTTTGATCCCTTTTTTTGTGTGTTGTTGACAATTTTGTTTTTCCACTTACTTTTTTGTGCTGAGAAGTTTTTCTTTGTAAATTGTGTATTCCTCATTTTCATAGAATTTGAATTTATTTTTGCTGAGTCGTTATGTTTTTCTTGTTTTTTTGTTTTGAAGTATGGAATTGTTAGACCTCTTTTGGTTACCTTAATATTTACCACTATTCTTCTAAGTAAAAACCTAACTTTTATCATCTTATATCGCCTTGTTTTCCTCTCCATATGGAAGATCTATGCCTCCTGTATTTAGTCCCTCTTTTTTGATTATTTTGTAATCTTTTACGTAATGACTTCAATGATTCCCCGTTTTGGGCATTTTTTTTCTTTTTAAATTAATCTTATTTTGTTTTTGTGATTTCCCTATTTGAGTTGATATCAGGATGTTCTGTTCTGTGACCTTGTGTTGTATTGGTATCTAATATTATTGATTTTCTGACCAAAGAATTTCCTTTAGTAATTCTTGTAGCTTAGGTTTGGTTTTTGCAAATTCTCTAAGCTTGTGTTTATCTGTAAATGTTTTAATTTCACCTTCATATTTGAGAGAGAGTTTTGCTAGATATATGATTCTTGGCTGGCAGTTTTTCTCCTTCAGTGTTCTATATATGTCATCCCATTGCCTTCTTGCCTGCTTGGTTTCTGCCGAGTAGTCTGAACTTATAGATTCTCCTTTGTAGGTGACTTTTCTTTTATCCCTGGCTGCTTTTAAATTTTTCTGTTTATCTTTGGTTTTGGCAAGTTTGATGATAATATGCTTTTGTGATTTTCTTTTTGGATCAATCTTATATGGAGTTCGATGAGCATCTTGGATAGATATCCTTTCATCTTTCGTGATGCCAGGGAAGTTTTCTGCCAACAGATCTTCAACTCTTCTCTCTGTATTTTCTGTTATCCCTCCCTCCAAACACACGCAAGTTATTTTTCTTTATAGAGTCCCACATGATTCTTAGGGTTTCTTCATTTTTTTTAATTCTTTTATCTGATTTTTCTTCACCTTTATTGGTGTCCATTGCCCTATCCTTCAACTCCCCCACTCTGCATTCCAATTCCTTGATTTTGCTCCTCTGACTTCCTATCGAGTTGTCTAATTCTGTAATTTTACTGTTAATCTTTTGGATTTCTGAATGCTGTCTCTCTATGGATTCTTGCAGCTTATTAATTTTTCCACTGTGTTCTTGAATAATCTTTTTGATTTCTTCAACTGCTTCATCAGTGTGTTCCTTGGCTTTTTCTTTAGATTGCCTTATTTCATTTCTGAGGTCATCCCTGATGTCTTGAAGCATTCTGTATATTAGTTCTCTATATTCTGCATCTGGCAATTCCAGGATCGGATCTTCGTTTGGGAAAGATTTTGATTCTTTAATTTGGGGATTTGTAGAAGCAATCATGGTCTGCTTCTTTATGTGATTTGATATAGACTGCTGTCTCTGAGCCATGTATAAGATATTGTAATGATTTATTTTATATTTGCTCAGTGAGTCTTATCTTCTTGTTTTGTTTTTTGTTTGTTCGTTTCAATATACCCAGATGGGCTATTAGATTGCTCTGTCTTTATTGTTGTAGCCTTTGAGTCACTTATGTCCTATTATCAGCTGGTTCGAGCTATTACCAAATATAAGCCTAAAAGTCTATTCACTATTCTTGAATAGAATCAGCTTAGGTGTTCTGATTTTGGGTTACCAAGTGTGTGGTGTAAACTGTCACCTATTAACTTAGAGAAGTAGTGGTGATAGTTGTGTGCACCAGATTCTAGTAGCAGTGGGGGGGTCACACTCCAAGGAGGGCAGGATGCTGACAGCCTTCGCCCATGTGCCAGTGAGATAGGTGTGTCTCTATTCCTACAACACTTTGGTGGGTAGGCTCTGCAGCTGTACCTTAGGCTCCAAATGCTTTTACCTCTAAAGATTGGTAGGCGCCACTATCCTCAGACCCCTTTAGCAGATGGCTAGGTGGTGTGGGTTGAGCTTCACCCCTCAGTTCCCTGCAGGGGATCAGTGAGGGCTCTGTTTAATAGGTAGAGAGGTATCAGACCTCGAAAACTTGTCTTTCCACTCCTCAGCTAAAACAATTACAGTCAGATCTCTATGAGAATTGCCTTTGCATTATAATAGCCACCTTGTTCCCTGTAGGGATGAAAGCCAAAGACTGTGGATCTCTTATGCTTGGCTGGAGCTGGTTCTGCATTTTTATTCCAGTTTAGGGTAGTCAGGGAAGGATTTTTCCCCCTCTGGGTTGTTAGTTGCTGCTTCTCTGAGGCGAGGAGAATGGGTTAGGAAAAAAAAAAAAAAAACCTGCAGTGTACTTCACTCCCTGGTCCAGGGAATTCCAATTTTAATGAAGCCGGCTAAGGCAGGGAGGGGAGGGATCAGATAGATAGGAGAGAGTAGTGTGAGTCAATATAGAGAAAGTTACTTGTCTTGTTTGGCGATGACTGTTTTTTTCTGAGATTCCAGAGGATCGTGTAGCCTGTGTGCACTGGCTAGGTTGAGATTGACCCCGAGGGTCAGGCCTGCCTTGGTCAGCTCCTCTGCTCCTAGTCCAAAGCCCAGTGGCAAGGTTTTCTGGCTGGGATGCTGCACTCCCGGCTCCAAAACCAGTCTCTGCTTCCCTGTGGTTGCTCTTTCTCTTGTCAGCTGCATCAGTGTGCAGCCTGCTTGTGCTGGCTGGGTTTCCACCGAGGTTACTTCAGGGAGCTAGGGCTGTATCCCGTGTTTGCTCTATCTCAGGAAGCTGTGCTCAGCTCCTCTGCGCTTAGTCCAAAGCCCGGCACCAAGGTTTTCTGACTGGCTCCAGGCTCCAAAAACAGTCGCTGCTTGTCCGTGGTTGCTTGTTCACTTGTCAGCCGCGTCAGTGTGCAGCCTGCTTATGCTGGCTGAGTCTCTACTGAGGTTACTCCAGGGAGTTAGGGGATAGGGCTACATCCTGCTCTTACCCGTCTCAGTGAGCCACAATCAGCCCCACCATTCTGGCACCAGAGAACTGTGAGGGCTCAAGGCTGTGGTGCAGGAAGCTGGTTCCAGAAGCAGACCTTTTGCTCCCATGTCACTCAGGTCAACTCCTTAGTTCTGTGTTTGATGGTCAGGATTCATAGACTGTCACGTATGTGATCAATTCACTTGTTTTTCCTAGTCTTTGTTGCAAGAGGGATCCGTGGTAGCTTCTACCTAGTCAGCCATCTTGGCCCTGCCTGCAGTATATATTCTTAATACATTTTTTTTTATACCAATTGACCTAGAGGTCCCCTGAAACTATGGTCCTCTGCTACTCTGGCCTTCAAAGCATTTGGTTTATTCAGGAACCTTCTTTACTTTTGGATTAGTCCAGTTGTGCTGACTTCTCCTGTATTGTGTGTGTCTTTCTCTTCACCTAAAATAGTTCTTGTCTACTATCTAATTAGCGAATACCCGTCTCCCACCCTCCCCACCCTGTAACCATCAAAGAATATTTTCTTTGTGTTTATTTCTTGAGTTCTTATACTTGTGGTCTCATACAATATTTGTCCTTTTGCAACTGACTAATTTCACTCAGTGTAGTGCCTTCCAGATTCTTCCACATTATGAAATGTTTCACGAATTCATCGTTGTTCTTTATCATTGTATAGTATTCCATTTTGCGGATATAACATAATTGATATTTTATCCATTCATCCGCTGATGGGTGCCTTGGTTGCTTCCATCTTTTTGCTATTGCAAAGTGTGCTGCAGTGAATGTGGGTGTGCATATGTCTGTTCTGCTCTTATTTCTCTAGGATATGTTCTGAAAATTGGGATTGCTGGATGTTATGGTAGTTCTATTTCTAGCTTATTAAGGAAGCTCCAAATCAATTTCCAAAGTGGTTATACCATTTTACATTCTCACCAGCAGTGTATAAGTGTTCCAGTCTTTTCATAACCTCTCCAACATTTGTTATTTTGTGTTTTTTGGATTAATGCCAGCCTTGTTGGAGTGAGATGGCTTCTTATTGTGGTTTTGATTTACATTTCTCTAATGGCTGATGATCATGAGCTTTTCCTCATATATCTGTTAGCTGCCTAAATGTCTTCTTTGGTGAAGTGCCTGTTCATATGCTTTGCCTATTTTTAATGGGGTTATTAGTCTTTTTTTGTTGAGTTTTTGCAGTATCATGTAGATTGTAGAGATCAGACTCTGATCGGAATTGCCATAGCTAAAATTTTTTTCCCAGTCTGTAGGTAACCTTTTTACTCTTTTGGTGAAGTCTTTGGATGAGCTTAAGTGTTTGATTTTTAGGAGCTCCCAGTTATCTAATTTCTCTTCTAGTGTTTGTACATTATTAGTAATTATTAGTAATGTTATTAGTAATGTTTTGCATACTGTTTATGCCATGGATTAGGGCTCCTAATGTTGTCCTTATTTTTTCTTCCATGATCTTTATTGTTTTAGATTTTATATTTAGGTCTTTGATTCATTCTGAGTTAGTTTTTGTGCATGGTATGAGGTATGGGTCTTGTTTCATTTTTCTTTGCAGATGGATGTTCAGTTTTGCCAGCACCATTTGTTAAAGAGACTGTCTTTTTCCCTTTTAACAGACTTTGGGCCTTTGTCAAATATCAACTGCTCATATGTGGATGGATTTATGTCTGGATTCTCAATTCTGTTCATTGGCCTATGTATCTGCTCTTGTACCAGTGCTAGGCTGTTTTGACTACTGTGGTGGTATAATAGTTTCTAAAATCAGGTAGTGAGGCCTCCTACTTTGTTCTTCTTTTTCAGTGATGTTTTACTTTTCTGAAGCCTCTTCCACTTTTTTACATGAAGTTGGTGATTTTTTTTTCTCTATCTCATTAAAAAATGTCATTGGAACTTCTATCGGAATTGAGTTGCATTTATAGATTGCTTTGGGTAGAACAGACATTTTTACAATGTTGAGTCTTCCTATCCGTGATCAAGGTATGTTTTTTTCCACTTATGTAGGTCTTTTTTGGTTTCTGGCAATAGTTTCCTATAGTTTTCTTTGTATAGGCCTTTTACATCCCTGGTTAGATTTATTCCTAAGTATTTTATCTTGTAAATGGTATTGATTCGGTAATTTCCTCTTCAATGTTCTCTTTGTTGGTGTAGAGGAATCCGACTGATTTTTGTATGTTTATCTTGTATCCTGATACTCTGCTGAACTCTTCTATTAGTTTCAGTAGTCTTCTTGAGGATTTTTTAGGGTTTTCTGTGTATAAGATCATATCATCTGCAAACAGAGATACTTTTACTTCTTCCTTACCAATTTGGGTGCCCTTTATTTCTTTATCTAGCCTAATAGCTCTGGCTAGAACGTCCGGCACAATGTTGAATAAGAGTGGTGATAAAGGTCATCCTTCTCTGGTTCTCATTCACAAGGGGAATGCTTTCAGATTCCATTTAGGATGATGTTGCCAGTTGGCTTTCTATAAATGCCCTTTATAATGTTTAGGAATTTTCCTTCTATTCCTATTTTACTAAGAGTTTTTTTTATCATGAATGAGTGTTGGACTTTGTCAAATGCCTTTTCTGCATCAATTGATAAGATCATGTGGTTCTTGTCTTTTGCTTTATTTATATGATGAATTATTTTTCTAATGTTGAGGCATTCCTACATACCTGGTATGAATCCCGCTTGGTCATGGTGAATTTTTTTTTTAATATGTTGTTGAATTCTGTTGGCTAGAATTTTGTGGAGGTTTTTTTGCATTTAAGTTCATGAGGGATATAGGCCTGTGATTTTCTTTTTTGTGGTGTCTTTAACTGGTTTTTGTATCAAGGATATGCTGGTTTCATAGAAGGTATTTGGGAGTATTCCATCCTTTTCTATGCTCTGAAATACTTTTAGTAGTAATGGTGTTAACTCTTCTCTACAAGTTTTGTAGAATTCTCCAGTGAAGCCATCAGGGCCAGGGTTTTTTTTGTTGGGAGTTTTTTAATTACCTTTTCAGTATCTTCTTTTGTTATGGGTTTTATTTAGTTGTTCTACCTCTTTTTCTGTTAGTTTAGGTAGGTAATGTGTTTCTAGAAATTCTTCCATTTCTTCTAGGTTTTCAAATTTGGTAGAGTACAATTTTTCGTAGTAATCTGATAGGATTCTTTTAATTTCAGTTGGGTCTGTTGTGATATCTCCCATATCATTTCCTATTCAGGTTATTTGCTTCCTCTCCTGTTTTTCTTATGTCAGTTTGGCCAACTGTTTATCAATTTTGTTATTTTTTTCAAAGAACAAACTTTTGATCTTGTTAACTCTTTCAATTGTTCTCCTGTTTTCTATTTCATTTAATTCTGCTCTAATTTTTATTGCTTGCTTTCTTCTGGTGCCTGCGTTTTTCTTTTTTTGCTCTCTTTCTATTTATTCAAGTTGTAGGGCTAAGTCTCTGATTTTGGCCCTTTCTTCTTTTTGGATGTGTGCATTTTTTGATATAAAATTGACCTTTGAGCACTGCTTTTACTGTGTTCCACAGGTTCTGATAAGAAGTGTTTTCATTCTCATTGGATTCTCTGAATTTCTTTATTCCGTCCTTACTTTCTTCTATAATCCAATTGTTTATAAGGAAGGTGTTGTTCAGTTTCCAAGTGTTTGATTTCTTTTCCTTGTTTTTTTCTGTTATTGATTTCTACTTTCTTGGCTTTATTGTCAGAGAAGATGCTTTGTAATATTTTGGTGTTTTAGATTCTGTTGAGGCTTGTTTTATGACCTAACATGTGGTCTATTCTAGAGAATAGAGAATTCCATGTGTGCTGAAAAAGAAAGTATGCTTGGCTTCTGTTGGGTGGAGTGTTCTGTATATGTCTGTGAGATCAAGTTGGTTGATTGTGACATTTAGATCTTCCGTGTCTTTATTGAGCTTCTTTCTGGATGATCTGTCCTTCTTCTAAAGTGGTGTGTTGGAGTCTATTATTGTTGTGGAATTGTCTACCTCAGTTTTCAAGGCAGTTAGAATTTGTTTTGTGTATCTCGAAGCCCTGTTATTGGGTAGGAAAAAATTTAATATGGTTATATCCTCCTGATATTGTCCCTGTAAATTTTTTAATCATTATATAGTATCCTTCCTTATCCTTTGTAGTGAATTTAACTTTAAAGTCTATTTTGTCAGAAATTAATATTGCCACTCCTGCTCTTTTTTTATTGTTGTTTGCTTGATGTATATGTTTTTTTCCATCCTTTGAATTTTAGTTTTTTTTTTTTATGTCTTTAAGTCTAGGGTGTGTTTCTTGTAGGCAGCATGTAGATGGATTGTTGAAAACAATGTATTTTTATTACAACTTATTTATACTTGGGCAATGTCAAAATCTGTATATACAACCATTGGATATTAGTTAAATACATTCTATGCAATCATTATGGAAAGCTAAGCATCCATTAAAAAACATGTTTTCAAAGAATAAGTGATGACACCAGAAAAGACTAAGTATAATGTGGCTTGTAAAAATCAGTTAATATATATTTGATAGGTTTTCAGAAATTTTATAAACAACTTCGCGGCTTTCTACATCTCATACGTGCAGGTGTATGTGTGCGTGGGGGTGGGAAGGGTGCACTGATAAAATATAAACAAACAAACAAACAGAAAAACTAGATTTGAAGTGTCTAAAATGCTAACAGGGGATTCATATATGTGGGGGAAACAAGTTTTTTTTTTTGCTTTTTTTTGTTTTTGTTGTTTTACTATTATTCTAATGTCAGCTTTTTTGATGCCAAATTTCAGTATGTAGTATACAAACCTGGACAAAGGACATATATGATAGGCCTTTCCCTTTGAAGTATTGCTTTGCAGCTCTATGTTCTCACTAAAAAAAAAAAAAGTTGTCCTTAAGCAGATTCCAACTCCTGATGACCTCGTATTTGTCAGAGCAGACCTGTGCTCTTTTGCATTTTCAGTGGCTGATATTTGGGAAACAGATATCTGAGGAGCCTCTGGTGGATTGACTATCCAGAGTTTGGGTTGGCAATCAAGCTCCACATCCTCACTAAAGCACATTCAAATTTGCTCAGTATGGTGATTGATAGCGATTTAACTTTATTCATACACGGGCAACAAGGTCATCCTACTAAATGACCAATATAATCATCGTGGTATAAATTTCATGCATGGAATTGTAATTAGGTATAATCTTAGGACTTTTAAGCATTTATTTAAAACTTGAAAAGTGTTATTTCCGTTAGGAAAATAGTTTTTTTTTTTTTTTCAAGTAGGAGAGAACGCTGCACTTTATTTGGTGACCAATGAATTACATTACATTGTAACTACATGGATATTTTTCTACACAGAAAGTTTTGAAATCTGTATTTTATACTTTTAATGTAAAATAATATAAAGATAAATACTAGTTTGTAGGGAATCTGTGTTTTTGGCTCATATTTACAAATTTCTCCTTTTTTAATCTAAAAATAATTTTGCAGATTTGTTTAGATGCAATTAGACAAAGAAAAGGACTTATTCAGTCTGAGTTAATTTATAATTTATTTAATCTCACATCACTCAATAAAATTCACATTTCACCAAAATTGGTAGAATTTAGCCAATTCTGGTCTTCCCTTCAGTCTAAACTGTTATCGTCTATCAACATAAACATATTTCTTCTACCAGCCTTATAAGGAGCCCTGGGTGGCACAATGGTTAAGTTCTTGGCTGTTAAACCTGAAGCTCAAACATTCAGTTAGTATAACACAGAAAGTGTCATTACCTCCTTACATAGACCTCATAATAAAGAGATTATCAGGTCTGTCACTGGAACTCAGATCTTCTTTAATTACAACATGCTCTCAGATTAATACTCTAAGGTTTCGGAAGATATTTTTATCCCACTGTCTAATGTAAAACAAACAAACAAAAGCCGTTTGCCATCAAGTTGGTTCTGACTCATGGTAACCTCATGTGGGTCAGAGTACAACTGTTCTGCATGGAGGTTTTCAACAGCTGATTTGCTGAAGTAGCTTACCAGGCCTTTCTTCCAATGCAGCTCCGGGTGGGTTTGAGCCACCAACTTTTCAGCTGGTAGTTGAGCACATTAACCGTTTGCACCACCCAGGGGCTGTCTCTCTTAATCACACTCCCTCCAATCACCTTCATTTATTTTATAGTACATGTCATTATCTATAATATTTAGTTTTTCCTTAATGTATAACTAAAATGTACACCCTCTCTGTTCTCTGCTGATTCTCTGGAAGAGTGCCTGAGATGCGGCAGATATCTGTTAGATTTGATTAATATTTGAATAAAGAAATAAAAATTCTTTTATTTATTTATTTTTGATTTATCTTTTTTTTTTTTTTAAAGTGAACAACCTAGCATATTTCTATTCACAACTTAGTTTGGCTTCTAGATCACAAAGTTATGAGATGATATATTTTTGGTGTGGTAGAGGAGATTCTGTGACTATGTCTGGTCATAACCCTCAAATACTGTGAAGGATGTGAAGTTTAACCCTGCCTGCAGTCTAACAATTTATCCTGCCACAATTTCACAGATGCTGGCAGAAGCCTCAAGACTCCTGGTTCTGAGACAAAGGGCTTTATTTCTCATGGGACAGTGGCAGCATGAGATTCAAGTTCACATCAGTTCCCCTTGCTCCCAAATCCCATGGAGACAATGAGGTGGGGGAGAGGTCTAGGTGATTCTACCACCCAATGGCTTGTGTCACATCTGAGGAACCCTAAGCTTAGAAAACTCCAATCTTAGAAGATATTGTTGGCATACTTGCCCAAACTAGTCTAGACAATAATTGTCAATGTTTTTTCTCAAGGTGTAAAGAAATACAAGGAACCAATGGAGAATTGAGTCTCAACAAAACCAGAACCAGATAAAAAATGTTGCAGACTTATATATTCTTTAATTTTTCTCAGGGTTCTTTTACTTTCAATTAGCATAAATTGGTCTGCAATGTATTTTCTCCTCAACTTACCTAAAATATGACCTAAATTGGTTAATGATGTTTTACACTATAAAGTACTTGACTAAGTATGGAACAATGTAATTATTTAAGTGTGTCTAACCAGTCTTTGTCTCCTTATTTATGTTTTCTCTAGTCTGTATTATGCCAATATGATTGTTTTAGCTTTTTAGAACTAATGTTTAATCTGTCTTAATTAGCTCTTTCCAACAGAGACTGTGTCACTTTCTATGTTTTATGTTCAGATCTCTATGAATAAATAATCTTAGCAATGCACACTTCCAAAGTCAATGTTGGTGAAGAGCTTTGTAGATGAAAACTGCCGATTGTCACTGTGCCAAATGTGTATAGTGGGTCCTAACCCCTGTGGTGGGGATCTAAACAAATACATGGAAAGTGAAAACAGCTTCAAACAAACTTCGTTTCATCAGCATGTGTGAGAACGGGCATGGGGTTAGGGAATAGACTGACCACCTGTGCATGGAAAAATTCATTAGAATGTTCTTAATATATAGCCAATAAAATAGATGTAGCAAAAAAGGAAAAGATCCAGTATTATACTTTTCTTGCAAACTTACTATTTAGTTGATGGTAAAAGGAGCAGCAATTAAAAGTAAAATAGTTCATCCCATTGCTGGTACATATATTTATGCATATAAATGCATCAATGTAAGCATGGCATATACTTGGAAAAATACTGTGTTGAAGACTCTATATTACTATATGAGGTTAATTGAGGATTGCCCTCCTTGGAGATTCCATCTAATGAAGAGAGGGAATAATTTGATTGATTTTTTAAAAAAGATGAACATGTGACCATGAATGAATTAAACAAAAAAAGTTGAAGAAAAAAATGAGAGAAGATTGTTACTTCTAAAGTAGGTACAACTGAAATAACGAATAAGTGTAAAGAGAGTATACCCCAAAACCTTTATGAAAAAAAGCTTATTTGAGGGTCTTCATATAAGACTCCAGGTAGCTTTGATGATAAGGAGGAAAAAAATGCTTAAAGGAGAAAATGTATCAATAACTGCAAGTTATTCTAGTTTTATAATACTGAGTCCAAAAAAAAAAAAAAAAACAAGGTTTACAAAGCAAAACTTAGTCACCTGATAGAGCAACTGCGTAATGTTAGGAAACGATTAATTAAGTGGGGATTGTGGAAGACAGAACTGTATACAGCAAGTGGTTAGCTATCAATGTGACTTTTGGTCAGGAAACTTTAGTCCCTCAGATGGGATTACTTCAGAGAACAAAAAGGAATCAGTTACTACAGCACTGTGAAAGGGACTGTTTTTGTGCTAGTTTGTATTGTTTACTGTAGCAAATTAGTTGGGTAGATCTATAGGCTAGTAGAAAAAGGAAATAAATATCTACTTTGTAACTACAGCAGTCGCTACATATGACCATTGGATGTATAACTCCTATATGGTTGCTACAGAGCCCTGATGGAGCAGTGGTGAAGAGTGCCACTGCTAACCAAAAGGTTAGCAGTTCAAATCCACCAGCTGCGCCTTGGAAACTGAATAGAATAGTTCTTACTCTGTCCTATAGGGTTGCCATGAGTCGGAGTCGACTCCATGGCAATATTTTTTTTTTTCTTAATGAAAAGAGAAATTTAAATTAAAAAGTTCTCACTGCCTTGTAAATGACTGTCCCTTTGCTTTCAGAATGTGAAATTTATGAAAATAAGTTTCTCCTGTTCACATCACAGCCCAGGGTAAACAGAAGTCTAGTACCCCCAGAAGAGTCCAAAGCCATGAAAGGTTTTTCCAAATGTATAATAGAAAGGTTAGACTAGATAATCTCTAATTTTCCTTCCAGTCAAAAACAAATCTAAGATGCATCAATTTATGAATTAGGCCAATTGTTGTAACTGATAGTAAGACCTGAACAAGATAGAGTAATAACTGATAGAATAAATGTGAGTGTTCATCAGCTAAAAACAAATAGGGTAGACACAGGTTTTTATGCAGTACCTTCCTCTTTTAAAAGTTATTTAATACTTTCAATTATTGTTGAATGAGTGTCTTTTTTTCTATAAGTCCAATGAAGGTAGAAAAATAGCCCTATCCTTCCCTTCTCTATACATTTACTAACTATCCCTGTTACACAGGATTTTTTTTTTTTTAAAGTACTCATTTTGTTTTTGAGGACAATTATCTAAAGTGTACAGGTTAGTATGATTTAACCAATGCATACTTCCCTGTAAGCTACACCCCTAACAGGACATAGCACATTTCCAGAAACTTCCCTCACATCACATTAAAATCAATAAACCAGTTGCCCTTCAATCAATTCTGATTCATGGTAACCACATGTGTGTCAGAATAGGACAGTCCTCCATGGGGTTTTCAATGACTTATTTTTGGGAAGTAGATCTCCAAGTCTTTCTTCCCATGAGCCTCTGGGTAGACTCAAAATTCAGCCTTTCAGTTAGTAGTCAAGCATGTTGACCATTTGGTGCCACCCAGGGATTCCTTCAAATCAGTACTTCTCCTTTATCTCCCTTGTTTTGATTTCTATTATCATAGACTAGATCTTCATATTAAAAAAGGAAGACATTAGTACTTTTATTTGTACAGTGTATAGCTTTGTTAGCTTATCATAATGTATAAATGATTCAACCATGGTTTTACCTGTATCATTGGTGTATTTCATTTTGTTTTGCAGTAGTATTCCACTCTGTGCCTTTTTTAGTATTTATTAATCTTTAGTTAACAGGTTTATTAATTTTCTGTTGTTGGACAACAAATTACCATAAACATAGTGGCTTAACACAACCTACATTTATTATCTCACAGTTTCTGTGCATTAAGAATCCTGGCATTTCTTAACTGGGTCCTTTGCTTCAGAATCTCTCCTAAGTCTGCATTCAAGTTGTCATCCAGGGCTGAATCCTCGTTCGAAAGCTCAGTTGGGAAGGACCTGCCTCCAAGCTCATGTGGTTGGGTTTTTTGTTTGTTTGTTTGAGGACATGTATTTTCACTTATGTTGGATAAATAGTTGGTTCATAGGTTGTTATTGTTGCTGTTAGGTGCTGTCGAGTTGGTTCAGACTCATAGCAACCCTATGCACAACAGAACGAAACACTGCCCGGTCCCGCGCCATCCTCACAATCATTGTTATGCTTGAGCTCATTGTTGCAGCCACTGTGTCAATCCACCTCTTTGAGGGCCTTCCTCTTTTCCGCTCACCCTGTACTCTGCCAAGCATGATGTCCTTCTCCAGAGACTGATCCCTCCTGACAGCATGTCCAAAGTATGTAAGACGCAGTCTCGCCATCCTTGCCTCTAAGGAGCATTCTGGCCGCACTTTTTCCAAGACAGATTTGCTCGTTCTTTTGGCAGTCCATGGTATATTCAATATTCTTCACCAACACCACAATTCAAAGGCATCAACTCTTCGGTCGTCCTTATTCATTGTCCAGCTTTCACATGCATATGATGTGATTGAAAATACCATGGCTTGGGTCAGGCGCACCTTAGTCTTCAGGGTGACATCTTTGCTCCTCAACACTTTGAAGAGGTCCTTTGCAGCAGAAATGCCCGATGCAACGCGTCTTTTGATTTCTTGACTGCTGCTTCCATGGCTGTTGATTGTGGATCCAAGTAAAATGAAATCCTTGACAATTTCAATCTTTTCTCCGTTTATCGTGGTATTGCTCATGGTCCAGTTGTGAGGATTTTGTTTTCTTTATGTTGAGGTGTAATCTATACTGAAGGCTATGGTCTTTGATCTTCATTAGTAAGTACTTCAAGTCCTCTTCACTTTCAGCAAGCAAGGTTGTGTCATCTGCATAACGCAGGTTGTTCATGAGTCTTCCTCCAATCCTGATGCCCCATTCTTCTTCATATAGTCCAGCTTCTCGGATTATTTGTTCAGCGTACAGATTAAATAGGTATGGTGAAAGAATACAACCCTGACGCACACCTTTCCTGACTTTAAACCAATCAGTATCCTCTTGTTCTGTCCGAACAACTGCCTCTTGATCTAAGTAAAGGTTCCTCATGAGCACAATTAAAATTCCCATTCTTTGCAGTGTTATCCATAGTTTGTTATGATCCACACAGTCAAATGCCTTTGCATAGTCATTAAAACACAGGTAAACATCCTTCTGGTATTCTCTGCTTTCAGACAGAATCCATCTGACATCAGCAATGATATCCCTGGTTCCACATCCTCTTCTGAAACCAGCCTGAATTTCCGGCGGTTCCCTGTCGATATACCGCTGCAGCCGTTTTTGAATGATCTTCAGCAAAATTTTGCTTGCGTTTGATGTTGATCTATAATTTCCACATTCGGTTGTATCGCCTTTCTTGGGAGTAGGCATAAATATGGATTTCTTCCAGTCAGTTGGCCAGGAAGCTGTCTTCCATATTTCTTGGCATAGATGAGTGAGCACCTCCAGCGCTGCATCTGTTTGTTGAAACATCTCATAGATATTCATAGGTTAGGCATAGGTTTAATTTTATAAGGAAATGTCAGAATTTTTTCAGGGTTGTACTATTTCAAACTCCCACAGGCATTCTGTGAGAGTTCTAAGTGCTGACTTCCTTCCCAAAACTTGGTATTTTCTTTCTTTCTTCTTTTTCAATTTTAGCTCTTCTGGTGCAGACATACTGGTGTTTCATTTTGTTTTTATTTGCATTTCCCCAATGATTAATGATGCTGAGCTCTTTTGTGTTTCATTACCCTTTCCTGTATTATCATTTATAAAGTGTTTCATGTGTATATATGTGTGTGTGTGTATACATATATATACACATATATATAGTGTTTCCAGAATCATTTCTTGAAAAGACATTTTGTCCCCAGTGAAATAGCTTAGCATCATTATCAGTTTTCAGGTATAACCATACAAAAATGATTCTGTATCTGGACTCTATTATTTTCCCTTGATGTATTTGTCAGCTTTTCATGAAAAATATAGTTAAACCTTGACCTCAGATCATGCATAATATCTCCAACTTTGTTCTTCTTTTCTAAGATTATCTTGGCTATTTAAGTCCTTTACATTTGCACATACATTGAAAAATAATTTTTGAAATGTATATAAAAATATTTTACTGGAATGTCAATTGGAATTTTGATCATATTGAATCTATATACACCTAAAGTTGAGAAATTAAACATCTTACCAATATTGAGACTTTCCAAACTACAGACATGGCATATCTCTCCATTAATAAGTACCTTAACTGTTCTAAGCATAAACTTTGTATTATATACTCTCGGGCTGTTATAAGAACTTTTAACACTGTAGATCCATGGAGCTTCTTCCTGACTTTTGTGCTTCTGTCTTTCCAAACCACATCAATATTTTTATCAGGTTTTAATTAAATATTTGATTTTCTGTAAAAAGAACAGAAATGAGAAGATTAATATTTATATATTAGCATATATTTTCCATTTCTTCTGTAGAGTCAAGATTTCATTTCTTATTATTTCCTTTCTGCCTGAAGAACTTCCTTTAGTATCTCCAGTTCTCTGGGTGTGATGGTTAATTCACGTTCATCTGAAGTCTTCACTTCACTGTGATTTTTCAAAGGGATTTTCACAGGACACACCTTGGAATTTACATACCTCACTGTCAAGATGTCATTTCAGTAACTTATGGTTTGTATTGCTGTTGAAGAGAGTTGGGCATTTATTGTATCATTGTTAAATGGTACATTGTTGTTGTTGTTAGCTGCCATTGAGTGGGTTGCAACGCATGGCGACCCTATGTACAACATGTCAAAACATTGCCTGGTCATGGCACCCTCACAATCACCAGCATGTTCAAGTCCATCATTGTGCTGATCCATTTCACAGCGGAGTCACTAGGGCTTGTGCCATCCAGTGCATTAACTTATGGCATCCTCCCCCTCCCCCACAGCAATGAAAGTAACAGTGCGTGGGGCAGGGCTGGGCTGCGAGGGTGCTGGGTAACTCAGTGTGGACACTGCTTATGGGTGAGGTACCCTAGGGACTCCAGTGACGTCTGGGTGGGGCCAGGCTCTGAAGCCAGGGGCGCAGGCCAAACAACTCCTGGGTGCCCCAAAGCACACCCAGCAGGGTGTGTGCCAAGCGAGAGCAGCTCTGCAGGCGGGACAAGGGTCCCAGTGGGGTCATAGAGGCAGGCGCCCTGCTTCCCACCCTCCCCCAGGACAGGGACTGACTGCATTGCCGCTGGTACCGCAGGCACTGTTGGCATCATCCCCTCTGACAGTGTCACCTTGCGTGGTCCGCACCCCCCTAGTGAAGCTCCTGGCATCTCACCAAGGGCCTCCCCTGTCCTGGTTGGCCCTCTACTTCACCAAATATGATGTCTTCCTCTAGCAATTGACCTTCCTGAGGAGGAAGGGAGCAAGTCAGAAAATGTTCTGTTGGGAACCATAAGGATGATTTAGAAGATTACCAGGCCTTTCTTTGTAGTCTTAATCTGAAGGCTCTGCTGAAACCTGTCCACCATAGGTGACCCTGCTAGTATTTGAAATACTGGTGGCATGGCTTACAGCATCACAGCAACCCACAAACCACCACCGTACAACAAACTGACAGTGGATGGTAGCAATTGTATGTATTATATATTTTTTAATGTGGATGATTTTAAGATTGATCATTTATCTTGGATTTTCAAAATTTAAGTATGTGTCTAAGTGTAATTTTCTTGGTCTTTATCTTGTTTTGAGATTTATGGAGGGTCTTCAGTCTATGTATTATTATTTTTTATCAATTTGTTTTAATTGGCTAGTATTTGTTTAATTTTTTTTTTTTTTTCTGCATCTCTCTTTCATCTCTTATTTGAGTCTTTATTTAACAAAATATAACTTGACTGTTAATGTCCTATAGGTCACTGATAGGTTTTTTGGTTATTTTCTTTTTGTCCTAGCTATGCTTCAGTTTGGATAGTTTCTACTTTCTTAATGGGGAAGTTTATGATAAAAGTCAGTGCTATGGTCATCTGTCCTATTGGTGTGGAGCCCTAGGACTATATTAATTTTATTTGAATTTCAAAAGTATACTTTATTGATTATCAGCACAAAGTCACAAAGGCAGTGAGTAAATCTATTTTTTTTCTTAAAGTTATTAATAACTAACTAGCTCAGCCACTACCCGTCTGTCGGTTTGCTGTACTTTGGATGCTTGCATGTTGCTTAGGTGCTGGACGTTAACTCACTGGTATCTCAAATATCAACAGGGTCATGCAGGTTGGACAAGTTTTAGCAGAGCTTGTAGACTAATATAGATAAGGAAGAAAGGATCTGATTTACTTCCCAGAATTAACCAATGAAAACTCTATGGATCACAAAAGAATATTGTCCAATAAACATCCAGAAGATGAGGCCCTCCAAGTTGAAAGGAACGGAAAACACAAGTGGTTCTAAGAATGGACTCAGGAATACCAACAATTGTGAGGATGGCCAGGTCTGCACAATGTTTTGTTCTGTTGTACATGGGATTGCCATGAGTCAGGGCTGACATGATGCCAGTTTACTAAAACTAGTTCAAATCATCTTTACCAAAAATATCATTGCAGATCATATTATTTATCTTTTTTAAAATTAAATAATGAGATGTTCCCCAACTTTTGTATGTTAACCTAGCACGCGATTTGCCTTGTAATTAAACCTCTATTTGTTTTTTTCGGCATTGATAAGTGTGTTCTTTTTGTGCCTTCTCTTATAACTCCTCACTTCCACTCTCTGACGATAGGCAAGGTGTCTTGCTGTCTCTATAATATGAATAGCTGAACATTACTTGTAAAGAATGGAATACACTATGCTATAGGAATTGCATTAAAAACATCCTCAGTGAAGAGAAAAAAGGCTCTGGGACCTTGGATGTCAGTTCCAAGAGAGACAAATTTATAGGTATAACAATCTGTCTTTCATAACTGACATCTACGGTCCCAGAGGCCTTTTCTCTATCACTAAGGATTTTTCATGCATTTCCTACAATGTGAAGACATTTTGAGTGTAACATTTAGACATTTTGTTGCACAAAAGCAATTTTGTTAACTCTGTTTTAGGCTCACACCCCAAATCAGTTTTAATATTATATTAAAATTTTATCCTTAGTTAAAAAAATAATTTAAAAAAAAGACTTCTACACCACTGCAATACAGAAATGCTAAAATTTAGCTTGCTCAGTAATTTAATATTTCACCAGGAATCAATAACAAAGCAGTCATCTGCCCTAATAGCATTATTAGGCACCAAGTGAGGTATGCTCTCACTGGAACTCATTTAAAGAGGTGTGGTTATCACTCACAGAACTGCCACAGAAATATAAATGATATACGCTTGTGACCAGAGACCTCAGTGAGCTCTTTAAGATGACATTTACCATGGAGACTCAAAGGCATTGTGCTTCAACGAGGGTTGAAATATCGTACAACTCATTGGAAGGGGAATTATCCTAAAACATTTTTCAGGTAACATAACAATGTTTTCAATCAATAGCACTATGTAGGTATGGGACTGATTCAACCCACAGGGTAATATTTTCTTTATCAAGGATTTGTTTCTGACTTTGACCAAAATGGCACTAGTTTGTCAGGTTTAAGTGAAGAAGCATAATACTATGCAGTCTTTTGATCCCTGAGTATGACATATGACTTAATTTATGTGGGGCTTCTTTAATTTTTTTCAGCAATCTTTTTCAATTTTCAGTGTACAGTTTTGCACAAATTAAAAAAAAATTATCAATAAATATTTTATGATTTTAATGCTATTGTGTATGTTGTTGTTATTGTCAGGTGCTGCGGAGTCAGTTCTGACTCACAGTGACCCCACGTACAACAGAATGAAACACTGCCCAATCCTGTACCATCCTCACAATTGTTGTTATGCTTAAGCCTATTGTTACAGCCACTGTGTCATCCCTTGAGTGCCTTCCAAAGTGAGGTGCTCATCTTCCAGCACTTTATCAAGCAATGTTTCAGAAGTAGAACGCCAGGTCCTTCTTCCTAGTCTGTCTTAGTCTGGAAGCTCAGCAGTAACCCATCTGCCATGGTGACCCTGCTGATATTTGAATACCAGTGGCATAGCTTCTAGCATCACAGTAATGTGCAAGCCTCCACAGTATGATAAACTGAGAGACACAGCTATTATGTACAGTATTTTAAATTTTCATTTTTTATTTCTAGTATATAGAAATGTTGTTGTGTGCTATCGAGTTGATTCCAACTCGTAGAGACCCCATGTGACAGAGTTGAACTGCTCCATAAGATTTTCTAGGTTGTGATCATCACAGAAACAGATTGCCAGGTCTTTCTCCAGCAGAGCTGTTAAGTGTGTTCGAACCTCCAACCTTCAGTTTATCAGCTGAGTGCTTATCTGTTGTGCCACCAGAGCTCTAATATATAGAAATGCTATATCTTGATGGTGGTGTTGGTTACACAGATGTATATATATTTCTGTAACCAATTGAACTATACACTTAAAAACACTTATTTTATTGTGCATAATTTATGTCAATAAAATTGATTAAAAGAATTGTTCTGATAAAGTATTTGCTGTACAGGAGTTTGTAGCTTAGATAAAGCATATGATATGATTGTCACAGTCCCTAAAAAAAAATGTACACTCAACAAATATTGCTTCTTGTTGTTGTTAGGTGCGTAGGTGCCATCAAGTCAGTTCCAACTCATAGCAACCCTCTGTACAAAAGAACAAAACACTGCCCGGTCCTGTGCCATCCTCACAATTGTTGTTATGCTTAAGCCCATCATTGCAACCACTGTGTCAATCGATCTCACTGAGGGTCTTCCTTTTTTTCACTGACCCTCTACTTTATCAAGCATGATGTCCCTCTCCAAAGACTGACCCCCCTAACAACATGTCCAAAGTATGTGAGACTTAGTCTCGCCACCCTTGCTTCTAAGGAACATTCTGGTTGTACTTCTTCCAAGACACATTTGTTCATTCTTTTGGCAGTCCATGGTATATTCAATATTCTTTTCCAACACCACAACTGAAAGGAGTCAATTCTTCAGTCTCCCTTATTCATCGCCCTGCTTTCACATGTACAGGAGGCAATTGAAAAAAACATGGCTTGGGTCAGGTGCACCTTAGTCTTCAAGGTGACATCTTTGCTTTACAACACTTTAAAGTTGGGGCAACCTTGCCCCAATGCAAAGTGTCTTTTGATTTCTTGACGGCTGCTTCCAAGTAAAATCAAATCCTTGACAACTTCAATCTTTTCTCCGTTTGTCATGATGTTGCTCATTGGTCCAGCTGTGAGGGTTTTTGTTTTCTTTATGCTGAGGTGTAATCTATTCTAAAACTGTGGTCTTTGATCCTTATCAGTAAGTACCTCAAGCCCTCTTTACTTTCAGTAAGCAAGGTTGTGTTGTCCACATAATGCAGGTTGTTAATGAGTTTTCCTCCAATGCTGATGCCCTGTTTTTCTTCATATAGCACAGCTTCTCAGATTATTTGCTCAGCATACAGACTGAATAAAAAAAAAGTAGACTGAATAGGTACGGTGAAATGGTAGAACACTGACCCACACCTTTCCTAACTATAAACCATGCAGTATCGCCTTGTTCTGTTTGAATGACTGCCGCTTGATCCATGTAAAAGTTTCTCATGAGCACAATTACGTGTTCAGAAATTCTCATTCCTCACAATGTTATTCATAATTTGTTATGATCCATACAAAATGCTTTTGCATAGTCAATAAAACACAGGCAAACATCTTCCTGGTATTGTCTGCTTTCAGCCGGGATTCATCTGACATCAGCAATGATATCCCTGGTCTGTGTCCTCTTCTGAATCCGGCTTGAATTTCTTGCAGTTCCCTGTCCATATACTGCTGTAGCCAATTTTGAATGGTTTTCAGCAAAAATTTACTTGTGTGTGATATTAATGATAGTGCTTTATAATCCCCCAATTTAGTGGGATCACCTTTCTTGGGTTAGCATAAATATAGATCTCTTCTAGTCATTTGGCCAGGTAGCTCGCTTCCAAATTTCTTGGCATAGACGATACAGTACTTCTGGTGCTGCATCCATTTGTTTAAACAGAGCAATTGGTATTCCATCAATTCCTGGAGCCTTGTCTTTCGCCAATACCTTCAGTGCAGCTTCAACTTCTTCCTTCAGTACCATTGGTTCCTGCTCATATTGTACTTCCTGAAATTCTTTTTCGTATAGTGACTCTATGTATTCCTTCCATCTTCTTTTGATGCTTCCTGCTTTGTTTAATATTTTCCCCACAGAATCCTTCAATATTGCAACTCAAGGCTTGAATTTTTTCTTCAGTTCTTTCAGCTTAAGAAATGCAGAGCATGTCCTTCCTTTTTGGTTTTCCATCTCCAGGTCTTTGCACATGTCATTATAATACTTTGTCTTCTCGAGACACCATTTTAGATCTTCTGTTCAAGTCTTTTACTTCATCATTTCTTCGTTTTAGCTACTTGATGTTGAAGTGCAAGTTTCAGAGTCTCTTTTGATATCCATGTTGGTCTTTTCTTTCTTCTTAATGACTTCTTGCCTTCTTCATGTATAATATCCACAATTTGATCTATGGTCTTTAGTGTTCAACGTGTCAAGTTTGTTCTTCAGATGGTTACTAAATTCAGGTAGAATATATTCAAGGTCTTACTTTGGTTCTCCTGGACTTGTTCTAATTTTCTTCAATTTCAACTGGAACTTGAATATGAGAAATTAATGGTCTGTTCCTCAGCTGACCACTTGCCTTGTTCAGACTGATGGTATTGAGCTTTTTCATAGTCTCTTCCCACAGATATTGTCTATTCGATACCTACGTATTGCATCTGTCAAAGCTCACATGTGCAGTTTCCGTTTATGTTGGTGAAGAAAGGTATTTGCAATGAAGAAGTCCTTGGTCGTGCAAAACTCTATCATGTGATCACCAGCATCGTTTCTATCACCAAGGCCATATTTTCAAACTACTGGTGCTTCTTCTTTGTTTCCAACTTTCAAATTCCAATCTCCAGTAACTATCAGTGCATCCTGATTGCATGTTCAATCAATTTCAGACTTCAGAAGTTGGCAAAAATCTTCAATTTCTTCTTCTTTGGCCTTAGTGATTGGTGCATACATTTGAGTAATAGTCACATTAAGTGGTCTTCCTTCTAAGGGTATGGATATTATCATATCACTGACAGCATTGTGCTTCAGGATAGATCTTGAGATGCTCTTTTTGACTGATGAATGCAATGCCATTCCTCTTCAAGCTATTTCCAGAATAGTAGACCAATGGCCAACACCAGTCCATTTCAGCACACTAATACCTAGGATATCAATATTTGTGGGTTTCATTTTTGATAACCTCCAAGTTTTCTAGATTCATACTTTGTACATTCCAAGTTACAATTATTAATGGATGTTTGCCACTGTTTCTTCTCGTTTTGAGTCATGTCACATCAGCAAATGAAAGCCCTGAAAGCTTAACTTCACCCACATCATTAAGGTCTACTTTACTTTGAGGAGGCAGCTCTTCCCCAGTTGTTTTTTGAGTGCCTTCCAACCTGAGGGGCTCATCTTCTGGCACTATATCAGTGTTCCACTGCTACTCATAAGGTTTTCACTGGCTAAATCTTTTCAGAAGTAAACTGCTGTGTCCTTCTTCATAGTTTGTCTTAGTCTGGAAGCTCAGCTGAAACCTGTCCACCAGGGGTGACCATGCTGGTATCTGAATACTGGTGGCATAGCTTCTAACATCATAGCAACATGCAATCCCCCATGGTATGACAAAGTGATAGACAGGGGGTCAACAAATATTAGCTGTTATTATTTTGAAATTTGATATATATATATTTTCTTTACTGTACTTTAAATTTTCATTGTAATGCACATGCTTGGGAATTCATACAGAATATCATCTGTATGAATTCATGCTGTGTATTTCTTAGTATTTTAACTCTTGCAACATAAGATACTTGTAAAGTCATGGAATGTTATAGTCTTAAATCCTGTAATATGAATGAATCCCTTGAAATGATCCTTGGTTGCATAGTTTTAGTATTGCCTCTTATTCCTCTCTCTTGCTTTCCCAAAATTCAACTCTTTCACCTCTACCTTTACAGCAGGCGTGCTCAGCAAAATCTCATTTGTGTGTTTTGCTTACTTTTTTCCTTAGTGGCATCACTAACACAAAATACTCCCTAGTCTTAATTCTCAAGAGTAATAGCCCTAGCACTTAACCATTGTGGCATCAAGGCTCCATTTTATATATATATATATATATATATATATATATATATATATATATATATATATATATATATATATATATACTATTTAACACACACAATAACAAGTAGGAGTTGGGTACCAATTTTATTTGAATTTTCAGGTACAGTTATAGGTCAGAGTGTTTAAGTGCAGTCCCTAATGTCACATAATCATTAAGCAGCCTTAGTTTCAGGAAGTCTGAGTCCAACAGTGAGGATCTCAAAGATAATTTTCTACCGCTCAACATTCTGTTTTCTGATAAAATGAATGAGTAACTTTAAATTAGTTATGGTGAATTATGGGACTTAAATGATCCATGGTTAAATCAATCCACTTCATATACCAAATGAAAACAAAATGATGGGCACGGATCTTATATATTTAATATTTAAGTTCAAGGTGACTATGTATTCAAGAGTCATTTTCAAACTTACATAATGTAACTTCACATTCCACCTTTAAAACGTTAGTCCTCCTTGGGCAATTAACTTGGATTCTAAGTGAGATTGCATGACATTATGTTTTCGTAAAACAGTATATGTCCCTTACTTCAATTAACTTACAGCTTGAAGTTATACATTAGTTGTGGTTTGTTAGATGTGTTTGAAAAGTTTGGGCTACATACATTTTGAAGGTATTTCTGAGTTGATTTTTCTAAATGCAGTGAATGAATATACAGCAAATAACAATTTACAATTATGAAGAATGATAACATCTTGTCTGTATTATTCTTGGTATTTCCAAATAATGACTCGTGATATTATATTTCATCAAGGTTGGATTCAAACAGGGAGTATATATATATACACATTTTTTTTTCAAGTAAGGCTGATACAAACAGGCAGCTAATAGGTTTTGTGGATCTTCTTAGTTTATACGACTAACATAAATGTATTATTTATATTGATTAATATAAAGTTTTCAATACAGGTCAGTCTTCATTTTAGACGGATAATTTGGTGTGATCAAAGTAAATTTCTTTTAAAAAACTCATGTGTGATTTCTACTTACAGAGATAAAATGAAATCCAGCTTGGTTCATTTTGAATTCTTTAAAAAAAGTGCACAGGTATATTTTCCTGTCTCTACGAAGTGTTCGGTTAGTGGCCAATTTGTGCTGGGTTTGATTGCCTTCCCTATTCACACGCAGAATGAGCTTCAAAAGCAAACAGTGCTGCTGGTAAGACCCCATCTCCATCATCAAATCCTGAGCTATACGACATGTCTTCTGAAGTTTGATGACATTTTCAGGTGTTTCTAGAAATAAGGCCACTAGGAACAGCTTGCAGCAAAGATAGTGCAGTATAATAAACTTACTTTACATTCATCCTCTATTTTAAGGTTGTTGCTGAGAACTACTAAAACCGGGCAACAAAAGAGCTCGAAAAATTTTGTTCTCAGTCAATAATTTTACAAAATGCAGCACTCCTTGTGGCCTGGTACATAATAGAAAGCATCCCTAAAGCTTAGTGTATATTTACAAAAACAGAAAAAGTGAGATAGATTCCTTTATTTGCAATTCTAGGCTTTGCAGTGAACTGCATCTGAGAGAAATAACAACAACAACAATGATAATAATAACACCTAATGCCGTGGAGTCAATTCGGACTCATAGTAACCCTACAGGACAGAGCAGAGCTGCCCCATAGAGTTTCCAAGGAGCGCCTGGGGGATTCGAACTGTCCACCTCAAAAGGTTAGCAGCCGTAGCACTTAACCACTATGCCACCAGGGTTTCTGCCATAATAATAATAGCAAGAATAATACTAGAAAGTCAGTGAGTATTATTTGCAGACAAAAAAAAAAAAGAGTTGATGAGATAGCTTTAAAAAATAACTGCCTTAAAATGTCAACATCAGAAATGAAATGGGCAAATACCACAAAATAGTTAGCAAATTTCCAAGTAACAAACAGGACAAAGGGAAATTGTTGCCTTTTTAAATATCTGTGTAATAATAATAAAAAATAATAATAATACATAAGGGTAAATATGATGTGTTGTGCCTTTTCTTGAATTAGTACCAATTTCCTCCGAGCCGTCATTGTAGGGTCGCTAAGAGTCGGAATCGGCTGGACGGCACTGGGTTTGGTTTTGGTTTTGGGTCATTGTTTCACCCTGAAGGAAGCTCTTGAGGTCCTAGAAGCCATTTTGAGATTTCTCCTCCAAGCCCCTTTCTCTAGTCTGGAATCAAAAATTGGGAGCAATCCAAACTTATCCTTTAACTGGGACCTTAATTGGGCCTTGAGTGACCTAATTATGAATAAGGTAATTATAGCAATTATAGATGAATTAGAGTAATAATTAGTAATTATAAATAAAGTCAATCTGAAGTACATTTGAAATATACTTACGAAATGGGTGTTTAAAGTCACAGTACCACCTCAAATATCATGTTGTGTCCTGCTCTGTATCTCTCATTACACCTGGGTTAGAATTTCAGAATGCTGAAATTATATATACTTATATATATATATTCCTTACCCATTGCCATTAAGTCAATTCCAACTCATACCAACCCTACAGGACAGACTAGAACTCTCCCATAGGATTCCCAGGGCTGTAAATCTCTCCAGAAGCAGACTACCTCATCTTTCTCCCTCAGGATGGCTGGTGGGTTTGAACCACTGACTTTTGGTTAGCAGCCAAGTGCTTAACCACCACACCACCAAGTCTCCTTATATTCCTTACAAAGAGTTTAATAATTAGTCTAGCCCTCACACTTTAAATAAAAAGAATTCATGTTTGTTAGGTAGAAGAAACATTTTTTCCCTATGTTATGTAAACAGTTCCTATATAGTATATTAGAACAAAATACTAGTGATCAAAATCTAGATCATCAGAGGTATTAAATGCATGCACAGGCTTGATATTGACATTTTGTAGTTAATGTTTTCAATATCTTTTATATTATGAAGTCTATGATTATAAAAATGTCTAGATTCCACCATACCATTTTTACTGGACTAAAAAAAGAAAAAGAAATTTTTTTTTTTCTTTTTTTATAAAGGTTACAGCATCCATTGAGTAATTATGAAGAGACAAGTATGGAGCTAGGTACTTTACATGAATCTAACATCCTATTTAACCTCACAAACAACCTACGGAGGGTGGGATGGAGTTGAGGAGATTAATATTATGCCCGTTTTAAAAATGATGAAACCTATGTTCTAAATATCCAAGTAAGTAGCTCAGTATCACACAGCTAAATTAGCAAATGGTACAATTGGGATTTGAGCACAGATGCATTCAATTCCAAAAATTATTATCTTTTCGAAATGCTGTACCAACACTTTTATAGGTGGATTACTAAAAATGTAAATTAATGCCTACTCTAATTAATTTGGAAACCCTGGTGGTTAAGAGCTATGGTTGCTAACCAAAAAAGATCAGCAGTTTGAATCTACAAGGCACTCCTTGGAAACCCTATGGGACAGTTCTACTCCATCCTATAGGGTCGCTACGAGTCAGAATCCACTAGGCAGCAGTGGGTTTTTGTTTGTTTGTTTCTAATTAATTTGGTTTTCTAGATATTTCAGACAATGAAAATTGTATCTTCTTTTCTAATACTGCTTATTTTGAATGCTAAAATATGTTGTTTATTGCACCTTCAAAATAATTACTTTTAATATTTCAACCTCTTTATTTTAGGAATGCCTCACTTATCTTCTAACATTCTAATCAACCATTTCCTGTTGCTCATTATCCAAAACACAACCAGTCCATTTATTACAATTGTCTTTGCCAGAAATGGTCCTGAATAAATTAACTAACATATATTCCAGTTCATCCTTTAGGTCATGTCCGTTAAATTTCTGTCTTGAAAAAATTTTTAGGGAAATAGTTATCAAAGTCTCAGTTATCAGTTCCTAGATTAGCTACTTGCTATGTGTTATGTTGAGCTGCAATTTCTTTCTCTGGAAAATAAAGGTATATGAACTCTATTTTATGTTTAGTGAGGGTTACAATACGAAATAAGATAGAAACTACCTGACTCTGGGTCAAGCACATAGTCGGAATGGATATTAATAAATGATAGCTCCAATTATTAGACTCTCATGAAGTTTTGGTGAGATGAGAATGCATCCTAGTGATTATTCATAGCCACGAAACCCACTCCAAATACAGCTCAACTAGATACTTGTTTGTATGTTTCCAAGCTTGGAAATACTGCTGATTTAATTGAGCTCCAATGAAACCACATCCTTCAAATATGTTTCTAGCTTATAATCTGAAGGTAAGAGTAACTGATTTCATTTAAAATAATAAAGTGAACAAGAAAATAATGCCTGTGATTTCTTTAAAAGAATTATGATTAATATGTTAAAAGACATTGAGGAAAAAGTAGACAGCATGCATGAACAGAGAGGGAATTTGTACAGGAATGAAAATTATAAAATAGAGTCAAATCGAAAAGCTAGAAATAAAAACCACAATACAAGACAGAAAAAAAATTCCTTTGATGAGCTCATCCATTAAGTGGACACAGCTGAGAAGGGTCAGTGAAGACAGAGCAATTGACATTACTCAAACACAAAAAGAAAAAGTGAAAGACCAGAACCCAGCACGTTTTAAAACTGAACGAGTATACATGTTTATTTTATAGTTGCCTTTCATAGAGCATGATTACTTTAGCAGCTCAGACTAACTTCGAAGTGCAAGCCTGTTTAGAAGGATGTTTGTAAGGACCTAAAAAATTTCAACTCTCTCTTCCTTATTTACAATTAAAAAAAAAAAAAATCTGATTTTCTAATGAAAAAACTTCAAAATATCAGTGTTTGGGATTTTTTTTTTCTTTCCCTACTTTTAGAAGCTTTAACTGCTGTGGCTAATGACTCTGAAAAGAAATTATATTTTTATTGCCAAAGATATTTCTTCCATATCAGAATCTGCTCATCACAGTCCTGAAGGATTGTGTTAATGGCCCATACTGCCACCAATAAACACCTCGTGGAATTGAGTAGTTATTTCAGAGAAAAAGGAAGTCACTCTGATCCTTTTATAGACTGTGCCTTTTAAATGCACTGTGAAATGAAAGGCACATAAGCTTAAGACTAATTATTCCCATTATGCATACTTTTATGACTGAAGATAGTGAGATAGCAAGGAAAATAAAGGTAAAAGAGGCATGAATGGAAACCTCTTCAGGGAAGAGATTCTCATTACCTGGGCTTAGATGAAGAAACATGAATAGATCACACGCATGGGATTTAAAAACATATCAATCCTCTCAGGCTATTACTATAATTAAAAAATTTTATTAATTAATGAAAACAATATATTTCAGCCAATGGCTAAGCTTCTTCTTGTTACAGATTATGTATTAGATGACTTCATTTGTTCCTACGTCTTGTATGTAAAAAACCAAACCAAACCCAGTGCCATCAAGTCGATTCCGACTCATAGCGACCCTATAGGACAGAGCAGAACTGCCTCATAGAGTTTCCAAGGAGCGCCTGGCAGATTCGAACTGCCAACCCGTTGGTTAGCAGCCTTAACACTTAACCACTACGCCACCAGGGTTTCCCCACGTCTTGTATGTAAGTCTCATAATTAAGAATATGCCAAGGAAATCAAAAGTGTCAAAATTAACAGTAAGTCTGTAACATCTGCATGATAAAAAGTTAATGAGGGTTCCACAGAAGAAAGTTATTCTAGAAACCATACTCTGAGTGATTTGGTCATCCTACATTATCCCATCTTCTCACAAGCACTTTAAATAAAAAATAAACAAACAGCACCACTATATGCTGTTAAATGGGATACTTTAGTTTTGAATATAATGTAAATTGAAACCTGGCTGGGAGAGGGTTTTTCAAATACAAATTTAGCTAATATTGAAAGGAAGTGAGGGAAAACTTTCAGTTTATTTGAAAAAAGTTCATAAAAAGTTTGAATATCTAGATATTTCAAAATTATCAGTATACTTACAAATTATGATAATATGCATTTGAGAATGTGTAAGAATGAAACCAACTTGTTTACTAAAGAAACTGAGTATTAAGAAGTCAAACTTATTTATTTATTTACTCCTGGGGTGGCTTCTGTGTTGGTTTTCTATTTCTATGCAGAAAATTGCCACAAATTTAGTGGCTTAAAACATCACCTATGTATTATCTCAAGGTTTTCATGGATCAGAACCCAAGGTACAACTAAGCTGAGTCTTCTCAGAAACTCACAAGATCGCAAAGGGGCTGAGCTGCTTTTTCATCTGCAGTACAGTCTCTGGAAGAATCTGTCTCCACTTGTGTTTATGCTGTTGGATAATTCATTTCCTTGTGGTTGTAGAATTGGATCCTGATTTCTTTGGCCACCCTCAGTGCAAGTGGCTGCCCACACTTCCTTGCCATGGAGCCCTTTTCCATAGGCATTTCTCAACAACTCGGTTTACATTTTCAAGACCAGCAGGAGAATGTTTCTATATAAATCTGGCAAGATGGAGTCTTCTGTATGTTTTGCAACATAACTACAGGAGAGATATCCCACAACACTTGCCATATAATGCAATCTAATCAAGGGAGCAACATGCCATCACCTTTGCCATTTTCTTTTAGAAGCAAGTTACACGTTAAACCCATGCTCCTGGAGAGATTATAAAAAAACGTAACTCATTGAGTTTTACCCTAGGATATGTCCACACAGCTCAATTAGACTCCTTATATATCTTTGTTTGAATGACTGCAATACTGAATTTTGTTAGATATGATGGAACAATTAACAACATTCATTCCATATGACTCTTCTGAGATGGTTTGCTTAAGTTATTAGCTTTGTTTGTTGAGTGCCCTTGAGATAATCTTTGACTCGTGGTGACCCCGTATGACAGAATATAGCTTTCCCATATGGTTTTCTAAACTGTAATCTTTATGGGAGCAGATCTCCAGGTCTTCCTCCTGCAGAGCCTCTGGGCAGATTTGAACCACCACCCTTTCAGCTAGCAGCCAAGCACGTAACTCTTGCACCAGCAGTAAGCAGTGTGAATTTCCAAGCATTGTCAAGTAAAGGAGTGCTTAGAACAGTGAGAGGCACAAGTAAAGGGGTACTAAGAACAATAATAAACACACAGTAAATATGTAGTAAATGTAATCTATCAGTATTATTATTTGGATTAATATTGATGTGTGCATTGGGGTTTGAAAGATCACTATGATAAACCATAGGGGAGTTTTGATGAGACCTGGAATAAACCCACAATGACAAGGCAAATAATGGGATTTGGGATGACAGAAAAATCAGCAAAAGACCAGACAAAGGTTGAACTTCCTGGAAATATTATGAGTGCAGGAGACCATATCATATGTATCTTGTACCCTACAGAGACCCAGACAGAGATAGTTAATTTAGTTAACTAGCATAGACTTGAGGAGTAGATGGAAAGCATTTAGTCATGGTGACTAAAATATGGAATTTCAGAAAGGCATATTGGCCTCATTGGATTTCTCTTTGTTGTCTCTCTGTGATAAGTGTTGTTAGCACCTATCTTCCAGGCACTAGGTCTGTGAAAGAATGTAATTTCCCTATTCTTAGTGATAGCAGCTTACTAAAGTGAGTCCAAAGAACTCAAAGATAGGTGAAGAGAAGACTAAAAAGCCAAACCCATTGCCATCGAGTTGAATTCCAAATCATAGCGACCCTATAGGACAGAGTAGAGCTGCCCTACAGAGTTTTCAAGGTTATAAACCTTTATGAAAGCAGACTGCCACAACTTTCTCTAGTGGGGTGACTGGTGGGTTCAAACTGCCAACCTTTTTGGTTAGCAGCTGAGTGCTTAACTACTGCACCACTAGGGTCCCTTCAGGGGAAAAGTGGTGCACCATTAATCACGTTCTAAGTAGTTGTAATCAGTCTTAGTTAAAATCTGTCATGCCCGCATTATCAACTGCTTAAGAAGAGTTTTTAAACTGTTCCAAGATAAAAAACCATGAAACTTGATGCCTTACTTAATTGTTATGCATTCCATTTTTCAAAGGTCCTTCCCCCATTCTGTCTTTACTCTGAAGAAAATTTATCCTGCATTATAAGTTCCTGGGCTTCTGAGGTTTTATCTGTGACTGTAGTTACTTGTTGATTTATGAGTTATCACTGGGGTGGTATGTTAGTTTCCCAAGACTGATATAATAAGGTACCACAAACTAGTTGGTTTGAAACAACACAAACTTTTGTCTCACAGTTCTAAAGACTAGAAATCCAACTTCTGGGCATTGACCAGACCATGCTGTCTCTGAAAGCTACAGAGACATAAACTTTCTTGTCTCTTCCACCTTCTGGTAGCCCCATGCGCTCCTTTGCTTGTACAGCATAACTACAATCTTTGCCACCATCTTTCCATAGATGTCTTCCCTCTGTATCTTTATACCTTGTCTTCTCTTCTTTGTATAAAGACATCAGTCATATTCGACAATGGTCTACCCTACTCCACTATGGTTTCTTGTTAACTAATTACATGCAAAGGCAGTATTTCCAAATAAAATCATATTCACAGGTACTGGGGCTTCGACATATCTTTTGGGGGGACACAATTCAATCTACACCAACTAGTAAGGCTGGAAGTTTTATACACAGTGAAGAGAGATACCTAACTTAAAATTGCTTGGGACAGTTAAGGATTCCCTAGTTATAAATGAGCTTGGTCTTCAAGGTAGAATTGGAGAAACAAAGGCAAAAAGTTGAGGAAAGCATTCCAAAAAAAAAAAAAAAAAATTTAAGTGTGCAAAGCCATGTAAAGCATGATGCTTTTTAAAAAGGAATTTTGGGAGAAGTGAGATGTCAGGAGGTAATGTAACTTTTGAAGATATAGTAAGAGGATGAGGTTAGAGAGAGAATCAGGGACCAAAATATTGATGGTTTGGGGGGAGCTACTGAATTTTCCTAAACATAGAACTGATGATTTCAGTGTTCCATTTTACAAATATCTTAGGAGATGACTTTAGGATGGGGTGCAAATGACAGGGGGGAATTTAGGAAGATGCTGCATGTTTTAGTCATCTAGTGCTGCCATAACAGAAATACCACAACTGGATGGCTTTAACAAAGAGAAATTTATTTTCTCACAGTCATTTCAAATACTTTCTTTCACCAACATAAATGGTGAGTATACACATGGAGAAAAAAAAAAATTTTTTTTTTTTTTTTTTTTTATACACATGGACCTCACCAGATGGAACAAAGAAGAATCAAATCGGCTACATCCATGGAAAGAGATGATGGAAAAGCTCAATATCATCAGTCAGAGGTTACAAGTCCAAATTCAGGATGTCGGCTCTAGCGGAAGGCTTTTTCTCTCTGTTGGCTCTGGAGGAAGGTCCTTGTCCTCAATCTTCCCCTGGTCGAGGAGCTTCTCAGGTACAGGGACCCCATGTCCCAGGGATGCGCTCTGCTCCTGGTGCCGCTTTCTTGGTGGTATGAGGTCCCCAGCTCTCTGCTTGCTTTTCTTTCCTTTTAACTCTTGAGAGATAAAAGGTGGTACAGGACAAACCCCAGGGAAACTCCCTTTACCTTGGATCAGGGAGGTGACCTGAGTGAGGGTGGTGTTGACAATCCCACCCTAATTCTCTCAACATAAAATTATAATCACAAAATGGAGGACAATCATACAGTACTGGGAATCATGGCCTAACCAAGTTGATATACACATTTTGGGGGTGACATAATTCAATCCATGACATTACAGTGATACAGGAGGGGAAAAAAAAAAAAAAATCGAAGCTGGAAACCATCAGTATAAGAAGAGTGATGATTTTGATTATATTTAACGGATAGTTTTAACAGATATTGGTGACTAATTAGAGTCCGGCATAAGAAAGAATTTTATCTCTAATTAGCTATCCAATAAAATATCTTTTAGCTTAATGTGTCTAGATACATTTAAATTTATGTTAAGTAGAATTAAATCTATTTTAAAATTCAGTTCCTCAGTAGCACTAGCTGCATTTCAAATGCTCAATAGCCACGTGCATCTAGTGGCTACCGTGTTGAACAACACATAACTCCTCATGGGAAGTCCTATTAGACAGAGGTAGTTTAGAGTGTTGTTGTTAAGTACCTTGGAGGTGGTCCTCACTCATAGCGAAGAAACACAACCCAGTCCTGCACCATCCTCACAATCATTGTTATCCTTGAGCCCATTGTTGCAGCCACTGTGTCAGTTCTTCTCACTGAGGGTCTTCTTCTTTTTCACTAACCCTCCACTTTACCAAAAGTGATGTCCTTCTCCAGAAACTGGTCCTTCCTGATAACCTGCCTAAAATAAGTGAGAGGAAGTCTCACTATCATTGCTTCTAAGAACCATCCTGGCTGTACTTGGAACTTCCAATTCAGATTTGCTCATTCTTCTGGCAGCCCGTGGTATATTCAATATTTTTTGCCAACACCATAATTCAAAGGCATTGATTCTTCTTTGGTCTACCTTAATCATTTTTGAGCTTTCACATGCATATGAGTCAATTAAACATACCATGGCTTGGGTCAGGGGCACACTAGTCTTCAAGGTGACATCTTTGCTTTTTAACAATTCAAAGAGATCTTTTGCAGCAAATCTTCCCAATGCAATAAGTCGTTTAATTTCCTGACTGCTGGTTCTGTGGGCATTGACAATTAGTGTGGACTAAATATGCATTTGGTGGGGGGATCATATAAAAAAAAGAAAGCAAATTTAGGAAATATCACAATGAGGTGAATTTTAGCAATGTTGTGTTTTAAGTAAATGTCGGTAATGCAAGTGTTTTCCACCAATCTTTTGCTTTTACTAATAATGCTTCAAGAACTCTTGAAGATACTCTTTCCCATGTATCTTCCTATTCAGATGCAAAACAATACACTATATTCCTAGATATTTGTTATCTACAAAAGTATGTACATTTACAATTAATAATGTTTGCAAAGTTGTCCTCTAATTGGTATTCTCTATTTGTGTGGGAATTCTTACTTCCTACTAACAGGCTTAAACTCTGTCATATCAAAAATAACAATTTTTTTTTCAGTCTAATAGTAGTAAAATAGTATCTTATTTTTAAACTGACTTTTACTTAATTGTGAGTGAATCTGGAAACTTTTTATATATTTACAAGCTGTTTGTATATATTTTTTTTGAGCACTGACCTGTTCATATTTTTTAGCTATTTTTAATTGTTTTTTACTTTATTTTTTTTAATGATTTGTAAGATATTTTTATCGATTAGAATATTAATCGTGGGGTTGTCTTGTGAAGGAAAAATTATTTTTCCTAATTATTTATTTCTCCCCTGGCCTTGTTTATATTAACTTTATGTTTTGTTAGTTGCCAGCAAGTTTATTCTGACTCATGGCAACCACATGTGTATAGAATAGAACTGCTCCACAGAGTTTTCAAAGCTGTGATCTTATGGAAGCAGATTGCCAAGCCTGTCTTCTGAGGCACCTCTGGGTGGATTTGAACCACCAACTTTTTGGCTGGTAGTAGAGAGCTTAAATTTGCATCATCAGATCCCTTTTCAATATTGATAAACATATCAATCTTTCCTTTATGATATCTGGAATATGATTCTTATTTGCCTATAAGATCACTTGTGTTCTATTTTGTAATCTTTACAGTTGTATGTTAAAAATTTTTGATCCATATAGAATTTATTTTAATTTAAGAAGTGAGAGAACTCTTTAGAAGCATTACAGCTCTACAGGCATATAGAAAAAAAATAAGTAAATTAAGATATCCCCCTCATTTTGTTTAAGTTGCTATTGATTTAAGTAATTAAAAGAAAAACTAGCAAAAAGCTTTTGTATGTTTATATGTAAAGAGGAAAATATTAGAATGATTCCAAGTATAAGGAAACATCAATAATACCCATTTTCCTTAATACTGTACTGACTGAAATGAATGACCCAGTCATTGCAATAAATTCAAATAAGAAATTTAACGTGTTTATTTTTTTAAAGATAAAAATTTTCACAGGTTTTCGTATAAGATGACTATGAACCATGAAAGAAATTAACCTAAGAGCATTAACTAATACAATATTCATAATCATATCAGTTTGATACAGAAACTGAGATAAAGTCATCTCTCATCTATTGGAGAAATAGCTTGTATGGTACAAGTAACAGCAACAATAATATGTTGAAAAATTACTCCTTTAAGGTTCCTTACATAATCTTCCCCTTAAGGATATGTATCATTTAATAACCGGTGTGAATACAGAAACCACACCAGTAATTTGAACATAGAAAGTTTAATATATAGAATTATTAACTTAAGGAAGATATTTACTACTAAAAGTAGTAATAAAGAACTCTAAGTAATGCAGGGACAGTCTATACATGGAACAGCTACTGCTTCTAGGCCTAAGGAAGAATATTCAAGGAAAGAAAACTTGAATTCAGACCTCCTTTGAGAGGGTGTGACTATGGCCCACTGAGAGGCAGAGAAATTCAGGGCAGATAGGCCAGAGGTGGTCTGCAAGAAGTAACTGCTGGATGCTAGGGAAACTCAGTAGATAGTGAGTGCCACAGGGCCTCATGCATGCTGCCAGTAGCTTTGTCACAGAAGGAGAAAAACAAAAGCACACCTGAACCAGGGTGGGTAGCTCTTTCCTCTACTATCCCTTGCAGTGTTCCTCCAGCACCCACCATTGAAAAGGTTTAACAACAAACTGTGTATAGGGTTGTTGTTAGTTAAGTGCAATAGAGTCCATTTCGACTCATAGTGACCCCATGACAAGAGCAGAACTACAACATAGGGTTTTCTTTGCTAAAATCTTTATGAAAACAGGTCACCAGGTCTTTCTCCAGTAGAGCAGTTGGATGCGCTGGAACCAACAATCTTTTGATTAGCGGCCAAACTCTTAACATTTGACATATCAGGGCTCCTTCTGCTTACATGACACAGTTCCAGTATTCAACAGTTCTATTATCAAAAAAAGGTAGATTTGGAGCTGAAAGGTAATAATTAAATAACTGGCATAATTCACCCTTTTGTTGCTCAGCCTCATTATATACCCTTCTACACATGTTTGAACTTCAACACAATGAAACAACTCTATTTTCCATTGAACAAGATATAGTTATCATTTGTACAACTGAAAAAATTCTCATCCTTTCCCCAAAATGACTGAATATGCTGTTGCCTAAAGATTACATTTTAATCTTCAAAAATATGCATATAAACAGTAAGAGATAAAGAAGAAAGAAATATATACAGGAAGAGAAATTATGCAAAATGACTATAATCATCATTTATGCAAAATTACTATAATCATCATTTCTGTAATCTGACACAAGGCCAGTTGATATCATAATTTTCTTCTTTTATTTCCATTTTCTGATTATATATTCCTCAGTCAGAACCCCCAATGATTGAGGTGCTTCACCTGAAGAGGTGATCTCAACTTTGATTCCTGAAGGCCCTGAATTCTCAATAGTTCCATCTTTTGGGGGCATTCCGTACTATTGCATATGGAAATATTAAATACTCTAGAGAATCTCATGGGTAACATGAAAGGTCTTTCCTGCCCCCGTTTTTTTTTTTGCAATAACTTAACGGACCTTCAGTGATAGAAATCAATCATTCCAATGAATAGAGTAACCCTCTTTTCTGCCCTTTGGTTTCAGTGACTGGGTCAAAAGCCAGTTGATGGTCTCTCATTTTCAAATTCAATGTAGTAACTATTGTATCTGCTGGTGGAAGCATTCCTCTTTGGGAAAAACAAAACCTCCAAACCAGCAGATAATAAGTGGCTAAATAAAGAATAAAAAATTCTATGAGTAAGTTTTTAGGTATAATAATGAGACAAACCACGCCCACTGTCACCACTTGATTCCCAACTTCACATGTTCTAAATATGCATGAAAGACACCATATAGTGGTCTCTGTTGCAAGGTAGATATTGCCACCTATAAGATGAAACAGCATCGTTTAAGGGGTATATCACCTAATGAGTGTCACAAACAACTCTTCAGCAATCCATGCCAACTTTCTATTAGGTAAATGCTTCCAGAGATGGGGTATATGGTGAATCTAGTTAATTACATGGGCCTGAGCCCATTGCTGTGCTTTAGATCCTGTAAGATAATTTCCTGATCAGAAACAAAGCTGTGTGGAATATTATGATATTGGGTAAACATTCCATGAGTAGATAGATGATGATTGCTTTTGTTGTTGTTAGTTGTTCTTGAGTCATCTCCAACTCATGGGGACATTATACATAACACAACAAGATGTTGCCCAGTCGTGTGCCCTCCTCACAATTGTCGGTATATTTGCGCCCATTGTCACAGCCATCCTGTCAATACATCTCATGGAAGCTGTCCCTTGTTTCCCTGATCCTCTACTTTGACAAACACGATGTCCTTTTCTAGCTACTGGTCTTTTTTGATTACCAATCAGTAAGCCAGAGTCTCACTATCCTCACTTCTAAGGAGCATCTGGTTGTACTTCTCCCATAACTGATTTGTTCTTTCTTCTGGCAGTCCACAGTATATCCAATATTCTTTGCCAACATCACAAGTCAAATGTGTCAATTCTTCTTCAATCTTTCTTTTTCATTGTCCAATTTTCACATATTTATGATGCAATTGAAAAGACCATGGCTTGGTTCAGGCACACCTTAGTTATCAAAGTGACATCTTTGCTTTTCAAACACTCTAAGAAAGTTTTTAGCAGCAAGTTCTCTTAATGCAATATGTTGTTTGGTTTCTTGACTGCTACTTCCGTGGGCATTGATTGCTGACCCAAATAGAATGAAATCCTTGACAACATCAATACCTTCATTATTTATCATGATGTTATTATTGGACCAGTTGTGAGAATTTTTATTTAACTTCTGTTGTCATCAACACTGAAGGCTCTAGTCTTTCACCTTCATCAGTATTTCAAGTCATTTTCATATCAGCATGCAAGGTAGTGTCTCCGCATATCACAGGTTGTTAATGAGTCTTTCTCCAGTTCTGATGCCATGCTCTTCTTCAGGGAGTTCGGCTTCTCAGATTATATGTTCAGCATACAAATTGAATAAGTAAAGCAAAATGATGCAACTGGGCAAATATTTTAGACAGGAAAGATAAATCCATATCCAGAATATGTATCTATTCTAATGAGGACAAAATTCTACCCAGTCCAAATGTAAGTGGTCCAATGTAATCAACATGCCACCAGGAAGCTAGCTGGGTCCCTAAGAATAGTAGCATTTTGAGAACTCAATGATAATCTAGATAATTGGAAGTTTTAGGTACTCAGGCGTAGCAGTCATCACGAGTAGGGCTATAATGCTGCAACTGCCCACTTTCAGGTAAAGCAGCGTCTGGATATATAGAACTTCCTTTGAGGCCATAGGTGTGGTTTGATGGAGAGCAAGCACTGTAGAAGAAATTAGTGTCAAAGGAAAATGAGACATTTGCTTGTAGAAATTACTTGTACATTCCAGATCTGCCAAGACTCATTTTTTAAATGTATTATTTCCACTTGATGATAGATTTCTGCAGCATATACCCAACTTTATTAATAGATGGGTCAGGTATGGGACACTCGGACTACATGGTCATCTGATATCACCTCATGTTTGTTCTCATTCAAAGCCCACTAGCAAGCCAGAGGTGGTTTCCCAGTAGATAGATATAGATAGATAGATAGATGATAGATAGATAGATAGATAGATAGATAGATAGATAGATAGATAGATAGATAGATAGATAGATAGATAGATGATAGATAGATAGATGATAGGTAGGTAGGTAGATGATAGGTAGGTAGGTAGATGATAGATGATAGAGAAAGAGATAGACAGATGGACAGATAGGTAGGTAGATAGGTAGGTAGGTAGGTAAGTAATAAGTAATAAGTAGGTAGATATAAATAGATAGATAGATGATAGATAGATGATAGATAGATATAGATATCTATGTATATACATATCTATATATAGGTATTTATATCTGTTATCATCTATCTGGAAACCCTGATGGCATAGTGGTTAAGTGCTACGGCTGCTAACCAAATGGTCAGCAGTTCGAATCGGCCAGGCGCTCCTTGGAAACTCTATGGGGCAGTTCTACTCTGTCCTATAGGGTTGCTGTGAGTCGGAATTGACTCGACGGTGCTGGGTATCATCTATCTACCTATCTATCTACCTATCTATCATCTATCTATCAGTCCTCTATCTATCTACCTATATCTATCAGTCTATCTATCAGTCTATCTATCTATCTATCTATCTATCTATCTACCTATCTATCATCTGTCTATCTATCTATCTATCTATCTATCTATCTATCTATCTATCTATCTATCTATCTATCTATCTATCTATCTATCTATCTATCTAATCTATCGGAAACCTTGGTGGCATAGTGGTTAAGTGCTATGGCTGCTAACCCAAGGGCCTGCAGTTCGAATCCGCCAGGTGCTCCTTGGAAACTCTATGGGGCAGTTCTACTCTGTCCTATAGGGTCGCTATGAGCTGGAATCGATGGCACCAGATTTGGTTTTGGGTTTATCTATACATATACATATACATATACATATACATATACATATACATATACATATACATATACATATACATATACATATACATATACATATACATATACATATACATATACATATACATATACATATACATATACATATACATATACATATACATATACATATACATATACATATACATATATATCAGATGAAGACATGGGCTTGATCTAAAATTCTAGAGATCACCATGAGGATAGTGATTCTTCTGTTTTGTCTGCCAGGTGCTTCATACAGCATCTGTATTTGCCACAGACACTTTTGAGTATCATTGGATCTACTAAACCATTATGCCCATATAGAAGCACAGTTTGTATTGTAGCCTGGATAACCGAAAAAACCCACTCTTTTTCTGGTGCTCACTTAAACAAGCAGCCATAAATATGATCTGAAATATGTGAAAGAAGCACACTCAAATGTGGTATATGTTGCCTCCAAAATCTGAAACCCCTTCTAATCACTGAGCCTTTTTATTTTCTAGGTGATGATACACAGCTCAGTAACATATCTTTCAGTTATAGAAGTAATTCTGACGTATACCAGAGCAACTGTATTTAAGTGGCTGACTCCTAAATTATTGTGGAATTTATCTTCCACACTCTGGTTAGCGTTTGTCTTAACAAGATATCTACAGTAGTTCTTCATCAGGTCCAGTGAGCCTAAGGTCATCAGTGTAGTGAACCAGTGTCTTGTTTTGTGGCAAATCAAGATGCTCAAGCCGTCTGTTGACTATATGATATCAGAGAGCAATAAAGTTGATATAGCTCTGAAGCAAAGCTATAAAGGTATACTGTTGGCCCTTCCAGGTAAAAGCAACCAACTTCTGGGAGTCGTTACTAGTTTGTGTGGAGAAAAAAGCATCAGCCATACCAATAGGGACATATTAAGTGTTCGAAGATATGTTGGCTTGATCCAGTAAAGACAATACATCTGGGAAAGTAACTATAATGGGATCTCCATTTGATTAAATTTATATTGAACTTTAACCATTCTCCAAGACCCATTTGTGCTCTGCACAAGCCAAGCATACAGGTTAAATGGGAAGGTAGTACTTATCATCATCTCGCATCCTTCAAGTCATTGGGGGTGGTATTAACTTTTGCAATTTCTTAAGGGCAACAATATTACTTCTGGCTTACCACTTTTCCAGTTTTACTCATGGGCTACAGTGATGTCTTCTATCCCCAGAAATCAGTTTCAATTCAGAGTCAATGTTTTAATCCCTATAAGTTCTGGGCATTTCCTTTTTCCTAGTGCATAGGCAGACTTATAAATGAACACTGGTCCCTTTGAAAAAGACTCAGATGAAGATTTAGTGTATATTCTTGCTGCAACCCTGCAGGGTTTTTTTTTCCCCAAGGAGGCTAATCTGTATTCAATAATGATGTCTGGGTCTGCAAACTTTGGTCTGGAAACTAGGTGCAAGGCCACGATTTTTTATTGTAGTGACTGAAGTTTTGTTTTTGGCCACCAGACCTAGACTTGTTGTTTTCTTTTTTTGCTTGCTTCCTTTTTCTTTTTTTAATTCTCTGTTATATAAGTCAAGAAGTATTCTAGTAGTCTGTCCATCTATCTGATTTCTTGGGAGTCATGATTAATTAGATACAGACAGAAATCCCGGTGAACCGAAGCTTTCAGATAATCAGTATGGTCTTGCTGTTATTCACAAGAAGTTGTAGCAAGATATTATCCATGAATATTTTCATGTTTCTATATACTTCAGGCTTTTGAGTAAGGTGCATTCTGAATAGAAGAAGCTTTGGAAGCTACAGATACAGCTTAAGTGACTTAGAGAATTATTTCCCTAAAATTATTCCCTTACATTCATGTTGAGATATGACTCTATTTATGGTTAAAGTATCAATAAAGGGTGGTTTCAAGGGGCCTTGAGAAGAATGAGTGTCTGTCCCTGGTGAAGGCATCACTTGATTTTCAAATAAAGGAAGGTTAATTTCTTCAGACCCAGAAGTCAAGCTATTTAAATAAGCAAGGGAAGCTTAGTGTCTTGGATGTTGAAGTTGTCAGTTTCCTCTAATTCCAACCTTTTACATAAATTTAAGATCCAGTTTCATAAACCAGGAAAGAGAAAGATTCTTGACTACAAGCCACTGGAAGTTAAACTATTATAGATATAAAGATCAGAATAAAGTTTTGTCAGGAAAACAAGATGTTTATTTGGCTGAGAAATTAACTGCACCTCTATTGCCTCATGAAACACAGTTTATGGGTACATTCTCTGTCCTCGAACCCTATTAACATATGCATGTAATCTTTCTAAACAAAGCACTATAGGCACAATTGCCAGTTCATGTCTGAACTAAATTTACTATCTTGAAGTAATTTAATGCAATAAAATATGTTTTTAATATAGATTGATTGCATTTGATTGTATTTGAATATTAGTACTTTCATTAAAATCAGTATCCATAATACAGTATGAAGATCAATAACATAACTATCACTAATAAACTTTTGTGGAAATTAAAGAGAAACAACAACGAAATTAAGTGACTGACACAAAACCACTAAGAAAAAAATTCTCATCCATTGACTCAATGTTGAGCAAAATACCTTACTTCTTTTATGACAGCATCTATTTTCATGAACTTCTTTTTTTTTCTTAAATATATGTTACCAGTGACTCTCTATGTATATATGTGTGTATATATATATATATATATATATATATATATGTATGTATGTATATATATGTGTGTGTGTGTGATGATACATTAAATAATGCAGGATATATCCGGGGACTTTTGTGCCATTATTGCACTTTTTTTTTAATGCATTTGTTAATGTAGCGTAATCACATTTATTTCTATAAACAGTTATAAAGTACATTTTTATTGTAATTATTATGATTATAGTATGTAGTTCTATGTCCTTCTCACCCTCCATTGACAATGTTACTGCAGTGCAACTATGCCAAGCTAAAATCAATTTGAAATTTTTATCATTTTTAAAAACTACCAATGAGAAAAACTAAGTATACAAAGGTTGTTCAAATTACTTATATTGTTATTTTTTACACTGATCGTACAATGCAGTCGTTCTAAACAATTTTACCTCCTTTAATTCAAAAAGTAATACAAGCATCCACAAATCATATTATCTAAAAACTATACATCAGATAACATTTTGTGGCTATAGAAAATTTATTTGAATTTTCATGAATGTCTTTTTTATGATCTCTTAAAGAATTTAGGTAACAAAGAACTTAGCATAGGAAATTCTGGCTGTCTCAGAAATTAGCTATCACTGCCTATGCTTAATTTTAAAAATTCATTAATTTGTTGCACTCCACCTTCGTCATAGCTGGAATATGAGTTGTTATAAATTTACACACAGTGTACAGGGCAATGGATACTAATTCTTATATTGATGTGCTATATATTGTATAATGCTAAGTTCCATCTCGAAGTTAAGGAGAAAATAGATATACACCTGTGTGTGTGTGTGTGTTTGAGTGTGTGGGGGGGGTACACATATTTGTTTTCTAGGTAATAGGCTTATCAAATTTGGAGAACATGAATAATGAGTAATTTTATCTTAAGCCAATTGGAAATGCTTAATTCATCCTTTTACTCCAATTCATTCTTTTACTCCATCTGCCAATTCATTCCTTTACTCCATCTGCCATTTTCATGCTTTATTGCATCAACTGTTCCACTCTTCCTCTGTCATTTTTTACTTACCCGAAATTATCCATATCCTTCTATATTAACCTAAGAACCCTGGCTATGCACTGCTTCAGTGCTTACTTACGTAAATAAAAAATATTCAGCAAATTTCATTGAAATCCTGCCCTTCTGCCTTTCCACTCATGTGTGACATCCATTTGTCATTCTGGTAGGTACTAGTCCATTCCCTGCTGTGAATTCTCAAAGACCTCTGCACCTTGAGGTTATGATGCAAAGTCGGCTACTCTTTTGCATCCACTCATACTCCTTTTATCTTCTTTTAAGTATCTGAACAACATCAGAGAGTGAATAAAACAAGTACAAACAATATTTGTAACTAGTATGCTATTTGTAATATCATATTGTTGATGGATTACTACTAAACCAAAGGCACTAGTCGTTACATTCATGCCAGTAATTTGTGCTCATTTTAAAGGAAAAAGGAAAAGGACTATTTTTGAGCATCTTTTGCTGTCAGCTGTGATCACATGCCTATCCCCGTGGGCATTTCCATGAGAGCTAAATATGGATAAATGAGGAAAAACTGTAGCCCCTGGTGAGAATTTTGAACCACCTGTACAAATACAGCTGCCTCTCCACCTATCTTCTGGGGTTGTGGGAGGAGCAATATGCAGCCACAGAGTATGTTGAGTTTCTTTACCTCAAGCCTCCATTTATGATTTACGAACCATTATGGATTGAATCTTATCCATCAAAAGAGACATTGAAGTCCTAACTCCTGTACCTGTGGATGTGACCTTGTTTGGATATAGGATTTTTCTTTTGTAATCAGTTAAGTCAAAGGAAGTCATAGGGCAGTAAGGTGGATCCTAACCCTAATCCTTTCTGTGTGATGTTTTATAAAAGGTGAGAACAGACATGGAAACAGTTTCACACACAGAGGGAAGATACCATGTGAAGATACATCTATAAGCAGTAAAGAAACACCAAAGATTATTGGCAGCCACCAGAAGTTAGGAGGAAGGCATGAGAGTTTCTTTCTCAAAGCCCTCAGAAGGAATAGATAAAACTGATAATCCGATTTGACTTCTAGCTTCCAGACCACGAGACAATAAAGTTTTGTTCTTTTAAGTCACTCATTTTGTGGTATTTTGTGATGGCGGCCTAGAAAACTGAGATAGGAACAAATAACAGTGTTAATCGAAATTCAGTTAGAATGTCATTTCCATGTAAACATGAACCAAAGAAAGTTCAATTTCCTAGTTTCAGGTAAACTTAAAAATAAGAAAAAAGTGATGATAATAATAGCAATAATAGTATTAATTATAAACAGATATTGAGCCAATCATTATGCTAGGGGTTTTTGCATAAATTATTTTATTGATTCCCATTTCATATACTAAGAAATTGATAATTAGGTATACTGAGCAATTCGTTCAAAATAACAAAGCTACTGTTCGTGTTGTCATTGACTAAATCCATGAACAGTTTCACAAACAGGACAATCTGCTTTTTCTCAAGACAGGGAGGATGAAGCTTGGGAGGGGCAAGTGTAATCTGAAAGTGTTGGTTTATTTTATACCTGAGAGAAAAGACACCAAGAAGTCAAAGAGATCAGTGACTTATCAAGTTGATCAAAGTGCAAATCATTACATTCATAGAAGCCTTATACTTTGAATCTGCTGTCTTTACAGAGAAAACAAATGAGACTAGTTTTTCCTTCTTGTTCAAGTCAAGTATTTCTGTATTGAATGAGATTTTTTTTTTTTCTCTTCCACCACATTTATATGCTGTGTCTATTTTTATGCATAGGTATATTAGTGAAATTCTACTGGTACAAGGATCTTAGAGTGTGGACCTTGGCTGTCTCAAATCATCAATAAGCAATCATTATATTTTCCATTTACTACTATAATAATAATAATAACTGTGCATCAAGTATTGGACTAAGAGCTTTGCATATATTTACATGTATTTTCATATCTAGTCCTCTGAACAACCACACAAGGCAGGTTTCATTATCACCATTTGGAGATAAGGAAACTTATGTTCTGTGAAAGCAAATAGCTTGTCCAAGATCTTGAAGATGATACATAGCAACTCAGAAAAAGTCTTTGATCTTAATAACCACCGTATAACATTGCCTCTCTAACTGCTTTGAAGCAAATTCATATTTATTCCGATAAGCACATATTTTTGTCAAAATTGTGTATCATATTATTTCTACACAAGCAGTCACATGCGTAAATATAATTTATAACGTATATCCATGTAGAAACTTAGTCAATTTTTAAGGTAAGAGTTATGTTTTATTTATATTCCATGCAGTTTCTATATTACCGTGAATTCTCAATAAATAGTAGATTATAACAATAGATCATTTAATAATAAAACTTTTAACATCATGCATTTAAGAACCAAAGCAGTGGAATTCATTTAATGTTGCTCCATGCTAACAAATTCTCTCTTATTTGCTTATGGTCTACATATGTTTTCCTGCACAAACAGAAGGACAGATGTTGCAACATAATTCGCCTTTATAGGTAGATTTAATTTTCGCTAGGCTGGAGTGAAAGTGTTTGACAGAGCTCTTTAATTTTCCTGCTATATAGGAATACAATAATTAGAAAAGTCCTGGTTTTAAATGACAGATCCTTTTGCATAGCCTAATCTAGAATGCCTGCAGGAGGTATTGTGGGGTAGGAGATCTAACTTGTTTTATGTACGATAGTGATCTGTGATGCAATTAAAAAAAAAAAAACCTTGACATGTGAGGGTCCCCAGTCACTAAAGGCAGAGCTTGTTTCAGACATAAACCAATTGGTTTCTGTGTCAAGAGAAAGAACTGCACGTTGCTTTGAAACACCCCTGGAAGCTGATAATGGAAAGCTGTTGGCAGTGATTATGGAGGCAGATGCTTACCTGTACTCCTACAGTGTACAATCTTGGCTAGATGACAAGGTGAGGAGAAGGAGAAGCTGTCACAGAATGGGGGCAACTGGCAGCTGGAACCCTAGCGGGGAAGGGTAAACTGGTCACCCAGGGCTGCTTGCTTGACTGTAGCAGATCTCATCAATCATGCCAACATATGCAGCTGCCTGAAAATAAACAGGCTTCTCAGATGGGAGATGAAACAAGGCAAATTAAAAGGCCAATGATTTAAACAATTCGTTTCCAGTTTCATAGTAAAGATAGATGGATAAATTCTGATAGACCCAGATTCTGGGATAATTGATAAAAGTTGCTGCTACATACTAATGCAATAACTTGAAACATACCTTTCTGGATCACCCTTTTCCAGTAAATTATTTAAAAATTGCTCTCATTTTATAGATATTGGCATGGTATATTTTTAAAAATCTGGATTTTTCTGAATTTATTACTAAAATAAACATTGGCACTCTAGGCGCCCTACTGAAGCATATTTCTACTTGTTTAGCCCAGAGATCCAACTGAAATCAATGAGAAATTGGCTGTCACAATGCCTGTATAATTATCCTCATAATGCAAAACTGTCCTTTTATTCTCATTTCATTTTTCTTTGCCCTATGAGTCTGTCTTTAAGCTGACCTTGAAAATCATTACTGCAATTCTGCTTCCATCTATTAATCATCATATTCTTTCATTTCCTTCTTTATTTCTGATCAATTAATATTAACCTATTTCAACTCATATATATATATCTTTCTGAACTTCTTTTTCTAATTCCTCCTGGTCCCACAACAACCTTCTATGTCACGTCATTTTATTAATATATATATGGCATATTTTAAAATCTTCGTCTCCAGCATTTTTCTGAATTTATTACAAAAATATGCATTGAAATAAGTAAACAGGAGACAAATAACTTGCAATCTTTTCCCTTTCCTTAAAGCAGACCTCTCCTGGGAATTCCCGGGGAATAACCACAGATTCCCTAAAGTTAAATGACAATGGGCTCGCCCATTAAACACTGAGTAGATGTTTCTCCTTGTTACCACATCTCTTTCTTGAGTCTATCCTTCATCTATCTTGGATTTCACTAAAAGGACTGTAGAGTTCATGTCATTTTTACTGATGTGTTTTGTATTTATTTGCTATGATTGCTATCTAGTGCCCTACAGTGAGCCCTGGTGGGTCTGATGAGAGAATATCAGAAAGCAATAATTTTCTACTTCCAATCTGACAGTAGTACAGAAATTAGAGAAAGAAAAAATGCGCCTGAGGTCACTGCAATTCTCTCGTCTCTCTCGGGCCCATCTCCTTACACAGGTAGCGTTGTACCTGCTGTTATGTCTGCAGGGGAATCACAGGCATTGGCAGTCCTGTACGCAGCTGGCAGCCCGATGCAGGGACAGAAGAATCAGCTTCGACATTGCTAAACGGGAAGTGTCCACCTTTTCTTCCAAATGTTGGCTTTCCTTTCTTCTACACTACAAAACCATTTGTCGTTGTTATGGTTGCTTTAATCCTGACTGAGAGTTCATTTCTCCTCACCTAGTGACTTCCTAATTGCCCTGTAATCCAATTTCCTCAGCTAGGGACACATAGACATCCCTCAGAAACAAATTAGCTAGGCTTTAAGCATTCTTTAAGGCAACAGTTGTTCTTCACCTTCCTCCAGAATTTATGGTAGTTTGGGATGTAACATAATAATATAGCCTCTGGAAAAAGAACTTCTTTGGATTTTATTACAGTTGTGCTTCACAGTGGCAATTAGTGTATAAAAACAACAGAAAACACGGTGTTTGGGGGAGGGAAAAGAAGATAGGAATGTAGTATCCAGAACACTGACAATGACATACTGACATTTTGCAACATTGAGGTAATGCTCAGACATCTGGGTACTCTAATTTTACTGTTTTGGACATATTCCTTGTGTGTGTGTGTCCGTGCGTGTATACATAATCAATTCTTTTTTGCTTACATTGGATTTCATCTCCCTGTTAGATGTTTACTGTAGTCGTTCTAGAAGCCCTGAGTCTGGTTGCCAAAAGCACATTGATAACCACGACTTTTTTCAGCCCTCGAGTGCAGTACTAGTGTGACCTGAATCCACAAATCTGTCACTGTATCATGATTTCCATTTGACTTCAAAGAATGTCCATGGTTTGTGTACACTCTAAGCTTCATTAGCTCTGATGACCATGCCATATGCTTACAACAGAAATGGGATTATGCATATAACTTAGCCCGGTCACAGGTTAAAATAGTCTCCAAGAGCTGCCTTGTATATCACTTCATATCTGAAAACACTTTAACATGAGCCTTTTTTGCCACTTTTTGTGTGACATATAATAAGAACATCATGAACTGGCTCTAAGCTGCAGTGCGTGAAATCGCACTATAAATAATTGGAGTTGTTATAGCAACACCTTTTATAGCTTTGCTTGACACCCAAGAGATGCAGTGACATGGGGTAAACTGTCTAAGAAATCATTTTGCCAATTTTATCCTCAGCCACTCACCCTGAACTGTCTTTTGCCCCTTTTCATGCTAATCGTCTTTCCCCTTAAGTTGGAGTCCTCCCATTTTGTATCAATTGAGTAGTCAAACCTCAGCACAGCAGCAGGCCTTAATATTGGTATGCTTGCATGAATGTTGAGATGCTAGCTCTAGTTGTCTGTCATGCAGAACAAACACAGTATGTCTTTTAGTTAAAATTAAGTTTTTATTTAGCATGATTACATACAGTATGGAAACAGCATGCCACATTTGACTACTAGTAATCATTGCCGTACTTCCACAGTGCACCATTAGGAGAAAAAGAAGTTTCAGTTTTGTTTTTTTTCCTTGTAACTAGATCTATGGGATTAGCTATGCTTGTTAGCATACTTGTTAAAAAAAAAACAAAAACAAAGAAAAGAGGCGCAAAGGTCCTTATAGTCTACTTAGTACAGCCCTCTAATTTGTATGTTGGCGAAAGGAGATATCTAGAGGCCTCATAAGTAGTTAACTAGAGAACTGGGACTTGGACCAAGGTCTCCACGTTCCCTAATCAAAAAAAAAAAAAAAAAAATCAGTATACTTTCCACCAAATTACAGCTGCCTCCTGTTACACAGTTCTAACACAACGGTTCCTTTCTTTAAGGTGCAAAATAAAATTGAAGAAAGCCATGTGTCAGGACCAGCTTAAGTGTGTTGCTGTCTCCAGTTAGAGACTTGGTTGGCAGTGGAAAGGCCACGTTAGTGAGTCAATGCACCAGATATCTGTCTGTATAATAAGGCAGGACATTAATTGCTGTTGGAGTTCACTGTGAGAGAGCGAAGAAAATCTGGATGTAAAGGTACAGCTCAGAACTGGGGGAGTATAGCTGTGAGTGAAGTTTGGAAGTCTTAGTATATTAGGAGTATCATGGAGTCCAAAGAAAGGTTATAAATGAATCTTGGTTGATATCAAATTCTAGGAATCTGAGGAGAGGTAACATATTGTCATCATCAAACAAACCATCATCAACAAAGAGCTGAGACAACAATAAACCAATGTTGTGGATTGAATGGCATCCGCCAAAATGTGTGTTGACTTGGCTAGGCCGTGATTCCAGTATTGTGTGCTTGTCCTCCATTTTGTGATCTGATGTAATTACCTGTGTGTTGCAAATCCTAACCTCTACAAAGTTAATGAGGCAAGATTAGAGGCAGTTATGTTAATGAGGCAAGTCACAATCTACAAGATTAGGTTATATTTTGAGTCAATTTCTTTGGAGATACAAAAGGGAAAAGTGAGTAGAGAGGAGGGGGGTCTTATGCCACAAGAGCCAGGAGCAAAGCGTGTTCTTTGGACCTGGGGCCCCTGTGCTGAGAAGCTCCTAGACCAGGGGAAGATTGATGACAAAGACTTTCCCCCAGAGCCAACTATGAAAGAAAGACTTGCCCTAGAGCTGGTGCCCTGAATTTTGATTTTTAGGCTCCTAAAAAAAAAAAAATTTTTAGAGAGAATACATTTCTCTTTGGTAAAGCCATCCACTTACAGTATTTCTGTTATAACGGCACTAGATAGCCAAGACAACTAGTAACACAGTTGCTGTCAGGTTGACTCTGATTCATGGTGACTCCCATGTGTGTCAGAGTAAAACTGTGCTCCACAGAGTTCTCAATGGCTAATTTTTCAGAAGTGGTATACCAGGCCTTTCCTACACAGTGCCTCCGGATGACTCAAACAGCCAACCGTTTGGTTATCCATCAAGTACATTAACTGTTTGCAACACCAAAGGACGTAATGAGCTTGGCCTCTGACCAAACGGTTAGAGGTTGCTGTCCATCCAGAGGCACCTCAGAAGAAATGCCTAGCATTCTACTTCCGAAAAATTCCCACCCACTGCCGTCGAGTCGATTCCTTAGCCATTGAAAATTCTATGGAGCAAGTTTTTCTCTGACCTACATGGGTTTGCCATGAGTCTGTCTATATTACAACTGATGAGAATAGATCCGGAGAATTGGGATTTAGAGAGTCAAGAGACAAGAGAAAAATTTTAAGAAATATCTTTACTATATCAGGACTTGGTAACATGACAGAGATGTATTCATCTAGCTACATACCTTTTGGGGCCCAGTGCAAAATGAAAATTCAAAGCCCCTTGCTCAAACATTGTTAAGAATTTCAAGATGGCAACAGCAAAGCACTAATCCAAATGTGAGTCTCTGCTAAATTCAGGGAGGTTGGAAGCTGAACTATACATTTCATAAAAATCTTTGCAGCTAGAATCCTGAATGTGACTTTGGTTCTTCAAATGAGATGCATTCATAATTGACTAAAAAGGCAGAAGTAGGGCCAAAGCTTTTGACTATGGCTGCTAGCAAGTTATATAAACATGGTTTTTTTTTTCCCTAAAGTATCATTCCAGGGTCTGTTCTTCAAATATCTGTATGTTGAGAAGTAGATGCGGTGGCAGCTACTTGATCTGATATTCTGAAACCTATAACTCATTGGTGATGAGTCAATTCTGACTCATAGAGATCATATGGGAAGAACAGAATTGTCCTGTAGAGCTTCGTAGGCTGTAATCTTTAAGCGAGCAGACTGCCATACCTTTCTTCCTTGGAGTGGCTGGTGGGTTTGAACCACAGACCTTTCAGTTAGCAGCCAACCACTTTACCACTGTGACACCTGGGCTCCACTCTTCACATCCTAGCTTCATTGATACTGAAAGGCTGGTGTTATAGTGGTAAAACTTGCTCCCAGCATCACCCAAGAGGTATTAGCTCCCCTAGGGTATTACTGATGATTTGTACTAGGAACTCTTCCTAGAACCTGCTACCTCAATCCATCAAACAATTTTGTGATCATCTACTTCCCTGTATAGAACTCTTCCTGCATAAAAAACTTGAATGGTTCCTGATTCCATTTATCCTGACCTGATTCAATGGGATTGAGTTGATTCTAAAGGTGGAAGTTGATTCCCCAGCAAGTATAGGTGACATGACTTTAACTTATATCATAGGAATGCGTTTTGTGAACAAAGAATGAATTTCTATGAGTCCTAAGACCAAGACATGTTCATCTATCATCCATACTAAGGTAATCATAAAATCAGGCTTATTGGGGAAATGTTTCTTTTTACTTCACACGGAGAACAATGTAGAATAATATAAAGTTAATAAAACTTTTGAAAAAAAGGCTAAGACAGAAGGGATTTAGAAAAGAAGGAATATCATCACAAAAAATGCAAGGGAGTCCAGGCATTAAAGAGAGTACAGGCTTTAAAAGGGATCGTTCTTCAAATAAAGAAATACAATGCGTATTTAAATTAAAATATTGCAAACTTGTCAAGGTTATCCAGTTCATGGCAGAAAACCAGCAATCTTTTTATCACACATCTTCAAACAAGATTATTGCAGAAGTCAGGGATAAAGTTATTTTGCTAGGAGTTGGTAACTTATGGGAAATGCTCAAGATTTAATTAATTTTGAGCTAGAACTAGAAGTAATGACAACATTTCTCTCTCTACAAAAACACTTGCAACAAACTTATCATTGGGATATTTATTTGCATCTGCAGAAGGGCGAAGTTTCACTTCAGAAATTATAGTCTGATTCTGAATATGAAAATGTCATTTTAAAAGTATCTTAATTTGAGAAAACAATCAGTGACTTCAGGTTACAATAAATAAGAGATATTTACATAATACAAACTAAGCAGGGTTTTTTTTTATTCAAGCATTTGCAAATGATTGCTTTAACATCTTGTTCTTTGAATAAGTAATGTGTCAAATAATGTAAAGCCCTAAATTAATATTTAAATAAAACCAATAAATTCATTCAATATATACAATACCTACACCAGATATAGTGACACAAATAAAAAGATGTTGAACAGGCGTACATGATGTTGACTTTCATGAAATTTAAGAAAGCCATTCGATTTTTAAATCTATTTTAATTCTCTATTTCATTTGTTAATAAAAAATCTTTTAATTTTAACAAAAAGTTCCTTATTAAAATAACATTATTGATTTTTTTCTGTGTAAATGACATAATTAGAACATCAAACTCTGTCCATCTGATTTCAATAGTTTAAAAAGGTAAGGAGTTATAGTCAGCATATATCAGGGAAACAGTACGGAAATTAATTCATTGATGAGTACCATTGAAAATTATATTACAGAGTGTAAAGAAATTTTTGTAGCACGTGATTAAGTTAATAACTTTTCCCTAAACAAACAAACAAACTAATTGCCAGTGAGTGGATTCCACTCATAGTGACCCTATAGGACAGAGTAGAACTGCCCCACAGAGTTTCCAAGGAGCACCTGGTAGATTTGAACTGCCAATCTTTTCATTAGCAGCTGTAGCTCTTAACCGCTATGTCACCAGGGTTTCCAACTGTTCTGTAGTAAAGTAAAAATATAAAAGATAAACTCTGTATGTGCTTAAAAAAAAAAAAATGAAAAGAAAAACACTGCCGCCGAGTCGATTCCAACTCATACTGATCCTATAGGACAGAGTAGAACTGCCCCATAGGGTTCCCAAGGCCGTAAATCTTTACTGAATCAAGCTGCCACATCTTTCTCCTGTGGAGTGGCTGGTGAGCTCCAGCTGCTGACTTTTGGGTCATCAGCTGAGCGCCACCAGGGCTCTCTCTCTCTATGTATGTATGTATGTATTACGGAAACCCTGGTGGCCTAGTGGTTGAGTGCTATGGCTGCTAACCAGAGGGTCAGTAGTTCAAATCCGCCAGGTGCTCCTCGGAAACTCTATGGGGCAGTTATACCCTGTCCCATAGGGTCACTATGAATTGGAATCAACTCGAGGGCACTGGGGTTTGGGTATGTATTATATGCGTTCTATATAATAAACGTATTTGTTAGATTTTTGTAAGTATGGTCAGTTGTTTGGTTTTAACTTGGCTGTGTTTCATTTCAAAAATTGAGAAATTAAAGACTTCAATATGATAAAACTTAGGATTTATCTAGGGGTCTTCATTTGGGAAGCACTATGAGAGACTTAAATAACTAATCTTCCTAAGGGTTAACTAAGATTTAGGCTTTCTAAGGATTAACTAAGAGTTTTCATGTCTATTTGATTACATGATAGAGATCTTGAGGTGAATTAATTATTCTCTATTGCTGTGTTTATTTAGTGATGAATTATTATATTCATCTTTTATCTTTGTTTTGAAAATGGCTTACATGTAATATTTTATATTTTTACTGTGTACTTAAGAGACAGTAGAAACTAGAATCCCCACTTGATGAAAATTTGAGTGAATTTGAGCTTTGCTTTTAAGTTGTGTAGAGAAAAAGAAAGTATGGTAAAGAGGAGAAGATTCCATGGGTCAGAGTGAGAGAATATGTATCAGGTCCTAACTCTGCCTTTAGCTAGCCACAACATCTCTGGGAAACCAGTCAGTCTTCTGATGCTTCAAAGTCCTTATTTGACATAAGCAAAAGTATAACTAAGCTCTTTAATTCAGAAAAAGTTTTTAAAGTAAATGGAAGTGACGCATAAGTAAATGTTTTTGAAACATGAGAATAGTCACTTCAGCCTATGATTATATTTATTATTATTCTAATGTTAAGAAAAATTCTTTCAATACAAAAAAATCAGAAATCCCATGTATGTATATATTTTTTGTTACCAGACCACATATGGAGAAATAATCTAAACCTGAGGTACAGAAGAAGAGAGCAGTGCAGTGTATAAAGTCAGACACAGAACCTTATCTGAAGCCTATTTGGAAAAGTCCCTTACAAGCTTCAATTCAAACAGAGCTTTCTTTCCTGTCCCCAAGCTATCAACCTGTCCTACTGTGTTTTTAAGAACCTGACTCATCATTATTGAATCCTATGAACTTATGTCATATCACTGTTTCCTCTCCTAGACTGTGAAAAGCTTGATAGTAGAAATTGACTTTATTCATCCCTGTGCCTCCCTCCCACTCTTTCTTTCTTCTCCCTTTCTTTCTCCTATCTGTCCATCTGTCCATCCGTCCATCCATTTATCATCTGTCAGTAATCTTTCTACCTTCATATACAGTCATGTACTGCTTAACATTCAGGATTTTTTTTTTTTGACATACAAATTTGACTTAAAGACAGACTTAGTGACGGAACTTGTTCATAATCTAGGGACTGCCTGTATTTAATATGCTATTCACGCAACAAGTTCTGTCACTAAGTCTGTCTTTAAGTCAAATTTGTATGTAAGTTGGAGCAATTAGATATGGTTCATATCTAATGTCAGTCAAGTGGTTGTCTTAGTATATAGTATGTAGTGTACCTTTCCATGCATAAAAAAAACACTTCCAGATACATTAAAACATCTTTAACATAATATAATAATGATAACAATGTTTTGATGCATGTCACAAAGTAGCACAAGTTTGTTATTACAAACCATTTGAATATACCTCAAATTTTTAACTTAATAGGCTTTATGGGGGTTGGTTCATAACTACAGATTGTACATATGTTAGATGTTTGTAACATGGGGGCTATAGACATACATAAGCCTGTATAGGGTCACTATGAGTCGGAATCGACTCGACAGCACTGGTTTTTTTTTTTCCTTTGGGAAGCCAGTAACAGGTGTTTATTATGACTGTCAAGACATATATATTACAGGTTATATATGTACTGTACCATTATATGCCTGGCAGCACAATTGCTTTATATAAAAGAGACATGAGATACACATGTTGCATGCGGGAAGCTGTTGCATCTGTTATATCCAGTTGTGTCCACTACCTCGTATTCTCCACATCAGGATTTTTGAACCCTACTATAATCTTATGAGACTATGCGTATATATGTGGTCATATGTTGCCCGAATGGACACTAAAGTGAGGCATGACTATACTCAATAACCAGTGTAATACTTAACCCTGGGACAAGGGTCAAAAGTTTTATTATATTTTAGAATCATCTGGAGGTGAGTTTAACAAGCACAGACTATTGGTTCCACCTCTAGAGTTTGTGACTCGATAGGCTTTTTTTTTTTTAGGCCTAGAGTGGCACCCGGGGTTTATCATTTCTAACAAGTTTCCAGTTTATGCTGATTCTTCTTGTCTAGAGACTACATTTTAAGAGCCAGATAGCATATAGAAAGTGGTCAATAAATGTTTGTTGAGTAAACACTTAGACTTCTACACCAGTGTTCCCTTCATTGCAGTTTTTTCCACTGCTTATGTGGGTTTTGAACAGTTTGATGGTCAATGGTAATAACTACTCTTAAAGATCACTGCAAGAAGGTGTTGAATTCTATACATTTATCCCTTATGAGGGTTTCACAGCATCTAATTAAGATAATATCAGCCTAAGTTAGAAAAATAGATTAATGTCCAAGATCAATGGCAAATTATCCTCAAAAGAGCATAGTTAAAGTCATGAGTTTCTTGAAAAATAGTCACAAAATATAAATTTTTGTACTTAGAGATTCCACATACTTGCTCTCACTTAGGTTTTTCTAAATTGTTTCCTTCTGAAACTGGAATATCATGCTGGCAACACTTGCTGTAAGTTTGTTGATTCTTGTTTACTAAGCAAAAGTCTTGCTCTTTGCCTTTTGAACAGCTCATTCAGTAAGCAGAGAGAGAACATGTGAGTTTTTTTAGAGCAGGGCTAATATATTCATTACTAACGAAGCCAGAAAAATAAATCCCATTTTCAGATTCTTCATTAAGAAGCCAATTGCTAAATATTCACTTTCATGTTTTATAAAGCTGGTATTTTTACATATGAATAACAAAATTGGTCATTGATAATTATGCATAACCTGACCCAAGGATTGAAAATATGGCATCCAGAAAGCATAGCAAAACATATGGGATCTTTTAAGATGGAACTAAAATTCAGATTCTCATTAGAACTTTTATTAGCATTATTACTCATTCCAGAGACTACGAAAAAAGTAATAAACACTTTTTTTTTGGAATTCCTAGAATATTTCCTATGAAATCTGTTTTTTTTTTTTTCTTTTTTTACCTTTGTTTTTGTTTCAATTTTTTTTTCTGTAAACCCAACTTTGCATTCTAAAATTTGAGAATCACCTGAGAGGCTTCATCAGAATAACCTGGAGAGCTTACAAAAAACCAGATTCTCATTCAGTTGGCCTGGGGGTGGGGCCTGAGAAATTTGTCTTTCTAACCATTTCCTCAATGAGGCTGAGGCTGATGCTGCTGGTCTAACAACTGCATCTTGAGAAACCACTCAATGGTTTAAACATAACTGAGGTCACTTCAGTTCATGTTTTTCATCCTCCAACTAATCGATTAATTTTTTTAAAGAGAAAAACATGAAATTTCTTTCCAACTATGTGTAAATTCATTAAAAAAAAAAAGTTTCTATGGAGTGGATTCTGACTCATGGCGACCCCCATGTGAGTCAGAGTATAACTATCCTCCTTTGAGTTTTCAAGGGTGTGCCCTTTCCGAAGCAGATAGGATTTTTTCCAAATCACCTCTGGATGGGTTCGAACTTCCAACCTTTCATTTAGTGGCCCAGTACTCGACCATTTTTGTCACCTAGGAACTCATAAATTCATAATTGATACCAAAGCATAATTTTGAATTTAAATTACCATTGTGACATTGGGATTCATTAGTCATGATTCTGTGATTATTTATCTATACCTGATGGGGATAGGAACATTAGATCTATAAAAATAACTTAATATTTTAATAATGCTATTGATCAGCACAAATATGGTAATATAAGCATAAGTTACTTTTAGGATATTTCACTGAATGAGTCAATTGATGCTTAAAATAGATATAAATTTTAAAAAGATAAAGTGATTAAGTCAATTCTGGTTATGCATGGTTGTATTCTATAAAGTCATCCAGACACTGAATTAGAAAATTCTGAAGCACTACTTTAGGTGGAAACACAGTTATGTTCCTGCTAGCCTGTGTCCACATTACATCAACCGTTCAATGCAAAACCTTGTTTCATGTGTGTTTCTATTTAAAGGCATGTTATTTAATATATATTTTTGACTCATTAACACTGAACTCATGACCAACAGCACTATAACTTATGCTCGAACTAAGCTTATTTGACACATGTACTTTCTTCCTAAGGTATATCAGAGCCTCTTGAATTTAGAAACATTAGATAGCACTTCAGCCCTATTCTTTGCGGTGAGTTTAAGCAGGGACATCACCAAGACAAACACAAAAATGCAAAAAAATATGTAACCACATAGCTCACAAAAAGGACATTTGCTTCCAGTATGAGAGCTGAAACAAGAAGACAGAGCCTTGTTAGACTTCAGCTGGGAAAACACATGTAGGGCAAGGTAAATTTTTCATTAAATTTCCCAAGTCCACAAATAACCAGGAAAATACTGTGGGTGTCATTTTTGGGGTTGTACATACATTTTAATAAGTGCGTAAATTCACAAATATAGAAAATGTGATTAATAAGGACTGACTGTACATTTTTTATCCACCCAAAGCCAAGTTAAGAATAAAAAGAATACATTTTTTAAAATAAAAATTTTTAACTAAAATACACGATTCAAAATCATTTGCAATATATTCATGACAAATCTGGTATGACTCATACCATATTGTTACCAGGGTATCAAGTCTGACTCTGCATGGTTACAGAGATACAAAACAAATGAAAGCAAAAGAGGAAGCTTTATCTGGTTGGCAGAGCATAGAAGCACACGCGGACTTATGTTGCCAAGACGGCTCCCTGGACAATAGCTGAAACAGCTTTTATTAGGGGCAAAAGCTGAGGAAGGATCCCGGTGGGAAGGAGCAAAGTCGTTGATTGATCTGGCACGCAAAGGCGTTCCCAGGGCGGTTCTGTCGTCTATGCTTACTCAGTCCAAAAGGTGGGGGGGGGGGGGCGGAGGGTCTCTCAAACCGGATCTTAGTCTCCAATGCTTCACTTCTAGAAGTCTTCCCCCAGTCTTGGGCTGCTAAAGTTTGGTTCCCTCCAGCAGGAGAAAAGTTCGGGTCACCCAGCGGGTGAGTTGATGGTTCTGCACATGTCAAGTGGGCCAAATCTGGAGAAACCAGTTAGAAGGGGAGGTGGCTCATGGTACTCTACTTACAAGTTGAGGGTTGGTAATGGTGCCCGGAGGCTGTTGGTCTCAAAATAAGTACAAAGAAAGGGGAAAAATATTGTAAGCGGATTTGGAACTTGGAAGAAATTGTTTAAATTGAAGAATCTATTAGGAATTTTCATGCCTATATAGAAGGCTACTCCCTAGCCTGGAAGATGACAAGAGAAATGCAACTATATCATCATAGAGTTTCACGAACAGGCAAAAATTATGGAATTCCATATTCAAGGATATTTTAAATTCAAACTAAAAAATAACCATAGAGGTAGCTTAAGTAAAAGAATGTGGTTCAAGTCCCTAAACAAGATAGACTTGAATGATTCAAAGAATCTATCCTGGACATACACGAAAAAGAAAAAAAAAAACTTAGTTACAAAGAGGCATTTATTAGTTCTGGGGAAGAAATGTTGAAGTGGCTTTACAGTCAAAGAAAAATATCTTCAGTAAAAATAATTCTGAAATAAAAATTATTATCGTAGCAAGTATACCTATTAGTAAGTATATTTCCTAAAATCAGGATTGGCTTTAGATGACTGGGCCAAGTTGTATATTCCAGGTGAAAGCCATGTAATTCCGACTGCTATGAGAGTAGGACTTCAGGGCCTGAGGACCAACCACAGCCCATATTAAAAAAAAAAAAAACTTGTTGTCATCAAATCGATTCCAACCCATACTGACACAAGAGGACAGAGTAGAACTGCCCCACAGGGTTTCCAAGGAGCCCCTGGTGGATTTCAACTGCTGACATTTTGGTTAGCAGCCATATCACTTAACTACTGTATCATCACGACTCCAGAGCCCATATAAAAACCCAGTGCCGTCGAGACGATTCCGACTCATAGCAACCCTATAGGACAGGGTAGAACTCCCCCACAGAGTTTATATAGTAGCATGTTAATATTTTTAAATTATTTGCTCTTTCACTATTAAACAATGTCTAGAAACTGTTTTTCAAGCCAAGATAATTGAAATAAAAGATATTTTTTTCTAAGCAAAAGGGAAATTACAAGAATAAATATAAAGCAAAATATTTGTACTTTTTTAGTTGTTTGTGATTTTTATGGTTTAAGAAGAAAGGAAAAGAATAAGAAAAAATAAAATTAAAGGAAAATAGTTTAGATAACCATGTTCAAATATTGGCAACCTACTATTGATAGTCTCTGGTTTTGAAATACCACTTGAGAAAAAAAGTGTAATTTACATCATCTCACAGGACTATCAGAGAAATAATACAAAAATATGAGTAAAATGCTTTTCAATTTTTATTTTTAAAGGTAAATTGCTTTATAATATGGATATAAAAGTTTTAATGACCAACATCATGATATACTGCTGACCATTGAAATATAGACATTAAAAGAAAATTGCTCTGGAGTCAATTCTGACTAATATAAACTTATTAATATTTATTGTAGTGAAGTGGAATTCTGTTTGAGTTTGGAGTTAGAAAATCTGGCGTTTTTTCCGTAGCGTATTTACCAACTTCCTACTTATACCTATTTCAAATCACTTAACATTTCCCAGTCTCAGTTTCCTCATCTTTAAGTTATACTAGATAAATCCAAGATCATTCCAGATCTAAAATTCTACAGGTTCTTTTAAAGATTCTGAATTATTAATAGTTAATCCTTCCACCAATGTAAGACACATTGGAAAATGCTCAGTTCAAACCTAAAATGAACAGTACCAAAAGTGAAATAAGAACTTCAGCTTAATTTCTGACCCGGAGGATGATCAATAATCTAAAGCTTTGAGAGACTAGCAGCCGAGAGACAGCAGGAGAGCATGGCAGAGTCAGCATGAGTCTTAATAAAAAGGAGTGTGAAGTATATGGAGTTAGGAGATGAGTCAGTAAACAGAGGTAGTGACAAGCAGGAAGAGGGATTTTAAAAGATGGAGGGCGGTAGATCAATACAAAGTTACTTGAACAATCAGTGTGCATCTATTGGAAAGGAGGTTCTGCTGGACTTCAAAGGCATTTGGGTAGTTGACATCCTTGACGTTTACAAGATTCAGCAAATGAAGTGCCTTACTTAAAGAAAGGTATGCGGAAGTAACAGATGTCAGAAACAACATGAGAGGCAGGAAAGCTCTCAAAAGAACTGTTCCTGTGGAACAGCATGCAAAAACGCTCCCTTCTTTCTTACACACTAGAAAGGTAAGAAAATAAAGCAAGATCATGAAGACAAAACTTATTCGGTATCAAGTAACTTGAGAAGAGGCTACTGCAAGAAAAAGCAAGGATGTTTGCACGTGGAAGTAGAGCATTCTTTGGGACAAACAGGTAAGTTGCTCCTTTGCTAAGCCACTCAAGGGTGATTTCCTTCCTGAAGAATGGAGTGTGAATTAGTGTAAGATCAGTAATTTCCGTGTTCAGAGCAACTGGTATCCAGGGTTTAACTTTCTTGACGTGTAACCATGTACCCTGGGGGTAGACAGAATGTCTTGTAATTCTCCACTAGCAAATATAAGTCCCCATTCCTTGGAGGTGCTTATGCTTGGGGGATGAATAGAACGTAATTCGCACCAGCTCATTTTGCCTCTCTTTATGTAGAAAAATACTTTCCTATTTAAGTAATGTTTATTTTAAAAAAGGTGGTGTTCAAGACTGAGGGGTCATTCATTTCTCTCTCACAGGTTTTTTAATGATGATCAATGGGAGTACAAACAGAGCTCTCTAGCCACATGGGGGGAAGGATAATTGTATTTATATGGAGAAACAGACTGTAACATACAGTGTTTAAGACTGAAGATGAAGTAGCTTCTGCATGCTGCCACCCTCGATTTAAATCTTGGGACACATGTAGCTGAGCCTCTGACACACACACACACAAATTTAAAAAAAAAAAAAGCTGCATGGAAGAGTGATCTTTTTTTTTTTTTTTTTCCAATTGAACAGATAGTGATTATTTTTCTTAAATTTATTAACCCATATTTAATAAAAGCAATGTGTTAGGTACTATGAGAGGAGAAAAAAAAAGATGGACAAATTATGGCTGACATTCTTATCATTTTCAGTTTTGCTAAATATCAGCTGCCCTCAAGACAACCCGGCAGAAATAAGCAAAAATATAAATGAAAATTGAGCTTAAAGTGATGGTCGTGAAAACGTTAATATATATAGCTTTTGGTTTGGATTTGATTCCATTAGCTCTAGAAAATTTTTCCAAAAAGTGAGTGGTAAGAACGGACCAAGCTCTTTGATTCCGAAGATATTGGTGTCATAACCTGACAGAGGGAATATGGTGATAGAACAGGCTTGGGAGGAAAGAGAGACGGGAAAAACAAAGTTGTTAGCTTTAAATAATAGCGGGATGCCCATGTGGAGATGCCCAGAAACATGCTAAAAAAGAAAAGAAAATTCGTAAGATCAAAGGCAAATATAGGTTTTCACACATATATTTACAGATGATAGTTATTCATCAGTATGAGTACATTTGCCACAGAATATTATAGAGAAAATAAGTCTAATTGGAGACTTCGAGGAATATCTATGTATCACAGCTTGTTAGAGACAGTAAAGCTAATGAAAGTTTACTTCTATGCCCTCTTTAAAGGTTGGAGGGATGAAGACATGCTGGGTAAAAATAAGAGAGGGAGCCCAGGCCCTGGAATCAGAGGGCACCTGTTTGAGAAATAGCAAAGGGACTGGTGTGGTTAGAGGAGAAGCAAGTAAAAGAGAAATAGACTGTACTATCAAGGAGGTAATAGGTGGTTGAGTGTGGAACCTAGAGACTTAGTAAGACAGAGAACAGAGGTGCCCCCAAATCTGCAAACAAAGTAACAAGAAATAGGCCAGGGTAAAGAAACAAAGCCATTCCCCAGAACAATGGGGCAGGATATCTAAAAATAGCACGCAAACTTCTTTCAAGTTGCCTTTCAGAAACAGCTGGAGAAGACTAGGCCCAGGGACATGTGCAGAACATCCACCTGTGACCGCTGTGTGACCTTCCACCAGGAGCAGTGAGGGGCTACGGCCCCAGCCGGGGAATCAAACCTGGGGAACGAGAGACTGCACAGGCGTGACACCCCATAATAAGTCATGCTACGAACCCCAGAGGCCTCCAGGACAGGAGCCATCTTGGAAAGCTGCTGCACGCACACCTTAGTTAACATATCCCCGCCTGTGCCTGTGAATAAACATGAATCCTTTCCTGCCCAAGAACTTTTAAAAACTCTGGCTGTCTTTTGCTCTGTGAGATGGGGGTATGCATTGATCTAGGCCCTCCCTGTCTCTGCTTGCAAGCCTCTTCAATAAAGCTTTGCTTACGTGGAAAACTACGTGCCTTACCTGCTCATTCTTGACCAGTGAGAGGCAAGAACCTTATTCTGGTAACAAAAATACAAGACATTTTGGGTATGTGAGAAAAAAGGTATTTGTTTTGTTTAACTGAGAATAACAGAATCATAAATGAGTTGAAAGTTAAATGAGTAGAAAAATTAGGAATGGTTGTGACAAAAATCATAGTTGAGGCTAGACAGCATGAGTTTGAAGTGGACTGAACTGCCACTCATCAGTTCTTCTAGAAATCTCAAGCAGCCCTGGAGCAGGAGTGAGAAAAATGAGTAGCAATAACTCCGTAAGTTTGTGATTGATACGGTGAGTAGGTCAGAAAATCAAAGATTCTTAAAACCTACATTTTAGGCCTCCAAGCACTTCCATATATCATGTGCCTAAATGCAACCAAATATGAATCGAGGACAATTCTTCAAATTCTCCCCACTTCACTTAATAATCTCTCTTTTATTCATTTTATGTTTATACTTTAACACCTTGCTGTAGCACCCGTATTTATTGGGCGCCTCTCTTTTGGACTTAGTAGTCACATATTGTTTCTTCAGTATCAATCTATAGCACTTTACAAGGAGTTTATTTTGTACTAATCTTCAAATTCTGATATTCTCAGTAGACGTTTGTGTAACCGTTAGCCACTGAGCCGGAAATAGGGTCGCTATGAGTGGAAATCAACTGGACAGCAATGGGTTTGGATTTTTTTTTGTTGGTCTGTCCCAGCCCTGCAACAGGAGATACTGCTGTATCAAGAATGCCTAAGAAAAATAACATTATTGATTGTGTACATGTGGGAACGGAGGCAAGTGAAGCCAAGAGGAGAAATAATGGGAAATTATGAATAGGTGACATAATTGAAAGGGCTGATAAAGTCAAAGTGAAGTGACAATGAGATCAGTGATTTTTTAAAAAATCAGATTTATATTTTGGAGAGATGTATAAGATAAAGTTGAGTATAGTAGAAGAGCATTAACTTTGAGAATGAAGTTTACTGAAGCAAGATCGAGAATACATCCATATTAATCTTTAAGTTTCTGAAAATGATGGTAGGATAGAACATAAAACCCGTTGCCATCCAGTTGATTCCGACTCACAGTGGCAGTATAGGACGGAGTAGAACTGCCCCATAGGGTTTCCAAGGAGCTGCTGGTAAATTCGAACTGCCAGAGTTTTTTGGTTAGTGTCCGTAGGTCTTAACTTATGCACCACGAGGGCTCTGTATCAGAGGTAAAGTAATTAAATATCAAAGAATGTACTAGGAATGAGTAGATAAATGACAGTAAGGTGGGGGAGAGATTGGCATACCGTCTCTTAAATATTTTATAGAAGGAGGAGTTGTAAGGAAAGAGGAACAGGCTGTGGTTTGACAGTATGTAACCAAATCCATTGCTGTGGAACAGATTCCAACTCATAGCTACCCTACAGGGCAGAGGGGAACACAGACAGGGCTTCCAAGGCTGTCATCTTTACAAAAGCAGACTGCCACATCTTTCTGCCCTGGAGTGGAACCACTGACCTTTCGGTTTGCAGCCTAGCACTTAACCACTGCACCACCAAGGCTCCTTGGTAGTACGTAGAGAGAGGATATTAATTCCTCTGGCATCGCTGATACCTATGACACTGAGGAGGAAAGTGTTACTACAAAGAAAGGAAGTAACAGCTGTGGACTCACCTCCTGCTCTCCTGTATATGCCCTATTTAGATAATTCCAATTTGCTCTTCAAGTTTTAGCTTGCATCTCACCTGAAAGTTCTCCAGCGTAAAGTCTCCTGCAGAAACAATCAATTAAGTTAAAAGTTCTTTTCTGTTTACTTTTGCCAACCTAGGATGCGTACATTGACTATGTTCCTAGCATCCAGCTTAGAGCTTGGAACACAGTATGTAATGAACAATTATTGATTGAACCAACATGAACCAACAAAATAAAATTTCACAGAAATTCCCTTTGTGGAATTCAGAACAATTATGTAGACATTGCAAAGAAAGGATAAGTGTAAACAAAAGTTAAATTCGTCAGTTTTGTCTGGTAGTTTAGACATTAACTTGCATGTTTTGCACGTTTTAAGAATATATGAAGGGTCAATAATCACTGGCTTAAATACCCTAAAATAAAAAAAATATATATATATACTCTAAAAAAAAAAAAAAAATAGTGTACTGAAATTAACTAAATATATTGCCTTCCATAAAACTGGTTTCATTTTCTTAAATGTGTGTAAACAGTAAGACGTAGTATGTTCTAAAACTAATATAATACAGCATAAATATGATAGGATAAGAAAATCACTACCCTGAGATATATACTCCCAATTCAGAGAAGAAAAGGAAAATAAGAATTAAAAATGTGTGGGCATAGCTAAGTCCTGGTGTGAGATTCTAATAACTGGTACTTTCAAATGGATCGATTCCTTATACTTGGCAATAAAAAAAACATAATGGGTCAGGAGACATCAAACTTGTAGAACCATAATCCTTCAAAGATAACTACTCGGACAGCTATTTTACCACAACAGTTAAGGTATTTAAAGAAGAATATAAAAACATATGAGTCAGAGGAAAATTCACAATGAAAACTGACTACAAATCCGACTAAGGTAGACAGAAACATTCTAAAAGAGCTGTTGGAATTAACTGATCTCATTTTTTTTTTTTCTGATGATTCAGAAATAACAGCCAAAAAAGGGTTTCTTAGACCTCTAAAATGACAAGAAAATTTTGCCCTTGTCATTTTACTGCCATTTTTAATCTAATTTGCCTACTGTCCATTATGTCATGGCTTCTGAAAATTTTCTCATCTAAAGTAAATATATTCATAAGGTGATATAAACAACCCCCCCGCAAAAAAGAACAGTTGCCGTCGAGCCAATTCCAACTCACAGTGACCCCTACAGGAATAAGATTTCCAAAGAATGGCTGGTGGATTCAAACTGTTGACCTTTTGGTTAGCAGCCAAGCTCTTAACCACTGTACCAACAGGGCTCCATGGTGATATAAATAGACCACAAAAAATTGCAATGATTCACTCATGATGTTGTAGAATCTAAGAATTGCACATAATATTAGTGAGCATCTAGTCACATTATTTTAAAGATGAAGAGGCTAGAGACCAGAAAAGCCAAGAAGCTTTCTCCATAACAGATATTGGGATAAGGATGTGGTGGCAGTATTGAGATAAGGTGTGGTTCTCCTAACATCTATGCCAGTGCTTCTTCCATTACTGCATGCTGCCTGTTATTTATAAGCTAGACACAGTTGACTAAAATTGTGTCTAAATTAGCAAATAGAAAAAAAAGTAAGAGATTACCATGAAAAATAATGCCCCTATAGTTACATAAAATATTTTCCATGAAGTCTTAAAAGTATCTCTTAAAAAAAAATTGAAATGTTAATAGGCAGTGTAAGAGTTTTTGAAAGTACATAGTAGAAATATTTTCTGACCTATGGACCTCTTTCATCTATAATCTAGAAAAATGGGTAGGAAAAGTCAGTTTATTATTATTCACTTGATATTCAATTCTGAAATACTTCAAATGTTCACAAAGGCCAGAAAAATATGAAATAAAAACTACAAAGTTAAAAATACAGCCAGGAAATAGGATAAGATTCAGCTCATAGCATGGCAAGTAATTAGCCAAACACGGACTAATTCACAAAGCATTTGAGAGAGGAAAAGAAAAAAAATTGTAGCAGCTTCCACTTCCTGAAAGAGAAAGTAGACACACCTTTCACCACTTCTCCCACTAAATATAACAGAAAATCCTAGAGATTACATTTAACCAAACAAAGCAAAACAAAATAAAAAGAATTTTAAAAGTGAACAGAATAAGGCAGACTCACTAGGGATCTCAGGGATTGAGAATGACATGATTGTGAAGTTTTGGATTTTCTTTTGCCTCAAATATGCCAGACCAAAACAAACAAACGTATTGCCGTCAAGTCCATTCCTACTCATAGCAACCCGATAAGATGGAGTAGAACTGCCCAGTAGCGTTTCCAGGGAGCTGCTGGTGAATTCTAACTGCTGACCTTTTGGTAAGCACTCTAGCTCTTAACCACTGTGCAACCAGGGCTCCACATATACTGGAGTAGGAGGTAAATAATTGGCAAGCTGGAAATTTCAATAAGCACAAATGCAAAAAAATCCAACAAAAGCCTGCTCTCTTTAGCTCAAGAACTAGGAAAGGCAGGAAATGTTTAAACAATAAAACTCGATTGCAGTCAAACATTGCAGAAGAAATAATGACCAAACTTCTGCCATCTTGGGCCCTGGTGGCACAGTAGTTAAGGCTCTCGACTGTTAACCAAAAGTAAACAATTCAAAACTACCAGTGGCGGGGGGCCAAGATGGCTGACTAAGTAGACGCTACCTCGGATCCCTCTTGCAACAAAGACTCGGAAAAACAAGTGAATCGATCACATACATGACAATCTACGAACCCTGAACAACAAACACAGATTTAAAGAGTTGACCTGAGTGACAGAGACGGAGAACAAACAACTACGGGGAAGCAGCAACTGTTTTTGGAGCCTGGAGCCAGCGTCCCAGTCAGGTAACCTTGGTGCCGGGCTTTGGACTGGGTGCGGGGGAGCTGAACACAACATCCTGTGACCTCGGGAGGGGGCCCAGCCGGTCCGCGTTGATGGTGTGGTAACGCGGCTAACGGGAGGAGAAGTCGCCTGGAGGCAGCGACTGGTTTTGGAGCCGAGAGTGCAGTGTCCCAGCCGGGGAACCTTGGCGCCAGACTTTGGACTGGCAGTGGAGGAAATGACTGCGGCTTCTGCGGGCCAGACCCTCGGGGGCAATCTCTACCCAGCCAGCACACATAGGGGACACGCCTCTTGGGAATCTCAGATAAAATAGTCATCCCAAGCAAGATAAGCAACTTTGTCTATATTCCGAGGTGCTACTCTCTCCTGTTTTTCTGAACCCTCCCCTCCCCTTACCAGGCGGCTTCATTAACATTGGAATTTCCTGAGCCAGAGGGAGAACAGCTCCGTGGCTTTTTTTTTTTTTTCCTTTTTTTTTGGTCTTTTCCTAATCCATTCTTCTGGCCTGAGAGAAGCAACCACAAAAAACCCAGGGACCAAAAATCCTTCCCTGATTGGACTAAAAACACAGAACCAGCTCCAGCCAAGCATATGTGATCCATATCTCGGGCTTTCATCCCTACAGGGAACAAGGTGGCTATTATAATGGAAAGGCATTTCTGAGAGGGATCTGACTGCATTTTTTTTTTTAGTGGATTTACTGGAAAAACAAGTTTCCCAGGTCTGATATCTCTGCGTATTCAACAGACCCCTAACTGACCCACAACAGGGAACTGAGGGCTGAAGCTCCCCCCAGACCATCTAGCCTCCTGCCTTAGGGGTCTAAGGAGGGTGACACCTACCAATCTGTAGAAGTACTTGCATTGGGGGCCTAAGGTACAGCTGCAGAGCCCACACACCAAAGTGCTTTAGGAATAGAGACACACCTACCTCACTGGCACTTGGGGGAAGCCTGTCAGCATCCTGACCCCCCTGGAGTGTGAACCCCAGCTGCTAATAGAATCTGGTGCACACAACTATCACCACTATTTCTCAAGGTGAATAGGTGTTAGGGTGCAGCACACACTTTATGACCCAAAATCAGATTCTATTCAGGAATAGTGAATAGACTCAGGCATATATATCTGGTCACAGCCCAAACCAGCTGGTAATAGGTCATAAGTAAGTCAAGGGCTACAACAATCAAGACAGCACAATCTAGTAGCCCATCCATGTATATTGAAAGAAAACAAAACAAGATAAGACTCAGTGAGCAAATATAGAATAAATCACTACAATATCTTAGTGATGGCTCGGAGACAGCCGTCGATATCAAACCACATAAAGAAGCAGACCATGACAGCTTCTACAACCCCCCACACAAAAGAATCAAAATCTTTCCCAAATGAAGATACAATCCTGGAATTATCAGATACAGAATATAAAAAACTAATTTACAGAATGCTTCAAGACATTAGGGATGACCTCAGAAATGAAATAAGGCAAACTGCAGAAAAAGCCAAAGAACACACTGATAAAACAGTTGAAGAACTCAAAAAGATTATTCAAGAACATAGTGGAAAAATTAATAAGTTGCAAGAATCCATAGAGAGACAGCATGCAGAAATCCAAAAGATTAACAATAAAATTACAGAATTAGACAACGCAATAGGAAGTCAGAGAAGCAGACTCGAGCAATTAGAATGCAGAGTGGGAAATCTGGAGGACCAAGGAATTAACACCAACATAGCTGAAAAAAAATCAGATAAAAGAATTTAAAAAAATGAAGAAACCCTAAGAATCATGTAGGACTCTATCAAGAAGGATAACTTGTGTGTGATTGGAGTCCCAGAACAGGGAGGGAGGACATAAAACAAAGAGAGAATAGCTGAAGATCTGCTGACAGAAAACTTTCCTGACATCATGAAAGACGAAAGGATGTCTATCCAAGATGCTCATCGAACCCCATTTAAGATTGATCCAAAAAGAAAAACACCCAGACATATTATCATCAAACTTGCCAAAACCAAAGATAAAGAGAACATGTTAAAAGTAGCCAGGGATAAAAGAAAGGTCTCCTACAAGGGAAAAACAATAAGTTCAGACTTTTTTTTTTTTTTTTTACTCAGCAGAAACCATGCAGGCAAGAAGGCAATGGGATGACACATATAGAGCACAGAAGGAGAAAAACTGCCAGCCAAGGATCATATATCCTGCAAAACTCTCTCTGAAATATGAAGGCGAAATTAAGATATTTACAGATAAACACAAGCTTAGAGAATTTGCAAAAACCAAACCAAAGCTACAAGAAATACTAAAGGAAATTGTTTGGTCAGAAAACCAATAATATCAGACACCAGAACAACACAAGGTCACAGAACATCCTGATATCAACTCAAATAGGGAAATCACAAAAACAAATTAAGATTAATTAAAAAAAAATTGCTCAAAACAGGGAATCATTGAAGTCAATATGTAAAAGATCACAATAATCAAAAAGAGGGACTAAATACACGTGGCATAGAACTGCCATATGGAGAGGGATACGAGGCGATATAGGACAATACAAGTTAGGTTTTTACTTAGAAAAATTGGGGTAAATATTAAGGTAACCACAAAGAGGTATAACAACTCCATAACTCAAAATAGAAACCAAGAAAAACGTAACCACTCAGCAAACATAAAGTCAAATACTATGAAAATGAGGAATACACAATTTACAAAGAAAAACCTCTCAGCACAAAAAAGTAAGTGGAAAAATGAAATTGCCAACAACACACATGAAAAGGCATCAAAATGCAACACTAAACACTTACTTATCTGTAATTATGCTGAATGTAAATGGACTAAATGCACCAATAAAGAGACAGAGAGTCACGGACTGGATAAAAAAACACGATCCATCTATATGCTGCCTACAAGAGACACACCTTAGACTTAGAGACACAAACAAACTAAAACTCAAAGGATGGAAAAAAACATATCAAGAAAACAATAAGCAAAAAAGAAGAGGAATAGCAATATTAATTTCTGACAAAATAGACTTTTAACTTAAATCCACCACAAAGGATAAAGAAGGACACTACATAATGATTAAAGGGACAATTGACCAGGAAGATATAACCATATTAAATATTTATGCACCCAATGACAGGGCTGCAAGATACATAAATCAAATTTTAACAGAACTGAAAAGTGAGATAGACACCTCCACAATTCTAGTAGGAGACTTCAACACACCACTTTTGGAGAAGGACAGGACATCCAGTAAGAAGCTCAATAGAGACACAGAAGACCTAATTGCTACAATCAACCAACTTGCTCTTATTGACTTTTACAGAACTCTCCACCCAACTGCTGCAAGGTATATTTTTTTTTCTAGCGCACAAGGAACATTCTCTAGAATAGACCACATATTAGGTCATAAAACAAACCTTTGCAGAACCCAAAACATCAAAATATTACAAAGCATCTTCTCAGACCACAAGGCCATAAAGGTGGAAATCAATAACAGAAAAATTAGGGAAAAGAAATCAAATACTTGGAAACTGAGCAATACCCTGCTGAAAAAAAAGACTGGGTTATAGAAGACGTTAAGGAGGGAATAAAGAAATTCATAGAATGCAACAAGAATGAAAACACTTCCTGTCAAAACCTCTGGGACACAGCAAAAGCATTGCTCAGAGGTCAATTTATATAGTAAATGCACACATACATAAAGAAGAAAGAGCCAAAATCAGGGAACTGTCCCTACAACTTGAACAAATAGAAAGCCAGCAACAAAAGAATCCATCAGGCACCAGAAGAAAACAAATAATAAAAATTAGAGCTGAACTAAATGAATTAGAGAACAGAAAAACAATTGAAAGAATTAACAAAGCCAAAAGCTGGTTCTTTGAAAAAATTAACAAAATTGATAAACCATTGGCTAGACTGACTAAAGAAATACAGGAAAGGAAACAAATAACCCGAATAAGAAACTAGATGGGCCACATCACAACAGACCCAACTGAAATTAAAAGAATCATATCAGATTACTATGAAAAATTGTACTCTAACAAATTTGCAAACCTAGAAGAAATGGATGAATTCCTGGAAAAACACTACCTACCTAAACTAACACAATCAGAAGTAGAACAACTAAATAGACCCATAACAAAAAAAGAGATTGAGGGGTCGGGCCAAGATGGTGGACTAGGTGGACGCTACTGCGGATCCCTCTTGCAACAAAGACTTGGAAAAACAAGGGAATCGATCACATACATAACAATCTACGAACTCTGAACAACAAGCACAGACTTAGAGACGGAAAACGAACAAATACGGGCAGACAGCGACTGTTTTCAGAACCAGGAGCCAGCGTACCAGCCGACTACTTGGAAAATCTACTTTCCCAGTGATGGCTCGGAGACAGCAGTCCATATCAAACCACATAAAGAAACAGACCATGACAGCTTCTCCAACCCCCCAAACAAAAGAACCAAAATCTTTCCCAAATGAAGATACAATCCTGGAATTATCAGATACAGAATATAAAAAAACTAATTTACAGAATGCTTAAAGATATCACAAATGAAATTAGGATAAATGCAGAAAAAGCCAAGGAACACACTGATAAAACTGTTGAAGAACTCAAAAAGAGTATTCAAGAACATAGTGGAAAAATTAACAAGTTGCAAGAATCCATAGAGAGACAGCATGTAGAAATCCAAAAGATTAACAATAAAATTACAGAATTTGACAACGCAATAGAAAGTCAGAGGAGCAGACTCGAGCAATTAGAATGTAGACTGGGACTTCTGGAGGATCAGGGAAGCAACACCAACATAGCTGAAAAAAAATCAGATAAAAGAATTAAAAAAAATGAAGAAACCCTAAGAATCATGTGGGACTCTATCAAGAAGGATAACTTGTGAGTGATTGGAGTCCCAGAACAGGGAGGGGGGACAGAAAACACAGAGAAAATAGTTGAAGAAATCCTGACACAAAACTTCCCTGACATCATGAAAGACGAAAGGATATCTATCCAAGATGCTCATCGAACCCCATTTAAGATTGATCCAAAAAGAAAAACACCCAGACATATTATCATCAAACTTGCCAAAACCAAAGACAAACAGAAAATTTTAAAAGCAGCCAGTGAGAAAAGAAAGGTTTCCTTCAAGGGAGAATCAATAAGAATAAGTTCAGACTACTCAGCAGAAACCATGCAGGCAAGAAGGGAATGGGACGACGTATACAGAGCACTGAAGGAGAAAAACTGCCAACCAAGGATCATATATCCAGCAAAACTCTCTCTGAAATATGAAGGAGAAATTAAGATATTTACAGATAAACACAAGTTTAGAGAATTTGCAAAAACTAAACCAAGACTGCAAGAAATGCTAAAGGAGATTGTTTGGCCGGATGACCAATAATATCAGATACTAGCACAATACAAGGTCACAAAACAGAACGTCCTGATATCAACGCAACTCAAATAGGGAAAGCACAAAAACAAACAAATTAAGACTAATTCTAAAAAATAAATAAATAAACAAAATAATACACACTACAGGAAATCATGGAAATCAATAGATAAACGATCAAAATAATCAAAAAGAGGGACTAAACATAGGAGGCATTGAACTGCCAGATAGAGAGTGATACAAGGCGAAATAGAAGGACACAAGTTAGGTTTTTACTTAGAAAAATAGGGGTAAATAAAAAGGTAACCACAAAAAGGAATATCAATCCCATAACTCAATAAAAAAGCCAAGAAAAACGTAAAGACTCGATAAACACAAAGTTAAACATTATGAAAATGAGGATCTCACAAGCTACTAAGAAAAACGTCTCAGCACAAAAAAGCATGTGGAAAAATGAAATGGCCAAGAACACACATGAAAAGGCATCAAAATGACAGCACTAAAAACTTACTTATCTATAATTACGCTGAATGTAAATGGACTAAATGCACCAATAAAGAGACAGAGAGTCACGGACTGGATAAAAAAACACGATCCATCTATATGCTGCCTACAAGAGACACACCTTAGACTTAGAGACACAAACAAACTAAAACTCAAAGGATGGAAAAAAATATATCAAGCAAACAATAAGCAAAAAAGAAGAGGAGTAGCAATATTAATTTCTGACAAAATAGACTTTAGACTTAAATCCACCACAAAGGATAAAGAAGGACACTATATAATGATAAAAGGGACAATTGATCAGGAAGACATAACCATATTAAATATTTACGCACCTAATGACAGGGCTGCAAGATACATAAATCAAATTTTAACAGAATTGAAAAGTGAGATAGACATCTCCACAATTATAGTAGGAGACTTCAACACACCACTTTCAGAGAAGGACAGGACATCCAGTAAAAAGCTCAATAGAGACACGGAAGACCTACTTACAACAATCAACCAACTTGACCTCATTGACTTATACAGAACTCTCCACCCAACTGCTGCAAAATATACTTTTTTTTCTAGCGCACATGGAACATTCTCTAGAATAGACCACATATTAGGTCATAAAACAAATCTTTCCAGAATCCAAAACATCGAAATATTACAAAGCATCTTCTCAGACCACAAGGCAATGAAGCTAGAAATCAATAACAGAAAAACTAGGGAAAAGAAATCAAATACTTGGAAAATGAACAATACCCTCCTGAAAAAAGACTGGGTTATAGAAGACATCAAGGAGGGAATAAGGAAATTCTTAGAAAGCAACAAGAATGAAAATACTTCCTATCAAAAGTTCTGGGACACAGCAAAAGCAGTGCTCAGAGGCCAATTTATATCGATAAATGCACACATACAAAAAGAAGAAAGAGCCAAAATCAGAGAACTGTCCCTACAACTGGAACAAATAGAAAGTGAGCAACAAAAGAATCCATCAGGCACCCGAAGAAAAGAAATAATAAAAATTAGAGCTGAACTAAATGAATTAGAGAACAGAAAAACAATTGAAAGAATTAACAAAGCCAAAAGCTGGTTTTTTGAAAAAATTAACAAAATTGATAAACCACTGGCTAGACTGACTAAAGAAAAACAGGAAAGGAAACAAATAACCCAAATAAGAAACGAGAAGGACCACATCACAACAGAACCAAATGAAATCAAAAGAATCATATCAGATTACTACATAAAATTGTACTCTAACAAATTTGAAAACCTAGAAGAAATGGATAAATTCTTGGAACAATACTACTTACCTAAACTAACACATTCAGAAGTAGAACAACTAAATAGACCCATAACAAAAAAAGAGATTGAAACGGTAATCAAAAAACTCCCAACAAAAAAAAGGCCTGGCCCAGATGGCTTCACTGCAGAGTTCTACCAAACTTTCAGAGAAGACTTAACACCATTACTATTGAAGGTATTTCAAAGTATAGAAAAAGACGGAATACTACCCAACTCATTCTATGAAGCTACCATTTCCCTGACACCAAAACCAGGTAAAGACACTACAAAAAAAGAAAATTTTAGACCTATATCCCTCATGAACATAGATGCAAAAATCCTCAACAAAATTCTAGCCAATAGAATCCAACAACACATCAAAAAAATAATACACCCTAATCAAGTGGGATTTATACCAGGTATGCAAGGCTGGTTTAATATCAGAAAAACCATTAATGTAATCCATCACATAAATAAAACTAAAGATAAAAACCACATGATCTTATCAATAGATGCAGAAAAGGCATTTGACAAAGTTCAACACCCATTTATGATAAAAACTCTAACCAAAATAGGAATTGAAGGAAAATTCCTCAACATAATAAAGGGCATCTATGCAAAGCCAACAGCCAATATCATTCTAAATGGAGAGAACCTGAAAGCATTTCCCTTGAGAACGGGAACCAGACAAGGATGCCCTTTATCATTGCTCTTATTCAACATCATACTTGAAGTCCTAGCCAGGGCAATTAGGCTAGACAAAGAAATAAAGGGTATCCAGATTGGTAAGGAGGAAGTAAAGCCATCACTATTTGCAGATGACATGATCGTATACATGGAAAACCCTAAGAAATCCTCCAGAAAACTACTGAAACTAATAGAAGAGTTTGGAAGAGTCTCAGGATATAAAATAAACATACAAAAATCACTTGGATTCCTCTACATCAACAAAAAGAACACCGAAGAGGAAATAACCAAATCAATACCATTCACAGTAGCCCCCAAGAAGATAAAATACTTAGGAATAAATCTTACCAAGGATGTAAAAGACCTATACAAAGAAAACTATAAAACTCTGCTACAAGAAATTCAAAAGGACATACTTAAGTGGAAAAACATACCCTGCTCATGGATAGGAAGACTTAACATAGTAAAAATGTCTATTCTACCAAAAGCCATTTATACATATAACGCACTTCCAATCCAAATACCAATGTCATACTTTAAGGGAATAGAGAAACAAATCACTAATTTCATATGGAAAGGAAAGAACCCCCGGATAAGCAAAACATTACTGAAAAAGAAGAAGAAAGTGGGAGGCCTCACCCTACCTGATTTCAGAACCTATTATATAGCTACAGTAGTCAAAACAGCCTGGTACTGGTACAACAACAGGCACATAGACCAATGGAACAGAATTGAGAATCCAGATATAAATCCATCCACGTATGAGCAGCTGATATTTGACAAAGAACCAGTGTCAGTCAATTGGGGAAATAATAGTCTTTTTAACAAATGGTGCTGGCATACCTGGATATCCATTTGGAAAAGAATGAAACAGGACCCATATCTCACAGCATGCACAAAAACTAACTCCAAGTGGATCAAAGACCTAAACATAAAGACTAAAACGATAAAAATCATGGAAGAAAAAATAGGATCTACCCTAGGAGCCCTAATACAGGGCATAAAGAGAATACAAAACATTACCAAAAATGATGAAGAGAAACCAGATAACTGGGAGCTTCTAAAAATCAAACACCTATGCTCATCTAAAGACTTCACCAAAAGAGTAAAAAGACCACCTACAGACTGGGAAAGAATATTCAGCTATGACATCTCAGACCAGCACCTGATGTCCAAAATCTACATGACTCTGTCAAAACTCAACCACAAAAAGACAAACAACCCAATCAAGAAGTGGGCAAAGGATATGAACACATATTTCACTAAGGAAGATATTCAGGCAGCCAACAGATACATGAGAAAATGCTCTCGATCATTAGCCATTAGAGAAATGCAAATTAAAACTACGATGAGATTCCATATGACACCAACTAGACTGGCATTAATTCAAAAAACACAAAATAATAAATGTTGGAGAGGCTGCGGAGAGATTGGAACTCTTATACACTGCTGGTGGGAACGTAAAATGGTACAACCACTTTGGAAATCCGTCTGGCGTTATCTCAAACAGTTAGAAATAGAACTACCATACAAGCCAGAAATCCCACTCCTCGGAATATACCCTAAAGATACAAGAGCCTTCACACAAACAGATATATGCACACCCATGTTTATTGCAGCTCTGTTTACAATAGCAAAAAGCTGGAAGCATCCAAGGTGTCCATCAATGGATGAATGGGTAAATAAATTGTGGTATATTCACACAATGGAATACCACGCATCGATAAAGGACAGTGACGAATCTCTGAAACATTTCATAACATGGAGGAATCTGGAAGGCATTATGCTGAGCGAAATGAGTCAGTTGCAAAAGGACAAATATTGTATAAGACCACTCTTATAAGATCTTGAGAAATAGAAAAAACGGAGAAGAACACATACTTATGTGGTTACAAAGGGGGGAGGGAGGGAGGGAGGGAGAGGGCTTTTTATTGATCAATCGGTAGATGGGAACTGCTTTGGGTGAAGGAAAAGACAACACTCAAAACAAGGAAGGACAGCCTAATTGGACTGGATTAAAAGTAAAGAGGTTTCCGAGATAAAATGAAAGCTTCAAAGGTCAACGAAGCAGGGGCTGGGGTCTGGGGAACTTGGTTTGAGGGGACTTCTAAGTCAATGGGCAAAACAATTCTATTACGAAAACACTCTGCATCCCACTTTGAATTGTGGCGCCTGGGGTCCTAAATGCCAACAAGTGGCCATCTAAAATACATTAATTGGTCTCAACCCACCGGGAGCAAAGGCAAAGGAAGAACACCAAGGTCACACGACAACTTAGAACCCAAGAGACAGAAAGGGCCACATGAACCAGAGACCTACATTATCCTGAGACCAGAAGAACGAGTTGGTGCCCGGCCACAATCGATGTCTGCCCTGTCAGGGAACACAACAGACAACTCCTGAGGGAGCAGGAGACCAATGGGATACAGACCCCAAATTCTCATTAAAAGACCACACCTAATGGTATGATTGCGACTAGAGGAATCCCAGAGACAATGCTCCCCAGAACTTCTGATGGCACAGGACAGGAACCATCCCCGAAGACAAATCATCAGGCATGAAAAGGACTGGTCAGTGAGGGGGAGAGAGATACTGATGAAGAGTGAGCTAATTAAATCAGGTGGACACGGGAGAGTGTGTCGGCAACTCTTGACTGGAGAGAGGATGGGAAGATAGAGAGGGAAGATGGCAAAATTGGCACGAAACGAGAGACTGTAAGGGCTGACTCAATAGGGGGAGAGCAAGTGGGAGAAGGGAGTAAGATGTATGTAAACCTACATGTGACAGACGGATTGGAACGGTAAATGTTCACTTGAAGCTTAATAAAAATTTAAAAAAAAAAAAAAAAGAGATTGAAACGGTACTCAAGAAACTCCCAACAAAAAAAAGCCCTGGCCCGGATGGCTTTACTGCAGAGTTCTACCAAACTTTCAGAGAAGAGTTAACACCACTACTACTAAAGGTACTCCAAAGCATAGAAAATGACGGAATGCTACCTAACTCATTCTATGAAGCCACCATATCCCTGATACCAAAACCAGGTAAAGACATCACAAAAAAAGAAAATTACAGACCTATATCCCTCATGAACATAGATGCAAAAATCCTCAACAGAATTCTAGCCAATAGAATCCAACAACATATCAAAAAAATAATTCACCACCACCAAGTGGGATTTATACCAGGTATGCAAGGCTGGTTTAATATCACAAAAACCATTAATGTAATCCATCACATAAATAAAACAAAAGACAAAAACCACATGATCTTATCAATTGATGGAGAAAAGGCATTTGACAAAGTCCAACACCCATTTATGATAAAAACTCTCACCAAAAGAGGAATTGAAGGAAAATTCCTCAACATAATAAAGGGCATCTATGCAAAGCCAACAGCCAACATCACTCTAAGTAGAGAGAACCTGAAAGCATTTCCCTTGAGAACGGGAAACAGACAAGGATGCCCTTTATCACCGCTCTTATTCAACATTGTGCTAGAGGTCCTAGCCAGAGCAATTAGGCTAGACAAAGAAATAAAGGGCATCTGGATTGGCAAGGAGGAAGTCAAATTATCTCTATTTGCAGATGACATGATCTTATACACAGAAAACCCTAAGGAATTCTCCAGAAAACTACTGAAACTAATAGAAGAGTTTGGCAGAGTCTCAGGTTATAAGATAAACATACAAAAATCACTTGGATTCCTCTACATCAACAAAAAGAACATCGAAGAGGAAATCACCAAATTAATACCATTCACAGTAGCCCCCAAGAAGATAAAATACTTAGGAATAAATCTTACCAAAGATGTAAAAGACCTATATAAAGAAAACTACAAAGCACTACTAAAAGAAATTAAAAAGGACATACTTAAATGGAAAAACATACCTTGCCCATGGATAAGAAGACTTAACATAGTAAAAATGTCTATTCTACCAAAAGCCATCTATACATACAATGCACTTATGATCCAAATTCCAATGGCATTTTTTAAAGTGATGGAGAAACAAATCACCAACTTCATATGGAAGGGAAAGAAGCCTTGGATAAGTAAAGCATTACTGAAAAAGAAGAAGAAAGTGGGAGGCCTCACTCTACCTGATTTTAGAACCTATTATACAGCCACAGTAGTCAAAACAGCCTGGTACTGGTACAACAACATGCACATAGACCAATGGAACAGAATTGAGAACCCAGATATAAATCCATCCACATATGAGCAGCTGATATTTGACAAAGGCCCAGTGTCCGTTAATTGGGGAAAAGATAGTCTTTTTAACAAATGGTGCTGGCATAACTGGATATCCATTTGCAAAAAAATGAAACAGGACCCATACCTCACACCATGCACAAAAACTAACTCCGAGTGGATCAAAGGCCTAAACATAAACACTAAAACGTTAAGGATCATGGAAGAAAAAATAGGGACAACCTTAGGAGCCCTGATACAAGGCATAAACAGAATACAAAACATTACCAAAAATGATGAAGAGAAACCAGATAACTGGGAGCTCCTAAAAATCAAACACCTATGCTCATCTAAAGACTTCGCCAAAAGAATAAAAAGACCACCTACAGATTGGGAAAGAATTTTCAGCTATGACATCTCCGACCAGCACCTGATCTCTAAAATCTATATGATTCTATCAAAACTCAACCACAAAAAGGCAAACAACCCAATCAAGAAGTGGGCAAAGGATATGAACACACACTTCACTAAAGAAGATAATCAGGCAGGTAACAGATACGTGAGAAAATGCTCTCGATCATTAGCCATTAGAGAAATGCAAATTAAAACTATGATGAGATTCCATCTCACTCCAACAAAAAAAGGCTGGCATTAATGCAAAAAACACAAAATAATAAATGTTGGAGAGGCTGCGGAGAGATTGGAACTCTTATACACTGCTGGTGGGAACGTAAAATGGTACAACCACTTTGGAAATCTATCCGGCGTTACCTTAAACAGTTAGAAATAAAACTACCATACAACCCAGAAATCCCACTCCTCGGAATATACCCTAGAGAAATAAGAGCCTTCACACGAACAGATATATGCACACCCATGTTTATTGCAGCTCTGTTTACAATAGCAAAAAGCTGGAAGCATCCAAGGTGTCCATCAATGGATGAATGGGTAAATCAATTGTGGTATATTCACACAATGGAATACTATGCATCGATAAAGAAGAGTGAGGAATCTGTGAAACATTTCATAACATGGAGGAACCTGGAAGGCATTATGCTGAGTGAAATTAGTCAGAGGCAAAAGGACAAATATTGTATAAGACCACTATTATAAGATCTTGAGAAATAGTATAAACTGAGAAGAGCATATACCTTTGTGGTTACGAGGCGGGGAGGGAGGGAGGGTGGGAGAGGGTTTTTTAATGATTAGTTAGTAGCTAAGAACTGCTTTAGGTGAAGGGAAGGACAACACTCAATACATGGAAGGTCAGCTCAACTGGACCTGACCAAAAGCAAAGAAGTTTCCGAGATAAACTGAATGCTTCAAAGGTCAGCGGAGCAAGGGTAGGGGTTTGGGGACCATAGTTTAAGGGGACTTCTAAGTCAATTGGCAAAATGATTCTATTATGAAAACATTCTGCATCCCACTTTGAAATGTGGCATCTGGGGTCTTAAATGCTAACAAGCCGCCATCTAAGATGCATCAATTGGTCTCAACCCACCTGGATCAAAGGAGAATGAAGAACACCAAGGTCACACGATAACTAAGAGCCCAAGAGACAGAAAGGGCCACGTGAACCAGAGACCTACATCATCCTCAGACCAGAAGAACTAGTTGGTGCCCGGCCACAGTCGATGACTGCCCTGACAGGGAGCACAATAGAGAACCCCTGAGGGAGCAGGAGATCAGTGGAATGCAGACCCCAAATTCTCACAAAAAGACCATACTTAATGGTCTTACTGAGACTAGAGGAATCCTGGCGTTCATGGTCCCCAAACCTTCTGTTGGCCCAGGACAGGAACCATCCCCGAAGACAACTCATCAGACATGAAAGGGACTGAACAGTGGGTAGGAGAGAGATGCTGATGAAGAGTGAGCTAATTATATCAGGTGGATACTTGAGACTGTGTTGGCATCTCCTGTCTGGAGGGGGGATGGGAGGATAGAGAGAGTTGGAAGCTGGCAAAATTGTCACGAAAGGAGGGTCTGGAAGGGCTGACTCATTAGGGGGAGAGCAAGTGGGAGTACAGAGTAAGGTGTATATAAACTTATATGTGACAGACTGACTTGATTTATAAACGTTCACTTGAAGCTCAATAAAAATTAATTAAAAAAAAAAAAAAACAGAAAACTACCAGTGGCTCCATGGAAGAAAGATGTGGCAATCTGCTTCCATAGAGATTTATAGCCTTGGAAACCCTATGGGGTCGCTATGAGTCAAATTCAGCTCCATGGCAGTGGGTTTTGGGTTTCTACCACCTAACCAAAAGTTGAGTGAGGAGGCTAGATTCCCATCCTCACAAAGATACAACAAGGTATACAAATACCATTGCCACAGTGGTATCAGAGAAAGCCAAATAAGGTGTTAGCACCTTCATCTCTGAAGGCTGACTAGGTTTCTTCCCAATAGTATTCATGGAGACCATGTGGGGAGTCTGGACTTTTATCACCATCAGCTCAGCAATAAGACAGGCAGTAGCACAGAGCCCCTGCCATTCAGATGTTTATGGAGGATAAGTGGGAAATCTATACTGTTGCCAAAAAAAAAAAAACAACTACGCCCATTGCCTTCGAGTCAATTCCAACTTATAGCAATCCTGTAGGATAGAGTAGAAGTGCCCCATAGAGTTTCCAAGAAGCACCTGGTGGATTTGAGCTGCCAGCCTTTTGGTTAGCAGCCATAGCACTTAACCGCTATACCACCAAGGTTACGTCCACCTAATAGTAATGAAGTGGCACCTTCCTTTCCCCTCCCAGAGGGGGTATCAGAGAAACTCATCTAGAACAGAGGTTTAAATAAGATCCAGAGTCTCAGAAGATAGTGCAAAAACGTCCATGTTTCAATGGAAAATCTATCATCATACCAAAAAACAAGAAAAATCTTAATTTGAATGAGAAAAGAAATTGACAGATAACATCAATATGACACGTGATAATTATCCGACCAGAGTTTTAAACAGGCATGATAAAAATACTTCAACTAGCAATTACAAACAAACTTGAAATAAATGCAAGGATAGAAAGCTGCAGGAAAGGCAGACAAAGCTGCAGGAATAAAATAACCAAAAAAAAAAAAGCAAACCCGTTGCCATCAACTCGATTCCAATTCGTAGCGACCCTATGGGGAGTTGAACTGCCGACATTTTGGTTAGCAGTCACAGCACTTAAGCAGTATGCCACCAGGGTTTCCAGCAATAAAACAGAAGTTGTAAAAAAGAACCAAATGGAAATTTCAGAATTGAAAAATACAATAACTGAAATAAAATCTTAGTGGATGAGCTCAAAAGCAAAATGGAAGGGAAAGAGGAAAGAATCAGTGAGGTCAAAGACTAAACAATGGATATACCCAACCTAAACAACAGAGAGAAAACAGACCAAAAAAAAAAAAACTAAGAAGAACTTTAGAGGCTTTTAGGCTTTTAGGAATACAACAAAAGACCTAAAATTCATGTCTTCAGAGTCTCAGAAGGAGGGGAGAATGTGGTCAGGACCGAAAAAGTATTTGAAGAAAATAATGGGTGAAAACTCCCCCAAATTGGCAAGAGACATAAACCTATATACATCCAAGAATCTGAGCAAGCCTCAAACAGGGTAAACCCAAAGAAATCCACTTCAATACATATCATAATTAAACTTCTAAAAATTAAAGAGACAGTAAAAAATCTTGAAAGCATCCAGAGAAAAACATGACTTTATGTATAGGTGAGAAAATATTAGATAGCATGTGTCGCTCACTAGAATGGAGGGTGAAAGGAAGTGGCACATTTATTTTTTTCAAGTTCTTAAGGAAAGAACATCAACCCAGTGAAAATATTCTTCAGGATGATTAAAGGTCAGAATCATATCTTTAAAATCACTCATCAAACTTATTTCTCAAAAAAGCATTATACACTTTGCCTGTATGATTAATTTCAGCTGTTAATTATGTCCATTATACCATGTGCCTCTCCTTGTAGCATGAAAACGTGTAGGTTTTTTTTTTTTTTTTTTTTCCTTTTTAACTAAGCTTGTCTCTCCCAATAGACTGTAAGCTTTATGATATTTTGGTCTCTTTACGTGTATGAGGGTTTATATTCTGTATTACCAACACCTTGCATAGTACTTGTCACTTATTAGGAGTTCAATAAATATTAGCTGAATTAATAAATCATTTAAGATAAACATTTATATCAACAGAACTTAGTCCACATTTAAAGATAACTATAAGCTGCAGGCACCTTCGTTGTCATTGAGACTTGTGCTTTGAAGTCTTTGCCATCAAACAGCAGTAGTGTGTAAGAGACTTGAGTGTTACAAAGTAGCCTGAAAATGTCTGCCACCTGGTTGATTTTCTGTAATCGAGGAGTGGTTTAATGCCCTACAAATAACCCTGCAGTTTCAGAATTATCCATGTGATCTCTACACTGAATAATAACAACTATGCCAGGCACTTAAGTTGGGACTAGAGTTACAATGGAGATTAAGGCAACCAACCCCATCCCTGCGTCCATGGAGATGACAGCTTTGTGGTGAAGACAGAGTGAATCAAGAAGTTTCACAAATAACAAAATATGGGTGCCCTTCTTTTTGTTTTTTACTTAACGCATTATCTCTTGTAGTATTTATTACTCCTTAGAGTAGAAATAATACTTAAAATCTGATTTTCGTTGTATAGAAACTAGAATGTCTTGCATCTAGTGTGGTCACCACAATTTATCCTCCTTTAGTGTTTAGCTATTACTTGCTCAGTATTACAACTTTACAGTTACATAGAAACATTGGGACAAGTACAGAAGACTTAGTAAATATACACTTACCAGCCCTAAAATATCTTTCTAGGGCCAGTAGATTCTATGTATGTTATAAACATTGCAAAATCATAGTCTAACCTTTTGTTCTGATATTATCACTTCCAGATTTTTAATGGTAAACCCCTGATTCTAGTATGTCATGATTAAATGAAAAATTCTCTTTTCAACAACATGCATCCCTTTCATGAGAGTGTAGACTTGTACCAAATCTTCAGGCTTAAAAAAAATTCTCTTTTTTTGTCTGACCTGAGGCATCTTCAGCTACAGAATCTAGCAAGGTAATTGTGCATCTTTTGAAATCCTCCAATTCTATTTTGTCTTTATTTTTACACACAAAATTCTTGATTTAAGGCATCTTGCTTGTACAAGTGTGGGCCTGAGAATCAAAGTAAACTAGATACAGATTTAGGCTATATTACTTAATACTTTAATTGGAAAAAAGTACTTCCCTTTGATTCCTCATATTCCTCATCTATAAAATGAAGGTAGTAGAAGTTATTTTATTTTATCTAGTCTAAAACCATTCTCCAGAGGCATTTGGTAATTTCAGTGTAGGATCCTCGCCTTCCAGGGGGAAGACCTGGCTTCGATTCCTGGCCAATGTACGTAATGTGCAGCCACCACCTGTCCATCAGCGGAGACTTGTGTGCTACTATAATGCTGAACAGGTTTGCTGAAGTGGAGCTTCAAGACTAAGATGGACTAGAAAGAAAGGCCTGGTGATCTGCTTTCAAAAATCAGCCAATGATGCATGGGGTAGCCATGAGTTGGGCATTGACTTGATAGGAGCAAACCACAACAAGTAAGAAAAAATGTCATCAATTATTTGTGATAAATTATCAATGGTAAGATATACTCTAACTCCAGAGGTGGGTTTCTTTAAAACTGACAAAATAAGACATGTCAAATGCTTATTAAATAATGCAATATAATATACAGAAAATATATTGTGTGATTCCTCGTTTCTAATTCACCTTCAATCAGACACTTAATAAAGCAGTTTTGATAATCAGATTAAATGTATTTATATGCATGATAATATCCTACAAACTCATTGCCAATTCTCTTGTTTACTGTTGCATTATATGATCAGAATCCATGAATATTTACTGAAGTATTACTATTAATTTGCCATGTGATTTTAGAGAAGTAACTTAATTTCTTTGATTCAATTTATTAATTAGCAAAATGGAAATGCGAGCTTACAAACATACTATTATGTTTAAAATATACAATAGTTCTAAAATAATTTTCAAATATGAGATGCTAATAGTGGCGAATATGCCCAAGGCATACGAAATCTATACAGTGTTGTTAATTCAATAATACTTTCCCAACTGTAAGTTCCACCGAATGAGGCATCCTCTCAAGAGAAAGACAAAGGCGAGAAAGAGCTTGAAAAACCCTCTCATCCTTTATAGGTAGAATCTCCAGAGCAGTGGTTTGGGTACTGGGAAATTTTAACTCTCTGTGCTGTCTCTGTTCAGTTCATAAAAAGAGGACTTTGATCTCTGAGTCTGTCAATCCAGCTCTTTTTATGAAAATTTTGCTTAAAGTAAACAGTAAAAAATAGCAAAGCAGTTATTAAAATCTACCCCAATTGGCTATGCTCCCAGCTCAAAAACTCAAAACGTAATGGCCACTGATTATTCAGATTATGTTTAAGGCTTTTTTGTGTGTGTGTTTGAAGAACACCACTATAAATAACCAATCTAGCTGAGAAAATTACAAATTTTCTCTTTCAAATTCTAATCATATTAGATGAGTTAAAGTAAGATCCAGCAAAAATCCTTTCAGTGACATTTCTATTGATACAAGCTTTAAGTACTAAATTCTGAGCTGCATCTAACCACTGGAGTTATGTGGATAAGTATAAAATATTACAGTAGAGCTTAAAACCACTGCCTGTCAATCATCTGAAAAATACACTGATCTGTATAATTCCCTTACATTGTTTTAAAGCTTTATATGTTAGTCTATTCATTGAAGCAGCCTTTTGCCCCTTATATTCTCCTTCAGTTTTTTTTTTTTTTTTTTTTTGAGATGGCCACTTATCTGGGATTTTCAGAAAAATCAGCAATACATGCCGGATAAAAATCTCTACCTGAAACATCTGTTTATCTGACAATCTTATTAGATAGAACGGTTTATCATACCACTTTTTGCTATTCAGAGAAGTTTGAAATTTAGAAATTACATCTCCTAGTCTCTATCGCAGCTAAGGAGTCTCTGGGTGGTACAATGGTTAAGTGTTCAGCTCTTCCCCAAAAGGGTGATGGTTCAAATCAAAGCAGAGAAGCCTCAGAAGAAAGTCCTGACAATCTCCGTCTGAAAGGTTACAGACTTTAAACACCCTGTGGAGCACAGTTCTAGTCTGAATCATAAGGGGTTACTAGGAGTTGGAGTCAACCTGACAGCGACTGGTTTGCTTTGGCTTGTTGCAGCGAGGACTTTGAATATGAATTAATGAATGCAGTGTTTGACTTACAGAAGGCAGAAAGGCGGCAGGGCACTTTGTTGGCATCTCAGGTAGTAAGAGGTGAGAGTCTTTAAAGATATCTGTATTTACTACTGCGTGGTCTACAACAAATATGTGGACAAGTGGAGAAAGAGTTGCTGCTAGAGTGGCCATGGCAGCAGAATAGCATGCTATCCCCGAAGAGCACTGATGGTTGTAGTGAACCCTGATTTCCTCTTAGCTACACTTCCAATATGTTTTAAGTCCCCTCTATTGAATTCCATAACTTCGGAAACATCTAAAATGTTTTCTATTTCTTTTATTAAATCCAGACTACTAAGCTATTAAAGGAAAGAACGTTTAAATTGCAAGCATTTTGTAACATATTTAGACATAAACAGAAACTTAAAGATAGTTGATGTAAGTGCTTGATTCCAGAATTTTAAAAAGTGAAAGGTCTAGGCAATCAGTTATACATTTCAGAGAAAAGAATATTGGCATGTAACTATAGAAAATTTAATTGTTGTTAAGTTATATAACATAGTTCTTGACCCTAAAAGTATACTCATGTCATTTCAGAAGGAAAGAAATTATACTGTCAAGTTATTTAGATTAAATTCACAAAAAACTGAAATCCAGAGAGTGATTTGATTGTCAGTATTGCCTAGTCTGTGGTAGATGCATAAATAAAACATATTTACTCTCTTTTTTTAAAACTCACTGTGACTCTAAAGATTTCCAACTTTGAGAATTTCAACTTACTTCAGTTGGGAAATAAGAAAGGATAGGCAAAGAGTATTAAGGTATTTATTTCTTTAGTCAACACTATATTATGGGAGCAAATATAATTTCACTTTCAACATTATCTCTTCCCATTTCTTTCTTGCACTTTCATCATTGTTGGCCAACTTCCTTTTTTGTTGATTTATTTTTTGCAAATGGTTAACCAATTGGCTGGTAACCTAAAAGTCAATGGTTTGAGCCCACTAGTGGCTTCATGGGAGAAAAGACCTGGTAATCTCTTCGCATAAAGATTTCACTTAGGAAACCATATGGGTCAAGTCTACTCTGTCCTACGTGGTAGCTATAGTCAGAACTGACTCTACGGCATACAACAAATACATATATATTGTGAATAATTCCAAGGAATATATATATATAACGTGAATAATTCCAACATTCATACATATACATGAAATATAATTTCACTTTCAACATTATCTCTTCCCATTTCTTTGTTGCACTTTCATCATTGTTGGCCAACTTCCTTTTTTGTTGATTTATTTTTTGCAAAATACCGTTTGAGCTTATCACTAAGAGACTAAGACACAACTCCTGCTTTGCTGTCTGTGATGAAGTGAATAACAGATGAACAGTGACCAATTGTCAAAGACTTTGAAAGACGTGAATAACTGGTTGTTGATTATGATTTGCATCTCCTATTTATATAGTGATTTGCGGACTGAAGAGCCAGTTCATAGTTTAGCCAATTATAGCTAATATATACTATGTATACTGAAATTTGAAAGTGTTTTCGGGGGCTAATGTTTTCCAATAAAGTCATGGTACTGAAATTTGTTTATATCATACCTGTACAGGGTTGAATAGTGTCCCCCAAATATTCGTGTCCACCCAGAACCTCAGAATGTGACCTTAGATGTAACTAGTTAGGATGGAGTGATATTGGATTAGGGTGGACCCTAATCCAATGACTAGCATTCTTATAAGAAGACCATGTGAAGACATAGAGGGATAGGAAAAACACAAGTAAGAAGGTTTTGCAGACTTCCAGCCAACATGGCACCATAGAAAGAAGCACCATGCCGTCCTTCAGCAGCAAAGACCTGAAAAACTAAGCAAAACACAGAAAAATGTCATTCCTGGAACCTGAAGTGACAAATGAAGAGATAGAAAACTCAGCCAAGCACCAAATGGAGTAAGAAACTGACAGAGGAGGGAGAGCAAGAAGAGATATGTGTGGAGGGCCCCAACAGCTAACACAGCATGGATTCACCATCTTGGATTCCAGTTGGGGATCAGCAGACAGGGAGCATGGGAAAGCAACTTTGTGGAACTCCCAGCAGGAGACAGAGCACCCAGTAACCAGCTATACATGCTTTCCCACCCCTTCCCCATTCTCTCCCTGCTGTTCTAGCTCCGAGCTTCCTGGCTGGCTGCGGTGGCTCAGCCTGCCGGAAGTGCAGCATCTGTGCTGTTTGAATTTGCCCTACCCAAGCTGGAGATCAAGGGTCGGGGAGTACAAGAAAGCAGCTTCATGAAGTTTCCAGTAGGAGACGGAGCACACAGTAAGGAGTGATATACACTTTCCTAACCCCTCTCTGCTCCCCCTCCCCAGCCTCCTCTGCTTCCCATCAGCTGCAGGCAACCGCTTTGGCCTCAGGCTGTTTAGATTCTCCCTGCCTACACTGGCTGGGCCCCTGAGATGGTATTGCTTCTTTCCATTTCTTTTGGTTTCTTCTGTGTCTCCTACCACCTCTCCCTCTTTTCTCTGGGACACCTGGCTCCATGTGCCACCTTTGCTTCTTCTTGAAAGTCTGTGAAGCCACACTTGACTGGCGAACCACTCCCCTAGCCTGCGACACCACGCTGGTGGATCCCTGGGGCTTTTGTTTTTCCTTGTTTTGCTTTGTTCTATCTGTTTTCTTTTCCTTTTTGCAGCTTGGGAGCCCCTTCTACCCGGGCTGGACTGTATGCTCAGAAGCCACTCCCCTAATCTGCACAGCCGCATAGTTGGGATTCCTGGGACATTTCTCTTTTTCTTTTTTTTTCTTTCTTTTCTCCCTTTTTTCCCTTTCAGTCTGTCTTCATTTCTCAGTTTTCATCTCTCTACACTTATCCTCTTTTCCAATCTCCTGAATACCTGGCACTGCGTGACATCTATACCCCCTGTAGCCAGACTGTGCTGCACAGCCTGGGAGCCACTTCCCCGGTCTTAGCAGCCCCACCAGTGGCACTCTGGGACTCCTGGGGGCTTTCCTTTGCTTTCTTTCTTTTCCAAATTTTTATCTAGTTATTTTTTTCTTTCTTTTTTTTTCTCCCTTTTGCTTTTCACCATTGCTCAGTTTCTCATCTCTCCACTCCAACGGCAAGCTCCCTTAGCACGCTTTGTTTCGTTGTTTCTTTTTGGCTCCTGTTTTTCTCTCCTCTCTCTCCTCTTTCCCACAGCCCTATTAACTTCACACATCACAACCTCCCCCCTTTCCTCTCTACCTGTACCATGCACTGAACATCACACTCCTGAGCAGGACAGGCATGGCCTACTGGAATCTGCCCAGCACTGATTCCTGGCCTGCCCTGTCAGCCCTAGTACGTGCCACAAACAACCGTCCCAGTCCCTCCCCTTCACCTGGGCCTGCTCTGCTGCACCACAGATGAATGACTGGCCCTGCCCATTGGACAAGGAGGTGAAAAGTATGATGACTACAAACTAGCAAACAACAAAGAATGCACAGCCAGCCTGCTCAGACAAAACTAAATAAAACAAAAAAGCAGGACAAAACAAACAAATCCACAATCCAGAAATGAAGAAAATAACTACTGAATGTCCTGGAGACAGCAGATGAAATCAAAACATAAAAAAAAAAAAGGACAGGATGGGTCCAGTAGGGGTCCAAAATAAAATACCAGATGACTTTTCAGTAGAAGAAAAGGCACTAGAACTCCCTGACAGGGAATTCAAATCTCTAATATGCAGAGCTATCCAAGAGTTGAAGCAAAAAGCAGACAAAAATGAGGGAAAAAATAGACAAATTTTTGGAAAAGGCGGACAAATTCATAGAAAATACAGACAAAAAAAAATGGAGCAATTCAGCAAAGTAATGCCAAAATAAATTCACAGCTAGGAATCATTCAAAAACAACTATTAGAAATCCAAAAGATAAAGAATAAGATTTCAGAGATGGGCAGTGTCATAGAAGGACTGTGGAGCAGGTTTGAAATGAAGGAAGACAAAATCAGTGAAATTGAAGACAAACACTTGGATACAACTCTGTTTGAGGAAAAATCAGAAAAAAGAAGACAAATGAAGAAACCCTGAGAATTATGTGGGATACAATCAAAAGCAAAAATTTTTGAGTGATCGGAGTTCCATAGCAGGGGGAGAAAATGGAAAACACAGAGAGGATCACTGAAGAATTGCTTACAGAAAACTTCCCTAATAGCATGAATGATGAAAAGCTGACTATCGAAGAAGCTCAACAAACCCCATATAGGATAGACCCCAAATGAAAAACACAAAGGCGTATCATAATCACACTTGCTAAAACCAAAGACAAAGAAAAAATCCTTTGAGCAGCTAGAGAAAAACAAAAAGTCACATACAGAGGAGAAACAATAAGACTAAGCTCTGATTATTCAACAGAAACCATGTGGGCAAGAAGGCAATGGGATGACATATATGAAACATTGAAAGAAAAAAATGCCAACCAAGAATAATATATCCTGCAAAACTTTTGTTCAAATATGATAGTAAAATTAGGACATTTCCAGATAAACAGAAATTGAGGGAATATGTAAAAACCAAACCAAACTTACAAGAATTATTAAAGGGAGTCCTTTGTTCTGAGAAAAAACATCAGACCACAACCTGAATTTAGGATGCAAGATTTTACCAGCAAGATACCAACCTAGGAAATAAGCTCTCAAGGACTATGCAAAACCAAAACAATTGCAACTGGGAACCAGAGAGGTTAATCTGTAAATGACAACAATGTCAGAACAACAAAAGAAGGAATAAATGGTATAGGTATAGAACTTTCTAATGGCGAAGAATGCAAGGCAATTCTACATAAAATAGACTGGTTCAAACCTAGGAAGATATGGGTAAATTTCAAGGTAAAGTAACCACAAAGAAAGTGAACAAACTTACTCATCAAAATAAAGAAGAAAAACATAAAGTCAGTAAAAACAAAATCTACAAAAACAAAAGAAATGAAAAAGGAATCCACAAAGGAAAGGTACTCAGCCCAGAAGAGTAAGAGGAACAAAGAAAACGTTAGCACCACCAAAAAAAAAAAAAAAGCACTACAAAATGACAGCAATAAATTCAATGATAAAGAGTAACGATGAATCTGTGAAGCAACTCATAACATGGATGCATCTGAGGGACATTATGCTGAGTGTAATAAGTCAATCACAAAAGGACAAATATTGCATGAGATCACTATTGTAAAAATTCATGAAAAGGTTTATATACAAAAAGAAACAATGTTTGATGGTTATGAGGGAGGGGAGGGATGGGGATGGAAAAACGCTTAATAGACAAGAGATAAGTGGTAACTTTGGTGAAGGGTAAGACAGTACACAATACTGGGCAAGCCGTCATAATCTGTACAAGGCAAGGCCATGGTAGCTCCATAGACACATCCAAACTCCCTGAGGGACCGAATTGCTGGGCTGAGGGCTGTGGGGACCATGGTCTCAGGGAACATCTAGCTCAACTGGCACAACAGAGGTGGTATAAAGAAAATGTTCTACATTCTACTTTGGTGAATAGTGTCTGGGGTCTTAAAAGCCTGTGAGTGTCCATCTAGGATACTCCACTGGTCTCACTCCTTCAAGAGCTAGGAAGAATGATGAAAACTAAAGACAAAGGAAAGATTAGTCCGAAGGGCTAATGGACCACATCTACCATGGCCTCCACCAGACTGAGTCCAGCACAACTACATGTTGCCCGGCTACCACCATTGACTGGTCTGACAAGGACCACAATAGAGGGTCTCAGATAGAGTTGGAGAAAAATGTAGAGCAAAATTCTAACTCAAAAAGAAAGTCCAGACTTGCTGGCTTGACAAAGACTGGAGAAACCCTGAGAGTATGGTCCCCGGTCACCCTTTCAGCACAGTAATGAGGCCACTGCTTAGGTTCACCCTTCAGCCAAAGATTGAACAGGCCCATGGGACAAAGCAAGATTGGAGGTGCGCACCAGCCCTGTGATGGGGGCTGGAGGGCAGGAGGGACCAGGAAAGCTGGTAATAGGGAACCCAGGGTTGAGAAGGGGGAGTGTTGACATGTCGTGGAGTTGTTAACCAATGTCATAGAACAATGTGTGTACTAACTGTTTAATGAGAAGCTAGGTTGTTCTGTAAACTTTCACCTAAAGTCCAACTTAAAAAAAAAGAAAGACAGAGAGAGAAAAGTAGGTTATGCAATGAATAAAAGCAGAGACTGGAGCTTTCAGCTACAAGCCAAGGAAGCTGAGGAACACTAGGAGCGAACAGACGCTGAAGAGACAGTGAAGAATTTTCCCCTGTAGCCTTTAGAGTGAACATCACCTTCTGCCACCTTGACTTTGAACTTCTGTCCTCTACAACTGGAAGATAATAAATTTCTATTGTTTTAAACCACTCAGTTGTGGTGCTTTGCATCCTTGGAAAACTAATAAAAGAGCCATAAAAATGTGACTATTACTGTATATATTAATCAATTTGCAAATTGAGGGAAAAGTTCTGAAAAAATGTGAAATCCAAAACTAGCAGGAGAAATAATAGAAGACTTGGCTAGGCTAGTTAGCATTACAGAAATTGAAACTGTATTCAAAATTCCATGGCACAAATGCCTTTACAGTTGTGTAAAATATCTGCTTGCTTGTAATAATAATAAAAAAATACAAATATACAAAACAAAAATCATATTTTTCTAAGAAACTAGCCAAAATCAGATCCAATAAAATTGTGATGAAATAAATTCCAAATAGAAACAATAAGCTACAAATAGATGAGTAGAGGGGTGGTAGCTTACATACCTAAGATTGTTTACCTAATTAGGAAATGGGCCAACATTCTACAGAGATGTTGCAGGATAAAGGAAGAAATTAACCTAGCCTTGGAAGAGTGTGCTATTAGAAACTTGACATGTCCGCAAACACAGTAAAAAGCTCCTTGGTCCAACAGTTTCTCACCACTACACATTTTCATGAGAAAATTGTAGTGGAATAAAGCTGGTAAGCTGAGAATAGTTGCATGAATCTGTTTGCTAACTCAGAGATTTTATTTAGGACCTTGTCAAAGATGAATCAAAGGGTTGCTTGAGAAGATAAAATATTACAGTGAAATATGCAAAAACCTAGAGTTAGAAAACCAAAAGGGAAGAATATGCTTGTCATTACTCAAGCTGAAGGGACTGAAGAAAAATCTAAGCCTCAAGTTGTAATATTAAAGAATTCTATGGGCAAAAAAACTTTTCTTCAGTTCTTTCAGGTTGAGAAAGGTAGATTGTGTTCTTCCCTTTTGGTTTTCTAACTCAAGGTCTTTGTACATTTCACTATAACACTTTATTTTGTCTTCTTGAGGTGCCCTTTGGAATCTTCTGTTTAGCTCTTTTATTTCATCATTTCTACCTTTTGCTTTAGCTACTCTATGTTGAAGAGCAATTCATCTGAAATCCATTTTGGGTTTTTCTTTCTCTCCTGTCTTTTTAATGACATTTTGCTTTCTTCATGTATGATGTCCTTGATGTCATCCCACAACTTGCCTGGTCTTCAGTCATTAGTGTTCAGTGCATCAAATCTATTCTTGAAGTAGTTTGAAAATTTGGTGGGATATACTCAAGGTCATATTTTGGCTCTTGCAGACTTTTCAAAAATTTTTCAGTTTCAACTTGAACTTGCATATGAGCAATTAATAGTTTGTTCTGCAGTCAGCTGACTGATGATATTGAGCATCTCCATCGTCTCTTTCCACAGATGTAGTCTATTTGATTCCTGTGTTTTCCATCCAGTGATGTCCACGTGTATAGTCATCATTTATGTTGTTGAAAAAAGGTATTTAGCATGAATAAGTCCTTGATCTTACAAAATTCTATCATGAAATTTCTGACACTTCTGACAGTTTTATCACCAAGTCATATTTTCCCACTACCAATCCTTTGTTTACAACTTTTATGTTCTAATCAGCCATATTTATCAGTGCATCTTGTTTGCATGTTTGATCTATTTTGGGCTGCAGAAGTTTGTAAAAGTCTTCAATTACCTCATCTTTTTCATTAGTGGCTGGTGCATAAACTTGAAAAAGTAGGCATATTAACTTGTCTTCCTTGTAAGCATATGAATATTATCCTATCACTGACAGCATTGTACTTCAGAATAGACCTGGAAATGTTCTCTTTGACAATGAATGCAATGCCATTCCTCTTTAAATTGTCATTCCCAGCATAGTAGACCATATGATTGTCTGACTCAAAATGCCAATACCAGTCCATTTCAGATCACTAATGCTTAGGGTATTGATCTTTATGTGTTCCATTTTACTTTTCCTAGATTCATACTTCATACATTCCACATTCTGATTATTAATGAATGTTTGCAGCTGTTTTTTTTTTTTTTTTTTTCTCGTTTGGAGTTGTGCCACATCAGCAAATGAAGGTCTCAAAAGCTGGACTCCATCCATGTCATTAAGGTTGACTCTGTTTTGAAGAGGTAGTTCTTCCCAGTCATATTTTGAATGCCTGCCAACCTAAGAAACCTGGAAACCCTGGTGGCATAGTAGTTAAATGCTACGGCTGCTAACCATAAGGTCAGCAGTTTTGAATCTGCCAGGCACTCCTTGGAAACTCTATGGGGCAGTTCTACTCTGTCCTATAGGGTCATCTTACAGCCCTATATCAGATAACATTCTGCTGTTTTTCAGAAGGTTTTCACTGGCCAATTTTTTCAGAAGTAGACTGCCAGGCCCTTCTTCCCAGTCAGTCTCAGTCTGGAAGCTCTACTGAAAGCTGTTTACCCTGGATGACACTGCTGGTATTTGAAATACTGGTTGCATAGTTTCCAGTATCATAGCAACATGCAAGACATTACACTATGACAAACGTATAGTGAAATGTGCAAAGACCTGGGGTTGGAAAATCAAAAGGGAAGGATATCCTCATCATTTTTGAAGCTGAAAGAACACAAGGAATATATTTAAGCCTCAAAGTTGAATTTTGAGGGGTTTGATGGGCAAAATATTGAACAATACAGGAAGCATCAAAAGAAGATGGAAAGAATACACAGAGTCACTGTACCAAAAATAATTGATTGATGATCAACCATTTCAGGAGGTAGCATATGACCAAGGACCAACGGTATTGAAGGAAGAAGCCCAAACTGCACTAAAGGCATTGACCAAAAACTAGGTTCCAAGAATTGACAGAATACCAATTGAGATGTTTCAACAAACAGATGTAGCACTGGAAGTACTCACTCATCTATGCCAAGAAATTGAAAGACAGCTACTGAGCCAATTGACTGAAAGAGATCCATATTTGTCTTCATTCCAAAGGAAGATGTTCCAAGAAAATGCAGAAATTACTGAACAATATCATTAATTAACACACAAGTAAAATTTTTCTGAAGATAATTCAAAAACAGTTGCAGCAGTACATCAACAGGAAACTGCCAGAAATTCAAGCCAGGTTCAGAAGAGGACGTGGAACCAGGGATATCATTGCTGATGTCAGATGGATCCTGGATGAAAGCAGAGAACACCAGAAAGATGTTTAAAAAAACCTGTGTTTTATTGGCCATGCAAAGGTATTCAGCTCTGTGGACCATACCAAAAATGGATGATATTGCAAAGAATGATAATTCCAGAACACTTAGTTGTGCTCATGCAGAACATGTACAAAAACAAGACGCAGTCATTTAAGCAGAACAAGGGGATTTAAAATCAGGAAGGGTGTGCATTACGGTTGTATCTTTTTGTCATGCTTACTCAGTCATATGCTTACCAAATAATCTGAGATACTAGATAATACAAAGAAGAATGCAGCACCAGTACTGGAGGAAGACTCATAAACAACCTGTGATATGCAGATGACACAATCTTGTTTGCTGAAAGTGAAGAGGACTTTAAGCACTTATGGACAAAGATCAAAGACTACAGCCTTCAGTATGGATTACACTTCAACATAAAAAAAAAAAAAAATCCTCACAACTGGACCAATAAGCAACAACATGATAAATGGAGAAAATACTGAAGTTGTCAAGGGTTTCATTTTACTTGAATTCACAATCAACACCCATGGAAGCAGCTTTCAAGAAATCAAATGACATATTGCATTGCGCAATGCTGGTTCAAAAGACCCCTTAAGGTGTTAAAAGGCAAAGATGTCACCTCGAAGAATGGTGTGCCCCTGACCCAAACCATAGTATTTTCAATTACCTTATAATTCCATACCAAAACTGAACAATGAGTAAGGAAGACCAAGAAGAATCGATGCCTTTGAATTGTAGTGTTCATCTCTTAATGATCAGCCTTACTCAAGCTGAAAGAACTGAAGAAAATATCCAAGCCTCAAGTTGCAATGCTAAAGGATTCTATGGAAGAAAAAAAAAAAAAAAAATTTCTCCAGTTCCTGGGGAAGCACATCATACTTGGTATAGTAAAGAGTCAGCAAAAAAGAAGACCTCCATGAGGTGGATTGACACACTGGCTGAAACAATGGGCTCAAATATAGCAATGATTCAGAAGATTGCACAAGGTATGGCAGTGTTTTGTTCTTTTGTATGTAGGGTCACTGTGAGTTTGAAGCAGCTTGATGGCAATTAACAACAATGGCAATTAACAACAACAATATCAACATTGAAAACTTTTGGTATAACAAAAGTACATGAGTATTTTTGATTAACCAAAAGTATTTAAATATTTTTTGTAAACCAAAAAAATTCATGAAATGGTAAGCTCAAATACTGACAAATTCAGAAAGATAGTGGGAAATTATGCATTGAGTAATCACAGAAAACTGAGTATAAATAAAGCTGTGGTCCAGTCCAAGCCCAAGGAAACTCTAGTAGAAATCTCAATGACAAGTCCTTCATTCTAACTGTCAACAAGAGGAAATGGGGTACCTTAAAGTAGACAAAGTATAAAATACTATAAAAAAAATGAAAGACGTGTGAAGGACAAGGAAATTATTATGTATAATCAAGAGAAAACATAGTTAATTAAGTCTAACCCACAGATGACATACATCTTAGGATAAACGGATAAGAACTTTAAATCAGCCATTAAAAATACATTAAATACAAGGCAATACCAATTAATAATAGACTGGTTCAAATCTAGGAAGATAAGGGTAAATTTCAAGGTAACCACAAAGAAAGTTAACAAGTCTATGCGTCAAAATAAAGAGCAAAAACATAAAGTCTCAATATAAACAAAATATACTAAAACAAAATAAATGAAAAAAAAATCCACAAACAAAAGGAATTCCACATGGAGAGTAAGAGGAACAAAGAAAACGTCAGCACCAGAAAAAAAAAGGCACTACAAAATGACAGCAATAAATTCTCACCTATTAATAATTATGCTGAACATGAATGGCCCAAATGTACCCATAAAAAGACAGAGAGTGACCATAATAATCCGAGTGACAGACTAGATTAAAAAAAAAAAAAAAAACAGAATCCATCACTATGCTGTCTACAAGACATGCCTTAGAAACAAAGATGTAAATTTATTAAAAATCAGAATATGGAAAAAAGTATATCAAGCAAACAACTACCAAAAAAGAGCAGGAATGGCAATACTAACCTCAGATAAAATAGTCTTTAACACAAAATCCACCATAAAAGACAAAGAAGGGTACTATATAATGATTAAAGAGAAGATCTGTTATGAGGTCATAACCATAATAAATATCTACACACTCAATGACAGAGCTCCAAAATACATAAAATAACAGCACCGAAAAGACAAATTGACAGTTCTATAATAATGGTAAGAGTCTTGAACACACCATTCTCAGTAAAGGACAAAACATCTAGAAAGAAACTCAACAAAGATACAGAAGGTCTAAATGACAAATTCAGCCAACTGGAACTCATAAACATATATAGAATACTGTACCCAACATCTGCAAAGTATACATTCTTTTCCAACACACATGGAATGTTCTTCAGAGTAGACCACATCTTAGACCACAAAGCAACCCTCAACAAAATCCAAAACATCAAGATGATACAAAGTATCTTCTCTGATCACAAAGCCATCAGAGTAGAAATTAACAACAGGGAGAGTAAGGAAAAAAAAATCAATTACATGGAAACTGAATAACACCTTGCTTAATAAACACTGGGTAATAGAAGAAATCAGAGATGGAATAAAAAAATTCCTAGAATCAAATGAGAATGAAAACACATCATAACAAAATTTTTGGGACACAGCAAAGGAAGTCCTTAGAGGTCAATTTATAGCAATAGATGCACACATCAAAAAAGAAGGGACAAAATCTGAGCATTAGCTCTACAACTTGAACAAATAGAAAGAGAACAGCAAAAAAAAAAAAAAAAAAAAAGGAAGCCCACAACCACCAGAAGAAAGGAAATAATAAAGATCAGAGCAGAAATAAATGAAATAGACAACAGAAAAAACAGCAGAGAGAATCAACAAACCCAAAAGTTGGTTCTTTGAAAGGATCAACAAAATTGACAAACCACTGGCCAAAGTGACAAAAGAAAAACAGGAGAGGACGCAAATAACCAACATAAGAAATGAACTGGGGGACATTACAACAGACCCAACTGAAATAAGAAGGATCTTAACTGAGTATTTAAAAAAAAACTACACTCCAACAAATTTGGAAACCTAGAGGAAATGGACAAATTTCTAGAAACACACTACCTACCCAAACTAACACAAAATGATGTTGAAAATCTGAACAAGAGAAGAGATTGAAGAGGTAATTAAAAAAAAAAAAAAAAAAAAACTCCAACAACAACAAAAAAAGCCCTGGCTCAGATGGCTTCATTGGAGAATTCTACCAAACATTCAGAGAAGGGCTTACACCAGCACTACTCAAACTATTTCAGAATATAGAAAAGGAAGGGATACTCCTGAATTCATTCTATGAAGCCAGCCTAACACTGATAGAAAAACCAGGCAAGGACACCACAATAAAAGAAAATTGCAGACCAGTATCTCTTGAGTATAGATGCAAAAATTCTCAAAAATATATTAAATAACATAGGAAAAATTAGATATTTTTGATCAAATTTTCTGAGGTGATAGAAATATTCTTTATCTTGATTGAGTTGATGGTTATATAGGTGTACGCATGTTAAAAACTCACCAAAGAGTACACTTTAAATGTACGCATTTTACCTTAAAAAAAGATAAAAACAACTGCACTCTATAGTATGAAACATATAATCTTGATTCTAAAACTGGGCTAGGACAGTTACATTGAAAATTTTACTGATTCTCAAAATCAGAAGTCATATATCTCCAGGACAGGTAAATTTCTCAAAGGATTTTACTATGAGCCAGGGATGAAAAATGAAAGTAATTTACTTCGGAGCTGTAGCTCTCAGTAAATAGTCGATACTTACCCAAGGATGCGTTTACAGCTTTATTACTAACATTGTAATTGGAACAGAGAGGAAAGAGTAAAATTCCATTTTGGACCAGTTCCCTCCAAAAAGTTTCTTGTCCCCAGGGGAGTGTACACAGAGACTTCTACACCTGCATATCACCCTCAGTGCACTGCAGGTGAAGAGAACAAAAGGGCAAAGGGTGCTGAGACACATATAGTGGGACAGAGAGGAAACTGAACGGGTCTACTTGCTGAGGAAAAGGCAAGGGGAGGAAGAGGGAGACTCCTTGATGCAGTATGGGCTCAAGGTGTGTAATGCTCTTGTGGTCAGCCTTGATGGTGTCAAAGGAAGAATATCATTTTCCCTTTTGGGATCTAAGATTAGATCTTTCCGTTATGCAATTATTTGGTTCATCATATACTTTACCACAGTGGGGAGAGGTCTGCTTCCCTATGGTGCATTCTTTGAGTACAGTTTCAGTATAAGAGTCATGCAGGCAGTCCACGGGGAAACTCTTTTCTACAGCCCCTGCAGATTTGTACTTATTGTTATTTTTCCCTGCTTTGAATGTTCTTCCCTTAGACTTTTTTATGGCTGCTCCTTCACTTCTTCTAATCTCTCCTAAAATATTTCCATATTAATGAAAGTTTATCTGACTACACTATTAAATAAATATTCTTAGCATTTTCTATGTTCTTTCTCTGGTTAGTCGTCATTGACCCTGTTTCCGCTAAGAACATAACGTATATTTTAGTTGTTTATTTTTAAAATTTTCATCTTTATAAAATTTATTCACTATTATATTCCTATCACCAGAAATAGTGCCTGGTATATATTAAAAAAAAAAAAAAGGTATATATTAGAATGCAATAAATAGTTGAACTAAATTAAGAGACACATAAAGAGAGAAAAAATAAAATTTAGTGCTGAATAAACAATTATTTTCACAAAGAGAGTTCTCAAAACAATTGCCTCAGTTTCTACCTTAAGAAATTAGGAAAAAGACAGAAAATTATTCATGAAAAAGTAGAAGAAAGGAAATAATAAAGATAACTGTGGAAATTATTAGGAAATAAAATCCAGAAAAAATATTTCAGAAAGAATCAAAGAAACCAAGACTGATTCTCCAAGATGATCAATAAAATTATCAACCCCTAGATGTATCAGGAAAAGAAAAAAAACTTCACAGATTATTAATATTAATGATTAGAGAGAGGATATCATTGCAAATCGTACAGGCATTGACAGATAATAAGGAAATGTTATAAACAATTTTATAACAGAAAAAGATGGACGATGCATAGAAAGTTACAAAGTATTAAAATTCAAAGAAATAGATAAATCGAAAAGCCTCGTACCTATTAAGTTAATTTCATTTGTAGTTAAAAATGTCACCATTAAGAAAATGTCAGGCTAAACACCTTCCCTGGAAGATTCTATCAAACTTTATGGAGGAAATGATGTCATTTCAATAAAAAGTCTTCCTGAAAACTGAAGATGAAAGACCACTTTTCATATAATTCTATGAAGTCAATATTACTCTGATAATAAAACAAGGCAAAGACATTATAAGGAAAATAAACTATAGACAGTATATCTCATGAATATAGACAAAATAATTATTTAAAAACTAGAAATTAAAATCTAACAATACAATAATGATAATGCATCATGACCAAGTGGGCTTTATCCCAAGAATGCAAAGTTGGTTCAACATGTAATTCACCATATTACAAAATTAAAAAAAAAAAAGATGATGATGACAATATGGTTTTTTTAAAATAATTTTTATTGTGCTTTAAGTGAATGTTTACAAATCAAGTCAGTCTGTCACATATAAGCTTATATACACCTTACTCCATACTCCCACTTACTCTCCCCCTAATGAGTCAGCCCACTCCCTCCTTCCAGTCTCTCCTTTCGTGACGGTTTTGCCAGTTTCTAACACCCTCTACCCTCCCATCTCCCCTGCACACAGGAGATGCCAACACAGTCTCAAGTGTCCACCTGATACAAGTAGCTCACTCTTCATCAGCATCTCTCTCCAACCCATTGTCCAGTCCCTTCCATGTCTGATGAGTTGTCTTCGGGAATGGATCCTGTCCTGAGCCAACAGAAGGTTTGGGGACCATGACCGCCAGGATTCCTCTAGTCTCAGTCAGACCAAAGTATGGTCTTTTTACTAGAATTTGGGGTCTGAATCCCACTGATCTCCTGCTCCATCAGGGGTTCTCTGTTGTGCTCCCTGTCAGGGCAGTCATCGGTTGTGGCCGGGCACCATCTAGTTCTTCTGGTCTCAGGATGATGTAAATCTCTGGTTCATGTGGCCCTTTCTGTCTCACGGGTTCGTAGTTATCGTATGACCTTGGTGTTCTTCATTCTCCTTTGATCCAGGTGGGTTGAGACCAATTGATGCATCTTAGATGGCGGCTTGTTAGCATTTAAGACCCCAGACACCACATTTCAAAGTGGGATGCAGAATGTTTTCATAATAGAATTATTTTGCCAATTGACTTAGAAGTCCCCTTAAACCATGGTCCCCAAACCCCTACCCTTGCTCCGCTGACCTTTGAAGCATTCAGTTTATCTCGGAAACTTCTTTGCTTTTGGTCCAGTCCAGTTGAGCTGACCTTCCATGTATTGAGTGTTGTCCTTCCCTTCACCTAAAGCAGTTCTTAGCTACTAACTAATCATTAAAAAACCCTCTCCCACCCTCCCTCCCTCCCCGCCTCGTAACCACAAAGGTATGTGTTCTTCTCAGTTTATATTGTTTCTCAAGATCTTATAATAGTGGTCTTATACAATATTTGTCCTTTTGCCTCTGACTAATTTCACTCAGCATAATGCCTTCCAGGTTCCTCCATGTTATGAAATGTTTCACAGATTCCTCACTCTTCTTTATCGATGCGTAGTATTCCATTGTGTGAATATACCACAATTTATTTACCCATTCATCCGTTGATGGACACCTTGGATGCTTCCAGCTTTTTGCTATTGTAAACAGAGCTGCAATAAACATGGGTGTGCATATATCTGTTCGTGTGAAGGATCTTATTTCTCTAGGGTATATTCCGAGGAGTGGGATTTCTGGGTTGTATGGTAGTTTTATTTCTAACTGTTTAAGGTAACGCCAGATAGATTTCCAAAGTGGTTGTACCATTTTACGTTCCCACCAGCAGTGTATAAGAGTTCCAATCTCTCCGCAGCCTCTCCAACATTTATTATTTTGTGTTTTTTGCATTAATGCCAGCCTTTTTTTGTTGGAGTGAGATGGAATCTCATCATAGTTTTAATTTGCATTTCTCTAATGGCTAATGATCGAGAGCATTTTCTCACGTATCTGTTACCTGCCTGATTATCTTCTTTAGTGAGGTGTGTGTTCATATCCTTTGCCCACTTCTTGATTGGGTTGTTTGTCTTTTTGTGGTTGAGTTTTGATAGAATCATATAGATTTTAGAGATCAGGCACTGGTCGGAGATGTCATAGCTGAAAATTCTTTCCCAGTCTGTAGGTGGTCTTTTTATTCTTTTGGTGAAGTCTTTAGATGAGCATAGGTGTTTGATTTTTAGGAGCTCCCAGTTATCTGGTTTCTCTTCATCATTTTTGGTAATGTTTTGTATTCTGTTTATGCCTTGTATCAGGGCTTCTAAGGTTGTCCCTATTTTTTCTTCCATGATCTTTATCGTTTTAGTGTTTATGTTTAGGCCTTTGATCCACTCGGAGTTAGTTTTTGTGCATGGTGTGAGGTATGGGTCCTGTTTCATTTTTTTGCAAATGGATATCCAGTTATGCCAGCACCATTTGTTAAAAAGACTATCTTTTTCCCAGTTAACGGACACTGGGCCTTTGTCAAATATCAGCTGCTCCTATGTGGATGGATTTATATCTGGGTTCTCAATTCTGTTCCATTGGTCTATGTGCCTGTTGTTGTACCAGTACCAGGCTGTTTTGACTCCTGTGGCTGTATAATAGGTTCTAAAATCAGGTAGAGTGAGGCCTCCCACTTTCTTCTTCTTTTTCAGTAATGCTTTACTTATCCGAGGCTTCTTTCCCTTCCATATGAAGTTGGTGATTTGTTTCTCCATCACTTTAAAAAATGCCATTGGAATTTGGATCGGAAGTACATTGTATGTATAGATGGCTTTTGGTAGAATAGACATTTTTACTATGTTAAGTCTTCTTATCCATGGGCAAGGTATGTTTTTCCATTTAAGTATGTCCTTTTTAATTTCTTGTAGTAGTGCTTTGTAGTTTTCTTTATATAGGTCTTTTACATCTTTGGTAAGATTTATTCCTAAGTATTTTATCTTCTTGGGGGCTACTGTGAATGGTATTAATTTGGTGATTTCCTCTTCGATGTTCTTTTTGTTGATGTAGAGGAATCCAAGTGATTTTTGTATGTTTATCTTATAACCTGAGACTCTGCCAAACTCTTCTATTAGTTTCAGTAGTTTTCTGGAGGATTCCTTAGGGTTTTCTGTGTATAAGATCATGTCATCTGCAAATAGAGATAATTTTACTTCCTCCTTGCCAATCCGGATGCCCTTTATTTCTTTGTCTAGCCTAATTGCTCTGGCTAGGACCTCTAGCCCAATGTTGAATAAGAGCGGTGATAAAGGGCATCCTTGTCTGGTTCCCGTTCTCAAAGGAAATGCTTTCTAGTTCTCTCCATTTAGAGTGATGTTGGCTGTCGTCTTTGTAAAATGCCCCTTATTATGTTGAGGAATTTTACTTCAATTCCTATTTTGCTGAGAATTTTTATCATAAATGGTGGTTGGACTTTGTCAAATGCCTTTTCTGTATCAATTGATATGTGGTTTTTGTCTTTTATTTTATTTATATGGTAGATTACATCAATGGTTTTTCTAATATTAAACCAGCCTTGCATACCTGGTATAAATCCCACTTGGCCATGGTGGATTACTTTTTTGATATGTTGTTGAATTCTACTGGCTAGATTTTGTTGAGGATTATTGCGTCTACGTTCATGAGGGATATAGGTCTGTAATTTTCTTTTTTTGTGGTGTCTTTACCTGGGTTTGGTATCAGGGATATGGTGGCTTCATAGAATGAGTTAGGTAATATTCCATCATTTTCTATGCTTTGAAATACCTTTAGTAGTAGTGGTGTTAACTCTTCTCTGAAAGTTTGGTAGAACTCTGCAGTGAAGCCGTCTGGGCCAGGGCTTTTTTTTTTGTTGGGAGTTTTTTGATTACCTTTTCAATCTCTTTTTTTGTTTTATGGGTCTATTTATTTGTTCTACTTCTGATTGTGTTAGTTTAGGTAGGTAGTGTTTTTCCAGGAATTCATCCATTTCTTCTAGGTTTGCAAATTTGTTAGAGTACAATTTTTCATAATAATCTGATATGATTCTTTTAATTTCAGTTGGGTCTGTTGTGATGTGGCCCATCTTGTTTCTTATTCGGGTTATTTGTTTCCTTTCCTGTATTTCTTTCATCAGTCTGGCCAATGGTTTATCAATTTTGTCAAAGAATCAGCTTTTGGCTTTGTTAATTCTTTCAATTGTTTTTCTGTTCTCTAATTCATTTAGTTTAGCTCTAATTTTTATTATTTGTTTTCTTCTGGTGCCTGATGGATTCCTTTGTTGCTGGCTTTCTATTTGTTCAAGTTGTAGGGACAGTTCCCTGATTTTGGCTCTTTCTTCTTTATGTATGTGTGCATTTACTATATAAATTGACCTCTGAGCAATGCTTTTGCTGTGTCCCAGAGGTTTTGATAGGAAGTGTTTTCATTCTTGTTGCATTCTATGAATTTCTTTATTCCCTCCTTAACGTCTTCTATAACCCAGTCTTTTTTTTCAGCAGGGTATTGTTCAGTTTCCAAGTATTTGATTTCTTTTCCCTAATTTTTCTGTTATTGATTTCCACTTTTATGGCCTTGTGGTCTGAGAAGATGCTTTGTAATATTTTGATGTTTTGGGTTCTGCAAAGGTTTGTTTTATGACCTAATATGTGGTCTATTCTAGAGAAGGTTCCATGTGCACTAGAAAAAAAAGTATACTTTGCAGCTGTTGGGTGGAGTGTTCTGTATAAGTCTATGAGGTCAAGTTGGTTGATTGTAGCAGTTAGGTCTTCCGTGTCTCTATTGAGCTTCTTACTGGATGTCCTGTCCTTCTCCGAAAGTGGTGTGTTGAAGTCTCCTACTATAATTGTGAAGGTGTCTATCTCCCTTTTCAGTTCTGTTAAAGTTTGTTTTATGTATCTTACAGCCCTCTCATTGGGTGCATAAATATTTAATATGGTTGTAGCTTCCTGGTCTATTGTCCCTTTAATCATTATGTAGTGTCCTTCTTTATCCTTTGTGGTGGATTTAACTTTAAAGCCTATTTTTTCAGAAATTAATATTGCTACTCCTGCTCTTTTTTGCTTGATATATATTTTTTCCATCCTTTGAGTTTTACTTTGTTTGGGTCTCTAAGTCTAAGGTGTGTCTCTTGTAGGCAGCATATAGACAGATCATGTTTCTTTATCCAGTCTGAGACTCTCTGTCTCTTTATTGGTGCATTTAGTCCATTTACATTCAGCATAATTATAGATAAGTATGTGTTTAGTGCTGTCATTTTGATGCCTTTTTATGTGTGTTGTTGACAATTTCATTTTTCCACTTACTTTTTTGTGCTGAGATATTTTTCTTTGTAAATTGTGTGTTCCTCATTTTCATAGTATTTGACTTTATGTTTGCTGAGTCATTATGTTTTTCTTGGTTTTTATTTTGAGTTATGGAGTTGTTATACCTCTTTGTGGTTACCTTAATATTTACCTCTATTTTTCTAAGTAAAAACCTAACTTGTATTGTCCTACATCACCTTGTTTTACTCTCCATATGGCAGTTCTATGCCTCCTGTATTTAGTCCCTCTTTTTGATTATTGTGATCTTTTACATATTGACTTCAATGAGTCCCTGTTTTGAGCGTTTTTTTTCTTTTTAAAATTAATCTTAATTTGTTTTTGTGATTTCCCTATTTCAGTTGATATCAGGATGTTCTGTTCTGTGACCTTGTGTTGCGCTGGTATCTGTTATTATTGATTTTCTGACCAATTTCCTTTAGTATTTCTTGTAGTTTTGGTTTGGTTTTTGCAAATTCTCTAAGCTTGTGTTTACCTGTAAATATTTTAATTTCGCCTTCACTGATATTGACTGCTGTCTCCAAGCCATCTCTAAGATATTGTAGTGATTTATTTTATATTTGCTCACTGAGTCTTATCGTGTTTTGTTTTCTTTCAATATACATAGATGGGCTACTAGATTGCTCTGTCTTGATTGTTGTAGCCCTTGAATCACTTATGTCCTATTACCAGCTGGTTTGGGCTGTTACCAGATATATAATCCTAAGAGTCCATTCACTATTCTTGAGTAGAATCTGATTTTGGGTCATCAAGTGTGTGGTGCAGACTGTCACCTATCCACCTAGAGGAGTAATGGTGACAGTTGTGTGCACCCGATTCTAGTAGCAGCAGGATGGTCACACTCCAGGGGGGGTAGGATGCTGACAGGCTTCACCCAAGTGCCAGTGAGGTAGGTGTGTCTCTATTCCTAAAGCACTTTGGTGGGTGGGCTCTGCAGCTGTACCTTAGGCCCCCAGTGCAAGTACCTCTACAGATTGGTAGGTGTCACCCTCCTTAGACCCCTAAGGCAGGAGGCTAGGTGGTCTGGGGGGAGCTTCAGCCCTCAGTTCCCTGTTGTGGGTCAGTGAGGGCTCTGTTGAATAAGCAGAGATATCAGACCTGGGAAACTTGTCTTTCCAGTAATCTGCTAAAACAATTACAGTAAGATCCCTATCAGAATTGCCTTTGCATTTTAATAGCCACCTTGTTCCCTGTAAGGATGAAAGCCCATGACTGTGGATCACATATGCTTGGCTGGAGCTGGTTTTGTATTTTTAGTCCAATTAGGGAACAATTTTGGTCCCTGGGTTTTTTTGTAGCTGTTTCTCTCAGGCCAGGAGAATGGGTTAGGAAAAGACCAAAAAAAAAAAAAGAAAAGAAAAACCGTAGCACACTTCACTGTCTGTCTCAGGAAATTCCAATGTTAATGAAGCTGCCTGGGAAGGGGAGGGGAGGGATCAGATAAATAGGAGAGAGTAGCACCCCAGAATATAGACAAAGTTACTTATCTTGCTTGGTGATGACTGTTTTATCTGAGACTCCCAAGGGGTGTGTAGCCTGTGCTGTCTCAGAAGCCCTGGTCAGTTCCTCCGCTCCCAGTCGAAATCCCAGCGCCACGGTTCCCCAGCTGGGATGCCACACTCCAGGCTCCAAAATCAGTCGCTGCCTCCTGGTGACTTCTCCTCCTGTCAGCCACATCGCTGCGCTGCCTGCATGGACTGGCTGGGCTTCCCCCAAGGTCATTTCTGGGGGCTAGGGCTGCTTCCCATGTTTGCGCCATCTCAGAATGCCTTGCTCAGCTCCTCTGCACCCAGTCCAAAGCCCGGCGCCAAGGTTTCCTGAGTGGGACGCTGGCTCCAGGCTCCAAAAGCAGTCGTTGCTTCCCCATGGTTGTTCGTTCTCAGTTTCTGTCACTCAGGTCAACTCTTTAGATCTGTATTGATGATCAGGGTTTGTAGATTGTCATGTATGTGATTGATTCACTTGTTTTTCTGAGTCTTTTTTGCAAGAGGGATCCAAGGTAGCTTCTACATAGCCATCTTGGCCCCGCCTCCTGATAATATGTTTTTATTTCTCAAAATTAAAATTCATTCATGATTTAAAAAAAAAAAAAACTCAGGAAACTAGAAATAGAAGGAGAATTTTTAAACCTGATAAAGGACACATAAATACCACCTACAGCTAAAAGTATTCTTGATGGTGCATACTTCCACTGAGGAGATAAAAAATGAGCTAAGGGTGGCTTTTCTCATCACTTTTTCTCAACTTAATACTGAACATTCTAACAAATAAATATGATAAGACAACAAATACAAATAGTTAAGGAAAAGATAAAGTTTTGTTTGCAGAAGACATGATCTTCTGTAAGTAAATCCTAAACAGTGTTCAAAAAATGTACTGGAACTATTATGTGAGTTTTATCGATTTGGAGAATAAATATTTTAATGTAAAAACATTAATTTCATTTCCACAGATAATAATAAAGAATGAGGACTTACACTTAATGCAATTGCGATAACATTCAAATTTATGAAATTCTTTGGGATTTACTTGAGAAAAGATGTGTAAAACCTATACACTGAAAAGTAAAGAACATTACTGACAGAAATTAAAGCTCTAAAAAAACCAGAGACATACACTACGCTTATGGATCTGGAAGCTAAGTGTTGTTAGATGTCAGCATTGTTAGACGTCAGTTCAACATATTCTCAACAGAATTTGTGTTACTTTTTTTCTATAGAAATTGAGATGCTGATTGTAAAGAAATCTAGTAGCCAAAACAACTTTGAAAAAGAAGAAAGAAAATGGAGAATCTGTTACTAAAATTATGGTGTTGAAATTTGGTGTTGGCAAATATTGAATATTCCATGGATTGCCAGAAGAAAAAAAACAAATCTGTCTTGGGAGAAGTACAGCCAGTATACTTGTGAAAAGTGAGGGTGGTGAAACTTCATCTCACCTACTTTGGACATGTTATCAGGAGGTACCAGTCCCTGGAGAAAGACATCATGCTTGGTAAAGTAGAGAGGCAGCAAAAGAGAGGAAGAGCCTCAATGAGATGGATTGACAGGATGGGCTCAAACATAGCAATGCTTGTAAAGATGGAGCAGGACATGGCAGTGTTTCATTCTATTGTACATGGCATTTTATGACACCTAAAAACAAATAATACCAAACTTCAAGAATTACTGTAAAGCTCCAATTTGAAGACAGTGACTTTTGGTATAATTACAGGTATATTTTAACAATGACACATAATAACTAGTCCAGAAGTAAACTCATAAATATGTGGTCTGTTGATTTTCAAAAGCTTCCAGGGCAATTCAATGGAGAAAGACAAATCTTTACAACTAAATGAGCTTGGAAAAATTGGATGGCTATAGGCAAAATTACAAACCCTACCCTTTCCTCCTATCACCTTCAAAATTAAATTGAAATGGATCATAGAAATAAATGCAAGAATAATACTTTAACACTTCTATAAGTATAACATAGGAGAACATCTCAGTGATCTTGCATTTGGCAAAGATTTTTTCAAAGACACCATTATAACAATGAAATGTCAAGTCATGAAGTGGGAGAAACATGCTGGCAGAAAATATATTTAACAAAGGATATATATCTATCATACTTAAAAACTCTATAAGAAGACAATTGTAAGAAGGCAAGCAGCCCAATTAAAAAAAAAAAAAATGAACCACAGGGAGTGGGGGGAGCAAAAGATTTGAACAGGCACTTTGCTAAAGCAGACTCTTGGATAAAAAATATGTACATGAAAAGATGTTATCATTATTAGCCATTAACAAACAAAAAAACCTTGCCATAAAGTGATTCCTGACTCATAGCAATCCTGTAAGACACAGTAGAACTGCCCCGTATGGTTTTCAAGGGGCTGCTGGTGGTTTCAAACTGTCAGCTTTTTGGTTAGCAGCCAAATGCTTACCCACTGCACCACCAGGGCCCCATTAGCCATCATGAGAATTCAAATTAAAACCATAATGAGATCTCATTTCAACTCTGAACAAAGACTAATATTTAAAAAAATTGACAACAGCTAGTTTTGGGGGCTATGTGGTGGAATCACAGTTCACAAATACTGCTAATTAATTTGTACTAGGGTGCAACCACTTAAGAAAAGAGTTTGTCAGTTTCTTAAAAATTTAAACATACATCTGCCATACAAGCCATCCATTAAACTCCAAGGTATTTACCAGAGAAAAATAACACACAAACTGTTTTTGTATTAACTAGAAACTGGAAATAACCCAAATGATCATCGATTAATAAATGGATAACCAAATTGTGGTATATTCATACAACAGAATATTATTGTATATACTCAGAAAAAATATGTTTATACTGTATGATTCTGTTAGAATTCTAGAAAATGCAATTTAATCTACTGTTACTGAAAATGGATCAAAGATGGGATGGGGGAAGTGGTAGGGGAGCAATGGATTATGATGAGGAGGAAGGAAACTTTTGTGGGTGATGAAGATGTCTATTTTCTTGGTTGTAGTGATGGTTTCACAGGTGTACACATATGCTAAAGCTCATCCATTTTTACACTTTAAATATATGCAGTTTATCATACATCAATTATACTTCAGTAAATCTGCTTAAAATATAGGCTGAGATTGTAAAGGAAGCAGCAGAATGAATTTTATACCATCATGCCATTCATTAAAATTATAATCAATTAAAAATTTTTAAAAAATGATTTACAATAACATATAAAACTGATTGACAAAGGACACATTCAAATGATTGTTCAAAGGAAGGAGCATTGGTAAAAATTTGAATTAGTAAGTATATATCTATAAATTTACATTTATTTGTGTATAAAAGCCTTTTTTAAACAAATCTATAAGACTCTAGGTCATAAAGTTGATACTATATTTCACTTAACATCCAAAAATTAAAAGGTAATAATAATAGCAGTAACAAAAAGTAAATATTCCTAATTCTGAAAATACCTACTCTTTTCAAATGTTAGAGGAAGAAGTCATGATGAAAAACACTGAAGTCTATGTTAATTCCTTGAAAGTTCATTTGACAAATATTTGTTAAATCCCTACTCTGTGATGGGCACCATGCTGGGGCCATCGGTGCATGTAATTGTTGTTCTTCGTCATAGGGAGATATTCTCTCAGTGCACCACACAGACAGTGAACATGCTCTTTTCTGTTTTCAGGAACTTCTCATACTATGCCCTCTGGCTGCAGTTTCTTTCCTTTCGTATTTTGCATAGACTAATAACTGTGACCCTTCTGGTTTTGACTTAAACATCATCATCTCAGAAGAAGTCCATCCTGATGACGCAGTCAAAGTGACATAAACATTTCTGCTTCTCCTTTTTGTCTGTCTCCAGTACTTGGCTTTCTTAGCTTTTTGTCTTCTTACTGTATTGCACAACACAATCACAGGGGATTATATATTTACCAACATACAATACCCTTTGCCTTTGAAACTGACACATGGTTTGTACATAATAGATGTTTCTGTTGAATAAATGCATGACATATATCTGAACACACCAAATTTTTATAGATTAAGAAATTTACCAAAAAGAAAATAAAAGACTATATTGTTAGGGTGACAATTAGGGGAAAACTAGTACTATGATCAAGGAACTCTTTGGAGAAGCATACATTTATTTTCAAAAACAGCATGATCACTGACCAAATGCACATTTTCTGAGTTCAAGGTTACTTAGGAAAAAGGGAAAAAACAAAAAAATTCTCTGTAAAATGTTAAGAGGAACAGTATTGAGAAATACCATCATAGATATGAGGTGTCTTTTTTTCTTATCAGGTAATACCATGCACCCAAATGTTCCTGCAAATGAGGAGAGTACAAAGAATACCCTAAAAGAGAAAATGCTTGGATACAGAATAGAGAAGTTGCCCCCAATAATGTTTTAATGTTCTTGTAACTTTGAAAGAGATTCTTAGAATTTTAAAAGTAGAGGGACCTGCCAAATGCTTCACAGATTAAATGTGCATTAAAATATGCATTAGGTGAGAGATATTTGTGATTAAATTCTGGAACATGAGTCTTTGTAAACTCAAAACAAAAATATGCCTCAGTGGCCACATTCCTATCCAGCTTCTGTACTAATGAAATTCCTCAAAATTCTAATCTTTATATACAGTGATTGTGATCACTAAGTTTGTGATTTTTATTTTAGAGAGCTTTTGTTGGTTGGTTGGTTTGTCTTACAGTGTAATGATCGAGCCTCCAAATGTGGCAGGAAGATTTCATTTTCTAAAAGAACAATAATGATGTTCCAGTAAACTGCAATATTGGAAGATACATATCGTACACATTTTACATGCACACACTTCCAGGTACACATGCACATACAAAAATAATCGGTCTATTGTAAATTAGATATAATAAGGAGACAAAAAAGGGCACATACCTTAACACATTCCTTCTGTAAAAGTCACTGTCTTTGTTCAACAGGAAATTCTATTTTGTCAAAATAAATGAGAATACAGTAAAGATTTAAAGCCAGTAGAAAGATAACCCACACCCACTGCCGTAGATAGATGATTTTAAAAACTCCAAAAAGCAAACTGTGAAAAATACTTTAGCTGTAAATGGTAACTGATTTGCTCCTTAAAACAAATCGAATAAACCCTAAGCACTATCAGATAAATGTTGCTTGCAGTTTCAATCGAACACATATTTGGTAGCACTGGAATGAATCATAATTATAATTTCACTTTATTCAAACAAGTAGAGTGCTTAAAAATCTCTATGAATGCCTGACAAAAGATAAAGACTTCTAACCCTACTATTCTTGACTTCCCTTTACTCCAAGGGCTAAATGAGATACTCATGGAACTTTGGGAACAATAAAATGTATTTATACATATTTTTCATGAAGAGATAGTTTTAAAAGTTGTGCATTTCACAGCAAAAGCTTGGGAATTCATATATCTTAAAGTCACGCACGTTCATCTATCCTGTGTAGCTGCCACATTTTAATTGAAACATATGGGAAGTTTCTGATTAGGCACTTACTAGTTCCAACAGCTTGCTATTCTGCAGAAATTCAATTACTGTAAATACAGCAGCATTAGTAGCCTAGTGCTGGTACGACTTAAACAACTAGCACAGGGAAACTACGTTTAACAAAATGAATACTTAATGATTTTCATTCTGTAACGATGAAAAGATGTATCTCTACAGTGGCAATTGCGTGATAGTAAATGTTGCCCTTAGAAGTAGGTGAGATGGAGTAGAAACTAGGTAATTTTACACTTATTTTAATGTAAACAAATAACTCTGGTGGCTTTTAAAATAAAATGTTGCCTAGGTTTTGTCTTATTTACAAAAGGCACTTTGAAAGATTTGGCTGAATAAAAAGGGCTGAGAGCAAAAATACCCAGATTAAAAGATACAGAACAGTAATCTATTTATCTTATATTTAAAGAAAGAAAAGAGCAGGCACAAATTAGTGGTGTGGTTGGAATGAATGGAGAAAATGTTCCACTAGGGAAGATATTAAAGTATATTCCATTGGAATAAGAAGAAGGATGCAAACAAATAAAGAATACAATTAAATGATTATTATTCTCGTACTAGATTTAGTAAGGAAATTCAACATAAAAAAAAAATAGTATCTGACCTCAAAGATACTGTGATCTGGCACGAGATTTTATACAGTTTGTAATACACATACACATATTCATACCTATTACCCTAGACTCTGGATACAAGAACTATGCTTCACTCATGTTTACGGCCCCAGAACATTATGATATATTGTGTTCAGATATTAGAAGGTAGCATCTCCTTATTTATCTACCCAATCAGGGTACTAAAGCTTTGAGTATAACAAGCTGTCCATCTAGTTATTAAATATTCATCTATATAAGTACCTATGGTATTTGGCTGGGAATTACTGATAGCATTTGTTGAACAGATTAGCCCTGGTGGCATGATGGTTAAGCATTCAACTGCTAACTGTAAGTTTGGCAGTTCAAACCCACCCAGCAATTCCAAGGAAGACAGACCAGGTGGTCTACTCCCATAAAGATTTCATTCTAGAAAACGCTATGGGGCAGTTCTACTCTGTCACATGGAGTCGCTATGAATCCAAATCAACTTGACTGCACCTAACAATGGCAATATTTGTTGAACATACAACACATATCACTGATGCATTATTGATTCACTCACACAACTGACACTTATTGCGTACGCACTGATTGAGATTTGGAAAAACAACAGTTTACAAAACACATGAGATACTTATGGAGCTTATGTTTTCCAGGCGCACACACAATAAACAGATTATGTGACTGTGACAATCAGTGCTATGAAGCAAAGTAAACCAGGATGCGTGATACAGAATGATAGATTGGGGGATAAGTAATTAAAAGACAGGCAGAGACAGACTAGGAAAATGTATACAAAACAAAGGAATGGGTCATGAAACAAATATTAGAGGGAAGAAAAAAATTAAACAAAACCAAGACAAAATATTTGCATAAAAAATTCTATACAATCAAAACTTTAAAAAATTCCATATTGTCTCATCATAAAGCAAAGGAACTAGGAAGAAAATTTAAAAATGGAGAATAACAATAAAACCAATCATAGACTAGCAGCAAAGTGATCTATATAAACTCAGAAGTTACAGTAACTAAAGATTCTGAAAACAATTGAGTAATACCTTTAAAATGCTGAAAGAATTATTTTTTTACCCATAATCTACACATAGTCAAATTACTAATAAAACTTGAATATAAAATTAAAGTAAATTCAGCATAAGACAATTTTTAAAAAATGTACTTTTCACACACCTGAACTCAGGAAGCTACTGTCATATACGCTTTAGCAAAACGAGGAATTATACCAATAAGGAGAAAATTGCGTGATTCAGAAAACCAAAGAAGTCAATATAAGGAAATGACCAAGGGAATATTGGGTGATTTTCTGCAGATCTTAGAGAACCACAGGTCAGATGGGATCATGAGAATAAACACATCTATAAAAATTGTTTTAAGGAAAAAAGTGATGGGTTTGAGCATACAGGCATGTGACTGATATATTGAAACTTTGAAAATAAATTAACGGTATGTACAAAGAATATCATGAAAAACAAAATGCAAAGCAATTTTTAATGTCAGGAAAACAAAAGAATATATAAAAAGAGATCATATGGTTTTGTGAAGTACTTGGTTCAACATAATAATGTAAATAATGACTATTCTAAGGTGGAAAAACTAAATCTTCATCTTTAAGGTAAGTAGTAATTAATTACTAAATTTGAAAAAAAAAAACCTTGGCAAAAATATAAACACTAAGGGATACAATGATTTGAATTGAGAGTCACTGGCTTAGAAGCAACACTCAGTTAAGTCGTTGTTGATGTTAGGTGCCATCAGGTGGTTTCCAACTCAGAGTGACCCTATGTACAACAGAACAAAACACTGACTGGTCCTGTGCCATCCTCACTATCATTGTTATGCTTGAATCCATTGTTGCAGTCACTGAGTCAATTCACCTCATTGAGTGTCTTCCTCTTTTTTGCTGACCCTCTACTTTACCCACCATGATGTCCTTCTCCAGGGACTGATCCCTCCTGGTAATACACCCAACAGACAATGTTCCCCTGCTTTTGGTAAAGTTTTCACTGGCTAATTTTTTTACAAATAGACTTCCAGGTCTTCTTCCTAATCTGTCTGAGTCTGGAGGTTCCTCTGAAACCTGTCCACCAAGAATGACTTTGTTGGTATTTGAAATACTGCTGGCAGATCTGCCAGTATCACAGCAACATGCAAGGCATCACAGTATGGCAAACTGACAGACATGCACTCTGTCAAGAGTTTTCTAGTTTTTCATTACGCCTTTCCATAGTATTTGATATTCTTAACAACGTTTGTGTATTAAATAAAAAAATAAGATTGAAAACTAAAAATGGACAAAAGAGCTTTTGTAGCAAAAAGCTCCCACTAGTCAGTAAAAAAAAAAAAAAAATTAACACGGCAAGTGAGAGAATCTTTGCAGCACAAAGAAACAATAAATAACCAATTCACCAAAAACTTTTAAACATAGTGACCAGCATTCCCATAGAAAAACATGCAAATGGCAGGAATTGGCTGTTCATGGGAAATATAATTGCTTTTAAATGCTTAAAAGGTGATTTTCTCATTCATAAACAAAACACAAAGTTAAGTAACAAGCTGTCCTTTCCACTTATTGGATGGCAGTGATTAGGAAGTCTTAAGGTAGAGAAATGATTAGGTAAATTTCATATGATTTTGATGAGAATGTAAATTGGTCCAAGCTCTTTGTGAGGAAGATTGCAACTATTTCTCAACATTAACTCAGTAACTCCACCACTAAATATTTATACCACTGATATAAAGCCTCTAATTACTAGTTAACTAGTATGTTAGTTTCAGAATAAATTATATGACCAGAAAAAAGAAATATTTTATTAATGACCATCCACATGGGATTCTTTAAGAACGTCATGTTGTATTCATACAATAAAATACTATTCAAACATTGGAAATAATAAGTTCCATGTTTATTGCTTAAGACAAAAAGTTTTCCAAGAAATATCAAGTAAACAAATTAAATATTTGTTTCCTATCAGTCTTTATAAAAAAAATCCTCCCTCCCTCAAAACCAAACCTGTTGCCATCGAGTCGATTCGGACTCATAGCAACCCTATAGGACAGAGTAGAACTGCCCCACAGGATTTTCAGGGAGCACCTGGAGGATTTGAACTGCCAGCCTTTTGTTTAGCAGCCATAGCTCTTAATCACTATGCAACCAGAGTCTTTATAGATAAGTAAAACATGAGACAAAAAAATTTCCAATGGAATTTTTTTCGTTTTCAGAATATCAAATAAATGTGGTTAAAAGTAAAGAGTAAAAGCAGGGATCAGGACATTCATCTATTAATTGTGATCCTTTTGTATTTAATTTTTTTCAGCCTAGAAATGGGTCTTTTGTGGTATATGCAAAACAGTTATGCAAAATTTTAGCCTTATATATGTCTCTGCCTTTTCCTGTTCTTATTTTTATTTCCTCATTTGTCACACTTTTAACCCATTTTATAATGAACCAGTGAAAACTGACTTTCTAAAACAAATCTAAGTATTAAATAACAAAATAATGATATATAGGATTATCTAACCAATTAGCAAAGTCCCCTGGAGGTGCAAACGGTTAAGGACTCAACTGCTTACCCAAAGGTTGGGGGTTCAAACTCAGCCAGTGGCTCAAGGGGAGAGAGACCTGGCAATCTTCTTCCATATGGATTGCCCATTGCCGTCAATCAATTCCAACTCATAGCAACCCTATAGGGCAGAGTAGAACTGCCCCACGTGGTTTCCAAGAAACGGCTGGTGAACTCAAACTGCTGACCTTTTGATAGCAGCCTGAGCTCTTACTTATTGTACCATGAAGGCTCCTCCTTAAAGATTACAACCAGGAAAAGCCTATGAGGAAGTTCTACTCTGTCCTATAGAGTTGCTATGAATCAAAATTGATTCAATGACACCAGCAACAACAACCAATTAGCGTAATGGCAATGCCTTTAAACATTGCTATTTATTGAGTCAGTTCAGTTCTGTCTCATGACAGTCTCATGAGTTACAGAGTGAACTGAGCTCCATAAGTTTTTCTTGACTATAATCTTTATAGAAGCAGATCTCCAGGTCTTTCTTCCCAGGAGCTTCTGGGTGGGTTCAAACTGCTGACCTTTTGGTTCATAGTTCAATGCAAATCTTTTGCACCATACAGAGACCCTAGGTGCACTATAAAAACCAAAACCAAACTCATTGCCCTTAAGTTGACTCTGACTCAGGGAGACTCCATGTGTGACAGAGTAGACCTGCTTCAGAAGATTTTCTTGGCTGTAAACTTTACAGAAGCAGTTTGCCAGAGTTTTCTTTCATGGAGCCATTGGGTGGCTCTGAACCGATGGTTAGCAGCCAATTGCAAAGAGTTTGCCCATGCAGGTTTTATACTCGCAGTATGTTATGTTATTAGGTGCCATTGAGTCACTTCCAACTCATAGCAACCCTATGTATAACAGAACAAAACACTTCCCACCCCTCAGCCATGTTCATCATCCTTGTTATGCTTGAGCCCATTGTTAAAACCACTGTGTCAGTCTATTTTATTGAGGGTCTTCCTCTTCTTCATTGACCTACTTACCAACCATGGTATCTCTCCAGACACTGATCCCTCCTGACACCATGTCCAAAATATTTGAGACGAAGTCCCACCATCTTTGCTTCTAAGGGGCATTCTGGCTGTAGTTCTACCAAGACAAATTTGTTCATTCTTCTGGTAGTCCACGGTATATTCAATGTTCTTCAGCAACACCACAATTCAAAGGATCAATCCTCTTTTCTGTCTTCCTTATTCATTGTCCAGCTTTCTCATGCGTATGAGGCAATCGAAAATACCATGACTTGGGTCAGGCACACCTTAGTTCTTAAGGTGACTTCTTCACTTTTTATCACTTAAAGAGGTCTTTTGCAGCAGATTTGCCCAATACAATGCGTCTTTTGATTTCTTGAACCCTGCTTCCGTGGGTGTTGATTGTGGATCCAAGTAAAATGAAATCCTTGACAGCTTCAATCTTTTCTCCATTTATCATGATGTTATTTATCAGTCCTGTTGTGAGGATTTTTGTTTTCTTTATGTTGAGGTGTAATCCATACTGAAGGCTGTAGTCCTTAATATTTATCAATAAGTTCTTCAAATCGTCTTCATTTTCAGCAAGCAAGGTTGTGTCAACTGCATAATGCAGGTTGTTAATGAGTTTTCCTCCAATCCTGATGCCCCATTCTTCTTCATATAGTCCAGCTTCTCAGATTATTTGCTCAGTACACAGATTGAAAGGTATGGTGAAAGGGTACAACTCTGATTTCCTTTTTTTTTTAAATAATTTTTATTGTACTTTAAGTGAAAGTCTACAAATCAAGTCAGCCTCTCGCTTATAAACTTATGTACATCTTACTATATACTCCCAGTTACTCTTCCCGTAATGAGGCAGCCAGCTCTTCCCTTCCAATCTCTTTTTTTGTGACCATTTTGCCAGCTTCTAACTCCCTCTACCCTGCCATTTCCCCTCCAGACAGGAGATGCCAACATAGTCTCAAGTGTCTACCTGATGGAAGTAGCTCACTCCTCACCAGCATCTCTCTCCAACCCACTGTCCAGTCCAATCCATGTCTGACAAGTTGGCTGCAGAACGGTTCCTGTCCTGGGCCAACAGAGGGTCTGGGGGCCATGACCACCAGAATACTTCTAGTCTTAGTCAGACCATTAAGTCTGGTCTTTTTATGAGAATTTGGGGTCTGCATCCCACTGTTCTCCTGCTCTCTCAGGGGTTCTCTGTTGTGTTCCCTGTCAGGACAGTCATTCGTTGTGGCCGGGCACCATCTAGTTCTTCTGGTCTCAGGATGATGTAGTCTCTAGTTCATGTAGCCCTTTCTGTCTCTTGGGCTCGTAATTACCTTGTGTCCTTGGTGTTCTTCATTCTCCTTTTATCCAGGTGGGTTAAGACTCATTGATGGATCTTAGATGGCTGCTTGCTAGCGTTTAAGACCCCAGGTGCCACACTTCAAAGTGGGATGCAGAATGTTTTCTTAATAGATTTTATTTTGCCAATTGACTTAGATGTCCCCTGAAACCATGGTCCCCAAACCCCTGCCCTTGCTTCACCGACCTTCAAAGCATTCAGTTTATTCAGGAAACTGCTTTGCTTTTGGTTTAGTCCAATTGTACTGACCTCCCCTGAATTGAGTGTTGCCCTTCCTTTCACCTAAAGTAGTTTTTTTTTTTTTTTATCTAATTGGTAAATACCCTTTTCCAACCTCCCTCCCTCTCCCCTCTCATAACCATAAAAGATTGTTTTCTTCTCAGTTTAAACTATTTCTAAAGATCTTATAATAGTGGTCTTATACAATATTTGTCCTTTTCCAACTGACTAATTTCACTAAGCGTAATGCCTTGCATATTTCACAGATTCCTCAATGTTCTTTATCTACGTGTAGTATTCCATTGTTTATCCATTCATCTGTTGATGAGCACCTTGGTTGCTTTCATCTTTTTGCTATTGTAAACAGTGCTGCAATAAACATGGCTGTGCATATATCTGTTCATGTAAGGGCTTTTATTTCTCTAGGACACATTCTGAGGAGTGGGATTGCTGGGTATCATGGTAGTTCTATTTCTAGCTTTTTAAGGAAATGCCAAATCTTTTTCCAAAGTGGTTGTACCATTTTACATTTCCACCAGCAGCGTATAAGTGTTCCAATCTCTCCACATCCTCTCCAACATTTATTATTTTGTGTTTTTTGGGTAATTCTAGCCTTGTTTATTGTTTTCTTCTGGGGCCTGACAGATTCTTTTGTTGCTCTCTTTTTATTTGTTCAAGTTGTAGGGACTTTCTCTGATTTTGGCTCTTTCTTCTTTATGTATATGTGCATTTATTGAAATAAATTGACCTCTGAGCACTGTTTTCGCTGTGTCCCAGAGGTTTTGATAGGAAGTGTTTTCAGTCTCATTGCATTCTATGAATTTCTTTATTCCCTTCTTAATGTCTTTTATAACCCAGTCTTTTTGGAGCAGGGTATTGTGCAGTTTCCAAGTATTTGATTTCTTTTCCCTAATTTTTCTGTTATTGATTTGTACTTTTATGGCCTTATGTCTGAGAAGATGCTTTGTAATATTTTGATGTTTTAGATTCTGCAAAGGTTTGTTTTATGACCTAATATGTGATCTAGAGAATGTTCCATGTGCACTAGAAAAAAAAAAAGTATACTTTGCAGCTGTTGGGTGGAGTGTTCTGTATAAGTCTATGAGGTCAAGTTGGTTGATTGTAGCAATTAGATCTTCTGTGTCTCTATTGAGCTTCTTACGGGATGTTCTATCTCTCTCGAATGTGGTGTGTTGAAGTCTCCTACTATAATTGTGGATGTGTCTATCTCACTTTTCAATTCTGTTTAAAGTTTGTTTTCTGTATCTTGCAGCCCTGTCATTGAGTATATAAATATTTAATACAGTTATATCTTTCTGGTAAATTGTCCCTTTAATCATTATGTAGTGTCCTTTTTTATCCTTTGTGTTAGATTTAACTTTGAAGTCTCTTTTGTCAGAAATTAATATTGCTACTCCTGCTCTTTTTTGCTTGTTGTTTGCTTGATATATATGTTTTTCATCCTTTGAGTTTTAGTTTCATTGTGTCTCTAAGTCTAAGGTGTGTCTCTTGTATGCAGCATGTAGACAGATGGTGTTTTTTTAATCCAGTCTGCGACTCTCTGTCTCTTTATTGGTGCATTTAGTCCATTTACATTCAGCGTAATTACAGATAAGTATGAGTTTAGTGCTGTCATTTTGATGCCTTTTTCTGTGTGTTGTTGACAATTTCATTTTTCCACTTACTTTTTTGTGCTGAGAAGTTTTTCTTTGTAAATTGTGTGTTCCTTATTTTCACAGTAGTTGAATTTATTTTTGCTAATTTGTTATGTTTATCTTGGTTTTTACTTTGAAGTATGGAATTGTTAGATCTCTTTGTGGTTACCTTAATATTTACCCCTATTTTTCTGAGTAAAAACCTAACTTGTATCACCCTATATCGCTTTGGTTTCCTTTCCATATGGAAAATCTATGCCTCCTGTATTTAGTCCCTCTTTTATGATTTTACATAAAGATTCCCTGTTTTGAGCATTTTTTTTAATTAATCTTATTTTGTTTTTGTGATTTCCGTATCTGAGTTGATATCAGGATCTTCTGTTCTGTGACCTTGTGTTGTGTTGGTATCTGATATTATTGATTTTCTGACCTAAGATTTTCCTTTAGTAATTTTTGTAGCTTAGGTTTGGTTTTTGAAAATTCTCTAAGCTTGTGTTTATCTGTAAAAGTTTTAATTTCACCTTCATATTTGAGAGAGAGTTTTGCTGGATATATGATTCTTGGCTGGCAGTTTTTCTCCTTCAGTGCTCTATCTGTGTCATCCCATTGCCTTCATGCCTGCATGGTTTCTGCCAAGTAGTCTGAACTTATTGATTCTCCATTGTAGGTGACCTTTTGTTTATCCCTGGCTGCTTTTAAAATTTTCTCTTTATCTTTGGTTTTGGCAAGTTTGATGATAATATGTCTTGGTTATTTTCTTTGGGGATCTATCTTGTATGGGGTTCGATAAGCATCTTGGATAGATATCCTTTCATCTTTCACTATGCCAGGGAAGTTTCTGCCAACTGATCTTCAACTATTCTTTCTGTATTTTCTGTTATCCCTCCTGTTCTGGAACTCCAATTACACACAAGTTACTCTTCTTGATAAAGTCCCACATGATTCTTAGGGTTTCTTCATTTAAAAGAAAAATTTTTTGTCTGATTTTTCTTCAACTCTATTGGTGTCATTTGCGTTATCCTCCAACTCCCCCACTCTGCATTCCAATTCCTCAATTCTGCTCCTCTGACTTCCTATTGAATTGTCTAATTCTGTAGTTTTATTGTTAATCTTTTGGATTTCAGAATGCTGTCTTTCTATGGATTCTTGCAGCTTTTTAATTTTTTCACTATGTTCTTGTATAATCTTTTTGATTTCGTCAGCTGCTTTATCAGTGTGTTCCTTGGCTTTTCCTGTAGATTGCCTTATTTCATTTCTGAGGTCATCCCTGACGTCTTGAAGCATTCTGTATTTTAGTTTTTTCTGTTCTACATCTAGCAACTCCAGGATTGTATCTTTATTTGGGAAAGATTTTGATTCTTTGATTTGGGGGTTTGTAGAGGCAATCATGGTCTGCTTCTTTATGTGATTTGATATCGACTACTGTCTCTGAGCCATGTATAAGATATTGTAATTTTTTTTTTAAATATTTGCCCACTGAGTCTTATCTTCTTGTTTTCTTTTGTTTCAATATACCCAGATGGGATACTAGATGCAGTATCTTGATTTTTGCAGCCTTTGAATCACTTATGTCCTATTACCAAATGGTTTGAGCTGTTACCAGACATATAAGCCTATGAGCCCTTTCACTATTCTTGAATAGAATCAGCTTAGTTGTCCTGAATGTGGATCACCTAGAGTGTGGTGTAGGCTGTCACCTATTAACTTAGAGGAGTAGTGGTGATGGTTGTATGCACCATAGTCTAGTAGCGGCAGGGGGTCACACTCCAAGGAGGGCAGGATGCTGACAGCCTTCCCCTACATGCCAGTGAGGTAGGACTGTCTCTATTCTCTTGAGCTCTCTGGCGGATGGGCTTTGCAACTGTACCTTAGGCATCCAATGCTTGTATCTCTAAAGACTGGTCGGCATCACTATCCTCAGACCCCTTTAGCAGGTGGCTAGGTAGTGTGGATGGAGCTTCAGCCCTCAGTTCCCTGCTGTGGTTCAGTGAGGGCTCTGTTTAATAGGTAGAGAGGTATCGGACCTCCCAAACTTGCCTTTCCACTCCTCATCTAAAAGAATTACAGTCAGATCTTTGTCAGAATTGCCTTAGCATTTTAATAGCCACCTGGTTCCCTGTAGGGATGAAAGTCAAAGACTGTGGATCTCTTATGCTTGGCTGGTTCTGTATTATTATTCCAGTGTAGAGAAGTCAGGGAAGGATCTCCCCCCCCCCCCCCCCCCGCCGATTGTTAGTTGCTACTTCTCTCAGGCCAGGAGAATGGGTTAGAAAAAGAAGAAAAAACAAACAAACAAAACCCTTGCAGAACACTTCACTCCCTAGCCCAGGAAATTCCAATGTTAATGAAGCCACCTAAGGCATGGAAGGGAGGGATCAGATAGATAGGAGAGAGTAGCCAGATAGATAGGAGAGAGTAGAGTGGCAATATAGACAAAGTTACTTACTTTGTTTGGTGAGGACCAGAGGGGCATGTAGCCTGTGTGCGCTGGCTGGGTCGAGATTGCCTCCAAAGGTTAGGACTGCATCCCATGCTTGCGCTGTCTCAGGAAGCTGTGATCAGCTCTTCCACACTTAGTCCAAAGCCCAGCGCCAAGGTTTTCTGAGTAGGTGCTGACTCTAGACTCCGAATCCAGCCACTGCTTCCCTGTGGTTTCTCATTCTCCTGTCAGCTGCATTGGTGTGCAGCCAGAGTGTGCTGGCTGGGTCCACGCCTAGGTTACTCCAGGGGGTTAGAGCTGCATCCCATGCTTGCCCTGTCTCAGTAAGCCGCAATCAGCCCCACCACTCTGGCACCAGGGAACTGCGAGGGCTCAAGGCTGTGGCATGGGATGCTGGCTCCGGAGGCGGTCGCAGCTGCAGGGTGCAGCTTTTCAGTCCCTTGTCACTCAGGTCAACTCCTTAGTTCTGTGTTTGATGGTCAGGGTTTGTAGATTGTCATGTATGTAATCGATTCACTTGTTTTCTCAAGTCTTTGTTGTAAGAGGGACCGGTGGAAGCTTCTACCTAGTCAGCCATCTTGGTCCCGCCTCTGATTTCCTATTTGTAAACTACCACAGTATCCTCTTGTTCTGTTCGAACAACGGCCTCTTGGTCTGTATACATGTTCCTCATGAGCACTATTAAGTGTTCTGGAACTTTCATTTTTCTCAATGTTATCTGTAATTTGTTATGATTCACATAATCAAATACCTTTGCATAGTCAATAAAACACAGGCAAATATCTTTCTGATATTTTCTGCTTTCAGCCAAGGTCCATCTGACATCAGCAATGATATCCCTCATTCCATGTTTTCTTCTGAATCCAGTTTGAATTTCTGGCAGTTCCCTGACAATGTACTGGTGCAACTGCTTTTGAATGATCTTCAGCAAGATTTTAGTTGTGTATTATATTAATGATATTGTTCAATAATTTCTGCATTCTGTTGGATCATCTTTCTTTGGAATGGGCACAGATAAGGCCAGATAGCTGTCTTCCAAATTTCTTGGCATAAATGAGTGAGCACTTATGGAGCTGCATGTATTTGTTGAAACATCTCAATTGATATTCTGTCAGTTCCTGAAGCTTTGATTTTCACCAATGCCTTAAGTGCACCTTGGACTTCTTCCTTCAGAACCATTGTTTCTTGACCATATGCTACCTACTGAAATGATTGACCACCAATTATTTATGGTACTGTGACTCTGTGTATTCCTATCATTTTCTTTTGATGTTTCTTGTGTAATTTAATATATTTTCCCTGTGGAAATTTTCAATATTGCAACTCAAGGATTAAATTTTTTTTCAGTTCTTTCAGCTTGAGAAATGTTGAGTATGTTCTTCTCTTTTGGTTTTCTATCTCCAGGTCTTTGCACATTTCATTATAATACTTTACTTTGCCTTTTTGAGCAGCCCTTTGAATATTACTTCGTAATTTCTTCCTTTCCCTTTAGCTATTCTACATTCAAGAGCAATTTTCAGAGTCTCTTCTGACATCCATTTTGGTCTTTTCTTTCTTTCCTGTCTTTTTAATGACCTCTTGCTTTGTTCATGTATTTCTTCATGTCTTTGATGTCATTCCACAACTCGCCTGGTCACCCATCATTAGTGTTCAATGTGTCAAATCTGTTCTTAGGATGGCCTCTAAATTCAGGTGGAATATGCTCAATGTCATACTTGGCTCTCATGGATTTATTCTAATTATCTTCAGCTTCAACTTGAACTTGGATAGGAGCAATTGATGGCCTGTTCTGCAGTTGGCCCCTGGTCTTGTTCTGACTGATGATATTGAGATTTTCCATTGTTTCATTCCACAGATGTAGTCAATTTGATTCCTGTGTATTCCATCTGGTGAGGTCTATCACTGTTTATGATGTTGAAAAAAAGATATTTGCAATGAATAAATCATTGGTCTTGCAGAATTCTATCTTGTAGTCTCCAGCATTGTTTCTATCACCAAGGCCATAGTTTCCATATTCTGATCCTTCTTCTTTGTTTACAGCTTTTGCATACCAATCACCAGTAATTATCAATGCATGTTGATGGCATGTTTGATCAATTTCAGACTGCAGAAGTTGGTAAAAATCTTCAGTTTCTTCATCTTTGGCATTAAATTTTGGTGTGTAAATTTGAATAATAGTCGTATTAACTGGTTGTCCTTGTAGGCATATGGATATTATCCTATCACTGTCAGCATTGTACTTCAGGATGGATCTTGAAATGGTCATTTTAAGGATGAATGCACCATCTTTCCTCTTCAATTTGTCATTCCTGGCTTAATAGAACATATGATTTTCTGATTCAAAATCACCAATACCAGTTTATTTTAGCTTGTTATTGCCTTGGATATCCATGTCTGTGTGTTACATTTCATTTTTGACAATTTCCAATTTTCCTAGGTTCATACTTTGCACATTCTACACTACTATTATTAATGGACGTTTGCAGCTGTTTCTTCTTGTTTTCAGCTGTGCCACATCAACAGTTGTAGGTCCTGAAATCTTGACCCCATCCATATCATTAATGTCAACTCTACTTTGAGGAGGAATCTCTTCCCCAGTCATAATTTAAGTGCCTTCTACTAGTGAGAAACTAGCCAGGGAAAACCTACACTAAAAAAAAAAAAAAGAAAAAACACTATAGAAACCTTTATATTAGGATTTCCTGTATTTAAAACAAAAACATTCTTTCAGGGTACATAATTTTTGTTAAAAATACATGTTGGTATTTGAAGTATAATATCACTCTGAAGTATTTTTTTTCTATAAAATAATCCATGAAAACAAATGTAGTATACTACATTATCATGTTCTGGTCCTGTGGCAATTTTAGTAAATATCAATGGTAATTAAACCTTGGCAAAACATTTTATTAGAAAGCAATAATAAAATACATTTTTCAGTAGTTAAGGCACTGAGTTTAACTATGGATATATGAATCTCAAAATGATATTTATTTTGTATCTATCAATTTCTTATTAAACAAAATGACTACACAATTTTTGCCAATAGAAATCATTAATGTACTAAGGAAAATAGGAAAGTCATTGTTTTCTTTATTTAGTTTATATTCAAGAGCCTTCACAATTTTATCTGAGTATACTCTAAAATCCATACCTGTCACTGTCTTTCTAACATGCTTACCCTTGACTGAAAACATTAACCATTTTTGGTGTCTTGCTATTTTCTAAATCATTTCTTCTCTCTCTGCCTCTTCACTTTGCTCAGATCTTTCTTTTTTCTAACGCTATCTAATTTGCTCTGTATAATTCTACGCATCCTTCAAGGTCTAACAGAAAGGTCATTTTATTAAAGTCTTGAAAATTACTTTCCTCTTTCTAACTCCATCTACAGAAAATCACTCCTATTTTATCCACTATAATATACAATTATTATTGAGGTGTCTATTATTGTTTTCTTATTTGTTCAAAGTGTTTGTGTACCTCTATAAACATCTTATAGTCCCTATTGTATTAGTTTTTACTTTCTGTGTGCTCTACCATACTGTGAGCTATTTGAAGATACTTAAACATTAAAGATCAACCTGATATAAGGTAAATATTTAATGTATGCTTTATTAAATTTAATTAAATTCTCAAGTTGTACAAAACAAAAAGCTTCGTGGATTACAGTCTACTTAGTATTTAGAAGCTATGTATCATACTAAAAGTAATTATTTGCTTCTTTAAATGAGAGAATTCAAACATGTCAGGACAGTCTATTGTGTAAAACCATTCTTTTTCATGAACCATTCCCTCTATATCTATATGAAAATCAAATGTTACAAATAACATCTTAATATCAGATGACTACAAAAAAACTGATGGCTTTGTATGTAATAGATATTGTCAACTCAGAGCAATAGAAATTTTAGTTTTTTTTTTTCCCAATTCTAGTGCAACTGGAGGCACCAGAATTGAAATGATGGAAATAACTTAGTAATCAATTCAAACGTATGATTTAGAAAGTTCAAATAGGCACATCAATTTGACACAGAATTATTCAAGAAATCACTAAGATTCCTCCGTTCTTTTGGATTTACCATAAGTCTTTCTTAATTATTTTCTTATTTTTATCGAAATTCTTGTCAGAGTTATATTTTATTGAAGCATTTCCAATATCCAGAGATTTATTTTATTATTTTTCAATTGTGTATGGAAACCCTGGTGGAGTAGTGGTTAAGTGTCACCTGTCAGGCACTCCTTGGAAACTCTGTGGGGCACTTCTACTCTGTCCTATGGGATTGCTATGAGTCAGAATCAACTCCACGACATTGGGTTTGGTTTTGGTTTTTATAGAGATGACTACACTAATATATTACATAAACCTTGCTACAGGACGAAAAACAGCATCAATCTTCCACCTGAGAGCTTATTAGAAATGAAGAATCATAGACTGGACCTAGACCTATTGAATGAGATACTGCATTTGAACATGATCCTCAGGCTATTCATATGACCATAATGTATATTATTTTGCTTTCCCTTATCATGTCCCTACCCCATCTTTGTAGTCTCCAGATTCAGATAGAGATGATGGCTTGATGTTTCCCGTCATCATAGTTTCACTACCTAGTTATCTGACACAACAAATGTAAATCTTAAACCACCCTTTCAACACAAATAAACCTTGTTTCTGCAATCAGGTGCAAAACTAAATTCTTGTTTCATGGTTTAAGCTACACATCTAGTTGGTTCATTGTGTGAATCCTTAATCTTAGTACTGGGATACAAGCTTGAATGGGGTCCTTGGCCTCAGGAGCCACAGCAGTGTGCTAAACTTCTGGGCTTGTCATATTCTTATATCATATTCTTGCAATTGCATGGGCGCCTCTAAAATATTTCTAAGCAAACCATATACATTAGGATCTACTATTTTCATGAGTGAAGAATTAGTTGTAGCATCCTACCAATGACATTGATAGATTGTCATAGTTGGATCACTTTTAGTAGACTTTTGCCAAAACATAAATTCCTGCATTGTCTCTGAAATATTAATAAGACCATTCCTGGAATATGTGTTGCTTATTAGAGAAATAAACTAAAACTAATAGACTTAACAATGTATTAAAACTAGTACAAAAATATATATACTACACTCCTTATTCTGTAGAGTTTCAATTTCAAATAAATTATTGTACCTTTTTCAATAACTAATAAATTTCCTTGAAGACAGTATATCTAAGATTGAAAAAAGATGTTTTCTACTCCTTTACATTAAGTTTTCTCTAGAAATTGAGGTCGATTCAGTAAGGTTGTTTAAAGAACAGTTTCACAGAATTAGGGTTGAACCATGATTTTATTTTTTTTTAACTAAAGGCAGAAATCTACAGATAAGAGATTGTCATGGATGATGGACAGATGGTTTCTGCTTTAGTGGAACAATAGAACTTTAGTAGGTATTCAAAATGATAAATAATGAGGATCTCCTGAAAAGCAAACTTTTTATATGCTTGGACTAACAGTCATCTCTGGAAGAACCTCAGTGTCTTCAGGGATTAAAAAGGGAATTTGCTGACAAACTGTCTTGTGCCAGAATTGTTCCAGGAGTGGGGCACAGTGGAGGAGAATAAGAGAAAGAGAGAGACATCTCATGGGTCTGCACATAAGAGGAGCAATTCTCTGGTGGAATAAAATAAGAAAAATATTTCTTCAAGAGTTAATGGGGCATTGGGGAAATTCAGATGAATTTTGATATTCTTTTTCAAAATATTATAATGTTTCTTGTGGCAGTTGAGTACATTCTGCATTAGTTTCTATGGAAAGATGCTAAAGTTTGTTATTGACCCTAAATATGATTTATTTATTGTGTAGCATAATACATGTGGGTCTGTACAGACAGTTGAATGGAAAAAGAATGGTGAAATACGACTTTATGCTGAATGGTATGTCTCTCTAGGTGTTTTTCACTTTACTGAATTTGTTGTATGATCTAAGAGGACCAAAATATAAATCTTGCCAGTTTAAGCCATTGATTCATCTTTTAAAAGAGGACTTCCACTGATTGAAAGTCACAGAGTACAAAGTATATAATCCAAAGTAGCAATTAATTAATTTACAGTGAAAGATATTACAGGAGGCAGGTCAGACTTTTGTGTTTGCCTAGCCACTAATTTATTTTCCCTATAGGCGACCTTCATGTGAGGAAAAATTATCAGTAGGAGATAGCATGAAAATAAGGCAAAGGGATCTAGTTACTGGATTCAGATATTTAGTAGTATGAACTCTGGTAGCTTTATGAGTTCACCTCAGGAAATTTTACCACCACCCACTCAAATGCTCAGACATAAAACTTTGGCATGATCTATCATCCTTCTGTGTCTCTTTGTGGCCCACAATAATTTCACTAACAGGTTTTTTTCAATTTATCTTTAAAATAATTCTTATCTCTGATTACCTCTCCAACTGTCATGGTTCAATCCTAGTTAAAGCCACTCTCAGTGTCTGAGATGAACTATTCCTATGAACTAGTAACAGATCTCTCACTTGCCAGTCTCAATCTTCAACTTCATCTCCACAGTTCATTTTTACAGCAGCCGGAGTGATTTGTATAAAAAGTAAAATAGATTGTAAGACTACTGTGTATAGAAAATTCAACTGCTTCTTATTGCCATTATAATAAATCTCAAAAATTTTACAAGGGTATGGACTGTGACCACCTCTCCAATTTTTCCCTTATCACTCATCTCCTCATTCAGTACACTCAGCCCCCCTGAACTTGTTACTCTATTGTTGCTATGTTGTATTGGACATGGCACCATGACCAATGTGTGAATTTACTGAGACATTTGTAGGACCCCCAGCTGGGGAGAGGGCATCAGGCATGCTGTGGTCAGATCCCTCCAAACCATACTGAGTGTCGCTACTTCCATTTCCCTGGAGTTTTAACAAGAGTAAAGCAGAAGTGATAATGGCTTCTATTTCTTTTCCTCTTCTCTTACTGATTTAACCCTAAGCCTCAAGAAAAGATATCTTTCTCATCCTGTATGATTAGAACCCATGTCAGAATTCATACCAACTTGATGGCTTTATTGAATAAATTTTGTAGTCTATGATAATCCAGGTGTGTCTTATACTGTCAGTGTTCAGGTTTGAACATTTGGAAAATAAATGTTGCTCATTTAACAAACCCGCACTTATGAAAATTAAGAGTTTTCTTTTAAATTATTATCTCCCAAGGACTCAAAAAAAAAAAAAAAAAAACTCTATTAAAAGATTAACACCCAAGCACTGACTTATAGAGTATATGATTCCAACTTCAGTAAATGCTATTATATTCAATACATATTGAAAAATATGGGGTAATTACGAACAATTGGTGGTGTGTGAAGATCATAAACATTACCTCCTCTATTTCCATTTGACTTTCAAGGTGTTAATTGTTACTATCAGGTGACAATACAAGCATGCAAAGAAAAAAAAAATTGGAGGTATGTTGATTTCTGAAGTTCCTGAAAGTTGCAAATTAATAACATACACTGTGTAAGAGTTAAAGGCCAGGTATTTACGAAAAACCAAAGTAGATGATTAGGTATCTAATTAGGAGATATCAAGAACCAATTAGTGCAGGTAAGATAACTCTAAACATAAAATGGAAGTCAATAACCAAGAGCCATCAAAGCACGTGAAAGTGAATCGTGTACCAGCATCTAAAGATGCCAGTCTTTATTTGAAATGGAATTGTGTGGCTTTGGTCAGCTTTTCAAGATTATATGTAAAACTATTAATGCTATCTAGTGTCTTAGTGTCTTAAAGCCTACAAATTTACACAATTTCTAAATTTATATTCTTATTCTTTTATATATATATTTCAAAAAGTCTATCTAGACAAATTACTGGACACATAAATATGATCAAAAACCAACTCATACTTTTGTTCCCAACCAATCCAATTACCATCATAAGTTGATTAGATTCTGACTCATGGTGATGCCATGCGTCGCAGAGCAGAACTGCAATCTACAAGGTTTTTTATGGATGATCGTTCAGAAGCAGATTGCCAGGGCTCTCTTCTGAGATGTTCCTGAGTGGGTAGGAACCACCAACCTTTTGGTTAGTAGTCACGCACCTAAACTTTGAGCCATTCAGGGACTTCAAAAATTATCCATATTTCTGTAATTCCGTTTTCTTTCTTTTTTTTTTTAGTATTATTTCTCACCCCAGCTTGAAACTTTAGTATCTGTCTTAATTTCTGGTCATTTTTGTTACCTTTTAAATGACCAAGTCCTCTACGTTCCACCCCTCATTTTTATTACCATATAAATTCTTTGTTTCTCCTACTCTGCTTGGGGACATTTATATGCATACCTATAGTTGAGAGTTCTAACTCTACAGAAAAATTATCTGTTTGAATTCAGGCTTAAGCATTTACTAGCTACGTGACCATAATTTAGACATGTTATATAAACATTGGTTTTCAGAATCCTCCTTTATAAAATGTGGATGATAATAATACCATTTATCTTTTAGGATTATTATGGGGATTGAACGAAATGATTCATGTAAAATACTTAGCGTCTAGTAACCTCTTATAAAAGTTTTGCTGTTTTATTCTTCACCTGTTTTCTTGGAATTAACTATCTTTTTTTCTATGTCCGCTGACAATGCGCAAACTATCCTCATTACCACTTGTTAAAAATACTGCAGTAACTTAATTGTCTTTATGTCCGTTTCTATTTCTCATTCAAGTTTTCATTCACTCTAATTCTCATTCACTGTCCTCACTGTTAATGATCATGTAAATGTTATGCAAAAAGCACTTCTTTAAAAAAAGCCTTAAAGACAAGAAAATAACATTCAAAGGTCTCCGTGATATGGTAAAAAAAATCACCTTTCTAAACTTTTGTTCTTTTTTGCTGCTTTCAAGTTTTATCCAAACTAGAAAACTAGTTTGCCTTTTCTTACACACGTATCTTTGTGGATTAATGCTGTTGCATTTACTGAAATTGCATTTCTTCCTATTTCCCCCTATGGTAGTCTATCTATAGCAGAAGCTGTGATATGTGCTATCTATATTCTCTTTTAAGACTAAAGTATTCATACCTCCAGCTGCTGAAGTGAGTTTGCAGAAAGCTCTCAGCTGTCAGCCCACAACAATGGCCTCTTCATAGGATAGACCACATCCAGCAACCAGTCAACAAGGAAGTAAACATCCCCAGCCTTCTATCATCATCTAAACACAACTGTGAAGGGTTTGGTTGAGAACTTCTTGAAAATGTGTTGCAGACATGCTTCTCTCTCTGGGTAGACCTGCCTTTTCCCTTTCCCTTCCACAGGTGATAATCAGAAGAGCACTCCCTAGCAATTCTATTGCTCACTAATATTCATCTTACAGTCTACCTGGGAATCCAATCTGTGACTATGTCCTATCTATTTTCCAAGGTGTACTTTAAAATATTACCTCATACATAAACTTTCTTTTACTTTCTGTCACAACCCAACTGATCATTTTTTTTACTCCATGGAACACTGTAGCATTCTTATGAAATTTGCCATATTCTTTTTATATTCAAATAGATGTTATAAATATAACGATAATTTTAGATTCCCATTAAAAATAAAAACACTAGGCTTATATTTTATCCATTGCAATTCCTAGTTCAGTAGCTTATAGCTTATAAAATAAAGGTAATTTTGTTAATTCTTAGGTTGAAGCCTTGCAACCTCTGTCCAGCTCTCTGTATTCTTTATACAGAATATCTTCTAGCTATGATGATGAAAAGAAAGAAATAGAAATGTTATATGTATGTGTGTGTGTATTACCTATGAAACAGCTTTCTTGTATGGTAAATGAATTATAAGTAATGTTTTATTTCAGAAAAAATGTTCAGAAAAATTTACATTTGTTCAGAAAAATGTGTTCTATTCAGCAATATTGGAAAAAAGCGCAGCAATATTCTTAAATTTCTAAGTTAAACAATTCTCATTTCCATTCCTGAATAGGTCTAGAACTACATATGAATTCTGGGAGGCATCAGACTGGACTATTCAAATAGGAAAAAAAAAAATTATCTTTTCACTACCTGAAAAATTTCTGGGGTTTTAGTTACTTCTATAAAAATTTCTTTGAAATAAATTACAAAAATGTTTGGGAGACTTCTGAATTTGAACATAATCATTGCACTCATTATAATCAGATGCAATGCTAGAAGTTCTTACTTGCATTTTAAGAAATTTTGAAGACAACTACCTGGACAACCAACTGAGAGAGATTGATATTTGTACTCATTCCAAAGAAAGGTGATTCAATAGAATGTGGAAATAATTTTACAATATCATTAATACATCGTGTGAGTAAAATCTTACTGAAGATAATTCAAAAATAGTTTCTTCGACAGGGAACTGCCAGAAGTTCAAGCCAGATTCAAAAGAGGATGTGGAATGAGGGATATCATTGCTGATGTCAGATGAATCTTGGCTGAAAGCAGAGAATACTAGAATGATGTTCACCTGTGTTTTATTGACTATGCAAAGATATTCAACTCTGTGTATCATAACAAATTATGGATAACATTACTAAGAATGGGAACTCCAGAACACTTAATTGTGCTCATGAGGAACCTGTACAAAGACAAAGAGGCAGTCATTCGGAGAGAACAAGGAGATACTGCGTGGTTTAAAATCTCAAGAGGTGACTGTCAGGGTTGTATCCTTTCACCATACTTACTCAATTTGTGTACTGAGCAGATAATGTGAGAAGCTGGACTATATGAAGAAGGAGGCAACATCAGGATTGGAGCACAAATCATTAACGACCCGTGATATGCAGATGACCCAACCTTGCTTGCTGAAAGGGAAGAGGACTTGAAGCACTTATTGATGAAAGCCGAAGACTATTATCTTCATTACCATTAACATGGCAACATAAAGAAAACAAAAATCCTCACAACTGGATCATTAAGCAACATCATGATAAATTGAAAAGATTGAAGTTGTGAAAGAGTGCCTTTTATTTGGATTAACAATCAATGCCCAAGGAAGCAGCAGTCAAAAAATCAAAGAATGTTTCACACTGGGAAAATCTGCTGCAAAAGACCTCTTTAAAGTGTTAAAAACCAGAGACATCCAAGGCCAAGGTATTTTTAATTTCCTCATATTCATATTCATGCAAAAGCTAGACTATTAATAAGGAAGAGAGAAGAAGAATTGATGCCTTTGAATTACAGTATTGGTGAAGAAGATTGAATAGACCATGGACTGCCAAAAGAATGAACAAATCTGTCTTGGAAGAAGTACGGCCAGAATGCTCCTTAGAAGCAAGAATGGGGAGACTTTGTCTTATGTACTTCAGACATGTTATCAGGAGGGACCAGTCCCTGAAGAAGGACATCAAGCTTGGTAAAGTAAAGGATCAGCAAAATAGAGGAAGACCTTCATGAGATGAATTGTCATAGTGGCTACAACAATGGGCTCAAAAGTAGTAAGCATTGCAAGGATGGTGCATGACCAGGCAGTGTTTCCTTCTTTTGTACATACGGTCATTATGAGTCGGAACCAACTTGAAGGTACCTAAACACAATATAAAAGTTTCTTTGACAGAAATTACACAAATGTTGGGGAGGATCTTTTTAATTCAAAAATTAACCTGGGAGATAAATACTTTTAATCTGTGTGTCCTCAATGATGAAAAACCTGGGAGATGAATATTTTTAATCTGTGTGTCCTCAATGATGAAAAATTCAGGTCCTAACACATAGCATGTATCTTGTAAATGTCAGATGAATGAATTTTATTGTTTTACCGTTAGACATTGATGCATATGCACATGCGCGCACACACACACACACGCTTGAGTGGTTTATTCATAAATATAGAAGTTATGCTTATTGTTATGGTTACCTATTGTGAGAGACCTAAAAATATAGGCATTAGAAAAATGGAAAGTTAATTCACTATCTTTGTTAATAGATATAATTTATAGTGATTTGATTTGCTGTAATTTCTCATATTCAGTTTCTGAAATATAAACATTAAAATAACATCAACAGTTTTTAAATGTAGGTTGATTGTGATCTTACTCAACTCAAGCCAAAAAATGCAACTGAATGTAATATCATTGATATTTTCATTCAGTAAATTTATTCACCCATCTCAAACAAATATAAATTAACTCAAGGAAAAATTAAGATAATGTTGATGTGTGTCACACTTTTTAAATTTGCTTACTATAGTGAGGTGTTACAAAACACTCTTTTTTATGTGCAGAAAAAGTTGCAGAGTTTACATGTTGCTTCAGGAAGTGTAACTAAATATGTATTATTTGGTAGCATTAAAATGTTTATAAAAATGACAGGAAGAGCTTTGAGGGTATAGGTATATAAATTTTGGAATGGCAAAGAGGTTGTGAAAAGCAAATGTAGCTATATTGACAAAATAAACATTAGGCAAGAGTGAAACAGTTAAGAAAATTATTTGCATTTGCCCTGAGAAGAAAATCTCAGAGGCAGTTTTTAAGGTAGGAACAATTATAAGGCAGTTTCCGTATTATTTTAGATTTGTGATATATATTCTGGAAGAACGTTTCTCATTCCCATATGCAAAAATGCAAGGGCCTTCATTAATGTAAACTACTGTGTAATAAGATACACTAAACCTCATTAAAAAACAAATAAATAAAAGGAGAAAAAAAAAAAAAACGAGCTAGCAAGAAGGAAGGTATTTCCTTACCAGCTATCAAGGCTCATAAAGTGTTAGTAATAAAGGCAGTTGGTACTGGTGCAGAGAATGGCCAGTGTAACCAAATAGAGCAACCAGAATACATACACACACATACAGAAAATTGATTTATCACAGAATGAGGACTGAAGACTGGTTCTAAAATGCAGATCCAGTAATACAACTTCTTGTTCAAAATCTTTGTGTCTGCTTGTTGCCTTCAGAACAATATTCAAGGTTCTCAGCAGAGCACAAAGGTCCCTCTTTGATATGGCTGCTGATGACCACCTTGATCTTAGCAAGGAATTTTTGTACTATCCAACAGAAGACTGTGATATTTGGCTATATGGAAAATGTAAATATAATCAGACCCCTACTTTGTGTCATATATAAAAAAAAATTTTAGATAGATTAAAGATAAATTTAAGAAGCAAACTATAAAATATTTAGAAGCGTCATCTCAAATTACTCAGAAATAAAACATTTTTCAAAGTTTAATACTTTTTCATAATAAAAACTCTTATAGAGAAGGAATGTAATGAATCTTCCTCAATAAGATAAAAGGTATTTATGAAAAATCCACAGCTAATATCCCACTCGGTAGTGAAATACTGAACCTTTACCAGTAAGATGAGGGACAAGACAAAGGTGCTTGCTTCCTCCATTGCTATTCAATATTGTACTGGAAGTTCCAGTTGGAGAAATTAGGCAAGAAAGGGAAATAAAAGACATCCAAATTGAAAAGAAATACTATCTTTACTCTCAGATGACATGATCTTAAATTAGTTTATTACTAAAGCTAATAAACAAATTCAGCAAAATCACAGAGTATAAGATCAAGGCACATAACCATAGAAGCTTGGATCTATATATAGAAGAGCATTAGGGGAGGAATAAATGAAGGTAAACTATATCTTGTATTTTTCTTCTTCTTGATTAATCTAACATACAATAATTTGTTCAAGATAATAATGTTGTTGTTGCTGTTAGGTGCCACCAAGTCGGTTCCGACTATAGCAACCTTGTTTACAACAGAACAAAACACTGCCAGACCTACACCGTCCCTGCAATCCTTCTTATGCTTAAAACCATTGTTGCAGCCACGGTGTCAATCCATCTCTTTGGGGGTCTTTCTCTTTTTCTCTAACCTCCTACTTTACCAAGCATGATGTCCTTCTTCAAGGACTGATTCCTCCTGACACCATGTCCAAGGTATGTGAGACTCAGTCTCACCATCCTTGCTTCTAAGGAGCAATCTGGTTGTACTTCCTCCAAGAAAGATTTGTTTGTTCTTTTGGCAATCCATGGTATATTCAATATTCTTCTTCAATGCCACAATTCACGGTGTCAATTCTTCTTCAGTCTTCCTTATTCACCATCCAGCTTTCATGTGCATATAACGTGATTGAAAACACCATGACTTGAGTCAGGTGCACCTTAGTCTTCAAGGTGACATCTTTGCTTTTCAACTCTTTAAAGAGGTCCTTTGCAGTGAATTTGCCCAGTGCAATGCATCTTTTGATTTCTTGACTGCTGCTTCCATGGGTGTTGATTGCGAATCCAAATAAAATGAAATCCTTGACAACTTCAATCTTTTCTCCATTTATCATGATGTTGCTCATTGGTCTAGTCGTGAGGATTTTTGTTTTCTTTATATTGAGGTGTAGTCCATACTAAAGGCTTTAGTCTTTGATCTTCATCAGTAAGTGGTTCAAGTCCTCTTCACTTTCAGCAAGCAAGGTTGTGTCATCTGTGTAATGTAGGTTGTTAATGAGTCTTCCTCCAGTCCTGATGTTCTTCCTCACAGAGTCCAGCTTCTCAGATTATTTGCTCAGAATACAGATTGAATAGGTACTGCAAAAAGATACAATCCTGACACATACCTTTTCTGATGCTAAACTACACAGTGTTCCTTTGTGCTGTTTGAATGACTGCCTCTTGATATATGTACAGGTTCTTCAAGAGCACAATTAAGTGTCCAGGAATTGCTCTGGTGCATAAATTTGAATAATAGTCGTATTAACTGGCCTTCTTTTTAGGTGTATGGATGTTATCCTATCACTGACAGCGTTGTACTTCAGGATAGATCTTGAAATGTTCTCTTGGGCAGTGAATGCAACTCCATTCCTCCTCAAGTTGTTGTCCCAAGGATAGTAGACTATATAATTGTCCAATTCAAAATGGCCTATACCAGTCCATTTCAGCTCACTAATGCCTAGGATATCAATGTTTATGCGTTCCATTTCATTTTTGATAGCTTCCAATTTTCCTAGATCCATACTTCATATATTCCACATTCCAATTATTAATGGATGTTTGCAGCTGTTTCTTCTCATTTTGAGTTGTGCCACATCAGCCAACGAAGGTCCGCAAAGCTTGACTTCTTCAAGGTCATTAAGGTCGACTCTACTTTGAGGAGGCAGCTCTTCCTCAGTTGCATTTTGAGTGCCTTCCGACCTTAGGGGCTCATCTTTTGGCACTATATCAGACAATATTCCACTGCTATTCATATGGTTTTCACCAGCTAATTCTTTTCCGAAGTAGACTGCTGGGTCCTTCTTCCTAGTCTGTCTTAGTCCAGAAGCTCAGCTGAAACCTGAACGCCATGAGTGACCCTGCTGGTGTTTGAATACCGGTGGCATAGCTTCCGGCATCGCAGCAACATGCAAGCCCCTACAGTACAACAAGCTGACAGACAGACAGGTAGGATAATTTAGTTAATAGTGATGTATTAATATTGGTTCATCAAAGGTAACAATGCACCACACTAATGTAAGATGTATTAATAGGGCAAATTGTGTATAAGGGATAACAGATATTTCCTAACTCTGTCTTCTGTACAATTTTTCTGTAAACCTAAGGTACTCTGAAAGAATAAATTCTACTTATATAAAAAATAGGAAGAGAAGAAAAAAAAAGGACAATATTTATCTGTACTGTTAGGTGACTTTAAGGAGTAATAAAATTGAATACAAAGTATGAGAATAAATAATAGTTCATCTTCAAAGACAAAACATTAAAAAATGAGAGCAAAATGTTTTGTTGTGTGTGTGCTTCTGTGTTTGACTTTTCTGTAATTGCCTCAAAATGTTCTTAAATACATGTACAAGCAAAAGTAAGGAATAGGAGAAGTGCGGGAATAAAAAGATCCTATGAAATTTTTTACTTTCACCCCACTGGAACTATTTAGATATGATTTTCCTCAAGTACAATTTATTGTACAGTTCTTTCTCATTCCCTACTTCTCCCCAACCCCCTTGCTGTAATAGATCCATTTCTTCTAGATCCATTTAGTTCCTCCATATAGTTTGTGCCATCTGAGAATAATGAATCAGAATTAGGAAAGGCAGTATCATTGCACACTGAAGTCCTTCATAAAACCACATCCTGCAACCTCCTCATTCTATCTATTTAGAATTTCCTTCAATAAAGGAAATACTATATTGCAACATTTAAAGCACATTGGAAGCGTCTTAAACCAGATACTGCCTTAGATGAACTATGCCTAACTCCCTGAATTTGGATCTTACCTAAGAGTTGATATTTATCTGTAATTCTCTGAAGTTCTTGTTTTTCTTCAAAGTAAAATCTGTTTATTGATAATAAATTCCATACCACCAATCAAGACATATTGATTAGGATTCCATTTAGAATCATTCATGAAATCTTTTTATTTTATAGCCAAGGATTATACAATTCTATTATCATTCAAACTGTCCAATATCAAATAGATATAAGGTTTCATTTTTTTAAATTATAATTCTTAATTGCTATTATGTTCTAATAATTAAACCTGATAAATTGTTGTCTCTATGACTTAAAAAAATATGATTAGGACAAGGATGGGTAAATTGAACATTTTATCATTTTGAAAAATAAAAACAAATAAAGCCCTATAAAAAAGTGCCACCAGGGCTTCTCCAAAAAATGCTTCTTTTATTAGTCATTAAAAGATTCATAATATCAAGAGACATCCTGGCTTCTTAGTTTATAAAGAATAGATAGGAAGAGGAAATTGATAAACCACTGCCACCACAAAATGTATCTGAGTGCTCATTAAAGTGAGTGATCATATCAAACATGTCAATGTTATCTGAAGTGAAATACAGAAAACTAATGCATTAAGACAAACCGAACTCTAAATAACACAAACTATCCATGATCCATATATAAGATTCAACTTTACACAGAAATAATTTTTCTAGAATTGTTCTCAATTTGTTTCATACAAATTATATTAAAATATTTTATCCAATTACACTGATAATCTCAAACCCCCCAACAGTGAAAGAGCCCCAATTAACATTAATTTACATAAGCACGTCTACACCCTCTCTTATCACCTATTTTAATAAAAATTTTTAGTTCTAGATTATGTTAGGTTTTCTGAAAATTTGTTTGAAACCTTTTCTTTTTAACCAACATTCTAAATCTACTCATATTCAAAAGTACAAAGAAAATGTAGCAAGTACTTTTCCATAACAGATCCTATCATCTCCATGAAGTCCTCACTCTGCGGAGTAGTATGAGAATGAAAACTAAATTGAGATCAGTCCAGTAACCACAATTTAATCCAATAGTCTCAAATATTCTCCTGGTGTAATTTAGCCTCTTTTATTTAAATATCTAGGTTTTACAAAGTCCTCCATTTCTTCCTATTTTTGGCATCCTGATATATGAGGAAGGAGGGTTTGTACGACCATATGTGATAGAGAAAAGGTGACCTCTTTATATTAGAGCTATATTAGCTGCTAGTATTGCTCCTTAGGATTCCTCATGTAGTGCAAACTGTTAATCCGCTTGGCTGCTAACCAAAAGGTTGGAGGTTCAAGTCTACCCAGGTGTGTCTCAGGAGAAAAGCCTGACAATCTACTTCTGAAAAATCAACCACTGAAAAACCTATGGAGAAGAGGTCTATTTTGACACTCGCAGGGCCACAGTGAGTCAGAATCACCTCAACAACTACTGGTACTGGCATTGCTCTTTAACTCCTTTGGTTTCTACGGTGATGACCCTTTTCTACCTAACACTGTTCATCCTGTTGAATCTGAGTGCTTTAAGGCTGTGTGGCTGGTTATCTCGTGGTCTATTCTCACTCAACTCTATTGTGTCCAGTGGTTTCCCTTGAGGGTTTACCTCAGCTTTTGTTGAAGTTCCCTAGATTTTGGGTACAACTCTTATTTGCCTACACACAGAAGCATGCCCTGTATGTGACTACTGAGCAACCTTGGCTTGTGCTGGAAGATCCCTAGTCAGGTCCAGCTAACTTTCACATAAACCCTTGAGAGCATACGGGGGTTCTAGATTTCAACCACAAACTCAGGAACCAAGAGTTGTCAGGTAGATGTGAACCTGCTCATTGCCTAGTTTATTCCAATCCCAGGTTGACTACTGCACATTTCCTAGATACTCAAACTTCTTTTCCTAGAATAACCCTAAAGTTTTTAACCAACTCTCTTCCCCTAGAATGAGTGCAGGAAGAAAAAAAGGTTGGTGCGCATACACCTTGACTCATCTCTCTCCTACTTCTGTCTTCTTAATGCACCCCAGAGGAGGTTGGATGAGAAAAGGTAGGCTCTCTACATACTCTGTGATAGGAACATTCCCTGTATCATTTCTTCCATTTCTGAGGAATGAAGACTAGTGGCAGGCCTTTTTAGTAAAAAGAAAATCAACAACTCCATAACCAATAAAAAATTATTCCACATAGACAGTTTAAACTAATAACGTAGTAAATTCTGGAAACAGCAGTCTTCTTAGTTTAAAAGTTCATGTCTGTAGTCTACTTCCCCACAACAACTAACAAAAGTGAGACTCTCCTATGTTATATAAAAAACCTATGCTCAAGTCTCCTAACTATTACATTTTCACAGGTATTTAAGAGATTAGAAAAATTAGGATTTAAAACTGCTGTCTCCATGCAAACAACATTTTGGAAGTCAAAAGATAAATACCTTATTTCACTTCTGCTATCTAGTCCTCCTTAAAAATTCCTGTTTTCCACTTCTCAGTATGGCAGAAGGATATCAGAAGAGAGAATCATGCCTGAAAAAAATGCAAGAAAAGAAAATCATATTCAGGCATATTTGTAAAATTGTTTTGTTATAGCTTTGAAATGCCTTTCTACTAAATCACTTATCTACTGATTTTGCTCCTCCTTTCAAAGATAAACCTGACAAATGAAGCTAGCATAATGAAAAATAAAATAATTTTTCTTCATTAGAATCATGTAAAATTTGAATTTTACAATTACACTCCATTTTATGCATCTGATGCTTCAGAGTTAAGAATCAAACTAAATATAAATAACTACATTTAAATACTGAACATTTTCTCATAATTAAGCTGAAAATATTGCCATTCATAATATAAGTAGTCTTTAAAGAGAGCTAAAATTAAAGGATTTCTGAATTTATCTTTTTACTACTCTACTATAAATATTTGCTTCTATTCAATTCTTACTGATTGATTCTCTGTAACATAATTTTAATTTGACATGTATTTGGGTTTATTATGCTTCAAACTTTTTCTTTATGTAAAAGGGCTATAATTCCTAGCCTCTAGAGAGAGATTAGAGAAAAGAGATTTGTATACAAAATCTACAATAAAATTGAATAATTATTATGTGGCATAATCACAGACAGGAATTATATGTAAGGGATAGAAAAATCATTTTTCTTTATTCCAAATTACTAATTGAGTTAGCCTAGATTTGCTCTCATGAATGCATAATATCACATAGAAGCACACACACACACAAACACAAGAATTTAAAACTATTCTTATAAGTATTTCTCTCTATATATTTATACTTTGGAATGTTCTCCTCTTTAAAATAGTTGTCTGTATACATTTCTCTCTTCTTCAAAGTTATTAGGAGGTGCTTGAGTACATTATCCTTTTACTGATTTTATTGACACAACCCCTAAAGTACCTAAAATACTAGGTATTATATTCTCAAAAAATATCAATGAAGTAAGAAAATAATAAAAGGAAATTTAAAATATAATGCTAAGCAATGTAACATAACATAGTATATAAATGAAGCTTTTGGGTCAAAACCTGAAATTTGACATCGAAAGGGGATGGGGGAAATGATTACTAAATGAAAAAGATCAACATGAGTGAAGTAGCAAAACTATGTCTCTTAGTCTCCCAGGGTCTCAACTGCTTCATTTGTGAGTAGAGGAAAACGGGAACAAGTCAGGTATAGCAAACAGAAAGGACTTCAGGGGCCACACAGATTATGTAAAAAAAATAAGGTCAACAAGTGCAGGATTTTTGGAGGAAAATACAGTGGTGGTATAGTGTAAAAAGTGTAGCCAACCCAGTGCCGTCGAGTCGATTCCGACTCATAGCGACCCTATAGGACAGAATAGAACTGCCCCATAGAGTTTCCAAGAAGCGCCTGGTGGATTCGAACTGCCGACCCTTTGGTTAGCAGCCCTAGCACTTAGCCACTCCTGTAGAGCAGTTACTGCCCTATTTAGTGTAGGGCAGTAACAGCTCTACAGGAATGAGAGCTCTGTGTGGCCAGATGTGTAAATATTTCAAGAGACATTAGAATTAAATTTACTCTATGTAAAATCTTGGCACGTGACCGGCCAATGTTTCATTCTGTTATATATGTTACCTTTAGAGCCTACTCGATGGCAACTAACAACAACATGTAAACTCTTCTTATTTTTTATTACTGGTAACTAATTAAAATTTTATTTTAAAATTTTATGTAGGCCAAACAAATCATGTCTATAAGCATACGTCCTAGATCAAGTCTGAAGTCCAAACATTACATGCAGTTGAGGCCGTACTGAGGTGATCACTCATTAACACTGAAATACTAACTGTTGGAGTTAAGCTTGGGATCAGTAATAATGAATGGTTTAGAGCCTGTGAGATATGCAAAGCCTCCTTAAAGTGGATGTCTCTGAGTAGAACCTGCCTGGGTATATTTACATATCCAAAGAATGTATCCATCAAACTTGCATGTGACCAAACTTGAAAGTACAGAAATAACAGTCATTTGTTGCTGTTGTTGTTGTTGTTAGTTGCCCTGGAGTGAGCTCTGAGTCATGAAGACCCCACGCTCAACAGAATAAAATGTTGCCCAGGGCTGCAACTTAATGATCATTGGTGTGCTCCAATGCATCGTTGTAGCCACTGTGTGTTTTGAGAGCCTTCCAATCTAGGAGATTCATGTTCCAGGACAATCTACTGCTATGATCCACAGGTTTTTCAATGGCTAATTTTTTGAAGTAGATCACCAGGCCTTTCTTCCCAATCTGTCTTAGTCTGCAAGCTCTGCTGCAACTTTTCTGCCATGGGTGACCCTGCTAGTATTTGAAATATTGGTGGCATAGCTTCTAGCATCATAGCAACACACAGTATGACAAACTGACAGACGGTGGAAAAGTCCCTTCAACAATGGGTGTTATAATGATCTTTTAATAAATAAATATTGCCAGGCAAATAAAAGCAAGACAATTGATTTTATGTCCATTTACAAAGCCAATAATTCATTTAGCACATATTTATTGAGTAGGTATATAATTCAACTTCTATGTTAGGTCTTGGGAAAACCTGTCCTATTGACAAGGTTACCCATATTTTAAAAATATGTATGTATGGCTATTTGAGCTTTTAGACATTGACCAGCTGAGTCAGCTAACTTGTTTTTGGCTGACACAATATTTCCTTGATACATTACTGTACTAAATCTAGTAAAAGTCTGATCCATGAAAAAGTCTAGTAGGATGCCTTTCTAGTGGCTTATTCACCACACATATTAGATACTTGGTAAAAATCCTCTGTGTAAAGAAAGAATGTTTTTCTTTTACTGAACAATTAAAACAATATACAATATAAAGATATAAAATATTAGTTCATAAAATAGACTGAAAAGAAAAAAAATTACTTTTGGAATGAATGTAACATAACACAAAACAACACAGGAAACAAAAAGGACTGGAATCTTTGTTCACCACTATGTATAGCAATAAATACCACCGTGCCTGGCCAAGTATTGTGAATGTGTTAGAACATTTGAAATAATTTTTATTTAATAGAAGAGAGCCATGAAACACAGAGTGGAAGATATACTGTCATGACGATACTATTGTGTACCTAGATCCAGATGGACTGGAAGTCAGCTAAGACCTTCAGCTCTTCAGTTGGTTAATGATATTTATTTTTTCTATCCACCCTGTTTGTTAGGTTCCTGCCACTTGTAAGGAAAGAGTTATGGCTAGATTAGCAAAACAAAACTGGTTTCTCCCAGGCAAAATTGGCTGACAACAAAGTAAATGTATAAATTCATTGTGAAAGACCCAAGCAGTTGAAAATAATCAGTCGATTATCTGTTACACCATTCATCTCCCTTCCCTGGGAACTGCCCCTTCTGCCAGCCATCTTCCCCACAGCACAGTGTGAGCAGCCATGTTCATGAACCCTAGGCGTGCCACACTGTCTATCAGAAATATTTATTAATTTCTTCCCAGAAAGTTTAACAAGTGCTTAAAAATATTATTTTTAACAAAATGAATTAGTTATAAGTAGGTCATGGATTCTCCCACTGTTGATGAATTTCCCGATCTTCGTGTGATGCCTTACATACCATGATCTCATTATTCTAAACCCTCTTTTTCCATTCCATTCACATAGCTGGAGAGCACTTCTTTTTTTATTTTTATGTTTCATCTTCAATACAGTTAGGAACTGTCCTTAATAGCATAGGTTGGATAGTAAGATGGATCTATTTTCAAGTTCTTACTTTGGTTCTCACTAAGATTAGCTATCTCTAAAGGTTCAAGAAAGTAATTCATCTAAATGCTTGGCACAGTTCAGGACCTGGAGTATACTTTCCATAAATGGAAAATCTTATACTTAGCATTGTCATCATCATCATCATCACCATAGTCATTATTTCATTTCATAACTTCCAGGAAAAAAAAAAGTTGCATATGACACTCTGACCCCATTTCCCATAGTTTTGAACTAAGTTTTTCAATGTTATTAATAATACGTTCCATGTGTCTTCTAACTCTGTGCCTTGTTCTCACATGAATCAGGTCTTTGTCATAGGGAGGAGTTAGATGAGCCTTGACAGGCTCTGAGTTGCTCCTTAGATGTGTGCTCCAGGAAGATGGCCCACCTCCCTATTAGCCATTCCTGGTACTCACCTGACTCTCATAAAGCCACAGATTGCTTCAAACTATCAGTCTTTGTGTGTTAAAAATATTTTTCATGACTGCTTATGCATCCTTATTTGTATTCATCTGTTTCAGAAATTCCAATTCACGTTCCACTGATGGAGCTTATACCTGTGACAGTAAGTTTCTTTGCTTTTCTTCCTTTCTAGTCTATAACACACATTGGAGGATCAACTTATAAGGACATAGTACAATTTTCCTCAAATTTCTCCTTGACTTGGGTTCAAATAACATTTCCATAATTTATTAGCCATATAATTTCCAAAACTTACTGTTATACTCTTATGCTTTTCTTTGATGTGTATAAAAAGAAGGTATAATATTTCCTACCTTTAAGGTTTATTGTAAGGATTAAATAAGGTAGTAAGTCTGAAAGTACTTGTCAAATAATTAGAAGTCCACTGTACATATTAAGCTTTCACTCATGTCTTTGAACAGAACATAAGGTGCACATGCCTTACTATAAATTCTGTGGTAAAGGGAATGAAACCACTGAAATGCCTGAAGATCTCTGATGTAGCTTTGGCATGTGTTTATTTGCCCTTTAAAAAAATTAAAAAAAAACTTTAATTTTCTAAGCAGTTTTAAATTTAAAGTTTGAAGATTTTACTCCATAAACTCTACACCCAATTTCTCCTATTATTAATATCTTAAATTACTATGGAATATATACAATAGTTAATGAAGCAATATTGATACAGAATTATTAACTAAAGCCCACACTGTATTCAGATTGCTTTAGTTTTTATCTAGTGTTCTTTTTCTGTTCCAAAACAGCACATTATACTTAGTCAGCATGAAACCATGGAGGACTCTTGACTGTGACACTTTCTTAGATTCTCTTTATTTGTGATGTCTTTAACAGTTTTGAGGAGTTTGAAGCCCTAGTGGCACAGTGGTTAAGAGCTTTGGCTGCTAACCAAAAGGTCAACAGTTCAAATCTACCAGCCGTTCCTTGGTAATCCTATGGAACAGCGCTACTCTGTCCTATAGGGTCGCTATGAGTTGGAATTCACTTGGTACCAACAGCTTCAGCCAGGTATTTTGTAGTATGTCAATTAACTGAGATTTGCTTGGTGTTTTCTGATGATTAAACTGGGGTACAGATTTTTGAGAGAAAGACCATAGAGGTAAAGTACCATTTTTATCACATCATATCAAAACTGACTTATTACTGTTGATGTTAGCCTTGATCACCCAGCTGAGCTAATCTTTGTCAGGTTTCTCCACTGTAAAATTTCTCTCCCATCCCACTTGCCATACTGTACATTTGGGAAAAAAGTAATTATGCACAGCGCATACTGAAAGAACACTGAGTTACCCCTGAGGGCAGAGTGTTTAAATAAATTAGTTTAAATTCTGCATGAGAGATTTGTCTATTCTCCACCATTTACTGTATTTTTACACAAATAAGGTGCACATTCTGCAATTGTTTGCCAGCCCAGTCCTCCTCCTGTGTGACACCCTCACAAGCCCTGCCATGCCAATCCTTTTCTACATGTTGCTGTAAAAAAAAAAGTAGCATAGCTCACTCATGAAAATACCTTACCTCACAGGGGCGGAGGGGAGGCGGGAGTAGGAATCTGCTGGAAACAAACAGAAGAGGTGTGTTATTTGCATAAAAATATGGTATTTATGCCATTATTTACTTATATCACTATGGCCTCTTGGAAATTTATTTTATGATGTGGGTTATAATCAAATACTATTTTGTTGCTCAAATTGTTCCAGCTTTAGCTGTTGGGGGCTCTTTCAGCTGATTCCTGTGTCCCTTTGAAATTAATGTGTTTTTTTGTTTGTTTGTTTATTTAGCCCTTCCTTACTTTATGGCAATACAAGATGTTCCATACTCATTCTGTATATGTTCTGCCCCTTTCTTACAATTAGCCATTTTTCTAAGAAACTATGGTTACTTTTATTGTTGAGTGGTATTAGAAGCCCAAGTTTGGTTGCTAGGACTGCCCGTTGCTGCTGTGTTGTCATTGATCTGAGGCTCTGTCAGCTGACGGAGCAAGGAGATATACATGTATACAACAGCCTGTGAACAGCCTGTGTGTATCTGTGTATAAATATTTCCACATGCAACTATCTACCTAATCTGTCAATACTAATGTGAGAATGAGTTCTTACTGATGTCTCCAAATTTAATCCATTACCACATAAATTATCTAGCCTACTCCTCTTTTTTTTTTTTTTTTTTTACTCCCCTTGCTTGTCTGTAAATTACTACTTCAAAAAGTGAGAAACCTGCCTCTTAACATCTGCCAAGCCATCCATTTACCTAAATTTTCAATTCCAGGGGACATGTACAGCAGTATCAGAATTGTTAACTTGTTCCTACATGGGACACATCTCTGTCAACTAGAATGCACCTCTTATGTACAGTTTATTTCCCATTTAGTTTACAGACTCTACTCATTTCCAAAGTTACTTACATCAGCAATGACCCCCAGCAATTATCCCCCTTCAATTCAGTGATGTTTTTCACATATTCGTAACACAGTTAGATTCTATAGTCACAGTCTGAATTTCATCCTAGCATCCCCATATCCTTTTTTTTTTGCACTCATTAAGGTTTACTCTTTGTGCTATAAAGGCCACTGTGTTTTGACAAATGCATACTCTCATGTCTTCACAATTAGTTTCATACAGATTTGTCTCCATACCAAAAAAAAAAAATCCTTTACTTCAGTTTTTCAAGCCTACCTCTCCTCCTGTCATGGCCCTGGCAATCACGGATATTTTTTCTGTCTCCATAATTTTGCCTTTTGTTCAGATCTTATGACCATTTTTTAATTTTTTGTTTGTTTTCTTTTCTTTCCTTTTTTTGAATTTTAAGTGTTCTTTTTTTTTGTATATTTGGGATACAAGCACTTCATTAGATATATTTTTGTATTTTCCCTCAATCTTTGGTTTGTCATTCCAATTTCTCAACAGTGTTATTCAGAGAGTAAAAGCTTTTAATTTTAATAATGTCCAAATTATCAATTTTTTTCCATGAATCATGCTTCTAGAGTTATATCTAGAAATTCATCACCAAACCGAAGTTCAAATTGATTTGCCTCAATGTTTTTTTAGAAGTGTTAGACTTTTGCATTTTACACTTAGTTCTACGATCCATTTTGAGTTATTTTTTATGAGAAGCATAAAGTTTATGTCTAGTTTTATTTTCTGCATGTTGGTATACAATATTCGGCACCGTCGCTTGAAAAACTCTCCTTTTTTATTGAATTGAGTTTGTCTCCTTGTCAAACATCAGTTGACTATATTTGTGTGGGTCTGCTTCTGGGCTCCCTATTCTGTAACATGGATCTATGTCTCTATTCTTTCACCAAGCCAGTGCTTTCAGAATTACAATAACTGCATAGTAAGACTTGAAATGAGGTAGTGTGAGTTCTCTGACTTTGTTCTTCATCATTTTGTTGGCTATTCTAGGTAGTTTCTCGTTCCAAATAAACTTAAGAATTGATTTGTCTATATCCTTAAAATAGGATTCTGGAATTTTGATCGGTGTTCATTTAAACTAAAGAGCAAGCTGGGAACAATTGACATATTAACAATATAGAGTCATCCAATCCAGAAACACCAGTGCCTCTGTGTTTATTTAGGTCTTCTTCAATCTATTCCATCAGGGTTTTTATTTCCACATGTATATCCTATACATATTTTGTTAGATTTAAACCAAAGTATTTCAATTTTTTTTGGAGCTATGATAATTTTTACTTTAATTTCAAATTCCAATTCTTCATTTCTGGTATCTAGGACAGGAATAGAATTTTGTGTATTAACCTTGGATCTTGTGACCTTGCAATGCTTATTTATTATTTTCAGGAGTTTTTGTCCCTTGATTCTTTGGGATTTTCTGCGTAGACAACCATGTCCTCTGCAAACACAGACAATTTTATTTCACCCTTTTCAAACTCTTTATTTTATCCCATTTTCTTTCTTTTAGCACAACCTAGTGCTTTCAGTATCATATTAAATAGTACTGGGAAGAGACCACATTCTTGCCTTGTTCCTGATCTTAGAGGAAAAGCATACAGTTCGTCACTATTAAGTATAATGTTACCCACACGTTGCCATTGAGTCAATTCTGACTCTTAGCGACCCTACAGGACGGGGTAGAGCTTCTCCACAGGGTTTCCAAGGAGTGCCTCACGGATTTGAACTGCGGACCTTTTGGTTAGCAGCCATAGCTTTTAACCACTATGCCACCAGGGTTTACGGTATAATGTTAGATGGAGCTTTATTCCTAATATCAAGTTGAATAATTTCTCCTCTAAATTCAGTTTGCTGAGAGTTCTTATAATAAATGGGTGTTGGATTTTGTGAAATATTTTTCTTCATCAATTGATATGATCATATGATTTTTATTTCTTTAAATGGTGATCTGGTGGATTACATTGATTGATTTTCAAATATATAACCAGCCTTACATCACTGGAAAAAATTTTGCCTGGTTGGGCTGTAAAATTCTTTGTATGTATTCTATTTGATGTTGTTTTGTTAAGGATTTTTGCAACTATGTTCATGAGAGACGTTGGTGGATATTTGAATTTCTCGCAATATCTTTTTCCTGATTTGCTATTAGGTTAATAGGGAGGAATCATAGAATGAGTTAGAAAGAATTTCTTGGCTTCTATTTTCAGGAAGAGACTGTAGAGAATTGGCATCATTTCTTCCTTAACTCTTTGGTAAATTCACCAGTTGAAAACATCTGGGATGGTGCTTTGTTTTTTGGAAGGTTATTAGTTATTGATTCAATTAATTTAATAGATTTAGGCCCATTCAGATGTCTATTTCTCCTTGTGTGAGGTCTGGTAGTTTTGAAATTCAAGGAAACAATCCATTTCATCTAAGTTATGAATGTGTGAGTATAGAGTTGCTCATAACATTTTGTATTAGCTTTTAGAGTGTCCATAGGTCATTTGTCTTGACCCCTGTTTCATTTCTGATATTATCAATTTATATCTTCTCTCTTTTTTTCTTGTTTAGCCTGATTAGAGCTTTATCAATTTTCTTGATTTTTCCAAAGAAAGAGCTTTTCGTTTTGTTGACTTTCTGTAATGATTTCCTGCTATCAATTTCATTGACTTCTGCTCTCATTTTTATTTATTTATTTTTCTTCTTCTGGTTGCTTTAGGCATGACTTTTTCTTTGTACTTTAGTTTACTAAGGTGGACCTTTAGATTACTGATTTTAGATTTTTCTTCCTTTCTAACATATGCATTTAGTGTTATTAATTTCTCTATAAATACTGATTTCATTGCTTGGCACAAATGCTGGTAAGTTATATTTTCTTTAGTTCAAAATATGTGTTAATTTTTCTTGAGACTTCTGTGACCTATGTGTTATTTAGAAGTATATTTTCTTTAATTTACAAATAGATGGAGATTTTTCAGCTATCTCCCTGTTATTGATTTTTACTTTAATTTCGTTGCGGTTTGAAAAGATTCTGATTCTTGTATGCTGTATTATTTTAAATTTGTTGAGGCATATTTTATGGCCCAGAATGTAGACTATCACAGTGAATGTTCCACGCAAGCTTGAGAAGAATGTATGTTCCGCTCCTGTTGGATAGAATGTGCTTTAGACGCCAACGAGCTTGAGTTAGTAGATGGTTTCGTTCAGGTTCAACTGTATCTTTACTGATTTTCTGTTTCTTTGATCTATGAGTTCCTAAAAGAAACATGTTGAAATTTCTAACTATAATAGTAGTTTTATCTTTTTCTCTTTGTATGTCTTTCAGTGTTTGCCTCACTTATGTTGGTGCTATGTTATTATATGAATAAATATTAGGGATTCTTATGTCTTCTTAAAAAAAAAAAAAACTTAAATTAGTCACCCTTCAATTATTTTATCCCTGATAATTTTCCTTGTTCCTTGTTCAACTATGATATTCATTTATCATTCTGAAGTCAATTTTGTCTGAAACTAATAGAGCTGTTACAGCTTTCTTTTGATTGGTGTTAGCATGATATATCATTCTCCATCCTTTTACTTTTAATCTTTTTGAGTCTATATTTAAAATTGTTTTCTAGTAGATTACACACACTTTGGTTGTCTTTTTTTAAAATAATCCACTCTGAAAATATGTCTTTTAATTAGTGTACTTAGACCTTTCATATTTAAAGTGATTATTGGTATAGTTAGGTTAATATCTACCATATTTATAAATGTTTTTATTCATTATGCTTGTTATTTGTTTCTTTTTAATTCCTAGTATCTTTCTGTCTTCTCAGGTTTTGACTGAGCATTTTATATTATTCCATTTTATTTCCTGCCCTAGCATATCAGTTATAATTTTCTTTGTAATTTTAATATTTTGCCTGTAGTTCGCAACGTATAGTTTTATCTAATCTAAGACTATCTCCAAATAATAGTGTACTGCTTCAAAAGTAGTAAAGGTACCTTATAGCTGAGTATTTTAAGTTACTTCCTTCCATTCTTTATGATGTTGTTATCACTTATTTGAAATACCTGTCTTTCTGCTTCTATCCCATATTACCCATCTGTTCTTACATGTTATTTCCTTTTCCAGGTCTTACCATGTTAGTCATAGTTATTTTAACTTCCCTGTCTAATAATTAATAATTCCAAAGTCTGTGGTATATCTAAGTTTGGTCCTGATGACTATTTTGCCTCTTTAGCATTTTTTTTTTCCTGGCTTTTAGTATGACTTGTGTCTTTTTTTTTTTTTTTTTTTGAGCATCAGACATGACTTTCAGCAAAAGTCAGGAAATTACCATGAGGTAATTAGTGCTAAAAAAAAAAAAAAATTTTTTTTTTTTTTTTTTTTTTTTTTTTTTTTTTTTACTTATACCTTTAGGTAAATAGACCTGTATAGTGAGGTTTTATACTGCTACTAGGGCTAAAAGTTCTGCTGTGTTCAAAGTTGGTGTAGCTGCAGAAGCTGAAGGCATCGGATTCCACTGGTGTCCTTGTTCTTGTCTCCAGTGTTATCTTTGGGTTTCTTTAAGAACCCCTGCTTAGTTTGAGTCTCTTCTTGTGGCTCTTTCATCTGTAACCCCCTGTTATTATACAGAAGCCTAGTTGGTACGGTGGTAAAATGTACGAAAGTGAAACATTCTGTAGTCAGCTTTAATGTCAATATTTTAGTGGACTTGTATCCCTCAACTGTGATCTGAACAAGTAGTTCTTTGCCCCCACCCCTTATTTTAGTAAAGCATGAAAAATAGAGCATTCTGGCATCAGAGAAATGCCTTTCTTCTAGGTAGGAAAAGGATTTAGTTACGTACCTTACCCTGGACAGGAGGTATTTGTCATGGAGAACACTCTGAGCATCTTTCACATGGAGGAATCTCCATCCTGTCCTTCCCATAGAACCTGGATCTTTGTCTCATCTTTACCATAGAACCTGGTCGGGTTCCTGGGGATAAAATCCACCAAAGTTGTAGCCGCATTAACACTGGGCCACTCCTTCCTCAGTATTCCACATTCACACTACAACTGTTTGTTTGATGTGACTCTCTTGATTTGCCTGTCTTTCCAGTTTTTGAGGTGGTGGTTTACACTGCAGCTTCAATTCTTTCATAGGTCTAAGAGAGGTAACTGATTTTCAGCTTATTTATTTTTTTCTTCCTTTTTTCCCCCTTGTTATAAGGATGAGAGCTACAACTTGTCAGCTCTTTATATTCTGGAGCTGAACCCTAACTCAAAACCCATTGCCATCCAGTCGATTTTGACTCATAGTGACCCTATAGGACAGAGTAGAAGTGCCCCAGTTTCCAAGTAGTGGTTGGTGGATTCAAACTGCTGACCTTTTTGGTTAGCAGTCAAGCTCTTGACCACTCTGAGCTCTTTATTTAATATTTAAATACCACTTAATCCAGGGCCCTGAATTAAGTGGTATTTAAATATTTTTTTTTTTTTTTTAAATATTACCTGTTAGTCTGTTAGGAATACATTTTTATATTCATCATTATATAATTCAAATGCCATAGTAGAAATAAGTAGTAATTATTCCATTTCTCCAGTGCTTGAAATTATGCATTAATTTATTTGCCGGTTTACACCTTATTTACTTAAATTCCCATCTATTAAAAAAAAAAAAAGAATGCTCCAATGATTTATTTTTTTTCTGATAAACTTTTTAATAAGGCATTTAGTCATCCTGATTATATAGTCACAAAAATATATTTGACATCAGGAAGCAATTTTGTCACTGTGCATCTAAAAAAGAATAAATTTGAAGGGGAAAAAAAAAACTGTCACGCTAACATGGTTCTAACAAAGATTGCACTATTTTTTCTAGCAACAATTGTAATAGTTTTTTGTCCTTCAGATGTTTTGCAAATAAAATGAAACAATTGTACAAGCCGCGTTTAAGGAACAGCTGTTTTTTTTTTTTTTCATCTTGTATGGTATGAAACAAAGGATGTGCTACAGAATTTCCATTAATTGTTTCCATTGTGTACGAATTACCCGGAATATCCAATACATTTTATTCTATGGCCTCTTATTAAACAGAGGCAACCCAAGTTTGTGAGCTATCATTTTCTATGCAAACTCATTTTGAAAGGCGGGAGGCACCTGCACCACAGATTTCAAAGGAATTTGCATAATAAATATAGTACAGACTCTAAGCTTGCCTTGTAGAGGACAATGACAGATGTGTAAGCAGTTTTGTCTGAGAGTTCTGCATAACAAAATTTGCTTTGGAGTTGAATTTCAGGGTCGAGGTAGGACAAGTGATTTATGATAGGATAAACACTTTATATAAGCAAATGTCCTATGGTAAAGCTTCCATGTTTTTTGTTTTTTCCTCCATGCACACTGGCTGGTCTTTACCTTCTATCAACAAATTTTGGATTCTGTAGTTGAACACATGGCTGACTCAAATTTGAAGATAAGAGAATGCAACCTTCACGGCTAGAGAAAGAGCCACTACATTTTGATATTATCTTTTTTTCCCATTTGGTTTATTTTTGTGTGTGGGTGTTTGCTGTTGTTTATTCACCTTGAAAATTGCATCAAACTTCCTTTAAATGTATTTGATTGTGATGGGCACAAATATTAATAAACAAATAATACAATGTTACTGACCAATAGGAGAATAAACTGCCTAGGAATTTATCTTTTTTTTTTACCCCCAAAATGTGATAATGCACAAAACTAATTGGCTAACAAGTTTAACTTTCTAGGCTAGCCAAGGGGAAAACTCCTTTCCCTCAAATGCAATTTTTAAAGTGATTGATTTGTGATTCAAAGGTTTGTTAACCTCATATTGGTAGACATTGAACACTTGAAATAAAGAATAAACAATGGGCTATATCTGCCCAATGGTAAAAAAAGGTAAATTATAAGCCAGGGGAGTTGTGAAAAAAAAATTGTATTCCAGAATAATGCTTGTACACTTTGTAATTTAGTGATATTTCATAAGTGCAATCTTTATTACAAACAGAAAACCTTTTTCCAAATACCCATTAATTTAATCAATTAATAATCTCTATATTTTCTTTTTTAGAATCCCATGTAGATTCTTCAATAAAATAGTATTTAAACTTCAATTATAACACTCTTAAAATGTGGGATGTATAAAAGTAAGTATACGTTGTACTGTGTATCAAAGACAATGTATTATAATACAGATGAGAAACCCTGTCAATTAATTAAAATCTGGGCATAGAGTAGGAGTCCCCAGGTAACACAAATAGTTCAGTGCTAGACTACTAATCAAATGATTGGAAGTTTGAATCCACCCAGAGGTGCCTGGGAAGAAAGGACTGGTGATCTGCTTCTGAGAGGTAACTGATTTGAAAACCCTCTGGAGAACAATTTTGCTCTAACACACATGAGATTGCCTTGAGTCAGAATAGACTCAGTGGCAATTGATTTGGTTTTTGGTTTGAGAATATATTGGGTCACACTGTTGTTAATTGCATATTTAGGGCCTGTCATTTAATCTTCTATCTATGTGAAATGCCCTTCTCCCATATTTCCCCAATGTTAACTTTTTTCCTCCTTAAGACCACAGTTCAAATATTGCTCTTTAGAGAAATCATCACCGATTTCACTATATGAGTTTCATACCCATCATTCTCTTCACATGACCCTGTTTTATTTCATTCCACTTGAATCAACCATCTATGTCCATGGAAGCAGCAGCCAAGAAATCAAATGTCATATTTCACTGAGCTAAGGTGCTGCAAAAAGGCCCCTTCAAAGTTTTAAAAAACAAAGACTTTATTTTGATTACTAAATTGTACCTGATCCAAGCTATGTCAATTCACTTCATATGCATGTGAAAGCTGGGCAATGAGAAAAGAAGGCAGAAGTGGAACTAATACATTGGAATTGCAGGGTTGGTGAAGAATATTGAATATACTATGGACTACCAAAAGAACAAACCAATCAGTGTTAGAGGAAATACAGTCAGATCACTCCTGAGGTGCGAGGAAGGTGAGACTTTGACTCACTTGCTTTGGACGAGTCATCAGGAAAGACCAATCAATGAAAAACATCATGTTTGGTAGAGGGTCATTGAATAAGAGGGAAACCCTCAATGAGATGGATTGACACAATAGCCATAACAATGAAGTCGAGAGTACCAGTAATCACGAAGATGGTACAGGAAGGGGCACCATTTTGTTCTGTTATACGAAAGGTCTCCATGCATTACAGTCAACTAACTACATAACAGCAAATAACAACAATAGCATTTTGTCTACAGCATCTGTCCCATTTGGAAATTTTTTTTTTTTTTTTTGACTCTCAGTTTTCAAATATTGTTCCATGGAGAGTAGGCACCAAAAGAGTAGAGTCTCACACGTCTTCAATAAGAACCTACAGTTATGCTTGGCACAGAGTAGACAGTCAATAAATATTTACTGGATGAATGATTACCAAAATCTCTACCATGTTATGATTTGGGAATTTTGTAAGAAATTTTTAAGCCTAAATTTTAGGTTTTTTTTTTTTAAAATTTTAGAATATTTATCTAACCTTGGAAATACATTTAAATGTTTCAAGAAGTACTATTTCATTCATAAATGGACCACTGTGCTTGAAATATTCTGAAACTTTTCTAGAAAAGTAATAACCATAAGGTTATGTTCATATTCATTGCAGTTTAAAGTTTACAACAACATAAAAAGTGTTTATTTTGCAGTATCTCCAAGACAATTTTGGATGTATTGGTTATACCTAAAATATATAATTAGAAAGAAGTAAGCTGAAAACCATTTGGCTGTAAAAGTCTTACTGAAAGAAAATAAAGTGTCTTAAATATGATAAATTCAGTGCACAGATGACTACCACTGAATTTCCTGATGATAATTATTAACCAGGGCATTTTTAAAATGAAACAAAACCTCTAAATTTATAATTAAGGAACATTGTTGTTGTTGTTAGGTGCCATCGAGTTGGTTCTGACTCATAGTGAACCTATGCACAATAGATCGAAAACACTGCCCAGCCCTGCGCCATCCTTACAATAGTTGTTATGCTTGAGCTCATTGTTGAAGCCACTGTGTCAATCCACCTCACTGAGGGCCTTCCACTTTTCCACTGACCCTGTACTCTGCCAAGCATGATGTCCTTCTCCAGGGACTGATCCCTCCTGACAACATGTCCAAAGTATGTAAGACGCAGTCTCACCATCCTTGTCTTTAAGGAGCATTCTGGTCGCACTTCTTCCAAGACGGATTTGTTCCTTCTTTTGGCAGTCCATGGTATATTCAATATTCTTCACCAACACCACAATTCAAAGGCATCAACTCTTCTTCGGTCTTCCTTATTCATTGTGCAGCTTTCACACGCATATGATGTGATTGAAAATACCATGGCTTGGGTCAGGTGCACCTTAGTCTTCAGGGTGACACCTTTGCTCTTCAACACTTTGAAGAGGTCCTTTGCAGCAGATTTGCCCAATGCAATGCGTCTTTTGATTTCTTGACTGCTGCTTCCGTGGCTGTTGATTGTGGATCCAAGTAAAATGAAATCCTTGACAACTTCAATCTTTCCTCCGTTTATCATGATGTTGTTGCTCCTTGGTCCAGTTGTGAGGACTTTTGTTTTGTTTATGTTGAGGTACAATCCATACTGAAGGCTGTGGTCTTTGATCTTCATTAGTAAGTGCTTCAAGTCCTCTTCACTTTCAGCAAGCAAGGTTGTGTCATCTGCATAACGCAGGTTGTTGATGAGTCTTCCTCCAATCCTGATGCCCCGTTCTTCTTCATATGGTCCAGCTTCTCATATTATTTGCTCAGCATTCAGATTAAATAGCTCTGCTGAAAGAATACAACCCTGACACACACCTTTCCTGACTTTAAACCAGTCAGTATCCCCTTGTTCTGTCCGAACAATTGCCTCTTGATCTATGTAAACGTTCCTCATGTGCACAATTAAGTGTTTGGGAATTCCCGTTCTTCGCGGTGTTATCCATAGTTTGTTATGATCCACACGGTCGAATGACTTTGCATAGTCAATAAAACACAGGTAAACATCCTTCTGGTATTCTCTACTTTCAGCCAGGATCCATCTGACATCAGCAATGATATCCCTGGTTCCACGTCCTCTTCTGAAACCAGCCTGAATTCCCGGCATTTCCCTGTTGATACACTGCTGCAGCCGTTTTTGAATGATCTTCAGCAAAATTTTGCTTGCTTGTGATATTAATGATATTTTTCTACAATTTCCACATTCGGTTGGATCACCTGTCTTGGAAATAGGCAGAAATATGGATCTCTTCCAGTCACTTGGCCAGGAAGCTCTCTTCCATATTTCCTGACATAGATGAGTGAGCACCTCCAGTGCTGCATCTGTTTGTTGAAACATCTCAATTGATATTCCATCAATTCCTGGAGCCAATGCCTTCCGAGCAGCTCGGACTTCTTCCTTCAGTACCATCGGTTCCTGATCATATGCCACCTCTTGGAATGGTTGAATATCGACTACTTCATTTTGGTATGACTCTGTGTATTCTTTCCATCTTCTTTTGATACCTCCTGTGTCGTTTAATATTTTCCCCATGGAATCCTTCACTATTGCAACTCGAGGCTTGAGATTTTTCTTCAGTTCTTTCAGCTTGAGAATAGCCGAGCATTTCTTCCCTTTTGGTTTTCCATCTCCAGCTCTTTGCACATGTCATTATAATACTTTACTTTGTCTTCTCGTGAGGCCCTTTGAAATCTTCTGTTCAGTTCTTTTACTTCATCTATTCTTCCTTTTGCTTTAGCTGCTCAACACTCAAGAGCAAGTTTCAGAGTCTCCTCTGACATCCATCTTGGTCTTTTCTTTCTTTCCTGTCTTTTCAGTGACCTCTTGCTTTCTTCATGGATGATGTCCTTGATGTCATTCCACAACTCGTCTGATCTTAAGGTCACTAGTGTTCAGTGCATCAAATCTATTCTTCAGATGGTCTCTAAATTCAGGTAGGATATACTCAAGGTCCTATTTTGGCTCTTGTGGACTTGCTCTGATTTTCTTCAGTTTCGGCTTGAAATTGCATATGAACAATTGATGGTTTGTTCCACAGTCGCCCCCTGGCCTTGTTCTGACTGATGATATTGAGCTTTTCCATCATCTTTTTTCACAGATGTAGTCACTTTGATTTCTGTGTGTTCCATCAGGCAAGGTCCATTTGTATAGTCTCTATTTATGTTGGTGAAAGAAGGTATTTGCAATTAAGAAGTCGTTGGTCTTGCAAAATTCTATGATTTTATCTCTGGCATTGTTTCTATCACCAAGGCCGTATTTTCCAACTACTGATCCTTCTTCTTTGTTTCCAACATTTGCATTCCAATTGCCAGTAATTATCAATGCATCTTGTTTGCATGTTCGATCAATTTCAGACTGCAGCAGCTGATAAAAATCTTCTGTTTCTTCATCTTTGGCCCTAGTGGCTGGTGTGTAAATTTGTCTGTCAGTTTGTTGTACTGTGGGGGCTTGTGTGTTCCTGTGATGCTGGAAGCTATGCCACCGATATTCAGATACCAGGAGGGTCACCCATGGAGGACAGGTTTTAGCTGAGCTTCCAGACAAACACAGACTAGGAAGAAAGACCCAGCAGCCTGCTTCTGAAAACCATTAGCCAGAGGAAACCTTATGAATAGCAGCAGAACATTGTCTGATATAGTGCTGGAAGATGAGCCCCCCCAGGTTGGAAGGCACTCAAAAGTTGACTGGGGAAGAGCTGCTTCCTCAAAGTAGAGTTGACCTTAATGACATGGATAAAGTAAAGCTTTCGGGACCTTCATTCACTGATGTGGCATGACTCAAAATGAGAAGAAACAGCTGCAAACATCCATTAATAATCTGAACCTGGAATGTACAAAGCATGAATCTAGGAAAATTGGAAATCATCAAAAATGAAATGGAACACATAAACATCAATATGCTAGGCATTAGTGAGCTGAAATGGACTCGTATTGGCCATTTTGAACCAGACAATCATATAGTCTACTATGCTGGGAATGACAACTCGAAGAGGAATGGTGTTGCATGCATTGTCCAAAAGAACGTTTCAAGATCTATCCTGAAGTGCAATGCTGTCAGTGATAGGATAATATCCATACACCTACGAGGAAGACCAGTTATTGTCAAGGAACATTAGTAAAAATAAATCTGGAAAAAAGTCACATTAAAAAAGTTTGAATCAAAATATTTCAGGTAAAACATATATACACACAATCATATATATATGTTCATATATGCCCATTTACTAAATATTTCCAACATAACATACAGGTGTTTAGCCTTAGAAACAGGTCCGTATGTGGTTTAAATGGTTGGTGCTCCAATACTGTCATGGGTTTAATTGTGTCCCCCCCCAAAATATGTGTCAACTTGGTTAGGACATGTGTGGTTGTCCTCTATTTTGTGATTTTCCTATGTATTATAAATCATAATCTCTGTCTGTGGCTAAAAAGGATTAGGGTAGAATGTGACACCCTAGCTCAGGTCACATTCCTGATCCAATGTAAAAGGATTTTCCCTGGGGTGTGGCCTGAACCATCTTTTGTCTCTCAAGAGTTACAAGTAAAGAGAAGCAAGCAGAGAGCTGGGGACTTCATACCACCAAGAATGCAGCACTGGCAGCAGAGCACATCCTTTGGATCTGGGGTCCCTGCATCTGAGAAGCTCCTGGGCCATGGGAAGATTGAGGATGTGGGCCTTCCTCTAGAGCCTACAGAGAGAGAAAGCCTTCCCCTGGAGCTGACACCCTGAATCTGGACTTGTAACCTACTAGACTGTGAGAAAATAAATTTCTCTTTGTTAAAGCCATCCACTTGTGGTACCTCTGTTATAGCAGCACTAGATAACTTAGACACTAAATTAAATGTTGGCAGCTCAAACCCACCCAGCAGCATCATGAGAGAAAGGACTGGTGGTCTGCTTCCACAAAGATTACTGCCAAGAAAACCCTATGCAGTAGTTCCACTCCATGTACATGGGTTGTCATGAGTGGAAATTGACTCAGTGGTGACAGATTTGGTTTTATGTTTTTGTCTTAGTCTTAGGAAAGAATATATGATGCCTTGAATAAATAATATTTTCTTCCACAACTCCTATGTTTATATTTTGTGAGCACATGCAAAATGAAATTTAAAAGTATTGCAATGAAGTAATTGAGCCAGAAAGTATTTTTATATCATAGATCATGAGATTTTAAGCAGAAATCAGAACACTTGAATAACCTAAGTGTAGTAAAATTCTACATTTAATTCTGCAAGTGTTGAAGAATAAAATTAAGAAAGAAATAAAATCACGTGTTCCTATTGAAACTGCCTTCATTTATATATGTATATGTACATGTATATTTATATGTACATGTATATGTATGGGCTTTCCTCATCATTTATTAAGTTTTAAAATTAAATACAAAGAAATAAATACAAACACAGGGTTTAAAACACACATGCACTCCTATAGTAATATGTGTGACCTAGTATTTTGTTTCTTACTGAATCCTCTTAAAAGCTCTTGAAATAGTTATATATTTGTGGCATAGCTTTCATAATCAAAACAATTTGAACAATACAATTCAAGGAATTGCAAGATAATATGATTCTGTAACTATATTAAATACCATACCAAAAATCAAACCCAGTGTCATCAAGTCAATTCCGACTCATAGCGACCCTACAGGACAGAGTAGAACTGCCCTATTAGGCTTCCAAGGAGCAACTGGTAGATTTGAACTGAAGACCTTTTGGTTAGCAGCCAAATGTTAGTCACTGCTCTACCAAGGCTCCAACCGTATTAAATACTTGACTTTTCATTTTGGATGAGGAAGCATAGTAAAATATCTGGACATAAAAGTGAAAAAAAGTATTTGTCAATCTGAGTAGTTCTTAATTAAAGCTGAAATTTAATTAAATGGATACAAAAACAGCAACCATGTGCTTAATGAAATCCTGGAGCTTTTAAGCAGACTCATATGACAAGGAGAGGGCAAAATTAAAAGCACTTTTACTTAAGTATTAAAGTTACATCTTTGCATGCAAATTAAGCTTAATCACTTGTGTTATCTTTGAATCAGGAATCATTTCTGAAATTAACTGCTTCAATCTTTTGTGTTCCTATCACTCAAACAAGAGTGTAATTGGATTCTGACTCAGTACAAGGTAGAGGTTGTCTGATTAAACTGAGATATTCCAACAGGGCCATAGCGGTGAAGCTTCTGTTATCTCAGACAAGACAGAGGTGGCTGGTGGTGATCCAAAATCCCATGGTATTGAACTAAAAGATGAAATAATTAAGATGTGTATCTGTCTGAAAAGCCTGAGTATTTGGGGGTCAAGTAAGGCTTTTGGTTATTAGCACCAGAAAAAGCCAAGAGGTTTAAAGACAGTGGGTATTTATTGATAATATTTCTAAGAGTTTTATGGATTCTTAATTTTCTTTTTCCAGAGAAGAAACCACCTCTGACATATATGCCCACCTTTATTTTCTTATTCAGTGCTAATCTAAGATATTCCAAATAAGGAGATTTCAATGGTTTGGAAATAATTCTGCTTTTTATAAAATAGCCGTATGGAATAGTATTAGATTAATGGCAAGAAATAATGGAACAGTGGACAAATAAATCATGGTAGTAAAAATAACGGTACACAAAGAATAGCTAAAATTAAGGAAAATACTACCTAGGCACCAGTGAAGGGAACGTAACAAGTTGTATCCTAGTGCTATAATAAAGTAATACCAAATAGTATTCTAACATTATGAAAATGACTGATTCCAAATCAATTGAATTTCTCAGAAACAAAGTTGCTATCATCATGTAATACTTTCATGGGCAACAATTAAATAAGGGAGTGAATAATATAGGAAAAAGTATAAGAGAAGCAACTGTTAGTTAATTGCTCATACTGCACATTTAAAACTAACGGAAATAATAATGATGAACCATGGAAATGTTAGTACCAAGTGTTTTTTATTTATTTATTTTTTTAAAGGAGACAAAAATATGGTGTGAAAAATGGAAGGCTATTTTTTTTTTTTCAGATTTTATTGTTCCAGAGGTGTTCAGCTCGTTTCAGAAAAACTAAATATGGCTATCTAGCGGGTAAGTAGGGGATATACTATTTCAGACAAGAACATTCAGTGATTTGTAGAATGCAAAATGCTTTACTTTTAAGTTATTGCTGAGAGTTTAAAACGAATTGAGAAGTACATTAAACATGAACAATGGCATAGCATTGTCAGTTGTGAACCGCCAGGTTGCCTCACTGGTGTGATTTGAGAAGAGCTTAGAGATCATGATCAGATCTGTATTATTAAAACCATTAAAATGAATCTTGCCATTCCTGAAAGCTTTCTGTTAGTGAGACTCAGGCATATCCCTGAGCTGAAGAAGTTAAAGGTATTTCTTGTATATTTTGCTATTTTTCTATCTCTAACACACACACAGACTCTTCATTTCCATTGACAATAATCTGACTCCTCCTCTAAAAAAAAAAAAAAAAAAAAAAGATTACGGTAACCAAAAACCAAAAAACCAATGCCAGTGCCCTCAAGTCGATTCTGACTCATAGCGACCTTCTAAGACAGAGTAGAACTGCCCCACAGAGTTTCCAAGGAGCACCTGGTGGATTCAAACTGCCGACCCTTTGGTTAGCAGCCCTAGCATTTAACCACTAAGCCCCCAGGGTTTCCAATTAAAGTAAGAGAAAGGAAAATAGAAAGGAAATAAATGTATTTGGGACAAATTCTTAATATATAATTCATAACTTTATTCTAAAAATAATAGCTATATATATATATATATATAAATATATAGTAAGCTATAAAACATATTTTTCCCCAGGGTGGAATTTATGGCCTTAGTCATTCAGGAGATTTCCCAAGGTGAGAATCTACCCATGTAGACCTAATAACTAAGCCATAGTATTTTCATTATTCCATGTTGTCTAACATCAGCATTAATTTAAGGCAATAATTTGATTTTATGTCTTAGTAATACTTAATTTATCTTACTTTTATATTATTAAACTAATTTTAAAATATGTTCATTATATAAATCAAAATCACACATCAATGAATTATGTGAAATAAAAAGTAAAATGACCTATTGTCCCACAGCCAGATCAACTGTACATATTGTGGATAATTTCTTTTCCTACTTTGTCTATGTGTGTTTGAGATAGGGTTCTGGGTTTTCGCTTATACAAAGACAGAATCCCTATTTTTAAAACACTAATACAATGATGCTTTATGTATGCCTTTTTCTCCTTAACGTAACAGTATATGAAACTCATCTTTCCCTGACACCGCATGCAAAAAAAACCTGTTCTTCCTCATCACTTGAGATTTCATTTTATGACTCAATCATAATTGAATTAATCCGTGAATTTTTGTTTGTTCTTGTCAGCTTTATTTAGGTACATTTTTCTTTTCATGGCTAATATTTCACTGTATGTGTATACCACATTTTGTTTCTCTACTCATGTATTGATAAACACTTCCATGGTTTCCACCATTTGGATATTGTGAATTATGTTACAATAAACTTTGGTATACAAGTACCTGTTTGAATCCCTGCTTTAGATTCTGGGTCATATGGTAATTCTGTTTAACTTTCTGACGAACCGTAAGAATTATTCGTAGTCACTGCATCATTTTACATCACTACAAACAATGCATAAAGTTTCCAATATCTCTACATTCTCACCAACACTCGTAATTCTGTATTTTTTAAAATAATAACCACAATAATGGATGTGAAATGGTCTGTCATTGTGGTTTTGATTTCCATTTCCCTAATAACTAATAAGCAACATCATAATAAACAGAGATGATATTGAAGTTGTCAAAGTTTTCATTTTACTTGCATCCACAATCAACATCCATGGAAGCAGCAGTCAAGAAATCAACATATCACATTGGGCAAATCTGCTGCAAAAGACCTATTTTAAGTGTTAAAAAGCAAAATCATCACCTTGAAGACTAAGGTATGCCTGACTCAAACCATGGTGTTTTCAATCACCACATATGCTTGTGAAAGCTGGACAATAAATAAGGAAGACCGAAGAAGAATTGATGCCTTTGAGTTGTGGCCTTGGCGAAGGATATTGAATATACCATGGAATGCCAAAGAACAAACAAATCTGTCTTGGAAGAAGTACAGCCAGAATGCTCCTTACAGGGAGAATGGTGAGACCTCGTCTCACATACTTTGGACATGTTATCAGGAGGGACCAGTCCCTGGAGAAGGACATCATGCTTGGTAAAGTAGAGAGTCAGAAAAAAAGAGGAAGACCCTCAATGAGATGGATTGACACGGTGGCTGCAACAGTGGGCTCAAATGTAACAACAATCATGAGGATGGGGCAGGACTGGGCAGTGTTTCATTCTGTGGCACACAGGGTGTCTATGAGTTGGAACAGACTCAATGGAACCTAACTACAACAGTAACTAATGATGTTGACCATCTTTTTCACTACTTACTGGCCATTTTATATCTTCTTTGGATAAATGTCTATTCATTTCCTTTGTCCAATTTTTATTAGGGATGTTTGTCTTTGTGTTGTTGAGTTCTACAAGTTTTTATATATTCTGGATCATAAACCCTTGTCAGATATGTGATTTACAAATATTTTCTCCCATTCAATTAATTGCCTTTCAATTTCTTGATAATTCGCTTTGATGCACCAACACTTTTAATTCTGGTTAAGTCTAATTTATCTGTTTTTCCCTGTGTTGCTCATGATTTTGGTGTCCCATTTCAAATTCATTGTCAAATTCAATTTCATGAACTTGTATTTCTGTATTTTCTTCTAAGATTTTAATGGTTTTAGCTGTTATATTTATGTTATTGCTTCATTTTTAATAATTTTCATATATGAGGTGTGGTAGAGATCCAAATTTATTTTGCATAAGGGAACCCATTTGTCCCAGTAACATTTGCTGAAGAAACCATTTTCCCCCAATGAGTGCCCTTGGCACCCTTGTCAAAATCCCATAGATGTGTGAGTTTCTTTCTGGACTCTTTATTCTATTCCATTATTTCTATTCATATGCTAGTACCACCCTCTTTTGATTACTATAGCTGTAGTCAGAATTGAAATGGGAAAGTTTGAGCCCTCAAACTTCCCTCTTCTGTTTCAGTATTGTGTTGGCTATCCAGGGCCATGTAAAATTTCATATGAATTTAAGGGTTAACCTTTTGATTTCTGAAAAAAAAAAGCTGTTGCAATTTTGAGAGGGGCTGTTTTGGTACTATTGCCATTTTGATAATACGAAGTCTTCCAATTCATGACCACAGAATGTCTTTCCATTTATTTAGGTCTTCTTTAATTTCCTTAAATTTCTAGTTTTCAGTGTACAAGTCTGTCATCTTCTTGGTTAAATTTGTCTTCGGGTATTTTATTCTTTTAGGTTCTATTGTAAAAGTGTTTTTTAAAATTTCATATTCACCTTGTTTATTGTTGGTGTGTAGAAACACAATTGATATTTCGTGTGTGTTAGTCTTGTACCCTGAAACACTGCTGAATTTATTAGCTCTGTTGCTTTCTTACAGATTCTTTGAGATTTTCTGTATATAAACACATGCCTTCTGTGAATAGAGGCCGTTATATTCTTCCTTTTCAATTTGGATGATTTTTATTTATTTTTCTCTACTAATTGCTCTTACTAGAGTTTTCAGTATAATGTCAAACTGCAGAGGTAAGAGTAAGCATTCTTTCCTTCTTCCAGTTCTTAAGCGGGTTTTGGTAACACGGTAACAGTGACCTTATACGAGTCTTCTCATCTCTTGTTTTTGGAACAGTTTGTGAAGGATTGATATCAATTCTTTAAATATTTGCTAGAATCACCAGTGAAATCAACTGAGGCTAGGCTTTGTGTGTGTGTGTTTCTGGAAGGAAGGGAGTTTAGATTACTAATTTAATCAGTGTATGTATTTATGTATACATACATTGTTGTTAGGTGCCATTAAGATGGTCCTGACTTATAGCTACCCTATGTACAACAGAATGAAACACTGCTGGCCCTGCACCATTCTCACAATCTTTGCAACGTCTGAGTCCACTGCTGCAGCCACTGTGTTAATCCACCTCATCAAGGGCCTTCCTCTTTTTCTCTGATCGCCTAAATTACCAAGGACGATGTCCTTCTCCAGGGACTAGTCCCTTCTGATAAAATATTCAAATTAAGTTAAACTGATCCCCACCATCCTTGTTTCTAAGGAGCATTCCGGCTGTACTCCTTCCAGGACAGATTCGTTCATTCTTCTGTCAGTTCTTCCTATATTCAATACTTTTTGCCAACACTAATTCAAAAGCATCAATTCTTCAACCGTCTTTATTTGTTGTTCAGCTTCTGCATGTATATGAAGCAATTGAAAGTATCCTGGCATGGGTCAGGCACACCTTAGTCTTCCAGGTGACATCTATGCTTATCAACACCTAAAAAGAGATCTTTTGCAGGTGATTTGACCAATGCAACATGCCTCCATGGGCATTGATTTTGTATCCAAGTAAAATGAAATCCTTGACAACTTCAATATTTTCTCTGTTTATCATGATGTTGCTTATTGGTACAGTTGTAAGGATTTTTGTTTTCTTTGTGTTGAGGCGTAATCCATACTGAAGGATGTAGTCTTTGGTCTTCATAAGTAAGTACTTCAAGTCCTCTTCACTTTCAACAAGCTAGGTTGCATCATCTGCATATCACAAGGTTAATGAGTCTTCTTCAATCCTGATACCACAGTCTTCTTCATATAGTCGATCTACTCAGATTATTTGCTCAGCATACAGACTGAGTGTGATGAAAGGATAAAACCCTGACGTATACTTTGTTCTCTTTGATTGACTGCTTCTTGGTTTAAGTACAGGCTCCTCGTGAGGAAAATTAAGTGTTCTGGAATTCCCATTCTTCGTAATGTTATCCATAATTCTTTATGATCCACGCAGTGGAATGTCTTTGCATAGGCAATAAAACACAGGTTAACAATTTTTTCTGATAATATCTGCTTTCAGTCAAGATTCATCTGATACCAGCAATGATATCCTTCTTTCTCCATCTGAATCCTGCTTGAATTTCTGGCAGTTCCCTGTCATTGTACTGCTGCAATCATTTTTTAATGATCTTCAGTAAAGTTCTCTTGTGTGTGATATTAATGATATTGTTCAATAATTTCTGCATTCTGTTGTATTATCTCTCTTTGGAATGGGCACAGATATGGATCTCTTCCATTCAGTTGTCCAGGTAGCTGTCTTCCAAATTTCTTGGCATAGATGAGTCAGTTCTTCTAGCATTTCATTAGTTTGTTGAAACATACCAGTTGGTATCCCATCAATTCCTGAAGCCTTGTTTTCCACCAATGCCTTCAGTGAAGTTGTACCTCTTTCTTCAGTAAGGTTGATTCTTGATCATATTCTACCTCCAGAAATGGCTGACCACTGACCAATTCTATTTGGTATAGTGAATCTGTTATTCCTTCCATCTTCTTTTGATGCTTCCAGCATTGTTCAATATTTTGCCCATAATAATAGAAAATATTTTTTTCCTATTATTATAGAATTCTTCAAAATTGCAACTTGAGACTTGAGCTTTTTCTTCAGTTCTTTCAGTTTCAGAAGTGTCAAATGTGTTACCTCTTTTTCATTTTCTAACTCCATGTCTTCACATATTTCGTTATAATAGGTTACTTTGTTTTTCAAGCCACTCTTAGTGTTCTATAAGCCAAATCTATTCTTGATAAAAATATGATCTCCAAATTCAGGTGGAATATACTCAAGGTCATATTTTCGGTCTAGTAGATTTGTTTGAATTTTCTTCAGCTTCGACTTAAATCTGCATATGAGCAATTGATGGTCTGTTCGGAGGTTGGCCCCTGGCTTTGCTCTGACTGATGATATCTCTCTTTTTCATCAGTTCTTTCCACAGATGTAGTCGGTCTGATTCCTGTGTTTTCCATCTGGTGAGGTCTATGTGTAAATTGCCATTTACATTTTTGAAAAAATGTATTGAGATGAATAAGTTGTTGGTCCTGCAAAATTCTGTCTTGCAATGTCTAGCATCATTTCTGTCACCAAGACCTTATTTTCCAATTATAGATCCTTCTTTGTTTCTAACTTTTGCGTGCCAATCACCAGTAATTATCAATACACCTATCTGTCTGTCTGTCTATCTGTCTATCATTTATCTGTCTGTCTATCATCTATCTATCTGTCTGTCTGTCTCTCTATCTATAATCTATCATCTATCTATCTATCATCTACCTACCTACCTATTATCTATCTATCTATCTATCTATCTATCTATCTATCTATCTATCTATCTATCTATCTATCTATCATCTATCTATCTATCTATCTATCTATCTATCTATCTATCTATCTATCTATCTATCTATCTATCTATCTATCTATCTAATCTATCATCTATCTATCTCTCTATCTATCTATCTACCTATTTCTGTCAAGTTGGTTCTGACTCATAGCAACCCTATAGGGCAGAGGATAACTGCCACATAGTGTTTCCAAGAAGCAACTCTTAGATTTATTTAGCAGCTGCAGCTCTTAACCACTGCACTACCAAAGATATAAACTACTGAAACTTATTCAAGAAGAAGCACAAAATTTTGTATCTTTCTCAGAATGTTTCCATAAGTTATATAACCCTTTGACATTCATTTGTTCATAGTATTCTGTTATAATCCCCTCCCTCCCCATTTTTTTTCAATTTCTTGTACCGTCAGCAGTAATGTTGTATTTTTGTTTTTATTCATTTCAAGATATTTTCTAATTTCCTTTTTGGTTTCATCTTTTATCTATTTGTTACTCAGGAGTGTGTTTTACTATTCACTTATTTTTTTTTTTTATTTGTGAATCTCCAAAATTTCCTGATTTCTAATTTAGTTCAAGTGTGGTTGGAGAACACACTTTGTATGATTTCAATTTCTTAAAATTTACTGAGTCTTGCTTTTTGACACACTAGATGATCTGTCCCAAGAATGTCCATGTGCCCTTGAGAAAAGTGTGTATTCTGCTGTTTGGGTGGAGAACTATATATATCTCTTATGTCTCATTGGTTTATAATGTTACTCAAGTATTCTAGTTCCTTGTTGATTTTCTGCTTAGTTGTCCTATACATTATTGGAACTGAACTGCTTTAGTCTACACATGGTACTGCTGAATTATCTATTTCTCCCTTCAATTCTGTCAATTTTTGCTTCGTGTATCTTGGGGACATTGTTAAGTGCATGTTGTTGTTAGTTGCCATTGAGTCAATTCCAGCTCATGCTGACCCCATGAGTGCAGAGCAGAACTCCTGCATAGGGTTTTCAAGGTTGTGGCCTTTTGTAAGCAGATTGCCAGGACTGTCTTCTGAGGCACCCCTGAGTGTGTCCAAACCACCAACTTTTCTGCTAGTAGTCGAGTGCTTAACCGTTTGCACCACCCACGTACATATATGTTTATGTCTTCCTCATGGATTGATAATTTTGTCATTGTGAAATGCCCTACTTTGTTGCAGTAAAAATGTTTGATTTGATGCCTATTTAATCTGATATTAATAAAGCATCTCCAATTCACATCTGGTGGTGATTTGCATGGTGTATCTCCTTCCTTCCATTTACTGTAAACCTGCCACTATTTTTAAGTCTAAAATGTGTGTTCTGTAAACAACATATAGTTGGATCTTATTTCTTCAGTACATCTGATAATCTGCCATTTTATTACATGATTTATCCATTCAAATTTAATGTAATTGATGACATGTTTGGATTTACATCTAGCATTTAAATTTTTTGTTTTCTGTATGTTTCATTTATTTTTTGCTTTTCCATTTCTCCTTTACTGCCTTATTTTGTATTATGTGCATATATTTTACCAAACCCCCCCCCAAAATACCCCCATTGCTGTCAAGTCAATTCCTACTTATAGTGGCCCTTTAGGATAGAGTAGAACTGCCCCATAGGGGTTGCAAGGATGTAAATCTTTATGCAAGCAGATTGCCACATTTTTCTCCCATGGACCAGCTGGTGGTTTCAAGCTGCTGAACTTTTGGTTAGCAGCCGAATGCTTAACTACCATGCCACTAGGGCTCCTTTGGATATATTCTAGCCTAGTATTTTTTCTATTCCTTTAATAATGTTTTAATCACATTTTTTGGAATTATTTTATTAGTGTTACCTTTGGAGCTTACAATATAGCCCTTACCTTATCAAAATTGACCTCAGATTTGTTTTAACTTAATTTCTTTTTTTTTTAATTTCAGCTAAATATAGAAAGTTCATCCCTATATAGCTTCATTTTCTTCCTAATTCTTTTGCTATTATTATTACACATTTTTATCTATATATGTCGCAAATCCAATGATACATTGTTTGTTACTTTTTTAACCTTATTATGTCTTCTAATGAAACCAGAGAAGAGAACAATGATATACTGAGTTTTTTTTTTTTTATATTAAACTATTTACCAATTCTGATTCTCTTCATTTCTTCTTGAGGATTTGATTTACCATCCAGTATAATTTCCTCACTCTAATATAATTTTTCTCCCACTCACCTTCTTCATGCAATTATTGCCAAATATTTAAAATTTCTAAATGTGTTTATAGCAATGATACAATTTTATATATTATTGTTGTTGTTGTCAGGTGCCATCAAGTTGGTTGTGATCTATAGTGGCCCTATGTACAACAGACAAAACACTGCCCAGTCCTGGACCATCCTCAAAATTGTTGCTATGTTTGAGCCCATTGTTGCAGCCACTGTGTCAATCCATCTCATTTAGCGTCTTCCTCTTTATTGCTGACTCTTGTCCAAGCATGATGTCCTTCTCTGGGGACTAGTCCCTCTTGATAACATGTCCAAAGTATGTAAGACAAAGTCTCCCAATCCTCACTACTAAGGAACATCCTGGCTGTGCTTCCTCCAAGACAGATTTATTCATTCTTCTGTCTGTCCAAGGTATATTCAATATTTTTCACCAACACCATAATTCAAAGGCATTACTTCTTCTTCAGTCTTCCTTATTCAGTGTCCTGCTTCCACATACACATGAGGTGATTGAAAATACCATGGCTTGGATCAGGCACACCTTAGTCCTCAGAGTGACATCTTTGCTTTTTAACACATTTAAGAGGTCTTTGGCAGAAGAGTAGCCCAACACAATATGTCATTTGATTTCCTGACTATTGCTTCCATGGGCCCTGATTGTGGATCCAGGTAAAATGAAATCCTTTACAACTTCAATATTTTCTCCATTTATCATGATGTTGCTTATTAGTCCAGTTGTGAGGACTTTTGTTTTCTTTATGTTGAGGTATAATCCATACTGAACGCTGTAATCTTTGATCTTTATCAGTAAGTGCTTCAAGTCCTCTTCACTTTCGGCAAACAAGGTTTGTTGCATATCCTGGGTTGTTAAACAATTCTTCCTCCAATCCTGATGCCGCATTTTTTTGTACAATCCAGCTTCATTTTATATATACACACACAAAAATATGTACACAGTTATATACACACACATATGTGTTTGTGTGTATATATTAATATCTGTATATACACAAATTTGTGTGCATGTGTATTTATAAATACATGTGTATATGGTGTGCTTATTTTATGTATTTTTAAATCAATAAAGAGAAGAAAGGTAAAGACATATTCAATTACATTATCTTTCATAATTATCTAGTTAAGTGCTTTAAAAGTGCTCTTTTGTGTGTGTGTATGTCTTTGTGTATGTGTGTATTCTAATTACTATCTGGTGTCGCTTGTTTTCAGCCTAAATGACTTTCTTTCATATTTTTTGTAAGGAAGATCTGCTAGCAATGAGTTGCCTCAAATTTACTTGTCTGGGAATTCCTTTATTTCCTTTTTATATTTAAAAATTCACTTTTTGAAAATAGTTCTATTTAAAAAAAATTTTTTTTTAAAAGGTGCTGAATCCAAAGGCATGTAAGCACAGTGGTATTTATATATCAAGAAATTAAATTTCTATTCTCTCATAGGGAAGACAGACAATAATATATGCACACATATTATCATATAAACTATTTCTAAGAAAATATATCTTTCAGTGTATTATGAATAAATATTAGGCTTTGAATGTATATTTGTCTACTATTTCCAAAGTGAATTCCACTCTTTAAAGTCTCGTATAGCAAATTCCATCAATCAATGTACAAGGAGTAGTTTATAATGAGATAAACAAAGGTTGAGATAGTATACTGATACATTTAATCTTGAGTAGCAGAGTATGGAACATATTTTCCCTTAGATGTTTCTGAAGATACAATGATCCTAAATATTGAACGTAACTATCATACTTTTTGGAGCATTGGTAGTGCAGTGGTAAGAGCATGGGTGCTAACCAAAAGGTCACCAGTTTGAATCCACCGACTGCTCCTCGGAAAGCCTACGGAGCAGTTGTACTCTGTCCTGTAGGGTTGCTATGAGTCAGAATCCACCCAACAGCAGCTCTTTTGAGTTTTTTTTTTATCATACTTTTAAGGTACAATTCATAAATACAAATAAAAGTGATCATAATCTCTTGCCCAGGACTATTTCACCTTTAAGAGATCTGCCATTATAAGTCTCTCCCTCTAATATGTGTAGTGATAACCACTGACACTTTCGTTAAACACAGCAAAGTAGTGGGGACCCTCTGCCAGAAGAATGGTATGATTACTCTGGAGTACTGTTTTATTTGCTTTGTTTTAAACACTGAATCTTTTGGCTATGAAGGAAAGGCATTTTCTGCACCAGTAACAACTAAAAGTGCCTCAGTTTCATTTTGCAAAATTGGTTTTATGCTACAATGGAGGATGGCCACATCAGATCACAAAATGGAGGATGGCTACATCATTCCATGACTACCAAATTACGGTGTTGCTTAACTTCCATATTACATCATTTCATAACTGCAATTATATCATTACATAACTGCCATTTTACATCACTACATAACTGCAAAGTTACATCATTGGATAACTGCAAAACCATTGAGAATCATGACCCAGCCAAGTTCACACAGTGCTTTAACCATCAAAGCCAGAATTACTCTTGCCTTACACCTTGGCATTCTTTACTGCCAGACATATGTCATTAATGCACAAAATAGTCAGATAGTAGATTTTTTACTATTGTCATAAATGTGAGGTGTCAGCTACAAAGATAGTTGATAAGTGAGGAGAGGGTGTAGTATTAAATTTTGTATAGTTTCCTAGTACAGCTGAAACTTTTCAACAATGTAAGATTGTTTATTGAGTCTGTCGAGTGCAAATCTTTGCTCATGAATCAGGTGAATTATACAAATGAGAACATGCCGTATTTATTGTAAAGGAAAGCTTAGCCACCTCTGCTTTCAACTCTAAGACATAAAGCAATCTTTCAGGGAGAGCTCTTAGGTTACTGTTAATGGTGTGGGCAGAGGCACTAAGCCTCCTGTCTTTAGGTACATAACTCTTAATTACAAAAAATCATCACGGAGTTAAAAACCTACAGGGAAATTAAAAGACCTGCAGCTGAAAACCCTGATAGGGAGATCTACTTTACACAAATTAAATTGACTTATGTTACCCCAACAGTAGTGATGGTTTGGAAAGTCTGCCTTTTGAGCATTGCAGACAAGTTGTAACTATATAGTTCATTAGCTTAAAAGATAGAGGGATGTTCAAATTGGAAAAACGCAAGGAGCACCTGATTAAGGGATAAAAAATAATGGTGAATCGACCTACTTAAATTAGACTGTGAATCTCTTGAACAGAAAACTTTAAGTATGCCCTTCCTCTTAAGCTTTTATTTTCTTTTCCACGTTTTTCTTACCTGATGTTCTGGAATCGTCAGAAAGAAACCTTTTTTTTTTTTTTTTTCCTTCTGAATTCGTACAATAAAATTTTCATCTGGCATTGAAAGTGTCATGTAAGTAACATTTTGTAATGAAGTTACAAAAGAAAAGTGAAAAGTTAATGGCATTTTAAAATGCATTTCATTCATGCCATCAAGAGTAATTTTGTGGGCATGAACACAGTTGTAACACAATTTCTGATCACTTTTGGCACACTGCAAGTAATGTATAAATCCAAGTAATCGTTTACTAATTAGGAAAAAAAATATGTAGCACACTTACACATGATAAAAAGGCTGAACTAATCTGTGGGCAGAAGGAAGAGAATAGCATGAGCCAAAGGGTTTAGGACTAGGAAGGATGAGACATTTAGTACTAAAATTATATCGGGCAACACAGTAAAAATAAATGTAGCTCAGGGTTTATGGAGAAAAGAGCAGATATTTAGAGGGCTTTATGAAATTTGTAATCAGGTCACTTGCAAATTGTTTGGGCATCAGAGGAACCACTAGACAATTGTGTCTACAATGGAAAACTGAACTCCTGGCTTTTACGGGCAGTGAAATGTATGGCAACATACAGAAATAATTGAAGATGAAGAGTGAGTTAGTCAGAAAGGTGGATGGAAGAGGTGGAAAGAGTTAGGCCTTGGTCTGAAGAAAGAGTGTCAACACCAAGCTGCTTGTAGAAATTTGATTTGGTGTTGAGACTTAGCACTAAAGAAAGAATATGTGAATAAGGAGCAGAGCAAATGATTGGGAATCAAATTGACAACTGGTGATGTTGGTATGGAAAGAAATAACCTGAAATATTCTTCATCCCAATGTATATATTCAGTGTCCTAGTCAACTTTAAAGACCAGCTCAAGTCAATCTTAAATGTCACCATTGTTATGAAATGTTTGGTTTTGTCTCACAGGATGATTAAACTGCTCACTGCTTAGTCATTCTATAGAACTATATACACACTTCTGTCTTCTGTTGCCATTTGTTTACATATTTGTTTTCTTGAACAAGACTATGAGCTTTTCAAGGGTGGAGACATTTACTTAATTACCTCCCCCTCCCCACACACACAGTCACTGACATTATTTCCTGTACATAGTAGGTCCTGGAAACATAGATACGTGTTGAATTAAAGATATAATATGAGTTATGTGTTTGAAAAGTTTAACATTCAGGTCAAATTTTAGGTTATTTCTAATCAATTTTGTTGCCTATTTTATTACTGGTTTTTGGAAGACTTCTTTTTGAATAGTTCTCCACAAACACCATGCTTGAATCTTTCATATTATAACTTGCCAACCACATATTTACAAACATGATGTTGTTGTGTGTTGTCAAGTTGATTCTGACTCACATCTACCCTACAGGACAGAGTAGAAGTGCCTCTTTGTTTTTCCAAAGCTGTCATCTTTGTGGAAGCAGACTGCCACATCTTTCTCCAGCAGAATGCCTCATGGGTTTGAATCACCCACCTTTGGGTTAGCGGCAGAGCCCTTAACCAGTTCACTACCAGGGCTGCTTGCAAATACTGTAAATAGTGTATTCTTAACCATACTGTTAACTTATGCTGTTCATCTGTAACTAAGGAATATGGGCACAAATTAGAGTGAGGCAATTTCTGAGGCTTCATTTGGCTGTGCATGTACTTAGAGACAGGTTTTAAATTCTAAGCCATGATAAAATGTCTAACTATTTTTTTGTACAAGAACTAAAGCATGGCCATATACAAAAAGTCCTCCAATTAAAAAATGAATCTTGTAACCTATCAGTATGATCTCTGACTCACCTCTCTTTCCTTGGTGCACTTTTGAAATTACATTAGATAAATATTCATTTTTTCCTTCCTATATTACAAATGCCTCAAGATCAGGAGATATGATTAATATGTAAAACAACCACCTAATTTTGCATTATATACTCTAAAGTTGGTCATTTTTTAAGTGGTAGCCACTTCTTATTTTATGATTTCTAGTTGTTGTTATTAGGAACTCTGGTGGCTATAAAACTTGTTTTATAAATTTTTGATGTCTTTTTTTGGGGGAATAAAAAGGTCTTAATTTCCCCACACACAGGAGGATAAACACACAATCATGTTTCATTTCTAACAAACCCCTCTTACCAACATGCCTGTTCATTACAAAGTTACACTGCCATTTCTTTGTTGAAGTCTCTCTCATCCCTGTTAGCCCCCATTGATTTTATTTGCTTTACAAATCTGTATATGGTTATCTTAATTCTAAAATGTAGAACATGATTTTTTATGTTCAGTTTTCTTCTTCATAGACAATATGAAAATTTCAACCTTCCCGTCTTCCCAAAAAGGAGATACAAAGTGATAGTGGTAACTATAGCACTGAGATTGTCTGCAACAGCCCACAAACAGGCTCTGGGAATACTTCACAGACAAGGCCACACATCACATTAGTCTGGTAGAATGACTGGGTGAAAGACATGATGCTAGAAATTATCTATTGTATCCTTGTCTTTTTTCTCTAGGTCTATAAGCACTTGGAGAACAAGGAGTTTGCCTTTTTTATGTTTTATCATCAATGAGACACATACTGCTTGGGATACAAAAGGTGTGTAAGACAAGTTTGTTAAATGAAACTGTTAAACTGTGAATAGGTAGAAAGTTATAACACTGAGAAATTTGACACACAAAGGAGTGTGTGTGATTGAGTATGTACCACATCCTAGCTAGTAAAGGAAAAAAGATGCACAATGAATTGTGGCAGCATTGTCTCAAACCAAAACAACAGACCCATTGCTGTCGAGTCAATTCTGACTCATAGCAACCCTATAAGACAGAGTAGAGCTGCCCCAAAAAGTTTCCAAGGAGTGCCTGGTGAATTTGAACTACCAGCCATTTGGTTAGCATCCTTAGGTCTTAACCACTATGCCACCAGTGTTTCCAAGGATTGTCTAGTGCCTTAGAAAATTAAAGTAAAACAAAGATAAACAAATTTATATTGAGATTGGAGGTTGGATGTCTTTTTATATGTTAATTGGTCATGGGTATCTCCTAGTCTTTGAAATGTATGTTTGTATCCTTCTTCCATCCTCCTCTCTAGTTATTTATGTGCCTTTCATTGATTCTTAGAAATTCATTATATGTTTTTCATATGAATACTTTGTTGGCTTTGTCTGTTGCAAAAATATTTATCTATGTCTTTACTGTCTTTATAATATGTAACCTCTCCTCACTTATAGACATGATTAGGTTCCAAAGATCAGATCATTATGTGAAATCAGCATTATGCAAAATTAGAGGATGACCACATCGTAACATAACTGCCAAATTACATTTTTACATAACTGCCAAATTACATCATTACATAATGGCCAAAGCCTCGAGAATCATGGCCAAGCCAAGCTGACACGTAATTTTAACCATCAAAGCCAGTATTACTCTTGTCTCACACCTCAGCATTCATTACGTCAAATGTATGTCATTAATGCACAAAATAGCCATATAGTAGATTTCTCTACTGTTGTCATAAATGTGAAGTGCCAGATAATGAGACAGTTTGTAAGTGAGGAGAAAGTGTATATCTTTACTGTCCTTAGGAGTACTTAACTTTAGTATAAAGAGTCCTGGTGGCATAATTGTTATGCATTAGGTTGCTAACCTGAAGGTTGGTGGTAGGAACCCACCCAGTAAGAGAAAGACCTGGCAATCTGCTTCTGTAAAGAGCACAGCAAAGAAAACTCTATGTGGCAGTTCTACCTAGCCACATGGTGTCACTAGGAGTTGGAATTGACTCTAGACCCAACCACAATGTTAATATGGTCAAATACATCAAATCCTTTTTTTTTTTTTTTTTTTACATCTTCTTTAGGAGATCCTTTCTTACTTCAGGTTTAGAAACTATTCAGCTACGTTTCTTATGAGTTGTAAAGTGTCGTTTCTGCCAAACAAAACTTTATTTAATCCATCTGGATTTAAATTTATATATTTATAGACTTCTATTTATGTATCTATATATTTTGGGAGTAAAATGATGAAGAGTAAAGGTGGTGAGGTATATTTTTATGTTTAAATTCAAATGATATTTTGGAAATAAACTTAATATGACGTAAAAGAGGCTGGTATAATAAAATAAATCCAAAATGATGAGACTAGTAAAGGTCAAAGTAATACCAACTGATGTTTATAAAACATAATAGAAACTAAACATTTGGTCTTTTGTATAATTTTGATCATAGAAACATTTTTTCTGCAGATCTGGAAGAAAATCAACTAATTTTAGGGACATCACAAAGAAAGCAATACACAGGTTTTATAGATGAGTGTGTAGGCTCCAAGCTCAAGTTATAATGCCATGTTAAATAAATGGTGGGGAGACCAACATAACTCGAGAATGAATGTAGTAAGTGCTTTTGCAAAGACACCCTAGAGGAGACAACTTCAAAATGAAGGTGGAGCCAAAAGATGGTTTTGACTATGTATAAATATGTACATTTACTTATGAGGATTTTTAAAATTTTGGGAGTAGTATGGGCCAATTGATGTCCCTGGGTAGTGAAAATGGTTAATGTTCTTGGCTGCTAAACAAAAGGATTATAAGTATGAGTCCACCCAAAGGCTCCTAGGAAGATAGATTCGATGATTTACTTCTGAAAAATAAGCCATTAAACACCTTATGGAGCATAGTTAACTTTGACATACATGGGGTTGCCCTGAGTTGGGCATGACTGATGGGCAATTAGTTTACTATAGAGCAATTGGCTTTCTATTAAATCTAGATAGACCATTATTATTGATACATCATTTAATGTATATTAAATTTGCTTCACTTGCTTACCAGTCAGTGTTGATACATGGAGAAAAGCAGGATGGGAAAAAGTAGGATACACTGTCCTAGTTTTTGTGGTGAGATGACCTGGGATAAGAGAGAAAAATTACACATTGGCAGCTTAGTTTGTTCTCCTGCCATCCCTCAGGGTCATGCCTGCCCAAAAGCCGAGGATTACTGCAGAGAGGCATCATTCTCTGTTTCTCTTTCCCAACCCCTTCCAATTTCGAATTACTTCAGCACAACTCTCAGCCTGGATTCAGGGTGATTTAGCAGGCAGAAGCTGCTAAGAAGGAAAATGTCATAAAGATCTGGTTTGCTATAGACACTCTGAATCCTTAGTAGTTACATCAAAATATAATAATGAGTATAATTTCAAAAGTGCTTGTTTTTTTAAGGGACCACTATCAGAACAGAAGGGGATTTCAAACTGAGATGCAAAGTAAAAAAACGGTTAATAGAGTGGACTGTGAAGCCTTATTCCCTCACTTATGTAGATAGCTCCTTAAATACTTTGTGCCTCAGATCTCTATCTGTAGAATGGAAGTGATAACAAAACCTACTGATAAGGACAAATTTTACCTGAACACTGTGATACTGGAAAATAGCCATGGTTAAAGAAATCCCCCTACCCTGTATGTTCAGGAAATGGCTTACTTTCCCTTATGACTGAGATAAAATTCATGGATGCCCCCTATTGCTTACCTATGACAAAAGCAGACACAGACCCTCCAAATTCCCATCTCTTGCCTCATAAATGAGTAACTGAACTGTTTGTCCTCACTAATCAACAAAAACAAAGTCTTTCTTAACCAAACTTTGGTTAAGCTTCTCTCCTTCCCCCACCCTCAGCCTGAGTCAACATCTTACCCATCTTCAAGGGTCCCTCTGAGATAATAGTCTGACCTCAGTGTAAAATCTTCTCTGATTTATTTCCTATGATGTTACTGCTTTCACCCCACTTCCCCACACTTGAGTTTTTTTCTAGCCTTGTTTACTTTTATCTCTATAAAAGAAAAAAACCTTTTTCTCTAGTGTGAGATGCTCACTGATCTTATGGTCAAAGCGTTCTCCCTATTACAGTAGACCCCACCCCTAATAGTAATAGCCTTTTTACCCTTTTTGCCTCTGAATAGCACCTCTCCCTATCCAAGCGTGGATTTATTGTTTTTTTATTTGACACTACTTTATAGAATTATTAAAAAAAAAACCCATTGCCATTGAGTTGATTCTGACTCATAACAACTTTATAGGTAGGACAGAGTAGAACTACTCCTTAGGGCTTCCAAGGAGTGACTGGTGAATTTGAACTGCCAACCTTTTGGTTAGCAGCCATAGATCTTAACTACTATGCCACCAGGGTTTCTTTATAGGGTTATAGTGAACATCAAATGAGTTAATAATGCAGAAAATTGTCTGGCATTAATTAATGAGAATTTAATATATATTAACAACTATTATTAAAGTATCCAAACATTTTAGAGGAAAACAAAAGGTAGAGATTTTATCAATTCAATTAAAGTCAGGAGAAGGAAAAGCAGAAAAATGATCACACGGATGTAAGATAAGAAGACAGGATTCAGATAGAATACATTAATAATCATAATAAGTATGAATAAATTAAACTTTGCTGTCATTCATTCAACCATCCTTTTATTAATTTCACACATATGTAGGTACTTGCTATTGCCAGGTAAGAATATTCTAACTACTGTCTTACAGAGAGGGCTGCTTTATGCAGAAGAGTTCCTCATCATCATAGGCTTCAGTGCTCAACAGCCAAATGTTTTACATGCTATGGTTTTGGACAGTGCAGATATACAACATTTTGATTATCATAAAACAATTCATTGGACAGTGATAATCTAGAAGCAAGCCATTACAAAGGAGTACTTTCAGTTATTAATGTAGGTGGTAGAGAAAATAGGGAGAGTAATGTGATAGTGAGTGGAAGTTACAAAGTAGAGGTGGGCAGCCTGAGAGAGAAGAAGGTCACAAAGTTTTCTACGTTGAGGAAATGCTGGATCTTAAATCTGAGCAATAAGACCAGGCCAATAAAGTCACCAGCCTGTGGTAGTATATTCTTTTTGGGTAGGGGAAACACCCTGTGCAAGTTTTATACAAAGATCTTGGGGAAATTTGGCATAAAAAAGACATCTTTGAAACATGAGCATGGTGAATGAGGGAAAGAGTGAAGAAAAATGAGATATATCGGTAGGAAGACAATAAATGATCAGATGAGATCTGCTAGACCAGGGTAAAAAATATGGATTCATTCAGAGGGTAATAAGAAGCCATTGGAGATTTTTAAGCGATTTAAGTTTTAAAACAAACATTAGAATGAGTTATAGGAAAAAAAGAATAAAGGAATGATATAATCACTCAGAACTTAAAAAAAAAAAAAAGTCATGCTACCATTGCATACAATGTAATGGATAAAGTTGTACCAGTCCAATGAATATGAAACCAAAAAAAAAAAAAAAACAATGGTAGTAATATTGTTATTAGATGAATTGAAAACCAAGAGAATGAAAAAAGGATGAAACTCAATATTTTGTAATGATTAATACACAATGAGGAGCCCTGGTTGTACAGTGATTAAAAGCTCAGCTGCTAACCAAAAGGTTAGCAGTTCGAACCCACCAGCTGCTCCTTGGAAACCTGATGGGATAGTTTACTTGGTCCAATAGGGTCACCATGAGTTAGAATCGACTCAAAGACATGGATTTTTTTGGTAATATGCAATCAACAAACCATTAAGCTGATTCTAAAATGTTCCGTATAAAGCGCTGCTGAATATTGAGAGATAACTCTTTCAAAAATAAAAATTCAGGTTTGGTGTTTACGATTAACTTTACCCTAAAAATTTGATCTTTCTTCTTGGTTCCTGAGATATAACCCCTAAGCCCTTGGAATTTCCCTAGTGATTGGAATCTTCATTAAGCTACTGAGATGACTCTTGGGAGGGAGCTAGCCAGGCCAGAAAGACCACCAGGTGATATTAGTCTGACCTCAGGGTTGGGGGCCTGAAGGTTGAGTTCAATTAATCATGTCTGTGTAACGAGGCCCCAGTAAAGGTTCTGAACACTGAAGCTCCATGAGCCCCTGCTGGTGACTGACAGCAGTGCAATTGGGCATGGAAGCTCCATGTTGTGAGCACCTCAGACCTGTTCCTACCTGTCTCTTCATTTGTATTTTTTCCTATAATAAAATTATAATCATGAGTATACCACTTTCCATGAATTTGGTGAGTCATTCTAGAGAATTATCTAAGCCAAGAGAGTAGTGGTGGCTCGCAAGCCAGAAGTGAGGGAGGGCACTGTGAAACGCCTGAGTTAATAACCTGAGAGGATATTGGGAAAACCCAAATCTGTAACCAGTAGGCCAGGTTGACGGTGGTCCTAAGGACCCTCAAGCTTACAGTTAGTATCCTGAGGGGGTAGAAAGCCCTGAATTTGTAGTCAGCAGGTCAGAAGTGAAGGTGTCATGGGAGCCCTAATGCTTGCTCCTGGTGTGTGAAGTATTGGGAAGGTGTGATAGTCTGGAAGACTATGTCCTTTAACTCGTAAGGTCTGAGTTAACTCTGAATAGTTAGGATTAGAGGAAGAAGTTCTCCATGTGTAGTTGGTGTCAGAATTGAATGGAATAGAAGTTGATTGAATCAGCATACTTAAATTCATGGTGATGAACTCGAATGCACTTAAATTTAAAAGAAAATCAAATCATACCCCCAACCACTCCCCAAAATCATAAGGCTATGCATTACAAATGTATTTCAATAAAACTAGAATGTATTAAATGAATATATTCCCCTGAAAGTCAATGACAAAAGTCTTGTAAAGTCTTTTTTAATATTAATAGTAGAAATTTATTATTTTTACATGAATGAAATATTAATTTTGAATTGGTCCTTCCTTTTATTTCCTTGAATATTTTACGATAAAGCTTGTTTATTGTTCAACTACTACTACTTACACTACATTTCTTGGCATAACCCTTATAAGTACACTCCCAAGCACCCCATATTACTAAACTCTTAAGCTAAAATCTATTTTAAAAGAGCAATATAAGTTATTTTCTTTTTAATGCACAAAATTCACAACAAACTTGTTATTAGTTACTTGAATCTTTTTTTCAGTAATCCTATGAACTTTATACATATACCCTCATTTTCACACATTAAACTCAGAAATCTAAGAAAACATAGATTGTAATAAGTAAGTTGTAAACACAAAGTTTTTATTATTCCAAAAACCTGTTTTCATATTGTGATGATGCTGTCTCCCATTTGATGTACTTAAACAACCATCAAATACCAAACCAAAAAAACCAAACCCTTTGCCATCAAGTTGATTACAACTCATAGCAACCCTATAGAAGAGAGTAGAACTGCCCCATAGGGTTTCCAAGGAGCAGCTGGTGGATTCAAGCGGCCTACCTCTTGGTTAGCAGTCAAGCTCTTAACTACTGTGCCACCAGGGCTTCAATAGTCAAATACAAACAAACAAAAAACATACCTGTTGCCATCGAGTCAACTATGATTCATTTTCCTTAATCTGTATATTTCAGTGTTGGAAGTCCACATGCTGTGTATTTCTAGCCATAGACTCTTGTAGATGGAGTTGATGTCAAAAGGTCACCTCATTCATCCTTTAGCCCCTGGGCAGGATTTTATATAAACCAATTCTAAACAAATTCAGCATAAAAGAATATCAGTTTGCATATGGGAAAACATGAACTGAACTGCTTCCAACTATTCACTCCATTAAAAAATTAAAAATTGCACTTGATAATCTTTTTACTGCAGTTTCCAGTCATCCCTGATTGCATCTGAAATGATATTTTCTGACCTGATAGCTACACAACTTTAAACCAAGTACGTAAATGGATTAACAAAAATGCAATAGAAAGGAGTGCTACAGAGGTTCCAAACTGAACAAATAACAACAACAAAAATTCTTTGAGAGGTCTATCTTTACCGTTCATTCAAATTATAGTTAAGAGATGCCTCCTATCTGGAAAGGTGCTGATTTGTAGCTCAGGTGTCACATTGTTCTTAATTTACTCTTACAGTTCTTATGAAAACAAGCATCATCACTGTGAAGGAAGCTAGGGAAGGAAAAAGAAAGAAAAGCGTAAAAGATAATTTCACCTTTTGGTTTTCTTGTGAGTAGAGCAAATTACTAAATCTGCAGTTGCCAAAATATGCACATATTTGTTAAAAGAGCAGCTGGTAATGTTGTATATGAGGTGCTCTCCAGAAATTAATTGTGAATATTAAGAATAATCCTGACCTGGGTCACAGCTGCACTGATTTATTTTTTCTCCTGGATATTTATCAGACCTGTCTTTCCTTCCACCTAACTGAGAAGCAGGATGTCTCTGAGTTCACGATAAAAAAAAAAAAGTGTCAATGTATTAGGGAGCTATACAAGTAAGACATCTGTTTAAACTCCATGCTCTTGGTTTTTTCCTTGGTTGCAGTATGCCAAATTAGGAAGGCCATATGAAGCATAAAATTGCTCTGGCACACCTTCCCATTGCAGGTAATTAAAAAAAAAAAAAGCTCATCTAAATTAACAAATTAAATAAAATTTAGTAGCATATAGCCAAGCGGTAAAAGTAGAGCTAGGGATAACAGCAGTATAGCAATGGGCAGACTGGATAATAGTGTGTAGTCCAAAATCTATATGAAGTGAATTGTCTTATAGAAGTAATAAAATCGACTGGAGAAAAACTGTTTCTAGGAAGTAGTCAATTCTTCTGTTTAATAGAAATAACTAAATGAAAATAGACTTTTTAAAAAGCAAAATAATGGTCATAATCAACTAGCTGAGATTTGAAAACTTTACTTCTAATAATTAACCACAAATATGAGGGCTTCATGCTTAAAAGAATTGCTAACTATCAGAAATTGTACCCAAGGTTTTTCTAAGTTTGTTAATATATTTTATCTTCCTTTGTGATGAAGTAAGCATCAATTTTTTTTTTTCCAAACTACAGGAGACTTGTTAGAGACATGTAATTTTAATTTTTCTATTCCTTGAAAAAATACGGTATGATGATTTTCAAATTGTGAAATACAGCAATACTTCGACATGGGCTCAATGTCTTCATGTGTAAAATGAGAATAATTACACCAATTACTGGTATATATTAGTTCCATACTTTACAAATACTGATTTTAGGGGGCATTAAAGAGTCATCTTTAATAACTTGGCCAATGACTTAATTCATCACTTAATTCTTGTCTGTCTCATGCATGACCTTATTATGTTTCTTTTATCAGTTTGCTCTTCAACTTTCTGCAGCATTTCTTATTGTTCATCCTCACTTGGAAACATGCCCTGTTATTCTCAAATTCTGAGCCCAGGATCGTCCCTCTCAGTTGGCATATGGTATTTCGCACTGAAAATCAAATGGGCATTCAATGAACTTGTTTTCAGCCTCTCCCCACAAGTCTGCATACCTGCCTGTATTCTCACTCCTCCTTTCTCCTTCATTCCTGTCATGTTGGAAGGCCTGTCCCTCCTCTTACTCAAGGCCAGTATACTCTACTTAAATAACTACATTCTCTCATTCCCCTCTCTGCTGGTTCTTTGATACTTGCATTTAAAAAGATGGTCAAGTCCAGCTAATTTCTTTTTTTAAAGTAATTTTTATTGTGCTTTAAGTGAAAGTTTACAAATCAAGTCAGTCTCTCACACAAAAACCCATATACAGCTTGCTACGTACTCCCAATTACTCTCCCCTAATGAGACAGTCTGCTTTCTCCCTCCACTATCTCTTCTTCTGTCCTTTTCACCAGCTTCTAACCCCCTCCACCTTCTCATCTCCCCACCAGGCAGGAGATGCCAACATAGTCTCAAGTGTCCACCTAATCCAAGAAGCTCACTCCTCACCAGCATCTCTCTCCAATTCATTGTCCAGTCCAATCCATGTCTGAAGAGTTGGCTTCGGGAATGGTTCCTGTCCTGGGCCAACAGAAGGTCTGGGGGCCATGACCACCGGGGTCCTTGCAGTCTCAGTCAGACCATTAAGTTTGGTCTTACGAGAATTTAGGGTCTGCATCCCACTGCTACCCTGCTCCCTCAGGGGTTCTCTGTTGTGTTCCCTGTCAGGGCAGTCATCGGTTGTAGCCAGGCACCATCTAGTTCTTCTGGTCTCAGGATGATGTAGTCGCTGGTTCACATGACCTTTTCTGTTTCTTGGGCTCGTAATCACCTTGTGTCCTTGGTGTTCTTCATTCTCCTTTGATCCAGGTGGGTTGAGACCAATTGAGGCATCTTAGATGGCTGCTTGCTAGCATTTAAGACCCCAGATGCCACTCTTCAAAGTGGGATGCAGAATGTTTTCTTAATAGATTTTATTATGCCAATTGACTTAGATGTCCCCGGAAACCATGGTCCCCAGACCCCTGCCCCTGCTATGCTGGCCTTCAAAGCATTCAGTTTATTCAGGAAACTACTTTGCTTTTGGTTTAGTCCAATTGTGCTGACCTCCCCTGTATTGTGTGCTGTCTTTCCCTTCACCTAAAGGAGTTCTTATCTACTATCTAATTAGTGAATACCTCTCTTCCACCCACCCTTCCTTCCCCCTCTCATAACCACAAAAGAATGTTTTCTTCTCAGTTTAAACTATTTCTCAAGTTCTTGTAATAGTGGTCTTATACAATATTTGTCCTTTTGCAACTAATTTCACTCAGCATAATGCCTTCCAGGTTCCTCCATGTTATGAAATCTTTCACAGATTCCTCACTGTTCTTCAGCGATGTGTAATATTCCATTGTATGAATATACCATAATTTATCCATTCATCTGTTGATGGGCACCTTGGTTGCTTCCATGATTTTGGTATTGTAAGCAGTGCTGCAATAAACATGGGTGTGCCTATATCTGTTCCTGTAAAGGCTCTTATTTCTCCAGGATATATTCCAAGGAGTGGGATTGCTGGATGGTATGGTAGTTGTATTTCTAACTTTTTAAGGAAGTGCCAAATCGATTTCCAAAGTGGTTGTATCACTCGACTTTACCACCAGCAGTGTAGAAGTGTTCCAGTCTCTCCACAGCCTCTCCAACATTTATTATTTTGTGCTTTCAGGTTAACGCCAGCCTTGTTGGAGATGAAATCTCATTGTAGTTTTGATCTGCATTTCTCTAACGGCTAATGATCGTGAACATTTCCTCATATATCTGTTAGCTACCTGCATGTCTTCTTTAGTGAAGTGTCTATTCATATCTTTTGCCTATTTTTAAATTGGGTTATTTGTCTTTTTGCAGTTGAGTTTTTGCAGTGTCATGTAGATTTTAGAGATCAGGCGCTGATCAGAAATGTCATAGCTAAAAACTTTTTCCCAGTCTGTAGGTAGTCTTTTTACTCTTTTGTTGAAGTCTTTGGATGAGCATAAGTGTTTGATTTTTAGGAGCTCCCAGTAAACTTTTTTTTCTTTACCCAGTTATCTAGTTTTTCTTCTACGTTCTTTGTAATGTTTTCTCTACTGTTTATGCCATGTATTAGGGCTCTTAACATTGTCCCTATTTTTTCTTCCGTGATCTTTATCGTTTTAGATTTTATATTTAGGTCTTTGATCCATTCTGAGTTAGTTTTTGTGCATGGAGTGAGGTATGGGTCTTGTTTCATTTTTTTGCAGATGGATATCCAGTAACGCCAGCACCATTTGTTAAAAAGACTGTCTTTTCCCCATTTAACTGTTTTGGGGCCTTTGTCAAATATCAACTGCTCATATGTGGCTGGATTTATGTCTGGATTCTCAATTCTGTGGCGGTATAATAGGTTCTAAAATCAAGTAAAGTAAGGCCTCCCACTTTGTTCTTCTTTTTTAGTAATGCCTTATTTATCTGGGACCTCTTTACCTTCCGTATGAAATTGGTGATTTTTTTCTCCATCTCATTAAAGAATGTTCTTGGGATTTGGATTGGAATTGCATTAAATGTATAGATTGCTTTTGGTAGAATAGACATTTTTATAATGTTAAGTCTTCCTATCCAAGAGCAAAGTATGTTCCTCCACTTATGTAAGTCTCTTTTGGTTTCTTGCAGAAGTGTACTATAGTTTCTTCGTATAAGTCTTTTACATCTCTGGTAAGATTTATTCCTAAATATTTTATCTTCTTGGAAGCTACTGTAAAATGGCATTGATTTTGTGATTTCCTCTTCGATGTTGTTTTTGTTGGCGTAGAGGAATCCAACTGATTTTTGTATGTTTATCTTGTACCCCAGTATTCTGCTGAACTCTTCTATTAGTTTCAGTAGTTTTCTGGAGGATTCCTTAGGGTTTTCTGTATATAAGATCATGTCATCTGCAAGTAGAGATACTTTTACTTCTTCCTTGCCAACCTGGATGCCCTTTATTTCTTTATTTAACCTAACTGCTCTGGCGAGGACTTCCAGCACTATGTTGAATAAGAGTGGTGATAAAGGACATCCTTTTCTGGTTCCCAATCTCAATAGGAATGTTTTCAGGCTCTCTCCATTTAGGGTGATGTTGACTGTTGGCTTTGTATAGATGCCCTTTAGTATGTTGAGAAATTTTCCTTCTATTCCTATTTTTCTGAGAGTTTTTATCATGAATCGGTGTTGAACTTTGTCAAATGCCTTTTCTGCATCAATTGATAAAATCATGTGATTCTTGTCTTTTGTTTTATTTATGTGGTGGATTACATTAATTGTTTTTCCAAAGTTGAACCATCCCTGCATAAAAATTTTTTTTTTTTTTTTTCTGCATACCTGGTGTGAATCACACTTGGTCATGGTGAATTATTTTTTGATACGTTGTTGAATTCTATTGGCTAGAATTTTGTTGAGGATTTTTGCGTCTACATTCATGAGGGGTATAGGTCTATAATTTTCTTTTCTTCTGGTGTCTTTACCTGGTTTTGGTATCAGGGATATGCTGGCTTCATAGAATGAGTTTGGTAGTATTCCATCCTTTTCTATGCTCTGAAATACCTTTAGTAGTAGTGGTGTTAACTCTTCTCTGAATGTTTGGTAGAACTCTGCAGTGAAGCCATCCGGACTAGGCCTTTTTTTTGTTGTTGTTGTTGGGAGTTTTTTTTTATTAACTTTTATTAAGCTTCAAGTGAACATTTACAAATCCAATCAGTCTGTCACATATAAGTTTACATACATCTTACTCCATACTCCCACCTGCTCTTCCCCTATTGACTCAGCCCTTTCAGTCTCTCCATTCGTGACAATTTTGCCAGCTTCCCTCTCTCTCTATCCTCCCATCCCCCTCCAGACGAGAGTTGCCAACACACTCTCAAGTGTCCATCTGATATAATTAGCTCACTCTTCATCAGCATCTCTCTCCCACCCACTGACCAGTCCCTTTCATGTCTGATGAGTTGTCTCCGGGGATGGTTCCTGTCCTGTGCTGAAAGAAGGTCTGGGGAGCATGGCCGACGGGATTCCTCCAGTCTCAGTCAGATCATAAAGTATGGTCTTTTTATGAGAATTTGGGGTCTGCGTCCCACTGATCTCCTGTTCCCTCAGGAGTTCTCTGTTGTGCTCCCTGTCAGGGCAGTCATCGATTGTGGCCAGGCACCAACTAGTTCTTCTGGTCTCAGGATGATGTAGGTCTCTAGTTCATGTGGCCCTTTCTGTCTCTTGGGCTCTTAGTTGTCGTGTGACCTTGGTGTTCTTCATTTTCCTTTGCTCCAGGTGGGTTGAGACCAATTGAAGTATCTTAGATGGCCGCTTCTTAGCATTTAAGACCCCAGACGCCACATTTCAAAGTGGGATGCAGAATGTTTTCATAATGGAATTATTTTGCCAATTGCCTTAGAAGTCCCCTCAAACCATGTTCCCCAGACCCCCGCCCCTGCTCCGCTGACCTTTGAAGCATTCATCTTATCCCAGAAACTTTGCTTTTGGTCCAGTCCAATTGAGCTGACCTTCCATTTATTGAGTGTTGTCTTTCCCTTCACCCAAAGCAGTTCTTATCTACTGATTAATCAATAAAAAACCCTCTCCCACCCTCCCTCCCTCCCGCCTTCGTAACCACAAAAGTATGTGTTCTTCTCAGTTTTTACTGTTTCTCAAGATCTTATAATAGTGGTCTTATACAATATTTGTCCTTTTGCCTCTGACTCATTTCGCTCAGCATAATGCCTTCCAGGTTCCCCCATGTTATGAAATGTTTCACAGATTCGTCACTGTTCTTTATTGATGCGTAGTATTCCATTGTGTGAATATACCACAATTTACTTACCCATTCATCCGTTGATGGACACCTTGGTTGCTTCCAGCTTTTTGCTATTGTAAACAGAGCTGCAATAAACATGGGTGTGCATATATCTGTTTGTATGAAGGCTCTTGTATCTCTAGGGTATATTCCCAGGAGTGGGATTTCTGGGTTGTATGGTAGTTCTATTTCTTACTGTTTAAGATAACTCCAGATAGATTTCCAAAGTGGTTGTACCATTTGACATTCCCACCAGCAGTGTATGAGAGTTCCAATCTCTCCGCAGCCTCTCCAACATTTATTATTTTGTGTTTTTTGGATGAATGCCAGTCTAGTTGGTGTGAGATGGAATCTCATCGTAGTTTTAATTTGCATTTCTCTAATGGCTAATGATCGAGAGCATTTTCTCATGTATCTATTGGCTGCCTGAATATCTTCTTTAGTGAAATGTGTGTTCATATCCTTTGCCCACTTTTTGATTGGGTTGTTTGTCTTTTTGTGGTTGAGTTTTGACAGAATCATGTAGATTTTGGAGATCAGGCGCTGGTCTGAGATGTCATAGCTGAAAATTCTTTCCCAGTCTGTAGGTGGTCTTTTTACTCTTTTGGTGAAGTCTTTAGATGAGCATAGGTGTTTGATTTTTAGGAGCTCCCAGTTATCGGGTTTCTCTTCATCATTTTTGGTAATGTTTTGTATTCTGTTTATGCCTTGTATTAGGGCTCCTAGGGTTGTCCCTATTTTTTCTTCCATGATCTTTATTGTTTTAGTCTTTATGTTTAGGTCTTTGATCCACTTGGAGTTAGTTTTTGTGCATGGTGTGAGGTATGGGTCCTGTTTCATTCTTTTGCAAATGGATATCCAGTTATGCCAGCACCATTTGTTAAAAAGACTATCTTTTCCCCAATTAACTGACACTGGTCCTTTGTCAAATATCAGCTGCTCATACATGGATGGATTTATATCTGGGTTCTCAATTCCGTTCCATTGGTCTATGTGCCTGTTGTTGTACCAGTACCAGACTGTTTTGACTACTGTAGCTGTATAATAGGTTCTAAAATCAGGTAGAGTGAGGCCTCCCACTTTCTTCTTCTTTTTCAGTAATGCTTTGCTTATCCGGGGTTTCTTTCCCTTCCATATGAAATTGGTGATTTGTTTCTCTATCCCCTTAAAAAATGACATTGGAATTTGGATCGGAAGTACGTTATATGTATAGACGGCTTTTGGTAGAATAGACATTTTTACTATGTTAAGTCTTCCTATCCATGAGCAAGGTATGTTTTTCCACTTAAGTATGTCCTTTTGAATTTCTTGTAGTAGAGCTTTGTAGTTTTCTTTATATAGGTCTTTTACATCCTTGGTAAGATTTATTCCTAAGTATTTTATCTTTTCGGGGGCTACTGTGAATGGTATTGATTTGGCTATTTCCTCTTCGATGTTCTTTTTGTTGATGTAGAGGAATCCAAGTGGTTTTTGTATGTTTATTTGATAACCTGAGACTCTGGCAAACTCTTCTATTAGTTTCAGTAGTTTTCTGGAGGATTCCTTAGGGTTTTCTGTGTATAAGATCGTGTCATCTGCAGATAGTGATAACTTTACTTCCTCCTTGCCAATCCCGATACCCTTTATTTCTTTGTCTAGCCTAATTGCCCTGGCTAGGACTTCCAACACGATGTTGAATAAGAGCGGTGATAAAGGGCATCCTTGTCTGGTTCCCGTTCTCAAGGGAAATGCTTTCAGGCTCTCTCCATTTAGAGTGATATTGGCTGTTGGCTTTGCATAGATGCCCTTTATTACATTGAGGAATTTTCCTTCAATTCCTATTTTGGTAAGAGTTTTTATCATAAATGGGTGTTGGACTTTGCCAAATGCCTTTTCTGCATCAATTGATAAGATCATGTGGTTTTTATCTTTTGTTTTATTTATGTGATGGATTACATTAATGGTTTTTCTGATATTAAACCAGCCTTGCATACCTGCTATAAATCCCACTTGATCATGGTGAATTATTTTTTTGATGTGTTGTTGGATTCTATTGGCTAGAATTTTGTTGAGGATTTTTGCATCTATGTTCATGAGGGATATAGGTCTATAATTTTCTTTTTTTGTAATGTCTTTACCTGGTTTTGGTATCAGGGAGATGGTGGCTTCATAGAGTGAGTTGGGTAGTATTCCGTCATTTTCTATGCTTTGAAATACCTTCAGTACTAGTGGTGTTAACTCTTCTCTGAAAGTTTAGTGGAACTCTGTAGTGAAGTCGTCCGGGCCAGGGCTTTTTTTTGTTGGAAGTTTTTTGATTACCGTTTCAATCTCTTTTTTTGTTATGGGTCTATTTAGTTGTTCTACTTCTGAATGTGTTAGTTTAGGTAGGTAGTGTTTTTCTAGGAATTCATCCATTTCTTCTAGGTTTTCAAATTTGTTAGAGTACAATTTTTCGTAGTAATCTGAAATGATTCTTTTAATTTCATTTGGTTCTGTTGTGATGTGGTCCTTCTCGTTTCTTATTCGGGTTATTTGTTTCCTTTCCAGTATTTCTTTAGTCAGTCTAGCCAATGGTTTATCAATTTTGTTAATTTTTTCAAAGAACCAGCTTTTGGCTTTGTTAATTCTTTCAATTGTTTTTCTGTTCTCTAATTCATTTAGTTCAGCTCTAATTTTTATTCTTTGTTTTCTTCGGGTGCCTGATGGGTTCTTTTGTTGCTCACTTTCTATTTGTTCAAGTTGTCGGGACAGTTCGCTGATTTTGGCTCTTTCTCCTTTTTGTATGTGTGCATTTATCGATATAAATTGGCCTCTGAGCACTGCTTTTGCTGTGTCCCAGAGGTTTTGATAGGAAGAATTTTCATTCTTGTTGCATTCTATGAATTTCCTTATTCCCTCCTTGATGTCTTCTATAACCCAGTCTTTTTTCAGGAGGGTATTGTTCAGTTTCCAAGTATTTGATTTCTTTTCCCTAGTTTTTCTGTTATTGTTTTCTAGTTTTATTGCCTTGTGGTCTGAGAAGATGCTTTGTAATATTTCTGTGTTTTGGACTCTGCAAAGGTTTGTTTTATGACCTAATATGTGGTCTATTCTAGAGAATGTTCCATGTGCGCTGGAAAAAAAAGTATACTTTGCAGCAGTTGGGTGGAGAGTTCTGTATAAGTCAACTGAGGTCAAGTTGTTTGATTGTTCCGTGTCTCTGTTGAGCTTCTTACTGGATGTCCTGTCCTTCTCCGAAAGTGGTGTGTTGAAGTCTCCTACTGTAAGTGTGGAGGTGTCTATCTCACTTTTCAATTCTGTTAAAATTTGATTTATGTACCTTGCAGCCCTGTCATTGGGTACATAAATATTTAATATGGTTATGTCTTCCTGATCAATTGTCCCTTTTATCATTATATAGTGTCCTTCTTTATCCTTTGTGGTGGATTTAAGTCTAAAGTCTATTTTGTCAGAAATTAATATTGCTACTCCTCTTCTTTTTTGCTTATTGTTTGCTTGATATATTTTTTTCCATCCTTTGAGTTTTACTTTGTTTGTGTCTCTAAGTCTAAGGTGTGTCTCTTGTAGGCAGCATATACATGGATCGTGTTTCTTTATTCAGTCCGAGACTCTCTGTCTCTTTATTGGTGCATTTAGTCCATTTACATTCAGCGTAATTATAGATAAATAAGTTTTTAGTGTTGTCATTTTGATGCCTTTTCATGTGTGTTGTTAGCAATTTCATTTTTCCACATAGTTTTTTGTGCGGAGACGTTTTTCTTAGTAAATTGTGAGATCCTCATTTTCATAGTGTTTGACTTTATGTTAGTTGAGTCGTTACGTTTTTCTTGGTTTTTATCTTGAGTTATGGAGTTGTTATACCTTTTTGTGGTTACCTTTTTATTTACCCCTATTTTTCTAAGTAAAAACCTAACTTGTATTGTTCTATATCGCCTTGTATCACTCTCCATATGGCAGTTCAATGCCTCCTGTATTTAGTCCCTCTTTTTGATTATTGTGATCTTTTACCTATTGACTTCCATGATTCCCTGTTATGTGTATTATTATTTTTTTTTAATTAATCTTAATTTGTTTGTTTTTGTGATTTCCCTATTTGAGTTGATATCAGGACGTTCTGTTTTGTGACCTTGTATTGTGCTGGTATCTGATATTATTGGTTTTCTGACCAAACAATACCCTTTAGTATTTCTTGTAGTTTTGGTTTGGTTTTTGCAAATTCTCTAAACTTGTGTTTATCTGTAAATATCTTAATTTCGCCTTCATATTTCAGAGAGAGTTTTGCTGGATATATGATGCTTGGCTGGCAGTTTTTCTCCTTCAGTGCTCTGTATATGTCGTCCCATTCCCTTCTTGCCTGCATGGTTTCTGCTGAGTAGTCTGAACTTATTCTTATTGATTCTCCCTTGAAGGAAACCTTTCTTTTCTCCCAGGCTGCTTTTCAAATTTTCTCTTTATCTTTGGTTTTGGCAAGTTTGATGATAATATGTCTGGGTGTTTTTCTTTTTGGATCAATCTTCAATGGGGTTCGATGAGCATCTTGGATAGATATCCTTTCGTCTTTCATGATGTCTGGGAAGTTTTTTGTCACGAGTTCTTCAACTATTTTCTCTGTGTTTTCTGTCCCCCCTCCCTGTTCTGGGACTCCAATCACCTGAAAGTTATCCTTCTTGGTAGAGTCCCACATGATTCTTAGGGTTTCTTCATTTTTTTTAATTCTTTTATCTGATTTTTTTTTCAGCTATGTTGGTGTTGATTCCCTGGTTCTCCAGATGTCCCACTCTGCATTCTAGTTGCTCGAGTCTGCTCCTCTGACTTCCTATTGCGTTGTCTAATTCTGTAATTTTATTGTTGATCTTTTGGATTTCTACATGCTGTCTCTCTATGGATTCTTGCAACTTATTAATTTTTCCACTATTTTCTTGAATAATCTTTTTGAGTTCTTCAACAGTTTTATCGGTGTGTTCCTTGGTTTTTTCTGCAGTTTGCCTTATTTCGTTTGTGATGTCTTGAAGCATTCTGTAAATTATTTTTTTATATTCTGTATCTGATAATTCCAGGATTGTATCTTCATTTGGAAAGATTTTGATTCTTTTGTTTGGGGGGTTGCAGAAGCTGTCGTGGTCTGGTTCTTTATGTGGTTTTATATGGACTGCTGTCTCTGAGCCATCACTGGGAAACTAGTTTTTCCAAAAAATCCGCTGACTGGTACACTGACTCCAGGCTCTGACAACAATCGCTGCCTCCCCGTATTTGTTCGTTCTCCGTCTCTAAATCTGTGTTTGTTGTTCAGGGTTCGTAGGTTGTTATGTATGTGATCGATTCACTTGTTTTTCTGAGTCTTTGTTGCAAGAGGGATCCGCGATAGCGTCCACCTAGTCCGTCATCTTGGCCCCGCCTCTGTTGGGAGTTTTTTGATGACCTTTTCAATCTCTTCTTTTGTCATGGGTCTATTTAGTTGTTCTACCTCTGTTTGTGTTAGTTTAGGTAGGTAGTGTGTTTCTAGGAATTCATCCATTTCTTCTACATTTTCAAATTTGAGTATAGTTTTTCATAGTAATCTGATATGATTCTTTTAATTTCAGTTGGGTCTGTTGTAATATCGCCCTTCTCATTTATTATTTGGGTTATTTGCTTCCTCTCCTGTTTTTCTTTTGTCAGTTTGGCCAATGGTTTATCAATTTTGATGAGTTTTTCAAAAAACTAGCTTTTGGTCTTGTTAATTCTTTCAATTGTTTTTGTGTTTTCTATTTCATTTAGTTCAGCTCTAATTTTTATTATTTTTTTTTTCTTCTGGTGCCTGTGGGTTTCTTTTGTTGCTTTCTTTCTATTTGTTCAAGTTGTAGGGATAGTTCTTTGATTTTGGCCCTTTCTTCTTTTTGGATGTCTGCATTTTTTTATATAAATTGGCCTGTGAGCACCGCTTTTGCTTTGTCCCAAAGGTTCTGATAGGAAGTGTTTTCATTCTCATTGGATTCTCTGAATTTCTTTATTCCATTCTTAATGTCTTCTATAATCCAGTCTTTTTTGAGCAGAGTATTGTTCAGTTTCCAAGTGTTTGATTTCTTTTCCCTGCTTTTCCTGTTATTGATTTCCACTTTTATGGCCTTATGGTCAGAGAAGATGCTTTGTAATATTTCAACATTTTGGATTCTGCTAAGGCTTGCTTTATGACCTAAGATGTGGTCTATTCTAGAGAACGCTCCATGTGCACTAGAAAAGAAAAGAAAGTATAGTTGGTTGCTGTTGGGCGGAGTGTTCTGTATATATCTAAAAGGTCAAGTTGGTTGTGGCATTTAGATCTTCTGTGTCTTTTTTGAGCTTCTTTCCAGATGTCCTGTCCTTCACCAAAAGTGGTGTGTTCAAGTCTCCTGCTATTATTGTGGAGCTGTCTATCTCACTTTTCAATGCTCATAGAGTTTGTGTTATGTATCTTGCAGCCCTGTCATTGGGTGCATAAATATTTAATATGGTTATATCTTCTTGGTGTATTGTCCTTTTAATCATTATATAGTGTCCTTCCTTATTCTTTCTGATGGATTTAACTTTAAAGTCTATTTTGTCAGAAATTAATATTGCCACTCCTGCTCTTTTTTGATTGTTGTTTGCTTGATATATTTTTTCCATCCTTTGAGTTTTAGTTTGTTTGTGTCTCTAAGTCTAAGGTGTGTCTCTTGCAGGCAGCATATAGACAGATCTTGTTTTTTAATCCATTCTGCCACTCTCTGTCTCTTTATTGTTGCATTTAGTCCATTTACATTCAGGGTAATTAAGGATATGTATGAATTTAGTGCTATCATTTTGATGTCTTTTTTTTGTGTGCTCACAGCTTCTTTTTCCCACTTGATTTTATGTGCTGAGTAGATTTTCTTTGTATATTGTCTTTCCTCATATTTGTTGTTGTTGATTTTGTTTCTGCTGAGTCCGTATTTTTCTCTTGTATTTTATTTTGATGAGTAGGATTGTATGTCTCCTTTGTGGTTACTTTATTATTTTATTTATAACTAACTTTTATTTCTTTGTATCACTGTATCTTCCTCTCTGTGTGGAAGGTGTTTGATTACGTTTCTTAGTCCCTGTTTATTATTTCAGTGTTGTCTTTTATATAATAACATCGCTGTTACCCTGTTTGGGTTTTTTTTTAATCTTCCTTTGTTTTTTTTTTTTTTTTCCCTCATTGCTGTGCCCAGTGTTCTGGTCCTGGGTTGATACCTGATATTATTGATTTTCTAACCAAAGAACTCCCTTTAGTATTTCTTTTAGTTTTGATTTGGTTTTTACGAATTCCCTCAACTTATGTTTATCTGGAAATGTCTTAATTTCACCTTCATATTTAAGAGACAGTTTTGGTGGGTATATGATTCTTGGCAGGCAATTTTTTTCCTTCAATTTTTTAAACATGTCATCCCAATGCCTTCTTGCCTGCATGGTTTCTGCTGAGTAGTCCGAGCTTATTCTTATTGGCTCTCAATTGTAGGTGACTTTTCTTTTATCTCTGGCTGCTCTTATAATTGTCTCTTTATCTTTGGTTTTGGCAAGCTTGATTATAATATGTCTTCATGACTTTCTTTTAAGATCTACCTTATGTGGAGTTCGATGAGCATCTTGGATAGATATCTTCTCATCTTTCACAATATCAGGTAAGTTTTCTGCCAACAAATCCTCAACAATTCTCTCTGTATTTTCTGTTATGCCTCCCTGTTCTGGTACTCCAATCACTCATAAGTTATTTCTCTTGATAGAGTCCCACATGATTCTTAGGGTTTCTTCATTTCTTAAAATTCTTTTATCTGGTTTTTCTTCAAATATATTAGTGCCAAGTGATTTATCTTCGAGTTCAGAAATTCTAGCTTCTACTTGCTCAATTCTGGTCCTCTGACTTTCTGTTGAGTTATCTAATTCTGAAATTTTATTGTTAATCTTCTGAATTTCTGATTGTTGTCTGTCTATGGATTTTTCCAGCTTATTAAACTTTTCATTATGTTCCTGAATAATCTTTCTGAGTTCTTCAGTTGCTTTATCTGTGTGTTCCTTGGCTTGTTCTGCGTATTGCCCTATTTCCTTCCTGATGTCTTGAAGGGTTCTGTATATTAAACTTTTGTATTCTGCATCTGGTAGTTCCAGGAATGAACTTTCATCTAGAAGATCCCTGGATTCTTTCTTTTCAGAGTCTGTTGAGGTGATCATGACCTGTGTCTTTATGTGATTTGATATTGACCATTGTCTCTGAGCCATCTATAAGTTATTATATTAGTTTATGCTTGTTTACGGTGTCATAGCTGCTTGCTTTGTTTTGTTTTGGTATACCCCTATGGGTTGCTTGAGTGAGCTAGCTTGATTATTTTCACCTTTGGAGCTCTGGTGTCCTGTCCCCAGCTGGCTAGAGCTGTTATCAGGTATATTAGTCTAGGAGTCCATTCAGTTTTCTTGTATGAATTCAGCTTAGTTTTCCAGGCTCTGTCCTAGACTTAGAGGGACAGGGGTGATTGGCATATATACCCGTATCTGATTGCAGCAGGGGTCATGCTCTGAATAAGGCAGGGGGCTGAGAACCAACTCCCAAGTGTCTCTGAGGAAAACGTGTCTTGTTCCCTAGAGCATGCTGGTGGGTGGGCTCTGCAGAGGGACCATGGGCACCCAAAGTTTTTTTTGTAAGGACTGGGAGGTACCAGTTATCCTTGGACCCCTGCTGCAGGTGGCTGGATGACCCAAGTGGAGCCACCAGTCCTTAGGTCCCTGTTGTGGGTAGGTGAGGACCTTGTTTAATAGGCAAAGCAATGTCAAAAGTCAAACACCCACCTCTCCATCGTACCGCTGGAATAGTTGGAGTTTGCCAACAAGGGCCTATTCTCCTGAAATAGGCACACACAGGTCCATGCAGAAGGGAAAGGTGCTCAAGGCCCATGGACAGTTTGTGCCTGGACAGGAGCCTCTTCTGTCCTGAGCTCCCCCAGTTAATGGGGCTAGTAAATTATCTTTTCCCCCCACTTGCAAATATTTTCCTTCCCCAAGGCTGGGAGGACAGCTCCAGGTACTCACCAGGGTCTATCTCAGGCCTAGGTATTCAGCTGCTGAAGCTGGCTTTGGAGTGGGGTGGGGGGGTGTGGTAAAATATATGCAAGTACTTAGTTTTTGCTGAGAGCTCCCTTCTCCTCAGTTTCCGGAGGTGTGAGTGGGCTGTGTGGCTGGTGCTTCTCCCTAAGGAAACTGCTGCCAAATGCTAGTGCCAGTCCACCGCCACTTCTGCCGCAACAGGAATGGTGCCTGAGGGCTCCCCGTGATTCAGGTCTGGCAACTCCTCTCCACTTTGAAACGGCCTCTTCCTTCCCCTGCCCCTCAGTTTGTTGTCTAAGCTTGCCTTTGATGCTCAGGGCTCCCAGGTTGTCACAAATATACTCGTTTCACTTTTTGGTGGGGGGGTCTTTGTTGTAAAGAGAGCTAGACAGAAAAAAAAAAAAAAAAGACAGAAGTGCCTGTCTATTCCACCATCTCGGATCTGCCTCCAAGTCCAGCTAATTTTGCAAGTAATTATCTCCAAGCCATAATAAAATGATTGGTTGTTATCACTAAACCTATGCCACATAGAACCTATACCACATAGATTAAAGTTGTATGAAAACTATGGTTACAAAAGCTAATTTTTTACGAACATTGTTAATTAAGTATAACGACAAAACAAACAAATCAGAAAGACAATGGAGATAATACATAGGTGCATTTTTTTTCCGCATATTTTTCTTATTGAGATATTGGGCATAAATAGCACCTAAATTTAATAAACCAGGAAATATTGTTCCAATCCTTTTGAAAAGAAACAAAAAAGCAAGAAATACAGTAAAAATAAGTAATAAATACTGGGAAAAGAAAGTCTCAATGAGAGAGATAAGGAAGTAAAAATGAACTAATTTTCTCATTTTTCATAATGGGAACTTAAGAGCAAAGTTAATACCTTAAGTTAAAAATGAAACAATAGAAAGGAAATTAGCATATAGGCCTTTTGAAATAATGGAAGAAAACATCCACACACAAGCAAAACAACACAATAAAAAGGCAATTCCTATAGCAAAACAAGAATACAAAAAAGCATCATGAAAAACATGACAACGAAAGTTTTAGTCCTAAATTAAAGCTTAGGTACACATACTTGACTCTATCATTCATTGGGAAACCACGCTGCAATAAAAGTATATAAGTACAGAAAAGAATGAACTCAGGCAATGACAGGATAATAGATGGGAGAAACTGGAGAACAAAAGATGAGAGATTATAACAAACTTATAGAAGACAGAAAAAGAATAATATGAAATTAATGTATTAAAATGTGGGGAATAATTCAACTCAGAATATGCTTTGAAGATATTGACAAGTTAGGGTCACTATGACTTGGAATCAACTGGATAACCACGGGTTAATAGTGACAGTTTGGGAAAAAGACTTTGGGCTGAAATTTAGTAGGAACTACAGGGAGTCACTGTGAGCTGGAATCAACTCAGGGCAATCAGTATTTACATTTTAGAGGGGGTGAGAAGCAAATGATTGACGTGGAAAATTCCAGGTCACTGGTAGTCAGCATTCACCCATAGGCAAGAACACTTCTTGTTTAAGTGAGCCCATACCAAAAAAACAAAACAAAACCAGTTACCGTGGAGTTGATTTCAACTCATACCAACCCCGTAGGACAGAGTAGAACTACCCCATAGGGCTTCCAAGGAGTTCCTGGTGGATTCAAACTGCTGACCTTTTGGTTAGCAGCGATAGCTCTTAACCACTATGCCAGTATATCATAATCTCTTTATTAAACCTAAAAAGTGGTGAGGAGAGAGAGGAGAGGAAGAAGAGAGTAAAAGGAAAGGAAGAGAAAAGGGAGTGGAGAGGATAAAGTAAAAAAAAAAAAGAACTCTCAGCTTTCTTATCCTTCTCTCATTTCCTGAGGCAGAGGTGAAGAAAATGACCTACTAGGCAGATTGGTCGCATTTCAGTTTATCACCTCAAAGTCAGGTGAACCTTTGCCCTGTTCAGCAATTCTACTTTACTTCTTAGGAAAGTTATAAGCTTCCTTTCACACGTACCAAGGGAATCATTCATATCACCGCTCTTCTGAAGTCTTTTATTCCCTCCTCACCACTTGACATTCAGTTGACAATTTTTTATTAGATGATTGGCTGATGCATCTCTCAGTTTGTGACACTGTGGAGGCTTGCATGTTGCTGTAGTGCTGGAAGCTATGCCACCAGTATACATATACCAGCAGGGTCACCCATGGTGGACAGGTTTCAGCTGAGCTTCCAGACTAAGATAGACTAAGAAGAAGGACCCAGTGGTTCACTTCTGAAAAGCATTAGCCAGTGAAAACCTTATGAATAGCATTGGAACATTGTCTGATATAGTGCTGGAAGATGAGCCCCAGGATGGAAGGTGCTCAAAAGATGACAGGCAAGAGCTGTCTCCTCAAAGCAGCAACTACCTTAATGACATGAATGGAGTCAACTTTTCGGGACCTTTGTTTGCTGATGCGGCACGACTCAAAATGAGAAGAAACAGCTACAAACATCCATTATTAATCAGAATGTGGAATGTACAAATTATGAATCTAGGAAAATTGGAAATCATCAGAAATGGAATGGAAAGACTAAACATAGATATCCTAGGCATTACTGAGCTGAACTGGACTGATATTGGCCATTTTGAATCTGACAATCTTATGGTCTACTATGCCAGGAATGATAACATGAAGAAAAATGGCATTGCGTTCATCATCAAGAAGAACATTTCAAGATCTATAGTGAAGTCTAACACTGTCAGTGATAGGATAATATACATATACCTACAAGGAAGACCAGTTATTATGACCATTATTCAAATTTACACACCAACCCCTAAGGCCAAAGATGAAGAAATTAAAGATTTTTACCAACTTCTGCAGTCTGAAATTGATGGAACATGCAATCAGAATGCATTGCTAATTACTGGAAGTTGGAATGTGAAAGTTACAAAGAAGAAGGATGGGTAGTTGGAAAATGTGGCCTTGGTGATAGAAACGATGTCATGGTAAGAGTTTTGCAAGACCAACTACTTCTACATTGCAAATACTTTTTTTCACCAACATAAATGGTGCCTATACACATGAACCTTACCAGATGGAATACACAGGCATCAAATAGACTACATCTGTGGAAGGAGATGATGGAAAAGCTCAATATCATCAGTCAGAACAAGGCCAGGAGTCGACATTGGTGCAGAACATTGGTTGCTCATATGCAAGTTCAAGGTGTAACTGAAGAAAATTAGAACAAGTTCAGGAGAATAAAAGTACGAACTCGAGTATATCCCACCTGAATTTACAGACCATCTCAAAAATAGATTTGACGCATTGAATAGTAATGACTGAAGACCAGACATGTTGTAGAATGACATCAAGGACATCATAAATGAAGAAAGCAAGAGGTCATTAAAAAGAAAGAAAAGACCAAAATGGATGTCAGAAGAGACTCTGAAACTGGCTCTTGAATGTCGAGCAGCTAGAGCGAAAGGAAGAAATGATGAAGTAAGAGAGTTGACCAGAAGATTTAAAAGGGTGGCTGGAGAAGACAAAGTAAAGTATTACAATGACAAGTGCAAAGAGCTGGAGATAGAACACAAGAAGGGAAGAACATGCTAGACATCTCAAGCTGAAAGAACAGAGGAAAAAATTCAAGCCTTGAGTCGCAATGTTGAAGAATTCTATAGGGAAGATGTTAAATGATCCAAGAAGCATCAAAAGAAGATGGAAATAATACCAGAGTCACTAGCCAAAAAGAATTGGTCAATGTTCAACCATTTCAGGAGGTAGCATATGATCAGGAACTGATGATACTGGAGGAAGAAGTCCAAGCTGCAATGAAGGCATTGATGAAAAACCAGGCTCCAGGAATTGCAGGAATACCAACTGAGATATTTCAACAGAGGAAGTGCTGAAAGTGCTCACTCATCTGTGCCAAGAAATTTGCAAGACAGCTACTTCATCAGCAGACTGGAAGAGGTCCATATTTATGCCCATTCCCAAGAAGGTGATCCAACTGAATGCAGAAATTATCAAACAATATCATTAATATCCCATGCAGGTAAAATTTTGCTGAAGATCATTCAAAAGTGGTTGCAGCAGTATATTAACAGCAAACTTCCAGAAATTCAAGCCGGAGTTATGAGGACTTGGAACAAGGGATATCATTGCTGATGTCAGATGGATCCTGGCTGAAAGCACAGAATATCAGAAAGATGCTTACCTGTGTTTATTGACTACGCAAAGACATTTGGCTATGTGGATCATAACAAATTATGGATAACATTGCTAAGAATGGCAATTCCACATCACTTAATTGTGCTCATGAGGAACCCGTACATGGATCAAGAGGCAGTCATTCAAACAGAACAAGGGGATGCCGTGTGGTTTAAAGTCATAAAAGTTGTGTGCCAGGGTTGTATCCTTTCACCACACCTATTTAATCTGTATGGAGAAAATAATCTGAGAAGCTGGACTATATGAAGAGAGATGGGGCATCAGGGTTGGAGGAAGACCCACTAACAACTTGCGTTATCCAGGTGACACAAACTTGCTTGTTGAAAGTGAAGAGAACTTACGGATGAAAATCAAAGACCACAGCCTTCAGTATGAATTACACCTCAGGATAAAGACAAAAAAAAAAAAAAATCCTCACAGCTGTATCAATAAGCAACCATATGATAAATAGAGAAAAGATTGAAGTTTTCAAGGATTTCATTTTACTTGGATACACAATCAGCACCCAAGGAAGCAGGAGTCAGGAAATCACAAGACCCATTACATTGGGCAAATCTACTGCAAAAGACTCTTAAAAGTGTTAAAAAGCAAAGATGTCACCTTGAAGACTAAGGTGCACCTGACTAAAGCCATGGTGTTTTCAGTCACCTCCTATGCATGCAAAAACTGTATAGTGAATAAGGAAGACAGAGGAAGAATTGACACCTTTGAATTGTGGTGTTGGGAAAGAATATCGAATATACCATGGACTGCCAAAAGAAAGAATAAATTTGTCTTGGAAGAAATACAGCCAGAGTGTTCCTTAGAAGCAAGGATGGGGAGATGACGTCTCACATACTTTGGACATGTTATCAGGATGGGTCAGTCCCTGGAGAAGGACATCATGTTTGATAAAGTAGAGGGACAGCAAAAACAAGGAAGACCCCCACCGAGATATTGACATGGATGCTGCAATAATGGGCTTAAGCATAACAACGATTGTGGGGCAGGACTGGGCAGTGTTTCATTCTGTTGTACGTAGGGATGCTATAGGTAGGAATCGACTCAATGGCACCAGGTTTGGTTTTTGGTTTTTTATATTGAACAAATAACAGCCATCTGAAAGGAACTCTATGTTCTCTCTCTACAAAATCAAGTAGGCTACTAATCTGTGCACTTACTCATTTCTCCAATTTTAGTGAAGAAATTTGTCCTCCTTTCATAAAAGATCAATGCTTATACATGTGCCCTAAATGATATATTATTTTTGCAGGAGATCCTGGGTGGTGCAAATGGTTAAGCCATTGGCTTTTTGTTAAGCAAAAAGTTGGCAGTTCAAATCCACTTAGTGGTACCTTGGAAGAAAGGCCTGGTGATCTACTTCCAGAAGATAACAAGTGAAAACCCTACAGAGTGCAGCTGAGTTGGAATTGACTCAAGAACACCCGGTTTGGTTTTTGTTATTGTCTTTGCAAGGATGTAGTTCTTTCTGTTAACTCGTGATTGTACTGCGTCATCAGATTCTTTATTCCTGTTACATTATGTTGTCAAATCATTTACTCAGGTGGAACACTTTTTTTAAGGACAGAGGAGTCAATTCTGTTAAATGTGGCTGACAGGTCAAATAACAACAATCCAGAAAGGTGGAGAAGAGAAAACAGAGTGAATGAAGACTGAGGAAAAGAATGAATGAAAGGGAAGAATGAGAGGTCAGGAATACGAGACAGTTTGTAGAGAAACATTTTCAGAAGAATGCCCATGAATGGGAGCAGAGTAAATGGGCTCTATGTGGAGGATATTGTGGAGAAAAGGCATATTTTTTGTTTTCTGTTTTGTTTTTACTTTGTTAGAAGAATTGATGTTGTTGCCAGCTGCCATTGAGTAAGTCCTCGATTTATGGCAAACTCATGCACAATGGGATTGGACATTTGTGATCCACAGAGGACAGAGGTTTTTTTTTGGATGATTTTCAGAAGTAGATTACCAAGTCTTTCTTAACTAGTCCACCTTGGCCTGGAAGGTCTGCTGAAACCTGCTCAGCAACACTACTGGCAAACTTCCACTGACAGTTGAGTTGTAGCTGTAGCTGAGGTCCATTGGCTGGGAATCGAACCTGGGCCTTGTGCATGGAAGGTAAGAATTCTAACACTGATCCACCACTACCTTCCGTTTGAAGGGTGAGAGACATGAAATCAGATTTGTAAGACAATTATTTTCATGTTAGTAAATTTTGAATTGTTGATTTGAAACTGCTGGAAACAAAAAGTGCTGATAGTTCAATGGCAGAACCAGAGTCAGCATTCCATTGGTCTTACCAGGCTTTAACTTCTTGGTATAATTCAAGGCAGCTAATAGCTTTATGTTGTGTGTGTGAAAAGAAACCAAGTCAGGCTTTCACAGTATTGACAAAATCTGTCAGGAGACCCATACATTAAGTACAGAAAGATGGATGCCCATAGTGAGCTAGGTTAGTTACAGAGGGGCAATGTAGATAAATAAAGATGGCACAGGATTATTTATATATATATATATATATAAACTGAACCTTAAATGCTGCAGACTGCTGTTTCTGTTTAAACAAAATATAAGTGACTCCCTGATTGCCTATTTGACCCAAGCAAGATTGAATACACAAAACATAAAGTATTTTAGGCCCACAAATTTGTCCATGAAAAAAGGATGCACTATTCTTTTATTAAGACCTGAAATATTCCAGCCTGAAGGAGGAAAAAGAGAATGCTGATGAAAAGAGGACTCTGTATTCTCTACTCATAAGCACACTGGCAAAATACAGAACGGTGGGCATGGTGTCTACTGCTTCCTGAGCGACCACCATGTGCAGCTTCAATATCTACCATGGCAATCCTCCTTAGAACTGGCATGGACTAAGCTCTCCTAATGGTGAGGATTCCACAGATAAACAGTAACATTAAGCATAACTTATTGATCATGTTAATAATGATGATTTGTTATTATTATCTACAAATGTCCTTACATAGTGATATGTTAGCACCAAAGTCCCTGGGTGCTACACACTGTTTATGCCCTTAGCTGCTAACTAAATGGTTGAAGTTTCAAGTCCACCCAAAGGCACCTTAGGAGAAAGGCCTGGTGCTCCAGTTCCAAAAAAATGAGTCGTTAGAACTTCTATGGAGCACAGTTCTACTCTGACACACATGGGGTCATCATAAGTGGAAGTGGACTCAATGGCAACTGGTTTAGCAGAGTCTCTGGGTAGTGTGAGCCATTAACATGCTTGACTTCTAGCAGCAAAGTTAGAGGTTAGAGTCCATGAGAAGCCTGTTAATGTGCTCAGCTGTTAAATGAATGTTTGAAGACACAAGTCCATACAGAAGCACCTCAGAAGAAAAACCTGGCAATCTACTTCTGAAAAATCAGCCCTTGAAAACCCAAGGGAGCACAGTTCTACTCTGATACCCACGGAGTCATGATGAGTTGGAATCTACTAGATACCAACTCAGTTTAGGTTATTACCGATGAAGTAACTCATGGGCTAATACATACAAGCTAAATCAGGGACTAGAGTTTTTAAAAACCAAATTATACCAGATATTGCCCTACTGGTTCAATTTTCATGCTAACCAGCTATATTCCACGTGCTTGATCCTTAGCCCATGGTTCAACATTTAATATTCAATAATTTCATGTTCACAAGATACAATTGATTTCAGGTCCAAAAATGCAAGAGAAAAAATATGGAACTAAAGTATATTTCATCTGCTCAATTCATGACAATTAGTACATGATTTAAGGAATTTCTAGAACTACAGCTTCCAACTTGAAGAGGATTTCACATAGACAATATTTAGGCCACCTCGAGTTAAGCTAAACTTGGTTAAATATAGAATGTTTTGAGATATTGTGGTAGATGTTTTAAAATGTTAAATATTTTAATATCTCCGTAGTGCCTAAAAGAGCCCTGGTGGCATAGTGGTTACGAGCTCGGCTGCTAACCAAAAAGTCAGCAGTTCGAATCCACCAGCTGCTCCTTGGAAACCGTATGGAGCAGTTCTACTCTGTCCTATAGGGCCACTATGAGTTGGAATTGACTTGATGGCTATGGGTTTGGTTTTTTATAGGGCCTAGAAGAATGCTTTAAAAACTGAAATCCAGTTTACTGGCAAGTGGGAGGTTTTATTGAGAGAAAGATAGCCTTAGAGTGTGGAAATAAATGTCTTGAAACAAAGCAGTAAGCAGGTAGAATGAGACTTTAAAGCCAGTGTAAGCATTAAAATGTTGGCCGCTCATAACCTCCTTAATTATTGATGCATTTGTGTTGGCCTTTGCTAGCTTTCTTTAAAAGATTTTTTTTCCCATTATGTGTATTTGTTTTGTGTTTGTTTTATTTATTTATATACAGAGACCTGGCATTTTTAGTGCTTTTGTTCCCAGACAATAACCAGAAAGAAAGAAAAAAAAAAAAAAAGGAATCTACTGAGCATTTACCTGCATGTCGGGAAGGATATAAAACTGGAAGTCTGTGCTAATTGGTTTAATGTTTCATAATCCATAACCTTAATCTTCTGAATAAAAAGCAACACAGATATATTTATACAATAATGAATCATTTGCTTATTTTTATGTGTTTATTTATACCTCACCTCATTTCATAGAAGACTTTAGGTGGTTAAGTGTACTCCATTGTAAACCAACACAAAGCACGAGAAAGCACAAAACGCTGTTGTTCGTGTAAGCATAAAAAACAAAACAAAACAAAACCCTGATTAAGTCCTTTAATCCATTCCATCTTAATAATAATCATCAACCACCCCATGGTGAACTAGAATCATTAATTATTGATGTCCTTCTTTGTGGTTTTAAATGGAAAAATGGTTAGCCTCTTAAATATTTGTAAAACTACAAACAAAGTGGCTTAAATACAGAGTATGAAGGCTGTTCTTTTGAGTCCTTAGGGTAAATGGATTATAGACTCAGAACAGATATCATATTGCTAAGTCACAAATCCTGATTTTTGGCTGCTGTTAAATGTCCATTTGTGCTATTCACTCTAATTTCGTACATGAATAATGCATACTCCCATAAACCCAGTGCCGTGCATACTAAGCATTAGAAAATGAAAAAAACATTAATAATGGTATCTGAATTCTATCAGTCATCAAAAATCATAATTATATCAGAGCAGTGCTCATTATTACTGAAAAAAAAATCTGCTTCATCTGTTTAGAATTTATGGCATATTGGTTTTCATTAATTAGTTATTATTTAGAAAATTATACGTTTTACCCCAAATAGATAAGATGAGCTATGCTGTTACATTGGCAAAATTGTCATCAAAATAGTAAATGAATTCTATTCATTCAGTCAAATATTTAGTCTGAGTTTACAAATCATAGTACCTTTGCTAGCTTCCTTTAAAAGGTTTTTTTTTTCCCATTATGTGTATTTGTTTTGTGTTTGTTTTATTTATTTATATACAGAGACCTGGCATTTTTAGTGCCACACCAAATTCTTTGGATTTAGCCATGTCCTCTTCATCACTTAGGATGCCCCAAGAATGCCAAATCCAAAGAATTTGGTATGCGAGCTCATGAGTGCTTGTGTGTGTGTGTGTTTCAACTAACCCGGTATCCTAAATTTGTTTATAAAATGATGGGATCCATAAACTGCTATTATTGGTTACCCTGGTTAGCCAGATTATAATCCTGACATTGATACGTCAGTAGAGGCAGGGTCAAAATCATTTTGTGTTTATAAACACAATTCTAATCATGTTAATATCTGCAGTGGGGTGAAGAGGTTGTGGACAAGGGACACATTCAACCCCATGCTTGATTTAACGTAACCGTCACAGCAATAATGCTTTTATCACTAATGGAACAGCCCCACAATAACCGGACTTGAAATGATATTCCTTTTATTACATTCTTCAGGGTGGATATTTTTAAGCTGATTTAGACCAAACAGTTAAAGAGCTATGAACAATTATTAAACAGCTAATCATTATTGCAAAAGATATTTATATTTATGATGTGATATACTAAGATGCAATGATTTGTGCCTAATATTCAAAACCCACATTGTATATTTATTTCTAGATTCCCTTTAATATTAGCTCTTTTTCTTAGGCCTTGATGTCTTTCTCAAGGTTCTTTCCTGTACCTCCCTCTCCTTTAACTCAGCCTATGTCTTTTTTTTATTTCTGTATATCTCTATTGTTACGCCTTGATTAGTCCCATAATTTAAATATATATATTTTCTCTTACTCATCCCCTCTTTACATAATTGTTTTCAAACTTTAGTCAAAAAGCCAGATATGCTTAATGGGAACAAATCTGTGGATATACTGACAATAATTAATTACATGGATTTTAAGAAAAAGGAGAGTAATCTAGCACAAAAATTGATTATTCGTAATGGGTAGATAACCCTGGCTTTTCTACTGATGTCATTTTTTTCTCCCAGTTACTCACTAGATGCTAATAAACACTAATCGCTGGTTATTTCAAAGGTGCTCAAGCTCAGCATATCAAAATCAGAACACCTTAACTGTCCATTTCATTCTCCATTACCTGTCCTTTTTACTGATATCAGGTACACGACTTAGGAAACTTGGAGCCGTCTTTGATTATTTTCCTTATTCCCTATATTTCATAATCGCTGAGTCTGTAACGGACATTTCTCTTTTCCATTATTAATGACACTGCATTAGCCATGTCCTCTTCATCGCTTAGGATGCCCCAAGAATGCCAAATCCAAAGAAATTAAGTTCTGCCACAGGCATCCTACAAAAAAAAAAAAAAAAAAAAATTTAGTGACAAAGAGTTTTTTGCCTCATTTTGTTTGTTTGGGTTTTTCTTTTTTTTTTTTTAGAGAAGACTTCAGAATGTAGCAAGCTATATTGTCAATCAAGTGAGGGCGGTTTCCCAGATAACACATGAAAGCTCCTTCCAGGTGCTTCATCTACTACAATATTGTCTCCATGTCATCTTAGGACTATGGTCATGTGAGGAGTTAATGAATTTGGCATGATAGTCTATATAGCTGCAGTTGTACAAATGCTACTTTGGTCATGAAAAAAAGCAAGTTCTTCTGCAATATGATAAAAAAGTCTTAGGAGAAAGAGATGTGCCATGGGTTTTATAAAGGTAGTAAAGGTGGCAGCTTTGGCTTATCCTGTGAAGAAGGCTAGACCTTCTGAGATTCATATATTTTTTAACAGTCTAGGACAACCTGGGCTAGGCCTTCTGAGATTTAATGAGAGATCCGTATAAGGTGTTCCACATGGCAAGTATTGAAATGCATGAGTAACTCAAATACCCATCTGCCTAAGAAAAAAGAACACAAAATAACAAAATTGCCATTTAATTATAGTTTGCCTTTCAATATTATATAATACATTGACCATATTAATTATTTTTTGTCTTCTTCTAACACGTATAAAAGGCTAACAATTGGAAGTATGAAATAAGAGTACAGAAGAAAACCTTATCGTGTACACCTATATGGCCAACAATTGTATCTTCTGTTGCACTGGGCTATGACCAGTGAGGTTCACTCTACGTGGTTGATCCTGACACAGCTTATGACCATAAAGACCAAGTCCATTTCAGGGAGGAATAGATCAGTTCACTGAGACATTGATTTCTAACAAAATTGCATAAATGAAACTATAGATTAAAAGGAAATACAGTATTGGAGCAAGAAGGGAATATTTTCCACTGACCCATTTCAAGATGCTGAAAAATTCTAAATAAATTATAAGTATAAACTTTTTTTTTTTTTATAAACTTTTAACAAAGTATGTGGCAGCTACAGGGCACACTCAGATAGCTTCATTTCTTCTGAGAAGTAAAAAGAAATCAAATAGTTTTAAAAAAAAAAGAAATTTCAAATTTATTTTTGACTTTTTGCAAACCCAAGATTTCTGTGAGAGCAGTTAGGGCCATTACATTTATGTAGCTTTGGCCTTCTCTTCCTTGTTGCCTATAGCAATTCTCCAAACGGTGAGGGAACAAAAAATTTTCAATATGAAAAGGAGGCTGAAAAGTATAGGAACAGTAAGAAAAAAGAACGTAAAATTCAGATATTAAAAGGAAGCATTGTTTTTCCTGAGTAATCAAACACTTAAACATCACCATCTGAAAAGCCATAGGATTTGTTAAAAATCAGAGAATTTGATCTTAATACTCTATTCCTTCTAATCAACCGCCTATTTAGAAAACTTCTAATTATTTTTACACATTTTGAACTATAGATTACCTCCAAACCATATATTCTTAAGAAAACTACTTAGATCAAGAAATAAGAATATAAATAAAACATTGTAAAATAATATTTTGCCATGTGACCTATATTATCAATTTCATACATAATTCAAATAAGGAGTGCAAATTATATTGAGGAACATGCTTCAGCACAGTGGCTTATTCCAGATTGAAATAATTTGCCAATTATTTTTCAATCATTGAGATGAATGTCAGAGTCTACTAGAAGCCACTTGAATATGGTTGACACTAACCTGGACAAATATGGCTCAGAAGTCTATTTGAATAAGGAAGAAGTTGTATTTTCGGTCTGTATTAACCAAGTGACTATCAACATGAATCGCTCTCCATAGAACATGGCACCACTTTCCTCATAGTCTAGGGGCAGGTTGCAAATGGTTCAACATGACTGGGACCAAGCCGCTCATTGGCCTGGAATTGCTATAGAGTTTGAATTTTGTTTTCACACAATAGTACAATAGTCGATATGATGTACCAGGCACAACTATATAATATATAAAGGAAGGATTAAAAAATCACAAGCATACACAAAGAGCTCATTTCTATCACTTGATGGTCATCAAGGGTTTAATTTGGATACGGCACTAGTAACGAAGAGCATTTACAGTGAAGATCAAATGGGACTGGGCACACACAGCATTTAACACCATGCCTAGCACATGAGAAGTCTCTTCTCCCTTGTTACTTATTTCCCTTTCGATGATTTTTCCTTCTACTCTTCCTTCTCTCTCTAATTTTGATTGAGAATAAGTGAAATTTAGTCCCAGAAAGCACTGATGGTTTAGATTTAGGAAGCATAAAAATGAACAAGGCTAGACCAATGGGAAATGTCACAATCATTTCAACAGATTTCAAACTGTATTGGACAAAATTCAACCTCCATTCTCATATCAAAAAATAAATATAACTAGTGTAATGTACTACAATATAAGATTCCAAAGCAATATTTAATTTTGTATGTAATAGATAAATATCGGTAGCACACCTACTATGTGTAGTCTATCTTGTACCACTACAAGTTCATGCTTTCTGAATTAGTTGTTTGACAAGGCAATGAGTTCATAATAGGCAATGTTTCTTTTCTTAAAACTATTTCATGTCTCTGCCATTCGCCCTAAGACTTTGTCAGCTCAACCTTTCTTACTCTTTCTAAGAAGGCACTGCTTCCTTTCTTACAAAGGAAATACAATCTCTTACATAGAAATTTAGTCCAATTCTGTTTTAATCTGCATATTATTCCATTTTTTCCTCCAGTGGATAATCTCACAAAGCTTTGTACTCCAGAGTTTTCCTCCATCAATTATCTTGTCTTTATTATATCCTCAATTTATCTCTCTTTGCAATCTCCTCCACTCTCCATTTACTATTAGCATGCTATAGTTAACGTCTCTCTTGACACGAAATCTTTCATTAGCTATTACTGTATCTCCCTCCTTCCATTTATAGCCAAACTCCTGGAAAGAAGAGTTTATATTAATGATTATATTTCTCTACTTTTTTCAAGGCACTGAAAGCTGATTTCCAGGTGTATAATTGAGTCAGCTTCTATCACGGTTAGCAGTTACATGGTATTTCCAGAGGAAACTGGATATTTTTGTCCATGTCATTAACCAGTCTCCCCATCTCAGCGCCTAGGACATCGCTTTCTTAGCTGTTCTGTTTCAGTTGCTTCTGTCTAATGCAGTGCCTGATATCTAAATGTTATTGTTGCTGTTGTGCTCCTGAGGCGAATCCATTCCATCTCATAGCAACCCTATATAACAGAGTAGGACTGCCTAGGCTGTAATCTTTACAGGAGCAGACCGCCAGGTCTTTTCTCCCACAGAGAGGTTGATGGGTTCAAATAGCCTACCTCTCAGTTAGCAGCTGAGTCCTTAGCCACTGCACTACCAGGGCTCCTTAATATCTAAATATTAGTGTTTATTGTGATGGCAATACCAAAAGAAAAAAAAAAATCCATTGCCAGAAAAAAAAAAAAAGTCCGTTGCCATTGAGTCTATTCCGACTCATAGTGACCCTCTTGGACAAAGTAGACCTCTCCATAGGGTTTCCAAGGCTGTAAATCTTTACAAAAGTAGCCTTCCACATCTTTCTCCATGAAGCAACTGTTTGGTTCGAACCGCTGACCATTCAGTTAGCAGCCTAGTGCTTTAACCACTTCGCCACCAGGGTGCCTTGTGGTGGTGATAAAACAGGGGTAAAATGATGGGGTAGGTGCTGTCCTAACTCTCTAGATGCTAAGCTCTGCCAGTCTTCCTGTGGTGTGATGGAAAGAATATTTCAGGATTTCCTGGTAACCATTACTAGCTCACCATTATGCTAGGATCCAATACTTACAAAACTGCATCTATACACCCTCCTTTCTGGATCCCATCCATTCTTATTCCTTGAACAGTGGTTAAGAGCTTGACTGCTAACCAAAAGGTGGGCAGTTTGAATACACCAGCTGCTCCTTGGAAACCCTATGGGGCAGTTCTACTCTGTCCTATAGGGTTGCTATGAGTCGGAATGTACTCTACGGCTATGGGTTAGTTAAGTGAATTATCATGTTTTGCCGTAATTCCTATAATCTTCTCATTCCTGACTCCAGATTTACGTATTGAATTGCCTCCTTAACATCTCCCTATAGATTCAAATGGGCACCTGAAAGTCAATATGCAAAAAAAAAAAAAAGCCATAATATCTTCTTCTTTCCGTTTCTGCCCCATCCCTAATACTTTACCTACCTAATTTTCAACTCTCAGTAAATACCAGCATCCACCCATTAACTCAAGAAAGAAACCTGAAAGTCATTTTTACTTATCTCTCTTTTTCCAAAATCCCTATTTTTAAAACATTCAGCCAATCTAATTGATTTTATCTTTTCAACATCTTACTATTTCTTTTTCCCATCACTGCCACTATTTTTTCCCTTGTTCTCATAATTTTATATCAAAAGTACTATTAAAACTCTTGTCACTAATATTGGCATCTTCAAATACATATTTCACATTCTTGTTGTTGTTAGGTACCATTGAGTCGGTTCCAACTCACAGTGACCCTATGTGCACCAGAAGGAAGCATTGCCTGGTCCTGTGCCATTTTGATAATCATTGTTATTCTTGGGACCATTGTCGCAGCCACATGTCAATATATTTCATTGAAAGTTTTCCTTTTTTTCACTGACTCTTTACTTTTTACAAAGCATGACCTCCTTCTCCAGGGACTGATCCCTCCAGATAACATGTCCAAAGTATGCGAGATGAAGTCTCACCATCCTTACTTCTAAAAAGCATTCTGGTTGTATTTCTTCCAAGACAAATTTGTTCATTCTTTTGACAGTTCATGGTATATTCAATATTCTTCACCAAGACCACAATTAAAAGGGCATCAGTTCTTCTTAGGTCTTCCTTATTCATCATCCAGCTTTCGCATGGATATAAGGTGATTGAAAACACCACGGCTAGAGTTAGGTGCACCTTAGTCTTCAAGGTGACATTTTTATTTTTCAACACTTTGAAGAGATCTTTTGCAGCAGAATTGCCAAGTGCAATGTGTATTTTGATTTTTTGATTGCCACTTCCATGGGTGTTGATTGTGTATACAAGTAAAATGAAATTCTTGACAATTTTAGTCTTTTCCCCATCTATCATGATGTTGCTTACTGGTCCAGTAGTGAGGATTTTTGCTTTCTGTATGTTGAGGTATAATTCATACTGAAGGCTGTGATCTTTGATCTTCATCAGTAAGTGCTTTAAGTCCCCTTCATTTTCAGCAAGGAAATTTGTGTCATCTGCATAATGCAGGTTGTTAATGAGCCTTTCTCCAATCTTGATGCCCTGTACTTCTTCATATAGTCCACCTTCTCAGATTCTTTGCTCAGCACGCAGATTTCATTTTACTTGGGTCCACAAGCAACACCCGTGGAAGCAGCAGTCAAGAAATCAAGACACATTGCATTGGGCAAATCTGATGCAAAGGACCTCTTTAAAGTGTTGAAAAGCAAAGATGTCACCTTGAAGGCTAAAGTGTGCCTGACCCAAGCCATGGTGATTTCAGTCACCTCCTATGCTTGTGAAAGCTGGATGATGAATAAGGAAGACCAAAGAACTGACACCTTTAAATTGTGGTGTTGGCAAAGAATATTGACTCTATTATGGACGCCAAAAGAACAAACAAATCCGTCTTGGAAGAAGTACAACCAGAATGCTCCTTAAAAGCATGGAGAGACTACGTTTCACATACTTTGGACATGTTGTCAGGAGGGATCAGTCTCACGAGAAGGACATAATGCTTGGTAAAGTAGAAGGTCACTGAAAAAGAGGAAGACCCTCAATGATATGGATTGACACAGTGGCTGCAACAATGGGCTTAAGCATAACACCAATCGTAAGGATGGCGCAGGACCAGGCAGTGTTTTGTTCTGTTGTACATAGTGTCACTACGAGTCGAAACTGACTCAATGGCACCTAACAACAACAACAATGAAAATTGGTGCTGTATTTTTTATTTCAAATCTCAATTGCTCCTTGTCGATAGTAGAAAACATTTTACTTTTGCATATTAACCTTATATCTTGAAACTTTGCTGTTATTGCTTATGGGTTAGAGGAGATTTTTGGTTGTTAGACAACGATGTTATCTGCAGACAGCATTTTATTTCTTTCTTCCCAGTCTCTATGCGTTTTCTTTTCTTTTCCATGTTTATAGCATTACCTAGAACTTCAGCTACAATACTGAATAGGAGTCGTGTGACAGGGCATCCTTGTCTTTTTCCCGATCTTCGAGGGAAATTATCTACTTTCTCACCCTTAAGAATGATGTCGTTCGTGTTGTTTTTGTTTATGCTAATTGCAGTCAAGTAGACTGTGATTCATGGCAGCCTATGTGTAACAGAGGAAATGTTGCCAGGTCAGTCCTGCACCACCTTTATGACCTTTGTTATGTTTGAACACATTCTTGCTGTTATTGTGTCAATCCAACTCAGTGAGAGTTCCGCTCCTTTTTGCTGACCCTACTGTACCAAACACAAAGTCCTTTTCTATGGATCGGTCATTTTTGATGACTTGTCCAAAGTAAATAAATGAAAGTCTCACCACTCTTGCTTCTAAACTGCATTCCAATTTGTTCCGGTTTGTTTGTTTTTCCGGCAATCCATGGTATATTCCGTATTCTTAGCCAATACCGCAATTCAAATGCATGAATTCTTCTTTTTTTAAAAATTGTTATCCAGCTCTCTAATGCATATGAGGAATTGGAAAGACCATGGCTTGAGTCAGGTTCACCTTAGTCATCAAAAGACTTCTTTGCTCTTCATACCTTTAAAGATGTCTTTTGTAGCAGATTTGCCCAACGCAATTATGATGCTAGCTGTCTGTTTTTTGTAGCTGTATGTTTCTTTATGAAGCTGAAGAAGTTCCCCTCAATTCCTCATCTGTTGACAGCTTTTTTTTTTTTTTTAAATCAGGAAAGGATGTTGAATTTTGTCAAATGCTTTTTCTGCTTCTATTGATATGATCATATAATCTTTCTCCCTTAGACTGTTGATGTGATGAATGACATTTATTCATTTGCAATTGTTGAACACTCCTTATACATCTGAATAAATCTCACTTGGTCTCAATGTTTAGTTCTTTGTATACATTATTAGATTCCATTTGTTAATATTTTGTTCAGGATTTTTACGTCTATATTCCTAAAAAAAAAAAAAAAAGTTCTGCAATATTCTTTCCTGGTAATGTCTTTCTCTGGTTACGGTATAAGGGCAATTCTAGCTTCAAAGAATGAGTTAGGAAATATTCATGCTACTTCTGTATTCTGAAAGACAATGTAAAGGATTGGTATTATTACTTCATTAAATGTTTGGTAGAATTTACAAATGAAACCATACGGTATAGGGTTTTTTTGTTTGGGAAGATTATTGATAATTGATTCAATATCTCTTTTACATGCAGACCAATTCAAATGATCTATTTTCCTGTGAGAGTTTTGGTAGATTGTATCTTTCAAGAAATTGGTCCATTTCATCTAAGTTATCAAATTTGTGGGCGTAGAGTTGCCTTTATTATGCTTTTATTATTATTATTCTAATATTTTTATCCTACTATATTATTCCTTTGTTATCCTTTTAATACCTATGAGATCGTTTTTCATAGTCCCTTGTTGACTTATGACATTTTTATTTTGTGTCTTTTGTTTCATTTTTCTTGGTTTTGCTGGCTAGAGGTTTATCAATTTTATTGACCTTTTTCAAAGAACCAGTTACTTTTGGTTACATTAATTTTTTCTATTAATTTCTTATCTTTGATTTAAATTATTTTTACTCTAATTTTCATTATTTCTTTTCTTGTACTTGCTTTGCATTTATTTTGCTTTTCTTTTTCTAGTGTCCTAATATTTGAGCTTAGATAATTCACTTTCGATTATTTTCTTTTACTGCATTTTGGGACATACATTTACCTCTTAGCACTTGTTTTGCTGCATCACACAAATTTTGATAGCTTGTATTTACCTTTTTATTTACTTCAAGATATTTTTAAATTTCTGTTGAGGCTTCTTCTTTGACCCATGTTATTATTTAGAAGTATATTGTTTGATCTCCAAACATTTTGGAATTTTCCAGCTGTCTTTCAGTTACTAATTTCTCGTTTGATTTCACTGTGGTATAAGAGCATACTTTGTATGCTTTTTATTCTCTAAAATTTTGAATGGAGTCTAACTTGGTGAATGTGCCAGGTGAGTTTGAGAAGAATGTGTACTGTACTGTTGTTGAATGTAATGTTCTCTAAATGTCAGTTAGATTCAGTTGATTCATGGTCCTGTTCAAGTCAACTCTATCTTAACTGATTATCTGCCTAATAGATTTGTCAATTACTGATACAGGCACGCTGAAGCCTCCAAGTATAACAGTTGACTTGTTTATATCTCCTTGCACTTCTATCAGTTATTGCCTCACATATTTGGATGCTCTATTTTTAGATATATATGCATTCACAATTTTCATATCTTCTTAGAGAGTTGACCTCTTTATTGGTATGTATTGGCTGTCTCTATCACTGACAATTTTTTCTTGTTCTAAAATCTGCTTAGTCTGAATTAATCTAGGTATTCAGACTTTGTCTTGATGATAAATGTAAGATATTATTATATATAGGAGTCCCTAAATGGTGCAAATGGCTAAGCACTTGGCTACTAGCCAAATGTTTGGCAGTTCAACCCACCCAGAGGCACCTTGGAAGACAGGCTTGGTGATCTGTTGTTGAAAGGCCACAACTTTGAAAATCCTATGCAGCAGTTCTACTCTGCACACACGGGGTGACCATGTGTTGGAATTTTTAGACTGCAACGAACAATAGCAACAACTGTAATATATTTTACCAAGATGCAAAAATTTTTAATTTCTTATTTGGAGAATTCAAATTTTTCATGTATGTATAGATCTGTTTTAATTTATTTTGCCTAAATGGAATAAGCAGCTTGAATACGTGCCGTGAAGATCTACATATTTCAACTCAGCAAAGGGTTCTTAATCACATCTTTGACATTTGTTGCTTTTACATTTTTTTAATTTTAATAATTTTATATTAACTTTTTTCTATTTATATACTTTCTAATTACTTTCAATTTGTTTTTCCTGTTTCTTTGTATAATTCCAGACTTCTTCAATTTTATTCTATATCTCTTCAGCAGGTATTAACCTTGTCACTGTATTTTTATTTAATTTGTAATTATTTAGTTCAACCAGCTAATCATTTTCATAAGACTTTTGTCTTTGAAATGTGTTCTATTTTGTGTTTTTGTTTGTTTTATATCTCAGTAATCAGTTATCTCTTTATAGCAATTCTTTAATACAGACATTGTGTGTGTCTCCTTGCTTCTTACCGAATATATGAGGCATTTTCTAAAATTTGATTTAGTAGCTTTTAAAATATTATTTTCACAGATATGTTCTTGCCTATCTCTTTAGAGGGTTGAATTTTCATTGTTTTATTTTACAACATTTTTTTTTCTTCAGTCTCGTCTTATTTGTATAATTTTAATCATTCTTAGATGATGAAATCTCTATTGTGTTGGCCTTTGCCTTAACGGTTTGTGCTTTTGAAATTTATGTCATTCTATTTCCCATTATCGAGAGGTAAAATTACCCCCTCTCAGCTCGATTAACATTTTGTATCAGGAATTGCACCAAACTAATGCTAGCTCAAGGTGTAAACTTTCCCTTACCCCATAGTCTGACCCTCGGAATCAAAGGAGAACATGAATATTTCAGTCTTCAATTTACAATAATATCAGGGAAATCTGTATTTTATTTGAGATTCTAAAATGGATGTATACAGAAAAGAATGGATTATAGATTTGTTAAACATTAATGTTTTACCTATTTTTGACACTTTAGAGTAAGAAAGTTTATATTTTTAATGTAAACACAAAGAATCCCTTTTTTCAGTTAAATTAAAAATGTGTGTTTCATTTTAAAAGGCCATGTAATCAAAAATGCCTAATAGTCAATTCATCTTAAGATGCTTTTAATTTCCAATTGTTGCCCAATATAGCATCAGTATAACTTGTTTAATGAATTTATTGCCTTTTAAATACCACAATATAAAATAAAAGCCAATAAATTTTAAACTACAAAATATGTAGGAATATTATAGTTTGATATACCTGTCCCTCACCCTCCCCAAGAGTCTTTAAGCTACGATGATTTCAGGTTAAAACTGTAGTTTCTAGCATGCCATGTTCTGTGTTTTCTTTCAGTCGGTTCTATGGGATACTTGTATTCAATATGGATAATAAATTTGGCCTATGTTTTCAAATGTTTTCCATGCATTTAGTTTTGATTTTTTCAATATTGCTTTTACTGGCCCCATTATCCAAGTTTCGCCTAATATAATTTGTTTTGTCACTAAAACTACAAGCAAGGTGTTGGTAATATAATTGTAATGCTAATACCTATACTACATATATTGCTGTATTATAGTCAGTAATAAAAGCATGTTGAAGTGTTGTGAAAACCCCTCATGCCTGCATTATGTTCTGATCTTTGATAACCTTTATTTCTAGATGAAAGTAGTTTACGGTACTGTATCAGCTATAACGAGCACCAGTAAACAAGCTGCTTTGCCAAGGGCGAATATAATTCCAAGTAATAAAATTAGATCTATGACACTGTATCTTCTATTCTTCATTTCAGATTCATTAACTATTATGAAGATCAATCTCTTTGACACAGTACATTTCTAACCACATTTATGCCAAATACATACTCATTAGCATGTTTGAACTCCATAGCTAAAATGACAGGGTTTCCCCTTTACTCTGTGATATTACACATAATTTGAAAAGTAGGTTTTGAGGGTTCTGAAAACCATGCTATTCTAAAATCTGTATTTTTTTCTCTCTGTACAGATGAATACATTTATGTACACTGTATACATATTGTATGTTATATCTATGAGAAAATAGCATTGCTTATAAAACTTTTCAAAATGCAGATATAAGCAATACTTTTAATAAATTATCGTTTTTAAATAGTATTTTTTGAAGTTTTTAGCAACATTAATTATATTAATATATTTTTCTTTCCAAATCTAACTTACTGTTATAGATATATACATAAACCAAACCCAGTGCCGTCAGAGTAGAACTGCCCCATAGAGTTTCCAAGGAGCGTCTGGCGATTTGAACTGCCAACGCTTTGGTTAGCAGCTGTGGCACTTAACCACTACACCACCAGGGCTTCCAGATATATACATACATATGTATATGTATATATATATATCTAATCTAGCTACATAAACAGATAAAGAACCCTGATCCTGACTCATAGTGACCCTATATGACAGAGTGGAACTGTCCCATAGGGTTTCCTAAGCTGGAGCCGTAGTGGTTAATAGCTGTGCTTGTGAACCAATAAATGTTGGCAGTTGGATTCCACCAGCTACCCCCTGGAAACCCTATGGGGCAGTTCTATTCTGTCCTATAGGATCGCTTAGAGTCAAACCTACTCAAGGCAATGAGTTTGGTGATGTTTAGACGAACAAATCACCCTGTCTTTTGTCCCACAGAACAGCTGGTAGCTTGGACCCACTTATCTTTCAGTTATCAGCTGAGCACTTAACCATTGCACCACCAGAGCTCCTTAGGTAGATAGATAGATGATAGATGGATGGATGGATGGATGGATGGATGGATGGATGGATGGATGGATGGATGATACTAAATTACTGAGATTTTTGTCTAAAGGTTTTGCCATTGAAAGGTTCTTAGAAAGGTCACCTATTAAAATTTTTAAGATCCCTTCTAAGTGCCAACACCAGGTTATAATCTTTACATCTCCATCATCACCTCCTTGATGTGTCACACTGCTTTCAATAATAAAGCACAAATAAACAATAGAATATAACCAAGGAGAAGTTGATATTGATCAAGAAATGTATTCTCAGACAATTCAGACTGCCAATTTCACTTTTTTTTATTTACAGATTGATATTGGAGTTTTAAGTTCTTTTTATTTTTATTTTTTAAATTGAATATATAAACCAGAATGTTTTACATACATTCCCAGACCTTCATTTTACTTGGGTGCATCCAATATATAAAACTTCCTAAAAAGAAAAGGTAGCAGCAATTGTATGAAGAGTAGGTAGTCAGGTGTGGCTTGAATATAGGTGGGCAACGGGAGAAAAGTGAGAGAAAAAAGGGCTAAGAAGTTTAGTTGGTCTTATTTTTCATTTTGACCATGAAGATTCATATAAATGATTTGATCTGAGTAGTGATAGTTTGGTTTTATTTTTAAAAATCTTTGGCAATAGTTGGAGGTGTAGGAGATGGAGATTATTATATGTAGGCATAGAGATTATTAAGGTGACTGTTACTGTATTTCAGAGATTGACCTTTAAGTGGAAGATATGACAGCAGATCCAGTCTTAAAAAATTAAAAAAAAAAAAAAGATTTGCAGTTGAAAGCTCATTTTTTTGGAAAAGTAACAGTAATTTTGGAATTTGACCTAGATCTGTGATATATAAGTTCTATTTCTGTATAGAATTACAAACTCTAAGTCTCAATTTCTATTCTTAAAATGGTTTGAGAATACCTGACTTATATGCCTTGATGGGTTATTATTATGTGAATCAAATGAGTGGGTATACAATGACTGCAGTTACTCTTTACTGACTTTTCAACTCCAACTTGGCTCAAACGATTCAGTGCAATGAAGAAACATATAAATAACTTGCATATGATATGCCTCCTAGGAGATATCAAGGAGTTTTTGAAGAGTAACAACAGAAGCTGATCTAGAAAGGACAATTTCATTAATCACTCAAGGTCCAAAATATTCATTAGCATATCATTGGATCTAGAGTAAAGAAACAGAATACGATTAGACATTTTAGCAAGGAAAACAAAAGAGAAGAAAACAAAAGAACACTTAGAGACAAGTACATTGGTATTACGCAGATCTGTTTTACGCTCCAGAATATTCTTTAATTTAACCTCTGAGTTATCTAGTGCTGCTGTAATAGAAATAACACAAGTGGGTGGATTTAATGAACAGAAATTTATTTTCTCACAGTTTCAAGGCTGGAAGTCCAAATTCTAGGTGAAGACTTTCTCTCTCTTTGGATTCTGGAGGAAGGTCCTGTCTCTTTTCAACTTCTGTTCCTTGGTTCCTTGGCTCCTTGGTGTTCTTCATGTATGCTGGCATCTATGTTCCCCCCTTGTGTGCTTGTTTGCTTCTGTGCCTAATCTGCTCCTTTTACATCTCAAAGGTGATTGATTTGAGACATATCCTGATATGGCCTCATTAACATAACCAAGAAGATTCTATTCCCAAATGGAATTCCATTTGCATGTAAAGGGTTCGGATTCCAACACTTATCCTTGGGGAGCACAATTCGATCCATAACAACCTCCTAATAAGAAACGTGGCACGTTACATAGCAACGTCAAGTTAAAACAATTTGATAAAACCTCTTTCTTCTCTGCTCCCACTGAGATACTTTCTCCTTTTTAACTGTTTTCTCTTTGCCCTTTCAACTTGATATTGCTTTTTGTTTGATTATTTTCTGCATTTGCCTTACCAGGACTATCCCAGTAAGAAACCCAGTGCCGTTGAGTCAATTCCGACTCAATCAGGACTATAAACTTGGTGAAAGAAGGATCCAAGTCTACCCTCTTTTTGTATTTTCCAGATGAACACTGCCTTGCACATTGTCGTTGTTGCTAGGTGCCCTCGATTTGGCTCACACTCATAGCAATCTTATTTATTTCTGTGTCAAAAACCTAGTTCTTTTCCTTACTTCTATTATTACTCTGCTTATTTACACAAGGAGAGTCATGATATTCTTTAAGATGTTCCCAAAATGTGGCTCAAATATAATCAGGAGGATAGAGGAACATCTTAGTAAAACAGTCTATTCTGTCAGAAAGAAAAGGTGAGAAAAAATGACTTGTAAATATATAAAATCAGTTTCAGGCACATAATAAATACTATAAGTGATTCTGGTTGGGTAACATAAAAAACTATGGATAAAATAAATATAACCTTAGTCACCAAACCATGTAACAGGATACATTGAGCACTATTTTTGAATCATGGAAGTTATTTCTTAGAATTAGAGTAATTTTTTGTAAGTAATACCCTACAGGTACAAAATCATTTTATGTAAGCATATATTTGATTCTCAGTCTGATTCTATGAAACAGAAGATATCAATGATAATATTATTTTGAAAATAATGAAGCTAATGTCAGAGAGTGTTATTGAATTTACCCTGAACATATGACTCTCAAACTAAACCTATTGCTTTTAAACACAGCGCTTTACCATAAAAAATGGCCTGCCTATTAACAATATTTCTACATAGGATTGAAACTGGAAAAAAAGATGGAGCTATAGGAAATTAAGAGATTTTTCCAAGCTTGTACACCATATTATTGTCACTTCTGATTAGTCTTAACATATCCGAATGCCACTCCCCGAGTAGCTTTGATGTGTTGTTGTTAGTTACCGTCCAGTTGATTCTGACTCATGGCAACCCCACGTGTGCAGGCTAGAACTTTCCACAGGTTTTCAAGAATGTGATCTACAGGAAGCAGATTGCCAGGTGAGCTTGTCTTCCAAGGTGCTTCTGTGTGGGTTTGAACCGCCAACCTTTTGGCTCGCAGTAAAGTGCATAACTGCTTAACCATTTGCACTACCCAGAGACTCTGTGTGTGTGTGTGTGCACAGCTCTACCCTGCACCCATGGGGTCTCCACGAGTCAAAATCAAATTGAAGGCAACTAACAGCAACACAACAAAGCTACTCTGAAAGTGGAATTTGGATAAGATTTAATCAGAGCTGACAATCATTTGATGTATAAACTTGGAAAGATATCTTAATTTCATATATATGTGTATATATATGTGTGTGTGTGTATGTATGTATATATATGTGTGTGTGTGTGTGTATCTATGAATGCCCAAACCCTTAAGTGTAATAAAGAATGTAAGAAGTATTCTAGTACCACACTAATGTTTTAAAATTGACCTCTAAAGGGCAAATGCTTCATATAAGATGTGCATTTTATAACTTAGTGAGAAAGTACTTGGCTGGATAGGTTAGCATGTGGCATTTTTTATATTAAACAATTAGAATATAGCTATACCAAGAGTATCAGTTGGATATAACATTTAATTACAAAGTTAAATTAATTGAGCATGTCAAAAATTTTCCAATTAAATAATGAAATCCTGTTTTTATCTTCAGAAATTTTACAATTGACTAATAGGCTCATTTAAGAACATCCAGAGAAACAAGAACCCAAATAATAATTTGCTGAAAAAATCTCTGGTAAGTGTTCATGTCAGCAGGAACACCTATCATATACAAGGTCATGATGCTTTTTCCATTAGGTTAAGTGAACCAATTAGTACTTGCTTTCAAATTGATCTACAGGGAAATAGAAACAAGCTGGAAATTTATAAGATTGTATTAAATCACAAGTATATATATTTTTTATTTTCTAAAAATGATCAGCCCCCAGTCATCTTCCTTTTTTTTGTTTGGTTTGATTTGGTTTACTTTTCTGGGAAATGTAAAATCTTACAATGTCTATTGTGTAGGGTCACTTTTTCATCCCACCCTAATACTTCCTACCAGGTATAGTATGAGAGACCTTTATTAGTAAAACACTTCTGTCCCTTCTCTGTCTTTTACTCACTTTCTCTCTCTGAGGTGGAGGTTTAGAGTGGGAGGAGCTACCTGCTTGAACGATGACTTTGAAAGGAGAAACTGGGTGTGTGAATCCTGGCTTCATCCTCTTTCTCTTCCCCTTCAGAGTATGTTGTTCAAAAGGGGTCTGTGTTATAACACTGGAGTCCAGTACTACAAAGCCATTGCTTGAAAAGAAAAGGCCATATTCCCCCTACCAGCTTTGCCAATGATAAAAGTAATATTTTGTCTTTCTCAACCTTAATTATTTGTCTGATATCTCAATTGGATGAGCACTCATGTAGAAAAATGGGGTGACATTCTTTAAGCTCTTTAAACACTCAACATTTGTTGCACTGGCTTGTGCACCTTAGGAAATAAACAAGGAAAGTAAAATTCATAAAACAAAATACAAATGGAATGACCAAGACTCCTCATGGAACTAAGGCACAGGGATTAGACCTTGTATTTCAGTATATCATTAGGGAACATTGATCATTCTGGTTTACAAAGGCCTAAACTGGGCCATGGGGCTGCACTTGCGTTATGCCTGTGTCTTATTATGGTTGCTGTGGAGGTGAATGGCTGTAAGCCTTAGATCGTATGTGATAATGATCCTGTCAGTTGACTATAGCTTCTGCCAGCATTGTGGGCTGGCAAGTAACTGAATTCATAGAAAAGAGGCATATATATGTGAGTCCTAATGCAAATTTGCTGGGCTCAAAAAAAGGCCTGTGACCACTCAGGCCTCAGGCAATGGTACAGCTGCCATAAGAACGGCAGAAGTCCATGGCCAAGAGATTCTCAGCCAGATTGTGGCCAAGGAAGGTGCTTCAGCAGATGCTAGACTACTTAGCTCTGGAAAACAAACCCCAAGTATCCAAATGGATGGGCTTAGCCATAATGCAGGGGATTTAGAATGCAACTTTCTGCCGTTTGATCTTGAAAAAGCAGGCACAAGTCTGAATATGTGAATGTGAACAGTGAGTTACTTCATCAGATATTAGTGGATAGTGAAGGTCTTAGTGGCAGCTGAGTCCAAAGGAAAAATGATTTCCAGTACTCATGTCTATTGGACATTAGAAAGTGAAACAATGTTTCTCACTTTTAAGCACCTAGATTCTTTAGTTTCTTGTATCCCACCAGTGTTACAGAGTGGTCTCAAGTTGGCTTTGCATTTGTTTATGGGGGCGGGGGGGGAACATCCTTAGAATGTCGAATTCTTAAGCATAACACATGCCAAAGCAAAAGTCATGAGAAAATAATCAGTACCAACTTCAGATCCAGGGAATATTTTATTCTACCACAGCCCCAGAATCCCTTGGTGGTACAAACAGCTAACATGCTCAGCTGCTAACCAAAAAGTTGGAGGTTCAAGTCCACCCAGAGGCACCTTGGAAGACAGGCCTGGCAATCTACTTCCTAAAAATCAGCCACTAAAGACCTTATGTAAAACATAATTCTACCCTGACACACATGGGGTCACCATGAGTAGTCAACTAGATGGTAACCTGTAACCATAGCCCCTGCTCTGGTCCTCCTTAGGATGCACACAAGGGACATTCAAGACCATAGAATTTCCTGCCCAAATGATCCTGTTTCCACTTCTGAGACTTGCATGGTACCCTTCCTTGCATCCTTCTTTCTGAGGGCACAAAAGTAAAAAAAGTTAATAAGACATGCAAAATGTATGTTGTGGGTGTTCAGTTCAGCGCTGGGATGCTTTTCCATGTCTTATTAACCATTTTTACTCTTATTGAAAGTGGGGCAAATAAGAAAGCTATAATTGAATGAATACAATTTCTGAAGTCCTGAACAAACTAACCAACCACTTGCATTTCAACCAGAGGCACTCTACCCTTAACTGCTTAAGAAATGTCCACCCCACCCAGGCATTGAACCCCTTCCACCTGAGACCAAGCAGAAAAATAAATTGGGATGGGTGAATTTCAGACTTCATATTCCTGAAACATTTGTTACATATTTTAAAATTGACTAGCCTCTGGGGATTTGATAGAGCTAAAATTATATTAAATTTTAGGATATTCCATATTGTATCTACCAGTTAATCCCATTTTTAAACTTCCAATGACTTTTTTCAGCAAAGGCTGGACATAATTTAGAATGGCACATAAAATAGGAATGTTGAGAACAAAGTGACCTTGGAATTAATGTAATCAATGCATGGATTTGATGCAGAGTGGAGTCTCCTGGAATCAAAATATCTAATAGTGCCCAGCAGTCCCAGGAGGGTAAGCAAAGGAATTGGTGTGGATATTAAGAATCGGCATCAAGAAGGCTGAATCAGGCCTGTCTTCATAGGCTTCTGATCTCCACCAAGGGGAGAGGAACATCTCTGGCTGACTGCTACTTTTACATTTAAAACCAATGTGCGAAAAATCCCACTGCCCGATGACATGTTACACATGTTCCAATACTATCGTTACTAGTATTAAAGGTGATATTTAAGCTAAATCTGACTTTGTCCTGTATTTATTTGTTTGTTGGAAAGGAGAGCTGGTTAACAGGGTAAGAAAAAGAAGTACTCAAGGCCCAACATTGTGTTGTTGGTATTTGAATAAAGTTAATAAACTTTTAATTAAAAAAATACAAATGTATAGACTATTAGCAAAAATAACAGAACTAACTCCCAAATACTATTTACCCAGTTTCAAAAAGTTTTAATATTTGGCCACTTTTGCTTTATCATTCTCTCAATTTATCTCTCTTTCCTTCTCTAACTCTGCACGTATGCACACAGACAGTAAAATGGATGGCATACCTTGTACCTCTTCATTTTCTCCATTTCATATTTAATATCCTCAGTTTGTAACTGAATGTTATCTGAAAGGATATATTTGGAGCTTTTGTAGACCTCTGTATTTGTCAAACACTGAATATTTTTGCCTGAATTAATTTGAAATATTTTGTGAAATGGTGATATTCTAACTTGGTTTTTCCACTGTCATGGCACTTTATTATAATGGCAGATGAAGAGAGAAATCAGTTAACCACCTCAAAGCTTCTACTTTCTAGAAAGATTATCAGAGGTAAAATATCATTCTACTTTTATTCCAATTAAAAACATTTTCTAAATAAGCATACATTCAAAAATACGTTATAAAAAATTATACAAAATTTCAACTGATAATACCCTGGACAGTGGCTAGACTGGACTGACAGAATATTTGTGTATGTGTCTGTTCAAACCAATCAATCAATTAATACAAGCCATGTGCACATGCACATAATAATGTGTAATGTAAATGCCCTTTCATACATTCTGTATATTTGAAGATAACAATTATCTCAGATTTTTGAACTATTTTATTCATTTATGTAATTGTTGTTGTGGGTGCTGTCCAGTTGTTTCCTACTCACAGCGACCCTATGTACCACAGAAAGAAACGCTGCCCAGTCCTGAGCCACTCTCACAATCATTGTTATGCTAGAGCTCATTGTTGCAGCCACTGTGTCAATACATCTCATTGAGGATCTTCCTCTTTTTCAGTAACCCTCTACTTTACCAAGCAAAATGACCTTCTTCAGGGACTGATTGTTCCTGACAACATGTCCAGATTATATAAGATGCAGTCTCCCTATCCTTGTTTCTAAGAAGTATCCTGGGGAAAAAAAAAAAAAATCCTGGGTGTACTTCTTCCAAGACAGATTTGTTCTTTCTTTTGGCAGTATATGGCATATTCAACATTCTTCACCAATACCACAATTCAAAGGCATCAATTCTTCTTCAGTCTTCCTTATTCATTGCCCAGCTTTCACATGCATATGATGCCATTGAAAATACCATGGCTTGGGTCAGGTGCACCTTACTCTTCAAGGAGACATCTTTGCTTTTCATACTTTAAAGAGGTCTTTTGCAGATTTGCCCAATGCAATGTGTGTTTTGATTCCTTGACTGCTGCTTCCATGGGTGTTGATTGTGGATCCAAGTAAAATGAAATCCTTGACAACTTCGATCTTTTCCCCGTTTATCATGATGTTGCTCATTGGTCCAGTTGTGAGGATTTTTGTTTTCTTTAGATTGAGGTGCAATCCATACTGAAGGCTGTGGTCTTTGATCTTCATCAGTAAGTGCTTTAAGTCCTCTGCATTTTCAGCAAGCCAGTTGTGTCAGCTGTGTAATACTGGTTGTTAACGAGTCTTCCTCCGATCCTGATCCCACTTTCTTTTTCATATAGTCCAGCTTCTTGGATTATTTGGTCAGCATACAGATTGAATAGGTATGGTAAAAGGTTACAACCCTGACCCACACCTTTCCTGATTTTAAATCACGTAGTATCTCCTCACTCTATCCGAGCAACTGACTCTTGATCTATGTACAGTTTCCTCATGAGCATAATTGTGTTCTGGAATTCCCATTCTTCCCAATGTTATCCATAATTTGTTATGATCCATCCAGTTGAATGCCCTTGCACAGCCAATAAAACACAGGTAAACATTCTTCTGGTATTCTCTGCTTTCAGCCAGGATCCATCTGACGTCAGCAATGATATCCCTGGTTCCATGTTCTCTTCTGAATCCAGCCTACTTCAGCTGCATTTGAATGATCTTCAGCTAAATTTCACTTGCACGTGATATTAATGAGATGTTGTTCAATAATTTCCACATTTGGTTGGATCACCTGTCTCGGGAATAGGCATAAATATGGATCTGTCCAGTCAGCTGACCGGATAGCTATCTTCCAAATTTTTGGGCATAGACAAGTGAGCACTTTCAGCACTGCATCCTTTCATTGAAACATCTTAATTGATATTCTGTCAATTCCTGGAGCCTTGTTTTTCCCCAGCCCCTTCAGTGCAGCTCGGACTTCTTCCTTCACTACCATCAGTTCCTGATCATACAGTTCCTCTTGAAATGAATGAACGTGGACCAATTCTTTTTGGCATGACTCTGTATTCCTTCCATCTTCTTTTGATGCTTCATGCATTGTTTAATATTTTCCCCATAGAATCTGTCACTGTTGCAACTCGTGGATTGAATTTTTTCTTCAGTTCTTTCACCTTGAAAAACGCCAAGCATGCTCTTCCCTTTCAGTTTTCTATCTTCAGCTCTTTGCACATGTCATTATAACACTTTACCTTGTCTTCTCAAGCCACCATTTGACATATTTTGTTCAGTTCTTTTACTTCATCATTTCTTCATTTTGCTTTAGCTGCTCAACATTCAAGAGCAGGTTTCAGAGTCTCTTCTGACATCTGTTTTGGTTTTTCTTTCTTGTCTTTTTTAAAGACCTCTTGCTTTCTTCATGTATGATTATCCTTGATGTCACTCCACAACTCATCTGATCTTCAGTCACTGGTGTTCAATGCATCAAATCTATTCTTGAGGTGGTTTTTAAATTCAGGTGGGATATAGTCAAGGTCGTACTTTGGCTCTCGTGGACTTGATCTGATTTTCTTCAGTTTCAACTTGAAATTGCATATGACTAACTGATGATCTGTTCCACAGTCGGCCCCTGGCCTTATTCTGACTGATGATATTGAGCTTTTCATTGTCTCTTTCTACAGATGTAGTTGATTTGATTCCTCTGTATTCCATCTGGCGAGGTCCATGTGTGCAATCAACATTTATGTTGGTGAAAAAAAGTTTTTGTAATAAAGAAATCGTTGGTCTTGCAAAATTCTATCATGTGGTCTCCAGCATTGTTTCTATCACCAAGGCCATATTTTCCAACTACTGATCCTTCTTCTTTGTTTCCAACTTTCACATTCCACCAAAACCAAAAGCCAAACCCAGTGACATCAAGTTGATTCCAACTCATAGCGACCCTAGAGGACAGAGTAGAACTGCCCCATGGAGTTTCCAAGGAACACTTGGCGGATTTGAACTGCCAGCCCTTTGGTTAGCAGCCGTAGCACTTAACCACTATGCCACCAGGTTTCACATTCCAGTCACCGGTAATTATCAATGCATTCTGATTACATGTTCTATCAATTTCAGACTGCAGGAGCTGGTAAAAAATCTTCAGTTTCTTCATGTTTGGTCTTAGTGGTTGGTGCATATTTTTGAATAATAGTCATATTAACTGGTCTTCCTTGTAGGTGTATGGATACTATCCTATCACTGACAGCATTCTACTTCAGGATAGATCTTGAAATGTTCTTCTTGATGACATATGCAACATCATTCCTCTTCAAGGTATCATTCCTGGTATAATAGACCATATGATTATCAGATTTAAAATGGCCATTATCAATCTTTTTCAGTTCACTAATGCATAGGATATTGATGTTTATGCGTTCCATTTCATTTTTGACCATTTCCAATTTTCCTAGATTCATACCTAGTACATTCCACGTTCTGATTATTAATGACTGTTTGCAGCTGTTTCTTCTCATTTTGAGTCATGCCACATCAGCAAATGAAAGTTCCAAAAGCTTTACTCTATCCATGTCATTAAGGTTGACTCTACTTTGAGGAGGCAGCTCTTCCCTATTCATCTTTTGAGTGCCTTCCAAACTGGGGGAACTGATCTTCTGGCATTATATCAGACAGTGTTCTATTTATAAGGTTTTCACTGGCTAGTGCTTTTCAGAAGTAGACTACCAGGTCCTTAAACTAGTCTGTAAGTTTGGCTGAAACCAGTCTGCCATAGCTTCCAGCATCACAGCAACACGCAAGCCCAGCAATACGACAAACTGACAGACACGTGGGCATTTTAGAGGGTCAATATTTATTGTGTAAACGTGTTTTATGCCCATTACCCTCAGCTGTTATGTCTTTATAATTTGACATGTAGAATTCCATATTGTTTAGTCTCATTTTCTATGTCAGTACATGGAAAAAATAAAACAAAACACAGTTGAAACCCTTTTAAAATGATTAGAATGGCCAATGAGCTGATAATATTGTACAGAGTAATTTTTCTACCTTTCAGCTATCTTAAGGTAACTTTGCTATTATGTCTATTTTTATATTTATCTTTATTATGGAGCCATGTAATTTGGAATGAGAGTTATTATTGTAAATATCTAGAACTATATTCATGACAGAACTTACTTCTAATGTCATTATTACATGTTTAGTTTCATCATCAGCCACAAAAAAAAAAAAAAAAAAAAAAAGTCCAGGAAGACTATTGATGCTAATTCTTGTCAATTTACATTTCATAATTTTTGTAAGTACTTTGAGAGTTAGGTTAATAATATAATTCTCTAGTGAATGAGTTACCTAAGAGAAGTTAGTGTTAGTAATAGTTTTTTTAGAAGATGGCCCAAAAAGTGCTCACAGAGAAAATAAGCGAGAAGATTAAAGACCCTCATCATTGAAGAATATTTAAATGACAAAGCTATTCTCTTATAAAGGTAATATATTTTATTCAACTTTTCATATACAATGAAAATCATACTGAACTGTTATGGATTTAATAAATCTGTGTCCCCCTAAAATATGTGTCAACTTGGCTAGGCCATGATTCCCAGTATTGTGTGCTTGTCCTCCATTCTCCGATCTGATGTAGTTTTCCTATGTGTTGTAAATCCCAATCTCTGCTTGTGGTTAATGAGGCAAGATTAGGTTATGTCAAAGAGGATGAGGGTGAGATGCAACACCTTTACTCAAGTCACAGCCCAGATCCAATGTAAGGGGATTTTCCCTGGGGAGTGGCCTGTATTAGCTTTTATCTTAGAAGAGATAAAAGGAGAGAGAAGTCAGCAGAGAGAGAGGGACCTCAAACCGCCAAGAAAGAAGCACCTGAAGAGGAACTCGTCCTTTGGACCCGGGATCCCTGTGCTGAGAAGCTCCTAGGCTAGGGAAAGATTGATGACAAAAACCTTCTCCCCAGAATTGACAGAGACAGAAAGACTTTCCCTGGAACTGGCACCCTAAATTTGGATTTCTAGCTTACTAAGCTGAGAAAATAAGTTTCTCTTTGTTAAAGCCATCCATTTGTGGTATTTCTGTTATAGAGGACTAGATAACTAAGACATGAGCGTATCTAGGTATTAATCATTTTGTGGTATTTTTTTTACATGAATAGGTTAAATAAAGATGGGACCTGAAAGCATATAAAAGGACAGAGATCTTTCTTTTTCCAAACCCCTTTTATCTGACATCATAATGTGACAAAAACCTGAATTGCTACTTCATATGTATATTTGTCTTGAATTAAAAGTCATTAATTAAGCAAAGCTAAAATGTTTTATGAATCTCATTTGCTAGAACTTTATATCATTTTCAGTGAATTATTAGAATAGTGACAGTCATTGTTCTTTGTTTTATTCATTCACACAGAAGTTTGATTGGTGGATTGTGACTTACACAAAGTTGTTTAAATAGCTGCGAATTAATTCGTAAGCTGATTAAAAGATAGGTATAGTGGGAAAAGGTGAGCTTAAGTGAATCTCAGCCTCTGAGTTTCAACTTCTTTTTAATTCAAATTTTAAAAACACCTTGAAATATTACACAGAACAAAATAAATAAAGGGTTAAAATGTTAAATGCAAAATAAAAGTCTTATCATACAAAACAGATATTTCTTGCACTGTGTTTGACACAGAGCAGATATTCAATGATAGTCAATGAACACTTTTGAAAGAATAAATGAATGAACACATTAAGCTGATGTTAGAATGAGGAAGAAATTTCTAAGGGTAAGATCACTGCAAGTATTTGCAAAAGTAGTAATTGAAAGATTCTAATATATAAATAGGAAACCCCGGTGGCATAGTGATTAAGTGCTATGGCTGCTAACCAAAAGATTGGCAGTTCAAATCCACCTTGAAAACTGTACGGGCAGTTCTACTTTGTCCTATAGGGTCACTATGAGTCAGAATTGACTCAACGGCAAGGGGTTGGTTTCATTCTGGTTCAGAGGTAAATAATGAACCTGGCTATATACTTATGTATGAAATATTACCCCAGTATTAGGTATATATTGGTGCAGTTTTAACAGAGAGAAAGTAAGAAAAAGAAATGAAAAAAATACATATACCAAAATATCACTGCAATTTTTTTTCTCTGTAGAGTGAGAGTAATTTTATTCTGTGTACTTTTTTATATTTTCAAATCTCTGCATGACCATTAAATACACACACATTCACACACACCACACATCAGCAAACAATAACAAAAATATAACCACATATGTAATTCTTATTTAATTTTTATCTTTAGTTAAATATTTTTTAAATAATAAAAACAAGGTTACAGGTGTTAATATTTCTCTCCTTTATTTTCTGTAGCCAAAACATATTTTAAATATACTAAAGTATAAATTCTTAGTTTCTTTAAATTTGACAGAAGAGAAAAATGGTCAGCATATTGTGTAAGAAATCAAGACATGCTGAACAAATAGTAAGAACATGATTTTACTTGATTATAGGAAAAGTCCTGTAATAAACAATAAAATACATCAAAGTTTTTCTTTACCAACAATTCTTTTATTTTTTTTTTGTACTTTAGGTGAAGGTTTGCAGAACAAATTAGTTTCTCATTAAACAGTTAGTACATATATTGTTTTATGACATTGGTTAACCACCCCATGACATGTCAACACTCTCTCTTCTCAACATTGGGTTCCCTATTACCAGCTTTCCAGTCCCCTCCTGCCTTCTAGTCCTTGCCCGTTGGCTGGTGTGCCCCTTTAATCTCGTTTTGTTTTATGTGCCTGTCTACTCTTTGGCTGAAGCATGAACCTTGGAAGTGACTTCATTACTGAGCTAAAAGTGTGTCCAGGGGCCATACTCTCAGGGTTTCTCCAGTAAACCTGGTTTTTTCTGTGTGAGTTAGAATTTTGTTCTACATTTTTTTTCCAGCTCTGTTCAAGACCCTCTATTGTGATCCCTGTCAGAGCAGTCAGTGGTGGTAGCTGGGCATCATCTAGTTGTATCTGACTCAGTCTGCTGGAGGCCTTGGTAGATGTGGTCCCTTAGTCCTTTGGACTAATCTTTCCCTTGTATGTTTAGGTTTCTTCACTCTTCCTTGCTCCCGAAGGGGTGAGACCAGTGGAGTATCTTAGATGGCTGCTCACATGGCTTTAAATTTACCAACAAATTTTGTTAGAGAACTGAGAATTTACCTAACATGTTGCTTGTCTTTAACTAATCAAGATGTTATTGTTGTGTGCCGTAGGAATGCATATGTTTCTGTTGAGGGTGGGGATGGTAGTGCATATGAATTTGTAACTTTTCCTTACCAGCACGTGTTGTCTCTTAAAACAAATAAACATTAAAAAACACAGTGCTTTTTTTTCTTATCACTTCCAAGTAATGTTTCGCAATAAAACTTCAATTTACAATAATTCTTTGAATTATATGTTTTTTATGTCTTCCCAGTGTCCTTGATAACTGTGTCTCTGTGTGATTATATTCATGTTATCACTAGCATAAGTATGGCTATGTATGCATGCTCTATTTGCAGTGCACCCTCTAAAAGAGAGATAATTCCTAGGACTTATATCTTCTACAATCTCTGTAGTATCAACTATTGCTATAACAAGTGCTTTGAATGGTTTGCATCTCCTCCCTGAAAATTCTTAAGGATTTCTGGCTCTGTCATCACTTTTTACAATAACTGTATAGGTTATGCCTTCTTTCTGGTGTGCAAATATGTACACACCCCTTACCATTTATTTACTCTAAAGTAAGACAATTTCTTGCTCTAAAAAGGAGAGATGCATATCAATGGAGCCTTCTAATATAATGGATAAGAACCCAAGATTGATAACCAAATGCTTCTGTTTATCCTCTTTCTTTTTCTTCACTAGTTATGAAACCTTGAGTAAATAACTTAAGTCGTCTCGCATTTTGCATGCTTATCTGTTAAATGGGATACTAATGGGATACTAACCTGGGGAATCAAATCATTTATTGTCCAAATGAAGACATATTTTAGAGTGAAACAGAATGCTATTGATAACTACATTGTGACAATAGGCATGAATCAGAATTGCCCCAGGCAAACTGGGATATATAATAATGTTGTAATTCCCCATCAGATAGCTTAAAGATTAAATAAGATTATGAGTGATGGGTATTTAATACAGAACATAGTACACAATAAACAATACCCACACACACATACAAATATATATTTATTTATTTATATACATATATATATTTATATATGTGTGTTTATATATAGTTTTTTTTGTGGTGTGCTCTGTCAAGTCAATTTCCAAACATAGCAATCCCATGTAACAGAGTAGAACTGCGCCATACTGTTGTCTTAGTTGTAATCTTTACAGGAGCAGATCTTTCATCTGTGGAGCTGCTAGGTAGGTTACTCTATATACCTTATCTATGTGTTAAAAACTCTGGTGGTGTAGTGGTTAAGTGCTATGGCTGTTAACCAAAAGGTCGGTACTTCAAATCTCCTAGAGGCTCTTTGAAAACTCTATGGGGCAGTTCTACTCTGTCCTGTAGGGCTACTAGGAGTCAGAATCAACACAACGGCAATGGGTTTTTTTTTTGGTATGGGTTAAAAATGAATATATCAGTTGGAAAGTACAATAGTAACTGCTTCTTTAATGTTCAACATAGTCCTCAAAACTATAAAAATAACTTCAGAGTGTTCAACGGGAAAGACCAGAATTACTAAAAGATAACGATGAGACTATTTATAATGGTATAAATTATATGGACAATGGAAGATAACTTAGGAAGATAACTGAGGCCATCAAATAGACCTGTAGATGGCAAGACATATGACAGAATCAACAACCATTTGAATTCAGGTTTACATTAATTTAACGGTAAATATGGAACAGAAAGAACATTTGCACTTTGCTGGTACTTTTGACAAAAATTAAGAATTGAAGAAAACCTGCATACATCAATAACATCAATGCCCTGCCATATAGTCTTAATATATAAAAGAAAGAAAAACTTAAAGAAAAAGAAAATCCCACCTATATATATTTTATATCACAGTAATATAAATGAAAGTATTGAAAAACACAAATTTCATGATCCTTGGAGTCCTAAAATAAAATATACTATTAGCAATAACAAATAATATTACATCACATTTTTCTACTTTATGTTCACAGTTGTTCTTTAACATTGTAGTAAAATGCAATATTGCTTACTCTTATAGCCTTCTAATGTTCTGAAAAGTGTCAGGGTAAATGCCAAAATAAATATTCTCAAACCCTGGTAGTGCTATACATCTTGCTGTTGAGTTGATTCTGACTCATAGTGACTGGACCCCATAGGGCAAAGTAGAACTGCCCCATAGCTTTTCCAAGGCTGTAAACTTTATGGAAGGAGACTGCCACATCTTTCTACAGGAGAACAGCTGGTGGATTAGAACCACCAGCCTCTCAGTTAGCAGCTGTGAGCTTAATCACTGTACTACCAGGGCTCCTTCTAGTATTATAAAACCCCAAAATCAAACCCATTACACTGAGTCAATTCCAACCCATAGCAATCCTAGAGGAGAGAGCAGAATTGCTCCATAGGATTTCCAAGGAGTTGCTGGTGGATTTGAGCTGCCGACCTTCTGGTTAGGAACTGTATGACTTAAGCACTGAGCCACCAGGACTCCTCTAGTGTTACAAAAAACCGACCAAATCCCTTGCCATCAAGTCGATTTTGATTTGTGGTGACCCTATAGGACAGAGTAGAACTGCCCCATAGGGTTTCCAAGGAGCTGTTGGTGGATTTGAACTGCTGACATGAACTCTCAACCACTGTGCCACCAGTATTAAAAAAAAAAAAAAAACAGTATTAAAGCAGCCTTTAAATCAGAAATAATAGTGGCTAGCATTAGTGGTTGCCTATTATGTGTTAGAGATTTTCAAAACCTTTGCCCATATTGTCCATTTACATATTTCAGTGATTTTATATGGCATATACTATTATTGCTCTAATTTTACAGATGAAAAAAACTGAAAAAGAAAATTGTAAGCAATTTGTCAAGTTTGTGACAGGGTAGATATTGAAACCTTAAGCCATCTCATTCCAGAAATCAGTGAGATTAATTTTTTTTTTGTCTGTTTTTTCTTTTTCCTTTCTCTTTCACTCTTGGGCCTGTGGTAAAGATAATTTAATTTTGGTTTTCTTGACTCACAAAATGAAATGTTGTAACTTAGGTTGGGAAACAATAAAAGATTTTATATATATAATTTTTTTTTTATAAGCAAGAGTTGTGAAAAGAGACGTGATGATTTATCAATTAGGATGAAATAAGAGATATAGATTAGAAAGTGGAATAAACAAGGAAGCTAGTATAATAATCTAATATACAGCAAAGAATAAATTAAGATGCCAATATTGGAAAGGTTGAACAAGAATTGTTAGAGTCAATTTTAGAAGGGTTGGCAACTGAAACTGGAAAGCCTGGTTAGAGGAAACTGTAACTGGAATGGAGTGAGAGAGGTCATTAAGGTTTAGAATTGATTTCACCTACTAAAAAGTAATGTGACATCATGGAAAATGATGAAATTAACAAACTAAACCTTCTTGGTAAAACAGAGTAAACTTCAGAATAGGACTTTGGGTAAAATTGTTACTTAAGAAAACATTAAGAGATAATAAATAAGAGACACTAAAGGTTACAGAGAAAGAATGTTACAAATGAGAAAAAAATGAGTGTTAAGGATAGAAAGGGGGTTAAGAGGGACATGGTACAATGTCAGATTTACAGAGAGCACAAAGAAGATGTGATCATCCGACTACAATGCCTTAATGAGCTATTGAGAGGCATTTAGTAAGGGTGTGATCATGAAACATATATACTGTAGAGTGTCATAAATCAATGAAATAGACATAAGCAAATCATTTTTTTTTTCTTAATCTGGAGTGTCAGTGAAGTTTTTTTTTTTAATTAAAAGTTTTTTAAATTCATGTATGTACATTTTAATGGGGAGAGAGTTTGGGAAAGGATGAAGGAAATACTTATCAATACTGGGGGCTGCATGAAGGCAAGTGAAATCACAACAGGAAATGATGGACTGAGTAGGTGGTGTTTAAACCTTTAGAGATGAGGATGAGGATGAAAATGTAAATTGGTAGGAGTGAAGGCAAGAAATATGGTAAAAAAAAAAAAGGAGTTATATGACCAGAGAGAGAAAATTTGATTTCAGATTAGGAAGGTAAACATAATCCTAACTTTTTTAAATGGTAATGTTGACTCTATGATGTGGTTAGTCAAAGTGTAATGAAAACGGAAGTCAAAGGACCTAAATTTATACAGAAACAATGAGAGTTAGAAGTGTGTTACAAAAGTCAACAATGTGTCAGACTGAGTTAGAGAATAATGATTAAAAAAAAGGTAGAGAGACAGAGTAAAGAGAAAGTCCCTGAAGTGTTCAAAATAGCTTGGAAAGAGAATAATAATAAAGTGGAATGAATCACTTTTCCCAGTGTTAAGGCTTAGTATACAGTTACAATAACTAAGAGTGTGGTACTGGTGGAGGAATAGACACATAAATTAATTGGGGCTACTAGAGAATTCAGAAATATATGCAAATATGACCAATTAATTTTTTCAAAAAGAAACAAATGCATTTCAATGGAGGAAGGATAATGTTTTCAGTAACTGGTGCTGAAACAGTGGACAGCCATCAGCAGAAAAGAAGCCTTGTCATAACCTAACACCTTAAAGAATAACTGAAAATGAGTAGTTGACTTAAATGTAAAATAGAAAACTGTACAACCTCTAGAAAATAATATAGGAGAAAACCTTTGAGATTTAAGACTAGGAAGATTTCTTAGATTTAATACCAAAAGCAGGGTTCATAGAAGGAAAAACTGATAAATTGAACCTCATCAAAATGAAAATCTTTTGCCCTGTGAAAATTCCTGTTGAAATGATTAGAAACAAGTTACAGACTAGAAAATATTTACATATTGCATATTTGACAAAGTCTTTGTATGTAGATTATATAAAGATTCACAAAACTCAACAAATGAACCAATTGGAAAACGGGAGAAAAATGCACAGATGTTTGAAGAAGGGGGGGCAGTGTACGGATGGCAAATAAGCAGAAAATAAGATGTTGAAAAACATTAACCAAATTAAAACCACAATGAGATAGTACTACACGCCTATCATAAAGGCCAAAATGATTAACAATGGTAATGACAAATGCTGATGACAACGTGGAAAAATGTGAGCACTCACGTATTGCTGGTGGAAACAAAAAATGGTACGTTACTCCAGTAGCCTATCTCATTTATTGCAGCATTTTGTGATAGCCCAAAACTGAAAGTCTGTATCATGGATTGAATTGTGTCCCTGAAAGTTGTCTGTCGACTTGGCTAGGTCATGATTCCCAGTATTGTAGGATTGTCTACCATTTTGTCACCTGGTGTGATTTCCCTATGTGTTGTAAATTCTATCACTACGATGTAATGAGATGGATTAATGGCAGTTATTTTGATGAGATCTACAAGATTAAATAGTGCCTTAAGCCAATCTCTTTTGAGATATAAAAGACAGAAGCGAGCAGAGAGACAAGGGAGCCTTATATCACGAAGAAAGCAGTGCCAGGAGCAGAGTGTGTCCTTTGGACCTGAGGTTCCCGCACAGAGAAGCCCCTAGACCACAGGAAGATTGATGACAAGGACCTTCCTCAAGAGTCAACAGAGAGAAGAAAGCCTTCCTCTGGAGCTGGTGCCCTGAATTTGGACTTCTAGCCTTCTTGACAGTGAGAGAATAAATTTTTCTTTGTTAAAGCCCTCCACTTGTAGTATTTCTATTATAACAGCACTAGATAACTAAGACACTCCCTAAAAGTCCTTTAGTAGGTAAATGGTTAAGCAACTGTGGTACATCCATAAATACCATTGAAAACTACTTAGCAATAACAAGAAATGAGCTACGGATAAACGCACCTTGAATTAGTCTCAAGAAAATTAAGCTGAGTTTAAAAACAGAAAAAACAAAGCCCAGATCAAATAGATCCATAGTGCAAGATTCCATTTATGTAACATTCATGAAATAATATAATTAGAAGCCTGGAGAACATATTAGTGGTTCCGAAGTGTTAAAGGAGAAAGATATGAGTGTGGCTATACAGGGTTAACACAAAGGAGTCTTGTGGTGACACTAGAGTGTAATATCTTGATTGTGGCAGAAGTGATGTAAAGCTACAAAGATGATGAAATTTCACAGAGCTACAGATGCGCTTGTGCGTACGTATGCATGCGCACACACACCAGTGCGTGTATAACTGGTGAAGTCTGAATAACCTCTATGGAATACACCATTGTCAATTTTCTTGATATTTATATCGTACTATAAAAAAAAAAAACAAACAATTTTTTATAGTTGTGTAAAATGTTAATAGGCAGGAGGAGAAGGATTCACGGGACTTCCCTGTTCGTTTCTTTGCAACTTCCTCTGATTATATTTATAATATATATATATTTAATTTTTTCCCAAAATGAAAAGTTTCAAAAATAGAGAGAAGTTAAGAAAAAATATTGAGAGGAAGTTTCTGGGAATTTTGGGCAGAGCAAAAGAACTTCGGAGGTTTGTAGTTTCCTATAAGATTGAAAAATGTGGAGAATCAAGTTTGAAAAAAGTAGAAAGGCAATGAGAGAGTTAACAAAGGAAGTCAAAAAATAGCTTTGAGGCATTTTCTTTGAAACATGGTTATATTCATTCTTCTTTCCAGTATTAGAAATTGAGGGTAGCCTCCATTTAGGAAGATAGTGTTTCCAAGAGAAATCAAAAATCCAAAAAAAAAAAAAAAAAAGCAAACATAGAGTCATTTCTGTGGAAAGAATAATAATATACAAAATGAGTAATCTTTAGCAGCTTTAGCCCTGAACATTAAATAATATGACACTTAATTAAGCAGGAAAAATGACTTATAAAAATGACTTAGGTTACTTATAATGATTGTCACTCAATTCAGTACATTTTTACCATTCAAATTATTATAATATCTAACATGAAAGAATGTCCAGCTTTTCTCTATTTTCCTTCCAAGGAAATATTCCATATTAGTTTGCTAACCCAGACCCAGTGCCCTCGAGTTTGCTAAGCATTTTTAATAAAAAAATTAATTTTAGTAGAACAGGTTTTTATTACATGGTAAAAATTTTCATGTTGCAAATCAATGAAAATTTTGTTGGCAAATATATATGGTATTAAAGAAGAGAGAAAGATAATGAACGATGATCAAAATTATATTTTCACATAGTTTTAATAATATAAGAAAAATCTATAATGGGGGGCAGTGGTAATTCAATGGTAGAATTCTCACCTTTCATGTGAGAGACCTGGGTTTGATTCCCAGTCAATGCATGGCCCACCTGTCCCTCAGTGGAAGCTTAAATGTTGCTATGATGGTGAACAAGTTTCAGTGACGCTTTCAGACTGAAAGGGACTAGGATAAAAATTCTAGCTATCTACTTCTGTAAATCAGCTAATGAAAACCCTACAGATCAAAATGGTCTGAACAGCAGTCCATCATGGGGACAGCATGGGATTGAGCAGCATTTTGCTCTGTTGTGCTGGGATTGCCATGAGTTGGGCAGATTCTATGGCAGCTTGCCACCACCCCAGTAACAAACTTATAATGAATGATTTCAAATTAAATTCTTTCTCATGAATGATGGTTAGATAATAGTGAAAATAATGACTATAGGGACCTGTAGTCTAGTATGTTAATTTTCTAGATTAGATTGATTTTCTAATGGAAATGAGTTCATAAGTCAATAAATATGAGTGTAAAATGGTGTTAAATTCTAAACATATCAGATGATAAAATAAACAACATAGTTGATTTTATCAATCTTTATATCTGCTTTGGAACCCTGATGGCGTGGTGGTTAAGAGCTATGACTGCTAACCAAAAGGTCAGCAGTTCGAATCTACCAGCTGTTCCTTGGAAACCCTATGGGGTAGTTCTACTGTGTTTTTTTGGTGTTGTTGTTTTATATTTGCTTTGAGAAGTCATTTAGCAATGTAGAAATATACAATAGATTTTTTAATTAATGCATGTTTCCTTCAAAGGAGTTTGTGGGAGCTATCAAGCTGTCACTTTTCACTGCAAGATTACCTCAACAATCATAAAGTTATTGAAAGTGTTTGAGTAGATAGGAAAGCACATGCAATCTATGCTATTTATTATAAAGATGTTTTGATAGATAAACTTTTCTGAATTAACTAGTAAATAATCGCAATTCATTTTGAAACTTTTCAGAAATATCTGATTGCTGTCTTATGAAGAGGGGTAAACGTGATGCCTTGTGGAGATGAATACACATTCACCAGTAAAAAAAAAAACACCTTATTGCTTTTCTGAAAGGGCATCTTAATATGAGAAACTATTTGAAATATTATAATATTTTATTCTTCAGGGGAAAATTGAGTATATATTAAAAAAGAGGTACTTAATGGGTGGAATATATTGAATAAGTTTTATCACTTTAATGCATATTTATGTTTGCAACTCTGATTTCATTAGGAATATTCCTCAATTTACTACACTACAGACAATATTTTTTGTTAATATAAAGTCTTCAAGTGATGTTAGGCTACATGTAGAAGGTAATCCAAAAAACCAAGCCTGTTGCCATTGAGTCAATTCCTACTTATTATGACTGTATAGGACAGAGTAGATATTCCCCATAGGGTTTACAAGGAGTGGCTGGTGGATTCAAACTGTTGATACTTGGTTAGCAGCCAAGCTCTTAACCACTGTGCCACCTTTAGTTAAATACGGAACTATGGTCTAAAAAAAAAAAAAAAAAAAACACAGAAAATTGTTGGATGATGCAGTACAGAATATATTTATTAAACATGAATTTACTATTCACACTTGTGTTCTCCTTTGCTAGAAACTTAATTCAGATTTTTTATGTGAATTTTAAGTTCACTATTTTTTATCTGAGGTTGCAAATGAAAAGTATGTTTCTAAGAAAAGACGATTGATTTTATTCAAGTTATTTTATTAGGATAAAAATCTAAGTCATCAATAGGAATGAAAAAACTACATTAAGTTTAAATTTCAACTCATTTCTGATTTTGAGTTGTTGGTACAAGAAAATCCAACCACAGCTAAGTTTCATAAAGAAATGCACCATAAATTCCTCAAGACAAGGTCTGAAATGAAAAAATAAATGAACAGGTACATACATACATACACACATACATACATATGTATATGCTTAAAGACCTGCCTGCATACTTCCAGATATACATACATATATTCACATCAAATATGCTTGTAATACATCAGTTTATATGGCATTTAAAATTATTTTATCAGTGTGACAAAAGTATATTATTTTTCTTGAATGTGTAAATAATTTTTATTTGCTTAATTTTGCTAGTGTGATATCCCCAACCAAAAAAACCAAAAAAAAAATCTTCCTTTTCTTCTTCTAACCCAGATGAAGTTTGAAAATCAATTCTAATTTTTCCTTGATATAAAATATGTTTCATTCTCTTTGCCTCTTAACATTTCTACTCTAAGAGCTAATCCAGGTATAGTTTTCTTAGATCAAACTGATTAGTCCACTGAATCATATTTTCCTAATTAGAGTCATGTCTAACATGCTGGATAACAGAGTTAATATTTACACTATTAAACATATGGCAAGAAGGAATGATCCATCAGTTCAATAAACTAATCTCACAAAATCTAGGTGTCTGCAATACCTGGCTACCATTTCATGACCTATCATAAATTGAAGACAAGACTAGAATAGCAGGGATAAAAAAAGGTCACAACCCAAGTAGTTAAAGTGGCTTGCAGCTCCTTCAAATCTATCTTTCCAGGATCTGGGAAAGAGTCAACAAATATCTTAATAACTTCTGTTAAATAAATATGTAATCAGAGGCAATTATTTAAACAGATTGTATTTTAGAAGAAAATTCCAGGTAAAACTCTTTTGATACCTTTGAAATTTTGTGAAGTCTAGATACATTCTTTAACCTTAATTCTTGCTGTAGGAATCTATTTACTGCATTTTGCAATGCACCTGATATCATCTCTTTTATACATAATATGCAGTGTCAAAAGTATATGTTATAATAACATAATTCACTAATACAATTAAGGTATTGCTAATGAAAGGAGTTGTTGTTGTTGTTAGGTGCCCTTGAGTCACTTCTGACTCACAGGTACCCTATGTACAACAGAACAAAACAGTGCTCCATCCTGTGCCATCCTCACAATTGATGTTATGCTTGAGCCCATTGTCACAGCCACTGTGTCAATTTATCTCATAGAGGATCTTCTTCTTTTTTGCTGACCCTCTACTTTACCAAGCATGACATCCTTCTCCAGGGACTGGTCCCTCCAGATAACATATTCAAAGCACATGAGATGAAATGTCACCCTCCTTGCTTCCAAGGAGCATTCTAGCTGCACTTCTTGAATGTACTTCTTCAATAAAAAAAGTTAGAAGACTAACATTCTAGCTTTTTTCCTAACTGAGTATGGAATCTCAGACAAACCATTTACCTCCCTCAGGTTTCAGTTTCTTTATTTGTAAAGTAAGAGGTTTGTTTTAGTAGATTTTTCAACCATTACTTAAAATACTCTGATTCTATTGAATGCAGTAGTGATGACACAATTGGCTAAACGTATGCTTTCATGTAGACTGCCGGGTCCTTCTTCCTAGTCTGTCTTAGCCTGGAAGCTCAGCTGAAACCTGTCCACCATGGATGACCCTGCTGGCATCTGAATACTGGTGGCATAGCTTCCAGCATCACAGCAACACACAAGCCCCAACAGTACAACAAACTGACAGACACATGGGGGATCAAACATGCAATCAAGATGCATTGATAATTACTGGCGATTGGAATGCAAAAGTTGGAAACAAAGAAGAAGGATCAGTAGTTGGAAAATATGGCTTTGGTGATACAAACAACGCCGAGACTGACCGAAAGAATTTTGCAAAACCAATGGCTTCTTCATTGCAAATACCTTCTTTCATCAACATAAACGGCGACTATACACATGGACCTCGCCAGATGGAACACACAGAAATCAAATTGACTACATCTGTGGAAAGAGACAATGGAAAAGCTCAATATCATCAGTCAGAACAAGGCCAGGGGCCTACTGTGGAAAAGACCATCAATTGCTTATATGCAAGTTCAAGCCGAAACTGAAGAAAATCAGAGCAAGTCCACAAGAGCCAAAATATGACCCTCAGTATATCCCACCTGAATTTAGAGACCATCTCAAGAATAGGTTTGACGCATTGAACACTAGTGACCGAAGACCAGACGAGTTGTGGAATGACACAAGGACACCATCCATGAAGAAAGCAAGAGGTCACTGAAAAGGCAGGAAAGAAAGAAAAGACCAAGATGGATGTCAGAGGAGACTTTGAAACTTGCACTTGACCGTCGAGCAGCTAAAGCAAAAGGAAGGATTGATGAAGTAAAAGAACTGAACAGAAGATCTCAAAGGGCTTCTCGAGAAGACAAAATAAAGTATTATAATGACCTGTGCATAGAGCTGGAGATGGAAAACCAAAAGGGAAGAACACACTCAGCGTTTCTCAAATTGAAAGAACTGAAGAAAAAATTCAAGCCTTGAGTTGCAATAGCAAAGGATTCTATGGGGAAAATATTAAACAACGCAGGAAGCATCACAAGAAGATGGAAGGAGTACACAGAGTCGTTATACCAAAAAGAATTAGTCGATATTCAGCCATTTCAAGAAGTGGCATATGATTGGGAACCGATGGTACTGAAGGAAGAAGTCCAAGCTGCTCTGAAGGCATTGGCAAAAAACAAGGCTCCAGGAATTGATGGAATATCAATTGAGATGTTTCAACAAACAGATGCAGCGCTAGAGGTGCTCACTCGTCTATGCTAAGAAATATGGAAGACAGCTTCCTGGCCAACTGACTGGAAGAGATCCATATTTATGCCTATTCCCAAGAAAGACGATCCAACCGAATGTGGAAATTATAGAACAATATCACACGCAAGCAAAATTCTGCAGAAAATCATTCAGAAATGGCTGCAGCGTATATCGACAGGTAACTGCCAGAAATTCAGGCCGGTTTCAGAAGAAGACGTGGAACCAGGGATATCATTGCTGATGTCAGATGGATCCTGGCTGAAAGCAGAGAATACCAGAAGGATGTTTACCTGTGTTTTATTAACTATGCAAAGGTATTCGACTGTGTGGATCATAACAAACTGTGGATAAAACTGCAAAGAATGGGAATTCCAGAACACTTAATTGTACTCTTGAGGAACCTTTACATAGATCAAGAGGCAGTTGTTCGGACAGAACAAGGGGATACTGATTGGTTTAAAGTCAGGAAAGGTGTGCGTCAGGGTTGTATTCTTTCACCATGCCTATTTAATCTGTATGCTGAGCAAATAATACAAGAAGCTGGACTATATGAAGAAGAATGAGGTATCAGGATTGGAGGAAGACTCATTAACAACCTGAGTTATGCAGATGACACAACCTTGCTTGCTGAAAGTGAAGAGGACTTGAAGCACTTACTAATGAAGATCAAAGACCATAGCCTTCAGTATGGATTACACCTCAACATAAAGAAAACAAAAATCCTCACAACTGGACCAATGAGCAACATCATGATAAACGGAGAAAAGACTGAAGTTGTCAAGGATTTCATTTTACTTGTATCCACAATCAACAGCCATGGAAGCAGCAGTCAAGAAATCAAAAGACGCATTGCATTGGGCAAATCTGCTGCAAAGGACCTCTTCAAAGTGTTGAAGAGCAAAGATGTCACCCTGAAGACTAAGGTGTGCCTGACCCAAGCCATTGTATTTTCAATTGCATCATATGCATGTGAAAGCTGGACAACGAATAAGGAAGACCGAAGAAGAGTTGACGCCTTTGAATTGTGGTGTTGGCGAAGAACATTGACTATACCGTGGGCTGCCAAAAGAACGAACAAATCTGTCTTAGAAGAAGTGTGGCCAGAATGCTCCTTAGAAGCAAGGATGGCGAGACTGCGTCTTACATACTTTGGACATGTTGTCAGGAGGGATGAGTCCCTGGAGAAGGACATTATGCTTGGGAGAGTACAGGGTCAGTGGAAAAGAGGAAGACCCTCAACGGGATGGATTGACACAGTGGGTGCAACAATGAGCTCAAGCATAACAACTATTGTAAGGATGGCACAGGACCGGGCAGTGTTTTGTTCTGTTGTGCATAGGGTTGCTGTTAGTGGGAACCGACTCGACGGCACCTAACAACAACGACAACAACAAACTTTCCTATCTCCCTTGAAGGGAGCAGCAGAACATAGAGCTATGAAAAAAGCCTGCAATTGCTTGGGAAACCAAAAGCAGAGTTCTGTCCATGTGGCATAAACGGGTAGTTTCTGCCAGTGACAGTATAGTTGCTACCAGATTGAAGAAAGTCCCTGCGGGCCAACTCACAAGGTATCCCTCTGATTCCAGCAAGAATGAAGTTGCCTGGGGAAAAAGAGGAGACTGTGGCAGACAAAATGGTCTTTTAATATTGGTAATAGATTCAATCTGAAATAGGTATTTAAAAATCAAATTGCATTGAGATATATCAACGACAAAAAATACTAAACATAGAAGAAAGATTTTCAGAGTTAATATTATTGGAACGTATTAAGAATGTAATAAGAAATATTTCACAGGTTTTTAGGCTATAATTGCCAAAAATACAAGAAAATGCAGAATAGTTGTTCTTATGCTATTTTAGTTAATTGATTCCTTTGAAAATCTTATGAAAACTCTACATCCCCGTTATAAATGCCCATAATGAATTTTCCAGACTATGTCATTTGGTGTATAGCCTACGAATCCCCTTGCATTTCTGATTAAATATTATGTTTTGTACTATATGAAGTATCATTTATTTTAGTAAATATAAGAATAAATTGAAATAGCAATATATTTTTTAAACTATAGTTTTGATTTCTAACTAACACATATGGGAAAACAAACAAAAACAGAGTTTCACACCCTGTATAATACATATATCCTTTCCCAGTGCCCTTAGAGCAACAACAAGAAATGATTAAATATTAGGAACTAAGGAAAGCCACAATTCCAAAGAGCAAAGAATAGATGTCACAGATTCTCTGAATCACATAACACAAACACGAAGCCATAAAGGAAAATATGGCTGTGTCTGTTAGTGCAAATTAAACAAAGAAGCAAATGGATGGAGTTGGAAAATATTTTCAACATCCTTGGCAGAGAAGGGTTAACCGTGAACTAAAAATAGCCACCATAAATCAAAAACCAAAGCTAAGCAATCTAACTAAAAATATCTGAAGTATATGAAAATGCAAATCACAGATAACAAATACAAGTGGCAAATATTATATTGAAATATAATCTCAAACTCAATGGTAATTTTGAAAACTGTAGGCAAATTAAATTAAAAAAAAATAAAATTCTCATATTGGAGAAAAAATAAAAAGAATGATAATATCCAATATCGGAAAGAATATAGGCACTTAGGGGAATGTAAACTTCTAAGACATATTTGGAAAACAAATATTTATATCTGTCCAAATAATGGAAACCCTGGTAGCAGAGTGGTTAAGAGTTTGGATGCTAACCAAAAGGCCAGCAGTTTGAATTCACCAGGCGCTCTTTGGAAACCTAATGGGGTATTTCTACTCTGACCTACAGGATTGCTATGTGTCAGAATTGACTGGATGGCATTTTTTTTTTTTTTTTTGTAGATCCAAATAACAAATATCTGTTAAAAATAACCACTACCTATCAGCCAGTTTGTTGTAGTGTGGTAGTTTATATGTTGGTATGATGCTGGAAACTATGCCACTAGTGATTCAAATACCAGCATGGTCACCCGCGGTGGATAGGTTTTAGTGGAGCTCCAGATTAAGACAGGTTAGAAAGAAAAGTCTGGTTCTCTACTTCTGAAAATTCGCCACAGAAAATTCTATGGATCACAACAGAATATTGACTGACAGTGATGAAATGTAATTCCCCTAGGTTAAGTCACTCAGAATACAGGGTGGACATATCAACAGACTCAAGCGTATCAACAAACCATGAAGATATTGCAGAACCAGGCTATGTTTCATTGTAAAATGCATATGCCCTTTGATTCCATGATCACATTTTGGGGAATCTATTTTTTTTAACCCATAGTAAGGATGCTAAGCACAAAAATGTGTATGAGGATATTTATAACACATAGTCTATAGTGTCAAAAGAGCATAAAGTGTCTTAAAACTCAGTAACAAGAGTTGCAAAAATTGTGCTGTATTCATACTGTGAAATATTATACACCCTCCCAAAGAAATGAGTTAGAGCTGTTTCTTTTGTCTAAGAGGCATATCCACATTAAGGCAAACAATAAAAACCAACAACATAGTTGCATAATAATGTATGTAATATCTCATCATTAAAAATAAGCAACTAAAAAAACCTAGCATGGAGAAAGCTATGGAAAGATATAAAACTGAATCTTTGTTACGATTTACCTTATTGAGCTGCAGAGAGGGGGAGATAAAGTGGTAATAAAGAGCATACCAAAAAAAAAGAAAATAGAGTCATTGATCCAATTTAATGCATTTGATTTTTTAAAGCCGCTTATTTACTAGTCTCATTTAGCATGCTGCATAAAATGTAGTAAATGTGCAATAAATTAGTTCAATTAAAAATAAAATAAACTGTACAATACTCTCCAAATTAAAATATTAAAGAGAAAATTTCCTATTTATCTCTTCTGAAAAAAAATTCGATTTTATAATTTTTTTCATATAGAAATAGGAAAAGATATTAGATTTATGGGAGAGAGACAAAACTCTATTAAAAAGTAAAATTATAGCCTCAATATTTTCAGTAATAAACAAGAAAGGGTAAAAAACAAGCATTAAGCTCAACATATTAGAAACTGATCCCAAAAATTAAAGAGTAAACTCAAAATATGAGGAAAAAGTGACAAAGGGAAAAGGATAAAAGAAAAACAAATAAATAAAAAAATAGGAGAACTTTAAAATAAAAAGATCATTCTAGTCAGTAAAATAAAGAAATATTTGGCAGGTACAATTAAAAAGAGACAAAAATACATATTGCAAAATTTTAAATGAGAAAAGTAATACAACACAGAGAAAATTAAAATTATAAAAAAATGATATATAGACCACTACATTTATAAATTTTAAAATGTTATTTATTTGAAGAAATATTTAAAAATGAACAGATTATACCAATGTACTGAATAAATGTACCAAAGGTGACTAATCCAGCTCTATGGCCTGCTGACTCACAAAAGGGCTGCACATTGATTAAGAAGCAATGGGGATATCTTTAGTTCAGGCTCCCCAAAAGCAGAGCCTTTGAAGGGGATTCATGTAACAGTGATTTTTTAAGGGAGTTCTCTCAGGAAAGTCCTATAAAGAAGTAAGAGAAACAAGATAGAACAGGAGAAGTCGGCCAAACGTGTGGTTTCAGGTTTCAGCTGAAGTCTTATTGATCTCATGAGTTGCCCCAAGGCATGAATGGATGGGATCTTAGAGTTATTTCCCCTTGGTGTAAGAGGGCCAGCCTTTTGTATGTCAGCCATTGCCTGTGATATATAGCCTCTGGGGCGGCTGCAACCTCCAAGGACTTTTCGGATGAAGCTGTGCCCATTGTTGTTGCTAACATCCGCCCAGCCTACCCCACCTCATGGTGGCCCAATGCACAAAGGACAGAAAAGCTGCTTGGTCCTGAGCCATCCTCAAGATCTGTTGGAGACGGGACTATTGTAATCCACAGAGTTTTTATTGGCTGATTTTTGGAAGTAGATCACTGGCCGTTCTTCCTAGTCCATCTTAACCAGGAAGCTCTGCTGAAACCTGTTACTAGGAAATTCTACCATTGATGAGTGTAGTGTAGCAGCCAACATTCACAATAGCTGGAGAATGTGTGGTCCTGCCTAGTAATGAGGGTCTGAATGGATATCAACAGCATCTACTCCTGACCTGAACTGGAAGAGACACTGTTGCCATTTTTTTCTTCTTGTTTTTGCATCCATTTTAAAGTATTGGGATAATCAGAAAAAGAGTTTCCCCAAATTTCAAAATTTAACAAACAAATACATTTAAAAGAATGAATTTTCAGTCTTTATTTGACCTTCAATAGGCTGTACTTTAGAGTAAGAAGACAAGTTAACTGAAGAGAACTATCTGTGCTTTAAAGAGAGATAAATCTAGGAAAGTGTGAAAAAAGAAAGTAGAATGAACAATAAAGACAAGTCGAATAGATTGAAGAATTAGAGGCTAAAATGAATGGAAAAGAATGAAACCTATAATTATTTAAAATGAAAGACTGACTGAAAGAACTTTCAAAATTGAAAAAGTCAACAGCAATGTCTCTGTACTGTCTGAGATAAAACTGAACGCTATCAGTTCAGGTATAGTGTAGGAGACCCTCATTCTCAATAACTGAGGGCAATAAAAGTAAACATTTTCTAAGTGGCAGGAGTTAAAAAAATGCTGTAATAATAATAAGGAACAAAGACATCATGCTGTGTGTAAGAAAGGCTCTTTTGTGAACAAAAGAGCACATGCTAAATGATCTCATTAATATGAAGCTCTTGAAGAAGCAAAACTAATGTATGGTGTGGGAAAAAAAAATCAGAGCAGTGCTTGCCTATGATTGGGTGGGAGCAAGGATTGACTGGAAAGTGTCATGAACAATAGTTCCCTGGTGAAATGATCCTTGCTCTATATATGAATTCAGGTTATACAGGTGCATCCATTATTCAGGTATGCATTTGTCAAAATTCAGCATATGTTTCTGAAATCCATGCTTTCTCTTGTATGTAAAAATAGAATAATGAATTCTGGTTAATGACACGCATACTGAAAGATTTAGGTGGACGGGTACCGATATATGCAATGTTCTTCCAGATTCATCAAAAATTAGATGGAATATGGAGAGATAGATGAATACACAAAGGGAAGATTCCCTGATGGGACAAATATAATAAAATGTTGAGGGTAGAATAGTGGTGCTGGGTATGTGAATGTGCATCGTCAAATTCTCAGCTTCTTGTATGCTTGAAAATATCCATGAAGAAATGTTGAGAAAAGCATCTTTGAACACTGATGCAAAAAAATGTGTTTTAAATTTTTACAAGGAGTTTTAAGCCTGGGTTAATTTCATATTCAAATGTAATATTTAGACTCACCTGTGACTGAAACCTTTAATGCTTTGTAGCATTACTAGAAGGGATTCATATTTCAACCACAAGTTCTGATGGAATTTGTGGCCCTTCAAATATCCCTTGGTGGACTGTAGAAAAATACGTATTCTGAATATGGTGATTGCGAAACGCACAAACCATGTACTTCGTGTACTTCAGTGTGCAATATTTGAACTTCAAAATTGGCTTCCTACAATTTTTACTGTCCTAAAAGTTAGGCCACTGAGTGGTGTGAAAGTGTTACCAGAGAATGGCCTCGGTTCTTGTTTTCGGTGTAGGAAAGAATTCAAACACTGAGACAAATCGTACCAAGTAAGCAGAGGCTTATTAGCAAGCAAAGGGTTAGTAGTAAAAGTACACTTGACTAGGAAGCATCAAGCAGGCTACTCAGGTAGAGAAAGAATCTGAGTGCCTCGATAGTCATTTTCTTAGGGTTTTATACTCTTCTTGTCTCTTACCGCTCTCTGTTAACATTTAACAGCCAGGACAGGATCCCCTATGGAGACTATTTCCTTGCCTTAAGGTTTAATTACCAAGTTAGGGACCTTATCAATTTAAGGACTTTATCAAATTAAGGACCCCTGTAAGGATCATTTCCTTGGCTTAAAGTTTAACTATGTAGGGACCATCTTATTGAGGAATGTCACACCCCCGTCTCTTCCTTGGTAGAGACTGTCTTATTAAGGGATGTCACCACCTCCTGCCTCTTCCTGTTCCCGAGTGCAAGCTCTCTCCCTCCCCCTTACAAAAGGTTAACACGCTCAGCTACTAACAGAAAGGCTGGATGTCCAAGTCCACCCAGAGGTGCTTAGGATGAAAGGACTGTCTATGTACTTCCTAAAAATCAGCCATTGGAAATGCTATGAAGCACAGTTGTGCTGTGATGCACGTGGGGCCACTACAAGTCAGAATCAACTTGAGGGGAACTGGTTTATAAATTAGACATGCTGCAAATATCAGAAGACATCATGGTGTAGTGGCAAGGCTGGATTAAGTTTCCTCCTACCAGAGAGAAAGATTTGTTGAACTTTTAACCTACAGACTAAATTTCCTCATCATCAGTTTATTCATCTGTAAACTGTGATTTTCAATCTGTACCTTACATATCATGTAAGTCATAAATTAGAGTGTACAGAGTCCTTGTAATATAAGTTTTCAATGCATGTTTCCATTCTATTAATATAAAGCAGTAAAAACACAAAACAACTTAATTAATTGATTTATCACAATATTAACTAATTTTAACAAAATGTTAATCATTTCACAAAACTGCGTCAACATTTCTTTCTGCTGACTTCAGACCTAAGGTTAGATAGAGTTGCTGCCTATTACACCAGACCAAAAACCAAAGACCAAACCCACTGTGCTCAAGTCGAATTCAACTCATAGGGACTCTACAGGATAGAATAGAACTGTCCCATAGAGTTTCTAAGGAGTGGCTGGTAGATTTGATCTGCCAACTTTTTAGTTAGCAACAAAGCTCTTAATCAGTGTGCCACCAGGGCTCCATTATGCAAGACAATGTGGTCAATTTGAGCAAATGGAGTTACATTTTTGAATATTATAAACTAATTTGAAATATTATTGTAGCAATACATGAGATGAACATAAAATGTCCAAGTGACATTATCAGGTGCTCTAAAGTAACAAATTAATCTTAATAATCATGAAAATCATAACTAATACTGTACCTTTCTACTAACTTTCATAAGGAGAAAAAACACACACATACATATACCAAACAGAAAGAAAGGAAGGAAAGAAGGGAAGGACTCAGGGAGGGAGGGAGAAAATGAAAGAGACAAAGACAGAAGGAAAAAAGGACAGAGAGAGAAAGAAAGAAGAGGAAGGAAAGAGGGAGGAGAAGGGAGGGTGGAGGAAAAAAGGAAAGAGGAAGGAAAGGAGGGAGAGAGGGAGGGAGGAAAGAAAGAAGGAAAGAAAGAGCACACACAAAACAAATGTACTGGGGAAAAAAACAAAACAGAACAAAAAACCTGTCCTCAAAAGATGTTTTTCAATTCAACTGGTACATGTGAACTTTTTCTGTTTACCAAAGCCAAATTAAAACATATTTTAAATAAGAGACATAATTAAAAATTTATCAGCTCACTTGCCTCTATTTCAGGCAAAAGACACAAAGGTGATAACCCACTCAGCCAAGCAGTAAGAAAGAGCTTATGTCTGCTTCATGGAAGTAATATGATTCAGGCAGAGCTAATGTGTTTTAAAAGGCCTCCTGGTACTCGCCTTTCCCTGGTGTCAACACAAGTCAAATCTCTCAGTGACACATTTATCTCTTGGCTAAGCCCTATGCTATAGGACCAATCTAAATTAAGCCAGTTATTTTGTAGCTTTACTAATTAAAGAGGGAAAATAACTAAAAATAGAACAATGAACATAAATATAGGCATAAAAATTGCTTTTTCCTAGATTAAAAGAAATAAAACATTGGTGGGTGTTAGTAGCAATAATTGTGAAACACACTCATTCTGACCCATGGCAGGCGAATACTTAACGATTCTCAGCAGTGGATTCAACATTTATTTTACAAGGATCTCTCATTACAGCCAAGTTTGAAGCACTCCACATTTTTTTAAAAGTCCTTAGGAAATGTGTAAATACAATATAATAATAATAAAGAAATATGTTCAAAATTATTTTAAACTATAAAACAATGTGCCCCATATAAAATTATAATAATTAAAATTTTAAGGAAGAGAGGGTTTTTTGTTTTGTTTTCCTAATGTTCCTCATTTATTGGGGCAAACAGTTAACATGCTTGCCTGCTAACAGAAAATGTGGTAGCTCAAGTCCACCTAGAGGTGACTTGGAAGAAAGACCTGGCGACCTACTTCTGAAAAGTTAGCCACTGAAAACCCTGGAATACAGCTCTGCTCTGACACACATGAAATCACCATGTGTTGGAATCAACTCAGCAGAAATTGTTTTTTTCTTTCTTTCTTTCTTTTTTTTTTTTTTGGTCCACCTTTTCCCTTCTGACCATGAGCTTTTATTCCCAGATCAAACTTTTCCTATTATTTCATCACCATCAATTGGATTATGGTCATCTCAGCCAATAAACTTTCCTCACACTTTTGAGCGAGCATCGTTCGTTTTCAGTGGTCTTTACCGCCTGTTCAGCCTCAGCAACCCATTCTGACAGGCACATTAGGAACTTGGCATCAACCGGATTTGACATACTTCTATAAACCTATCACCTAGCATCTCGTTTTCTGTCCACATATTCATATTATTCTTTCTGTTCCTCATGCTTACTCATATTATGCTTGATTTTTGCCTTAAGTCTTGAAGTTTTTCTATCACTCCATTTCCTCTTAGTCTAGCAGCCTCCTCCTAGCACCATTTCCTTCCATTTCAGTCACAAGACCCCATAGCCCATACTGCAAGCACAGTCTTCCTAGAACCCTCAATTGTCATCATCCCTTTTCTTCCAGATACTCACCTTACAAAACACAAAGAATTAAATCTACTCAGCAAAATTTCCCATGTCCAATAGGTACTACTAAATAAAAAGATAAACATTGACACAACTTGAAATCTATGGCTTCTAAACCCAATCAGAATGTTAAAGATGTTGATTAACTCCTTTTTTATGCCTGGTGAATTCTTTCTCTCTCTCTCCTTATCTGTCACCTCAGATACTTAACCTTACCACTGTCTATTCCCCTCAGCGAATTATGCCATGAGTCAAGAATTCTTTCACTTCACCAGCTCACTGCCAGCTAACGAATCAATACTTGCATTCCTCCCCCCAAAGAAAAAAATATTTCTCCTCCATCCAAGCTTAATCCCTCAACCAACGCCATGGATACATCTGTTCTTTTTCCCTTGGGACCTGGAACTCACACTTCCCCCATCCTGTCTTTTATTTTCAGCTTCTCAATCTGTCCTTTCTTCTATGATGTCACTTCCTCCTAGCTCTCGGCCTCTTTCTCTGGTCACTCTATATTATTTCATAGTCGTCGTCCTACCTTTTACATTTTTCAAGCTTTCTAAAACTAGAAATTAAATACATCTTGCTGCATCACCAGATGACTCGATATAGCAAGACTACTCGTAACACCAAAGCCCACATGCAATATGCTTTTTAAAGACACAGAACTGTGATAAGACATATGGCATGATTGATAATACTCTGGGAGGTATGTGAAAGAAATAAAATCAGAATTTAATTAGATTTTTAAATTGCAAAGGGCAATATCAATGTAAAATATAAGAAATAAAAAGAAAACTTAAAAATTTTTAAAGTATGATAAAGAGCTGTTACAAGACTGATGTAAAGTGAATTAAAATGAGTAAATCTTTTAAAAAATATGAGAAATGCATTTAAACTAATTAAAAGATGTCACGAAACATTCTCCTTACTGCTGTTTTAAATTAACACATCTACTAAATAATTGGTGGGGAGGAGATTGAAATTTATACTCTTTAACTCTGGAAGCTGTGTGTTTAAGTCACAGACCTAAAATTAAAGACCCTAAGTCAACATTATACAGTGTTATGTTCAGTATAATTAGAGTTGTAAAGAATAATTACACCATGGCCTGAGATAGGACTGTGAATGAGATTATAAATGGGTAATGAGAAAAAAGTACCACTATAAAATAATACAAAGGTATTCAATAACAACAATTTAGCTTGAACCCCAATTAAAAGATTCTATTGTACTCTTGACTTCTTACTTCATCGAATTAATTCTAGAAGCCGAGCACTAAGTATAAGGACATGTGAATCTTTGCCAACCGTACATTCTGGCAAAACCTGCAAAGATCGTTACTGTTATTTAGCGTTTTTGATGTTGAAATGAGTATGTTGAGCAGTACAGAGATAACTTGACTAAAGAGTAAAGACTGACTTGAAATTAACCATTGCCTGTGATTTACATTTTGTTTGGAGGCAACTTGCAGTATTTCAGCGACTGACTTCATAAACATCTGCCCCTGAAATGTGTGTACTTTTGTTTCATGGTATGTGGACAATGTGAATATGGAAAAGCCAATGAAAACCCTTACTTCTTTGACCCCCACTAAGATATCTAATTGGATTTTCTCTTTATTTCATTTTCACAATGTATTAGATATCCAGTTCTCACTCTTGCTCAGCATGAGGGTCTCTGTGTTTCTAATGTTGCCTTTAAGAGACAATGGATCATTAGCTAATGACTGTAGTTGACTGTGACTCGCTCTAGAGCAATGCAAGGTAATGAGGCCAGTGACTACAAACAGAAAATAAATGCATAAAAAGAATGTGCCCTTTATAAACGTATAGTGCAAAGCACTTAGCAGGATGAAGATACATAGGACCAAGTAGCAAAAATACTTGTAACAGCCTTGTTGATATTAATTGTTAGAGAAAAGTGGAGGTATAAAAACCAAATGAACGAAATCATTTTCAGAATTGAGAATTTCAAGGAAACATTAAAAGAACACATTTACTTTTTTAAAAAGTTGTCCTTAAAAGTATATTTGTGTTTAAATAGTCAAATGAGAAACAAAAAAAATGTGTATTTGCTGCTTTTTTTTTTTTTTTTTACAACTTAGAGTTGTTGAATTTTCTATTTGGATGACTATAATTTGAAATAAGGAGGTGGAAAACATTCATTTTGAAAACTCCCCCCAAATATGCAGGCACACCATGCAATGAAGGGAGCAGACTGAAGAATTATATCCCTACTTTATGTCTAAGTGACTAGTGCTGCTAAGGGATGGGAGAACCAACTAAATTTTTTTAAGCACAGAGGGAGTTTGTTTATCTTAATGTTAATCATGTGAGATTTGTTTCTTACTTTCTTTTCTACATTTAGTTTCTTTACTGAGACACACTTCCCCTTTCCGTCCCAGGCTCTCCGTGTCCATTCGTCCAGTTCCTGTCCCTTCCTGCCTTCTCATCCTGTTTTTGGACAGGAGCTGCCCATTTGGTCTTGTACATTTGATTGAACTGAGAAGCACATTTCTCATGGATATTATTTTTTGTTTTATAGGCCCATCTAATCTTTGTCTGAAAGGTGGGCTTCAGTTCTGGGTTAGCAGAGCGTCCAGGGGCCACAGTTCCTCCAGTCTCTGTCAGACCATTAAGGATCATCTTTTTATGTGAATTTGAATTCCTTTCTACATTTTTCTCCAGCTCTGTCTAAGACTCTACTGTGACCCTTATCAGGGTGGTTGTTGGTGGTAGCCGTGCACCACCTAGTTCTTCTGATCTCAGGCTGGTGGAGTCTCTGGTTCAAGTGGTCCTTTAGTCCTTTAAGTTAATATTTTCCTTGTGTCTTTGGTTTTCTTCATTCTTTGCTCTGGATAGGATAAGGCCAAGAGATGTATCTTAGATGGCCGTTCAGAGGCTTTTAGGACTCCAAATGCTACTCACCAAAGTGGGATATAGAACATTTTCTTTATAAACTATATTGTGCCAATTGACCTAGATGTTCCCCTAGACTATGATCCCCAGGCCTCAGCCCTAGATACTCTGCCCCTCAAAGTGTTCGGATGTGTCTAGGAAACTTCTTTAGTCTAGTTGTGCTGACTTCCCCTATATTGTGTCCTGTCCTTCCTTTCACTGAAAGGACATCTGTCTTCTACCTAGTTAGTGATTTATTATCCCTCTCCCTCCCCACCCTTGTAATCACCAAAGAATGCTTTTTTTTCTGTGTGCAAACCTTTTCCTGAGTTCTTATCATAGTGGCCTCATGCAACATTTGTTCCTTTGTGACTGACTTATTTCACTGAGCATAATGCCCTCCAGATTTATCCATGCTGCAAGATGTTTCACAGATTCAGCATTGTTCTTTATCATTGCATGATATTTTATTGTGTGTGTACCATAATTTGTCCATTTATCTGCTGATGAGCATTTAGGTTGTTTCTATCTTTTTGCTATTGTGAACAGTGTTGCAATGATCAAGGGTGTGCATATGTCTATTGGTGTGATGGCTCTTTTTTCTTTAGAGTATATTTATTGTTTTTGATACAGAGGGGTATCTGCAACTTGCCAGTGTATGCAATCTGAAAATTGAAGGAAACCTAGTGTACCTTATCCACACGCATTACTGAGACTTATTTACATGCCTTGCCGTGCTATGAGAGATATTCTATTTCTTAAACACAATTTACATAAAGGTCATTTTTGGAAGAGAAGCTTAAGATGGTGTACCAAGTTTTACTGAATTTATAGATGAGGAAAGAGGCCCTGTTACAATCTGAATTGTGTCCCCCCAAAATGTATGTTGGAATCCTAACTTCTGAATCTGTGGATGTACTACCATTTGGGAATAGGGTTTTCTTTGTTATGTTATGTCAGTTGACATCATGAGGCCATATCAGTGTAAAGCATGTCCTAAACTTAATCACTCTGAGTTATGAAAAGAGCAGATTAGACACAGAAGAACACATATACTAGGGAAGACAGATGCCATGTGAATATAGCCAAGAACCCAGGAACACCCCGGGCTATGGACAAGGAAGGAATCGGCTAGGCTGAAACCCTGATTTGGGCTTTTAGCCTCCAGAACTGTGAGAAACTGAATTTTTGTTTTTTAAAGCTACCCACTTGAATTATTTCTGTTATAGCAGCTCTATGTAGCTAAGAACTTAATCCGATGAACTGACACAGTGATGGCAACAATGGGTTTGAACACAAAAAATGTCATGAGGATGGCTCAGGACCCGGCAGTGTTTTGTTCTGTTGTACATACGGTCACTATGAGTTGAAACTGACTCGACAGCACCTAACAACAAAAACAGGTAACTAACACAAACCCTTATCTGACTCTTAAATATGTTCATCAAAAATGAGAAGACCCCTTTGAAATAAAAGCTAATTCATTCTGAAGTACTGAGATATATTACAATAAAACAAAATCATAGATAAATATAAATATTGAACTTGTCTCAGATGTCTCAATTTTGGATGAGAAAGCATAGACACAATTGTTTTTAAATATGAATATCTAGATATTGACTAGCTTGGGGAATGTGCAGAGGAAGATCAACCCCCTTATCCACATGATGAGTATAAAGGGGAGAGGCTATGTGTAGGGTACTTCTTTGGAGATTGCTGCGCTGTAAGACCCAACTCTCTCGTAGGACAAAATGTAGTAACTTTCTCTTCAGTCCCTCAAAGGAAGGGGGCTACAAGTGACCAAATGGAGAGCTTGATGCATCTCTACTGCATTGAGAGGGATACTGTAGACCTATGCCTGACTTCCACCTGGGAAAACTAGAGAGACAGAGAACAAGAGATAGGGGATGGCTAGGAGTTCCTGGATGGTACAAATGATTTACCTGCTCAGCTGTTGATTGAAAGGTTGGAAGTTCGAGTCCAACCTTTGGTGCCTTAGAAGAAAGCCCTGGCAATCTACTTCTGAGAAATCAGCCTTTGAAAACCCTGTGGAGCACAGTTCTACTAGACACACATGGATGGGGTCGCCGTGAGTCAGAATCGACTTGACAGGAACTAGTTTATAAATTAGACATGCTCCAAATATCAGAAGACATCATGGTGTTGCGGCAAGGCTGGTTTAAGTTTCCTCCCACTGGAGAGAAAAATCTGTTGAACTTTTAACCCGCAGACTAAATTTCCTCATCATTAGTTTATTCATCTGTAAACTGTGATTCTCAATCCATACCTTACATATTGTATAAGCGATAAATTAGAGTACACAGAGTCCTTTTCATATCATAAGCTTTCTAAGCATGTTTACTTCTGTTTGCATTATATTAATATAAAGCAGTAAAAACACAAAACAACTGAATTAATCTATCAATTGATTAATAGATCTTTATCACAATGTTAATTAATAACTTCACAAAACTGCATCAACATTTCTGTCTGCTGACTTAAGACCTGAGGTTTGCCAGAATTGCTGTCTGTTATGCCTGGCCAAAAACCAAAAAACCAAACCCATTGCCGTTGAGTTGATTATGACTCATAGGGACACTATAGGGCAGTATAGAACTACCCCATAGAGTTTCCAAGGAGTGGCTAGTGGATTCCAACTGACAACTTTTTGGTTAGCAACCAAGCTCTTAACCATTGTGCCACCAGGGGTCCATTATGGGACAGTGTGGTCAATCTGAGTCAGAATCAACTCAATGGCAACTGCTAAGTTATTTTGGTAGCTAAGCAGAGAAGAAAAGCTGCTGTTTGAAATGATACACACTGAAATAAATAACCCTCATGTTTTAAAGGCTTGCCAGGGCCTGGAAGTACAAAGCGAGCTACAATGACATAAGGTGACAACTTTCCTCCTTTAACTTACCTGGCTCCACATGCTTCAACCCGCATGAGGTCACCAACCTCAGCCAGTTAGTTGGAGGGGAAGGGGTAAAATCCTAAGGAAGACGACACCGCCACTCACCTGCCAGAAGTCAGTCAGCAACTTGTCCTAAAAAAGACAGGACAGAAGATCTCATTTTAAATCAGATGTGATGTTCTGATTATTAGGTGAACTAGACAAATGTAGTCACTGAATTGAAAATGTGTTGTGACTTAATGCTGCTGTGACACATTTTACCACAGGAGTAAGCATAAAAGCAGAGGACTGTCTGAGTTTTCAGCCAAGAGCAAGAGGAGAACTTTATCACTGAACAAACTTTAAAAAGACAGCGAGAGAGAAAAATAAAGATCTTTCTGATTATATCCACAAGTTTTGGTGGCTCAACGCACCCTTGCTGTGCACAGTGTACAAACCATTTCTGCTTTCAACAACAAAGATGTAGCACCAAGTATGTTCAGAGGGTATAAAATTTACAAGAGTCCATTAGACTCAGGTGTGTAGTGAAAGAACTATTGTTTTACAGCTCAAATCTTTTCCGTGATTCTCTAAATGGTGGACGACATATTCTACTCAATTTTATGCACTTTCTCACTCTCAATGAGTACTTTTTCCAGCAATTCAGGATACATAATTCAGTGCATGTTTCAGTCCTTTTAAAGTAAGTGGTCATTTCAGGGATCATTCTCCTTTTCCTGACCTCCTTGGGCTGATTTCAGTTCTCAGAAATTAAGGAGAGGCTTGGCTTATTCTGTCTGGTTTTTGATGAGATGCAACTTACATTACCTCATCTTTGTGTGGGTGCCTACAATACCATTCTCTTAAAATGCTGTCCTGACACAGTTTTGAAGCACTGACTAAGGGCCAGTCCATTCCCCTTCTTGAGCAGCCGATTTAGTCCACTATCCAACCACTCTCCTTATCACGTTCTTACAGTCCTGGGCCACTAAGCGGCCATGCTAATTGCCCCAGGGCCAGGTACCCAACAAGCTGGGATAGCCCCATGCCCTCTTCAAAAAAACAAAAACCAAACCCAGTGCCGTCGAGTCAATTCCGACTCATAGCGACCCAATAGGACAGAGTAGAACTGCCCATAGAGTTTCCAAGGAGCGCCTGGTGGATTCGAACTGCAGACTCTTTGGTTAGCAGCTGTAGCACTTAACTGCTACTCCACCAGGGTCGCTATGAGTCAAAATCGACTCGACCGCATGCTCTTTTAGCCTGTAGAATTATTCAGAATACACAATCCCTAGGAAGCCCATGAAACCTAGCTAATTCCACCCTGCTTGCTATTATATAAGCCATCTCCTACAATTCCTACTTGTTACCTTGTCCCTGGGTGCCATCCCCTGTGTGGCTCTGCGTCATAGTGTGCTGAGCCTCCGTGTCTCTAGGAACTGTGAGTATAATAAGCCTAGTTACTTTTCTTGGCCTTCCTGACTCCTCTTTTCTCTATCACGCTTGATTTACTGTTTCATGAATTTGTTAGAGCAGAGCCTCTAGCCCCTCTTCATCTGTTGCTGTGGTATATGCGTGAATTAATGCAGCCAAAAAAAAAAAATGTTTTTTTTTTTTTTTTTTTTTCCAGCAGGCAGTTCTAGTAATCACTTCGTGTTCTTCACTCCTGGACAGCAACCCCCCTCCAGGACTGTGAGTCTGCCGGTACCCCCCCGAGCCAGTCTCCACACCTCTCTTTCTGGAACACAGAAGTCCTCCTAGTGGTCTCCACTTCATGCCAAGGCCACACATAGTGGTGATGACAAGGGTAGCTCTCTCAGGCCCACTGCCCAGCTGCCAGTGTTGTCCCACAGAGAATACCACCTACTGGAAGAAGGAGGTGTCCATCGCTGACTTCTTCAAGTTCTAGCCGGAAAGCTGAACACAGGTCTCAAAACTATGGAGGGTCACCTTGTACCTTACTCCAGCTTTCGTTCCCAGAATGGGACAAAATACAGGACTTTAATCTCAGGGAGTCACAATAAGGATCTCAGCTATCGAGCTCTTTCAAAATATTATTTCACTAAGGTCTCTGGGTCTCAAGAATGGTTTGCACTCCTCTGGTAACCAAGAAAATTTGGTAGTTCAAACCCACCCAGAAGCACTGCAGAAGAAATAGGCCTGGTGACCTGCTTTCTTAAAGATTACAACTGAGAAAACCCTATGGAGCAGTTTCTAATCTAACACATGCGGTCTCCTAAGTCATCAGTCACCAACAAAAATAGAATAAACAATCATATGTTATTCCACTATGCTTTGAGTCAAATGCAAATACAAAATACAAGGAGAAAATTTTTGAATCCTAGACAACATAAAATTATATTTTAATATAGCTAAATAATGAAAACTCACAGAAATCGTATGATACTAGCATTTAAGCTTATGTGTGGAATTTAAGCATGTCTTCAAGGAATTTAATTGTGCTGCAGAAAGTCATACATATGTGCGAATATATCCACATATGCATACATACTACTACTTTTGTTCAATATGCCTTGTCAAATGGTCAGTTCCTTAAAGGTATTTCTGTGGTTCGCAATTGTGTGTGTGCGTGTACATATATATATACATTTATTTATATTTATACTTATATGACTGATGTATGTATATAGCTACATATGTGTTTTATACATATATATATATATATATATATATCTGTATATAAACCCTGGTGGTACAGTGGTTAAGAGCTATGGATGCTAACCAAAAAGTTGGCAGTTTGAATCCACCAGGCAGTCTTTGGAAACCCTGTGGGGCAGTTCTGCTCTGTCCTATAGGGTGGCTATGGGTCTGAATCAACTCGACGGCAATGGGGTTTTATATATATATATATACAAATATTCATATATACCACTTATATGATATAAATATATCATTTATATACATATGTATATGAATGTATAAATGATGTATTTATATGAAACCTGTTTTTTTTTTGGTGGTGCAATGGTTAAGTGCTCAGCTACTAATCTAAAGGTTGGCAGTTCAAACCCACCAGGCTGCAGGAGAAATGTGTATGTGGCAATCTGCCCCTGTAAAGATTACAGTCTTGGAAACCCTATGGGACAGTTCTATTCTTTACTCTAGGGTTTCTATGAGTTGGAATTGACTTGACCGTAACATTGTAGGACAGGAGTTGAATAGAGAAAAGGACCTTCCCCAAGAGCCAAGATAGAGAGAAAGCCTTCTTTTAGAGCCAGTGCCCTAAGAGATACAGCTGCTAACCAAAAGACTGGCAGTTTGAATCCACCAGCAATTCCTTGGGAACCCTAAGTAGCAGTTCTACTCTGTCCTATAGGGTTGCTATGAGCCAGAAACGACTCAGTGGTAACAGGTTTGGTAGCCTTCTAAACTGTGAGAAAATAAATTTCTGTTCATCAAAACCACCCATCTGTGGGGTCTGTGTTATGACCGCACCAAGAAATTAAGACATTAGGAAAGATGGCGACAGTTCTGCAGTCCATTCTCTCCCACAGAAAGAAAGAAGGAAGCTGATCTGGTTAACCTTCATGTAAACACGCTAATGACAGGCTTCTTGGCAAACACACTAATGATGTAACTAGCAGAGACTTTTCATCTGTGAAATGCTTTTAGCAGAATTTACCTGTTTATCTAGAATTGCTTATGATGAACAAATTTACAATACATGGATTTATATGACATGTCTCCCTGGAAAATGTGAGGCAAGTTATGCAACTACTATTATGGATTGAATTGTGTCCCCTAAGTAGAAATGTGGGGGTCCTAACTAACTCCTGTACCTATAAATATGACCCTGGTTAGAAATAGGGTTTTTTTTTTTTGTTACATTAATGAGATCATATCAGAGTAGGGTGTGTCTTAAACCTAATCATGTCTGTGCGATGTTTTATAAAAAGAGCAGAATAGGCATAGACAACACAAGAAGAAGACAGACGCCATGTAAAGACTCATGTACAAACAAAAGAACACCAAGGATTGCCAGCGGACATCAGAAACTAGGAGGGAAACTTACAGAAGGAATCAACATGGCTAAGATCCTGATAGGACTTTCAGCCTCCAGAGCTGTGAGAAAATAAAATTCTTTTCGTTAAAGTCACTCACTTGTGGTATTTTTTGTTTCAGCAGCATGAGCAAACTAAGACATTATCTAATTTTATTAACTTATCTGATCATACTATGTAAATAACTTCACAGCCTTCTCTGCTACTAGATACTAGTTATGGAATAGTTCAGTAATAAGCTAAATAAAATTTTGTAGCATCTACAATATATGAACTGTCAGTGTGAATCTGCTACACCTAAATATTTCAGCAAGTATTTCCCATGAACGTTGTTTTACGTAGCCATGAAATCATTACCCTAACCAAGAAATTTAGCATTCATACAATATTATTATCTAATATAGGAGTCTGTGGGTTGTGCAAAGGTTAAGCACTGGGCTACTAAACAAAAGGTCGGAGGTTCAAGCACACTCAGAAGTAAGACCTGGTGATCTCCTTCCAAAAGTTTGCAGCCTTGAAAACCCTGTGGAGCACAGTCCTACTGTGCATACTTGGGGTCTCCATGAGTAGGAATAGACTCGATGGTAATTAACAACAGCACATTATCTAATATAGAGTCTATATTCAAATTTTACCAATTTTTCTAATAATAACTTTATAGATGATTTTATATTCTACTAGTGAATTTTTGAGGATTATCTAATTTGTGAGTGACAGATACCTAATAAACTAAGCTGCTACCTGAAGGGTTGGAGGCTTGAGTTCACCCAGAGGGAGGTGCCTTGAAAGAAAGGGTTGGGGGTACACTTTCTGAAACAAACAAACAAAAATTAGTCATTGAAAATCCTAGGAAGCACAGTTCTACTCTGACACACATGTGGTCACCATGAGTTGGAGTCAATTCTACATCAACTGGCATTTCAGTATAAAAAGGAATTACATTGGCTCATTAACTGATAAAACAGGAACAGATTTCTGCATAGCTCCATCTAATGGCTCAATATCATTATTGGGTCTCTCTCTAGGTTTCTCTCTCACCTCCCCCCCCCACCTTTTATCTCTCTCCCTTTCTCCTTTCTCTCTGTCTTTCCATTTTAGTCTCTGTTGGTGCCTTTCTCAGGCAGAATTTCTCCATGTGGTACAAATATAGCTTACATCATTCTTATAGTTCAGAATTTAGAAAGAAAAAAAATGCTTTCATCTGAAAAATCCAGCAATGGTCTTGAGGATTTATTTTCCCTGGTCAAGTTTACCTGTGGGCGACAGGCTCACTCCTGAGTCAGATGAGAGATTAACTCAATTTAAAACACGAGATTAAGAAAGGAGTGGTATCCAAAGGGGAAAAATTGTTCAAACTGGTTTAAAAACTATGGGAGGCATCAATGCAAATTTGTGTTTAGAATTCGTAGATGAATGAAGATCATGCTCTAGTAAAGAAGACAAACACATAAACACACACACACTGTTGCAAAACAAGTGCAATAATAAAGCTATAATTCAAAATGAAATTAAAGCATCAAAACATTCAGTTAGATGTGTTTCAGTCTAAGACATTTACCTTCATACACAGCATGAATAAAACACTTATTGCTGCCCCTCGTTCAGACAAAATTTAACTACGTAATTATCATTTATTTAGGTTTTAGAATTGTTTTTGATATTAAGTGACTGAATGACTTCCAAAAGGATTGCATTGGGGTTAAAATGTAAAAAATCCATTACTTCAATTCTACTTTTGAGCACCTATTATTTCTAGTCATTCCACTAAGCATTGGAATAAAAGATGGTCTATGATCTCAGGAAGCTTAAAGTTCAGTAAGGCTGCAGTAGCCAATTGCCTCAGTTGTAATGCCCTCTCTTATTTATGAATGTCAAAGGCTTATTCTTCTACTTGACTTCAACTATTTCTCATTTCCTGCTGATGCCCTGCATGCTCCTGGTACCTATTGTGCTCTGATTTCTATGTGATATGTATCTTCTTGGTCCCTGGCTGTCTACCTAAATGCTGGCCCCATTGTTTTCCTGACCTCAATTCTCCACGTACTTTCCTCTGCTTCCCCAAACCGGTAAGTGGTTCTCTTGACTCACTGGCATGAACACTTTTGTGAGACATTATTTTGAAAAGCTCAAAGCAGGTCTCATACAAGAGATGTCAGAATTCATACTTTCACAGCAATGAGAGCAAATCAAAAAGCAATATTATAATGCCCTTACATATCAGTTGTGACCTATTGGTCCATACTGATTTGTTTTCCTAACCAAATCTTGACTGATAAACACATTATCAAAAAGAAAAAAAAAAGTTTTAGAATTTTTATTGTGATAAATAACATTACTTTGGACACTTTCATGTACATATTTTAACGTCTATTTTCTTGGAATAAATTCTTGGAAAAGTGGGCTAAAAAGATTAAAAGCTCTTTGTTAATATTGGCAAATTGCTCCCTCACAATATGGCCTAATTTTCACTCTCATTGGTAGTATAGAAGAATGTCTTTTTCCTGGTTCCTTGTTATGTTATTATTTGTTTCAAGTATTTACGAACTTAAAACACAAAATAAATATTAACTTGTATCAGTTTACAGTCATTTGGTTATTGATGACATTTGAATTTCTTTCTGCATTAAATATTTATTTTACTTTTGTCTAAAGTATGTATTGGGATATTAGTGTTATTCTTGTCAATTTATATCTACATTGAACAACATATAAATACTAACATATTGTCTAATATATTCATGATAAATATTGCTCCATTTTACCTTTTTGGCTTCTAAGGTAGCATTTTTATTCAAACTTTGAGACAATTCCTCTATGTTTTGCATAGTAGCTATTGACTCATTCAAATTTCTATATAAATTTACTGATGACAGGATTCATGACTAATTCACCTTTGATTATAATATGCTATTCATATGTAACTCACTCATATTTTGGATCAAACAACAAAAGCAAACAAAAATATGTTTTCATTAGTTGCTGCCCAATTGATATCAACTCATGGCAACCTCATGTTTTACAGAGTAGAACTCCTCCATAGGGTTTTCTTGGCTGTAATCCTAAGGGAAACAGATTGCCAGATCTTTACTTCTGCGGTACCACTGAGTAGGTTTGAACCTCCAACCCTTAGGTTAACAAAACAAACAAAAAAACAAACCTACGTCATTGAGTCAATTCCGACTCTATGTAGGGTTTCCAAGGTTGTAAATATTTAGGGAAGCAGATTGCCACATCTTTGTCTTCAGTCAAGTGCAAATTGTTTGCACCACCCAGAGACCTAAATAAGATGTATATCTACATAATTTATACAATATATAAATATACGTAATTTATGTGTATGTAAATATGTTGGTGAATAATGGAAACTTCCTCCCGAAATATGATAGGATTTACTGTAAATTCAGCTAATGACAGACATAGACAAGAAGAAAAATCCAGTGCTTCTAGATGGTAGAGGTGATTTACCTACTTCTTGTCATCTACATCAAAATTGTCTGACTCATATATTGACCAAAATGAAAGGCAAGATGTTTAGTTATTGTGGATATTCAGTTTTGTTTTGTTTTGTTTTAATTCACTCCCCTTAGAGTGCAAAGTTGTGATTGGGTTGATATTTCTTTCATAAGCCTTTTCAAATTATCCTCATACTGTTTTTAGTCATTAAAACCTCTTTCCCCACAGTTGCTTCCTGATAATTTTAATTTTGACAGTATTATCTATGTTAATGGCATATTAACACTGATTAGGTGGATAATCCACCTGGGGTTTTTCTTCCTGCCAATTCATCCTTGGAATCCTATAAACAAGATATCAAAAACTAAGAAACCAAGAGGGCTTGACAACTACCTTGTGACTTCCAACTTCCCCATTGAGTATACTCCCTTGCACCTTTGATAGCTAGTGCAATATCTAATATAGAAGTATGGGGGCTGTTAAACAAAAGACTTTCTCTTTTTCCTTAAAATTGAAGAAGGTCTTCACTGTATTTCTGAATTGTTGTTCTTAGACTTGTCAGTTTCTATTCAACTTAGCTTTGTGGCAGGTAGACAAGTGCAAATTCAATTTTCATATCAAATTCAATTGTCTACCACAGCTTGATATAAGTATTAAAGGAAAGATGAGACAGAGTTTGGAAAGAGAATTCCAGTAAATACCAAATGTCACTGGATAAGAAGAAGAAGAGAACTGAGATAATAAAATCTATATTGAAGAAAACTATTAATAGCAGAAGAGAATGGTAGGACACACCCAGGTTTCTGAGTTGAAGCTGTGAACTACAAGCTTGTGGAGGGTCAGTTCTAATGAATAGCTAGGCCCTGGTCAGTTAAAAGCTGGTCAGTTAAAGGCTATGAAGTAAGCAGCTTATACATTGCGTGGACAGCCTTCCCTAAGTATATTAATTCAATGACTGAAATCATCAGTTATGTCACAACATATTGTTCTCTGGGCCAAATTGACACATTATCTTCACCACACATTACAAAATGGAAGATACCTATAATCATAATCATCCATTTCAAAGTGTGAAAGCCCCATTTTTCATACACATCAAGGCTTTGGAGGAATGCCACAGAGCTATTTCCGAAGCAGGCTTTGAAGAGAAGCCTTTGAAGATCTTTCCAGTAATAACTAATGTCTTTAGCTACCTAAATTTGCATCAAAGGAGACTTTTGTTTACTATAAAATCTCCTCATAATACACTCTTAGCTATCACCATCTTTGTTGTGAAAGACTCTTTGAAGTGCCAATTGTTAACACCCAGAAGCTTTCAGGCCTTGGACATTTTCTATAGTGTTTCTTATCAACATGTTTGCTTCTGAGAGATCAAAAGACTGATTCACATGGAAAGGTGAAATATTGTAGATTTTGAATCAATTTATTTAGCTTGTTAACTGATTTATCCCACAACTGATATCTAATAACAAGGGATACAGTAAAATTTTATTTACAAAAATACACTGTACACTCACTCTTTCACAGAATTCACATAAAAAAACTGAAAACTAATTGAGGAGTTCTGCTGAAATCTGTCCATCATGGGTGACCCTGGTAGTATTTGAAATACTGTTGGAATAGTTTCTAGTATCCCAGCAATACACAAGCCACCACAGTACAACTACTGACAAACAATGCTGGAAGCTATATCACTGGTATTTTAAATATCAGTAGAGTCATCCATAATGGGCAGATTTCAGCATAGCTTCCAGACTAAGACAGGCTGGGAAGAAGGATGTGGCAGTCTACTGCTGAAAAAATTGACTAGTGAAGACCATATGGATAGCAACAGAACACAGCCAGATATATTGCCAGAAGATGAGCCCCTCAGGTTGGAAGTCACTCAAAATATAACTGAGGAAGAGCAATCTCCTGAAAGTAGAGCCAACATTAATGAAGTGGATGGAGTAACTGTTAGGGACATTGGTTTGCTGATATGACACAAATTAAAAGAAACACCTGCAAACATCTATTAGTAATCTGAACACAGACTGTACAAAATATGAATCAGGGAATTGGAGGTCATCAAAAATGAAATGAAACACATAAAGATAGATATCCTAGGTGTAAATGAGAGCCAAAATATGAACCTGAATATTTCACACTTGAATTTGGAGACCTTCTCAAGAAAAGATTTGATGCATTGAACACTGATGACTGAAGCCCAGACCAGCTGTGGGATGCCATCAAGGACATCATACATGAGGAAAGCAAAAAGTCATTAAAAAGAGAGGAAAGAAAGAAAAGAACAAAATGGATGTCAGAAGATACTCTGAAGCTTGCTATTAAATGTAGAATATCTAAATTGAGAGGAAAAATTGTTAAGTAAAAGAGCTGAAAAGAAGCTTTAAAAGAGCAGCTTGAGAAGAAAAACTAAAGCACTATAATAAATGTGCAAACACCTGGAGATAGAAAACCAAGAGGAAAGAACATGCTTGGCATTTCTCAAGCTGAAAGAACTGAAGAAAAAATTCAAGCCTCGAGTTGTAATATTGAAGGGTTCAGTGGGGACAAAATCGAATGACTCAGGAAGCATCAAAAAAAGATGGAAGGAATATACAGAGTTACTCTACAAAAAGAATTGGTTGACATTCAACAATTTCAGGAGGTAGTATATGATCAAGAATCTATGGTATTGAACAAATAAGCCCAAGCTGCGCTGAAGGCATTGGTGATAAACAAGGATCCAGGAATTGACAGAACAACAATTGAAATATTTCAATAAATGGATGCAGTGCTGGAAGTGCTCATTCATCTATGCCAGGAAATTTGGAAGACAGCTACCTGACCAATCTCCTGGAAGTGATCAATATTTGTGCCCATTCCAAACAAAGGTGATCCAATGGAATGAGGAAATTATCAGACACTATTGAACAATCCCCCACATGTCTATCAGTTTGTAGTAATGTGTGAGCTTGTGTGTTGCTGTGATGCTGGAATCTATGCCACCGATATTCAGATACCAGTAGGGTCACCCATGGAGGACAGGTTTCAGCTGAGCTTCCAGACAAACACAGACTAGGAAGAAAGACCCAGCAGCCTACTTTTGAAAACCATTAGCCAGTGAAAACCTTATGAATAGCAGCGGAACATTGTCTAATATAGTGCTGGAAGATGAGCCCCCCAGGTTGGAAGGCACTCAAAAGATGACTGGGGAAGAGCTGCCACCTCACAGTAGAGTCAACCTTAATGACGTGAATGGAGTAAAGCTTTTGGAACCTTCATTTGCTGATGTGGCATGACTCAAAATGAGAAGAAACAGCTGCAAACATCCATTAATAATCAGAACCCTGGAATATATGAAGTATAAATCTAGGAAAATTGGAAATTGTCAAAAATGACATAAGATGTATAAACATCAACATACTAGGCATTAGTGAGCTGAAATAGACTAGTACTGGCCATTTTGAATCAGGCAATTATATAGTCTACTATGCTGGGAATGACAACTCAAAGAGGAATGGTGTTGCATTCATTGTCAAAAAGAACATTTCAAGATCTATCCTGAAGTACAATGCTGTCAGTGATAGGATGATATCCACACACTGACAAGGGAGACCAGTTAATATAACTCTTATTCAAATTTACGCACCAACCACAAAGGCCAAAGATGAAGAAATATGAGACTTTTGTCAGCTGCTGAAGTCTGAAATAGATCAAATGTGCAATCAGGTTGCATTGATAATTACTGGTGATTGGAATGCAAAAGTTGGGAACAAAGAAGAAGGATCGCTAGTTAGAAAATATGACCTTGGTAATAGAAACAATGCCAGAGATCGAATGATAGAATTTTGCAAAACCAATGACTTCTTCATTGCAAATACCTTCTTTCACCAGCATAAATGGCTACTATGTACATGGACCTCACCAGACGGAACACACAGAAATCAAATTGACTCATCTGCGGAGAGACAAAGGAAAAGCTCAATATCAGTCAGAACAAGGCCAGGGGCCGACTGTGGAACAGACCAACAATTGCTCCTATGCAAGTTCAAGCTGAAGCTGAAGAGAGTCAGAACAAGTCCACAAGAGCCAAAATATGACCTTGTGTATGTCCCACCTGAATTTAAAGACCATCTCAAGAATAGATTCGACGCATTGAACACTAGTGACCTTAAGACCAGACAAGTTGTGGAATGACATCAAGGACATCATACATGAAGAAAGCAAGATGTCACTGAAAGACAGGGAAGAAAGAAAAGATCAAGATGGATTTCAGAGGAGACTCTGAAACTTCCTCTTGAGCGTCGAGCTGCTAAAACAAAAGGAAGAATTGATGAAGTAAAAGAACCGAACACAAGATTTAAAAGGGCAGCTCAAGAAGACAACGTAAAGTATTACAGTGACATGTGCAAAGAGCTGGAGATAGAAAACCAAAAGGGAAGAACACGCTCGGCGTTCCTCAAACTGAAAGAACTGAGGAAAAAATTCAAGCCTCGATTTGCAATAGTGAAGGATTCTATGGGGAAAATATTAAATAATGCAGGAAGCATCAAAAGAAGATGGAAGGAACACACAGTTATTATATCAAAAAGAATTAGTCGATGTTCTACCATTTCAAGAGGTAGCATATGATCAGGAACTGATAGTACTAAAGGAAGAAGTCCAAGTGGCTCTGAAGGCATTGGCAAAAAACAAAGCTCCAGAAATTGATGGAATATCAATTGAGATGTTTCAACAAACAGAAGCAGTGCTGGAGGTGCTCTCTCGTTTATGCCAAGACATACGGAAGACAGCTTCCTGGCCAACTAACTGGAAAAGATTCATATTTATGCCTATTCCCAAGAAAGGTGATCCAAACAAACGTGGAAATTATAGAACAATATCATTAATTTCACACGCAAGCAAAATTTTGCTGAAGATCATTCAAAAACAGCTGCAGCAGTATATCAACAGGGAACTGCCAGAAATTCAGGCCAGTTTCAGAAGAGGACGTAGAATCAGGGATATCATTGCTGACGTCAGATGGATCCTGGCTGAAAGCAGAGAATACCAGAAGGATGTTTACCTGTGTTTTATTGACTATGCAAAGGCATTCAACTGTGTGGATCATAACAAACTATGCATAACACTGCGAAGAATGGGAATTCCAGAACACTTAATTGTGCTCATGAGGAACCTATACATAGATCAAGAGGCAGTTGTTCAGGCAGAACAAGAGGATACTGATTGGTTTAAAGTCAGGAAAGGTGTATGCCAGGGTTGTATACTTTCAACCTATCCATACCTATTCAATCTGCATGCTGAGCAAATAATCTGAGAAGCTGGACTATATGAAGAAGAGCGGGCATCAGGATTGGAGGAAGACTCATTAACAACCAGTGTTATGCAGATGATACAATCTTGCTTGCTGAAAGTGAAGAGGACTTGAAGCACTTACTAATGAAGATCAAAGACCACAGCCTTCAGTATGGATTGCACCTCACCATAAAGAGAACAAGATCCTCACAACTGGACCAATAAGCAACGTTATGATAAACAGAGAAAAGATTGAAGTTGTCAAGAATTTCTTTTTACCTGGATCCACAATCAACAGCCATGGAAACAGCAGTCAAGTACTCAAATGATGCATTGCATTGGGTAAATCTGCTGCAAAGGACCTCTTTAAAGTGTTAAAAAGCAAAGATGTCACCTTGAAGACTAAGGTGCGCCTGACCCAAGCCAGGTTTTTTCAATCGCGTCATATGCACAGGAAAGCTGGACAATGAATAAGGCAGATCGAAGAAGAATTGATGCCTTTGAATTGTGACACTGGTGAAGAAAATTGAATATACCGTGGACTGCCAAAAGAATGAACAAATTTCTCCTGGAGGAAGTGCAACCAGAATGCTCCTTAGAAGCAATGATGGTGAGACTGCACCTTACATAGTTTGGACATGTTGTCAGAAGGGATCAGTCCCTGGAGAAGGATATCATGTTTGGCCAAGTACAACATCAGTGGAAAAGAAGAAGACTCTCAGCAAGGTGGATTGATACAGTGGCTGCAACAATGAGCCCAAGCATAAGAACAATTTTAAGGATGACGCAGGACTGGGCAGTGTTTCGTTCTGTTGTGCATAGGGTTAATAGGAGTTGCAACCAACTCGACGGCACCTAACAACAACAACAATTGAACAATATAGCATGCAAATAAAATTATGCCGAACATAAATAAAAATGGTTGCATCTGTACGTTGAAAGGAAACTTCCAGAAATCCAAAAGAGGACATAAAAGGAAAGGTATCATTGCTGGTGTCAGATGGAGTCTTAGGCTGGGTTCTCTAGAGAAGCAACACCAGTAAAGGGTATATATATATACATATATATATATATATGTATATATGTATGTATATGTATATATACACACACACACATACAGAGAGAGAGATTTATATCAGGGAAACAGTTCATGCAATTGTAAAGGCTGGAACATCCCGAGTCCGTGGATCAGAATAAAGGACTCTCCTGATTCACGTAGCTGCAGGGGCTGGTAAACCCAAAGTCGGCAAGTAGGAGAGCAGAGCTCTTGCTCACAGTCTGTGAATGTTGACGAATCCCAAGATTGGCAGGCAAGACCACAAGCCTTCTCCTGATTCATGTAGCTGCAGGGCCTGGCGAAACCAAGGTCAGCAGGTCAGAGAGCAGGACTCCTGCTCACAGGCTGTGAAGATCGACGAATCCCAAGATAGGCAGGTAAGCTGCTGGCTCAGGTTCTAAGAACCAGAGGTCAGACAAACAAGAGGCAGCTACAGGATCCAGAATAAGCGAAAAGCCTTGGCAAGGTGAGCAGGAAGCAAGTAGGTAGAGGAGGGCAGAGAGATGAAGGCTGAGGGTGCGATGAGCCACCACAGGCCCTGCCCTGGCGAGTACCACTCAGCAGATTACATCATGGGGGTGATCATATACCAGATTTCAACAGGGACGTGATCACAACCTTGTATAACTGTCAAAACACTGAGAATAATGGCCCAGCCATGATGACACATAATCTTAAACATCACTAATGGATCTTGGCTGAAAGCAGAGAATACCAGAAAAATGTTTACCTGTGTTTTATTGACTACGCAAAAGCATTCTACTGTGTGGATCATAACGACTTATGGATAACATTTCAGAGAATGGGAATTACAGAACACTTAATTGTATTCATGCAGAACCTGTACATAGACCAAAAGGAAGTCATTTAAAATCAGGAAAAGTGTGCCTCAGAGTTGTGTAATTTCACTGTATTTATTCAATCTGTATGCTGAGCTGAAATACATGAAGAAGAACATGGCGTAAGGACTGGTGAAAGCCTCATGAACAATCTTCCATATGCAGATGACACCACCAGGCTTACTGAAAGTGAAGAGGACTTGAAGCACTTACTGATGAGGATCAAGGACCACAGCCTTCAGAATGGATTATGCCGCAACATAAAGAAAATAAAACTCCCTATGACTGGACCAATAAATGACATCATGATAAACCTACAAAATACTGACATCAAGAATTTCATTTTACCTGATTCACAGTCAAAATCTGTGAAAACAGTAGCCAAGAAATCAAATGATGTGTTTGTTGCATTGGGCAAATCTGCAGCAAAAGACATCTTTAAAGTGTTAAAAAGCAAAGATGTCACCTTCAGGACTAAGGTGTTCCTGGCCCAAGCCAGGGTATTTTCAATGGCCTCATATGCATGTGAAAGCTGGACAATGAATAAGGAAGGCCAAAGAAGAACTGATGCATTCAAATTACGGTATTGGTGAAGAATATTGAATATGCCATGGACTGCCAGAAAAAATGTCCTGGAAGAAGTATAGTCACAATGCTCCCTTTGAACCAAGGATAGTGAGATTTCGTCTCTCCTACTTTGGACAGGTTACCAGAAGGCACCATTCCCTGGACAAGGACATTGTGCTTGGTAAAGTGGAGAGTAAGCAAAAAAGAGGAAGACCCTCAACATGATGGATTGACACAATGGCTAAAACAATGGGCTCCAACACAGCAATGACTGTGAGGATGGCACAGGACTAGGCAACGTTTCTTTCTGTTGTGCATGAAGTTGCTATGAGTGGGAATCAACTCTACAGCATCTTATAACAACATATTAAGGAGAGGAATTTCAAATATTCTTGTCTTTTGAAGAAAAAAGAACCGTAAGTGGAATACATTGAGAAGATCATCAGAGACAAGAAATTGAACTTTGATTTGGACTGGCATTTAAATATCATGCATTTAAAAAACACAGAGTAGAACTTAAAATTAGTTCCACTTATTAGAACACAATCAAGGATTTGGTAGCTTTTAATGGAATGTCACCGAGGATATGTCACCTCTAAAACTACGTAAGATCACTAAATCGATTTTGCACAGATTTTAGATACATGCTCAAGATGATTTCCAAACACAGGATTTGGCTTTGCAGTACTGACAGGAAATGTGGCTTTCATGGTTTCCTGTAGGTTGTTCAAACCGTAAATTGTTCCAGGAGTTACCATATGTGTTGGCATCTCTCTCCAATCCAGTTTGGAAGGACAACCTAATCTAATGCAGAACCTCTGAATATAATATTGTGAATATAAAAGACTGTGAGTGTCTTACATATGAATGTAAGTACCTTAGAAAATAAAATTAAATATAAGTAAAGCTACCAAATTCAGTACAGCTTATTGTAGCTTCCAAAGCCAGAGAGGAAGAGAGGGGGAGAGAAAGAAATAAAGAGACAAAGAGGGAGACAGAGAGACAGAGAAAGTCCTTAATTCTTCTTTGCGTGAATTAATGACAGTGAAATTGGAGAAAGAGATTAGAAAAACAAGTAAATATCATAATATAATATCAACAGCAAGCAATTTCAACTATGCTTTGTTTTCTTTAATGAATTCTAAGCCATTTTACCTAGGTGATTTAGAGTGGTTGGTATGTACCTTACATGTTCTGTATCAATGAATGTATATCCCTATGTGGAAGTCTGCTGAAGAAAAAAAAAAAAAGTAACATATTCCAGAATTACGTTTTATTCATGCTGCTTCTAAAAATGATCTTTTCTAAAACTATTTCAAAGTTCTCTCAAGAAATTCCAAAGTAATGAAAATATGGACTCCATACTACTGGAGAACAACCATGGAACCACGTCAAATACAAAATGAGTCTAAATACAAATCAGCAAGACATTATTAGGCATTTAAATACCAGTGTGATGCTGACCAATACTATTTAACACTGAATTTTGTGGACTGCCAGAAGAACGAACAAATCTGTCTTGGAAGAGTAAGCCAGAACGCTCCTTAGGAGACAGGATAGTGTGACTTTGGACATGTTATCAGGAGGGGCCTACCCCTAGAGGACATCATGCTTGGTAAAGTAGAAAATCTAACCTGATTCATAGTGACCCTATGAGGCATAGGAGAAATGCCGTATAGGGTTTTCAAGGAGCTGCTAGTGGATTCTAACTGTTGACCATCTGGTTAGCAGCTAATTTCTTAACCACTGCACCACCAGGGCTCCAAGCAGAGGGTCAGCAAAAAAGAGGAAGCCCCTTAACGACATGGATTGACACAATAACTGCAATGATGTTCTTTGCACTTTTTTGTGAGGATGGCGCAGGACTGGGCAGTGTTTTGTTCTGTTGTGCATGGGGTCTCTACGAGCTGGAAAGGACAACAACTATTTAACATCCATGCACCCCATTCTCCCTAAATAAACAAAGCTACTATGTTAATAATCTAAGGAAGGCGGATCAAAAGGCAGAGCGAGTCATTAATTAAGCTGAAAGAAATGTAAAACACAAGGGAACCACCAAGATACTGTGATAGGTAATCAACTGTTAAATTCCCAATTTCTGTGTGATGAAAATCGCTAGGCTTGCCCCTCCTTTCTCCTTGCTCTACATTTTTAACTTTGCCTCACTGTTCCTCCTGCTCTGTAGCCAAGAAAACAAAACACAACAAAATAAATTAAGAATTAAAAATTGAATTAGTATTAAAAGTTTGTAAAAAAAAAAAAAAAAAATCCAAGTGCTTAGAAGCCAAATGGAGCATATGTTTTAAAAAGACAATGCCATTTCCAATTTTTTAAAGAGAAAAAAAATTATTGATAATTTTGTTTTCACTATATTAATATTATTTTATAGATTATTGTTATTAGTTTTTAAGGCCTTTCAGTAAGGGAGTATGATCAATTAATTAAATTGGACCAAATAATTAGAAGTTAAGAACCTTGGCTTTGAAACCACAAATCTTTATTTGCGTCCCAACCCCAGCTGAACACATATGTACACGCACGGGCTTCATTTTACTCTGTTTAAATGATAATAATACCCGCTAAGTGTCCTGATCTAACATTTGTATATGAAATACGCTTAAGCAAATTGTGATGGTCTTGCTTGTCATCCAGTCAATTTTGACTCATAGCAGCCGCATGTCACAGAGTACAACTCTCCCATAGGGTTTCCCAGGCTGTGATCTTTTTTTTTTAAGATTTTTAAAAAGAAATTATTTTGTTGTTGAGAACATACACATCATACACCAATTCAACAGTTACTATGTATATCATTTAGTGACATTGACTACATTCTTAGGCATGCAACCATTCTCATCTTCCTTTTCTGAGTTCTTCCTCTCCATTAATGTAAATTCACTACTCCCTAAGGTTCCAATCTGATCTTTCAAGCTACTGTTGTCATTTTGATCCCATACAGATAGTTCTTAAAAGAGAATAATGCTTAAGACAGGTAGTTTTTTTTTTTACTATTTTGGGTTTAAGGTGACTCCAGGGGATGTTTTCAGTTTAAGATTTAAAGAATTCAGGGATTCATCCAAACTTCATAGCTCTGCAGTCCATGAGAATTTGAAATTCTATTTTGCATTTTCTCCCTTTTGATCAGGGTTCTTCTGTGATATCTTTGATCAAAATGTTCAGTAGTGGTAGCCAGGCACCATTCAGTTCCTCTGGTCTCATGGCAAAGGGGGCAATTTTTAATGGAATCAATTAGCCATACATTCCATGTTGTTGTTGTTGTTAGGTGCCATCGAGTCAATTCTGACTCCTAGCAACCCTACGTACAACAGAAGGAAACACTGCCCGGCCCTGCACCATCCTAACAATCGTCGTTATGCTTAAGCCCACTTATTGCAGCCACTGTGTCAATCCATCTCACTGAGGGTCTTCTTCTTTTTCACTGACCCTCTACTTTACCAAGCGTAACGTCCTTTCCAGGAACTGATCACTCCTGACAACATGTCCAAAGTGAGACTCTATGTGAGACTTAGTCTCATCATCCTTGATTTTAAGGGCATTCTGACTGTACTTTTTCTAAGACAGATTTCTTCATTCTTTTGCATTTCATGGTATATTCAATGCTCTTCCCCAACACCACAATTCAAAGATGTCTATTCTTCTTCAGTCTTCCTTATTCATCGTCCAGCTACACATTCTATATCCTTTTATTCCAGACTCTCCTTCTTCCTTTGTTGGTTCAGGTGAATAGAGACCAATTGTTGTGACTCTGCTGGCCGTTTGCAAAATTTTAAGACCCCAGGCACTGCACAATGAGCTAGGAGGTAGAACAGAAGCACTAAACATATTATTAGGACAATTAATTGTGATATTGCATGAAACCATGATCCAAAACCTCCAAACAAAGAAACAAAATCCCATGAGGTTTTTGGTTGTACGTAAGTAGCCTCAGCAACTATTCCTTTTTTTGTCATTGCTGTAAATATTTTTATCACACAACTTTTGCATGTACAACTTTTTATGGTTTTTATGATTTACTGACAATAATTGAAATAATCAACCATACAACATCACCCTTAATCAATGCTGTAATTCCATCACTGTTAACTTCCCCCTTCCGCCATCCTTCCCAGCCCTGGTGAGCACTAATAAACTGTGGTCTCTACACATTTAACTTTTCTCGTCTTTTTATATAAGAGAAGGCATACAATATTTGTCCTTTGTGATTAACTTACTTCACTCAGCCTATTGCCTTCCACTTCCATCTACATAGCAGCATGTGTCAAGATGTCATTTCTCCAACTAGCTGTGTGGTATTCCATTTCATATATGTACCATGTTTTGCTTATCCATTCTTCTGTTAATGGGCATTTAGGTTGTTCTCATCTTTTGACTATTGTGAAGAGTGCTGCAATGAACATTGGTGTACAAGTTTCTTTTTCAGGCTCTGCTTTCAAGTCTTTTGGGTATATACCTAGGAGTGAAATTGCTGGGTCTTATGGTAGTTCTATTTTTAATTTTTTAAGAAGCCACCACACTGGGCTGTACCAGTCTGCACTCCCACCAGCAATGGAAAAGGTTCCAATTTCCCCACATCCTCACTAACATTTGTTATTTTCTGTTTTTTAAATCTTATCCATCCTAGTGGGAGTGAAATGTTATCTCATTGTGGTTTTGATTTGCATCTCTCTGATGGCTAATGACACTAAGCATCTTTTCATGTGTTTGGTGGCCATTTAAATGTCCTCTTTGGTGAAATATCTATTCAAGTCCTTTGCCTATTTTATGATTAGGTTATTTGTCTTTTTGTAGTTATGTTGTGAAAGTTTTAATATATATTTGTTATTAGGTTCTTGTCAGATATATGGTTTCTGAAGATACTCTCACAGCCAGTAGCTTGTCTTTTTACTTTTTCATAGGCTTTTGAAGAACAAAAGTTTTTGATTGTTATGAGGTCACATTTATTTATTTTGTCTTTTGCTGTTTTTGCTTCTGTCACTATGTTACATAATCCATTGTTAAAAGCTAGACCTGACGGCATTGCCCTGCTTTTTCTTCTAAGAATTTGAAGGCTTTAGTTTGCACATTTAGGCCCTTAATTCATTTTGAATTTGTTTTTGTATATGGTATGAGGTGTGGATCCTGTTTAATTTTTCTGCATGTTGAAACTCAATTCTCCTAGCATCATTTATTGAAGCGATTCTTCTTTCCTCATAGAATGGACTTAGCACCCTTGTGAAAAATCATTTGATCGTAGATGTGTGGGCTTATTTCTGGACTCTCAATTCTATTCCATTGGTCTGTGTGTCTAGTGTTATACCAGTACCTGGACTCACTTTGGTCTAAGGTGTTTGAGCAGAAGGTGTTTAGGCAGAAGCTTAGAGAAAATTGACATTACTCTATCTAGACAGAAGTGTCCATCAGCCTGTGTATCAAAGTGAAGATGATGCAGAGCAAATCTGTAGTCAACCGGAGGTGGAAATGTGGCATAGGCGAGAAATAAGCCTTTGAATTTGTAACACACACACACACACACACACACACAAGTCTTATGAAAGTAAAATAAAATGAAAAATCAGATTTTGTAAGATTTTAGGGTTGTTAACGCAGCATGGAGCCCTGGTAGGACAGTGGTTAAGAGCTAAGTGCTGCTAACCAAAAGGTCAGCAGTTCAAATCCACCAGCCATTCCTTTTGGGGGGCGGGTAGTGGTTAATGCAACACAGAAGCAGTAACGGCTCAGTTGTAGAATTCTCACCGTCCATGTAGGAGAACCAGGTTTGATTCCTGGCCAAGGTACCTCATACACAGTCACCAGCCATCTATCAATGGAGGTTTGCATGTTGCTATGACTCTACACAGGTGTCAACAGCACCAAAGGTGAGAGAGGGAGAGAAGAAATCCCATTTGTAAACTGCAGAGGGATGCATTAAAGAAACTGGGCAAACCATAGGTAAACCAAGCTTCACCAAAAAGTGCAACACCTAGATGGAGGTAATCAGACATGGGCAAGCTCTCTCTAGAGCAAAGTATTATCTGAAGCCTCTATGCTTTAAAATATCTTCATTGAAGTATAATCTACATACCATAAAACCCATATTTTCTAAGCATGTAATTCCTGACTTTAGCAAATTTCTAGAGTGGTGCAGCTGTCGCAAAATCTACGTAGGCATAGAACATTTCCATAACCCTGGGAAATTCCCTCATACTCATTTGCAGTTAATCTCTGATCCCACCCTCAGCCCTAAGTAAACACTGATCTGCTTTCTGTCTCAATAAATTCCTATAGGTTTTCCTTCTACAGACATTTCATTTCAATCTGGTTTCTGTCACTTAGCACGATGCTTTTGAAGTTTGTCAGTGTTGTAGTATGTATAATAATGGTATTTGTTCCTTTAATTACTAATATCTCCTTGTATGGGTGTACCACATTTTGTTTGTTTATAAGTTGATGAACATATGTATTATTGTACAGTGACTGGTTATTGTAAATAAAATACTATTATGAACATTCATGTACCTGTCTTGGTGTGGGCATAAGTTTTCATTTCTCTTATGTAGATTCCTAGGAATGGAATTACTGAGTTATATGGTAAATTTAAGTTTAATGGTTTAAGAAACTGCCAAACAAGTTTTCTTTGTGGCTGTAATATACTACATCCCCACCAGCCATACATGAGTTATTCTGAATTCCCACCAACAGTTGGTATTGTCTGCCTTTTGATTATGGGCATTTTAGTGGTTGTGACATGGTATGTAATTGTGGTTTTAATTTGCATTTCTCTAATGACTAATGATGTTCATGATCATTTCATGTGCTTAGTATCCATTTGTATACCTTCTTTACTATCTAGAGTTTTTATACATAAGGTCAACGTTCAGTGAAATTACTAAGGATGTGATGAGAGAGGACCACGTGTAGAGACAAAAGGGAAATTGGAACAGATCCAAGGAATCGGAGTTATCTAAGTAGGGCATTAAAATATCTATGTTTACAGTCCCAAAAATTTTAGATAAAATGGAGAAAATTATTGAAAAATTAGAGAACTTCACCAGATAATGGAAATAAGAGAACCAAGAGGTGATCCTATAATTAAAATACATAATATCTGAAATTAAGAACTAAGTAGATTGGAGAAATAACATTTGAGACACAACAGAAGAAAGGATTATGAGCTAGGAACACAAAGAGAGATACAAAGGGAAAATATAGAAAAGGGCCTAAGAAACATGGTAAGCAATGAAAAAAATCTACCACACGTGTGTCTGGAGTATCAAATTATAGAGAAAGAAAATGATATAGGAACAATATTTGAAGCAGTTATAGTTAAGAATTTTCAAAAACTGATAAATGACAAAAAAATTTATTGATAAAGCTCTTAAGATCATAAGCAATACGCAGAAAAGTATACCTTGTCATATGATAGCCAAACTGAGAAAAACTAAATACAAACAGAAAAATCTTAAAAGCTGCCAGGAGAAGGGAGGAAAAAAAAAAGGCACAACAATAAGATTAATAATTGAATTATCAGAATGAATAATGGCTGCCAAAAAATTTTAGAATGGCATTTTTGAAGTGTTGAAAGATGACTGCCAATGTAGAATTCTATACCCATAGAAAATATTCTTCAGAAATAAGATAAAGATATTTTTATACATAAATAGAGCATATACAATTTAGCATGCCAAAATTGAGCTCAAGAAAGCTGGTACATTCTTTTCAGGTACATATAGATGTTTACAAAATAAACCATACACTGGGCCGTAAACCACATCTCAACAACTTTCAAATAATTGAGATCATACAGAATATGTACACTGGTCACAGTGCAATAAAAATATAAATCAATACAGAAAAAATAACTTGATAACACTAAATTGTTTGGAAAGCAAAAAGCAAAATGTTTTTAAATAATATTTTTAAATAACATTTTTTAAAGAAGAAATTGCTCTATAAACTAGATTATATTTTTTATTGAATTACAATGAAAATACACTATAGAAAAATCTGAATGTGGTGGTGAATTTGATGCCAACTCGACTAATGATTGGTCAAACACTAGTCTACTATATTTTTATGCAAATAATGCACACCTTCTACTTCTTTTTTCTACTTTTATTTTCCAACCACACTCTCCCTCCAAGAGGTATGTTCAAAAACCCCACAAGTTAAAACACACACAAAAAGAAAATAAAACAAAAATTACAAATACCAGAAATTGAAATAGGACATAACTCTATTTTTCAGGCATTAAAAAAGACCAAAAAAAAAAAAAAAAAATCCAATAAAGTTTTGGACAAATTTCTTTAAAAAGCACAAATTGCCAAATATAACAGATAAAGAAATACTGAATGGTTCAAAGGCTATTAAATCTGATGCAAAGAATATTTCAGGTGCAGATATATTCACCAGTATATTATTCCAAATATTTATGGAAGAAATATCACCAATCTTACACAAAATATTCCTGAGAATAGCGATAGAAGAAAACATAAGGGAATATAACTGTTCATGACCTTAAGTTAACAAAATTTTCCCAAACAAGGCACAAAAATCTGTAACCATAAGGTGAAAAATTAATAAATTATACTACATTGAAATAAGGAACTAATTTTAATCAAAATTTTTCAGTAAGACAGTGAAAAGACAACCTATATCATATAAAAAGATATTTGTAGTAGGACTAGCTGACAAAGATTGTACATAAAGCCTTTAGGAGCTAGGCTTAGAAGTAGAATACATCATTTCTGACCACATTCCACTGACCAGAATGTAGTCATATGATCCCAGATAGAATCAAGAAGAGGAAATATAGTGCCATGATGGACTAGACCAGATAGCCTGAAAGAAAGCCAGAATCCTAGGAGGAAAGACATCTCTCTTCTGTGGTGCACCTCTCTAGCCACCAAATATCCTTGTACTTCTTCCTTCCAACATCAAGGTCACACTATCTGCTTTTCAAAAGAAAAAAATATTTTGAAGACCAATCTAGTCCTCTTTCCATTTGTGCGGGCACAGGTGGCCCAATATTTATTTTAGCATTCATGTAATCAAAGTCTTAATGGTTTCTTTGATAATGCAATTTCTTCAGAAATTAACTCAGAAGGCTATCAATTTTCTTTCTATTAAATTCATGTGTCAGCATGACAGTAAACCTTAGTTCTGGGGCATAATTCTCAAGTTTTATATTTTCCATTGCTTTCTTAATCTGAGTATTTCTCTTATGACTTAAAAAAAATTATGAGAAATGGTGTATATTTTCAGACTATTTGAAATAATAGATCGAAAGAAACACGTGTTTAACCTGATTTTTGCTACAGGGCTTGTTCTTACAGGGCCTGGTAGCTCAGACATTTTATACTCTCATAATTGATTCTTTGGGGATTAGAATTAATATCTGAATTTTCAACATTGCAAGACTACAAATCCCTGAGGGTTTTTTTTCCCCCCTCTTTTACTTTTGGTTTGCAAACCAGCTGATCTTTTCTGAAGTGCATTTCTTTTTTTCAAATATCTTGTTAAATCCTATCAGTGACAATCAACATATAGTCAGCATCCGTGGGGCCTGCATTTATGGATTAAACCAAACAAGGATTGAAAATATACAGGAAAAAAAAAAAAGAAAGTTCCAAAAATCAAAACTTGAATTTGCCACGCATTGAGTGCTATGCTGAATCCACGCAAATAAAAGTGGTGTGTAGGCATACCCTGCTGTAGCCTTCTGCCATTTCACAGATCCTCAGTCTTTCTCCAGCACTCATTGTTTGAGCATTGTTCACCTGAAGTCTTATTGTTATTCCTTAAACAATGCAGTACATAGCACTTACATTGTATTAGGCATCTAGAGATGATTTCAAGTATATAGGAGGATGTGCGCAAGTTATATGGAAATATACTTCATTTTATATAAGGGGCTTGAGCATCCAACGATCTTGGTGTCCTCAGTGGTCTTGGAACCAATCTCCTGCAGATACTGAAGGACAACTGCACATTATTATCTTTCTGTTTTTCAATTTCGTCCAATAGAGCCTCAGTCTGAGTAGGCATATGGGTTGTTTCCCAAGTTATCTCTGTCAGTTTTTACCAAATATTTTGCAACTAGGTAACATATAACAGTTTCTGGATATGGCAGTGCCCTGCCACAATTCAAGGTACCAATTTTAGTATTAGTTAAGGTAACTTTAGCTGGTGCAATAGATGAGCCCTAAAATTTCAGCGGTTTGCCACAACAGTTTATATTTGCTGATGAAAATTTCAGTTGTGGGTGGTAGAGAGGTTGAGGAAGAATTACGCTCAATGAAGTCACTCAGGGACCCAAGATGGCAAAAGATTTGCTATCTTCAATGTATAGCTCAAAGTCACTGTCTTCAACGAATTGCTCACAAAGTTACCCAAGTTTTCTCAAGGATGGCATTAAGAAGAAGAGAGTGGGAAATCACATCTGGAGGCAGGCTGGGAAGTAGCGTAGTTACTGCCTATATATATACATATTTTTTTTTTTATTAACTTTTATTGAGCTTCAAGTGAATGTTTACAAATCAAGTCAGTCACATATAAGTTTATATACATCTTACTCCTTACTCCCACTTGCTCTCCCCCTAATGAGTCAGCCCTTCCAGTCTCTCCTTTCGTGACAATTTTGCCAGCTTCCAACTCTCTCTATCCTCCCATCCCCCCTCCAGACAGGAGATGCCAACACAGTCTCAAGTGTCCACCTGATATAATTAGCTCACTCTTCATCAGCATCTCTCTCCTACCCACTGTCCAGTCCCTTTCATGTCTGATGAGTTGTCTTCCAGAATGGTTCCTGTCCTGTGCCAACAGAAGGTTTGGGGACCATGCCTGCCGCCGGGATTCCTCTAGTCACAGTCAGACCATTAAGTATGGTGTTTTTATGAGAATTTGGGGTCTGCATCCCACTGATCTCCTGCTCCCTCAGGGGTTGTCTATTGTGCTCCCTGTCAGGGCAGTCATCGATTGTGGCCGGGTACCAACTAGTTCTTCTGGTCTCAGGATAATGTAGGTCTCTGGTTCATGTGGCCCTTTCTGTCTCTTGGGCTCTTAGTTGTCGTGTGACCTTGATGTTCTTCATTCTCCTTTGCTCCAGGTGGGTTGAGACCAATTGATGCATCTTAGATGTCCGCTTGTTAGCATTTAAGACCCCAGATGCCACATTTCAAAGAGGGGTGCAGAATGTTTTCATAACAGAATTTATTTTGCCAATTGACTTAGAAGTCCCCTTAGAGCATGGTTCCCAAACCCCCGCCCTTGCTCCGCTGACCTTTAAAGCATTCATTTTATCCCGGAAACTTCTTTGCTTTTGGTCCAGTCCAATTGGGCTGACCTTCCATTTATTAAGTGTTGTCCTTCCCTTCACCTAAAGCAGTTCTTATCTACTAATTAATCAGTAAAAAACCCTCTCCCACCCTCCCTCCCTCCCCCCCCTCGTAACCACAAAAGTATGTGTTCTTCTCAGTTTATACTATTTCTCAAGATCTTATAATAGTGGTCTTATACAATAAGACCTTTTGCCTCTGACTGATTTCACTCAGCATAATGCCTTCCAGGTTCCTCCATGTTATGAAATGTTTCACAGATTCGTCACTGTTCTTTATTGATGCATAGTATTCCATTGTGTGAATATACCACAATTTATTTACCCATTCATCCATTGATGGACACCTTGGTTGCTTCCAGCTTTTTGCTATTGTAAACAGAGCTGCAATAAACATGGGTGTGCATATATCTGTTTGTGTGAAGGCTCTTGTTTCTCTAGGGTATATTCCGAGGAGTGGGATTTCTGGGTTGTATGATAGTTCTATTTCTAACTGTTTAAGATAACGCCAGATAGATTTCCAAAGTGATTGTACCATTTTACATTCCCACCAGCAGTGTATGAGAGTTCCAATCTCTCCGCAGCCTCTCCAACATTTATTATTCTGTGTTTTTTGGGTTAATGCCAGCCTTGTTGGAGTGAGATGGAATCTCATCGTAGTTTTAATTTGCATTTCTCTAATGTACTGCCTATATTTCATTGGCTGGACTGCAGCCACACATGGCCATACCAGATACAAAGAAACTGGGAATGAACAGCAATATTTCTCCATGATGAAAGGGGTACACTATGGAAGGGGAGTACAAACCTTTGCTCTCCAGCTGGTATTTCCCCTCAAAATCCTGCTTACCTCTGACTGTTAAAGGTTCCTGATATTTTCCAAAAAATATATCTACAATTTCACATCAGAAGAATAAGATGAAACTAAGGCAATTTTAAGAACCTGAAATGAATGCTGGTGTGGTCTTGTTGTGTGGGCCTGCCAAGTGGCCAGATACGTTTGCGTTAGTGTTTTCCATGTCATAAAATAAGTGAAATATAAGAACAGTAATATGAGTCACACAGTACCTAAGATAAAAACAAACACATTGCTTAGAAGTAGAACTGGCTGTAATTCTGAAATCCGAATGGAATTCTATCAAAGGACTTCATAAAGAAGACTCTTACAGTAAATATGAGCACTGTTGCATTTTTTTATAGTGTCCCCCAGTGTAGACTGACTGCGAAATAGCATTAATAAAAGCCCTAAAAATGCTATAATAGAAACGCTGCTTGTTGATGTCCTGACTTTATTGAATTGAAAATATTCAACCATATAGAGTTGTAGACTTTTCAGGAGTCCTCCATACATTTTATTTCTTTCAACTGAATGTTTTTAGTGGCAGCGAGGTTGAGGTGATCACCCTGGGAAAGAAGTACACTGCACACAAATTATCTTACAATTTAGTTCTAATATATATGGTTTAAAAGTCAGCTGAACTGGGGAGAATTAACAATTTCCTGTGAAAGAGGAAGATTCTAAGGTAGACACTGTTTCAATAGGAAATATCTCTACGTTTTCATAAAGTTGGGCTAAAAACCAAAAACCAAACCAACTGCCGTCGAGTTGATTCCGACTCATAGGTAAGGAAATGCTGTAGTCACCAAATATTTTCCAAAATGTGCTACTGTCCTGTATCCATGGATAAATAGATAAATAAGGGACCAATGGTTTCTGCCATGGAGGCTGGCTGTAAAATTATTAGGGGAAAACACAATCTCAAAGTGTAATGTATCAAAGACTCACAAAACTTCATTGTCTCTACTGAGTTTTTACATTTTTAGCCCATTCATTTTTCTGATCCACTGAATCATGGGAATTCAAAATATTTAAAAATAACAAACTTTTAGAAATATCCATGCACTTAGCCATAAGTAGCTTCACGGTCCAAACATAATCCACATTTTTACGTTGGTGAGATATTTAAAGCAATTGTTTGTAAAATATAGCCCTATATAACTGAAGGAGTTAATTTTCTCCAAAGTGTTTTTCATTTTCTCAATTAAATATTAGAGAACATACTTTATCAAAGTGATGTCATTGCCCATTTACTTTGTCCATAATTAGAAAGCAGAGGTAATTGCCTATTAAGCAATTGGTAAATGGTGGAAGGAAAATCATATCATTGTAATGTACATATTATATGTGGGATATGAGGCAAGCAAGCCAAACTGTAACAAGTCACTGACATATAAGAAAAATCGGTGAGAGATATGGAATGAATTCCTGTTCTGTATTTTGGGAATTATTATTTCTTTCATCCTGTGACTTTTTATCCTGATTGTGACTGTCCTAAAAGATCTTGTTTGCCGTTATGTATGATTTTCAACAACTGTATTGTGTTTTTACAGTTTATCCTATTAGTGATTCTTGTCTATCAAGTCAGAGAGCATGAAACGGCCAACAAGAGCTGTCAATGGCCTTATGCTATTCCTAATAGATTTCTTCACTAGGTGACAGACTAAAAACGGTCAGTAGCAGACAGCTCTAGCAAAACTCTGTGTGATCCTTTGTTAGAATGCTGGTCTAAGATGCCCTTGCAAGTCATCAAGAGAGAATTTCGGGATAGGTTTTATATATATATTTATAGATATATACAAAATATATATATATGATAATGTAACAATAAATGATGATGTAAATAGATCTGTAAGAATTAAGTATTGTAAATGGAATAAAAGAAAGTTAAAGAAATAACGATAGTTATATTTATATTGATAAGGGATAATTTATCAAAATGCATTGTGAGGAGGAGATATTAAGATAGTAAACTAAAGATTGTGTGAATTTTCAGCAAGAGTGGAGAGAAGAGCATTTCAGAAAGGGAAGAAGCCAATGCAGATGTCCTGAGCCTGGAAAAAGCTCGTAGAAGAAATCCAAAAAAAACCAAAACCAAACTCACTGCCATCAAGTTGATTCCGACTCATAGCTACCCTATAGGACAGAGTAGAACTGCCCCATAGAGTTTCCATGGAGCACCTGGCGGATTTGAACCGCTGACCTCTTGGTTAGCAGCTGTAGCACTTAACCACTAGGCCACCAGGGTTGTAGAAGAAAGGACTTTAATAATAAGTAAGTGATTTAGGGGAAGAATGTGTTGAAGATGGAGAAGAAAATTAAACTGAAATATATAGGGTCACTATCAGTCAGAATCGACTCGAGGGCAATGGGTTTGCTTTGGTTTTTTGGATGTTCAAATCTTAAGTAAAAGCTGTAAGAGTGAAAATGACTTCAGAAATTTTTTTTAAAAAAAGGAGTAAAACTAAACATTAGATGATGTCTCTCTGAAAAAATCAAAATTTAAAAAAGTGTCATGAACAAAGATAGGAAAATGCCCCTCAAATTAAAAATGTTATAAAAACACGAAATATTATCTATTTCCCACATAATGGTGCTCTTCAAAATGACCTATGCATAATAAAGAAAATACATGAACAAAAATTCCTAGATAGGAAATTGGTAAAATAAGTTATTGACCTACCTGCTGTGTGGGGGTACAATACAATATACCACTATGTTTATTAAGAGTAATATACTTTACGTAATTTTAATGGAAAAAAAAGTTACCTTCTTTAGAAAGTACGCAGAGGAAAATGTTAACCTTCATTATCTCTTCATGGAAGAGATAATGAATGTTTTCTTCAATTTTTTTTTCCACAATGAGCTTGTGTTATTTTTAGATTGAGAGGCAGTGAAGATTAAAATAAACTTTTAAAATACATTCAACTTTCTTAAATACAGAATTTCTTTTCCAGTAAAACCCATTGCCATCAAGTCAATTCTGACTCCTAGTGACCCTATAGGACAGAGTAGAACTGCCCCAGAGGGTTTCCAAGGAAAGGCTGCTTTTGGTTAGCAACTCGAGCTCTTAACCCTTTTTGACTAAAAGTACCTTTTAATGTGGAAACCCTAGAGGGTAAAGAACAACACAATGGCTTTACCTTCGTGTATTTTAACTTCTTATATGAGAGAGAGAGATTGTCTCTCCTGAAAACACATACCCATTCCGCCTTTGAGGGAAATCACAGAAGTCTTAGGCTCAAACCTAAGAGGAAAACGGAGAGGCAGAAGAAATGAAAACAGTATCTGCAAACTTACTAGGCAAACAAGAAAAGAGCCTTAATTTCACACACTATTAAAATGTGTTAGATTCCTCCCATATATTTGTTAATGAGTTAGAGAATTTAAACTAAAATTACATGTGACTTAATCACAGGCCTGGTTTAACAACCTTGGGATTAGAGAGAACAACCTAGAAGGTCTGGCAGATCTACTTCCACAAAGATTATATTCAAGAAATCCATTTGGAACAGCTCAGCTGTGTAACACATGGGGTCGCCATGAGTCAAAATCAGCTGGAGAGCAGTGGGTTTGGTTTTTTGAAGTAATATGTATCTATCATAAAACATTTGGAAAACGTCAGAAAGTTACAAGGAATGTATAAATATTTCCTATGTTTCATGGCCTGCTTATAATCACTGTTGAGTTGGCATTTTGAAATGCTTACTCTTTTTTGTTGTTGTTTTTCCATTTTCCACTCTTCTTTCATGCACCACCACCACCAACACCAGTTGCCCTAGAGCTGATTCTGACTCACAGTGATGCTGTATGTGTCAGCACAGACCTGTGCTCCATGTGGCTTCCAGTGGCTGATTTTTCAGGAGTAGATCGCCAGGTCTGTCTTCCCAGGTGCCTCTGGATGGATTCAAAAAGCCAAACTTTCAGTTAGTAGCCGAGCATGTTAATCATTTGCTTCACCCAGAAACTTATCACTAAATATTTATTGATACAGTTATTATATTTTATCAGGGAAACTGTGCTCAATGAATATTTTTAAATATATTAATTAAATTCTGGAATAAGTTTTTATGTATGTATATGATTATATCCTTAGGATAAATACTGAGAAATGGAACCATTAAGTCTAAATAAAAATTTTCAATTCAGGCTTTTTTCTACACAGCAAGTTTTTACGATAAAGTAGACATAAAATCAATGAAGGAATATAATATGCATTTTACATATTTTTCTTACAACACAAACATGACCCAAACCTAGTAACCATCAGGAACTAACACTGCCCCAACAACATATCAGCCTTGTCTTAGCATTGTGTATTAGAACCATGGGGGATAAGAGGTATTAAAATATTAAGAATGAATATTAACTACCACACCAATGATAATATTGATGACAATAGAAAAAGACAAGTTTAAATAAAAAGCAAATGCTATTAAACCATGAATTCTCTCAGTGGTGTTAGTACTGACAGCAATAAGCCTATAAATGCAGAGTGTATTTATTGTTGAAATTCCTGAAAGAAAAATACCTGTGTTCGTTATACCATATTATACAAACAATAGTTTTACTGAAGAGAAAACATTAGGAACTAAAAGGTCTAAAACTCTCTTGTTCTTAACCCCTTTTTACCACTTAATATTTTTATATTTGAGTTTTCAATAATAGGAAATTTATTAGAAAAATAAAATCATATTATAAGAAAGCAAATTATTCCTATTCTCAAATTGACTTTCTAACTTTAGAAACAAAATTCTACTCTTACAAGCATTACCCAAATGGGCTATTCACTGCTTGTTTGCCTACTTGAATAACATTATTTTGAAAATATTTTCTGAAGTAGTTATTGAAAATAATGATGAAATACCTTACTGATTTAACTTGCATTCTTTGATTAGTGAGGTCTAATTTTTTCCTTATATGTATTGGCCATTGTCATCTGTGCTTTTCTAAATAAAGGGTCCATACGTGCCATATAAATACATATGACATTAAATGGCATCTAAAATGTGCAATTTTTTCCTACTTAGTTGTTGGTCTTTTTTTAAATAGATCTTTTTTTTTTTTTAATGTACACCTATTATTTGGACAGGAGAAAATAATGAGAAAGAATAAGTAACAAATGACATATTTTTGGTAGATATGGTTGTAACCCAATGTAAACAGTGTGGATCAAAAATACAATTTTACAGGACATATGCTTGATTCTAAACTATGGTTTGTTAGATGATAAATGTATACTCTTAACAAAATGAAGAAATTATGCTATACTGTGCATGTACCTTTTTTTTACTTCAAGTTCAAACATGACAAAAAATATCTATTCAACCATTCCAAGTGACATTGAACATGCAACAGTTCTTGCCCATTAGCTGTTATTATTGGATAAACCAAGATCTTGTCCTTTTTGCATTTGTGCCTCTTTACTAACAAAACAAAAGGAAAGCATGTTTCTTTTTTTAATACAGACACTTAATTCTAATGGCTTTCCAACAGTAATGTCCACACCAATTGTTTCTCATTAATTGCATGTTCATATTGGTACACAGTAAAATAAATATCATTATAAATTCATTTGTTGTTGATCCATGCATACTTTGGCCCATTTTTCAATACCAAATCCAATTTCCAATTAACATTCTTGTGTCTCCAGAATATATTTTCAATATATCTGTTGCTAACTTTCACTTCAAAGTAACTGCATGAAGTGTCTATCAAATGCAGTTCTGAATTGTAGCATGAAGCACCAAAAGCCAAAAAGAAAAAAAAAAAAAAAAAAAACTCATTGCCATTGAGTCCATTCCCACTCTAAGTGGCCCTACAGGGCAGAGTAGAACTGCCCCACAGACTTTCCAAGGAAAGCCTGGCGATTTTGAACTGCTGACCTTTTGGTTAGCAGCCATAGCACTTAACCACTACGCCCCCAGGGCTTCCTGTATGAAACATAGTAGTTGTAAGGTGTCTGAAAAGACAACATAAAATAAAACAAAAACTCTGATATTAACACATTTCGATAGAACTTTTAGTAAAGGTGACAAAATACAATGTGGATTAACAATGGTTTATAATAAAATAAAGAAAGCATTTTAAGAAATGCACATGTGTTTTAAAGATTTATAAAGAGACTCATAAATGTGTCCTAGCTGGAGGGATGGTCATAGGTAAGAGAATTATGCTGGGTGATTACCAATGGCCCTTCCTTTTCGCAACTATATTTGTATTTAGATAACAGAGATTCGAAATACATGCAAAGGAAAATGTGTGTTGAAAGGCTGTAATAGAATGAGAAAGTCCATTTACATTTTCCAAGGTGAGAGGTTGCCTCCTCTTCTCTGTGTCAAATGTCCCTCTGCCTCCCAGTCATAAGAATACATATGATTGTATTTAGAGCCCATGCAGATAATCCAGGATATTTTCCCCTTCTCAAAATCCTTAATTTCATCAAGCACATCTGCAAAGTGAATTTTGTCATATAAATAACACTGACGAATTCAAAGGATGTGGATATGTTTGGGGGCCATTTTCAAGCTCAGCGCAGTTATAACGCATTATCTTTTTTTTCTTCCCATCAGACTTTTTCTAAATTTTATTTATTTTCTTGTTGGTGGTGAGAATCTACACAGCAAAACATATACTAATTCAACAGTTTCTACATGTGCAATACAGTGATATTGATTACATTCTTCGAGTTGTACAACTATTCTCACCCTTCTTTTCAGAATTGTTCCTCCCTCATTAACATACACTCACTGCCCCTTAAAGGTTCCTATCTAATCTTTTGAGTTGCTGCTGTCAATTTGATCCAATATAGATAGTTTTTAAAAGATCATATTGCTCAGTGCAAACATTTCTTAACTAGTTTAGCTAAACTATTGCTCAGTGTTAAGATGACATTGGTGCGTATTTTTGGTTTAAGATTTAAAGATTATCTCAGAGCAAGAGTTTCAGGGGTTCATCCACCCTCCATGGCTGCCAAAGTCTAGAGTCCATGTGAATTTGAAATTCTGTCCTAATTTTCCCCCTTTTGGTCTGGATTCTTCTAGGGAATCTTTGATCAAAATGTTCGGTAATGGCAGCAGGGCACCATCCAGTTCTTCCGGTCTCGTGGCAAAGGAGACATTTGTTCACGGAGGCAATTAGGCAGACATTCCATATCCTCCTGTTCCTGACTCTCTTTCCTACTCTGTTGCTCCAGGTGAGTAGAGACAAATTGTTGTGCCTTGGGTGGCAGCTTGCAAGCTTTTAAGACCCCAGGCACTACACAATGAACTATGAGGTAGAACAGAAGCACTGAACACATTATAACGACAATTAACTGGGATGTCCCATGAAACCATGACCCTAAGCCTTCAAACCAAGAAATCAAATCCTCTGAGGTTTTTGGTAATACATAAGCAGCCTCAGCAGCTACTCTCTTTTTTTGTCATTGAAAATATGTCATCACACAACTATTGCCAATTCAACATTTTACTGGTATACCACTTATTGACAACAATTAAGATAATCGGCTGTACAAATCAATGTGATTCTCCATCAATGTTAACCTCCCTTGCCCTCCTCTCTCCCACCTTTGGTAACCACTTATAAACTTTGGTCTTTATACATTTGTTTTTTCTTGTCTTTTTATGAAATTGAGGTCATACAATGTTTTTCCTTTTGTAATTGGCTTATTTCACTTAGCATAATGTCTCCGAGTCCCATCCGTACTTTAGCATGTATCAGGACTTCATTTCTCCTGCTGGCTGAGTAGTATTCTTTTGTATGTATGTACCACATTTCATTTATCTATTCATCTGTTGATGATCATTTAGGTTGTTTCCACCTTTTGGCTATTGTGAGTAGTGCTGCAGTGAACACTGGTGTACAAGTCTCTTTTTGAGTCTCTACTTTCATGTCTTCTAGGTATATACCTAGGAGAGGAATTGCTGGGTCAGCATTATCTTTTTCTTTTTTAATTGTTAAGTTTTTTTTTTTTTTTTCCAAATTTTACATCTGTGTTCAAGAGGGATATTTGCCTTTTCTTATAATATCCATCTACTTTTCAAATCAGGGTAATGCTGACTTCATAGAAAGAGTTAGGAATTGTTCCCACTTTTTTGATATTGTGTAAGGGTTTATATTTATTTCTTTATTTATTTTTAATTTTTATTGTGCTTTAAGTGGAAGTTTACAAATCAAGTCAATCTCTCATACAAAAATTTATAAACACCTTGCTATATACTTCTAGTTGCTCTCCCCCTAATGACACAGCACACTCTTTCCCCAAACTTTCTATTTTCGTGTTCATTCAGTCAGCTTCTGACCCCCTCCGCCCTCTCGTCTTCCCTCCAGACTAGAGCTGCCCACATAGTCTCATGTATCTACTTGGTCCAAGAAGTTCACTGTTCTCACCAGTATCATTTTCTATTACATAGTCCAGTCCAATCCCTGTCTGAGGAGTTGGCTTTGGAAATGGTTACTGTCTTGGGCTAACAGAAGGTCTGGGGACCATGAACTCCAGGGTCCTTTTAGTCTCAGTCAGACCATTATTAAATCTGGTCCTTTTATGAGAATTCCAGGTCTCCATCCCACTGCTCTCCTGCTCCCTCAGGGGTTCTCTGTTGTGTTCCCTGTCAGGGCAGTCATCAGTTGTAGCCAGGCAACATCTAGTTCTTCTGGTCTCAGGCTGATGTAGTTTCTGATTTATATAGACCTTTCTATCTCTTGGACTCATAATTAGCTTGTGTCTTTGGTGTTCTTCACCCTCCTTTGCTCTAGGTGGTTTGAGACCAATTGATGCATCTTAGATGGCCACTTGCTAGCATTTAAGACCCCAGATGGCACTCTCCAAAGTGGGATGGAGAATGTATCCTTAATAGATTTTATTATGCCATTTGACCTAGATGTCCCCTGAAACTATGATCCGCAAACCCCCACCACTGCTATGCTGGCCTTTATTTAGGAAGCTTCTTTGCTTTGGGTTTAGCACAGTTGTGCTGACCTCATCTGTATTGTGTGCTGTCTTTCCCTTTACCTAAAATAGTTCTTGTCTACTATCTAATTAGCGAATACCCTTCTCCCTCCCTCCCTCCTCACTCTTGTAACCATCAAAGAATATTTTCTTCTCTGTTTAAACTATTTCTTCAGTTCTTATGATAGTGGTCTCATACAATATTTGTCCCTTTGCAACTAATTTCACTCAGCATAATTCCTTCCAGATTCCTGCATGTTTTGAAATGTTTCAAGGATTTATCATTGTTCTTTATCAAAGCATAGTATTCCATTGTGTGAATATACCATAATTTATCCATTCATCCATTTATGGGCACCTTGGTTGCTTCCATGTTTTTGCTATTGTAAACAGTGCTGCAATGAACATGGATGTGCATATATCTGTTCTTCTAAGTCTCCTATTTCTCTAGGATATATTCCAAGGAGTGGGATTGCAGGATAGTATGGTAGTCTATTTCTAAGCTTTTTAAGGAAGCACCAAATCAATTTCCAAAATGGTTGTACCATTTTACATTCCCACCAACAGTGTACAAGTGTTCCAGTCTCTCCACAACCTCTCCAACATTTATTATTTTGTGTTTTTTGGGTTAATGCCAGCCTTGTTGGAGCGAGATGGAATCTCATGGTAGTTTTGATTTGCATTTCTCTAATTGCTAATGATCGTGAACATTTCCTCATTTATCTGTTAGCTACCTGAATGTCTTCTTTAGTGAAGTGTCAGTTCATATCCTTTATCCATTTTCTAGTTGGGTTATTTGTCTTTTTGTAGTTGAGTTTTTGCAATATCATGTAGATTTTAGAGATCAAACACTGATCGGAAATGTCATAGCTAAAAACTTTTTCCCAGTCTGTAGGTGGTCTTTTTACTCTTTTGGTGAAGTCTTTTGATAAACGTAGGTGTTTATTTTTTTTTTATCTAGTTTTTTCTTCTGGCATTTGTGCATTGTTAGTAATGTTTTGTATACTGTTTATGCGATGTATTAGGGCTCCTAACATTGTCCCTATTTTTTCTTCCATGATCTTTATCGTTTTAGATTTTATATTTAGGTCTTTGATCCATTTTGAGTTAGTTTTTGTGCATGGTGTGAGGTACGGGTCTTGTTTCATTTTTTTGCTGATGGATATCCAGTTATGCCAGCACCATTTGTTAAACAGACTGTCTTTTACCCATTTAGCTGACTTTCATTGGGCCTTTGTCAAGTATCAACTGCTCATATGTGGATGGATTTATGTCTGGATTCTCAATTCTGTTTCATTGGCCTATGTATCTGTTGTTGTACCAGTACCAGGCTGTTTTGACTGCTGTGGTGGTATAATAGGTTCTAAAATCAGGTAGAGTGGGCCTCCCACTTTGTTCTTCTTTTTCAGTAATGCTTTATTTATCCAGGGCCCCTTCCCCTTCCATGTGAAATTGGTGATTTGTTTCTTCATCTCATTAAAAAATGTTATTGGAATTAGCATCGGAATTGCATTATATCTACAGACCACTTTTTGTAGAATAGACATTTTTAAAATGTTAAGTCTTCCTATCCATAAGCAAGGCATGCTTTTCCACTTATGTAGGTCTCCTTTGGTTTCTTGCAGTAGAGCCTTGTAGTTTTCTTTGTATAGTTCCTTTACGTCTCTGGTAAGATTTACTCCTAAGTATGTTACCTTCTTGGGGGCTACTGTAAATGGTATTGATTTGGTGATTTCCTCTTCAATGTTCTTTTTGTTGTTGTAGAGGAATCCAATTGATTTTTGTATGTTTATATTGTATTCTTACACTCCGCTGAACTCTTCTACTAGTTTCAGTAGTTCTTTTCAGGATTCTTTTTGTGTATAAGATCATGTCATATGCAAATAGAGACACTTTTACTTCTTCCTTACCAATCTGGGTGCACTTTATTTCTTTATCTAGCCTAATTGCTCTGGTAGGACCTCCAGCACTATGTTGAATAAGAGTGGTGATAAAGGGCATCCTTGTCTGGTTCTGTCTCAAGAATGCTTTCAGAGTCTCTCCATTTAGGATGATGTTGGTTGTTGGCTTTGCATAAATGCCCTCTATTATGTTGAGGAATTTTCCTTCTATTCCTATTTTGCTGAGAATTTTTGTCATGAATGGGTGTTGAACTTTGTCAAATGCCATTTCTGCATCAATTGATAGGATCATGTGGTTCTTGTCTTTCGTTTTATTTCTGTGATGGATTACATTAATTGTTTTTCTAATCTTGAACTATCCCTGAATACCTGGTACGAATCACACTTGGTCATGGTGAATTATTTTTTAGATATGTCGTTGAATTCTACTGGCTAGATTTTTGCATCTAGGTTCATAAGGGATAGAGGTCTGTAATTTTCTTTTTTTGTGGTATCTTTATCTGGTTTAGGTAACAGGAATATGCTGGCTTCATTGTATGAGTTTGGAAGTATATGTCCTTTTCCATGCTCTGAAATACCTTAAGTAGTACTGGTGTTAACTCTTCTCTGAAAGTTTGTTAGGACTCTTCAGTGAAGCCGTCCAGGCCAGGGCTTTTTTTGGTGTTATTGGAAGTTTTTTTAATTATCATTTCAATCTCTCTTTTTGTTATGAGTTTAGTTCTACCTCTGTTTGTGTTAGTTTCAGGTAGGTAGTGTGTTTCTAGGAATTCATCCATTTCTTCTAGTTTTTCAAATTTGTTAGAGTACAATTTTTCCTAGTAATCTGATATGATTCTTTTAATTTCAGTTGGGTATGTCGTGATATTGCCCATCTCATTTCTTACTCAGGTTATTTGCTTCCTCTCCCGTTTTTCTTTTCTCAGTGTGGCCCATTGTTTAAGAATTTTGTTAATTTTTTCAAAGAATGAACTTTTGGTCTTTTTAACTCTTTCAATTGTTTTTCTGTTCTCTGTTTCATAATTCTGCTCTAATTTTTATTATTTGCTTTCTTCTGGTGCCTGAGGGTTTCTTTTTTGCTCCCTTTCTGTTGGTTCAAGTTTTGGGGAGAAATCTTTGATTTTGGTCCTTTCTTGTTTTTGTATGTGTGCATTTATTGATATAAATTGACCTCTGAGCATTGCTTTAGCTCTCAAAGGTTCTGATAGGAAGTGTTTTCATTGTCATTGGATTCTATGAATTTTTTTATTCCATCTTTAATGTCTTCTATAACCCAGTCATTTTAGAGCAGGGTAACTGTTCAGTTTCCAAGTTTTTTTATATCTTTTCCCTGTTTTTTCTGTCACTGATTTCTACTTTTATGGTCTTATGATCAGAGTAGATGCTTAATAATATTTTGATGTTTTGGACTCTTCTAAGGCTTGCTTTATGACCTAATACGTGGTCTATTCTAGAGAATGTTCCATGTGCACTACAAAAGAAAGTACACGGCTTCTTTTGCGTGGAGTGTTGTGTACATGTCTATGAGGTCAAGTTGGTTCATTGTGGCATTTAGATCTCCCTTGACTTCAACACACCACTTTCAGTGAAGGATGGAATATCCAGAAATAAGCTATCTATACTGAGCTTCTTTCTGGATGTTCTGTCCTTCACTGAAAGTGGTGTGTTGAAGTCTCCCACTATAATTGTGGGACTGTCTATCTCATAAATATTTAATATGGTTATATCCTTCTGGTATATTGTCCCCTTAATTATTATATAGTGACCTAACTTATCCTTTGTGGTGGATTTAACTTTAAAGTCTATTTTGTCAGAAATTAATATTGCCACTCCCACTCTTTTTTTGATTGTTGTTTTCCTGATATATTTTTTTTGATCCTTTGAGTTTTAGTTTGTTTTTCTCTAAGTCTAAGTACTGTCTCTTGTAGGCAGCATATAGATGGATCATGTTTTTTTAATCCATTCTGCCACTCTCTGTTTATTGGTGTATTTAATCCATTTACTTTCAGTGTAATTATGGATAGGTATGAGTTCAGTGTGTCATTTTGATGTCTTTTTTGTGTGTTATTGGCAGTTTCTTTTTCCCACTGAATTTTATTTGCCGAGTAGTTTATATATTGTCTTTTCTTATTATTTGTTGTTGATTTTGTTTCTGCTGAGTCTCTATTTTTTTCTTGCATTTTATTTTGATGAGTAGAGTTGTTAGTCTCCTTTGCGGTTACCTTAATATTTACGCCTATTTTTCTAAGTTGAAACCTAACTTTTATTTCTTTATATCACCTTGTCTTCCTCTCCGTATGAAAGATCCAAGACTAGATTTCTTAGTCCCTCTTTATTATTTCATTGTTGTTTTCTTTTACATAATGACATCACTGTTTCCTTGTTTTGAGCATTTTTTACCTTGATTTATTTTTGTGATTTCCCTGTCTGGGTTGACATCTGGTTGCTCTGTCCTGTGTTTATTCTTGGGTTGATATCTGATATTATTGATTTTCTAATCAGAGAGCTCCCTTTAGTATTTCTTGCAGTTTTGGTTTGGTTTTTATGAATTCCCTAAACTTCTGTTCATCTGGAAATGTCCTAATTTCACCTTCATATTAGAGAGGCAGTTTTGCTGGATGTATGATTCATGGCTGGCATTTTTTTTTTCCTTCAATGCTTTGTATGTCATCCCATTGCCTTCTTGCCTGCATGGTTTCTGCCTAGTAGTCCGAGCTTATTCTTATTGATCCTCCTTTGTAGGTGAGTTTGTGTTTATCCCTAAACTAAAAAAACTACCCTAGCTGCTCTTAAAATTCTCTCTTTATCTTTGGTTTTGGCAAGTTTGATTATAATAAGTCTTGGTGAATTTCTTTTAAAATCTACCTTATGTAGAGTTCAAAGAGAATCTTGGATCGATATCTTCTCATCTTTCACAATATCAGAAAAGTTTTCTGCCAACAAACCTTTAACTATTCTCTCTGTATTTTCTGTTATCCCTCCCTGTTCTGGTACTCTAGTCACTTGTAGGTTGTTTCTCTTGGGAGAGTTCTACACGTTTCTTAAGGTTTCTTCTTTTTTTTTTTTTTTTAATTCTTTTACCTGATTTTTCTTCAAATATATTGGTGTCATGTGTTTTTTCTTCAGTATCACTAATTCTGTCTTCCACTTCTTCATATTTCCTCCTGTGATGTTCTGTTGAGTTGTCTAATTCTGCAATTTTATTGTTAATCTTCTGAATTCTGATTTCTGTATGGATTCTAGCAGCTTATTAAATTTTTCATTATGTTCTTGAATAACCTTTTTAACTTCTTCAACTGCTTTATCTGTGTGTTCCTTGGCTTGTTCTGCATATTGCCTAACTTCCTTCCTGATCTCATTCATTCTGTATATTAATATTTTGAATTCTTATCTGATAATTCCAGGCAGGCAACTTCATCCAGAAGATCCCTTGATTCTTTGTTTTGAGAGCTTGTTGAAATGATCATGGTCTGCTTTCGTATGTGATTTGATATTGACTGTTGCCTCTGAGCCATCTTTAAGTTATTGTATTATTTTTATTTTTGTTTATTGTATCCTAGTGTCTGGATTTTTTTGTTGTGCCCAAATAGGTAGCTTGAGTGAGCTAGCTTGATTATTTTTGCCTTTGAAGCTTTAATATCCTGTCACCAGGTGGCTAGAGCTGTTATCAGGTATATCAGTCTAGGAGTCCATTCACTTTTCTTGTATGGATTCAGCTCAGGCACCCTGGTAGCTGGTCATTAAGTGTGTGGTACAGGCTCTGTCCTACAGTCTTAGAGGGGTAGAGGTGATTGGTATAGGTACAGGTGAATGTTTGCAGCAGGGGTCACACTCTGAACAAGGCAGTGAGCTGACAACTGTCCTACCAGTGTCTGTGAGGAAAGTGTGCTCCTGTTCCCTAGAGCACACAGATGGGTGGGTTCTGCAGACAGACCATGTGTACCCAATGCTTTTAGTTGTAAGGACTGGGAGGTACCAGTTATCCTTGGACCCTTGTTGTGGTTGGCTGGGTGGCGTGGGTGGAGCCACCAGTCCTTAGGCCCCTGTTGTGTGTACGTGATGGCCCTGTTTAATAGGCAAAGTGGTGTTAAACATCAAGCACCCACCTCTCCACCACATAACTGAAACAGTTGTAGTCTGCCAAAAAGGGCCTATTCTCCTGAAATAGGCCAACACAGGTCCATGCAGGGATGAAAGGTATTCAAAGTCCACAGACTATTTATGCCTGGACAGGAGCCATTTCTGTCCTGAGGTCCCCAGGTTAGTGGAGCTGGAATATTATCTTTTCCCCCAGTTGTGGATTTCTTCCTTTTCCAAGGCCAGGAGAATGGCTCAGAGTGCTCAGAGGGCCTAACTCTGGCCTAGGTGAATGGATAGCCACTGAAGCTGGGAGCATGGTAAAAATATATGCAAGTACTTAGCTTTTGCTGAGAGCACTTTTCTTCTCTGGTTCCGGGGGTGTGAATAGGCTGTGTGGCTGGCCGTCTCTCCCCAAGGAAACTGCGGTCCAAACTGTACCACCAGCCTACCACAGTCGCTTCTGGGGATTGTACCTGAGGGTTCCCTGTGATTCAGGTCTGGCATCTCTTCTCAGTTTCTGAACCATCTCTCCCTCCCTCTGCCAGTCAGTCTGTTTTCTAACTTTGCCTTTGAAGTACAGGGCTCCAAACTTTTCATAAATATAGTCATATCACTTGTTTATTCTGCTCTTTGTTGTAAGAGCAATCATCAGAAGCATCTGACTACTCTGCCATCTTGACCCTGCCTCAAGGGTTTGTATTTAAATGGTGTCATTTCCTCCCTAAATATCTAGTGTGTTCTAGTAAAACCATCTAGGCCCAGAGTTTTATTTGTAGGAAAGTGTTACTGCAAATTAAATTTACTTAATAAGTATAGGGATTGTCAGTCTATTTTCCTTAAATCAGCTTTGGTAGTTTTTTCTTTCATATAAATTTTTTTTTTTTACCCCCATGCCATCTAGTTTGTCAAATTCACTAGCAATATTTGTAGTTCTGTAGTAATGTCACCTCTTTCATTCCCAATATTAGCAATTTGACTTTTCTTTCAATCTGTCTCTCTTTTTCTTAAGAGTCTAGTAAAAAGTGTAGAAATTTTATGATATTATCAAAATATTTTCTAAGTTCATGAATGTTTAGGGTTTATAATATCTTTAACTTATCACAGTCTAATTTAAAGTGATACTATGTAAATTCTTGTATAGTATAAGAATAGAAGTATGCTTCCATTTCTTCTACCTCAAAAACTTTGTGCTTTTTTTAATTAATTTTACTTACATATGTTATAAACCCCATACTACATTATTATTATTTTCCTTTGAACATTCATTTATATTTTAAGGAGCTCTAAATGATAGTAATAAAAACGTATAAAATTATCTGTGTAGTTAACAATTTTCTGGGTTTTCCACCTGATAATATGTTACTTCTATTTGAAGAACTTCCTTTAATATATTCGGTGATGAATTCTTTTAGCATTTGCAGGGCTGGGTATGTCCTACTTCACCATCATTTGAACGATATTTTGATTGGTGAAATTCTAGGTTAGCATTTTTTTTTCTTCCATTCGACGGCACTGGGTTTGGGTTTGTTCAGTACTTTAAAGTTGTTGCTGCACTGTCCTGTGGCTTGTCCTGTTTATGATGAAAAATTTACTTCCATTCTTATTGTTTCTTCTGTATATAATGTCTTTTGGGGGGGCTGATTAAATATTTTTTAATTACAGTTTTGTGCAATTTGATTATGATCTGCTTTGGTGTAGTTTTCTTCATGTTTCTAGTCATTGGATTTCATTGAGCTTCTTGGGTTAGTTTATTGTTTGCATCAAATTTGGAAAATTTGAAACCACTGATTTTTCATTTTATTTTTCTCTCTTCACTTTTTTCTCTTCTTCTTCAAGAACTCCAAATTCACATATACAAGATGACCTAAAGTTGTCCAAGACCTCACTGGTGCTCTGATTATTTTTATTTAATCTTTTTTCTCTCTGTTTCATTTTGGATACATTCTTTTGCTATGTCTTCAAACTCATTTCTCTTTTCTTCTGCAATTTCTAATTGATCATCAATTGCATCTATTGTATTTTTCATCTCACATTATAGATTTTTTTGTAAACTTTTTTTTATTTATTTTTATATTTATTTTGTCTCTAACTTTTTTAACATGGGTGATACAGACACTAAAACTTTTTACGTGTCCTTGTCTTTTAATCCTAATTTTGGTGTCTGTTTTGTGTCAGTTTCAGTTAACTGATTTTTCTGCTTGTATGGTTTGAATCTATATGGTTTGCATTTCCAGCTTCTTTGTGTGTCTTGTAATTTTTATTGAATTCCAGACACTGACAATTTTAACTTGTTAGCTGCTGGATATTTTAGTATTTCTAAAAATATTTGTGTATTTTGTCTTGTGTACAGTTATTTGGAAACAAGTTGAATTTTTTCAATGTTCCTTTTATGAATTATTAGATGGAACTAGAGACATGTTTTGTCTAGGTTTGATTATTCCCCACTACTGAGACAAAACCCTTCTGTATATTCTACCCAATGCCCTGTAAATCATGAGTCTGTCTGGTAGAAACAGGCCCTGTCTATGCCCTGTATTAGGGCTTAGCACTGCTGATTTCCTTTTAGGTGGTCCTTCCCTTGACCTAGTTAGTTTTCTCACATATATTTGTTGACCACTAGCTACTCAGCTGAATTCTCAAAGTGCCCTTTCTACAGCAATTAGGAGTTTTCTCTCTGTGCAGCTTCGTCCTGTCTTGTACTCTTTCCCGTGAATTCTAGCTGTATTGATCACTCTGATTGATACCTCTGTCATTTTAATGTATGGAGTTCACTGAGTCCCACCTTTGTTCCCACTTTCTGTGCTATAGCTTGGGAAGTCTATCAAGGCAGTAAGTTTGGGCAGTAGAAGGCTACCCCTTGTTTGTTTCCTCTATCTCAGAGATAACAGTCATTTGTTGCCTGATGTGTAGAGTGTTGTTCATGTTTTGGTTGTTTCTAACTAAAGTGTAATCTTTACTTCTTACTCCATCTTGGCCATGTGCATCTTATCTGGTTATTGTGACATCTAGATTTCCTTTCTGAAAATCATACTTTATCATACCTAAACCATGGTGGAAAGAGTAAAAAGAAATATTTGTAAAGGATCTCAGTCTGTACTGTCTTATCATTGGCTGCAGTGGAATGAACTACAGTTAATGTATCCCATACTTTATTAAAAAATAAATTATAAAGTGAGCTATTTTAGAAATATTAGCCTCCGCAAAAAAAAGATCCTTAAAAATGTAAACATACAACAACAAAAAGACAATCTAATCAAAAAATAGACCAAGAGCATAAACAGACACTTCACTGAATACATTCAGACAGCTAAAAAAAAACATGAAGAGATACTTGCGATCAGTAGCCATTAGAAAGATGCACATTGAAATTGCAATGAAATACAACCTCACTCCTGCAAAAATGGTGCTGATCAGAAAAACAGAAAACAACAAATGCTGGTGAGGTTGTGGGGAGTTTGGAAATCTTACACACAGCTGGTGGGGTTTTAGAATGGTACAACCGCTATGGAAAATGATATGGCACTTTCTCAAAAAGCTAGAAATAGAAATACCTTATGATCCAGCAATCCCACTGCTTGGTATATACCCTGGAGAAGTAAAAGCAGTGACTCAGATAGATATATGCACACCTATGTTCATTGTTCCATTATTCATAATAGCAAAAAGATGAAAACAATTTAAGTGCCCATCAGTGGATTAATGAATAAACAATTTGTGACATGTACATACAATGGGATACTATGCAATGATAAAGAATAATGATGAACGAAAGATGCCAAACATTTACAGCCTCAATCAACCGAGAGGGCATTATGCTGAGTGAAATAAGTCAATCACAAAAGGACAAATACTGTATGACACTACTTTTTTAAAAAGTCAAGAGTAGGCTTACTCACAGAAAGCAATGTTCTTTCATGGTTACCAGTGATGGAAGGGGCAGAGAGGGAGAATCACTAAATAGTGGATGTATGTTAATTCTGGTGAAGGGAAAGGCAATGCACAATATGGGTGAAGTCAGCATGACGTAACCAAAATAAATGAAGATTCTGAGAGGAATGCAAGAATAAAGGACAACTACGGTAAATGTGGAAACCCTGGTGGCATAGTGGTTATGTGTTATGGCTGCTAACCAAAGGGTCAGCAGTTCGAATCTGCCAGGCACTTCTTGGAAACTCTATGGAGCAGTTCTACTCTGTCCTATAGGGTCACTATGAGTCAAAATCGACTCGACAGCGCTGGGCTTGATTTTTTGATATGGTAAATGCTATAATGTAAAATTCTGCAACAACAATAATAACAACCAAAAAGTTGTCAGTAATTACATAGGTAGATATGTGTGCTATATAAGTGTGGGAGGGCATATGGTAGTACATGCATGTATATAAATAGGTGTAGTTGTGTTCATTTGTATATGTGTATTTGTATGTGCTGTATATATATTTATATACATAATGGAGCACATAGGGGGCACAGTTATGAGAACTTCTTAAATATATCCAAACCCCTCCCGGGTCTGAGTTACTGGGATTGAAGGCTAAGAACCACAGTCTCAGGGGACGCCTAGGTCAATAGGCATAACATAGGTCATAAAGATAATGTTCTACATCCTATTTCGGTGAGTAGCATCTGGAGCCTTAAATCTTGTCAGCAGGTGTCTAAGATACAACTACTGATCTCTTCCCTTCTGGAGCAAAGGAGAGTGAAGGAAACAAAAGACTCAAGAAGCAATTAGACTGCAGGTCTAATGACCCGCATGAACCACAGCTCAGCCTCCTCTACCCTAAGAACAGAACGACTAGATGATGCCTGGCTGTCATGACCAACTGCTCTGTGTAGGGACACAATGGAAGGCCCCAGTTAGAATGGGAGAAAAATGTAGAACAAAATCAAATTCATAAAAAAGACCAGATTTACAGGGCTGGTAGAGACTGTAGGCAGTCCTGAGACTATCGCCCTAACACACCCTTTTAAGCTGGAGTTAGAGCCACTCTCAGAGGTCACCTTTCAGCCAAATAATAATTTGACTTATAAACAATAACACATTGTTAAGAATGAGTTCCTTGGAACAATTGGTACTGTATTTTTCACAAATAACACGCTCACCTAAATAACACACACACATAGGATGGGAGGAAATGACAAAATTAAGTAAAGAAGTCCTGGCATAGCATACCTATCCATACACTGCACATGTCTCCTGACATTTCCAGAAGCGAATTTCAGTCTCATTCACCCTCATTCAATAGTCCAAAAATGTTACTCTTGATCACATTTGTATAATAAAGGTATAAATCATGATCAAGAAGTTTGGCATTGTCCGGGTAATTGGAAAATAAAAACTGAAACTGTGTATTTGATCTGGGGCAGTTCACAGCCAGACCTGACAGGAGTGGAATTCCTAGCTGATCTGTGCCCAAGTAAGTTACACTAGAGACAGGCAGAAGGACCGGCAGAGGGTTGCACACCAGGTTGCCACAGTACTTGAGGGGGCCATTGCTCAAGTGCCCACCAGAGTCCACGGTACCAGCCCCAACTGAAGCCAAGCGGTAGGATCCTGCAGGTCCAGCACATACTGCCCTGGCCCCACAGGACCCCAGCCTGGCCAGTCTGACCAGCTTGCCCAAAATGAGAGCCCACTGCTCTCACAGCTCTCAAGATCGACCTCCCTCTGCCCCATTGTCCACGCAGGTGAAAGATTTAAAAGGCCGCTAACGCAGAGGCCCTAGCCCTGCTTGCGGTGGTTAAGCGTTTGGCTGCTAACCAAAAGAAAGGTCTGCAGTTCAAATCCACCAGGCACTCATTGGAAACTCTATGGGGCAGTTCTACTCTGTCTTGTCGGATCACTATGTGTCAGAATTGACTCCACAGTAATGGGTTTGGGTTTCTTTTTCTTTTTTTGATAGTGCGGTGGCTGGCTAGCCACAGAATGAGTCAGAATGCAATCGGCTGCAGCCTGCCAGCCTTGTCTGCCTGAGTGACCTCTCAGCAAATCCAGCCCTTCCTGTGCTGGGGCCTAATGCCCTGGAGAGGGATGTTTCTGGGGAAGAAAGATCAATTTCTTCTGGCATTGGAAAAAGCAGTTTGCAACACAGTAAACAAATTTTGCCAGGAGACAGGCTTCTTTAGAAAATTGAAGGTAGGCTGGTGAGGATCTGCTGCTGAGAACCAAACTTCCGTGTCAACAGGTACCATGACAAAGACTTAATACTAAATCCTTTGGACAGAAAAAAAAAAAAGAAAGAAAATGAAATTGAAGTCAGTAACAGGTAAAAAAAAAAAAAAAACATTGGCATAGAGTGATAATGAAAATAATGGAGGTTGTGCAGTTTGAAAAAACATGAGTGTTATTTTCATAAAAATACGGTATAGGAGACTAAACGGGCAACATTTATCCAAAAACAGAGATGAGAAGGCAAGGGGGAACAGGGAAACAACAAAGATAAAGAACACCTGGTGAAAACTGAACTGGAACTTTGATAATCATTTGCTTGTTTCTTGAAAAGTTACATAAAACTCTTACACTTAGTTTCACAGGACATAAACTCAATCATACAAAATGAAGAAGCGTGTGAAACGTTTGAATTACCTTATCCTTGAGTTATATTTACTGATTCATGAGGATCAAACAGTAAGCACTTTGGAACTTCTCAAGCTTGTTATCTACTCGATGGCAGTGGGTTTTTTGTTTGTTTGTTTGTTTGTTTGTTTTTAAGCTTGTCAACAGATTTTTTCTTTTTTAACATTTATAATGCTGAAGTCAGTGAAAAATGCTGAGACAAGCTTGCATTTGAGGCATTTTTTTACCTGACATCTTACATATTTCTAGGTTAGTTCTGAGCTTTCTCATTGTTTTCAATGGATTATAAAATCGGCATTTTCTCATTCTTAAGTAATGTTGCCCAGATTTGCTGTATTAAATAGTTAACAATAAAACAGCAATTTTGAAACTCAAAAAGTAAAATATACTAAGTGAAAGTACGTAGAAGAACAATTATACTAAACATTGCTATTTAAGAAACATACTGCAGCAAGCCCTTTGGTATCTCATATGGTAAATGGATTTGAATTTGAATTGGATCTGGCTCGTACTGGTTCCTGAGGGCTGCTTGACAAATACTGAAGAATTTGGCAAACCCATGGTTAAATTATTCAGAGTTTGAAATCAATTTATTGCAAAGAAAACAGTAAATGATACAAATAAAAAAATTTTTTGAGAGAGCTGATTTACTAGCATACTACTGAATGTACTATATTTCTAAGCAATCTCTCTAATTTCAAGCCCAGCAAATCTAGTTAGATCATCATTTTAGTGTGTTAAATATCATATAGGACATTTTGCAAGATAGTGGGCAACTTATGTGACACCTATATGGAGAATAAGCAACAGGAGAGGTAATTGTCCTTGAAGTCACTTTTTCTGGTTAAAAGACTAGAAATGCCAAGTTGTGTGCTGGTGTTCTGGTGTCAAGTCCAAAGGTATTTACCATGTTTCATCTAGCAGATAATTTAATATGTGAAACATAATACATTTTATTCCTTGGAGTCTTTTCACATCAGCTTTTCAACTGTTTCCTTGGAAAATGAAGACATGCTCCTCAAACTCCATTGTTCACATATGAACCTAATTAAAATATGCAGTATCATGTCAGCATTCTTCATCAATTCAACCAACCATTTCTTCGGTTACTGACAGAGAAATAAAGTGTCCTGTGAACATAAAAGGGGATCTTAGGTACAAAAGATAAAGAGTACTAGGAACTAATAATGCTGATGGGCAAACAATAAATATGCATGAGCAATTTAAGAAATATATAAAACAGAAATCAGTCAACACATTTCATTGGGCAAATCCGCTGCAAGAGACTTCTTTAAAGTATTAAAAAGCAAAGATGTCATCTTTGAAGACTAAGGTGTGCCTAATCGAAGCCATGGTATTTTCAATTGCCACATAGAAATGTAAAAGCTAGACAGTGAATAAAGAAGATGGAAGAAGAGTTGACACTGTGTTGGGGAAGAATCTTGATTATACCATGGACTGCCAGAAGAATGAGCAAATCTATCTTGGAAGTGGTACAACCAGAATGCTCCTTAGAAGCAAGTATGGCAAGACTATGTTTCACTTACTTTGGACATGTTATCAGCAGGGATCAGTCCCTGAAGAAGGACATAATGCTTGGTAAAGCAGAGGGTCAATGAAATAGAGGAAAACTGTTAATGAGGTAAATTGTCACAGTGGCTGTAACAATGTGCTTAACACAACAATAATTGTGACGGGGTGGTACAGGACCGAACAGTGTTTCTTTCTGTTGTACATAGAGTTGCTATGAGTCAGAACCAACTCAACGGCACCTAACAACAATGACAACAATCCAGAAGTGGAGAATAAGAAGCACGAACCAAACCTAAGAGCACAGAGGATATAGTAAGTTATATAGTGATGAGTTCGGTTGCTCCATCATTGTTGTAAAGAGTGGTCATTTTGAGCTTTGACTATTCTAATTTACTGCCTACCCTCAACATTCTTAAAAACATTCAAATAATTGATAAACTGATCTTTTTGATGATATGCCGTATAGGTGAATCATAGAAAACCACATACATGTCCCTTGTTGAAACGCTGTTTTTTTCCCCCAGTAGAGGCAGTCATTCAAGTTCTTTTTTTTTTTATTGATGTTTCCTTTCTATTTTTTAAATTTTGTTATATTCTGATTTTTTTTTTCATTACATGACTATTGCAAATTTTTTTGGTTAGTATTTCCAACATTTTTTGCTTGTTTATTTCCACAATGCCATTCACTTTCCTAGCCTCCCTTACAGTTAAAGATTGTTGCACAGCACAGACCTGGCCAATGACATCCCATGGGAAATCCTTGTTGAAGCTCTGGAAAACATTTAAGCCCTTATAGATGGCAGAGGTGCTGCCCTTTCTCCTTTCTTCTGCCCCAAATGTGGTTGTGGACTGATGAAAGCCATATGGTGACCAGTTGCAGAACATTTAAGAACAAAAGACCAATGTACTAAGAATAAAACCAGAAAACCAAATCCATTGCATCGAGTCGATTCTGACTCATAGTGACCCTACAGGACAGAGTAGAACTGCCCCATAGGGTTTCCATGGAGCAGCTGGTGGATTTGAACTGCTGACCTTTTGATTAGCAGCCGTAGCACTTAACCACTACACTATCAGGGTTTCTGTACTAAAAAAAAAAAACAATAGTAGAGGAGAAAAATTAGAAATAGCCTTGATCTTTGAGAGTGATATTGAGCAGCTGAACAAGCCCCAGACTACCTTTATAAAGATTCTTTCTTAAGGGATGTTATGGATTAAGGCACTATTTTCTGGGTTCTCTGTTCTCTCAACTATAGCATTTCTAGCAGAACAATAGATGAAGATTGTATGGTCTAGATATATAAAAAAAACAATAGCCATGGAATCGACTTCAATTCATAGAGACCTCATGTGTGTCAGAGTAGAACTGTGCTCCGTAGAGTCTTCAATGCTGTTTTTTGAAAGTATATCTCAAAATCATCCTCCCTAGGCACCTGTGGTGGGCTGTAACTGTTAACCTTTCAGTTAGCAGCCTAGAGAGTTCACCACTTACACTACCCAGGTGGTAAATTTCACAATGACACCTCTCACTACTGTCTGCTTTCCTTCAAAGGCAAATTTTGGTAAGTGGTGGTTTATGTGATTAGTTTCTACTTTCCCACCTCTTACTCCTTCCAATCTGGCTTTCATATCTTTCCATTCTTTGAAAATTTACCAAATCCAGTGAAGTCTTTTATGTCTTCACTGAAATATCTGAATAGCCGTCTATGAACTCGTTTTTGAGGTACTCTTCTTCTCTTTTGCATTACATGACACCCCATCTCACTGTCTGATTTGTCAGTCTCCTTTGCTTGTTACTGCTCCAGGCCTACAATCTAAATATTGATGCTCCTTAAAGCTTAATCTTGACATTTTTCTCTTTGTTATCCATGCTCTTTCTTTAAGTGCTTTCATACTTCTCTTGGCTATAAATATACAAATGACTAACACATTTATATCTCAATTCTTTGATCTTCAGATATGTGTATCCAATCCTTGACATTTCTACATGAACATCTTACACTCTGTTAAATTTAGCATTTCACAGTTAGCCTCACACCCTCCCCACATATTCTTCTCAAATTTTTTTTTTTATTATTTTCTAAGAGGCGCAATCATTCAATACCCAGTATTTGTTCAAGATTGAAACCTGAAGAGTCCTGATTCCTCCTTTTATCTCAAGCATCATATCAAATCCATCATTAATTTCTGTTAATTCTTCCAGGCACAATTTTTCATCTCCGTGGCTGACATCTCCACTGTATCACTGCAGTAAGCTCTTAACTCGTTTCTTTTTAATCATCGTTAATCTTGAATCTACTTTTTTATAATACAAAAGTCAGAAGAATTTTTTTTTTTAAGTAAGCCAAATCAATTCCTCCCCTCAACTCTTTAATGTCTTCACTTCTTCTTGGGATAAAATACAAACATTACCTATGACTTGAAAAGCCCTAATATTTGTAGGATCTTGGCCCTGCCAACCTCCCCAGTCTCAGTGTGCACCGTTTACCCCATTGTTCTCTAAGATCATAACTGCTCAGAGAATTAGCTCTGATGTTTTCCTCTCCTTGTGAAATTTTCTTGGGCAGCTGGTCCCTTCTCATTTGTTAAGCCTAACTAGAATCGTTCAGAGATTTCTTCCCTGTTTAACTAAAGTTGACTCCTCTTCCCATTTTTCATTTTGGCATTTCAGCACTTTATTTATTAACTTTTTTGCACTTATCATAATGTATATTTATATAAAAATGTTTTTTTTAATTCATATACATCTTTATATATTTGTTGACAAACTTTATCTCTATGTACTGTCAGTGTTACCACAGAGGTTGGTAGAAAATGGCCCATTAATTTAACAAATGTTCATTGAACACCTGCTATATGGCAGGTACAGTTCAAGGTGTTAGTGATATAACAGAGGATAAAACAATTTACCTGTGTGGTTAATTCTTGTCTTGTTTCTGGTTGGGAGAAAACAAACAATAAACTAATAACCAGTGAGTAAGAAAGATTCTAGAAAATAAATAACTGACAAAAATAAAATGGAGTTTTACGAGAGAGTGACTATTTGGAGTGGGGAAACGTCTACTGAGAGGCTTCCGTGAGGAGATAAACCTTAAACTGAGGCCTAAATAATGAAAACATGCCAACCAAGCAAAATTCTGGGGGAAATATGTAAGACAGACAAAGTACCATATGTAAAAGCCCTCAATAAACTGTGTTCAAGAGACAAATAGAAAGCCGCATGGATGAAAATCATAATGTTGTGAAGTGTAATTTATAAATAATGTTGTGGAGTTAGGCAGAGTCAACTCACTTAGATATTATTGAAGAGTTACAATCAGTGAATTGTACTACTTAGTAAGAAGGAAGGAAGGCAGGTGAGAAGTGGGGAAAGAGGGAAGGAAGTCAAGAAAGGAATTCAGGAAGGTAGGAAGTCAAGAAGGAAGGCAGGCAGGAAGATAGGAAGGCAGGAAGGTGGGCTGGAAGGAAGAAAAGAAAGCAAGGAAGGAAGGGAGAAAAATATTGGTAGTGATGATGATGTTACTTGCTGATTGAAAATAGTGTTAAACGATGCTGAAGGATCTCCTGCTGCTTCACATAAAGTGATTTTAGGGCATTCTACAAGTTCACTGAATCTGCTATTTCATGTTAACTGACATCTGACCAACTGGAAATTTCTAAACCCTGGAAGCTGTAATTATACTCATGAATCTGGAGCTTCATTTTAGTAACTTAGCTAAATGAGCTCTCCGTGATTTTTTTTTTTTTTTTTTTTTTATATAATGACTACCTCCTCATTTCTCATTGAGAAGAAGTCAAGGTCATAAATGTCTGACAGGAGGCTGCTATGTATGACTTTGCTGTGAGAAGCTGTGGTAGGAGGCACCATCATGTCCAGAAGCAAATCCCACAGGAATGCCTGCAAATCTATGGGCAGCAGGGACTAGGCAGCCTCAGAAAGTTGATCTCTGCCATCCACTCCACAGCCTCATCCCCCAACCCCCAAGTTATTTCAACTTAAGTAGAGCAGGATCACACTTTACTAAAGATTTTTGACCAGCTGGGCTCTCCCACTGCCCAACACACGGGCTACTATTTGGAAATTGTTCTCTCTTTAAAGAATGGTAATTTGAGAACAAGTTTCCATTTTAGGCTGGTAGGTAATTTGCAGATAGTCAATTTGTTTGCAAATTCTTCAAAACAAACTTTTTTTTTTGCGATCAAAACTAAACAAGTTTCGTCTTAAATGTTTTGCTAGCGAAGAAGTAAGATGTTCAATACATTGTTGTACATTTTTTGGTTGAGGTATTGGGCAATATTAACTTTTTTTCTTTCTGAAAGAAAATGCATCATCTAAAATTTCCCTTATCTACTACAGTTTTTAAACTGTATATTTCTCCATTCCCTTTAGGAGTATATTTACAAGAATGCATATTTTTGTTGAGTTTGTGCTCATGATATATTTTATTATGATGATAAAAAAAAATGATGATAGCTAGCATTTATTTAGCACCAAAAAAAAAAAAAGTTGCAGATGAGACAGTTTGGGCTTATTGGGACACTATGTGTATCAGAGTAGAACCATAGGTTTTTTAATGGCTGATTTTTCAGAAGCAGATTGCCAGATCTTTCTTCTAAGGTTCCCCTGTGTAGACTAGAATCTCTAACTTTGTGGTTAGCAGTCAAACATGTTAACTGTTTGCACCATCCAGGGTTCCCTAGGGTCACTACGGGTCAAAATTGATTCAATGGTAATAGGTTTGGGTTTAGTTTTACAAGATAATAAGGAGCCCTGGTGATGCAGTGGTTAAGCACTCAGCTGCTAGCCTAAAGGTCAGCAGTTTGAACCCGCCAGCAGCTCCACGGGAGAAAGATGTAGCAGTCTGCTCCTGTAAAGATTACACTCTCAGAACCCTGTGGGGAAGTTCTGCTTGGTCCTGTAGGGCCACGGAGTCACAATCAACTCGATGGCATTGGGATGTGGTAATAAACTGCACAGCAACTACCAAAAACAACAAACCTGGATTTAGCACAGGCTTCAAGGTTCACCTCACTTAGTCCTAAAAATAGCTCTATCAGTTTGTTATTAGCAATCAAACTATTAAACATGAGGAAACTGAGCTAGGGAGATACTGAGTAACTTTCTCGAAGACGTATGCATAAAAAAAATTATGGAGACATTATTCGGCTTGCCCCTAAACTGTCTGCTTCCAGGTTTACTCATTAATTTGAGTACATTTGGTATTTGGGCTTAAAGACTCTTATTAGTTACTCAGCACAAGAATGACAAAATTTTCAAGATTTGAAAAGAAACTTAGAAATAATCTAAACCAACCCATCCTCTTTGTAGAAGAAAACACTGAACATATAAGTGTACCTTTGCTTGCAAAACTCACTTGCTTAATGAAAGACATGAAACCATGACTCACTTCTACATTACACTGTTATTGTCCTTACACTGTTATTGTCCCTTCAAATTTGATTATTTGTATATTATCCTAATATATAAGAAGGTAGATGCCACATAAATGCAGAATGACACAACACATAATAGATTAAATTGGCTATAGAACTCCCAATAAACATTGACATTATTTGCTTTAGATTATGTGCCTTTCATCCATTTATCCTCAGTTTAAAAAAAAAAAATTCTAGTTTACTAACAAAAAGCATATTTGTTGTTTAAATTGGAGTTGACTGGGTAGCTATGCAGGGTCTTTACATGTCAAATGGGAGCCTATGGAAATAAATTGGAATTCCAATCTCTCTATTAAAGGTCTTCCACGGAGCTGTAAATGAAAAAGAGTGTGAGAGAACATTGTTTTCGCACCTGTTTTATTGCTTCCACTTGATATAATTAGTGTATTTAAAGACAGCCCCGTTGGTTACACCATATGGTTTGTAATCATTGGTATGATAGTAGATGTTCCATTAAAATGGAGCTCAAGAACTGAGTGCTATTGTTCCATTATGTTAGCATAACGGGGTGTTTTCAGAGAGTTGACTGTATCCCTATTTTGAATCTCTGATACATTAAGGTTCACAATAAGACATTTTAGGTGATGAAAATACAAATACGCTACTGTTATTTGATTTAAATAGTAGCAAATATTCTATGCTTTCTCTGATGTGTCAGACCCTAAAATGGTATTTTAAATAAGCTATTATTAATGATGACAAAGAATCTCATTAACATTTTAAAATGTGAAGATGTGTTCTCTCTTGTACACTAAAACTGGGTTTCTGCTGTAAAAGTTTAATTACCTTTTTATTCATTCTTAGTTCAGTTGTCACAAAAATAAGAGAGATATAAAAAGTTCAGCAGGCACTAAGAAGGTGACATAAATATTTAAACTATGGAAAATGACCTTTAAGAAACTAGAAACTACCTTTGTGTTTCATTTGCTACTAAGGGACAACACCTAGAAGTTTATCAGTGATTTTTACCTTCTCACTTAGTACGGGCTATAAGAGGTAACAAGAGCAACAAGAATTCCACTGGAGATAAAAATGTAAATGGAATAGTAGACACTGATTTTCAGTGCTGTTAACCAACACTTACATACACATACACACAAAGTTATTGACACATGCATGTAGTGAACCTACATCTATATGTGTTTAAAAAAAAAAAAATATGTGTTTAGTATAAAAAAAATAAATTTGAGTGCATACTTATTATTTATTCACAAAACAAAATTAATCTCAGTGCTGAAATTCTAAGATTGAATTGAAAAGCAAAAAAAAAAAAAAAACTTCAAAAAAAAATTTTTTTTTTCAAAAAGGGAAGCTTAAATGCCAGTCTTCCTCCAACACATAAAATATGTTTATATAAATTATAATTTCTAGCTTAAATACACCAATATATTTGTTCACCAAATTTGTGCACATGAGAATCTCTGAATCAACAAAGACAACAACAAAACACTTAGGATTCTACTGTCCTACGGTGCAAGATGGAAATCATGATGGCGTAGTGATTACTATGAGGCAGTTCTACTCTGTCCTATAGGGTCGCTATGAGCCAGAATCGACTGGGTGGCAATGGGTATGGTGCAACATGCATATTCAACCTTTTCTAATTCAAAAACACCCCATCAAATGAACGTGGGACCTTAGTGCCTAGATCCCCTGTTTGCCCTCACACCCCTCTTTGTACTTTGTTGATCTATTTTGTATCTGTAGAGACCAAAACTGTCACAACGCATTTGCCAATTGATGCATTTCATTTACTACCTATGCTGCAGCTCTCCCTTGCCTCTGATTTGTGTGTCCCCTTGTATCACTTCATTGCTGTTATCTGCTCTTGGGTACACACTTGTTGCTTTAACAAGCTTCTATGACCATTTGTATGCAGGTAATTTTGTGGATATAAATCAGTATTTGTCTGGCTCAAATACCTAATTGTGGTACTGCCCTATCAGATAATTAATCACTGCATCATTACCCTTTTCCAGAATTTTAGTTGCTCTACTCTTTTGAATTTTATATTCAAATTTTATATTATCACTCTTGAATTTTACACTTTCTGGTAGGAGTACAATGGGATTACATGCTGGTATTCATGAGTGTATAAATATTTCTGTTTTGAAAAGCACCACGTTTAATTTCAATAAAGTCCAGTTTATCTATTTTTTCTATTCCTGTTCATGATTTTTGTATCCTGTCTCAGTAATTTTTGTCTATGTTAAAGTTAAAAACACCTCCTACATTTTCTTTGAGAAGCTTTATTATTTTAGCTTTTATATTTGTCTATCATTAAGAGTCCGAATCGACTCGATGGCACTGGGTTTATCATCAGTTAAAGCTTTTATATATGTCATGATGCTTATCAGTATTCCATATGGATATCTAGTTGTTCCAGTAACATTTATTGAAAAGACTATTTTTCCCAGTTGAATTATCTTGTACCTTTTTCAAAAATCAATTGCTATATATGTTTGTCTATTTCTAGACTCTTCTTTTGATGTATTTGTTGATGCTTATGCCAATTTCACACTGTAATGATTAATCTAGTTGTATATTGTTATTTTATTTTATATTAATATTATAAATATATTTTAATACATATTTAGTATGTATTTTAATATATGATGATTTTTAAAAATTATTCAGGCAGTATAAGTCTTCTAGCTATTTTTTCCTTTAAATTTATTTGGCTATTCCATTACCTTTGCCTTCCTATATATTTTTATAATAAGCCTGTCAATTTTTACAAAATTCAAAAATAATATCATTAGTGGTCAGAAACCCCAGGCTCTGTTTGGCGTGACTCTTATTGGCAGAGCAGAAAAGGTACATTTATTTCATTGCGCAAGGAAAGGAGGCAGTCAGAGCTGCTGCCACCAAGGCTGCTTTGAGAGGGCTATGGAAAAGATTACTTTTAAGGGGATTACAAGTAGGAAGTTCATACAAGTTACACCAGCAACACTCTTAATCAAACTATGCGGGCCCAATGGGGTTTACATATAACTTCATGCATCACCAGAATTTTAATGTAAAATTTCCAGGTGTGCCAAGCAAAGGAAACAGGATTCTAATACAAAGCTAAGAGTGGGGGGAGCTGAGCAAAGAAAACAGAATTCTGATGCAAAGTTGCTTTCACAGCCTGGGGACCTCTGCCTTAATATAACTGGGTTGGTTTTGGTTGTATATTTATAATATAAGATTTCATTTTAATTGAAGTGTTTAGATTATTTATGCTGAATGTAATTACTGATATGCATAGGCACTTATTTAACCCTTCCATCCTGTTTTCATTCTTTCTTCCCTTCCTGTATTATATTAGTTGAAGATATTTTGCTCTTCCGTTCGGGCCTCTCTATTTGATTTTACTATGCCTCTTTTATTTTATTTTTATGAGTTCTTTATGTATCTTTACATCATGAATTATCTTGACTTATTTTTATGTGACTTGACATTACATGTAAGAAGCTTACAGGGGCATAGTTACATTTACACCCCTCTTTCTTTTTCTATCCTTTGCGCTATTATTTTAAAAGCAATTTATACCTGTCATAGTTTCCTAGTTTTACTGTTACAGAAATACCACAGGTGGGTGGCTTTAAAGAACAGAAGTTTATTTTCTTATAGTTCTGGATGTTAGAAGTCCAAATTCAGAGTCTCAACTATGTTGATTCCTCCCTTGTCGGTAACCGTGGGAGTTTCTTGGTTTCTTGTCAATCCTCACATGGCATCTGCCTTCTCCCATGTGTGCATGTGCATCATTGTATCTTTATATAATTGTTTTTTATATAACTCAGAAGTGATTAGGTTTAGGATCCATCCTATACAGGTCATCCCCAACTTATGACATATTCAAGTTATGATAAACTGTACTTATGACAGTCTTTTTCTTATATATCTCATCATTAGTGATATTTTTTTTTGTTAAAATATATCTGTAAGTTTATATGTAATGGTTCCAACATCCAAAGACAAGTAAAGATCAGATTTATAAAGATCCTGATAATAAAGGCAATAATAATGAAAACTGGAAAAAAATGAGGTATTGGATTTGCATCAGAAGCAGCTTACAAGGGAGTCATCAGAAGGGATCCTGTCATAAGTCAGTGACTATACTAACATGACCTCAACTGATGGATTGATTATATTATATTAGATTGCTTTATGAAAGGTGATTGTATTATAGTACGGTAGATTACATATACAGATGTAGGGATTAGAATTTCAAGACATGTTTGGGGGGGCACAAATATATCCATAACAATACCTATATTCATTAAAAAATATAATATTCTATTGTTATATTTGTTTATAGCAAATAGTTCCGTAAATTAAGAAAAGAAAGTCTTTTAGATTTATTGCACACTTACTAAGGTGGTTAAGTGCTCAGCTGCTAGCCAAGAGGCAGCAGTTGGAAACCACCAGCCACTCTTCAGGAGAAAGATGGGCAGTTTGTTTCTGTAAAGATTACAGCCTAGGAAGCTGCATGGGGTTAGTTCTACTCTGTCCTATACGGCCGTTGTAAGTCAAAATTGACTCAACAGCAACACATACACATTTATCATTCCTAGTTCTCTCTACAGATCCAAATTTCCTTCTGATATAATTTTCCTCCTGAATAAATAACTTACTTTACCATTTCTTTTAATGTGGAACTATTGATGACAAATTCTCTCAATTTTTAATATATTCGGAAGTGTTTTGTTTCATTTTTGGAAGATATTTTCACAAGATATAGAATTCTATGTTTACATCTGCCCCCCCCCACTTTAAATATGCTATTCATTTTCTGAGCCCTGGTGGCACAGTGGTTAAAAGTGATCAACTGTTAACCAGGAAGTCAGTGGTTCAAAACCACTAGCGGCACCTCGAGAGAAAGATACAGCAGTCTGCTTCCGTAGAGATTTACACCTTTGGAAACCCTGTGGGGTCGATATGAGTTGGAATCAACTCAATGGCAGTAGGTTAGGGTTAAGATTAATTCATTGTTTACTCCAATGCTATTCCATTATTATTATTCTAATAAAAAGTCAGCTATTTTTCATTCATTCTTATCAGTGTACATTGTTTCCCTATGTGTAATAAATTTTACTTATTTATTGGTTTTACTGATTTTATTTATCTATTTATTTATCTTGTTTGGTTTTCAGCAGTATGAACAGAATGCACCTAACTTTGGTTTTCTTTGTATCTTAGCTGCTTGTGTGTTTTTGATCTTTTAGATGTTATTTTGTTTATATTTGAGAAATTTTGTCAGTACCCTGGTACACTGTTTTTCTTGCCCATATTCTCCCTCTGGAACTTCTACAAGTATTATAGCCTATTTAGTGATTTCCCACAGGCCATTGACTCTTTTTATTTACATTTTAAATAAGCTGCTAATGTTAGAGTAGGTCTAGATTTACAAGAAAACTTGCAAATACATTACAGAGAATTCCTCTATACCCTGTACACAGTTGTCCCTATTGTTTACACCTTACTTTACTATAGTAGATTTCTTACAACTAATAAATCAATATTGGCTTATTATCTAAAATTCATACTTTAGTCAGATTTCCTTAGTTTTTTTTTTAACTAGTATCTGTGTTCCTTGCCAGGATCCTACCCAGGATTAAAAACAAACAAACAAAAAACCCATTGCCCTCAAGTCGATTCTGATTCATAAAGACCCTATAGACAGAGTAGAACTGCGCCATAGGGTTTTCAAGGAGTGGCTAGTGGATTTGAACTACCAACCTTTTGGTTAGCAGTATAGCTTGAATACTACACTGCATTTAGTTGTCAGCCGTGCAGTCTCCTCTAGCCTGTTAAAGTTTACTGACTTCCCTTGATTTTGGTGATCTTGATGGTTTTGAAGAGTACTGGTCAGGTGTTTCTTAGAATACCTCTCAATTTGAGTTTGTCTGATTTTTTTCTAATGTTAGACTGAAGTTTTGAGTTTTAGGAGGAAAGACGACAAAGGTAAAGTTATCCTTAACATATCATATTAAGGGTATATAAGGTATATACTTAGCATATCTGACTTATCACTGATGATGTTACCCTTGTTTATTAGGCTAAGACAGTATTTGCCACTTTGGTGTACGCTTTGGAATGAAGTCACTTTGTACAGATTATAATTCAGGGATAGTAGAGAATTGCTTATTTTAAACTTTCAGTAGGGAATTGCTTACTGTAAACATTTTTCTCTCTGTATGTCTTTTTTTTTTTTTATGTCAGCGTCGCTTATTTCTACTGACTTGCCTTCAAGTTGGAACCTCTGAGTGGTACAAACAGTTAATGTACTCATATGCTAACCATAAGGTTAGAAGTTCAAATCCACCCATAGGCACCTTGGGAGAAAGGCCTGGTGATCTACTTTGAAAAACAGCCATTGAAAAACCTATGGAGCACAGTTCTACTCTGAAACACATGTGATTGCCAGGAGCTGGAATTGACTTGACAGCAACTGTTCGTTTTTTTGTTTGTTTTGTTTTGTTTCCTTCAAGTTATTACTAATGGTTTCTTCTACTGTGACCAGTCTGCAGCACCTAAAATACATTGAATTTCAGATATTGCATTTTTCAGATCTAACATTTTCATTTGATTTTTTTTGACAGTGTGATGTATGCTTTTTTCTAATGCTCTCAGATCTCATATGGCTTTGTAATTCTCTCAAACCACAACTGTCTGTAATATGTATATAGCTTTGTTATGTTTCTTCTTTTATGACATTAAGCCACCGAAACATAAGTTACATACACTGTGACTTAGAAGTAAAACATTTCTAATTTAGGCAAAGAAACATAGAAGTATGTGAAGAATGGGGTAAACAAACTAAGTTAACTTTGCCTCTGCATACTGTGATAATATATAGTTATTTTTTGGAAGCTAGCCTTGAGACTTAAGTCCTAAAATACTTCCGTAATCTCTAAACCTTGAAGAAAAGATGCTACCTTTGGCTTATTTCTAACCCTGAAGAGAAGATGTAACATACTAGTCTTTGATATCATACTGGCCTTTACCATGTAAGGCCAAGATAAGAAACTCATATATAAGTACTAGATATATGTCCATTCAATGAGAAAAGGCAGAGACAGATATCACCCTCTTGACTCTGACACTCTCCAAAAGGAGAATTAGCAAGAGGCAAATGCCAAGACTGCCTGCCAGCACCAACCTGAGACCCTACCTACAAGGGACCTCCACTGAGTTTGAGTCATGGCCAGATCTTCCTCCTGAGACCACTTGTTAAAGGTAAACACCTGAAATCTAAAGATTTGGAATCTAACCATTAAACTAATGATTGTAATTGATAATGCTGATTCTCTGATTCTGAAATAATATCTTGAGATCTGGCTTGCGTGCTCCACTATGACTATCTTGCAGTAAACTAAATGAGCTCATGCACGTCAAATCTGAGCATTTCTTTATTTAAATTTTAAAATTAAAACCTACTGAACAGACTGTTTTCAAATCTTTCCAGAAATTGGTCGTCACTTCACATACTAAATCTTTTATTTATTCTGTTGTCTCTTTAATATACATAAGAGTATGTGTCTACTAATTTTTCTTTACTATATGTAATATTTTCCAGTTTCTTTGCATGTATAATAATTTTTGTTGTGTTCTGGACAATGTGGGTCATATGCTTTAGAGATACTTAATTTAGTTATTTTCCTCTGAAGATTACTGAGAATTATTCTGGCAGATAGCCATAGAATTTCATTTTTCCTTTAGTTCTTGGTAAATTCTTTTGTTCTTGGACATAACATTTACCTCTAAGGCCTGGAATAAAGCTTTTTTTCATGGCATATCTAAGATATTTCCCATGCTCATTCTCCTTGGTGATGCCTGAACTCCAAAGTATTTTCTCTGGTTTACCAGCAATTGGAATATTTTCCCTTACCTTCATTCTTCTAGCTGTTATTTATTTTCCTGAGCTCTCTGGAGTCTTCCCCATGCATGAAGAGTTCAGGGAATTACTCAAATATTTTGAGGGAGGTTTCTACGACAATATGAGGTGTTCATTCTTTTCAGTTCTCCTAATTTTCAGTTTCTCTTGCAATTCCATGTCTTTTGACTGCTCAGGCCAAAAAGGGTATAGTTTTACGCTTGGGTTTCACATTTTCTGAGCTATTCAGACTTAGGAGAGTTCTCAGTGGCAATACCACTATTTCATTCAATATAGTTTTATGTTTCTTTTTGTTATTGTTATTTTTTCCCTTTGTTGAAATCACTCCAGCTTCTGCCTGATTTGGGTCAGTTTCAAAGACTTCAAAACTGTGTTCTTTGATATTTTGCTCCAAATTTGTAATTGTTGTAGGTAGAAAGATTAGCCTGATATAAGCTACTCTGTCATTATTTGCACATCAGAAATGGAAATCTGTATCTCCATCTTTTTTAAAAAATGCCTTTTAAAAATACTTTTTGAAATACTTTACCATTAATGCTAATTTTAAATTACATAATATAGCTCTAATTATACATTTGAGGAAACTGAGATTAATCCATGAAGTTACTTGCCCAAAGATAATACCAGTTACAAAGTGCTAGAATTGGACTCATATGCATTTTTATTTGAATCCAAAAATTCCACCTACAAATATAAAAAGAAGAGAAACAAAAACTTCAGGAGTGACTTATTTGTTCTATAATTAATGTTATTATATATATTGGGAAAATTAAGGAAAATGAAATTACAGTGAATTGGATAAAATATCTGAATTTTTAAGTTTAGAAAACAATTGTAAATTTATCATGTAAGGCCAAGATAAGAAAGTCATATATAAGTACTAGATGTATGTCAATTTTAAATGCCTGCCATATATGTTAGAACTTCAGTGTTCCTAAACAATTCAAAATATGTAATTAATATTTTTATTTATTGGAAGTTAGCTATTTAGAAAAAATACACATAATTTTAAAATGAGATGAAGAATTTTATATTTTAATAACTATTTTCATCAAAAAATGGCATTCCTTTAATATAATGCTAAACTTATTTGCCCTAATTTTAAAACTATGAGTAAATAACACAATGTGAAAAATAAGTATCCATAAAATATGAAATAAAGCAATTAAAGCGTTAGATATATTTCAGTATCGGAAATACAAGAAAAATTCTGTACTGACTAGGAGAGCTTGGTGGAGCAGTGGAGTGGTTAAGAGCTATGACTGCTAACCAAAAGGTCGGCAGTTCTAATCCACCACTCACTCCTTGGAAACCCTATGGGGCGGTTTTACTTTTTTCTGTAGGGTTCTTATGAGTGGGAATCAACTTGACAGTAAAGAGTTTGGTTTGGTTTGACTTAGGAAAGCTGTAGTAGTTTTATACATAGAGATGTACACGGTAAATAATCTGTAAAAAGGCTAGACTCTGCCTCTTATTAGCTGTGAACTAGTTAAATTGCTTTAAACTTCTGATCCTAAATTTCCCAGATATAAACACTAATGCAATGAGAAAACAAGATACAGTGTTTATAACCTAGTGGGAAAAGAGGCAATTACACCAGTGTATGAAAAGAATGACACATAGTGCTGTCTTAAGGGTCAGAAAAGCCTACTCAGAGAAAATGACACCTAAAATGATGCTGAAAAATGTGGGGAGTTAGCCAGGAAAAGAGTATGAAAGACAGACTAATAGAGAGAGAGAGAGAGCAGTGGAAGAGAGAAGTATGTTTAGAAACTGATGGAAGCTCAGCATTATAGGAGTTTTTTTTTTTTATAGTACAAAAGAAGCAGGATTGAGAACTGAGACGAAAAATGCAATGGCCAGATTTATATGAAATCTGAAAGGTAACAAATCTCATTAATAATTTGAAGATTACACTAAACAATACTGGAGGCCACTGAATGTTTTACCTTTAAAAATATCATTTGGTTACAATGTAGAAAATATATTGGTGACAGGGAAAGAAAACTTATTTCTTTATTATTAAAATAATAAATATAACTTGCCCAGCTCAGTGATTATCACAGAACAACTGGAAACAAGCAAACATTTCCTTTTGCTCCCATTTATTTGCTCCCAATCATTTTTTTTTTTTTTTTTTAATGAAGCATGGTGCAGCTTCTGTTGAAGTCAATGACGTTAATCATGTCCATTGCCACACTCAGTACCTATCTCTGCTTAGCTGAATGCCAGGCCTGAAACTATTTGCTTCCTTCTTTTGACTTACTCAAATTCTAGTTCCATTCAAGTCCTAACTCCATTAATCCTTCTTTAATTACTGGTCCTCAGATGTACTTCAGATACTAAGTAGATCCAGGTCAAATAATCACCGAGTATTTAGACTTGCATTACCAAAGACACTATTTGATAATGTTAAGAACTCCTCTATGGAATTGCTCTTATGATACGTGCTTCTGGCCTTCCATATCACTAGACCCTCCCTGGATGTTTTGTGTTTATTTCTGTGGATGGGAGGAGTGTTTCATTTTTCAGGATTGTTTTCCAATATCCTTTTTATTTTTTAACATATGTCTCAGGAAAGGACAACTTTCAGTGCAGTCAGAGAGACAGAGTCATAATATGCTGACTGAGCTATCTAATTTAAATTTGGAGTTTAGACTAACACCTATGTGTTTTAAGAAAAATATGTTTTTCCTCGGTGGTCAAAACCAGGATGTGAAACCATATGCCCTGAGGGGTCTTAACCAAGTGACCTGACCATCTGCATCTGTCAAAATGTCCGTATTCTAGAAGAGTCCTGTTGCCCACAAGATATTTTTGCAAGACAGACAAAGAGAATACATTTAAGCATCTTATGACCATGATGTAAGCATCCTGTGAAACTAGCTGTAATCACTAACTACTGTACTATTAGTAATAAGCGACCAATCAGAGTGTGATTATTACAATATTCACTGATTTTCTTGTAATTGTCCTCTGTATGGTTTGATTCCTCTTTTTACCCCATAAGAATACTTGTATAATAAAACTGCCTGGCTCCTTTTTCAGTGGGCTATGTAGTTCTTCAACTGCAATGGTTTTAAACCCTTAATAAACCTCTCAAGTATTTCTCTACAACACATGTACTAGAGCTCTATCTTTGTCCGGTTTCTTTGATGTCCTGTGTCACTTCGTCTACTCCAATGATTTCATCAACCACGTTGGTTTTAAATTCTATAACAAGCATTCTACGATGTCCTGGATATCTCTGCTTAAATCAAGCATCATTTTCTCTCTGTATTTCACTTTACTCATTCTTTTTGTCAAAGAATGATATATGCTACCAAAATGTGTATTATTCTTAATTTCCCCAAATCCTTCAACTCAAACATCAAATTTGTCAACAAATTCTGGTGATTTTGTCTTCATAATAGCTCATGAATTCAAACCTTCTTTTTTGTATAAAGTGTTTGTTACTTCCCACCTTAACTCTTCCATCTGCTTGAAAGCCCACATTTCTTCCCCAATCATTTTCCATTTGTTATCAAATAGCTTTTCAAGTCTTCCCACAGCTGATAATCCTCTGTATTGCCACTGGACTGACCTCCTAAAATAGAATTTGGATTAATCACGTATCTTTTTCTACTTAAAGCTTGCAAGTTGGGGTTCATTTCACTTAGGATGTGTGTGTGTGTGTGTTGGGTGCTGCTGAGTTGATTCCAGCTCATAGAAATCCATATGATGGGAGAACTGCCACTTAGGGTTGCCTAGGCTGTAATCTTTATGAAAGGAGATCACCAGGTCTTTCTCCTGTGTAGCAGCTGGGTTGGTTCATATAGCCAGCCTTTGGTTAGAAGTGAAGCACCTAACCATTGTGCCATCTCTCCCTCTGTGTGTGTATGTGCATATATATATACACTACATACACATGTATATATATATAATTAACACTCACGTGTCTGTCAGTTTGTTGTACTGTAGGGGCTTGTGTGTTGCTGTGATGCTGGAAGCTATGCCACCGGTGTTCAGATATCAGCAGGGTCACCCATGGAGGACAGGTTTCAGCTGAGCTTCCAGACTAAGACAGACTAGGAAGAAGGACCCGGCAGTCTACTTCTGAAAAGCATTAGCCAGTGAAAACCTTATGAATAGCCTCAGAACATTGTCTGATATAGTGCTGGAATATGATCCCTCCAGGTTGGAAAGCACTCAAAAGATGACTGGGGAGGAGCTGCCTCCTCAAAGTAGAGTCGACCTTAATGACGTGGATAGAGTAAAGCTTTCAGGACCTTCATTTTCTGATTGTGGCATGACTCAAAATGATAAGAAACAGCTGCAAACATCCATTAATAATCGGAACCTGGAATGTACGAAGTACGAATCTAGGAAAATTGGAAATTGTCAAAAATGAAATGGAGTGCATAAACATCAATATCCTAGGCATAAGTGAGCTGAAATGGACTGGTATTGGCCATTTTGAATCAGACAATCATATAGTCTACTATGCTGGGAATGACAACTTGAAGAGAAGTGGGGTTGCATTCATCGTCAAAAAGAACATTTCAAAATTTATCCTGAAATACAATGCTGTCAGTGATAGGATATCCATATGCCTACAAGGAAGACCAGTTAATACGACTATTATTCAAATTTACACACCAACCACTAGGGCCAAAGAGGAAGAAATAGAAGATTTTTATCAGCTGCTGCAGTCTGAAATTTATCAAACATGCAATCAAGATGCATTGATAATTGCTGCAAAGTTGGAAACAAAGAAGAAGGATCAGTAGTTGGAAAATATGGCCTTGGTGATAGAAACAACGCTGGAGATCAAATGATAGAATTTTGCAAGACCAGTGACTTCTTCATTGCAAATACCTTCTTTCACCAACATAAACGGTTACTATACACATGGACCTCGCCAAATGGAACACACAGAAATCAAATTGACTACATCTGTAGAAAGAGACAATGAAAAAGCTCAATATTGTCAGTCAGAACAAGGCCAGGGGCCAAATGTGGAACAGACCATCAATTACTCATATGCAAGTTCAAGCTGAAACTGAAGAAAATCAGAGCAAGTCCACGAGAGCCAAAATATGACCTTGAGTATATCCCACCTGAATTTAGAGACCATCTCAAGAATAGATTTGACCCATTGAACACTACTGACCACAGACCAGATGAGTTGTGGAATGACATCAAGGACATCATCCATGAAGAAAGCAAGAGGTCACTGAAAAGACAGGAAAGAAAGAAAAGACCAAGATGGATGTCAGAGGAGACTCTGAAACTTGGTGTTGAGCGTCGAGCAGATAAAGCAAAAGGAAGAATTGATGAAGTAAAAGAACTGAACAGAAGATTTCAAAGTAAAGTATTATAATGACATGTGCAAAGAGCTGGAGGTGGAAAACTAAAAGGGAAGAACACACTCAGCGTTTCTCAAATTGAAAGAACTGAAGAAAAAATTCAAGCCTCGAGTTGCAATAGTGAAGGTTTCCATGGGGAAAATATTAAATGACACAGGAAGCATCAAAAGAAGATGGAAGGAATACACAGTCATTATACCAAAAAGAAGTAGTCAATATTCAACCATTTCAAGAGGTGGCATATGATCAGGAACCGATGGTACTGAAGGAAGAAGTCCAAGCTGCTCTGAAGGCATTGGCGAAAAACAAGGCTCCAGGAATTGATGGAATATCAATTGAGATGTTTCAACAAACAGAAGCAGTGCTGGAGGTACTCACTAGTCTATGCCAAGAAATATGGAAGACAGCTTCCTGGCCAAGTGACTGGAAGAGACCCATATTTTTGCCTATTCCCAAGAAAGGTGATCCAACCCAATGTGGAAATTATAGAACAATATCATTAATATCACACACAAGCAAAACTTTGCTGAAGATCATTCAAAACCGGCTGCAGCAGTATGTAGACAGGGAACTGCCAGAAATTCAGGCTGGCTTCAGAAGGGGACATGGAACCAGGGATATCATTGCTGATGTCAGATGGATCCTGGCTGAAAGCAGAGAATACCAGAAGGATGTTTACCTGTGTTTTATTGACTATTCAAAGGCATCCGACTGTGTGGATCATAACAAACTATGGATAACACTGCAAAGAATGGGAATTCCAGAACACTTAATTGTGCTCATGAGGAACCTTTACATGGATCAAGAGGCAGTTGTTCAGACAGAACAAAGGGATACTGATTGGTTTAAAGTCAGGAAAGGTGTGCGTCAGGGTTGTATTCTTTCACCATACCTATTTAATCTGTATATTGAACAAAATCCGAGAAGCTGGACTATGTGAAGAAGAACGGGGCATCAAGATTGGAGGAAGACTCATGAACAACCTGTGTTATGCAGATTATACAACCTTGCTTGCTGAAAGTGAAGAGGACTTGAAGCACTTACTAATGAAGATCAGAGACCACAGCCTTCAGTATGGATTACACCTCAACATAAAGAAAACAAAATCCTCACAACTGGACCAATGAGCAACATCATGATAAATGGAGAAAAGATTGAAGCTGTTAAGGATTTCATTTTACTTGGATCCACAATCAACAGCCATGGAAGCAGCAGTCAAGAAATCAAAAGATGCATTGCATTGGGCAAATCTGCTGCAAAGGACCTCTTCAAAGTGTTGAAGAGCGAAGATGTCACCCTGAAGACTAAGGTGCACCTGACCCAAGCCATGGTGTTTTCAATCGCATCATATGCATGTGAAAGCTGGACAATGAATAAGGAAGACTGAAGAAGAGTTGACACCTTTGAATTGTGGTGTTGACGAAGAATATTGACTATACCATGGACTGCCAAAAGAACGAACAAATCTGTCTTGGAAGAAGTACAACCAGAATGCTCCTTAGAAGCAAGGATGGCGAGACTGGGTCTTACATACTTTGGTCATGTTGTCAGGAGGGATGAGTCCCTGGAAAAGGACATCATGCTTGGCAGAGTACAGGGTCAGGGGAAAAGAGGAGGACCCTCAACGAGGTGGATTGACACAGTGGCTGCAACAACGAGCTTGAGCATAACAACGACTGTAAGGATGGCGCAGGACCGGGCAGTGTTTCGTTCTGTTGTGCATAAGGTTGCTATGAGTCGGAACTGACTGGAAGGCACCTAACAACAACAACAACATATATAATTAAGGGATCCCTGGTGACTTTGAGGACCCTGGTGGGGCAGTGGTTCAGACTGGCTGCTAACCAAAAGTTTGGCAGTTTGAACCCAACAGCCGCTCTTTAGAAACACTATGGGCTGCTCTACTCTGTACTACAGGGTCACTATGATTTGAAATTGACTCGATGGCAATGGGTTACTGGGTTATTGGTGGCTTTGGAGAGCCCTGGTGGGGCAGTGTTTAAGAGCTCAGGCTGCTAACCAAAATGTCGGCAGTTCACATCCACCAGCTGCTCCTTAGAAAACCTATGGGGAAATTCTACTGTGTTCTATAGGGTTGCTATGAGTCAGAATCTACTCTATGGTGACAGGCTTGGTTTTTTAACAGGTTTTTGTTGGCTTTGGCCAAGCGCTTGACTGCTAACTGAAAGGTCAGTGGTTTGAACCCATCAGCAGACCCGTAGGAGAAAGATGTGGCAGTATGCTTCCATAAATATTTATAACCTTTGATACCGTTTAGGGGAGTTCTATGATGTCCTATAGGGTGGCTATGAGTAGGAATTGATGGCAATGAGCATGTATTTATGTTTTACCTTGACCTGGTTCTGACCACTTATCTTTATCATTTATCATCCCCATCATATCTTTCCCCAAAATTTTATCCATCCTGAACTAACTAAAGGTATTCAACTATTTTATTTTCTTTTGAGGCTTTGTTGTTGTCATTGTCAGGTGCTGTCAGGTAAGTTCCGACTCATAGCAACACTACACACAACAGAATGAAACACTGCCCTGTCCTGCACCATTTTCATAATTGTTGTTATGCTTGAGCCTGTTGTTGCAGCTCCTGTGTCAATCCATCTCCTTGAGGGTCTTCCTCTTTTTTGCTGTCCCACTACTGAGCATGGTATCTTTCTCCAAAGCATGCAGGATGAAGTCTCACCACGCTTGCTTCTAAGGAAAATTCTGGCTGTACTTCTTCCAAGACGGATTTGTTCATTCTTTTGGCAGTTCATGGTATATTCAATATTCTTCACCAACACCAAAGTTGGTGAAGTCATCAATTCTTCTTCAGTCTTCCTTATTCATTGCCCAGGTTTTACACACCTATGAGGCTAATGAAAACACCATGGCTTGGGTCAGGTGCACCTTAGTCCTCAAAGTGACGTCTTTGCTTTTCACACTTTAAAGAGGTCTTTTTGCAGCAGATTTGCCCAATGCAATGCATTGACTGTTGCTTCCAGGGGAATTGATTGTGGATCCGAGTAAAAGGATAGCCTTGACTTTGATCTTTTCTTCCTTTATTATCATGTTGTTTTTTGGTCCAGTTGTGAGAATTTTTGTTTTCTTTATGTTGAGGTGTAATCCTAACTAAAGGCTGTAGTCTTTGAGTTTCATCAGTAAGTGTTTTATGTCCTCTTCACTTTCAGCAAGCAACGTTGTGTCATCTGCATAACACAGGTGGTTAAGGAGCTTTCCTCCAAACCTGATGCCACGTTCTTCTTCATGCAGTCCAGCTTCTTGGATTATTTGCTCAGCATACAGATTGAATAGGTATGGTGAAAGGATACAACCCTGATCCACACCTTTCCTGACTTTAAACCACACAGTATCCCCTTGTTCAGTTTGAACTACTGCCTCTTGATCTATGTAAAGCTTCCTCATGACACAATAAACTGTTCTGAGATTCCCATTCTCCCCAATATTATCCATAATTTATTATGACCTACATAGTCGAATGCCTTTGTCTAGTCAATAAAATGCAGGTAAACATCTTCCTGGTATTCAGAGCTTTCAGCCAGGATCCATCTGACATCAGCAGTGATATACTTGTTTCTTGTCCTCTTCTGAATCTGCCTTGAATTTATGGCAGTTCACTGTGGATACACAGCTGCAACCGCTTTTGAATAATCTTCAGCAAAATTCTACTTGCGTGTAATATTATTCTATAATTTCTGCATTCTGTGGGATCACCTTTCTTTACAATAGGCATAAATATGAATCTCTTCCAGTTGGTTAGCCAGGTAGCTGTCTTCCAAATTTTTGGCATAGACCAGTGAGCACTTGCAGCACTGCATCTGTTTGCTGAAGCATCTCAGTTGGCATTCTGTCAATTCCTGGAGGCTTGTATTTTTGCCAACGCCTTCAGTACAGTTTGAACTTCTTCATTTCAGTACCATCAGTTATTGTTCATGTGCTGCCTCCTGAAGTAGATGAACATCAACCAATTCTTTTTGGTACAGTGACTCTGTGTAGTCCTTCCAACTTCTTTTGATGCTTCCTGAGTCATTTAATGTTTTCACTGTAGAATCCTTTATTATTGCAACTCCGGGCTTGAATTTTCAGTTCTTTCAACTTGAGAAATGCTGAGCGTGTTCTTTCCTTTTGGTTTGCTACCTCCAGGTCGTTGCATATGTCATTACAATATTTTACTTTGCCTTCTTGAGATGCCCTTTGAAATCTTCTGTTCAGCTCTTTTACTTTATTTCTTTTTATTTTAGCTAATCTACATTCAATAGCAAGTTTCAAAGTCTCTTCTGACATCCATTTAGGTCTTTTCTTTCTTTCCTGTCTTATTAATGACCTCTTGCTTTCTTCATGTATGCTGTCCTTCATGTCATTCCACAACTGGTCTGGTCTTCAGTTATTAGTGTTTGGTGCATTGAATCTGTTCTTGCTTTGGTCTCTAAATTCAGTTGGGATATAGTCAAGTACATACTTTGGCTCTTGTGGATTTGTTCTAATTTTCTTCAGCTTCAGCTTTAACTTGTATATGAGTACTTGATAGTCCATTATGCAGTGCCCTTTGCTTTGTTCTGACTGATGTTACTGAACTTTTACAGTTTTTTTTTTCCACAGATGTCATCGAATTGATTTCTGCGTATTCCATCTGGCAAGGTCCATGTGTATAAAAGTCGCTGTCAATGTTGGTGAAAAAAGGTATTTGAAATGAAGAAGTTGTTGGTCTTGCAAAATTCTATCATGTGATCTCTGGCATCATTTCTATCACCAACACCACATTTTGCAACTATTAATCCTCCTCCTTTGTTTCCAACTTTCACATTCCAATCACCAGTAATTATCAGTGCATCCTGATTGCATATTTGATCAATTTCAGACTGCAGAAGCTGGTACAAATCTTCAGTTTCTTCATTTTTGGCCTTAGAGGTTGGTGCATAAATTTGAATAATAGTTGTATTAACTGGTCTTGCTTGTAGGCGTAAGGATATCATCCTATCACCAGCAGTGTTGCACTTCAGCATAGGTCTTGAAGTGTTCTTTTTGACAATGAATGCAGCACCATTTGTCTTCAAGCTGTCATTCCCAGCATAGTAGACCATAGGATTGTCTGATTCAAAATGGTCAATACCAGTCCATTTCAGCTCACTGATACTTAGGATATTGGTGTTTATGCTTTCCATTTCATTTTTGATGATTTCCAATTTTCCTAGATTCATACTTCGGACATTCCACATTCTGATTATTAATGGATGTTTGCAGCTGTTTATTATCATTTTTAGTCATGCCACATTAGATACTGACAGTCCCAAAAGCTTGACTCCATCCACGTCATTAAGGTCGACTCTACTTTGAGAAGGCATCTCTTTCCCAGTTGTCTTTTGAGTGCTTTCCAACCTGAGGGGCTCATCTTCTGGCACTACATCAGACAATGTTCCACTATTATTCATAATGTTTTCACTGCCTAACTCCTTTCAAAAGTAGAGGGCCATTTCACTAGCCCTTCCTAGAACCTGCCCACCATGGGTGACCCTGTTGGTATTTGAATACCAGTGGCATAGCTTCCAGCATCACAACAACTCATAAACCCCCACAGTACAACAAACTGACAGATGCGTGGGGGTTTAAACCCTTAGTTTTTTGCCCTTTCCATACTTTCACCCTGACCACCCTTTTTCTTTTTTTATCTCATTAATGAAGGAGGGAGTAAGAAGGTCTTACTTCTTCTTACTAAATAGTCATCAGAAAACTCCACTCAGCACGAGTATTCATATCCTATCAGACAGTCCCTATTTACATGATACAATTATATTTAAGGAAGGCTGAGAAATATAATGCTTTAACTGGATAGAGTCTTACAACACACACATTCAGCTTTCTTTTAATGGAAATTAAATTTGAGAATTGATATTGAAACAGGTAACTAGCAGTACTTCCAGTGTTTATCCCTTTGTCTGTATAAGTACTCTTAAGTATCCACTGATCCACATAATAGTACAGTATTCTCTTCTCTGAGAGAGAAAAATCAACCAATTTCAGCATGTAGATCAAATTTCAGATCTCGGAGTGTAGTAGGCTTCTATCCATTAGGTCTTTGGGTAGGTATTTGAGGTACAGCAACCTATAAACTAAATGCTAATTAATCTGCACCTCACACAAGAAAGGAGAACAAATAGTATAGCCATAGTGAAAACATATGTTTGTAGACAGAAAATTGAAACCATAACAGTACAAATGAATTAAAAGTTGCTGGGTAGGAATAGTAGAAACTCCATGAACTGGCAGGGGAATAAGCTGGTTTGTTGGCCCATTTCCAGTTTTTTCTTTTATTCTCTGGGAAGGACTTGATTGTCCTTTATCCTCTGTACCCAAATCTGAGCTGGGCATTGGAGCATACAAGCTACTTAGGGGCTTCACAGCTTTAGCAACAGACTTCTTATTAATAGGAATTAGGGAGCTCTGATGTTTAAATTTTTTACAGTCTTGGTTTGTTCTACCAGGTTTCAAATTTTTTGACTTCATAATTTCTTACATTTCTCAGCCAGTTTCCATTTATTTGCTCTTTTGTAAGTTTCATGTACAAATTAGACAGTCTAATTTTTAGAAGATATGTTTTACTGTGTTTTTTAATATATTTATTAATTTTTTTCTGAATGTACACATAGGGAGCTCTAGTGACACAGTGGGTAAGTATTCAGCTGCTAACTGAAAGGTTGGCAGTTCAACCCACCAGGCCCTCCATGGGAGAAAGATGTGGCAGTCTGCTTTTGTAAAGATTACAGCCTTGGAAACCGAATGGCGCAGTTCTACTCTGTTGTATAAAAAAAAAAAAATTTTTTTTTTTTTTTATAAGGTCACTATAAATCAGAATCGATGGCAATGGAAATGTAAACAAAAGTCTTCTAGAGCAGAGCAGATTATTATTGTTTACTTACAGGAAATAATATCTGTGTGGTTTCCCTGTGCCCCAATGCTTACCCCTGAAGTGATAAAAGACTAATGTCACCCTATATACATTATGGGCTCTTTACTATAGAAAAAGAACTCTGATAAAATGAATCTGGGTGTTTATTTAGGAAAAGGAGGTGGATGTCCTCCCTCTCCATCCCAAGGAATGTTTGGAAAGCTAATGGCAAATATTCTGAGTTCTTATTCTAATCCATTGAAAGGTAAGCCAGTCTCTCCTGAGGAAAAATAAGACCAGGTTCTCCACTTTACAACTCTGGAATATCTCCATGGTCCCAGGTTATATCCCTCTTTGAAATATTAGCACATTCCCACAAGAAGATTCATCATTCTCCAATTCTCATTACTTAATCAGTTGTAAATTAACTTTCAGGTTCTCAGGTCCCACATTTAAGTAAAATTTAATCCAAAAGTACTAAATGCATACCAAAACCAAAAAAAAAGAATGTTGCTGTCGAGTCAATTTGGACTCATAGTGATCCTATAGGACAGAGATGAACTGCCCTATAGGGTTTCCAAGGAGCAGCTGGTGGATTTGAACTGCCAACATTTTGGTTAGCAGCCAAACTCTTAACCACTGCACAACCAGGCCTTCAGTAAGGGCATAGAAATGTAAAAATATTTTCTCTACATTTCCACTGGTTTTAAGCTTAAACACCATCCTTTCTTATTACTTGCCAATATGAGTGAGTGAACAGTCAACATATCAATCATTTTTTTTCTCAAAAGACTTATGACTTTTATATGAATGGATATCATTCATGTCTTTCTAAGGCTATAATTTTACCTCCATCAGTTATAACACATTTAATCTAAGGAACAGAAGCAAAGGACTTATTCAGCCTTTAGAATTGCAAATTACAGAGCACTCAATTTAGATTGTATGGATGAGTAGAATTCTCCTCCTTTATCAATGAAGTGTTTCTTTCCTTCTCTGCTTAATGACTTTCTGGCTTTAACCTGATTTTATCTGTCTCATAGAACTTTATCGATTAAAAAAAGCAAACATATAACCAAACTTTTTACTTTTTCTATCATTGTTCTCACTGACAGGTATAACAAACCTACCAAGGTTGATGTATAGAGAAATATTTTATCATAGCTTAGTAAGGTTTGCCAGCTTTCCTGCCTGCAAAATCAAAATCATCACTGCACCAATGCTTCAATGTCTTTTTTTAGCCAAATCCAATTTTTACCTTCTATCATTTTAAGCACTTTCCTTCCAGATGCAAAATAAAGTTTCAGGTAAGATTACAATTGAATCAGAGTAATGCAGACTTAATGACAGTAGCATAAACATATAATAGAGTTCTATCTTTGTGTTTATTCAGCCAAAATGTAGTATAAGGCCAATTTGGTGACTACATGTGGTCATGAGAGACACAGTTTCCTTCTTTCTTTTTGGTGTGCCACTTGTATTTTCAAGACTACTTCATGATCCAAGATGGCTGTGGGTGCTCCAGACATTGTATCCATATTTAAGGCAGCAGAAATGAAGAAGAAAGAGAAAAGGACTTATTCTTTCCCTTTTCTAAGGAGATCTGTTAAAAGTTGACACAAGAGTGGCTGTGTTTTATTAGTTCTCGTAGTCACCTTGGCACACCTAGTTTTAGGATGAAATAAGGGGAGTTCAAGATAGTGAGGAGAAGCTAGTCAGGTAAGAAGAGAACAGAAACAATGGTTCCTAAAAAACAAAGTGAATTAGGTATTTCAAGTGACAATCAAATTCTTAAACGGTGTAGAGAGGACAGATGATAAGTAATGAGAATTTATCACTGGATTTGGCAATGTAGTAGTTCTCTGGACAAAAATCATTTTGATGGAAAGTTGGGGATAAAAAATTCTCTGGAATGACTCAAGACAAAATTTGAGGAAGTGAATTGCAGACAGTGGATATAGAAAACAATTTATGCAGAAAGAGCAGAGAGAAGAAATGTTAGCTGTAGGGGAATGGGGAATCAAGAGGTAGATTTTAGGGTAGAATTAAGGGGATTGATCTAGTGAATGGACAGACTTACTGGCAGCAAGAATATAATTGTTGGAACCATGTTTTTGTGGAGGCTGGTGGGATGGACATGGTATATAAGTGGAGAATTGGATGGAAATATGCAGTTCATTCAAAAATGATGCCGTGACATTCAAATGTATTCAACTCAAAATATGCCTAAAAATTGTGGTATGTTACCTATACCCAGCCACTATCTTTATTGTGTTTTGATAGGAAATGTATTTCCATATCAAATTTGATAAAAAAAAAAAAAAGTAATCCTCTCTCATTTGTAAGTATCATTTTCTTACTATCAAAATGTGGGTGTAATAGATTATTTCATGTCCCTGGTAGGACACATACAGGAAAATGATGATTTTTTCCTTGAAGCCAATTTCTCATCAGTTTTATTTATTACAGCAAACGTGTAAGAAAGACAATCTCTTTAATTACTGTAGTTTTTAGGAATAAAGAGCAATTTTGCCTATGTTAGAAATAGAGCAACATTTTCTGAAGTAGATTATTCTAATACCACTGAAGAGAACATTCAGTCTTTGTTATTCTTAGTTCAGTACCTAGCAGAACGTTGCAATAGCAAAGCACTTTGAAATATCACTGTTTGAATGGGATAATTGCAAATGATGTTACTAAATGGTAGCTTGACAGACACATGCACACACGCACACACACAATTGTGTAATATACAGTATATGGTATGTAATATATAACATGTGATATTAACATGTAATAAAAGATATAATGTAAATTAAACCACTTACATAAATAGATTTATATAAATGGATCGATGCAGTGACTGCAATCATGGGCTCAAGCGTAAGAACAATTGTGAGGATGGTGCAGGACTGGGCATTGTTCCGTTCTGTTGCACAAAGGGTTGCTATGAGTTAGAACCAACTTGACAGTACTTAACATACAAATATTTGAAAAATACCCCTTAATTTATTAACCCTTTGACTACTATGAAACATCTTCAGTAATTTATCATAAAAGATTATGTAAAACCATTGAACATTAAATATAGACTATTTTAATAGTCCAGATCAATTGTCCATTGATCAAAGAAATCATTCTAGATTTTTCTAGCATATAGCAATCTCTTCTTTCTTATGTAGAAATTATAACTCATAGTATAAATATGAATATTAAATATAGAATTATATGCATTTTTTACAAACCTCTAGTTTTTTTTTTAATCTATGATTCCATACTACTGAAATATGGTAGGTAATAAGATCTAGAGAATTAGTTGATATTAATTGCGATTTAGTCTATTCCAACTCATGATGACCCCACGTGCACAGAGTAGAACTGCCTCATAGGTTTTGCAAGGTTATAATGTTTTGGAAGCAGATCAGCAGGCCTTACTTCAGACATGCCTTTGGGTGGTTTTGAACCCCCAAACTTTCAACTGTTACTCCAGCATTAGCCATCTGTGGAATAGTGTCTATGTTCTATATATTTTTTTTCTATATATATCACTTTTAGCTTGCAAAGCACTACAGAAATGTACAAATATTAAAGAAAACACAAAACAACATGATCACAAAACTCTTATTCCAAAAAGTGTAAGGAAGGGAGTAAGTCAATAAACAAATGAATATTTAATAGTGTCACAGTGGTCAAGCATTCAGCTGCTAACCAAAAGGGTTGGCAGTTCGAAATCCCCAGCCGCTCCTTGGAAACCCCATGGGGTAGTTCTACTCTGTCCTATAGAGTTGCGTTGAGTGGGAATAAACTGAGTGGTAATAGGTTCTTTTGTATTTCAACTGAGCCTAGAAATCACCTACCTACTTCTATAACCCCAAGGTAATAATAATACACATGGCTCATTGACACGATACTATTTGCTGAAGTAATTTAATGTAAATTGATGAAACTCAGACACTCTTTTAAGCTATTAAAGTACTTGGAATAAGTTATTATGGGAGAATAAACTTTAAATCTGTTAACATGTACTTCTTGTGAGAAATGTTCTATAGCTAAAATGTAGGACTAAAGTGAGATGGTTATGTTATCCAAGATAACCAATACATAAAATTTATCCTGCCAATAATATTTTGCATAGGTGACATAGATGTTTCTACAAGCAGTTCTAAAAATAAACATATATATTGAAAGACTAAAAGGAAATATATTGCATTTAGTAGAATCAGGCAACAGGTCTAAAAAAGATATAATGTGCTTTTCCTCACATTTGCTTTGCTCTTATTATGGAGTCAATTTTGTTAGAGATATAAATATAACATGTTCATTTGTACCAGGACACTTAGTTCTTTCAACCAAATGGAGTGATTTTAGTACCTACGAGAGGGAGCAAAAAATAACAGTGTTATTGACATTTTGAAGAGAGAACTGCAAATCATATGGACCAAAAGACATACCCATGAACTCTAGGCAACACAGCACTCTTTAAAGGGCACGCTTTTTGTGGTTTTCTAATCCCTATCTCCTTTAAGCCAGGGACTTCTCTCTCTACCTGCCAGCCAATGAATCATCTTGACTGAGACCACTTCTGGCATTTTCACAGGTACCTGCGGTGCTCATTCTGGCTGTACTATATCCCACAGTGTGGGCAGATGGCTCCAAAAAATTGATTCATGCAGACAGCAGTGGTCTTTTTTGACATGTTGTGAATGGGTGATACTTCCAACCAAAAATAGTGCTTTTCCTTCCTTAAATCTATGTATGAAGAGTTCTTCTCAAGTGTTCTTCATGGAGGGTAATATCTCATTTTCTCAGAAATCTTGCTTCTCTTCAGAAATCATGACAACTTATGCTGAGAAAAAAAAAAAAGCCTCTTGAACACTATATCCTCAGGACAGAAAAGGCTAGAAAAACAAGGGACTGGAAAGTAATTATATGTTAAGAAGCTGCATTTGTATTCCTACAGCGTTATAGATCAAGGTATGACAACTTTCAGTAGTTAAAAAGCAAATAAACTAGAAAAACACTTTCCCTAGAAGAAAAATGCATCCTGGAAAACTAAATGCTCTCCACCTTGAAAGAGTATATCAACAGCAATATAATTGACACAAATTAAGTTTGACAGATAGTTCAAAGAATGCTTAAAAATGCACGCTTCTTCTTTAGTAGAGTGTACAGGGGTGTGCATACAATGACAATGAAACAATCTCTAAGCTGCATTGCATTTATTTCTTTAATCTACAGAATTCACTGTGGGACAAGGAGATTAAGGAATGTCACATCTGTGCAGGCATGCTACGGGACAAGTGGAGTTGCGGTATTTATGAGACAAGGGGGAAAGAGAAAATGAGGTTAAGGATTGTATTATTTCAAAGTAAGCTCACATGAAAGACTCTAAGACGTCAGAGAAAATGAAAAAAACACAGTTTGTTCTTCAAAACCTTTTTAATTCTTTATTTGATGTTAAGGAAATGACTTAGGAATATAGTCTTTGATAAGAAAATGGTATAATTTCTCTTTATTTTCACATTTGAAAGCTTTATGCTTTTAACTTAAATGCTTTATAGAATAATTTAAAGAATTTCAAATGGCAATGGCCTGACCCATATTCAGATGGAGCAAAATAAATACCTGAAAAGCAAGAACATTGCTCAGAGACACAGTATTAAATATAATTCAAATAAACATACAACAGAGTTATAGAGTAATTAACACATGTAATGTACCTTGAAAAGTCTACAGCAGTGTATGGGAAAGGCATCTTTTTAAAATATATTGTCAAGATTAATTAAAAGTACTTAAGTAGTGTAGTTTTGACTTACTGCATGGAAGAAATTTGAACTTTTCAGCACCTGTGTTTGCAAGAATGATGTACAGCTCTTGTGATCACAGAAAACCAGTTGAGTCAATAAAGAAAGAGCCTATTCTTTTGATGATTGGAATTTAGGAATAAATCAACCTTACTTAAGTAAAACTTAATTCGACACTTCTAACTGAAGAAACTTTGGGATGCTAAAGCAGTAAGTAAGGGGAACTTTCTGAAAATGGTAGAAGAAGATGAGGAGTACCAAAATATGAAGGCATGGAGATAGAGCTACAACAACTGCTGATCCATAAACGTTCTGTCCACGTGGTTCTCAGATAGCTTTCAGTATTCTACCTGGCCACCACCATCAGGTTTCTGAATATAGGAGGTACAATTACTCAGCTTCATACATAGTGCTACTGATTTCTTGGGAGACACCTACACTGTGAAAGATTCTCACCAAGGTGCTAATCACTTAAAGGTCTCTACATGACCCCCTCAAAAAATTTTTCTCTTTTAAGAGCCTGAACCAAACCAAACCAAATAAAACTTGTTGTCAGGTGGAATCCGACTCATAGCAACCCTGTAGAGCAGGGTAGAATTGGACTGTAGGGTTTCTGAGGAGCAGCTGGTGGATTTGAACTGCCAACCCTTTGGTTAGCAGCCTGAGCTCTTGACCACTGCACCAGTAGGCTTATGAATATTTAATTATGTCTATTACTCACAGTAAGGTCTGTGGATGGTGCAAATGCTATGTGCTTGACTACTAACAGAAAAGTGGATAGTTTGAGTCCACTAAGGAGTGTTGAGGAAGAAAGTCCTGGCAATCTGCTTCCATAAAGATTATATCTAAGAGAACCCTATGGAGCAGTTCTACTGTGTAACACATGAAGTCGCTATAAATGGGAATTGACTCAAAGGCAACAGGGATTTATTTATTTTGTTATTACCTACATTCCGAGCAGCTGATACTCATGTAGATTCTCATGCTATTATAAATAATACTGTTATAAAAATTCTTGTACTTATTACTTTATGTTAATATGAAGAGTTATTTTTAGGTATGTACCAAAATATGGATTTGTAAAGTCATAGTCAGATAGGAAATTTAATTTGTAAAGCTGTTTTCCAAAGTAGTTATATCAAATCATATGAATACCAATAGCACTTACGATTCCATATCATTTTTAGTATTTAGTACTTAGTATTCTGGGATATTTTACTATTTTGAAAATCAAATGGATGGGAAATTAGGAATTTTAAGGTACTATAAGGTGGTTCCTCAGATAGTTATACCCAAAAAAAGGAGTTCTTAAATATCTGTAAAAATTTCCACATAGATAGATTAAATATATAAGCTCTTTGAAAGAAATGGCATTGTTTCATTGCTCTCCATGTATGCACACATGTGTGTGCATATACATGTATGCATATATGTGTGTATATATATAAACTTATATTGGAACTCAAAAGACAAACATGCTTATTTGTAGCTCCTATGAAGTTCAGTTCTTAAATATTCTCTAAAGCAGACGCTCAATAAATGTCTATTAATCAAGATAACTACTGAGAAAGACTTAACAAAAATATTGCTTTCAATTTCAAGAAAAACCCAAGGAAATATATTTAAAATTTTCCAAGGTAAATAAAATATATGTGAATGTAACTTATTCCACTAGGAGTTTTAGTATTCAAATGAGAATATGACAGTTTCCAGATGGTAATATGATGGTCAATTTTATGTATCAACTTGGCTATGCTATGGTGCCCAGTTGTTTGGTCCAACACTAGTTGAGTTGCAGTTGTCAGGTAATTACATGTGATTAAACCAGTTGGCCTTAAGTGAAGCAGATTACCTTCCATAATGTGGGTGGGCCTCAGTCAGTTGAAAACTTGAAGAGCAAAATGTGAGTTTCACTAGGGTGTGTTCTACCTCCAGTCTGAACATAGACATTTTGTTAAAACATGCTTATAATTTGCTCTTGTCCTTGTCTGACCAACAGATTTTGGGATGCAAGCCTGCAGAAGTCTCCAACCTGTCACCTGATCTTGGATGATGGACTTGGCAGCCCCCTACAATTGCATGAGCCAATTCCTTAAGGTAAATCTCTCTCATTGGTTCTGTTTCTCTAGAAAACACTAAGGCAGGTAGGTTGTTCAGTAAAAATAATAGCTTAAGTTTTGGTATGTTACAATTTGTAAGGTATATTTGGATATACAGTAAAACCTGTGAAAGCCAGAACATGCGTAAGGAAAAGCTGTCAGAGAAGGGAAACTCAAAATTTTCCACTAAAATGAGTGATAGAAAAACGGTAGGACCACACACTGTCAAAGGCAGGTAACTTCTGAGACCTGGAAAAACAAGGCGGTTTGGTCAAGTTCCAACTCACAGGTTTCACTGTATTTTACATAATCATAATACTTAAAATAAACCTCTGAGTTAATAAGAGGCATTATTGTTTCCATTTTACACCTAAGGAAACTGAATTCCAGACAAGTTATGTGAATTTCAAGATTATGTAGTTTACAGTTCATTACATAGCTCATAGTTCATAAATGTTGCTGCAGATGGATGGATGGATAGACGGATGGATGGATGGATGGATGGATGGATGGATGGATGGATGGATGGGTGGGTGGATAATGGATAGAAAGATGATAGGTAGGTAGGTAGGTAGATTGATAGATAGATGATAGGTAGGTAGATGATAGATAGATGATAGGTAGATAGATGATAGATAGATAGATGATAGATAGATAGATAGATAGATAGATAGATAGATAGATAGATAGATAGATGGATAGATAGATAGATAGATGATTGATAGACAGGGATATATAAATAAGTATATAAGTATATATCTATATTATATTATATAGGTTAAAAACAAAATATATTTATACCATCTTTTATATTTACCAATGTAGGTACCTTTTTTTTTTTTTTTTTAACCAATGTAGGTATCTTTACTGGTGATGTTTATTTCTGTAAGAGAATTTGAGTTACTGTCTTGTGACCTTTTAGTTTATCCTGGAGGACTCCATTATGTCTTGTAAGGCAGGCTTGCTAGTAATAAATTCTCTCAGTTTTTCATTGCCTGTAAATACCCTATTTTTTCCTTCCTTGTTGAAAGGTAGTTTTGCTCTATATGGAATTTTTGGTTGACAGTTTTTCCATCAGCACTTTAAATATACCATACCACTGCCTTCTGGCATCCATTTTTCCAGATAAGAAGTCAGTTGATCTATTATTGAGTCTTGCCTCTGGTGAGTTGTTTTTCATTTGATAATTTCAAGACGTTCTTTTTCTTTGACTTCTGAAAGTTTGACTATGATGTGTCTAATTATGGATATCTTTGAGTTCTTCTACTTGGAGTTTGTTGAGCTCCTTGTATGTATAGATTAATGTTTTGCATCAAATAGAAGAAGATTTTGGCCCTTGTTTCTTCAAATATTCTTTTTTCCCCTTTCTCTATGTCTTCTTTGTTAACTCCCATTATTATTATGAATGTACACTTAATCATGCTCCCCATTTTCTGAGAGTATGTTCACATCTTTTTTCTTTATTCTCTCTGTTCCTCAGACTGGATAATGCAAATTAACATATTTTCAAGTTATCTAATTCTTTCTTCTGCCAGTTTAAATGTGCTGTTGTGTCTCTCTCTTGAATTTTTTGTGTCAGTTATTGCACTTTTCAACTCCAGGATTTCTATTATTTTATATGATTTCTACTTCTCTATTGATATTTTCTATTTACTGAGAAATTATTTTCATACTTAATTCATTAGGAAAGTTGATTGTTTGAACATAGTTGTAGTAGCTTATTTAGTGTTTATCTAGAGTGTTCAACATCTGTATTTCCTTGGTTCCCATTTCTATGGACTGCATTTTTTTTCCTGGAACGGGCCATAATCTCGTGTTTATTTGCATTTCTCATAATTTTTTGATAACTGGTCTTTTTAATCAATATAATCTGAATATTCTGGAAACTAGGTTTTATTCCTTCCCATAGTTTGTGGTTTTTCCTGTTTGTTGTTTTTCATTATTTTATTAGTTTCTCTCCTGGGATAATTCTTTGAAGTTTGTTCTTTTTGTGTGTGTGTTAATGAAGTCTCTGCTTAGATAGCTTAAACAAACAAACAGAAAAACCCGGTTATCTTTGATTCTATTCAAACTCATCCAACCTCACTGGTGTCAGTGTGGAACTGTGCTCCATAGGGTTTTCAAGGCCATGACTTTCCGAAGCAAATCACCAGGTTTTTTCTTCTGGGGCACTTAATGGGTGAACTCAAACTGTCAACCTTTTGTTTGCACCACTCGGAGTTTTATTGGATATCTTAGAGGTCAACTGATGATTAAATAATGATTCTTTTAATGCTGGGAATCAGTAAATCTCTCTTTCTCTGCTAAAGGACTCTGCATATGCATTGTATTGTGTTTTCAGTGCTCAAGTAGGCAATCTTCAACTCTGCCTTAGCCTTCACTTCCTGCTTATGCAAAGCTTCAAGTTCAGTCAGAAGTGAAAGATTAAGGTATTTCAGATCTTTCCTGAGCATTCACACAGCCCTGCACATGTGTGTGGCTTAATATGTGCATCAAATTTGTCAGAATTTTTCAAAGTTCCCAATGGACATCTCATTCCCCCAATTTTTCTTTTATGATTTCTGGCCAGCTTTTACTTGTCTCAACTGGTATTGGTATCTCAGATAGCTGTGATATTAAACAGTTTTCACTGTTATTTGAATAATGCCCTGAGGATAGGACTTTGCTCACTTAGCAAGTTCTGAGTCAGGTCAAATAAATACAAGCCCTGTGAATACGGCTTTTACAAGATGCTGCCAGACAGGTTAAATAGTAATATCAAATATTTAGCCTTTTGGGGGACTGCAAAAATATTTTGTGTCCTCCAGGAACTGCTAAGCTATTGACTTTCACAGCTACCATTTTCCTAGGCTGCTGCTTTTAATGGATACTGTGGAGTCTGTAAGAAAGGAAGGGAATATGGCAAGTGAAAAAGCAACAGACTTGATGTTCTTAACCAGATTCAGCTGTTTTTCTTGAATAAATGTTCCATGAACTTTTGCAAGCTTTTAGTTAATTTTTTAGTTCTGAAAAAGGTATTTTTCTCAGAGTTACCATTGTTTTAATGGGAGCACAGATGTTAACAGCTATTTATTTCACCATTCTTGAAGTGTTTAATGTTCCTATTTTAACTTTTATTATTTGACTCTAACATTAAAGATATTTTTGCTATATCATATCAATATGGGAAAAATGCCAGTAAGAGAGGTTGGAAAAGCTGGAAGAATACACGTGGAGGTTCAACTAAAGATACTTGCAAAAATCATGATACTATTGAAACAGCACGAAATTTGTGTTAAATTGTCTTTGCTTCAAATTCTAGTTATTAATTCCAAGAATTGAAATTTTATTTTAAATTATTGATGCACATTAGTTTCTTCATGGGTAAAATGTGGTTAGTAATATCTTCTAAAATATTCTAGCAATATATTGAAGAATTTCAACAAATTGGAATTTTATGATTTTTCAAATATAGGAAAACTGATTAATACTAAGAGATGATAAAAAATTCAGAATTAGAATATTAAAGAGATGCTGATTTATGTACCTAGATTCCATGTTTCTTGGAAATAGAAGAGTTTGACTCACATCAGTAGGCTTTAATAGAAATAGAAGAAGCCATGAATCAAAGGCTTTGATTTCTGTAATAAACTCTTTTTTAGCCACATATTTTCTCTATAAAATATGCATTTAATGATATTAATATCAAAAATATTATTCATCTATTGCTAATTAAAATACACAGTAAGGATCTTAACGATTCTGTAGCTTTACAAGCTCACAGACAGAAAACTAACTTATTCTGGTATTTCTAATCGCGGCTTTTCTGAATCTGCTTATGGATTCTTTAATATTGATGTGACTTGTCTAGAAGCTGGACTTCAAAGACAAACCGGTGCTATTAGGAAAAAAATAATTTTTCCTCTCCCCCATGCCTATCTTATGATCAGGTAAACTTTTTAACTCCACTCTGAATTGGGAAAAAAAAAAAAGTATGTTTGAACTCTCTTTTTCCCTCTCTCTCTTTAAAGAAAAATTGAAGGAAGACTTCAAAGAATCTGTCACAAAAGGCATCATAACTTGTGTTGAAGGTGTGATTTCTATAGATGTCAATTCAGCCTTCAGGGAAACATACAGATCTATCTCCAAATGCGTACAGGACTGCCTTAGATCTAGTCATTTCTTAAAAGAAAAAAGTGTACTTACAAAGACAGTATATAGACGGTAGAATTTAAAGTACCAGTGCCACTACATAAATTACGAATATTGATTTAAATTGAGCCCCTCCTATGAAAAGTAACCTCAGAATTTCCTTGTTTGCACTAGCTTTAAATTTCTATGGAAACAAAACCTAATTTGTTGAAAATCCAACTCTAGAGAAATCTATATGTCTTAGTTATCTAGTGCTGCTATGACAGAAATACCACAAGTGGGTGGCTTTCACAAACAGAAATTTATTCTCTCACAGTTCAGGAGGCTAGAAGTCCAAATTCAAGGTGCCAGCTCCAGGGGAAGGTTTTCTCTGTCTGTTAGCTCTGGGGAAAGGTCCTTGACTCCTTTCAACATCTGTGGGCCTGGTGTTCCTTGGAGATCTCCATGTGTCTTGGCATAAATCTTCCCCTGGGTCTAGGACGTTCTCAGCACAGGAACCCCCAGATCCAAAGAATGTGCTGCACTCCCAGCTCTTCTTTCTTGGTGGTAGTGAGGTCCTTCCCTCTTTGCTGGCTTCTTTCTCCTTTTATCTGTTGTAATATAAAAGATGTGACTCAAGTAGAGGTGTGACTTGAGTGTGTGACTTAACTAAAAGTGTGACTTGAGTAAGGGTACAACTTGAGTCACACCCTCTTGTAAGTCCCTAACTCAGGTTATAACTACACTGATCTTGCCTCATTAACATGCAGAGGTTAGGATTTACAACACATCCCAAAATGGAGGATAATTACATCAGATGACAAAATAGAGAACCACCACACAATATTGGGAATCATGGCCTAGCCAAGCAGACATATGTTTTGGGGGACACAATTCAACCCATGACACAGTGCTTCTATTAATGACTTGGACAATACCAGAAAATGTATGCAATCCCTTTTGGTTCTAAATTACCAACTTCAGAAAGAAAAGATAAGGAAAAGGAGGGCTAAAGGACACACATACACACGCAGACACAAAGAAACCCAGAAAGAAAATAAAACTTCCCTGTAACCTATAGAGATTTTTTCTGTTTATTTTGGCATTTTTAAAAATTGAAAGAACCATTCAGATCTCAATCATGTAAAAGCTTTTATTTGAGAATCTCTCATTATTGACTCAAGTTCTGAAGATTTAAGTTATTGGCTTTCAGGGGGATCCCACTTTTCTCTAATTTTGACTTCATTTAAAAAAAAATTTTTTTCCCTGTAATTAGGGATTTGATTCTGCCACGAGTCAGCTCTTTTGGCATAGGGATGCTTCATCCGGTTCCAACCCAGTTGCCCAGTCCATAAAATAGCCAGTTACTCACAATGTACTCAAATGCTCCAAATCATTCTTCAAATCATCTTTCCTTTTTGAAATTAAATCTGTGAAAAATAAATATTATAAGAAGGGAAACAAATCCTGCACCTCTGTCTGCTTTCCCCTTATCAAGTCTTTACCAAATCAGTCAATAACAACCTGTAGCAGGGCAAACCTGTAACTTTCCACAAGTTACTTCTCCTCTTCCTTTAACTTCTATGAAGGACAATAAAAGGCTCAGTTATCATAATAAATAAACTCCAACAATGAATGACAGCCTCACTCACTGTCTATTTGAATAATACACACCCTAGAATCATTCCAAACTATCCTTCCTGTTTCCTCTTTTGGCCATGGTTTTCCCATACACCTGTGGGATCCATTTTCATCATCAACACCATTAGTCATATCAACAGAATCTTTGCCAGAAAAATAGTGCAAGGTCGGAGCTTTACTACAGATGTATAGACTCAACAAGACTAATAATTAGAGATTAAATAGATAATACTTATGTGAATTAATCAGAATTGTAGGAAATATACATATTAAAATAAGGACAAGACCCAATAGGCTGAATTTAAAGAAGGCGTTTAGACAAGGTGATTCTTGAGATAGATTTTAAAAGAAGGAAAAACCTATGCTTGCAATAATATAATAATACTTATAATATGCATACTAACAGCAGATTTTAAACTGAGCAGACTTAGACTTGGTGCATTGTGATAGGCAGACTCACATTTTATCATCTGACTAAACCATAGTTGGCATCATAATTTTGTACTAAAATTGATTCAAAATTCCCCCCCTTCTATGCAATTTATTTTCTTTATTAGTTTTAAACATCTGAAGCTAAAAATACCTCCTTCCATCTTTTCTTCTTCAGCAAAATTTCCCAATGTCACTTTTACATGTCTTCACACATTAGTAATTAGGCTTCTTCTTTAAAAAGAAGTTTCTTTGGGATTTTTTTTAGGATTTAAAAACATACAGTAGTATGAACAGATTAGAATGCAGCCAGTTAAAAAATGATAAAGATTTTCTTTTATAACAGGAGACTCTAAGTGAAATTAACATGCATGGTATAATAATATCAAAAATCATTGTTTTAAGTTAACAAACCCACAACAACACACTCAAGCTAGTTTTAAGTCTCTTAGTCATTCTAGAAATTTTTTAAATAGTTGTCATAGGTGTTTTTAATATAGGTGGCCAATTGTCGCTGTTCAACTTGAGATGGTAGTCTATAAAAATTATTAAATTTGAATTTATATTGATCTGAGTCTATTTTTCCATTTTTATCTTTTTGGGCACTTTTTCATTTACTATTTATATTCTTACTGTTTTACTGGATAATTTATTGGCACTGGACACTATCCATTTATTTGTTATTGTTTGTTTTGATATATGCATATGTTGGACAAGCAAAAATCATTTCACTTTAATGTATACTTAAGTTTATTAACATAAAAGATGATATTTTTATTAAAAAAAATACTCTGCATTCATCCACACATGTAGTCCTTGTCAAAATTACTTGCACTGAGGGGATGGCCCAAGACAGTGGGTTAGTCAAACACACCATGTTATCCCCCTGCAGCAAAGACCCAAGAAACCAAATGAAACAGATAAAAATGACAATCTTAGAATTTGGGGCATTAAAAGGAATGATGACTATTTAGATTGAACACAGATTGAAAGGAGAAACTGAATGAAAATAGTGAACGAGGAGAGTTACGGACCAGAGGTGTTGTGTTCACCAACATGGTGCAGTGTGGTAATCTTAAGACAAAGTAAGCAATGACCTTGGGTGAGAAGCACAGGAAGACAACTTTCCAGAATTCCCAGTAGGAGACAGAGAAACTGTGTAGACAAATCCAGAGTGAACCAAGGTGAGCAGGGCATGAACTAGATCTGAGAAAGGATAGAATAGGAAGATGGGCAATAACTCAAGGGATCCTGATAACCCTAGAGCAGAGAAGGAGCCACACCCAGAGACGAGACTATTCACCAGTGACGGTCCTTGACCATTAGTGGTGCACAGAGTAGTAGATCCATAGAGTTTCAGTAGAATGTCCCCTCAACCAACCAGGCACTGGGCAGACCTCCTACTCCTCACATTTGTTGGAGGCCAGGTTCCAATTTCTGGCTGCAGCCTTCAGGGAGTGCCCTGGCAACCATGCCTGTTGAACAGAGGAGCATGCTCCGCCTTCTCCCTACTCTCCTGGTGACCAGAATGAACCCTACAAACCCTCACCATATCTCCTGCCTGGGGACCACGGTACAAACTCCCTTCTCCCCCCTCCCAGACCCTCCCTGCCCACAACTGGTGATGCAAGTTTACCCCTCCCACTGAAAGAGTAGCAACACACCCTCCTGCACTACCTGACTGATGACCAGCAGAGGTGCACATCCACTCTGTCCACAATCTCCCCAACCACCCTGCCCAACCAATGAGCATAGCACTTGCCCTCATGTTGCCAAACAGATTACTGGTGGCAGCACGCCCACCCTGCCCATCCTTCACTGCTGCCCAACCCATATGGTGATCAGCGATGTGCACCTGCTCTGCCCATCCCCTCTTTTCCTCCATCCACTACACGACCCCACCCACCTGGTGATAGGTAGTGAGTGCTCTGTAGCCATCAGACTGGTGGTCAGCAGAGAATGCCTACCCCATTGTTCTGATACATCAAATAAAGCAAAACAAAAAATCAAGACAAAACAAACATATAATGAATTAATAAATATATAAATAAGTAAAATGACACCTTAATGCCTCAGGCACAGCAGACAACATCAAATTATATGAAGAAATGGGATATGGTGGCTCAAACAAGTGAGCAAAATAAAGGAAAAGAAAATCTTTCTGAGGAAGAAATGATAATAGAACTACCTGAGAAGGAATTCAAAAGACTTATATTTAGGATCTTCAAAGAGAACAAGGAAAATACAGAAAAATCCCTAGAAGGTTTCAGGAAAACAAGGCAAGAACAAAATGACAGGTCCAATAGACAATTAGAAAGCATATAAAATCAACAACTAGAAATTCAGAAGATTAACAATAAAATATCAGAAATAGATGACACAATGGAAGGACACAGAAATAGAACTGAATCAATGGAAGAAAGAATCGTCAAAATAAAGCACAAATACCTTGATACTAACTTGTTTGAGGATCAGAAAAAAGAATGAACAAAAATGAAGAAAGCCTAAGAATCATGTGGGACACCATCATGAGGAATAATTTATGTGTGATAGGAATTCCAGAAAAAGAGGAGAAAAAAGAAATACAGAGAAAATTTTTGAAGATAATTATTGGCATAAAATTCCACAAATATTATGGAAAATGAGAAGGCTTCCATCCAAGAATACCAACTAACCCCATACAGGATAGACCTCAAAAAAATTCACCAAGATATGTCATAATCAAGTTTTCCAAAAACAAAAACAAAGAAAAAATTTGAAAGAAGCTCAAGAAAAACAAAATATCACAAAGGGGTACAAATACGACTAAGCAATGATTTCTCATTAGAAATCATGCATTCAAAATGGCAATGGAATGACATATATAAAATCACGGAAGAAAAGAATTGCTAGCGAAGAATCATATATCCAGCAAAATTATCTTTCAAAAATGATGGTGAGGGGGTGGAGCCAAGATGGCGGACTAGGCAGACGCTACCTCGGATCCCTCTTACAACAAAGACACGGAAAAACAAGTGAATCGATCACATACATAACAATCTACGAACCCTGAACAACAAACACAGATTTAGAGACGGAGAACGAACTAATACGGGGAAGCAGCGATTGTTTCCAGAGCCTGGAGCCAGCGTACCACTCAGGTACGGCACAAGCACAGAGACCTGCTCCACCCCCCTGAACTAACCCCGGGAGGGAGACCAGCCGGTTCCGCGGGCGGCGTGGGACGCAGCCGGTAGGAGAAGTCCCCGGGAGGCAGTGACTGGTCTTGGAGCAGGAAGAGCAGCGTCCCAGCCGGGAAACCGTCTCGCCGGGATTTGGACTGGATGCAGGTACGGCATAAACACGGAGAGCTGCTCCACCCCCCTGAACTAACCCCGGGAAGGGGCCCAGCCGGGTCGCGCGGGCGGCGTGGGACGCAGCCGATAGGAGAAGTCCCCGGGAGGCAGTGACTGGTATTGGAGCGGGGAGAACAGCGTCCCAGCCGGGACACTCGATCATGGCACAAGCACGGGGAGCTGCTCTACCCATCTGAACTAACCCCGGGAGGGGGCCCACCTAGTTCACGAGGGCGGCACGGCCATGCGGCTGGAGGGACGAGAAGTCCCCGGGAGGCAGCAACTGATTTTGGAGTCGAGAGTGCACCGTCCCAGTAGGGAGCCTTGACGCTGGGCGTGGGGCTGGAAGCAGAGGATCTGACCGTGACTCCAGCTGGCCAGACCCCCCGGGGGCAATCTCCACACAGCCAGCACACATAGGCGACGCGCCCGCAGGAATCTCAGATATAATAGTCATTCCAAGCAAGACAAGCAACTCTGGCTATATTCTGAGGTGCTACTCTCCTATCTCTCTGTTCCCTCCCCCACCCTCCCCAGGCGGCGTCATTAACATCCGAATAGCCTGAGCCAGAGGGAGAACTCTGATAGGGGTCTGATTGCATTTTTTTTTAGCGGATTTTCTGGAAAAACTAGTTTCCCAGTGATGGCTCCGAGACAACAATCCATATCAAACCACTTAAAGAAGCAGACCATGACAGCTTCTCCAACCCCCCAAACAAAAGAATCAAAATCTTTCCCAAATGAGGATACAATCTTGGAATTATCAGATACAGAATATAAAAAAACTAATTTACAGAATGCTTAAAGATATCACAAATGAAATTAGGATAACTGCAGAAAAAGCCAAGGAACACACTGATAAAACTGTTGAAGAACTCAAAAAGATTATTCAAGAACATAGTGGAAAAATTAATAACTTGCAAGAATCCATAGAGAGACAACATGTAGAAATCCAAAAGATTAACAATAAAATTACAGAATTAGACAACGCAATAGGAAGTCAGATGAGCAGACTTGAGCAATTAGAATGCAGACTGGGACATCTGGAGGACCAGGGAATCAACACCAACATAGTTGAAAAAAAATCAGATAAAAGAATTATAAAAAATGAAGAAACCCTAAGAATTATGTGGGACTCTATCAAGAAGGATAACCTGCGGATGATTGGAGTCCCAGAACAGGGAGGGGGGACAGAAAACACAGAGAAAATAGTTGAAGAAATCCTGACACAAAACTTCCCTGACATCATGAAAGACGAAAGGATATCTATCCAACATGCTCATCGAACCCCATTTAAGATTGATCCAAAAAGAAAAACACCAAGACATATTATTATAAAACTCACCAAAACCAAAGATAAACAGAAAATTTTAAAAGCAGCCAGGGAGAAAAGAAAGGTTTCCTTCAAGGGAGAATCAATAAGAATAAGTTCAGACTACTCAGCAGAAACCATGCAGGCAAGAAGGGAATGGGACGACATATACAGAACACTGAAGGAGAAAAACTGCCAGCCAAGGATCATATATCCAGCAAAACTCTCTCTGAAATATGAAGGCGAAATTAAGATATTTACAGACAAACACAAGTTTAGAGAATTTGCAAAAACCAAACCAAAGCTACAGGAAATACTAAAGGATATTATTTGGTCAGAGAACCAATAATATCAGATATCAGCACAACACAAGGTCACAAAACAGAACGTCCTGATATCAACTCAAATAGGGAAATCAAAAAAACAAACAAATTAAGATTAATTAAAAAAAATAAATACACATAACAGGGAATCATGGAAGTCAATAGGTAAAAGATCACAATAATCAAAAAGAGGGACTAAATACAGGAGGCATTGAACTGCCATATGGAGAGTGATACAAGGCGATACAGAACAATACAAGTTAGGTTTTTAATTAGAAAAATAGGGGTAAATAATAAGGTAACCACAAAAAGGTATAACAACTCTATAACTCAAGATAAAAGCCAAGAAAAACGTAACGACTCAACTAACATAAAGTCAAACACTATGAAAATGAGGATCTCACAATTTACTAAGAAAAACGCCTCAGCACGAAAAAGTATGCGGAAAAATGAAATTGTCAACAACACACATAAAAAGGCATCAAAATGACAGCACTTAAAACTTATTTATCTATAATTACCCTGAATGTAAATGGACTAAATGCACCAATAAAGAGACAGAGAGTCACAGATTGGATAAAGAAACATGATCCATCTATATGCTGCCTACAAGAGACACACTTTAGACTTAGAGACACAAACAAACTAAAACTCAAAGGATGGAAAAAAGTGTATCAAGCAAACAATAAGCTAAAAAGAAGAGGAGTAGCAATATTAATTTCTGACAAAATAGACTTTAGACTTAAATCCACCACAAAGGATAAAGAAGGACACTATATAATGATAAAAAGGACAATTGATCAGGAAGACATAACCATATTAAATATTTATGCACCCAATGACAGGGCTGCAAGATACATAAATCAAATTTTAACAGAATTGAAAAGTGAGATAGATACCTCCACAATTATAGTAGGAGACTTCAACACACCACTTTCGGAGAAGGACAGGACATCCAGTAAGAAGCTCAATAGAGACACGGAAGATCTAATTACAACAATCAACCAACTTGACCTCATTGACTTATACAGAACTCTCCACCCAACTGCTGCAAAATATACTTTTTTTTCTAGCACACATGGAACATTCTCTAGAATAGACCACATATTAGGTCATAAAACAAACCTTTGCAGAGTCCAAAACATCGAAATATTACAAGCATCTTCTCAGACCACAAGGCAATAAAACTAGAGATCAATAACAGAACAACTAGGGAAAAGAAATCAAATACTTGGAAAATGAACAATACCCTCCTGAAAAAAGACTGGGTTATAGAAGACATCAAGGAGGGAATAAGGAAATTCATAGAAAGCAACGAGAATGAAAATACTTCCTATCAAAACCTCTGGGACACAGCAAAAGCAGTGCTCAGAGGCCAATTTATGTCGATAAATGCACACATACAAAAAGAAGAAAGAGCCAAAATCAGGAAACTGTCCCTACAACTTGAACAAATAGAAACTGAGCAACAAAAGAATCCATCAGGCACCAGAAGAAAATAAATAATAAAAATTAGAGCTGAACTAAATGAATCGGAGAACAGAAAAACAATTGAAAGAATTAATAAAGCCAAAAGCTGATTCTTTGAAAAAATTAACAAAATTGATAAACCATTGGCTAGACTGACTAAAGAAATACAGGAAAGGAAACAAATAACCCGAATAAGAAACGAGAAGGACCACATCACAACAGAACCAAATGAAATTAAAAGAATCATTTCAGATTACTATGAAAAATTGTACTCTAACAAATTTGCAAACCTAGAAGAAATGGATGAATTCCTGGAAAAACACTACCTACCTAAACTAACACATTCAGAAGTAGAACAACTAAATAGACCCAAAACAAAAAAAGGGATTGAAACAGTAATCAAAAAACTCCCAACAAAAAAAAGCCCTGGCCCGGACGGCTTCACTGAAGAGTTCTACCAAACTTTCAGAGAAGAGTTAACACCACGACTTCTGAAGGTATTCCAAAGCATAGAAAATGACGGAATACTACCCAACTCATTCTATGAAGCCACCATCTCCCTGATACCAAAACCAGGTAAAGACATTACAAAAAAAGAAAATTATAGACCTATATCCCTCATGAACATTGATGCAAAAACCCTCAACAAAATTCTAGCCAATAGAATCCAACAACACATCAAAAAAATAATACACCCTGATCAAGTGGGATTTATACCAGGTATGCAAGGCTGGTTTAATATCAGAAAAACCATTAATGTAATCCATCACATAAATAAAACAAAAGACAAAAACCACATGATCTTATCAATTGATGCAGAAAAGGCATTTGACAAAGTCCAACACCCATTTATGATAAAAACTCTTACCAAAATAGGAATTGAAGGAAAATTCCTCAACATAATAAAGGGCATCTATGCAAAGCCAACAGCCAATATCACTCTAAATGGAGAGAACCTGAAAGCATTTCCCTTGAGAACGGGAACCAGACAAGGATGCCCTTTATCACCGCTCTTATTCAACATCGTACTTGAAGTCCTAGCCAGGGCAATTAGGCTAGACAAAGAAATAAAGGGTATCCAGATTGGTAAGGAGGAAGTAAAGCTATCACTATTTGCAGATGACATGATCGTATACAAGGAAAACCCTAAGAAATCCTCCAGAAAACTACTGAAACTAATAGAAGAGTTTGGCAGAGTCTCAGGCTATAAAATAAACATACAAAAATCACTTGGATTCCTCTACATCAACAAAAAGAACACTGAAGAGGAAATAACCAAATCAATACCATTCACAGTAGCCCCCAAGAAGATAAAATACTTAGGAATAAATCTTACCAAGGATGTAAAAGACCTATACAAAGAAAACTATAAAACTCTGCTACAAGAAATTCAAAAGGACACACTTAAGTGGAAAAACATACCCTGCTCATGGATAGGAAGACTTAACATAGTAAAAATGTCTATTCTACCAAAAGCCATTTATACATATAACGCACTTCCAATCCAAATACCAATGTCATACTTTAAGGGAATAGAAAAACAAATCACTAATTTCATATGGAAAGGAAAGAACCCCCGGATGAGCAAAACATTACTGAAAAAGAAGAAGAAAGTGGGAGGCCTCACCCTACCTGATTTCAGAACCTATTGTATAGCTACAGTAGTCAAAACAGCCTGGTACTGGTACAACAACAGGCACATAGACCAATGGAACAGAATTGAGAACCCAGACATAGATCCATCCACGTATGAGTAGCTGATATTTGACAAAGGACCAGTGTCAATTAATTGGGGAAAAGATAGCCTTTTTAACAAATGGTGCTGGCATAACTGGATATCCATTTGCAAAAAAATGAAACAGGACCCATACCTCACACCATGCACAAAAACTAACTCCAAGTGGATCAAAGACCTAAACATAAAGACTAAAATGATAAAGATCATGGAAGAAAAAATTGGGACAACCCTAGGAGCCCTAATACGAGTTATAAACAGAATACAAAACATTACCAAAAATGATGAAGAGAAACCCGATAACTGGGAGCTCCTAAAAATCAAACACCTATGCTCATCTAAAGACTTCACCAAAAGAGTAAAAAGACCACCTACAGACTGGGAAAGAATTTTCAGCTATGACATCTCATACCAGCGCCTGATCTCTAAAATCTACATGATTCTGTCAAAACTCAACCATAAAAACAAACAACCCAATCAAGAAGTGGGCAAAGGATATGAACACACATTTCACTAAAGAAGGTATTCAGGCAGCCAACAGATACATGAGAAAATGCTCTCGATCATTAGCCATTAGAGAAATGCAATTTAAAACTACGATGAGATACCATCTCACACCAGCAAGGCTGGCATTAATCCAAAAAACACAAAATACTAAATGTTGGAGAGGCTGCGGAGAGATTGGAACTCTCATACACTGCTGGTGGGAATATAAAATGGTACAACCACTTTGGAAATCTATCTGGCGTTATCTTAAACAGTTAGAAATAGAACTACCATACAACCCAGAAATCCCACTCCTCGGAATATACCCTAGAGATACAAGAGCCTTCACACAAACAGATATATGCACACCCATGTTTATTGCAGCTCTGTTTACAATAGCAAAAAGTTGAAAGCAACCAAGGTGTCCATCAAAGGATGAACGGGTAAATAAATTGTGGTATATTCACACAATGGAATACTACGCATCGATAAAGAACAGTGACGAATCTCTGAAACATTTCATAACATGGAGGAACCTGGAAGGCATTATGCTGAGCGAAATTAGTCAGAGAAAAAAGGACAAATATTGTATAAGACCACTATTATAAGATCTTGAGAAATAGTAAACCTGAGAAGAACACATACTTTTGTGGTTACTAGGGGGGGAGGGAGGGAGGGTGGGAGAGGGTTTTTTTTTTTATTGATTAATCAGTAGATAAGAACGGCTTTAGGTGAAGGGAAAGACAACACTCAATACATGGAAGGTCAGCTCAATTGGACTGGACCAAAAGCAAAGAAGTTTCCGGGATAAAATGAATGCTTCAAAGGTCAGCGGAGCAAGTGCGGGGGTCTGGGGAACATGGTTTGAGGAGACTTCTAAGTCAATTGGCAAAATAATTCTATTATGAAATCATTCTGCATCCCACTTTGAAATGTGGCGTCTGGGGTCTTAAATGCTAACAAGCGGCCATCTAAGATGCATCAATTGGTCTCAACCCACCTGGAGCAAAGGAAAATGAAGAACACCAAGGCCACACGATAACTAAGAGCCCAAGAGACAGAAATGGCCACAGCAACCAGAGACCTACATCATCCTGAGACCAGAAGAACTAGTTGGTGCCCGGCCACAATCGATGACTGCCCTGTCAGGGAGCACAGCAGAGGACCCCTGAGGGAGCAGGAGATCAGTGGGATACAGACCCCAAATTCTCATAAAAAGACCAAACTTAATGGTCTGACTGAGACTGGAGGAATTCCGGCGGCCATGGTTCCCAGACCTTCAGTTGACACAGGACAGGAACCATCCCCGAAGACAACTCATCAGACATGAAAGGGACTGGTCAGCGGGTGGGAGAGAGATGCTGATGAAGAGTGAGCAAATTATATCAGGTGGACACTTGAGATTGTGTTGGCAACTCTTGTCTGGAGAGGGGATGGGAGGATAGAGAGAGAGGGAAGCCGGCAAAATTGTCAAGAAAGGAGAGACTGAAAGGGCTGACTCAAGAGGGGGAGAGCAAGTGGGAGTAGGGAGTGAGATGTATGTAAACTTATATGTGACAGACTGATTGGATTTGTAAACGTTCACTTGAAACTTAATAAAAGTTATTAAAAAAAAAATGATGGTGAAACTAAGACATTCTCAGATAAGCAGAAATTAAGGGAACTTGTAAAAGCCAACACAGCCATACAAGAAATATTAAAGGGAGTCCTTCTGATAGAGAATAAACAACCTCAGACAACAACTCGAGATAAAGGCACATGATAGCATCACCCAGATACCAATCCTTATAAAGAATTCACAAAAATAAAAATAAAGCTACAAAACTGACTACAGGAAACCAGAGGTGTTAAGATGTAAATGACAACAACTTCAAAACAAAAAGGGAGAATAAAAGGTATACAGAACTACCCAATGGAGAATAAATCAAGGTGATTATAAGATAAAACTGACAGTTTTAAATTTGAGAGGATAAAGGTAAACTTCCAGGTAACCACAAACAAAATTAATATATCTATTCACCAAAATAAAGAAGAAAATTAAAAAGACTCAGTAAACACAAAACAACAGCAAGATTCATAGAAAAAGAAAATTCATATGCAAATATAACTCAGCACAGAAGATTAAGAGGAACAAAAAATTATTATCGCCAAACACACACACAATAACAAAATGATAGCAATGAATTCATACCTATCGTTAATCACACTGAATGTAAATGGATTAATTTGTACCCAACAAAACACAGAGAGTGGCAAAAAGGATTAAAAAAGAAAAAAAAAAATTAACCCATCAATATACTGCCTATAAGAGATGAACCTCAGACACAAAGGCATAAATAAGTTAAAAATCAAAGGATGTTGAAAAAATATATTAAGCAAACAGTAGCCAAAAGAGGGCAGAAGTAACAGTAATAATTTTGGATAAAATAGACTTCAAGTCAAAATTCATTATAAGAGACAAAGGGCATTATATAATAATTAAAGGGTCATTTCACCAAGAAGACATAACAAATATAAATATTTATACACTCAACAACAGAGCTCCAAAATACATAAAACAAACTTTAATGGAGCTGAAAAGAAAAAAAAAAGACAGTTCTACAATAATAGTAGGGACTTTAACACACCATTTTTGACAATGGACACAACAACTAGAAAGAAACTCAATTAAGAAATCTGTTTAAGATAATAGGAGCTTAACTTGACTAAGGTAAATGAAGACACTGAGAGGTATGGAAAAATAAAAGACAACTATGGTTAATGCTACAATATGTATAATTTTGCAACAATAGTAATAAGCAAAAAATATAAGTTGTTACATAGGTAGATATGTATGCGATATGAGTGTGGGAAAGTCACATTAGAAGGTCCCGGTTAGAATGGAGAAAATGTAGAAGAAAACTCAAATTCATAAAAAAGACCAGACTTACTGGAATGATACAGACTAGAGGAACTCCTGAGTCTGTCACCCTAAGATACCCTTTTAACCTGGAACTAGAGCCACTCCTGGGCTTCACCTTTCAACCAAATAATAGATTGGACTGTAAAATAAACAATAACACCTGTGAAGAATGTGCTCATTTAAACAATCAACTGTACAAGACCAACCAGTTAACATTTACCGAAAAGCCAAGATGAGAAGGCAAGGAGGGGCAGGGAAACTGGATGGATGGGGCAAGTGGTGTGGAATGGTGAGAGTGCTGACACATTGCAGGGATTGTAACCAATGTCACAGAACAATGTGTGTATAAATTGTTGAATGGGAATCTAATTTGCTTTGGAAACTTTCACCAAAAACACAGTAAAATATTTTTTAAAATTACTTGTACTTAAAAATATTCGAGAGGCGGGGCCAAGACGGCGGACTAGGTGGATGCTACCGCGGATCCCTCTTGCAACAAAGACTCGGAAAAACAAGTGAATCGATTACATACATTACAATCTACGTACTCTGAACAACAAACACAGATTTAGAGACGGAGAATGAACAAATACGGGGAGACGGCGATTGTTTTCAGAGCCAGGAGCCAGCGTACCAGTCAGGTGACCTTCGGAGCCTGATTTGGGGCAGAGCCCAGGGGGGCAGACGGCACAGACAAGGGGCCCAGCCCTAGCCCCCAAACTCATCCCGGGAGGGAGCCCAGCCAGTTGGCGCAGGCGGTATGGTGGCACAGCCGGTGGGAGAAGTCCCCGGGAGGCAGTGACTGGTCTTGGAGCAGGGAGAGCAGCATCCCAGCTGGGGAGCCGTCCCGCTGGGATTTTGGTGGCGCGGGCGGGACGTGAGCACGGGGTGCAGCTCCATCCCCCTGAATTGACCCCGGGGCGGTCCCAACCAGTTCGCGCGGGCCCAGCCGGTTCGCACGGGCGGCGTGGCGGCGCAGCCGGTGGAAGAAGTCCCCAGGAGGCAGTGGCTGGTCTTGGAGCGGGGAGAGTGGTGTCCGAGCTGGGACTCGCAGTCGCGGCTCAGGAGCGGGGAGCTGCTCCACTCTCCTGAGCTGACCCCGGGGGGGGGGGAGCCCACCCAGTTCGTGGGAGCGGCGCGCGAAGTGGCTGGCGGGACGGGGAGTCCCCGGGAGGCAGAGACTGATTTTGGAGTCGGTTGAGAGTGCACCGTCCCAGTAGGGGAGCCTTAACCTTGGGGGTGGGGCGGACAGCAGAGGATCTGACCGTGACGCCAGCGGGCCAGACCCCCCGAGGGGCAATCTCCACACAGCCAGTACATATAGGTGACACGCCCCGCAGAAATCTCAGATATAAGAGTCATTCCAAGTAAGACAAACAACTCTGGCTATATTCTGAGGTGCTACACTCTAAGCTCTCTGATCCCTCCCCCACCCTCCCCAGGCAGCTCCATTAACATCCGAATAGCCTGAGCCAGAGGGAGAACACTGATAGGGATCTGACTGCATTTTTTTTTTTAGGGGATTTTCTGGAAAAACTAGTTTCCCAGTGATGCCTCGGAGACAGCAGTCCATATCAAACCACATAAAGAAGCAGACCATGACAGCTTCTCCAACCCCCCAAACAAAAAAATCAAAATCTTTCCCAAATGAAGATAAAAAATGAAGATACAATCCTGGAATTATCAGATACAGAATATAAAAAAAGAATGCTTAAAGATATCACAAATGAAATTAGGCTAACTGCAGAAAAAGCCAAGGAACACACTGATAAAACTGTTGAAGAACTCAAAAAGATTATTCAAGAACATAGTGGAAAAATTAATAACTTGCAAGAATCCATAGAGAGACAGCATGTAGAAATCCAAAAGATTAACAATAAAATTACAGAATTAGACAACGCAATAGGAAGTCAGAGGAGCAGATTTGAGCAATTAGAATGCAGACTGGGACATCTGGAGGACCGGGGAATCAACACCAACATAGCTGAAAAAAAATCAGATAAAAGAATTAAAAAAAATGAAGAAACCCTAAGAATCATGTGGGACTCTATCAAGAAGGATAACTTGCGAGTGATTGGAGTCCCAGAACAGGGAGGGGGGACAGAAAACAGATATATGCACACCCATGTTTATTGCAGCTCTGTTTACAATAGCAAAAAGCTGGAAGCAACCAAGGTGTCCGTCAACGGATGAATGGGTAAATAAATTGTGGTATATTCACACAATGGAATACTACGCATCGATAAGAACAGTGACGAATCTCTGAAACATTTCATAACATGGAGGAATCTGGAAGACATTATGCTGAGCGAAATGAGTCAGAGGCATAAAGACAAATATTGTATAAGACCACTATTATAAGATCTTGAGAAATAGAAAAAACTGAGAAGAACACATACTTTTGTGGTTACGAAGGGAGGAGGGAGGGAGGGAGGGAGAGGGTTTTTTATTGATCAATCAGTAGATAAGAACTGCTTTGGGTGAAGGGAAAGACAACACTCAATACAGGGAAGGTCAGCCCAATTGGACTGGATTAAATGCAAAGAGGTTTCCAGGATAAAATGAATGCTTCAAAGGTCAGCGGAGCAGGGGCTGGGGTCTGGGGAACATGGTTTGCAGGGACTTCTAAGTCAATTGGCAAAATAATTCTATTATGAAATCATTCTGCATCCCACTTTGAAATGTGGCGTCTGGGGTCTTAAATGCTAACAAGCGGCCATCTAAGATGCATCAGTTGGTCTCAACCCACCTGGATCAAAGGAGAATGAAGAACACCAAGGTCACACGACAACTAAGAGCCCAAGGGACAGAAGGGGCCACAGGAACCAGAGACCTACATCATCCTGAGACCAGAAGAACTAGTTGGTGCCCGGCCACAACCGATGACTGCCCTGACAGGGACCACAACAGAGAACTCCTGAGGGAGCAGGAGATCAGTGGGATGCAGACCCCAAATTCTCATAAAAAGACCATACTTAATGGTCTGACTGCGACTAGAGGAATCCCGGCGGCAATGCTCCCCAGACCTTCTGTTGGCACAGGACAGGAACCATCCCCGAAGACAACTCATCAGATATGAAAGGGACTGGTCAGCGGGGGCGGGGGAGGGGATGCTGATGAAGAGTGAGCTAATTAAATCAGGTGGACACTGGAGAGTGTGTTGGCAACTCTTGACTGGAGGGGGGATAGGAAGATAGAGAGAGAGGGAAGATGGCAAAATTGGCACGAAACCAGAGACTGAAAGGGCTGACTCAATAGGGGGAGAGCAAGTGGGAGAAGGGAGTAAGATGTATGTAAACTTACATGTGACAGACTGATTGGAATGGTAAATGTTCACTTGAAGCTTAATAAAAGTTAATTAAAAAAATATTCTAACTATATTGATCTGTGTGTCAGTTATAAAATCTACTCAATATCTCCTACTTTATCAGTTACTGTTCCAGGAAGTACTCATACTGGGTAATTTAAAGACAGTTTAATGGAAGGACCTTTGAACATAAGGATAAAGTATAGGAAAGCCACATAAGATAGTGCAGTAACCAAGAAAAGTAATAACCAGGTGACTATATCATTCAGTGGCGATGGGAAATCAGTGTCATGACAGGCACCTAATGGTGTTTGTGACTATCTGGCAAAGTGAATGGCCACCCCACAAGGAAGGAGTCAGAGTTCTCTGTCCTCTCTCTCTCAGAACTCTTAACAAACCCTGTTGGAAGCTGGAAAGCAAGTAAGTCCAATGATATGTTCTATTCAGACCCACTTCCTGTGCCTCAGATGAGGAGTAAATGGAAGATGAGGAGCCCTCATGGCACAATGGTGAGAAACACTTGACTGGTAACCTCAAGGTTGGTGGTTCAAACCCACAGCCACTCTGCCACAGAAAGTTGTAATAGTCTGCTTCCATTAAGGGTTCAGCCTTGGTCATCCTACAGGGCAGTTCTACTCTCTTCTACAGGATCACTATGAGTTGGAATCAACGGCTATGGGTTTGGTGTTTTTTTGGTAAATGAAAGATATCCAGTACTCTTGGCTACAGTATTTATTATGTTGAATGAAATTTCAAATTTTATTATTAAATTCATATAACTTCAAGAATGATATAACATCACATTTTCTCAAATCGAATAAATTGTTTTACTTGGGGTTATCTTGAGTAACCTGTCTGTTACATTATACCTCCAAACAAAGTTCTGTCAATTATATTCCTCTGTCTTCTGGAATTTGGTGCCCTATCTTCTTTTTGGTTTTCTTTATATGTGGATTATCTCTTCCCGAAGGTTCCCTTTAAATGTCTTCTTGATAGAGATATTGTATCAGTCGGGAAACAGAGAAACTATATATATTATTGGAAACTGGATTTAATTATAGGAATTAGATCTTATACAAATGAGGGGGTCAGAGGATTATAGAATGAATTGCCAACCAGTCTTCCTGAAGTACTGATCAGTACTGGACAAACCAGAGTTTACAGGGAAATCTGAGAAGCCAAGCATATCCGGCTGCTAAAATGGCACTGAGAAGGAGACCTCATGGTGAGGTTTATGGGAAGGTACAGCCACTGTGTAGCTACCATTTCAGTGGTTTACAGCCAAGGATCTTGTCCTGGTCATTTCAGAAGAAGACTCAGATATGGAGCAAAGTAGAACTAAGAAAAACTGTAATTCTATGAGGACATTTGCATCTGTCTCCCGTTATGGTTGACCATGACAACCTATAGAAAATAATGGCTCCCACTTCACTTCTAGCTTCCAAATCTTGCCAAGTTCCACTAGTGGCTACCTCTACCTTGGAAGTGAAGGGAACACTGGAAAGCATTGTTGTCATTAGGTGCCACTGAGTTGGTTTTGACTCATAGAGGCCCTATGCACAGCAGAGCAAAACACTGCCTGGTCCTGCACCAAACTCATAGCACAATTGTTGCTATGCTTGAGCCCATTGTTGCAGCTACTGTGTTAATCCATCTCATTGAGGGTCTTCCTCTTTTTTGCTGACCCTCTACTTTACCAAGAATGATGTCCTTCTCAAGGGACTGATCCCTGTTGATAACATGTCAAAGTATGTGAGATGTAGTCTTACCATCCTTACTTCTAAGGAGCATTCTGGTTGTACTTCTTCTAAGACAGATTTGTTTGTTCTTTTGGAAGTCAATATTCTTCAACAACACCACAATTCAAAGGCATCAATTCTTTTTTGGTCTTCCTAATTCATTGTCCAGCTTTCACATGCATATGAGGCGTTTGAAAACACCATGCCTTGGATCAGGTGCACCTTAGTCTTCAAGGTGACATCTTTGCTTTTCAACACTTTAAAGAGGTTTTTTTGCAGCAGATTTACCCTATGTAATACATCTTTTGATTTCTTGACTTCTGCTTCCATGGGTGTTGATTGTGGTTTCCAGTAAAATGAAATCCTTGACAACTTCAATCTTTTCTCTGTTTATTATGATGTTGCTTATTGGTCCAGTTGTGAGGATTTTTGTTTTCTTTATGTTGAGATGTAATCCATACTGAAGGCTGTGGTCTTGGTCTTCAACAGTAAGTGCTTCTAGTCTTCCTCACTTTCAGCAAGCAAGGTTGTGTCATCTGCATAACACAGGTTGTTAATAAGTCTTCTTCCAATCCTGATGTTCTTTCTCACATAGTCTGGCTTCTTGGATTATTTGCTCAGCATACAGATTGAATAAGTATAATGAAAGGATGCAACCCTGACACACACCTTTTCTGACTTTAAACCATGCAGTATCCCCTTATTCTCTTCAAATGACTGCCTCTTGATCCATGTACAGATTCCTCATGAGCACAATTAATGGTTCCAGAATTCCGATTCTTTGCAATGTTATCCATAATTTGTTATGACCCACACAGTCGAACACATTTGCATAGTCAATAAAACACAGATAAACATCTTTCTGGTAGTCTCTGCTTTCAACCAGGATCCATCTGGCATCAGCAATGATATCCCTGGTTCCAAGTCCTCTTCTAAATCCAGGTTGAATTTCTGGCAGTTCCGTGTCTATATACTACTGCAGCAGCTTTTGAGTGATATTCAGCAAAATTTTGCTTGTGTGTGATATTAATGATAATTTCCACATTTGGTTGGCTCACCTTTCTTTGGATTAGGCATAAATATGAATCTCTTCCAGTTGGTTGGCCAGGTAGCTGTCTTCCAAATTTTTGGCATAGACACGTGAGGACTTCCAGCACTGCATCCATTTGTTGAAACATCTCAGTTGGTATTCTGTCAATTCCTGGAGCCTTGTTTTTGCCAATCTGAAAATCATAGTTCCTGGTTTAAGTAGGTTGACAAAAAAATCCAGTACCATCGCATACCATGGCATACCATTACTGTTCATCTCAACAAAGACAATATAATTCCTTTATTACTTTTATGGCTATCTGAAACTATCTTACTAATTAGTTCCTTACATGAGGGTAAAGACCTATTTTGCATTGTCCTCTGATATCTCTATACACCTAGCCAAGTTCCTGGCGTATTATGGATGCTTTACAATTATACAAATATACTTTGAATTAATTAATAAAGAATGAGTATGTGTATGCAAGAATGTGTTAATGAATGAATAAAATATATATGTATATATATTCATATATATGTGTATATATATATATATACATGTTCAGGAATGAGTCAATGAATCAATCAACCAAATTAATTTAAATGAGTTTATAGTATAATACATTACAAGGTAAGATCTAGTTTAATTTTCAAAGTTATCTCATGCAAACTGTTGGTTTATAGTTTTAATAAGATTAGCTGAATCATGACATCCCAGTAAATCATTCCTTCTTTTCTTTTTCATTTTATAATCTGTAGACTCATGTTCAATTTACTCCATTTCCTTCCGGCTACATTCTTTTTTTTTTTTTCTATTCCACTTTGCATTAACTCCTTTTATACCAAGATTTGCAGTGAATTTTCCCTACTCTTTGTTCATTCATGGCACTAGAGTTTAAAACAATAATCAAGTGAACTCATTTGTTGGCAACTTGGGTTTTGGGTTCTTGAGTATGATTGGGACTGAGTTGGTTTTGTGTTGTTTCTGTTTCTCTGTAGGAACAAAAGTATAAATTCAAAACAGGAGAGGGATAGAAAGAAATAAGTTATAAAGATTGAATTCCCTAGGTCCCTATTGATCATCATTTACTTACTCACTGTCTCCTTCCGTACTGTTGACAGAATATTGTATAGTGTTACAAAGTAGTATCTGAGAATCAATTTGCTTCTCTAAGGCTATTTTACTACCAGGAAGTAACACTACCATATGGAAGACATATGGTTAAAAAAATAAATAAACAAACAGAACAAAAACTTTGTTTTTTATTAAACCATATTTTTCTCCAATAATATAAATGATTATAATTAAAACCTTTGGAGCCAAGAAAATACAATAACCTGTATTGCCCATTAAACTTTGTTTAACCTTGAATTCAAGGCACATAGCTTTTTAAAGGATGTTAGATCATAAGATCTGCAATTTCAGTGTAGCTGTAGGGATTTGTAAACTTGGACATTATCCCTCTCAACATGTTTCTCCCTCAATATATGTATACAGCAACTAATGAAAACAAGATCCTGTACACAGATATCTACTAATTAAAAACAAATGAAAAATTGTCCTGGATTTGTAATCCTCTCAGAAAGAGATCATGGTATGGTGGACAGGACAATTACAAAGCTTTCTGATCTTTGCTTTGAAGAATATCTGCAAGGGCTTCTGAAATAGAAGATGTAAAGTTTAAGCAAATATTATCCTTTCTATCTACGGAGTCCCTGAGTGGTGCAATCGGCTAATGTGCTCGGCTATTAATTAAAAGGTTAGTAGTTCCAGTTCACTCAGGGGTCCCTTGAAAGAAAGGTCTAGAGATCTACTGCTCAAAAAATCAGTTGTTAAAAACTACGGAACACAGTTCTACACACCTGGGGTTGCCATGAGCTGGAGTTGACTCAATGGCAACTGGTTGTATGATTTCTGGACCTGTAAATACCACAAATGCTTTGGTGCTGAGATATTAAATTGATGAGTCACTGTATTTAAAATAGAGCTCATTCTGGCCTTGTGCAGGGGAATTTTTTGAGAGCGAATTATGTTTCATAAACCCAATCAGACCACTAAACCCATTGCTGTCCAGTTGATTCCACTCATAGCCACCCTATAGGACAGAGCACAGGACAATCTAATTTTTATAACCTGACCTATTAAGCCCAGAAAAAAATGCATTTAGTTGAAACACTTGCAGAATATCCAGGAAAAGAAAACAGTCATACACATGTGCACATAAAGAAGCAATTATACAGGAGTATACTATAAATGTAAATGCCAACGTAAGGAGTTAGAGAATGCTAGGGACCACATTTTTATTACATGCTTGCAGGGAAGTAGGCAGAACTAAAATGAAATCCTATTTCTGTGCCCTAGGTTTTTCATTTGTAAAAGTCGTGTAAGATAGCATTAGTATGACATTTATCACAGTGTTTGAAACATAGCTAGCAATCAGTAAGTGGTAAATTTTTTTTTTTTCATTCCTTCAACAAAGTTTTTATGAGTGCTGGAGCCCTGGTGGTACAGCGATTAGGCTTTGGGTTCCTAACCAGTTCAAATCTACCAGCTGCTCCTTGGAAACCCTATGGGGCAGTTCTACTCTGTCCTTTTGGGTCTCTGTGAGTCTGATGGCAACAGGTTTTGTTTTATAGTATGTTCAGGTATTTTTTTCTAGATGATCAGGATACATCAGTAAAATCTTCAAAACAAACAAAGTACTTGTTGTTGTCATAGAACTTATATTCTGGTAGAAAGAGATGAGGAAGAAAAAATATATACATATACATCTATGTGTTTGCATGTGTGTGTGCTATTTTAGAACATGAACAACTGCTATGGAGAGAAAAACAAAAGTAAGAAAAATGAGATAGGTGTGCTGGTTGTGGTAGAGATGTGTGGCAATTTCAAATAGTAGTCAGGAAGGCGTCACCAAAAATTCGACATTGGTCAACTCTCTAGCACTAAAGAAATTGAGTGAACCATGTGGATACATTTGGGAAAACATTTCAGGCCTCAGGTGAGAGCGTGCCTTGAACATCAAGCCACCAATGGGATTAGGGCTGAGCTGGTTCTGTATTGTTCTTCTTTCTCTGGAGAATCCTGACTGATACATATATTGTTCTGGAGTTGGCTCCAACTCTTGGAAACCTTATATACAATAGAATGAAATGCTTCCCAGTCCTGCACCATTTTCACAATCCTTGTTATGCTCAAGCCCATTGTGTAGAGCCTTCCAACCTAGGGGGCTCATCTTCTAGCACTAAACCAAAAATACCAAACCCTTTGCCATCGAGTCAATTCTAACTCACAGTGACCCTATAAGACAGAGTAGAACTGCTCCAAAGTGTTTCCAAGGAGCAGCTGGTGGATTCAAACTGCCAACCTTTTGGTTAGCAGACATAGGGCTTAACCACTACACTGCCAGGCCTCCTCTAGCACTATATTGGGCAATATTTTGTTGTGCTGCATAGGGCATCCATTGACTAATTTTTGGTGGTAGATTACCAAGCCTTTCTTTCTATGCTTACTTTGGAAGCTCCACTGAGACCCATTCACTGTGGGTGACCTGCTAGTATTTGAAATATTGGCAGCATAACATCCAGCATCATAGCAACATGCAAGCCACCACAGTACTGTCAACTGACAGATTGGTGGTGGACTAAAACAGATATATAAAAAGTATTTAAACTCAGGGGCCTGTGAGAATATAGATGAGAAAGCAAATAGATACAAGAGCACAACAATAGTTAACTCCAACATCTGAAGGTCAGCGATATGAGCAAACCACCAAAACCAAACCCACTGCCGTCGAGTCAATTCAGACTCATAAAGACCCTAGAGGAGAGAGTAGAACTGTCCCATAGAGTTTTCAAGGAGTGCCTGGTGGATTTGAACTGCTGACCTTCTGGTTAGCAGCCATCGCACTTAACCACTACGCCACCAGGGTTTCTAAAATAGAGTTTCCAAGGAGTGCCTGGTGGATTCAAACTGCCGAACTTTTGGTTAGCAGCCATCACACTTAGCCACTACACCACCAGGTTTCCCAAACACTAAACCCATTGCTGTCAATTTCAACTCATAGCGACCCTATAGGACAAAGTAAAACTGCCCCATAGAGTTTCCAAGGAGCACCTGGTGGATTGGAACTGCCAACCTTTTGGTTAGCAGTCGTATCTCTTAACCACTACGCCACCAGGGTTTCCTGAGATATGAGCAGGTACCCCAAAATAGTCTGAGAAAGAATAGCCACAGTATAGTATTAATACCAGGAGATAGTAGTACTTAAGAGATTATTGAGCTGAGAAGTATTGAATGATTAGTTTCAGACAAAGCAACAAAAATTAGAACTTGTTTTTCACTTCAGTTCCATAGGAGTTTACTAAACTTCTTCGCTCTTTTGATTGCTGGCTTCACTCTTATGACTTTCTTTGACATAAATGGAATGTTAGCAGACCTAGATGTCTGAAATGTGCTTGTATTATTGGGCTTACTCTATGAGCCTCTACCATTTCCCTGGGAAGAACTTGGGAAAGCTGGCTGGGGACAGCTTATATGAGCCAATCCCAGAGGCCAAAGTAAGTTCAGTTGAGATCAGCAGAGCTACCCAGGTAGGTCAGCCAACTTGCAAATAGGTAAGAATAAGTGATCATTATTTTAAATCATTGAATTTAGAGTCACCATGAGTCAGAATCCACTCGACAATAGCCCCCCCCACACACTCTGCCAGCAATAGCTGATTGACACCAGAGCTTTAATGCAGAAAAGTAATTTTGACAGAATCAGCAGAGTTAGCTGTTTTTGGAGCATGGATATCAAAGTGAAGTATTGTTTGTCATGGGAATCCCAGAAGTGACTGTGTGTTTTCTCATGTGACAAGCGGTCTGGGAGGAAGCATCGTAGGGATGGTTTAGTGACCTAAAAATGCCTTCAGTGACTCAGTCTCTTTCTATTCCTTATTCCCTGTTGTTATCAGCACTGGTCAAGTTGACCCCTGACCTATGAAATGCCGCCCAATCCTGCGCCTTCCCCATTACTGAATGTAGATAGAACCAATGTGATCCACAGTGTTTTCATTCCCTGATTTTCGGAAGTAGATTGTCAGGCCTTTCTTCCTAGTCCCTCTTAGTCTGGAAGATCCAGTGAAACCTGTTTAACATCATAGGAACATGCAGTGCTCCTCTGACAGATGGTGGTGGCTATACTTGAGCTGCATTGGCCAATGATGGAACTGGGGCCGCCATCATGGAAGGCAATAATCCTAGCCTTGGACCACCAATGCCTCGTCCATTATCTTTACAATTCTCCAATTGATTTCATAATGGCAAAGGGCTGCATCACAAGTCACATCATATTACATCATTATTTAGCGTTATTAACGATAATGTTTAACATTTAAGAATCTTATTAATAATGATATGATTCAGGTAATAAAAAGTGAAATGGTGATTATTAGATTTAATGACTCTGTAAATTGACTCATGGACATAATTGCAATTTCACATACAGCTTGCTCTTTACTCAAAAAACTCTGGACTTAGCAACAGTCTGTAGGAAAGGAAGGTCTGAAAAATCTGAGTTTGGAATTTCTGTTTGTGTGTGTGTGTGTGTTTATGTGTATGTGTGTGAGAGAGAGTTAAATGATTACTAAACTTGAACATAAAAGATTTGATTAAGAATTTTTTTCTTTTTCAAATGTATAAAATAAGCAATTTGTTAATAATCATAAATGTATATCCACTACCACATCCTATAGCATTTATCTGTATGGAGCTCTACGAATGAACAGTATATAAACAAACAAACCACAGTCAAACATATGCAATATTCTATGTATGAATTGGCAATTTCATTTTATCCAGGGAAGTTTTTATACGGTGGCTTGTATAGTTGAAATATTTGTCTTTTTATCATCTTTTACTTATGTGGGGATAGTATAAACAGAGATGAAAACAAGGTACATTTTTTCTGTATTTTACATGAGCAACCATCAAATAAATAAAATCATTTTGGAAAAGAAAGGAAGCAAAAACAAATTTTATGTCAGGCACATAATTATCTCATTTAAACCTCACAAAGTCATTTTGTGTTTAGCTTCATTCAGTTTTAATTTGATTGTTGGATCATAATGGTTTTACTAAACCACCATCTAATCACGGTTGCACATTTTAAAAAGTTGGTTTATGACTCAAAACCCATTGTACATATATTTATTTTTTATTTAAAGATACTTCTTTTTTATACTCAATGTACAGAACAATTATTTACATTTTACGAAAACGTCCACTTGCTCTACCACAAAAACGGCAAATCAACAGAAAAGAGAATTAGAAAGGTAACTAAAAAGCAGAAACATGAACTGACTTATTAATGTTATCATTCTCACTTCAGTCAGACAAGCTAAAAGAACCACTGACATATACAAATTAAGCCATTTTCCATGTTGCATATTTTCTGTTTATTATGCATACAAAATTTACATTATTTTATAACAAAAATACCAAAACTAACTTTAGGGTTTTTTATGTAATATTTCTGTGATTGGATTAATTCTTCTGGATTAATAGCAGAGAAAGTGAAAGATAATTGTGATAAACATAAAATTTCTACTTGATGGTTGGAACAGTTTTTACAAGTAAATCAATAAATATATGTGTGTGTATAAGCACACATACAGACGCATACACACACACACAGACTCACACACATCTTAGATACAGTGGTAATTGGTGAAGTTTAGCAAAGATTCAAGTTTCCAGGGTGACACATTTTGAAAGTATGACATATGTTTGCAGTTCAACGTTCCAATTTATTTTGCTTCTCATAGACAGTAAATGGGGTAATGAGTCAAATTGTTTTTAACCTGTTAAGTAATCATTCCTCTAAAAAGCAAGATTACATTCTAAGAAATGCAAAGTATTTCTTGTATACATGCACAAATAAGTTCTAGAAAAAATCTGGAAATTGCAGAAAATTCTGAGTCACTTCTCTTTACTATTCAAATCACTTTTCATATAAGCAAAGAGTTTGAGAATTAATTTTCTAAAGTTTTATGTAAGCAGGGAATCCTAGAATTTCTATGTTTGCCCATCAATATAAAAACGCCAAAAATATAATTTAATCATATAGTTTAAGGTGAAATATTGCATATTTTAATGTGAAAATGAATAATATTTATGACCATTACATGTGCAATAAATATATAGATAATACGTGTGAGAGGGAAAGAGAGAATTCAAAAACACAAGGCAGCTGCATAAAATAAATAATTTATATTTTTAATTTTGGGGTGGAAAGTTTTCGCTGTATTCTTACATATTCAGAAAGCATCTTTTCATATTGTTATCATGGGCTAGAAGTAGGGAGAGGGCACAGAGAAATATGGCACCCATTTAGAAATATTTCTATTTCTAGCGAGATTCTGAAAACACTAGTCCCCTAAATAATCTCAGAATTTGTAAGGTTAGTTTTTTAGTATGTTAACTAAACTATGTTCCTGGCCCTTCAGGTACTTGAATCATCATAACCTTATTTTGTCAACATCATACTTGACTGAGACTAAAGAAGTCCTTTTGAATCTCTTGCAAGGTGAGATTAAAAAGGCAAGGTGATATAGGTAAGAATCACTAGTGAACTCTGAATTCTTGAGCTATACCAAAATACCATTTTTTTTTGTCCAGCAAATCATTTCTCATCCAGAGGGACGTTTGGAGTGAACATAAGCTTCCTGAGATGGTAAATACAACAGTCGCAAATGTGCAGCCTTCTGTGGAGTGATGTGTGTGTGCTTATTGTTGTTGTTGTCTGCCTTTGAGTTGTCCCTGACTCATGGTGACCCCATGCACAAAAAAATAAACCCTGACCACCCCTGTGTTATCCGCATGATCAGTTGTGGCTCTGACCATTGTGATCTATGGGGTTTTTACTGTCTGATTTTTGAAAGTAGATTGCCAGGCCTTTCTTCCTAGTCTTAGTCTAGAAATTGTGATGAAACCTGGAAGGTGAGAATTCTATCACTGGATCACTACTGCCTCCATCTGTGGCTATTAGATTAAGAATTTTCCTATCATAAATGAATAGAAAAGATGATGCAAAAAGAAATAAGAGACCATGAACACTGCAAAAGAGAAATAAAATTGGAGAATTGCTTGGTGAAAACAATACGCACTTAATGCAGAAGCATTTAAATCACTTCTGTGATTCCTCTTTAACTCTCTTAGATCAGGTTCTTGGGAGAAGCTCAGCTCCTGCTGTTTTATTAATTCACTCTCCCCTTTTTCCAACCTCAGTATCGTTTAAAACATCAAGTTTATTTTTACACTGACTGCAGCTGTGATACCTTATAGAATCTAGCTACCTATCCATTTGCAGTTTTTGGTACCATAATTATTATTTCTTCCATTTTAAGGTATTCTAACACTATAGCTGCCCTAAGGTTTAGTGTGACAAGAAAGTAAAAAAAGAAAAAAAAAAATTGTCAATTCCCGTAAAGGGTTACATGTGTGACAGGTATTTTGAAGATTTAATCAAGACCACAAAAAGTGTAAAAAAGAATTAACAAACGCCAAATTCTTAATTCAAGAGTTATCTCTTCAATAACATCCTTGGAATTAATGAGCCCTTCTCATGTGCATTGTCCAACCTAATGGACAATATATTATCTGAAATGCAAGAAAATCTTGCAAATGTGAAGTCAGATATTATATCATTGACTGGGTGACTGTGCCAGTGAAGAAACAGTAAATGTATAATATTGGCCTCTTAGTAAAATTTCTCTTGTTGTCCTACTCCAGTCATCCAGCTCTGGCATCAAGTCATCATGATATTCTAGGAAAAGCCACTTTTTTGAAATATATTCTCCATCTGTTTATTTCTTAAAGAACTCATTGACACCACCTATAAAAAATTTCCTGGACCTCTCTGAATTTCCCTAGGCTACAAATATCATCCTTGGGTTGATGTGGTAATAGGCATGATAGCTACATCAAAATATTAAAATTGCTGTAGTTAGTATTTAATTGAAGAAAAAATTAACAAGAAAACTAGATGAATCCAACTTTCATTACATATCACCTATCACTAAAAAAACTAAACAATAGTAAATCCGTAACAACTGGAATCAATACAAAATGCTTCACATTTCCCATAGCTGGTTGTTGCTGTTAGTTGCTGTCCAGTCGATTCCAACTCATGGTGATCCCATGTGTACAGAGCAGAACTACTCCATGGGGTTTTCAAGGTTGTGACCTTTCAGAAGCAGATTGCCAGGCCTATCTTCCAAGGAGCCTCTGGGTGGGTTCCAACTGCCAACTTTTGGCTAATATACAAGCACTCAACAGTTTCTGCCACCTAGGGACTCTCATAGCACCCACAATGAGTTTCACTAAGGGTGAGGGAACACCAAGATCACCCTTTAAGATTTATAACTTCTGCTTTAATCTTTCTTGCATTTAAGTATCTTTCTCCTCTAGCATGTCCTCATATGCTCTTCTCTCCTTTGTCATTGCCTTGTGTGCTTATCTGTCTGACTCCACTCTTGCTGAAGAAAAGTTCCTCACAGGACTGTTTTCTCACTCCAATAGTCACCTCTGAGAATCAGGCTTTTGAAACCCCTAATTAAAATATTATCATGCGTTTCAGCTCCAGTTAAGAAGAAAAAATTGTAGTATCATTCATTGAATATTATCTCTCTCTTTAGGATTGATATTTTTCAATGCTAGAGTAATGAAGCAAGGGTAGAGAGAGTCAGGAAAAAAATTAATAATTTATAGTCATCCATAATATACATTGTTCTTCTTAGTCCTACTTTTGTCATTTTTAATAGCTAGGGGAAGGTGTATTCTTTCAAATCCGGTTGTACTTGGAGAGTGAAGCTGTTGCAGGGTCGAAGAAAAGATCATTAATATCCTAGCGAACCATGCTTCCTTCACTTTTGTTTAAACTAACATCGAAGTCTAACATTTATCATGCAGCTGCTGAGAATCTAGAATACTCCATCTAAAATATCAACCCTAGAAATTTTTATAACAAACTGTAAAGGATACCTCAATGTCTATTTCAAACTGTTTTGATGACTGCAGAAAAGGCCAAACAAAAAATAACCAGACTGAATCAGATATAAGTTTAGTAACATATGCCTCCTTTAATAATGAACTCTAAATTCACGCCACAGTTTCAGCGGAATCATGAATGCTAACTCTGACAGCCAAGTGTTATGAGCTACCTGTCTACTTTTGCCCGGCACAAGGTCAGGCAGTTACAAGCTAATGAAACCCTGATGTACCAGAAGGTGAATGACTGACATGAGTAGGCTACTGGGAAGAAGCTGCTGTAGCTTGGTGGCACCGTTCGGAATGACACGGTGTCCTGAAACAGCAACGACTGTGATCCCATCTGTTTACGAAGTCTAACTGCTGAAGTTAAATCTCCCTATGTAGGCAACACATTTCCTAGGAGATTTTTTTTTTCATATATTCATGAACATTCCGATGTTACAAGTGCTGAGTAGTTTCAGGCTTTCTTTATCTACACCGTTAGCTATTTCTAATCGGTTTCATTAAATACGTTTCACACGTTTAGCAACAATGAAGACTTACATATGAGGATTGCAGCGTGGATGATCAGTTTTACCCAAGAGCAGATTCAAAATATCTGAAAGTGATGATGTCCACAAAGATTTGTTTTAAAAACACCGTGCCCCTGGTAGTGATAAAATGGAGATACAATTTATGCTTGTTAAAACTCAGAAAATCAAAGGCAGCCCTAAGTACTAAAACTCTGATCAAAGCTAATACGGTTGGTTAATGTGAACACATATTTAAATTATCTGTGAATGGATAGTCTATCATTTATGCACTTTTAGCAAATCCCCCAACCACTTGAAGCTCATAAAAACACACCAGTTTTTTTTTTGTCTCTCTCTTTGTAGGACTTCTCCATAGCCCCAAAATATTTGTTTGATTTTTTTTCCTGCTTTATATAGTCTGCTTTATAATTGTATCTTGAGAGTAAATGATAAAAAAATAGCCACCAAAAAAGAGACGATTAAGGGCTTTTATAAAATGCCCGACTCCAGAAAGCAATATTAAGACAAAGAGAAAGTAGATGAAGTAAAATGCACAAACGCACACACATACACACTGGCACACAATAACACTCGAGAGCATTGGGGGTATATATTTTCAAATTGTTAGGTTCTTGTGTCTTTAGGAAACCTTGATAGGAAGCATTGGTAGAGCATAATACTATAAGGATTTGGTAAAGTTTATATTTTTTTAGCTAGAGGATAACTTTATGTTGAAAAACCTAGTCAGGGCTCGAGACATTGGAGGAAACTAAAAAATTTTCATTCAGTTTCTATGTTGTTTCTTCTAATGTCTCACTTGTCATCATGACAATGAATTATAATAATTGTTATATCCATAAGTGGGCATATTTACAATTTACCAAACTAACATATTTTGAGTAGCTGTTCTTCATCATCAACTGTTCATCAAGCTGTTCTTTGTCATCAGTTTAGGTCCCAACCTCATAACTAAAGCAGAGATGTTCAAAAATATTGTTTGTACACATACTGTGTGTTTGGCACTAAGAATAAAACGCTGAACAAAAAACAGTATCTACTCTCACAAAGATTACAGTTTAGTTAGATTTTAATCAAACAACAATCTGAATAAAAATGTAATTGTGACATATATTTAAAAACATAGTTTAGATAGATATTAATCAAATGATCCCGTGAAGGATTGTGTAATTACTGTAAAGTAAACTACTTCCTGCAAAGGGTTAGGGAATGGGGGTGGGAAATTTGGTGCTATTAGAAAGTGCAACAGGGGAGAATGACCTGATTTGGAACCTTAGGGAAGATGTCCAAAATAAATCATCATTTTTAAACACTATCTAAATTAAAGAAAAAAAAAGAGTTAATTAAACCAAAGGATATGTTAAAATAAATCTTCTAGAAGGAGAAGCTAGCGTTTTGAAGCGCTTCCATGCCAGCACGTTCCAGAAACTGAAGAAAGACCAATCTGAGAGAGAGAAAAAGAGTGACCAGAAAATACTGGAGAACCAGGAAGGGGCCGTATTGTGTACGGCTGTGTCAGTCATGTTAAGGATCTCATTTTTTTATCCAAAGTCCAATGGAAGCCTGTGGAAAAAATGTTAGAATGTTAAAGCCATGTAAATGAAATGTAAATTTAAACATGTGTGAGGTACTTGTAGCTAATAATGAAGCAAAAGATCTTACTATGTGTCAGAAACTTATTTTATAATATCATTTAGTTTTTCAACAATCCATGAGGTAAAAAAAACCCAACCCAGTGCCATCGAGTGGATTCTGACTCATAGCCACTCTATAGGACAGAGTAGAACTGCCCCATAGAGTTTCCAAGGAGCGCCTGGCGGATTCGAACTGCTGACCTCTTGCTTAGCAGCCGTAGCACTTAACCACTACGCCACCAGGGCTTCCATCCATGAGGTAGGCACCATTATTTTTTCTACTTTAAATTAAAAAAAAAGAAAGTACAGAAAAGTAACTTGCCCAAGTTCACTTAGTTTGTAAGTAGTGGAACGAAAATCTAAGCACAGACAATTTGGATTCATGGTATACTCTTTATCTCCTCTATTATTACGCTTTTCAGAGATATTTGGTCGACTTTTAAAGTGAGGAAAATCTGTAAGTTGTGTTCCAAAGGATGAATAGGAGTTAACCCAGCTTAAAGGAAATGCAGTGTCATTTCAAGCAGGGAGCTGAGCATGGACAAAAGCCCTGTAGTGGGAAGGAGATTACAGAGACTGAAAGACATAAACTGGAGTGGAAACAAGGCTGTCTGAAAGGTTTGAGATAAGACTGGAGAAAAAAATAGGGGTCAGAATATGTAAGGCATACTGGAATAATATTTTAAGTGGCAGATAATAGTTATCAGTGGAGACATTAGTGAGCCTGTTTGGGGGAAGCTGTGAAATGAGAAGTCATATCAAAGTGAGTTGAATGGAAGGTAAAGGAAAGAAAGCAGTGAGCATGATGCTTTAAGTTCTGTCGAGCCAGTTTTGGCTCATAGTGACCCCATGTGCAACAGGACAAAACACTGCCTAGTCCTGCACCATCCTCAAAATCATTGCTATGTTTGAGGCCATTGTTGCAACCGCTGTGACAATGCATCCCATTGAGGGTCTTCCTCTTTTTCCAATGGCCTTCTACTTTACTGAGCATGATGTCCTTCTCCAGGGACTGATCCCTCCTGATGACATGTCCAAAGTACGTGAGACAGTCTTGCCGTTCTTGCTTCTAAGGAGCATTCTGGTTGTGCTTCTTCCAAGACAGATTTGTTAGTTCTTCTGTTATAACTAACTATTTTTGAAAATACTATGTTATCGTGAAAGAAAGAGGATCCAATGGCGGAGCTCCTGAGGAAGTGCGTCTGAGTAAGGTGGGTTAAGTCCTTGGCGGTGCAATTGGTTTAGCACTAGAATACTAATTAAACAGTTGGCAGTTTGAAGCAACCCAGAGATGCCTTGGAAGAAATGATGGGCGATCTGCTCCCAAAAGGTCACCGCCTGGAAATCCCTATGGAGCACAGTTCTGCTCTGCAGAACATGGGATCTCCATGAGTCAGAATCAACTCAACACCAACTGTTTTTGTCTATTTGTTTGTTTAGTCATTGGGTACAGAGTAATTTGAAAGGAATAAAACCCAGTCTCCTTAGAAAAATCTTAACACAATAATTTTTAGCATGATAGAAATTGCATGGACAAACTTTAAGGGAATCTGATTTTATCTCATCAACTGCTACTGAGCCTCAGTCCCCAAATTTATGTAAGCTCCACTCAAATCAAATGAAGCTTTCCATTCTCAAAGGTATCTTAAAGATAGTGACTGAATTTTATTGTGGACCACAACTTTTTGCCCATACATGTCACTTTAGAAGTTATCAGATTGTAGTCTAATCACCGCTTTGTAAATCTGTCTCCTGCCTTGAACTGCAAACTCTGCGAAGATAAGGTCTGAATTATATCCAAAATTTGCTATAGGAGTGCTCAGCACAAATCTCACGGTATTTTATAGGTACTCATTAAAATTTTGGATACATGAATTAATCTTTAGGATTTATCTTGTCTTACTGGAAGGACTCATCAGTTGCTCCTTTTTTTTTTTTCATTGCAAATAGACCTATTGAATTATTATAATGCTAACTGGAAACATGAGAACTTCTGATGTGTCCAATATGTAGTTATTAATCCTAAGTAAGTACAAGTAAGAGACAAAACCATTACAGTCTTTCACTCTTTCTCTTATAATGGCTCTGTCCTTGGTTCCCCTAAACACTCGTAGGATAATTGTGTTATAGTTACCTCTTCTTAAGTGTTACAGCATCTCTTATTCAATTTTTTTTTTTCTAGATAGGAATGTATTTTCGAAGAAAAACACCTACGAATGATTTGTGCATGTTTTCAAAAGCAAAAGATACAAGGAGGGTGGTGGGGGGCGGGTAACCTTCAGTAGGTGCTGGTTGTGTCTTATCCAAATCCCCTTTACCAGCTAGCGCCTCCATCCCCTCACTGTTATGAATTTTGCCACCTTCACCAGGGTCGCCCTTGGCTGGTGAGTGCCTACTGGTTGGGAGACCCTAGGGACACAACAGCAAGGACCCCTTTTCTCAGGGTGGGACAACTGTGCAAGGTGATTTATGCTCCATAGGCAGTCCCCATGCCCCAATCTAGACTTTGCCTGAGACCATATCTTTGCTCAGTTCTTCCCTTTATTTTATTTTCCTCACTCTCTTTTAAGCATTTTCAATGAAGTATTTCCTCAGAGAATTATGTGTACTGGGATCAACGTCTCAGACTGCTTCTTGGGAACCTGACCTGAGAGAAGATTCAAAAAGAAGAGCTTCTATGAAACACCTTCCATTTACAACAGTCACAATAAACACACGCATACACACATACTCATACACACACAAAGAGAATAAATACTTACAAACACACAATATCATTCATAAGGTATATATTCAATAAATTCTATTTTGTTTTGAATTATATATATAGTTGTAATATAGTGGGTATACTCGACGGCACTGAGTTTTTTTTATAGAGTTATCACATATATATATTTGGAGGTACAATTGTAAGTGGTTATACTCAAATAGTAAATACAACAGGACATTCAATTATTTTATCAACATGCCTAAATATGTGCTATCCAAGAAAGCTTTTTTTATATCTTCACTGGATATATGAGAAATTATTCTATATTTTAAAGTTACCTTATAATTACAGACTTAATAATAAATTCTTATTTATTGTTAATTATGTTTATTGCAGAAATAATTTATGTAAATCTTTGAGCATTTATACCAAATGGAAATATAAATTCATACCAAAAGGAAATATAAATTAAAGATCTGCAAATTCTGACTCCCTTTATTGGAACTTTAGGTTGTATGTGTGTTTTCCTTTCAAATACGTGCCACAGGAACATTTTGTACTTATGTATGTGAAATTTTTTTTTCAGTTTCATTAGACTTATATTTCCAGAAGTGAAATTGTAGAATTGATCTTGTCTTTTTAATTTCTAATATTAATTGCCAAATGTCCTTCTGAACACTCTAATACCAGTTGTCAAATGTCCTTCTAAAATAATGTATAAATTTAGACAATCAACGGCAGCATATTCAGTTGCCTAATTCTTCACACCTGTGCTAATACTCATGTGTCAGAATCAGCTTGAAAGCAATGGGTTTTGTTTTGGTTTGGTGCTAATACTTGGTACTATTATTACTTTGAAGCTATTCTAATCTGAAAGGCTGTAATGTTATTGAAACATTCTTATAAATTGCGTTTATTTGAATAGCCCAATAGCTAAAACTTTCCCCTACAATTATTTTCCATATTTGCTCATTGCTTTTAAAAATATATTGCTACTAAGGCACCCAAACATATTGTGATGTGATGAGCCTGACGGCACCTACTTCATGATGGCCAGGTCTGCCTCATGCTCACATGATGTACCATAGTCAGATACTCTAACTCTGCCAGGTTCTAGTAACATTCTAAGAGTTATATTTTTAAATGATGCATGGTTCTCTATAGTGATAGATAATTAGATCATATACTATGTAATCAGGTATTGGCTCTAGACAATAAACAGTAAGTCAGATGAAGATTGGCAGATTATCTCTTGGGTTTTATAGCAGAATGTTTTCACATCTAGGAATTAGCCACTTGATTCACACATACCACAAATGAAAGAACCACCAGTAATTATGCTTTATCTGATTTTCCTGGCTACGACTTTTAGTTTTTTTCTCTTTTATTTGCTGTATGTCATCCTTAGCTTCCTACAGAGTATGGATCACTGCTGTTTGACATCTTTATAACATCAAAGAAGTTACATTATGACTTCCAATGTTTTTGTAATAATATAACTTTGTCATTGTTAGTTGCCATTGAGTCAGTTATGACTCATGGCTGCCCTGTGTATGTAAAGTACAACTGCTCTGCAGAGTTTTCAAGGTTGTGACCTCTCCGAAGAAGATTACTAGGCCTTACTTACAACATGCCACTGGATGAGTCTGAACTGTCACCCTGTGAGCTAGTAGTCCAATGCATAACCATTTGCAACACCCAGGGATTACTAATAATACAACTAGAGTCATATATTTATTGTATACCTGAATAAGGCCATGACCAAGAGGGCTTCTGCTCAATATATTCCCACTGAATTGGCTACATATGTTTCTAAATGAATCAATTTTCATAATACTTTTAGTGGAAAAGTAAAAAAGTAAATGTCAAGGAAATCACCGTTTTATTATCTTCAAATGTACTCAAATACACTAAAGTGTGGAGTCCCTGGTGGTACAAATGGTTCAGCACTTGAATGCTAACAAAAATGTTGGAGGTTCAAATCTACTAGAGGCACCTTAGAACAAAGTCGTAGCAATCTACTTCTGAAAAAACTGCTATTGAAATGCCTACAAAGCATAGTTCTACTCAAAACACTTGGGGTCCCCCATGAGTCAACAAATTGTTTTGAATTTTATATATATATATATATTTGTTCTTGTTAGGTGCCGTCGAGTCAGTTCCGACTCATAGTGACCCTATGTACCACAGGATGAAACAATGCTCACATCGTTATTATGCTTGAATCCATTGTTGAAGCCACTGTGTCAATCCATCTCATTGAGGGTCTTCCTCTTTTCCATTGACACTGTACTTTACCAAGCATAATGTCCTTCTCCAGGGACTGATCCCTCCTGATAACATGTTCAAAGTATGTAAAAGGCAGTCTCACTATCCTTGCTTCTAAGGAGGATTCTGGTTGTACTTCTTCCAAGACAGATTGGTTCATTCTTTTGGCAGTCCATGGTATATTCAATATGCTTTGCCAGCACCATATTTCAAAGGCGTCAATTCTTCTTTGGTCTTCCTTATGCATTGTTCAGCTTTCGCATGCGTATGAATGGATTGAAAATACCATGGCTTAGGTCAGGCGCACCTTAGTCTTCAGGGTGACATCTTTGCTCTTCAACACTTTGAAGAGGTCCTTTGCAGCAGATTTGCCCAATGCAATTTGTGTTTTGATTTCTTGACTGCTGGTTCCATGGGTGTTGATTGTGGAATAAATCCCTTGACAACTTCAATCTTTTCTCCATTTATCATGATGTTGCTTGTTAGTCCAGTTGTGAGGATTTTTGTTTTCTTTATGTTGAGGTGTAATTCCTACTGAAGGCTATGGTGCTTCAAATGCTCTTCACTTTCAGCAAGCAAGCTTGTGTCATCTGCATATCGCAGGTTGCTAATGAGTCTTCCTTACAATTTTACCTCCAAATACATAAGTATACATACATATTTGGTGGTACAATTGTAAGAGGTTAGGTGGTACAATTGTAAATAAGATAAAAGGTAAGTAAAAAGAAAATTAACAGAGCCAACTCAATCGTAAATTTTTTTAATATTAAAGTTTAATTCAGTTCAGTGATTTAAACTATTTTTATCTTTGATTTTAGTCACAATTTTACTGAGATCTAAGAAAAAAATGATAAATTGTCAAACAACACTAAAGTGATTTTCTTCACTTTTTTTACATCATTGAGAAAATTTTTTTCTGGTTCTGTATTATGTATCAGTTAAGATCTCATTTTTATCTCAGTGATGAGAGCATTACAGTTTCAGCCCAAGAGACAGCAGATATTACATTCATTCTTCAGTCAATCAAATTATAATGGAATTCAATTTTGCATTTTTAAGTTTAACATCTTGATGCTGTTGATTAAGGAAATAAAGACCACCACTAGCTATTTATTAACACATAAAACTCAGATCAAGTAGCAGTGGTTTTTGTTCATTTATTTTTCAGCACTTGTACACCCTCAAATGCAATCTTTTATCAAATTCAAGTTTATCAATGCTACAAAGCAGAGTGACTGGTTGAACTGGAAATAGATACCTGTATTCTCTCCTACTAGAACCTTCTTTCCCTTCCATCATCTATGCATTCTACCGTATTCACTCATAAAGAAGCATCTCCAAAAACCCCTAAAAATAAAATACAACCAAAACCAATAAACGAATGAATAAATAAATATCAATATAAAAACTATTATTAAATATCAATATAATAATATTAAAGGATATATAGGGATATAGTGTTTGGAAAGAAGTTGGAAACTTCAGTCAATAAATTCTACAAGAAATGAAGTAGGTCCTAATTTCAAACATAATATCTTCCATATAAATATGCATGAAATTCTAAATGGCAAAAGTTGAGAACAGAGTTACACTGCACAAATGAAATTTCATTTCTAGGAACTACAAATATTAGAAAATCATTTGTTATGATATAACATATAATTTTCCTGCCTAACTTTTTTTTTTTTAAATTTATATGTCAGTTCAGGTCCTTCAAGAGGCAGTCACCAAGATGGAATTAGGCCCGCTGGAGATTTATGGATGAAAATGCCTATGAAGAATAAAGAGGGGGAAGGTGTAAGTGGACAAATTTTAGACCATGGTGCAAGTCTGAAACCTATGAAAGGAGAAGAAAAAGAAGGAGGGCCCAGAGCAAAGATTGCCAGTTAATGGAGACCCGACTGGACAATCATTGTCTGGGAGCAGCCCAGAGAACACATCACCTTCACATGAATACTGTGACAGATTTAAATACGCAACAGCTGGAGGCTTTATGCCCTCCACTGTCTCACAGCTGGTTATCTTGAAGAGAGTTCTGAGCAGAAAGCCTTCGCAGCTACCTCAACCTACATTTTGTATAATAAAGCACTATTATTTTAAAGACTGGTTCTGAAACCCAGTAGTTTCAGAACCTCTTCACTCTTATAAAAATAATTGAGAATCACAAAGACCTCTTGTTTATGTGTATTATATTTATCAACATTTACCACTAGAAATTAAAACAGGAATTTAAAAGATATTTCTTTATAAATCTGCTTAAAATAACAATACCTGTGTTATATGTTACACATTTTTATGAAAAAAAAAAAATTTCCAAGCAAAAATGAGAAGTGTGGTATTATTTTGTATGTTTAAAAAAATGTTTCTAATGTCTGCTTGATAGTAGACAGTTGGATTCTCATATCAAGGTATGCATACAATCTGTTCTGAAATATTACAGTTTTATGATTAAAGAAAATCTCACAGAGATGCATAAGTTGGAACATGGAGGACCTCAGGAACCCCATGAAAGAGTCTTTGGGGAACTTTCAAGCACACTTTGAGCAACATTGATAAAAGCATTAAAAGCATCCCACACATTGAATATGGCAATATGTTTAAGTTACAGAAATTATACTGCAGAGACAGAATATATCTATGGCAACATTAAGGACCAAGTAAAAGCTCTCTTTCTCTGCTGCTTTGAATTTTTCTTTAATTCTTCTAGCTAAAAACCACTTTCCAGTATACAATACCCCAAACATAACATATAAAATTATTTTGGCATTGTTTCTATCTTCCAGAAGTTCTACTTTTCTTTTTAATTATTATTTTTTCCAAAGTGTCTAGTACAATGCTTTGCACATAAGATCTTAATAGTTTTAAATATACATTGAATAATGATAACCATTATATTATATTTTCTATCAAAGTATCATTATCTTATTATTCATTGACATATTGGAAGCTACATATTGTCTTTAGAATGGCTTTTGTAGATTTTTCTTATCTTTTGAAATAAAAGCCAAATAAGCCTGCAGGATTTTAATAATAACGACTGTGATAAAAGGTATTTCAATCAATGATACATCATGTCCTATTATTTTCTTTTCTTATCAGTCTTCACTGGTAGGTGGTGATTTCTTACTTTATTACTTACCTATGTAGTAAAATATGAGCCATTAATAGTAATCTGATCTTTCTTTAGGATAATTATATGACACATTTACATACTCTACAGTATTGGAAATGATTTCTTTAGTATTTCCATTTTACTGAATAATATAGCATATTATACCCACTTATACTCCCTTTGAAGACAATCCTCTCTCTGAAAACCACCTCTTCCCATAAAGTCTGTCATACTTTGCTGAGACAGTGGGTGTGTACGGAAAAGTTGATGGTACTCTATATTAGTGTTATCCAAGGGGACTATAATGTGAACCATGAATATAGTTCTAAATATCTTAGCAGTGAAATTAAGCAAAAATATAAGTAAACAAAGGAAGTTTATTTTAATAGCACATTTTTTTTAATCGAGCATGTCCAAAATATTGTCATTTCAGCACATAATCAATATAAAATTATTAAGGAACAATTACCTTCCTTTTATTGTGCTAAGTGTATATTTTATACTAAGAAAACATCTCAATTTAGATGCCAAATTTCAGTGGGAATACTTGATCTGTATTTATTCTTCATAAAATGTACAGCTGCAAAATTATATTCACATACCAGAGTTGTTCCAAACACATTTAAAAGCTTTCTAATGACTAAAATTTACTGAGGATCCATTTTGATATTTAAGTTAAATTAAACTCAATTAAAAATTCAATTCCTTAGTCATTTTATTGTTGTTATTGTATGCCGTAGAGTCAATTCTGACTCATAGTGACCCTATGGGTCACAGTAGAACTGGCCCATAGGGTTTCTAAGCAGTGGTTGGTGGATTTAAACTGCCAACCTTTTGGTTAGCAGCCGGAGCTCTTGACCACTTCACCACCAGGGTTCCTTTAGTCATATTAGCCCTATTTAAATTAACCACACATGGCTAGTGGCTACTGAATGGGACAGCACAGCTCAATACCATAATGTAAAAGTTATCATTTTAGTGTTTATAGGTATCAACGTTTTAATGGCATTTGAATAAAATATTTGTCACTGATATGGGGCTAGTAACTCTTTACAATATTGTAATATATTTAAATTCTTAAAAAAACATAATCTTATTGTTTGAAAACATTTTATATGATGCCCTTGAGTAAAAATATTTTCTCATTTTATCTAGGAAGGAGTTTTCCCCTTAAGTAAGTGCATTTTCCCTTGAGCCAAAGAAAAAACAGAATAACAGCTGTTCCAGGGAGATAAGTAATACAACCAAACCAGTCAATGGGGTAACAGGTGATAGTTGAACCTAGATACTGTATTTTCTCAAGCCCAACCAGTGTAAACTTCATAAATTCTAGAAGTATTTGATGGCTTTGTTAAAAAAAAAAAAATGTTATTTTAATAATGGGCTAACATTATAAGTCTTATTATCTTGTTAGTCTTGTGTTAATATCTAATAGATCAGTGTGTAGTCATTCAGTTTGGATGATGCTGTAAAGAAAATACACTTAGTAAACTGAGACTTTCCAGTGTCACTTGATACACGTCCTTCTGAAAATATGGTCTCTTACCGCCATTTTTAATGCTTCCACTACATGGATATATATATGTTATAGACAGATAGATGATAGATTGATAGGTGATAGTGCACTGCTATTGAGGATAGACATATAGATGGATACGACTATATGTAGTTGTGTGCTCTAAAGTCATGTGCCCAATACATTAGCCACTAGCCACATGTGGCTACTGAGCACTTGAAATGTGGCTGATGTGAATTGAGATGTATGTAACGATAAAAGACACACTAGATTCCAATAACTTAGTATGAATTAATGAATGAAAATATCTAATAACTTTATATTGATTATATATTGAATTAATACTGCATTGGAGCTATTGATTTTAGAAATAAAATATACTCTAAAATTAATTTTTAATGGATTCTTTTTACTTTTAACTGCTGTGCCACCAGGGCTCCGAATATACCCATGAGAAAACTTAAAATTATTTGTGATCCTTAATGTATTTGTATTGGACAGTACTAATCTGGAGAGTTAAAATATGCTTTAAAATTTGCTGAGCACATCTTGTCTTATTTCCAGAATAGTTAGCCATGATTTCATTTTGTACGCCATAAGCATTAAAACACTTTGTAAAAGCTAACGTGAAATTCTATTTTTGTATCAATCACTGACATGCCTGCAAAGTAAGTTCCCAATCCTTTATGCCAAATGTGACATATGTAATATAAAACAGACCTAATAAATCAGAAACAAATTGTTTACGATAATGAGTGTAATTTACCTTAGTCAGCTTTTGGATACTATGAGATATTTTTTGTTTTCAGTTGATAATACAGAAAATGATGACACATATATGATCCATATCTGTGGAAATTACCTTCAGATAAAAGCAATGTTGGAGCCCTGGAGGCACTGAGGTTAAGAGCTCAGCTGCTAACCAAAAGGTCAGTAGTTTGAATCCATCATCTGCTCCTCGGAAAACCCTATGGGGCAGTTCTACTCTGTCCTATAGGGTTGCTATGAGTCAGAATTGACTAGAGGGCAACGGGTTTGGTTTGGTATCAGCAACGTTAAAGAAATAAAATATATGTTCTTAGAATCTGAGCTGGAAAGCAATTTAAAAGTTCCTAATTGTGCCGTCTTTTTAAATTTTTCAATGATTCCTTCCTTCTCTTCATTATACTAAGTCCTGTTGCAAGGACAAAGATTTTAGCTGTGATAGCGTTTTTGAAAAGTAAAACTAAAAGAATGTCAACATTAATTCAAGGTATCAACAAGAATGTGACTAGTATTGTATTGAAGTGTTAAAACTCAAGAATCTTAGAGTTCATGGAATAATGAAATCCTCATTTAAAAAAGGAGAAAAGAGGCATCATTGATTTTTTTTTTGTTACACAAATATAAAGAATTAACCATGTGCAAGGCATTGCTCTATGGTGACAAAATATTATCTTTGCCTTTGAAGAGCTTATAGTTTATTGGAGAAACATGTAAATTAACAAATACAGTATACTATATGACTTTTTACAGAGAAAAGACCAGGCTGCTAGAGAACACATAGTAAACACCAGTGGAGCTGGCTCAGGTAGTGGGGAAGGGAAAAGGACTGCATAGGCTTCCTCCAGAAGAGGATGTATTGAAACGTGGTAGTTAGTGTGTTGCTGTTGTATGGTGTTGAGTCAATTCTGACTTTTAGCTACCCTAGAGGACAGAGTAGAATAGTGCTATAGAGTTTCCTAGGGTGTAAACTTTACAGGAGCAAATTGCCATGTCTTTTCTCCCATGGAGCCATTGGTGGGTTCAAACCCAACTACCTTTCAGTTAGCAGCCAAACACTTAACCACTGTTCCATCGGGACTTCTGAAGAGTTCGTAAACCTGTGTATTATTATCTATTAACCTGGGGGAAAGTGGTTCATGAAGTGCTGGAGCCCTAGTGACCAGGAAGGGGCTATGGAACCCAGTAAACATGATTAGAGTTTGTGGTGTGCTTGTTACCCCAAGGGTTCTTTTTAGCGGTCCATCCTATCACATGGTACAGGTAAACATCAGTGATGCAAGACTTAGTGATATCTATAATGTCCCCTTAATACTTTGCTTATTTTTCCTGTCTTCATGTCACTCACACTAACTAATTGAGGTTCTGTCCTCTATTTTTCTTCTGCTTGGGAATCAAAATCTGAATGTGCTTTTTACATGGACCCACCATGGTTAATCTAGGGTAATTTGTGTTGCACTTGTAACTCCTATTCCTCTCAAGTGTAAATAACATATAATAACTATATTTAACAGAAATTACCACACCCAAACATTGTACTAGATGCTTCGCATCCATTATTTTATTTATTCCTCTCAATTATTGCTGGAGATCCCCAATGTATTGAAGAAGAAATTTAGGTTTAGAAAAATTGCTTCACAGTCATACATATAGTAAGTGATGGAATTAAAAAAAAAAAAGATTAGAACTCTGAAATATAAATCTTTACTTATATAATATCTCTTTTGTCCATTATTCTAGATTGCCAGCATACTGCGATATTATTTTGTGTTTTCCCTGTATCTCTATAAGTTTGCAAAGTGCTTGAGAACGAGAAGTGTGTTAGTTTTTTGCCTTCCTTCTACCTTACTTTGAATTCTCAAGACGTGTGCTGACTGAATTTCAAGGAATTACAAAGTAAAGATTCAACCCAGGAACTTAGAATAAAATACAAGTCCTATGTTTCTGAACATGATGTTAACTATAAATAACCAAATGTTCTAATAAACAAGACTAAGTAGATTTACTTCCAGATTGGGACCAGAGTGGCTATGTTATGTTGTGAACTTTTCTGGAGTAGAACTGAAACAAACAAATATTAAATAAATATTACTACAGCAATTGACTTTTACATGGAGAGATAATATCCTTTACTAAATCCTAAAATTTATAGGTAGAAATTCATGACCTAAAATCTTGTCACCAATCCCCTATCCATGATATTTATCTAATTTCTAATATCTACTCTTTTAACGTAGGTTTTCCACAGTTTAGATTGAATTAGAAGATGTGATAGCTAAGGTTGTGTGTCAACTTGGCTGGACCATGATTCTCAGTGGTTTTCAGTCATATGATGTTGTGATCACCTCCATGATGGGGTCTCCTGTGAGTGGCCAATCAGTTGAAAGGGAGTTTTCTTGGGCATGTAGCCTGCATCAAATATAAGTGGACATTCTGGCAAGACTCCTGGGCTTTTTGCTTAGGCTAGATCCTGCAGCTGGCTCCTGTTCATCTGACCTCCAGTTCTTGGGACTTAGACTAGCAGCTTACTTGCAGTCTTGCCTGCCAATCTTGGTATTCATTGGTCTTCCCAGCCTGTCACTGAAAGCCCTGCTCTCTGACTTGGTGATCTTGGATTTGCCAGCCTTTGCAGCTATGTGAATCAGGAGAAACCTCTATTCTGACCTACAGACTTGGAACATTACAACCTCTACAACCCTGTGAGTCATTTCCTTGATACAAATCTCTCTATATATGTATTTATATGCTTTAGTGATTTTCTTCTCTAGAGAACCCAGCCTAAAACAGAGGGTAAAGTGTAAATAAAGTGAGCAGGTAAGGAGACCTACCTGCTGCTTGTAGATTTCTAAGGAAAGGAAAAATACAAGTGCCTCTAATGAATCAAATGGAATAGGCTCAGGAAGAAATCAAGGATGTTGACATTCCTATTGGGGAGATATACAATAGGTACAAATGACTCCCAGTTCCCATGGTACTTAATACATATTGTAGCACTTTACTATCTAATAAGAAGAATTTAGTAAGGTAGAAATCATTTGAAGACAAATAAAATCAATGTTGATGACTGTACTTACTGACAGCTCAGAAAAATGTACTGTTAGTGATTTTGGCATAGCTGGTCCATTTCCATTCTAAATCTCTAGACATTATACTGCAAATTACGTTCAAGTATAACAGGAACTCTGCCTAGTAATTTCTGTTGGGCGCTGCAGAAAATGATTCAGTAACACCTCCTGACCTGTTGAGTTTGCTTGTTTTGTTCTTCAACTTCCTCCTCTTCAAAGGTCAAAATGTGTGTGATTTATGATACTTGCATCTTCCCATCTGAGTGCTTTAATTTGAGGTTTGGAACTACCTCATTATACAGAACAGTCATGCTAAGCCTATCAGAATGTATTTCTGGAACCCATTCCAACTGTGTAACCAAGATTTGGCTCTCTGTACTGATTTACCTAGTTGTGTTTTCCTATGTGGACAAAGAAGCAAAAACTAAATTCCCTATTAAAACATACTGAACAGTTTTGGGGAAGATAGGGCCACAATTATAATCTAGTGTGATGCATTCAGCCTGTAGATGAAGAATGCAATGCCTGGAAATGTTAATTAATTTTAAAGTTCTGTTGTGAGGTAATGAAAGAGCAAGGACTAGAACATGGTCTCCTCCTTCCCCTAAAAAGATCTTTTCACTGATCAGGCATTGTTATGCAGACCACAGCCATCATGAGGCACCTGTATGTGTCCAAAAACACTATCTGGACCTTCTCAAAGGCCTGTCCTCTTTACATTGATCTGTCACACCTGCATCCAGGGCCACATAATTTGCCAATATCTGCTTCACAGCATTAATCAGGGCTCCAGATATATGGAAAAGACAAGCTAGAAGCTCACTACATTCAAGTCCTCCGAATTCTAGCAAAAACCCTTTAAAATCAGGCAACTTCTGTGACCTATAATTATTCCAATCTCCTTTTTGAGCCTCATTATTTTCTCTTAGCCAAAGATAATGTCACACCACCCCTCCACCCCCTGCAAACCAGCCCTTGGTATTCACGAGTGTCCAGTCAAAGTCTTGAACAAGAACGTGCTTCAATAAATTGAGCGAAATTAAATTGTTCACCATCCTAGAAAAGGGAAGACATTATCATAACTTCATCTTGTCATATAAACTATTGCTGCATTATCCCTTTTTAAAGGATGCTTGAAGTAGGGTAGAGATAGAGACAGGAGAAATATCTAGAAAGTGGTAGAAAAAGATATTAATTTATTTACTTATCAAATTTGTCAAATGTTAACCCTATTTTTAAATAGTTTTCAAAAGGCTGTGGCGGAGAAAGAGGGAGGAAGAGAGAGACTAATTTTTTGCACAATTGCTATATCCAAGGCTCGTGATATTAACAAATTTAAGTCTTGTAAGCTAATCCTTATTAACCTTCTATTAGAAGTAACTAACTTAAAACTTGCAGCTGTTAAATATCTTTTCCAAATATTACAAAGTTAGAAAAACAGACTAGGTTAGGGTATGATCCCACGTGTATGCAACTTCTTTCTTCTAGATCAATGTTTGCAAAACTTGGCTTCCTGGGTCATTACTGACTAGATAATTACAATCAGTTTCATGAAATGGTTATACTTTCAAATTAGTTTGGAAAAAAAACTGAAGAGTAAATTGGGTGTTCGCATATTAAGGACTCAGCTTACTTCTGAAGAAAAAAAAAAATCTGCTTACACTTGTTTAACCCAGCGTTCCATAAACTTATTTGATGACAGAATCTTTTATAAGACATCGTTTAATACAGCATGCATTACTAGTTTTTCTACAGCACAAAATTTGAGTAACAATGATGTTGCAACATTTCAGCATATACTATTTGCAAATCGCCTTCATATAAACAGGTACTTAATATTTCAATTGAGAAGATAAGTGGTATTAATTCTAAGTAGGTGAAGGTCACAGTACTAATTTTAAGCAGTACAACTTTCCAAATCTTTGACAAACATGCTCCACTAGCCACTTCTTACATCAGGAAAAAAAAAAAAAAAAAAAAAAAAAAGATGTCACAGGTCATCAGGAACACATTTAAATAGAAAGGAATGATTAAGAGAGTCAAAGGTCACTAAAAAGTCAAATAATACCAGAATTGCCAAAGTGCTTGAGCATGAGGAATCTTTCAGTAGCAGAGCAATACTTGGAACTCAGGTTTTAGTGGAAAAATGAGGAAGTAGAGACAGTGAATGAAGAGAACTCCTTTGCAGTGTCTGGGAGGGGAGAACTGGGATAGTCCAAGAGAAAGGATTGAAAGAAGGGCGCTCTTTTTAATATGGGAGGATTCAAGAATGCTTATTAACAAAGAAAAGACCTACAAGAGAGCCAAAGGTTAAAGAAGTAGAAGAAAACGAATGGATGAATAAATAAATATGTAAGTAGAGAGATAGACAGACAAACTGACCTTGTAAAGGTCAAGAATGAGTTAAATGTAAATGTCTAGATGATCCCATACAGGGCTGGTGGAATATACATCAATATATTATTTTTAGAAAACCATTTAGCAATATAAAAGAGGAAACTCAGTAATACTTTTGATTTTTAACTCTACTTCTGATAATTTATCCTAAGGAAGTTATTCAAAAGATAGATATTTTTGCACAAATAACTTTGTTGCATTGAAGGTAAATTCTTTAATTTCCAAGTGCCTTTTCTCTAAGGAGAGAAATACCTACCTCTTTGTACTTTGTTAATGCACAATTTAAAATTATTAAGAAATTCTAAATAATCAACATTTTAGAAATCTTAAACAATCAATTTTCTCTAAATTGATATGCAATAATCATTTAAAACTGATTTTTGCACTTAAATTTAAGTCCATTTTAAGAGGAGCTAATATGATGGTTTTAAATTTGATCTTTTACCACTTTAGGTCTTAGTTGAATTTTTTTTAGTGTTAATTGTTATTTATGCCTTTCTAGGTTTGTCCTTACGTCAATGATTTTATTGATTGATTCTCATTCTAAGGATTAAATAACTTTAATAGACTTTTAAAATGGCATCTTATATCAGTCTAGATTGCAGAACCTTGGTTATCCACTAATTTGTTCTCTATCAAGACACAAGGTATTCCAACTGCATTTATTCATAAGCTGCTCTGTCTGAGACCCTTGGTCATTAGGTCAATAGTTTTACTTTGTATATGAGATTTGTTGTCTTTTATACAGAGCTTATTATTTTTTTTTTTTAAATCTCATGTTTTATCCCAAAAGTTTATATATTTTTAAAAGTTTTATGTGGTGAAAACTACCTCATCAGTAGTTATGTCATTGTGATATATGGACCTAGTTTGTGGGTGTCATTGGAAACTTATGTAAGTCTTATCAGAATGTCATTATAATTAGCAGGGTCATCTGGAGATTTTCTGTGCTGAAAGATGAAGGATAGAGATATACTTCAGCAGCATTAACAATTTTTTTAGGCCACTTGGCTACTAATTTGTCACATTGGACTATGCAGTTGATCCCCCTTCTTCCAGCATGTTTGATGTGGATATCAATGCCTCCTACTCCACCAACACCCCACTCCCACAAAAAGCCTTTACTTTCTCACAGTGATTTTCTGCCCTAGAAAACGTTCACAAATAGTCTGGTAAATGAATGTCTATAATAATACTACTGCTTTTGCCATAATACTTAAACCCAAACAATGATGCCCTGTATAAAAACTGAAGGAAAAAGAAGAAAATCACGTGGAGCAGGAAGGACTTTATCCTTAAATTCACACCATAGTGAGAATCACCTGCAGTATGTAAATGTAATCAAAACCATTATGATTATTTACAGGGAAAATAATTTACTACTGTTGTAGAGAAAAACTTGAATACTGTTTCAAGGTAAAATAGAGAGCTTTATTAAAGGTTTAAACAATTGCAGCTGGGGAACTATGCAGCACATTGAAAATGGAACCAGGTAGTACAGGGTGGTTTCATTATGCAAGTATTCTTGTGGGGTAAAAAAAAGGCACCAAACCATAGGGAAGGCAATCACAGGAAAGTCAATGAATGTTGTAATAATCACATTCTGATTGGTTATTGATTACCAACAGTATAGTTGGTGATTTCAGAGAGTTTCACAGGGCGCTTACTTACATCATGGTCACAAGATGCTTATATGTATTTTCTTTGTCAATCTTGCAAAAATACCGTGTTGGCAACACCACTCAGACGGCACTCATAGAGTACCTGTATTTTGAGGGGTGCAGATGGTCAGTTTTCATGGTTAAGCCCCTTCATGGCATATGGTTTCACATCCTGGTTTTGACCACTGAGGCAAAACATTTTTTTTTTTTTCTTTCCAAGGACGTAGCTGTTAGTCTAGAAATCCAGATTAAAATTAGATGGCATGGTCAGCACATTATACCTCTGTCTCACTGCACTCAAAGTTATCTTTTCCTGAAACACTTCCAATTTTAAACTTACTTCTCTGTTTTATTTATTTCCAATATAGTATTATGTCAGGAAATTGATTTCCTTTGACTTTGCTTTTGTCTTGACTGATAAATGTTGTGATCATTTTTATAAGACCATGAAATTATATTGTTGTCAAATGGTGGTTATGCAAATTCTTCAACAACTTTTTTTTCTAATGATAATCATAGTTTTCAGATACTAAGTACTTATGTGCCAGACACTGTGGATAGACTATTTTTTTTTTCAACAACCCTCTGAGGCAAGTATTACTATCCCCACATAGTGGATAAGAAAACTGAAACTGTGAGAGATTAACTGATCTGACAAAAGTCACTCATCTAATAAGTGACAAAACTAGGATTTGAAATCAGGCATGTATGAAACAAAGTTGGTGTGTTCTCTTTGTCTCTCTCTAGAGCAAGAGAGAGAGCCTCAGTATAATTAACTTAATCCAAAAAGAAAAAGGAACTGGATATAAAGATGAACATTTTTAGCTTTTGTGGTTACTCAGAGGCTAGAGGAAAAAACAAGGTCATATATATATATATATATATATATATAGTTGATTCTTGTTATTCACAGTAGTTATGACCTATAAAGTTGTCCAAATACTGAACCATTGTTCTTAGGAGCAATACAAGGTTTTTGTTGTTGTTAGGTGCAGTCCAGTTAGTTCTGACTCAGAGCAACACTATATACAACAGAACAAAACAATACCCAGTCCTGTGCCATCCTCACAATCTTTGCTATATTTGAGCCCATCATTATAGCTACCATGTCAATCCATCTCATTGAGGTTCTTCCTCTTTTTCACTGACCCTCTATTTTACCGAGCATGATACCCTTCTCCAGGGAATGGCCACCCCTGATTACGCGTCCATTATATGTGAGATGAAGTCTCTCCATCCTTGCTTCTAAGGAATATTCTGGCTGTACTTCTTCAAGACAGATTTCTTCATTCTTCTGGATTCATGGTATATTCAATTTCTTAATTCACATGCATCAATTTTTCTGGAGTCTTCCTTATTCATTTTTCACCTTTTGCAGGCATACGAGATGATGGAAAATAACATGGCATGAGTCAGGCTCAACTTAATCCTCAGGTAACATCTTTGCTTTCGAACACTTTAAAGTGATCTTTTGCAGCAGATTTGCTTGATTCAATACATCGCTTGATTTCTTGACTGCTGCTTCCATGGGTGTTGATAGTGGAGCCATGTAAAATCAAATCCTTGACAACTTCAGTATTTTCTGTTTATGATGATGTTGCCTATGGGTCGAATTGTGAGGATTTTTGTTATCTTTGTGTTGAGGTGCAATCCATACTAAAGGCTTTGGTTTTCATCAGTGAGTACTTCAAGTCCTCTTTGCTTTCAGCAGGCAAAGTTGTGTCATCTGCGTAACACAGGTTGTTAATAAGTCCTCCTCCAATCCTATGCCACATTTTTCTTCATATATGCCAGTTTCTATGATTATTTACTAGCTATACAGATTGAAAACAGCAATGGGCTTTTTTTATACAGATTGAATAACTATATTGATAGAAAAAAACTCTGACTCACACCTTTCCTGATTTAAACCATGCAATATCCTTTGTTCTGTTTGAACAACTGCCTCCTGGTCTATGTATAGGTTTTCCATGAACACAATTAAGTGTCTTGAATTCCCATTCTTTGTAATGTTATCCATAATTTGTCATGATTCACACAAACGTCTTTGTATAGTCAATAAAACACAGGTAAACATCTTTCTGGTATTCTTTGCTTTCAGTCAAGATCCATCTGACATCAGCAATGATATCCCTCCTTTCATGTCCCCTTCTGAATCCATCTTGAATTTCTGGCAGTTCCTGTACATGTACCCCTGCAATAGTTTTTGAATTAACTTCAAAATAATCTTACTTACATGTGATATTAATGAAATTGTTTGACAATTTCCACATTCCATTAGATTGCTTTCTTTGGAATGGCACAAATATGGATCTCTTCCAGTGGGTTGACCAGGTAGTTGTCTTCCAAATTTATTGTTATAGATGAATCAGTACTTCTAGTGGTACATTTGTTTGTTGAAACATCTCAATTTGTATTCAGTCAACTCCTGGAACCTTTTTTTTTGCCAATGCCTTCAGTTCAGAATGGACATTGCCCTTTGGTACCATGGCTCATTGATCATATGCTACCTACTGAAATGGTTGAATATTGACTAATTTTTTTTTGGTATAGTAGCTATGTGTGTTCTCTTAATCTTCTTTTGATGCTTCCTCCATTTTTCAATTTTTTACCCATAGAATCCTTCAATATTGCAACTCAAGTCTTGAATTTTTTCTTCAATTCCTTCAGTTTGAGAAATGTCAAGAGTGTACGTCCCTTCTGGTTTTCTAATTCCAGGTCTTTGCACATTTCATTATACTACTTTACTTTGTCTTTTCGAGCTGGCTTTTGAAAACTTCTGTTCAGCTCTTTTACATCATCATTTCTTCCTTTCCTTTAACTATTCTACATTCAAGATCAAGTTTCAGACTCTCTTCTGACACCCATTTTGGTCTTTTTTTTTTTTTTTTCTATCTTTTTAATAACCTTTTGCTTTCTTCATGCACGATGTTTTTGATATCATCCTACAACTTGTCTGGTCTTCAGTCATTAGTGTTCAGTGCATCGAATCTAGTGGTCTCTAAATTTAGGTGGGATATACACAAGGTCTTACTTTCATTCTCAAGGACTTGTTCTAATTTTCTTCAGCTTCAACTTGAACTTGCATATGAGCAATTGATAGTCTCTTCTGCAGTCAGCCCCTGGCCTTGTTCTGACTGATGATATTGAGGTTTTCCATTGTCTCTTTCCAGCTGATTTGACTCCTGTGTATTCCATTTGGTGATGTCCACCTGTATAAAAAAGTCACCATTAATTTTGTTGAAGAATAACATTTCCCATGAAAAAGTCATTGGTCTTACAGGATGGCACAAATAGTTTGTACTCAACTGCTAATCCAAAGGTTGGCATATCACACTCACCCAGGTGTGCAGTGGAAGAGAGTCCTGGCAATTTAATTCTGTTAAGATTACATCCAAGACAACCCTAAGGAACAATTTTTCTCTGTAACATATGGAGTCACCATGTGTTGGAATTGACTTGACAATAATGGGTTTCATTTGGAGCTCACAGAAGGCTGGTTTGGTATTTGCTAAATGAGCATTTGATGGAACTTTATAGAAAATAACTACCACAAGTAATGAAAATCAACTGTACAAAATACATATATATAATTTAAAATGTAAAAATAAAACCATATGTGTATATATATATATAAATATCTCCATCACCTATTTTTTCAATTTGCTGTACTATGGTGGTTTGTGTGTTGCTATGATGCTGGAAGCTATACCCCTAGTGTCTCAAATACCAGTATGGTCACCAGTGGTGGACAGGTTTCAGTGGAGCTTCCAAACCAAGACAGACTAGGAAAAACAGCAGGGATTCTGTTTCTGAAAACTTATGGATAAAAACAGAACATTCTCTGACATACTGTCAGAAGGTGAACCCCTCAGGTTGGGAGGCATTCAAAATATGACTCAGGAAGAGCTTCTTCCTCAGATTAGAGTCAACCTTAATGACGCAGATGTAATAAAGCCTTCTGGGCCATCATTTACAGATGTGGCACTACTCAGAATGAGAAGCAACAGTGGTAAGCATCCGTTAACAATCAGAATGTGGAATGTATGAAATCTGAATCAAGGAAAATTGGAAGCTGTGAAAAATGAAATGGAACATTTGAAGATTGATACCCTGGGCATTAGTGAACTGAAATTGAGTAGTATTGGAGATACTGAATCAAACAATCATATCATCTACTATGCTGGGAATGACAAATTGAAGAGGAATGACATCACATTCATTGTCAAAAAGAACATTTCAAAATCTATCCTGAAGTATAGCACTGCCAGTGATAGGGTAATATCCATATGCCTACAAGGAAGACCAGTTAATACAAATATAATTCAAATTTACTCACCAACCAGGAATGCCAAAGATGAAAAAATTGGAGACTTTTAAAAAATGTTGCAGTCTGAAATTGATTAAATGTGCAGTTAAGATACATTGATAATCGCTGGTGATTAGGATGTGAAAGTTAGAAACAAAAAAAGAAGGATCAGTAGCTGGAAAAAATGGGCCTTGATGATGGGAATGGTGCCCGAAATCACATGATATAGTTGTGCAAGATCAAAGACTTCAGCAGAAATTTCATTTCAACAACACATAAAACAACTATTCACATGGAACTCTCCAGACTTTTCACAAAGGAATCAATTTCAACTACATCTGTGGAATGAGATGATGGAGAAGTTCAATATTATCAGTCAGGTGAAACAGATTATCAATTGCTTGTTTGCAAGTTCAAGTTGAAGCTGAAGAAAATCCATGCAAGTCCAAGAGAGTCAAAGTATGACTTTGAATACATCTTGACTGAATTTAGAGGCCATCTCAATAATAGATTTGACACATAGAACACTAATGGCCAAAGACCAGAAGAATTGTAGGGAGAAACTGAGAACACCATACATCAAAGAATAAAAGGTCATTAAAAAAATAAGAAAGAAAATGTCAAAATACATGTCAGAAGAGACTCTGAAACTTGCTCTTGAGTGCAGAGTAGCTAAAATGAACAGAAGTGAGAAAGTTAAAGAGCTCAACAGATGATTTTAAATGGTGGGTGGAAAAAGCAAAGTAAGGTATTATAACGATATGTGCAAAGACCTAGAGTTAGAAAACCAAAAGGGAAGAACACGATCAACATTTCTCAAGCTGAAGGAATTGAAGAGAAAATTCAAGCCTCAATTTTCAATATTGAAAGATTCTACGGGTAAAAAATTGCATGGTCCAGACGGCATCAAAGGAAGATGTGAGGAACACATAGACACTGTGTGAAAAAGAACTGATTAACGTTCAATCATTCCAGGAGGTAGAATACGATCAGGAGTTGTTGGTGCTGAAAGAAAAAGGATAAGTCACACTGAAGGCACTGGCAAAAAATAAGGGTCCATAAAATGGATAAATCTGGAGGGTGTTATGCTGAGTGAAATACGTAAAACATGAAAGGACAAATATTATGGGGGCCTACTATAACAAGAAAACAAAAATCCTCACAACTGGACCAATGCGCAACATCGTGATAAACAGAGAAAAGATTGAAGTTGTCAAGGATTTCATTTTGCTTGGATCCACAATCAACAGCCATGGACGCAGCAGTCAAGAAATCAAAAGATGCACTGCATTGGGTAAATCTGCTGCAGAGGACCTCTTTAAGGTGTTGAAAGCAAAGATGTCACCTTGAAGACTAAGGTGTGCCTGACCCAAGCCATGGTATTTTCAATTGTATCATATGCATGTGAAAGCTGGACAATGAATAAGGAAGACCGAAGAAGAATTGATGCCTTTGAATTGTGGTGTTGGCGAAGAATATTGAATACGCTGTGGACTGCCAAAAGGACAAACAGAACTGTCTTGGAAGAAGTACAACCAGAATGCTCCTTAACAGCAAGGATGGCGAGACTGTGTGTTACACACTTTGGACATGTTGTCAGGAGGGATCAGTCCCTGGAGAAGGACATCATGCTTGGCAAATTACAGGATCAGCAGAAAAGAGGAAGGCCCTCAACAAGGTGGATTGACACAGTGGCTGCAACAATGAGCTCAAGCATAACAATGATTGTAAAGATGGTGCAGGACCAGGCAGTGTTTCACTCTGTTGTGCATAGGGTTGCTATGAGTAGGAACCGACTGGGCGGCACCTAACAATAACTATTATAAAAACTCAAGAAAAGGTTTTCACATAGGAAAAAAAAAAAAAAAAAAAGATCTTGGATGGTTAGGAGGAAGGGAAAGGGTGGGGATAGGAAACTAAATAATAGAAAGGTATTATTTTGGTGAAGGGAAAGATAACACACAATATTGAGGAAGACAGCACAACCTGACCAAGGCAAAGTCATAGGAGTATCCTAGACACGTACAAGTACCTTGCGGAACTGAATTAATGGGGCCAAGAGCTGGGAATCATAGTCTTGGGGGACATCTAGGTCAATTTGCCTAACATAGTTCACAAAGAAAATATTCTACATCCTACTTTGGTGTAGCATCTGGGGTCTTGAAATCTTTTGAACAGCCATCTAAAATACATACATTGGTTCCATTCTATCCAGAGAAAGGAGAATGAAGAAAACCAAAGACAAAAGGAAAATATTAGTTGAAAGGATTAATAGAACACATAAACCACACCTTCAAACAGCTTGAGCCCAGAAGAACTAGATGGTGCCTGGCTACCTCTACTGATTGCACTGACAGGGGTCATAATAGAGGTTCCCCGAGAGAATGGGAGGAAAATGTAGAACAAAATTCAAATTCAGAAAAAAGGACTAGATTCACTGCTCTGACAGAGACCAGAGGAACCTCTGAAACTGTGGCCCCTGGACACTCTGCTAATTCAGAACTGAAGCCACTCCCAAAGTCCACCTTCCAGCCAAAGATTAAAAAAAAAAAAAAAGATTAGACACGCCTATAAAACAAAGAGTAACACAATCGAGTAATGTGCTTCTCAGTTCAATCAAGTATGCAAGTCCAAATGGGCAACACCTGCCCAAAAGCAAAGGTGATAAGTCGGGAAGGGACAGGAAACTTGGATGAATGGACACAGGGAGCCCAGGATGTAAAGGGAAAGGAAGAGCGCATTGACACATTGTGTGGGTTGAAACCAATGTCACAAAATAATTTGTGTATAAATTTTGAATGAGAAACTCAATTGTGCTGTAAATTTTCACCTGAAAGCACAAAATAAAAAAGCTACCAGAACTGAAAAGAAACAATCTCCAGAAATTGGTATGATATTTGTTCCCATTCCAAAGAAAAAAAAGTGATCAAATAGAATGTGGAAATTATCACAAAATATCACTTGCTAAAAAAAATTTGCTGAAAATAATTTAAAAATTGCTGTAGCAATACATCAATAAGGAACTTCTAGAAGTTCAGCCAGTATCCACAGAGGATGTGGAAGAACGGATATCATTGTTTATGTCAGGTGGACCTTGGCCAAAAGCAAAGAATACTCGGAAGATGTTTACCTGTGTTTTATGAACCATGTGAAGTCATTCAATAGTGTGGATCATAACAGATTATGGATAACATTACAAAGAATTGGGATGCCAGAACACTTAAATTGTGCTCATGCAGAACCTGTACATGGATAAAGAGGCAGCCATTTGAACTGAACAAGGAGAAATCACATGGTTTAAAACTGGAAATGTGTGCAGTAGTCTTGCATTCTTTCGCATTACTTATTCAATCTACATACTGAACAAATAGTCTGAAAAGATGGACTATATGAAGACAACCAGAGCATAAGAATTGGAGGAAGATTCATTAATGACCTTCCATATGCAGAAGGCACCAACTTGCTTGCTGAAAGTGAAAAGGCCTTGAAGCACTTACTGATAAAGACTAAAGACTACAGACTTCAGCATGAATTACACCTCAACATAAAGAAAACAAAAATCATCACAACTGGATCAATAAGCAAAATCATGATAAATGGAGAAAATATTGAAGTTGTCAAGGATTTGGTTTTATTTGGATCTATAATCAACTGTCATGGAGGCAGAGCTAAGAAATCAAACGGCACATTGCACTGGACAAATCTTCTAAAACAGACCTCTTTAAAATCTTAAAAAGCAAAGATGTCACTTTGATTACTAAGGTATGCCTGATCCAAGCCATGGTGTTTTCAATCACTTCATATGCATTTGAAAGCTGACAGTGAAAAAGGAAGAACAAAGAATTGACACATTTGAATTGTGGTGTTCCAAAACAGCCAGAAGAATGAACAAATCTGTCTTGAAGGAAGAATAACGAGAATGCTCCTTAGAAGTGAGGACGGTGAGACTTTGTCTCACTTACTTAGAACACGATGATCAAGAAAGATCAATCACTGGTGAAAGACATCATACTTGATAAAGCGGGGGTTAGCAAAAAAGAGGGAGACCTCAATGAAAAAGATGGTTGCAGTAGCTATAAAAAGGGCTCAAACGTAGTAATGATTGTGAGTATAGTACATGAGATGGCAACATTTCATTATGCTATACATAAGGTCACTGTGAGTCACAGCCAACTGTACAGCATCTAATAGCAACATATATATGTGTGTGTATATACATTTCTACACATATACATATATATATACACACATGTATGGAGACCTGGTGGGGTAGTGGTTAAGAACTCAGCTGTTAACCAAAAGGTCGGCAGTTCAGATCCACTAGCCATTCCTTGGAAGCCCTATGGGGCAGTTCTCCTCTGACCTATAGGATGGCTATCAGTCAAAACTGACTCGACCCCATCTAGCAACAGCCAACATATACGTATATATGTGTGTATATATGCATGTTGTACACTGTGTATATATATGTATATAGAAGGAGAGGGAGGAAATGCTGATGGTGCAATACTTAAGTCTTTCATTAAGATTTCAAAGGGCACTAAAGTAGAAAAAGTATTATAATGAAATGTGCAAAGAACTGGACTAGAAAACTAAAAGAAAAGAACACGCTTGGCATTTCTCACGCTGAAAGAACTGAAGAAAAAATTCAAACTTCAAGTTGCAATATGGATGGATTCTATGAGCAAAATGTTGATTGATGCAGGAAGCATCAAAAGAAGATGGAAGGAATACACAGAGTCACTGTACCAAAAGATCTGGTCAGCATTCAACCATTTCAGGAAGTAGCATATGATCAAGAATCTATGGTGTTGAATGAATAAGTCCAAGCTGCACTGAAGTCATTGGCAATAAACAAGGCTCCAGAAATTGACAGAATGTCAACTGAGATACTTTAACTAACTTGTGTGCCACTGGAAGTGCTCACTCGTTTATGCCAAGAAATTTGGAAGAAAGCTACCTGACCAATCAACTGGAAGAGATCCATATTTGTACCCAATCTAAAGAAAGGTGATCCAACAGAATGTGGAAATAATTGAACAATAATTAATATCACAAGCAAGGAAAATTTTGCTAAATATAATTAAAAAACGGTTGCAGCAGTACATTGACAGAAAACTGCCAGAAACTCAAGTAGTATTCAGAAGAGGATGTGGAATGAGGGAAATCATTGCTAATGTCAGGTGGACCTTGGCTGAAAGCAGAAAATATCAGAAAGATGTTTACCTGTGTTTTATTGACTATGTTAAGGCCTTCGACTGTGTTGATCATAGCAAATTATGGATAACATTGTGAAGAATGAGAATTTCAGCTCATGAGGAAACTGTCCATAGACCAAGAGGCAATTTTTTAAACAGAACAAGGGTTTAAAATCAGGAAATGTGTGTGTCAGGATTGTATCCTTCACTATACTTATTCAGTATGTGTGCTGAGCAAATAACCCGATAAGCTGGAGTATATGAAGGTTGAGGCATCAGAACTGAAGGAAGACTCATTAACAACCTGTGATATGCAGATGACACAATCTTGCTTGCTGAAAGCAAAGAGAACTTGAAACACTTACTGATGAAGACCAAAGACTGCTATCTTCAGTGTGGATTATACCTCAAAATAAACTAAACAAAAATCCTCACAACTGGACCAATAAGCAACATCGTGATACAAAGAGAAAATATTGACGTTGTCAAGGATTTCATTTACCACAGACTGCTGGTTGTTGTTGTTAGGTGCTCTAGAGTTGGTTCTGAATCATAGCGACCCTATATACAGCAGAATGATACACTGTCTGCTCCTGAGTTATGCTCAGAATCTTTTTTTATGCTTGAGCCCATCCTTGCAGCCACTGTGTCAATCCGTCTCGTTGAGGATCTTCCCCTTTTTGCTGACCCTACATTTAACCAACTACAATGTCCTTCTACAGGGACTTGTCCCTCCTAATAACAAGTCCAGAGTACATAGGATGAAGTCTTGTCATTCTCGATTTCAAAGAGCTTTACTTCTTCCAAGACAGATTTGTTTGTTCTTCTGGCAGTCCATGGTATATTCAGTATTCTTTACCAACACCATAATTCAAAGGCTTCAGTTCTTATTCGGTCTTCCTTATTCACTGTCCATCTTTCACATGTGTATGAGATGATTGAAAATATCATGGCTTGGGTCAGGTGCACTTTAGTCCTCAAAGTGACATCATTGCTTTTTAACACTGTAAGGGGACTTTTGCAACAGATTCATCCAATGCAATGTGCCGTTTGATTTCTTGACTACTGCTTCTGTGGGCATTGATTGTGGATCCAAGTAAATGAAGTCCTCAACAATTTCAATCTTTTCTTCATTTACCATGATGTTGTTTTTTGGTACAGTTGTTATGATCTTTGTTTTCTCTAAGTTGAGGTGTAATCCATGCTGAAGGCTGTAGCCTTTGATCTTCATCAGTAAGTGTTTCAAGTCCTCTTCACTTCCAACAATCAGGGTTGTATCATCTACATATTGTAGGTTGTTAACGAGCCTTCCTCCAATCCTGATACCTTGTTCTTCTTCATATAGCCCAGCTTCTCAGATGTTTGCTCAGCATAAGGATTGAATAAATATGGTAAAAGGATACAACCCTGACACACACCTTTCCTGATTTTAAACCAGGCAGTATCCCCTTGTTCTGTTTGAATGACAGCATCCTGGTCTATGCACAGTTTCTGCATGAGCAAAACTAAGTGCTCTGAGATTCCCATTCTTTGCAATGTTATCTGTAATTTGTTATGATTCACACAGTCAAATGCCTTTGCATAGTCAATAAGAAACAGGTAAACATCTTTCTGGTATTCTCTGCTTTCAGCCATGATATATCTGACATCAGCAATGATATCCCTCATTCTATGTCCTGTTTTGATTCCAGCTTGAATATCTGGCAGTTCCTTTTAGACGTACTGCTGCAGTCCCTCCTGAATGATTTTCAGCGTAATTTTACTTGTGCTTGATATTGATGATATTGTTCTGGAATTTCTGTATTCTGTTAGATCACCTTTCTTTGCTGCCAGAAGAATGAAAAAATCTGTCTTCGAAGAAGTGCAGCCAAAGTGCTCCTTAGAAGTGAAGACATCAGGACTTTCTCTCACGTACCGTGGATATGTTATCAGAAGTGTCATGGATTGAATTGTGTCACCCAAAATATCTGTCAACTTGTCTAGGCCGTCATTCCCAGTATTGTGTTTTTGTCCACCATTTTGCCATCTGATGTGATTTTCCTATGTGTTGTAAATACTACCTCTATGATGTTACTGAGGCAGGATTAGAGGTGGTTATGTTAATGAGCAGGACTCAATCAACAAGATTAGGTTAGGTCTTAAGTCAATCTCTTTTGAAATATAAAGGAGAGAAGCAAGCAGAGAGATCCAGGAACCTCATATCACCAAGAAATAAGAGCCGGGAGAATAGTGCGTCCTTTGGACCCAGGGTCCCTGCTTTGAGAAGCTCCTCAACTGGGGAATATTGGTGAACAAGGACCTTCGCCCAGAGCTGACAGAGAGAGAAAGCCTTCCCCTGGAGCTGGCACCCTGAATTTGGACTTCTAGCATCCTAGACTGTGAGTGAATACATTTCTCTTTGTTAAAGCCATCACTTGTGGTATTTCTGTTATAGCAGCACTAGATAACAAAGACAGGGAGGGACCAATCTCTGGAAACGGACACCATGCTTGTCAGTGAAAAAGAGGGAAACCCTCAACAAGAAGAACTGACACCGTGGTTATCACAATGGGTTCAAACATAGCAATTATTATCAGGATGATGCAGGACTGGGCCGTGTTGTGTTCTGCTGTACATAGCATCACTATGAATCACAACTGACTCGAGGGCACATATCAACAACAAATACATATATATATGCATGTAAGTGTGTGTATGTATACATATATATGTGTGTGTGTTTGTGTTTTTGAGTGTATGTACAGATAGATGGATGGAGATATTTTAAATATTGAATTTTTAATTATTGAGAAACACAGTGAGGCAAGCATTAAAGATTTAGAGCTATTTCCAAGTATTTATTTGACTATACACTGTTTTGCTTTGACAAAACTAGGTATCTCACAATGTCATAAGGGTGCTTAATATTTCATTAGTCTAAAACAAACCGAATATTTTGAGAAAGTGCTGCAGAATTTTAGTACACTTTATGATCATAGATCTGTCTGAAATTTAGGAAACTTTTTCAGCTTTCTCACTTTCTTATTCTGTGTAACACGATTCCATGAAAAGCATATGCTTACAAACTGTTGGTTACATCAAGTTGGGTGAAATGAGTAACACCTTGGAAGACAGTGCCATATCAGAATTTAAAATAACTTCAAAATTTGGAAAGATGGTCATAAACAAACAGGATGAAAGAGTGCTTGAAGATGAAGAAATAAAAAAAAAAGTAAAATAAACTGAAAATAAATATGATTAGTTACTTGTGCCTTTACAGCAGAAGAAAATACTCAAAGTGCCACTAATGTAAGGAGAATGCTTTGGACTTGTGTGTAGACCTGTTTTCATACTAACAAGGGCTTATGGAAAGGGGTGAAGGGAGTGTCCTGGAAATATCAGTTACTTTCTCAGTGTTGATTCCTTTCCATCCTCTAATGATTATTATATCAAAAGACCCTTCAGCACACAAAACTCCATGGGAACACAGTCCAGTGGGATATAATATCCATTGGACAGAGCAGAACTGCCCCATAAGGTTTCCAAGGAGCTGCTGGTGAATTCAAACTGCTGACCCTTTGGTTAGTAGCCTATCTCTTAGCCACTGCACCACCAGGGCTCCATATAGTATACAGTATGTATTACCTACATTACTGTACTTTATGCAAATAACACACGCCTTCTATGTTTGTTTTTCAACTGCTCCCACACCCCTGGGAGGTATTTTTGTAAACATGCTATGTTAATTTTTTAAAGCAACATGTAAAAAAATTAAAAAATTGGTATAGTGGCGCTTATGAAAATATCTCCCGGTTGGAGGGAGCTAGTTGGCAAACAAACATAGAAGAAAAGTGTTATTTGTGTAAAAATACAGTTTATAAATTATATTTAATATACTATATATTATATAGGAGCCATAGTGGTACAGTGGTTAAAGCCCTTAAAGGTCGATGGCCTGAACTCACCAGCTGTTTCTCAGGAGAAGCGACAGTTTGTTTTGATAAAGATATAGAACTTTGGAAACACTACAGGGCAGTTCTGCTCTGTCCTATAGGTTTGCTATGAGTCAGAATTGATTTGACAGGAGTGGGTGTATTCTATATACTATATAATATTAATATGTATATGTATGTGTATATGTGCAAAGGTTGTTGTCGAGTCAATTTCGACTCATAGCAACTGTGATGGTTAAGATTGTGTGTCAGCTTGGCTGGACCATGATTCTCAGTGTTTTGGCAGTTGTATAATGTTGTGATCACTTCCCTGTTGAAATGTGATATGTGATCACACCCATGATGGAATCTGCTGAATGGCACTAGTGGGGGTAGGGCCTATGGCAGCTCACTGCCTCCCCAAACTTCATCTTTCTGCCCTCCGCTGCCTACTTCTTTCCTGCTTGCCTTGCCAAGGCTTTTGGATTGCTCTGGATCCTGCAGCTTCCTCTTGTTCATCAGACCTCCAGTTCTTGGAACTTAAGATGGCAGCTTACCTGCCTATCTTGGGTTCGCCAGCCCCTGCAGCTACTTGAATCAGGAGAAACCTTGAGGTCTTGCCTGCCAGTCTTGGAATTCGTCAACCTTCACAGCCTATGAGCAAGAGCCCTGGCTTCTGAACTGCAGATCTTGGGTTCACCAGCCCCTGTGGCTACATGAATGAGAAGCCCTATCCTAATCCACGAACTTGGGACGTTCTACCTTTTACAATCACGTGAGCTGTTTCTCTGATATAAATCTCTCTCTATGTATATATATTTATATGGTTTACTCCTCTAGAGAAAACAGCCTAAGGCAGCAACTCTATAGGACAGAATAGAACTGCTCTATAGGGTTTCCAAGGAGTGGCTGGTGGATTCGACCTTTTGGTTAGCAGCTGAGCTCTTAACTACTATGCCACCAAAACGATAAAACCAAACCCGTTGCCGTTGAGTCAATTCTGACTCAGCCACCCTATAGAACCGAGTAGAACTGCCCCATAGAGTTTCCAAGGAGTGGCTGGTAGATTCCAACTGCTGACCTTTTGGTTAATAGCTGTAGCTCTTAACCACCAGGGCTCTGCTATGCCACCAGGGCTTGTTTATAAAAGAGCACAATGAATTTTATAGAGATTAAACAACTTCCTACAATCACAACCTGACAGTGGTTGGCGTCAGTTTTTAAAACACGTTTGTTTGGGCTCCTTAGCCTATACTTTAATCCCCTCAAGTCACCACTGCTTTCTCTTGAATCTTCCTAAATCCATTCTCTATGTGGAAGAGAGATTCAACTTATCTGGCTTCTGTCAGTTGAGGCCTCTTTGATTTTGGAGCCTTCTCTTATACCCGAGTGACTACTCCCTAATGTCTTACACCTGCCAACCCAGTTCTACCTCAGTTTGCATTCTGTCTTCCAGTAGTAACTTCCCCTGACTGGAATGCCTGCCTAAAATTGTAAGAGATATAGGCAACTAAAACCCTCATCCATTGCTAATAGGACTATAAAATGGTGGAGCCACTGGGGAAAACAGTTTGGAGGTTCCTCAAAAAGTTAAACATATGATCTAGCATTCCACTCCTAGGCATATATGCAAAAGCATTGAAAGCAAGAACACAAACAGATATGTATATACTAATATTAATCGCAGCATTGTTCAAAATAGCCCCAAAGTGAAACAACCTAAATGTCCATCAACACGTAAATAGATAAACAAAATATGCTTCATACATACAATGAAATTACTCTGCCATAAAGAGAAATGAAGTCTTGGTAGAGGCTACAACATGAGTGAATCTTGAAAACATTATTTCGAGTGTAATAAGTCAGACACAGAAAGGAAAATATTGTATATTATCACTTACAGGAAATATTTAGAATTGGTAAATGTATAAGACCAAAATTTACTAGTGGTTACAAGGCGTAGGAGGGAGGGGAAAAAGGGAAGTCATTGCTTAGGGGGCACTGAGCTTTGGTTAATGGTGATGGAAAAATTTAGAAATGTAGAGTGGTGACGTCTGCACATGTTGAACATAAAGTCAATGAATTGTACATGTAAAAAATGTTGAAATGGCAAATGTTTTATTATATATGCAATTACCACAGTTAAAAAAAAAAAGAAATGGTCAAGAAATTTGCCTCATCCCCTTAGACTAAGCATTTTGGCCCTCCCTTCAGAGCTGAGGAGAAAAGCTGTCCTTCTGCCTTATGACTTTCCCTCCTTCTACCTGGTTCTCCTTTTACCTGGTGCTACGTCACCTGATCATAATAATGCCGTTTCACCTGGAATGATTCCCATTAACTGAGAGAAAGCACGAGCATTATAGCATGAAAAGTCATAGAACACAAGGATTACGTGAAAAACAAATCCTCCTTGAAGTCTTTGAAAATGGGAATACTGGATAAAGATTGAATACAATATCTAAAGAAAAAAGTCTGAGGAAAAATGAATAATTATCTTAATACACATGAATGATGATGGCTACCTGATTCTATTTCCATTAAATACAGATGAGGCATCACAAACTAAAATTAATTAGTTTAATGAGTGCTTACCACTTACCAGGTATTTAGCTGGGTGCTAGAGATATGAAGAAAAAAGCCCCTACCCTCATGGAATCAAGGAAGAGCCATCACCAGTAAGGAGTAGTTAGAATAAAGAGTAACAAATCCAATAGTAATGGCCAATAGACGATAATAAGAGAGCCTGAGGAAGGGACACCTACTTAAGCCCCAGAATACGGAAGGGGTTTTCTTTGAAAAATTGTGTTTGTATCACATCTTTTGAAGAACAATTTCAATATCCATGTAGCTGATCCATCTAACACACTGATTGATCTCTTAGTTTCTTGAATTCCTCATACCAAGTGAAAAAAACACGAAGCTTAAAAAACTCTTGTTTGTCATATACATAAATTTGAAATTAGAGGGATTGTCAATTTTTTAAGGAGCTATGAAAAACCCTACCTTTTATCCAGCTTTTTCATTCTGCATGAGTTGATTATGATATTATCAATGACTCTAGAGTTTTATCTGGATAAAACTAAAAACATCTCAGACCATCTTTAAGACTGCTTGTCTTTAATTGACCAAAGATGTACTGAAAAACCAGTGGAATTTCTCTCTTCACTCACCTCCATATTAGTCATCTACTCCCATCACCCCACCCTTGATCTAATCATTTCTAGAAACTTTTTCACCCCTATATATAAGCTTATGGCTTCCAAATTTGTATGAATATCTCAGACATTTCCCCCCCACCCAGAACTGCAAGCCTATAGCTCCACTGCCTATTCTACATCTCCAATGCATATCTCGTACAACTGAGAATGTTCAAACCTGGATTAATAATTTCTATTTCTCCAAACCCACACTTTTCCTCCTATATTCAATGACTTAGTAAACGGCTTCACCAACTATCCAATTTCTCAAAATGGAATTGGGGATTGATTATTGTGTCATCCATCCCCTCACCACCAACATTCAATCAAAGACAGTTATTATTTGTTTCTTTTAAAGAGCTATTAATCTGTTTACCTCCCTCTTCCTCCACTGCCAACATATTCATCCAGAACAGCAGGACTATCTATACCAGTTTGCTGATGGATCATTTTTGTTCCATAGCACATTTTCCTGTTTAAACACCTTTAATGACTTTCTGTTTCTTTTAGGTTAAATTAAAATTAAATTACATATTTTTACACACAGACACATAAACACTTCACGTACCATGTTTTGTGTGATCTGACGTATTTCTACATCTGTGGCTTTATCTGATATTACTATTGTTTGTGATTTTTATTCTGACTTCTTTGGCTTTATTTCCATTTCATGGGTGTATGATAATAATTATTATTAATCACAGACATTTAAAACATGCTTTCCCACTGAAATTTTTTCTCTCCATTCCACTCCTTTTCACCCATGAATTCCTCTTCAATCCTCAGGCCTCAATTTAGATATCATTTCCCCAAGTCTTCACTGATACCCCATAAATCTTATTTCAGTTGAATTTCTGTTCCCTAATTTTAAAATATTTATCAGCTGTTATCTATGTTCTAAGTGCTGTTTATTTGTTAATGGCTATGGTAAGGCTATCAACCAAATGTGGGCACGTCACAGAAACTAGAAGAATGCCTTACCCATAATAATTGCTTAGTAAGTATTTGTAGGATGAATATTCATGAGTTACCAAAAAGCTAGGAAGGCAGAGAAGGGAAATAGGGCATTTCTGGAAGAGACCGCAGTACCAGGAAAACATAAGCAAATGTGTGACTGAGAATGGAGAATTGGCTCTGTGGTTCAAAATGACAGCTATACAGGGCTCTCCCTGAACGCAGACATGCATAGAGCAAATGTACCCCATGCTTATCAAATGTGTTGGTTAAAAGATGGGGAGAGAGTTGGGGAAGTAGAAAAGAATCTGAATATAAAGAGTGGTGGATTCAGTTAACTAGTTTCTGTCAAATATTGAGAGATATTTTGACAGGAAATATTAAGCAATAATAAACAATAAATTGAACAAAGAGGAAGCAGGATTAATTCATGGAGAAGGTCATTGGCTGTGGAAGAAAGACATGGAAACTACCACTGTCCTGAGGAGGGGGTCGCTATCGGCTACTCCAAATGATTTGTGTCTTTCCACAATGTCTTTATTAATTATTACGCACACAGGTTCTTGGCTACCCCGGACACCAGAGGCCTCAGTCACCAAAAGGGTAAGAGAGAAAGAGAGCAAGCAAGCTTAAGGCAAACAAACTCCAAAGTCCAAAGTCCAAGGTCCAGAGGCCAAAGTCCAGACACCTCTGTCACTTCTTGATCACGTTGTCTCGTTGGGCTAAGAGAGCCCCAACGTGTATAAAAGAAGAGACACTGAGACTCAGCTTTGCTTGGAGCGTATCAGAGCCACTCTCTTTTGAACAGTGGAAAGGCGGTGTGAGACCTTTCACCTGCCAAAGGACTACCTGTGCGAGAGGTGGATCGACCCGGGTCCCAGAGCCAGCTAAGTTTGGAAGTAAGGGCGATTGGCCTTCGAGCCACCCCGGCCTCCACTCAGTCTGAAGGGAAGTCGATCCCTCCGCGACCCTAGCTTGACGAAAGTCTCGCTGAGGTAAGAGGCCTGATATAGTGCTCCTGAGCCCAACAACATAACGTGGTGAAGAGTGACAGAGGTGTCTGGACTTTGGAGTTTGTTTGCCGTAAGCTTGCTTGCTCTCTTTCTCTCTTACCCTTTTGGTGACTGAGGCCTCTGGCGTCTGGGTTAGCCAGGAACCTGTGTATTTAATAATTAATAAAGACATCGTGGAAAGATACAAATCGCTTGGAGTAGTCGATAGCGACCCCCTCCTCACAACATAGAATGTAGGTGAAGATTCCATAAACAGCAACGAAAGAAGGAAGGCCATTGTTGGAGAAATTAAGGATTTTGTTATTGTCTTGTTGGTTGCTTAAAAGTAAACAAAAAAATCTCCTTTTGAGAAATTTTTGTGTCTCTGTGCAGTGGTTAGGCACTCAGCTCCTGGCTAACCGTTGGCAGTTAAAACCCACCAGCTGCTCTGTGGGAGAAAAGACTAGGTGATCTGCTCCCATAAGGATTTCAGCCTATAGGGCAGTTCTGCCCTGTCCTGTAGGGTCACTATGAGTTGGGATTGACTTGATGGAACACAACAACAACAATGTGAAGAAAACATCATTGTTAACAGTAAAGAGGGAAAACATAAGGAGAATGATAAAAGTTTGGAATTGTCAAGGAAGGAAATAGAATAAGGAACTAATAAGAAAAAAAAAAAAAACAACAGTGGAGCATCACTGAGCATCGAGTTGAGGCTGGGGATAATAAACTGTAACAGAGGACTCAGAAAATAGATGATTATGTATAATTCTTGAATTTCTCTCCCATCATCACTTTTGTTATTGCAAGTTTTTACAGTTTTCTGTCATCTATTTTAGTCATCTCTGCGCATGAGAGATGTACAACTGCTTTCATAAAAGTGTTGCTAATGGAATTAAAACTAACAAATGCACCATTGGAAGGAACAATAAATAAAAATCTTAATGTAGATTTCATCTATTTTATTTTTGTTTCTGAAAGGTGGAAGAATTTACTATATGGTAATGCATCTATGATCAGAAATCTATTACTCCATTAAATATGAATCATAGTTTTCTTTCAGCACATCTTAATTTCAACCTAAATAGTTTCTGAAAGCTGGGTATGTGATTTTTTTTTTTTTTGAACAGAGCTCTTTTTATTTTTGGTTGGGAGATTTGCATGTACTATATGATTGACACAGAAAGAAATATTATGTTGAACAATTTTATGGCAGACATGCCCAAGGCAATTCAGATGAGAGAATTAATAACAATGCAGGCAAAAGAAATTCCTTATTAAAACTTTGTTAAATGGAAGTATAATTCATTAAGGATTATATCACTATAAAAATCCATCTTGCCAGTGGGGACTTCCATGGCCTTGCTTAGTAGATTTTACATGACTTTTACGCTTTGAAATTGTGTGGAGTTAAACTTATTTGTGCCCTCAAATGTTAGATATTTAATGGAGCACCAAAATAACTAGCACAATGTCTATAACCCTGTTGAATTCCTCAGGCATTTCAACATTTCAGAGAAAAAATAAAATAGACTCATATCAAAGTTCTTTACATAGTCTTTTTTTCTCCTGATAGTAAAACTAATACATGTGCATGCGGAAATTTGGAAAATAAGTGCAACCTCTTGATTTTGATTATAGTTTCTTCTATATTTTACCATGCACATGTTTTTCCATAGTAGACAGCCTACTAAATCTAGTATATATGAATTTCACATTCATATGAACTCAATTGTGAAATAATTTTCACTTTATTTATTTCTTTATAACAGACATTTCCTTCTAACTCTAGCCTTTATTCTGCCTGATGACAGAAAACTTGATCTAGGTACTTCAGGTTTGTCCTCAGTCTCTTTTCGGTTAGCTGAGTCAACTTAAGGTCCCTTCCTTATAAACTGATTCACAGCCAATACCTGGGGCCCTCCATATTCTTCAGGTTTTGGTGGCAATTGGTGATTGGTCCATGAACTTTCCTGGCAACTGATATAATGTAATACATAATTTCTGGTTGTTTGTTTTTTTTTTCCCTTCATGGCAAAGATCCTTTTAGGTTTGTAGTATCTCAGAATCATGTTGCATTAGTTTTCTAGGGTTGCTGTAACAAAGAATCATGAACTGACTGGCTTAAATCAAGAGCAACCTACTGCCTCACAGTTCTGGTGCCCAGAAGTCTGAAATCAAGGTGCCAGCAAGGTTATGCTCGATCTGAGATGTCTGGGAATAATCCTTTTTTTTTTTTTTTAGCGTCTGGTGACCCTAGGCATTCCTTGGTTTGTGACATCTTACCTCCAATACCTGCATTCACCTTCACAAGGCCCCCTTCTCTATGATGTCTATTTGTCCTTTTCTATCTAAGGACATTCTCATTGGATTTAATGAGAATTCTAATTATTTCGAATTAAAAAAGTAATTTTAATCTGATTCAGTATGATCTTATCTTCAGGTACTAAACTTGACGACATCTGGAAAAATCCTATTCCAAATAAGGTCACATTCATAGGTTCTGGGAGTTAGGAATTGGACATAGCATTTGGGGGAACACAATTCAACCCACTATCCCACTATCATGACATTTTAAGTTGAGTGGAAGAAATAACTAATTGCTTCTCACTACCCTTTGAAAGGACTCTCCATGAAAATTCTCCTAGATCCATAAAAGTGGTGCTTTAGTAAACCCTGCCTATAGTATTCTGCCATCCTAGGGTAATAAGAAGATGTCGGTAGAAATCGATGAGCTTTTCTTAACAATAGATGGGATAGACTCCATGTAGACTATAGCTGCAGTCATGTTGCCCCTAAGGTTCTAGACTGAATTGCCTCCTACTTTCAGAATGATTTAGCCATTCTACTGATGTCTTCCTTATGAAATCACTTTGATAATCCTAGTTTTATGTCTTTCTGCAAATTCTTATGTCTTCAGTTCCTTCTGCCTTGCCAAAGCTCCTCTTCTCTCAGCTGAAGAACATTTGATCGATCTAAGATAAGAAAATTGTATTCTCCAAAGAGTTACTGTTAATTGTGTAACATTAATGTTTGGCTCCCTTCATATCTTAGCTATTTTCATTTTTACAGTACGCATGACAGCAATTAAAAACCTCGGTTTCTAAGAATGGTTCTCCTCCATGTCTTTAAAGATTATTTTACCTTATCTTTTGAAGCATTGAATGCTTATCATATAATGAAATAATAAGGTCAAGAAATGATGATGATGATGGCACAAGGAGATCATTTTGATAAAAAAAAAAAGCACTTAATATTGCCAAAGTATATCAAATGTATATAAATTTCCTGTCCACTTTTATTTCCCTGACATCATAACAGGAAACATCCCTCAATTTATTAAAACTTCCCCTTTAAGACATAATTAGGGGGTCTTGAAAAAGAATATGATGAGGCAGGGAAGCTAACTGCTAAGGCCAGGCTTTCTGTGGAAGCTGGGCATTTTGGAGAAGACACTCATCTCTTTCAGAAACAGGTCAGAGTGTGCTGAAAATGAAACCTGGACTCTACAAAGCTACAGGGAACTAAAAAGGAAAGTGAATGCATAACCTTGACAAGTCTCCAATGTCTATGTCAGGGATGTAATATGAAAAAGTATGGGTCCTGAGACTATGATAGAGACACTTGACTAGCCAAGACTGAGAACATTGATCTCCTCAATTCATCTGTCTTCAAGGTTACCATAATTAGTCTTCTTCACTTTGACTGAGGAGAGTATTCCCTTTTCTCCTGGAGGCAACAAATTCTCAAGTATTTTTTTTGTTGTTGTTGTTCTACTCAGGCCTACTCCCCTACCATTTAGTGTTTCCATGTCAGTTACCAGAGTAAGGTACTTGCATAGTCAAAATTCTGGCAGGAAATAAGTCTTATTCTGATGAAATTTTGGGAACTGGTCAGTATGTACCTACAGTAATCAAGGGGACATTGCTGAGAAAGGGTTATGACAGTGCTGGAGCAAGTAACAAAATAATTGAAGTCTTGATAGACGAAATTCAATTAATGGAGAGGTACTCAAACATAATTCAGAATTTAAAGTTCTGACATAGATACCTAAGTTTGTTCTGATACGTTTTTGGACTGGCTCTCTGAAAGCTGAGAGGGAAAATGGACTACAGTAAATTAGGTGAGAGGCCCAAACATCTTTGGCAAATTATAGAATGTGTTAGAAGTCTCAAAAACTGTAGAATGTGTTAGAAGTCTCAAAAATTATAGAATGTGTTAGAAGTCTCAAAAATACGGGAATATTAGAATTGATTTATTATGCAATTCCTAGAATCCACCACATAAATACGTTCTCTGTGAGGGTTCAGACTATAGAAATTTCATAAATCTAATATGGACGGCAGTGGAGTGGGTTTAATACGGACTGCACAAATAGCAGGAGGCAGAGTGTCTTAGTCATCTAGTACTGCTATAACAGAAATACCACAAAAGGATGGCTTTAACAAAGAGAAATTTATTCTCTTATTGTCCGGTAGGCTACAAGTCCAAATTCAGGGTATCAGCTCCAGGGGAAGGCTTTCTCTCTCTGTTGGTTCTGGAGGAAGGTCCTTGTCATCAGTCTTCCCTTGGTCTGGGAGCATCTCAGCACAGGAACCTCAGGTCCAAAGGATATGCTCTGCTCCCGGTGCTGCTTTCTTGGCGGTATGAGGTCCCCCAGGTCTCTCTGCTTGCTTCTCTCTTTTATATCTCAAAAGAGATTGGCTTAAGGCTCTACACAATCTTGTAGACCTCATCAATATAACTGCTGCTAATCCATCTTATATTTTAATCCATCTTATTACATCAGAATGATAGGATTTACAACATATATGGAAATCATATCAGAAGATTATATGGTAGACAATCATACAATTGAATCGTGACCTGGCCAGGTTGACATATATTTTGGGGGGACACAATTCAATCCATGATACAGAGCAACTGATATTTTGGGGAAGTTCAGTGGCAACCAATTAACCTCCGTTGCCTGAAGTCACCTGTAGAAGATGTTGCTCCCCTTCAAAAAAAAAATAGGTGCTCGACATTCCAATCACTTAACCATCAGAGACATTGTGGACATAATCAGTGCATAGGCATTTAGCCCAAAATAGTAATCAATGTCTTTATTCTCAGGGATCTAATGCAGTGACTGATAGATCATGGTATTAGGATTACAATAGATTGACAGCCTACTAAGGTGTTGCCCAACTTGTATAATTAAAAAATAAAACAAAAAGCTGATACTTGGTGAGCAGAAGGCTTACGTCAGTTTCTGCAATGGACTATTGCAGTACCTCACTCAGTTCCCAGGTCTAATTTAGTTCATATTCCCCAAGCCTCCAAAGAAGGAAGATGCTCATTCATAAAGGGACCCTAGGCTTAGAATAAGGTCAAGTCAGGGTAAGTTTTCACTGGGGGGAAAGAACCATCCAGACTATTTGCTGACAGCTAGATACAGGCTCTGAGATGACAATGACACCAGAGAGCCCAATATAACATCATGGTATTCAAGTTAGTTTGTGGGGCTTTTATGTAGGTGGGACAAAGAACTGAATTTTGTTCTAAGTTCAAAAAATGCTACAGTTATTTCGCCACTCCCCAAATATATAATTGGGCTACATGTAATTAGCAGGTATAAGAACCCTCACATTGCTTCCTTGATCTATACCCACTCACTGCTGTCGAATCGATTCTGACTCATAGCAACTCTATAGGACAGAGTAGAACTGCCCCATAGAGTTGCGAAGGAGTGCCTGGTAGATTTGAACTGCCGACCTTTAGTTTAGCAACCTTAGCTCTTAACCATTATGCCACCAGGGTTTCCAAGGTAGTGATGATAGGAAGGACCAAATGTAGGCTCTGAAACTGCAAAGCCTAACAGATAATAAATTAGAATAAAAGCCAAGTCATTGGAAAACTTGCAACAATTAATGCCGCTTTCAAAAACTTAAGGGGTAGTGATACTTATCGTATCACTATTTTCTCCTCCTGTTTTACATCTGCAAAACTAGTTGGATATCAGTGCGTGATGTCAAGTTTAACCATGTGGTAACCCCAATAATAACTACCCTTCTGGATGAGGTACAATTATTGGAAAATCAACATATTAGAATATCACCATTGATCTGGTGAACATGTTCTTTTCAATTCCTGGCAGTAGGAGTTTAAAAAAAAAAAAAAAAAAAAAGCAGTTCACCTTCACAAAGCAGGCACAGCACTGTGCATTCAGTATTTGGCCCTAGAGCTCTCTTGTTTTCAGATATAATATAGTCAGCAGAGACCTTGACTCCTTGTCTGTCTTGGCATTCCATCAATATCAAGTTGTTCTACTAGACTAATTGCAATATGCTAATTGGACCCAGTGAACAGGAAATGCCAAGCACACTAGATACCCTGGTAAGACACATGCCAAACTGGAGCAAACCCCATGAATTAGGACATGACAACTGGATGAAGGTTTTGTTGAATCCAGTGGTCTGGGATATATTGGGCATTTTGTCAAAGAAAATGGAAAGATTTGCACCTTGTCCCTCCTGACATTGAGAAAGAGTCCCAACATCTGATGGGCCATTTTAGATTTTGAAGACAGAACATACTTTGAAGTATTGCTTCAAACCATTGGTCAGTAACTTAGAAGGCTGCTCATTTCAAATGGGAGTTTTATAGTAAGTCCAAGTCTTATGGACCACTACCACTGAGGTCTTAGAACTCATCTTATGACCCTCTAACATCCAAAGATGTCTGAGGTATCAGTAGTGAATAAGTGTGCTATGTGGAGCATCTGGCAAGGCACAATAAGAAGAGTATGGTGCAGAACCCCAGAGTTCTAGAATAAGATTTTGTTTCATGTGAAACAAACTTTTTCTTCATTTGAAAAACTATGTTTGACTTACTGGTAGGTCCAAGCAAAAATTCAATGCCTGGTTATGGAATATCAAATGTTTAAGCAAACATAGCTGCTGGTCATAATTGCTATTATCAGACTCATTAACCTTAAGGTCAGGAAGGCATGGTAATAATCCATCATAGGACAGAAGGAGTACATTCTGGACTGAGCCCAAGCATGCCCAGAGGACATGAAATACCCATGGCACCTTTTTCTATTGCATTGAAACTTCTCCCTCAACTCACAGCAGTGGTCCCTAAGGGATTCTCTGTAATCAATGAGCAGAGAAGGACTCACAGAATGTTTGTTTCAATACGTTGGTGCAAGTACAAAAGTGACTGCTGTTATTCAGCCCCATTCATGAATGGCCCTAAAGAGCAGCAGCAAATGGAAAACCTCCAATGGGTAGAGCTTTGAGGAGTATCCTTGTTTATCTACTTTGTATGATGATAGAATTGGCCTATGGTTTTTATTTATAGATGCTTGGGCAGTGGCAGATGAATAGATAGCCAAGAGACTGGAAAGAACATGACTGGAAGATTTCAGACAGGAGTCATGGTAAAAAGTATGTGGATGACCTTCGGGAATAAATTCAAATTATACGCATCCTTGTGTTTTATATTAATGCCCAGCACAGAATAGTACCCACTGGAGAGGAAGCTTTAAAAACCAGGTAGGCAGAATGACTCTTCTGTAGTTATCAGCCAACTTCTACCCTCAGCCACTGGAGTGCTGGCACAAGGAGCCATGGTGGCCAGAAGGGGGATGGGAGCGGTGTTAGGCAAGAAGGCCACAGACTCCAGCTATTTTTATCCAATTTTTTTTTTTTTTTTTTAAGGAACAAACATTTTTCAATACTTTGGTTGGCTTTTTTCTATTTCTAGAGCCTGAAAAGCTGTTTTGGGCAATTTTGCCTAGTTTTATATATTTTTTTATATTTGTTTTTTGGGGTGAGGATTAGCTGAAATCTTTGCCATAGCCAGAAGTCACACCTTCTCGTTGGCTTTTACTTTTCACCATATGGAGAGATCAAAAGAGTGTAACTGTTAAATGAAAAGAAATCCACTTATTTCTTAATTTAAACACAGGTTCTGAGATTCTTAAACACAATAAATAAATATATATCTTTTAATCTCACTGACAATCTTTATTTCATTTACATTACTCTAATTTTATTGGCACATTTATCCCAACATAAATATGATTATTTTGTTTCCTCTAAAACAACTTGCTAACCTTGAACCCATCATGGAGCACAGGAATGAGGCTGTTGGGGAATGGTTCTGTAGATTGCTAATGGTCCAGTTCACAGAAGAAATGTCTGAAAACAAAGGCATAGATTGAGGTCTGTAGAATCAGTTCACTTTTAGTGAGTGTTCATGGTGGTGGTGGGAAGCATAGTATTCTCCCTACCCACCCCCACCCCAGAAGACATGTTTGTTTTTTATTGTACTTTAGATGAAGGTTTACAGAACTAGTTTCTCATTAAACAGTTAATACACACACTGTTTTATGACATTGGTTAAAAATCTCACGACATGTCAACACTCTCCCTTCTCACACCTGGGTTCCCTACTACCAGCTTTCCTGTCCCCTTCTGCCTTCTAGCCCTTGCGCCTGGGCTGGTGTGCCCCTTTAGTCTCATTTTGTTTTATGGGCCTGTCCTGTCTTTGGCTGAAGTGTGAACCTCAGGAGTGACTTCATTACAGAGCTGAGAGGGTGCCCAGGGGCCACACTCTCAGGGCTTCTCCAGTCTGTCAGGCTAGCAAGTCTGGTCTTTCTTTTTGAGTTAGAATTTTGTCCTCCATTTTTAGGAGGCATAGTATTCTTGATGGTGGTGGGAGAGGTGTTAACTGAAATACAAGAAAGCAGAAGAATATAAAATAGAATGATAAGAAAGACATAATGCATGGAAATACAGTGAAAAGTGTATTGTTCAGACCCATTTTAATGGAAGCTTACTTTTATGAACTTTGTTTATTTAGATGAAATACAGTACGCTCCCAGAGTTTTAGCTGGCCTTAAAATCAAAAACTCTTTCTGAATATCTTCAACCAAACCACAGAAGTAGATTATGCACAATTGCAACACATTGGAGCAAAAAAAATATTTTCCAGGGATTCTAGCTAAGAATCCAGGAAACAGTCTAATACAGCCTTTCAAAATTTCCTTAGTTTACCCCTGCTTCCATATTAATGTCTGACTGTAATGGGCGCCTCACTACTTCAAAGTTTTAGTGTTACACTTAAAATACAGGCAGTCCCCAGGTTATGAACGAGCTCTGTTCCTGACTGTGTCTTTAAGTCCTTAAGCAGAATTTGTAGGTGAGTCGGAACAGGTGCCAAAGGTTCTTATTTAGCATTATTTTAGTGCAAGAAAAGGCTCTAAGCCTTTTCAATGATTTAAAAGCTGCACTTGCAGCAAGCGAAGGTGATTGTGATGAAGAGTTTGTTGCAAGTAGGGGGTTGGTTCAAACATTTCAAATTGAGGGCAAATTTACGTAACATTAAAGTGCAAGTACAAGTTGTTGCTTAAGTCAGATGTCCAGTAACCAGGGCACTGCCTGTACTGACATACAGAAGGCATAACTACCTATTTATTTGATATTTTAATGGGAATCTGAAGGTTAACCCACTCAAGTAAAAATTGCCCAATTTAATACACTGTAAATTATTATTATTTTTTTAACATGTCAGCATTTGAATATGCTATTTCCTCTCATTTCAAGGCTCAGGAAAAAAACCACAAACATCAAGCAAACTTTGTTCAAACAGAGCACAGAACCACTTATATTTTATAAGGCAAACCTAGGCAATCAATATCTACTTATAAAATGTGAAATGTAATTCTTTTAATAATCATGTGAAAAATGTCCACAATTTTTATGAACTTCCAGGATTACCTAAGTAAAAATCATGGTGTTGATCCATCCTGGTTTGCTGGAGAGTAGCACAGAGCCTGGTATAGATTCTCTTCATGTTTGTCTTTCTGAGTACATTCATGAATTCAGGACCTCCCACTCTAAATTTTTCGGTTGGTTAGGCTTCCTATGAGTCAGACTACAGGGGGCTAGAGTACAGTTAATCCCTTTTATATTGTCAATCAGCTATCAATTTGGCATTTCTTCATAAAGTGTTAAATGCCTAAGTAAATTCACTTCAAGGTCAAAAACAATGCCATTCTGAAGTACAATTCAAAGTGCATCCTTCCCAGTCACTTGTTGAAAATGGCCTTTCTAGACGATTTGGGCCTACGATGTCACTGGATTTGAAAGATGACCTTAGATTTCTAAAATATTCCTTTTCATTTAAAGACAACAAAGTTTTTTATTTTTTTTTTATTTAATGAATGAAGCAGCCGTTCAGTAAAGGTAACACCAAACTGGCTCACCTTTAGGGGCACAGGAAATCAGTAAACATTTAGCTTCCATCTGGATTTTTTTTTTTTAACACAGAGACTAAAAAATAAATATATATGTAGTAATCACTCAGAGTCACTTATGACAAGGACTCCAGGAACACAGGAAAAAAAAAAAAAAATACACATTCAATTGAATTTTTTTTCTGTTTATGTCAGTTTTTGTGCCAGTGTTTTGATAGTTCTTTCACTCTGTTGACCAAGATGCTTCTACAAAGAAAAAAAAAGAGGTTTATTTTCCCAGATGGTAGGTTCTCTATTTCAAAATGTTCAAAAACTTGTGAATAAAAAAATACACAGTATATAAAATGCTTGTAATTAAATAATTTAACTTCTGAGATTACCTCAAGGAACCCAGTGGAAATTTGCCGTATTTCCTCAGGGGAAAAATAGTTCTTCTAAATTAGTAATAGCGGATAAAACAATGAGTTTGTGGCGGGCAAGGGTTTTTGTCTTCTTTGCACGGTGCAAGCTTCTATCCTTTTAGTTTGCTTGTAGTGAGTGCTCAGTGAATGAATGAATGATTGAATATCTGGTTTGTTCTATGGCCAATATTCCAATTCCTGTGAGCCCATGCAAAATGGGATGAAATGCTCCTAGTCCTGCACCATCCTTGTGATTATTTGCTGATGGGACCTTTGTGATCTGTAGGGTTTTCATTGGCTGATTTTTGGAAGTAAATCACCAGGACTTTATTCCCAGTACACCTTAATCTGGAAGTTGTGCTAAAACCCGTTTAGCATTAAAGCAACACGAAGCCTCCACTAAGAGATGGGTGGTAGTGGCTGCACATGAGATGCGTTGGCTGGGGATCTAACCCAGGTTTCCCACATGGAAGTGAGAATTCTACCACTGAGCCACCATTGTCCTGTCCTGTTCCCATCACAAAACAAACAAACCAGTTGTCATTGAGTTGATTCCGACTCTTGGAGATCCCATGTGTTACAGAGTAAAACCACACTCCATAGGGCTTTCAAGGATGTAACCTTTCAGAAGAAGATCACCAGGCCATTCTTCCGAGATGCCTCTGGATGTGTCCAAACCATATTGCTACTGAAGGGAATATTTCTGCAAACATACATTATTATATGAACACACATTATATATTTGATAATATGTGTTTTTTTTTTTTGTGCTTAAAAAATTTAACCCAATTCTTCTAATGTCTTTATATGAATAGTTGTTTTGAAACACAGCTGTTTTACTCATCATACTCTATCTACATGCAGTTGTTGCGGTGGAGCTGAACTTAATGATGTTATGCTCAGTTTTTTAAATCTTTATGACATGTAATATGATAAAAGTATTTAATCAATATTAATCATATATATATATATATATATGAGAAGTGATAACTCTGATAACTCTTACCATAAGAATCAGCACAAAGCTGGTTCATGTGAAGCCAAAGTCAAGTTTATTTCTGTTGAATTCTAGCACAGTTCCCAAATTGCACTTAATAATTTTTGTCTTTCTTGGTGCATAGCACAGATTGTTAAAGAGAGGCTTCTTGGTTCACACACTCATGTTGTCTTTTTATGTCCACATATATTCCATGTTCTTTCATATTCCCAAATGTTTCCTTCTAGTATTAACTCCAATCTCTTCACTAATTCTAAATTCAAGTTTTTCCCAACATGCCCCCTTTAAATTTTCCCTTTGTAACTCTGAGCCTCACCTGCAGGTGGCTGCACCAAAAGTCCAGGTCGTGTGTTCCCAGATAAATGGACTGATGCCCAAGTACACGTATTGCCTTCATAGATATTTTTCTATTATGAGTTATTTGTATGTGGCATTTATAGAGAAAGCCAATGATAGAATTAAGCATCATTTTAAAATACTAAGTTTTCTTATGATGGAATGTTAAAATGGTTATGAGGCTAGTGAAAATGGAGCAAGGAATGAATTAGAAGTGAAAGCTGCCCCTAAAACAAATGTATTTCTTTCCGAAAATATTATCAGTGATGTTTTACAGCCGTAGCCCTTAACACCTGAACCACCAGGGTTTTCAGAAGACTCTCTAAACATTTAGTCTGAGGGATGGAGAACAAAGGCACTTAAGGATTTCCATACTTGTACTCTGTGAATCAGTATTGTACTTACCTCTTAGTGTATTAAAAGGCCAACATAGTTTCCCCAAAGTCTTGGGACATAATATAAGTGGTGAAACCAGACAATAAGTTTGTGAACCAGGCTGTATACAAACCAGGGTTCCAAGAAATTGAATAACTTTCCTCAGTCCTAAGGATATTCTGGTAAATTATCAGAGGAGTCTGAAAAAAATATTTAACATATTTTCTCTGTATATGAAAATTCTTGGTGAATTCTCAAAGCCAACATCTTAAAAAAAATTGGAGTCAAATAAAAGATTGGCAGAAGATTATAAAGATATATATTTGGAATAAATACCAGAAGTCGCAATTCTTTATTTGTAAAATGTGGAAAATGACAGCAGTCTTATAAAAATCAAATAACAAAACAACAACAAATATTTCCGAAGGGGGGAAAAAGACATTTTACAGAGATTAATCCTAAAAACATTGAGATGATATGATTCCATCATCCTTAAAAATGTACCAAGTAATTAAAAATGATTTTAACATGCTTAATTTTTGCAACATTTTATATATAGAAGAACTGAGTAAAAAATTAGATATTAGTTAATGGAATTAAGCTAAAGGATATTTTGAATTTTAAAATAAGTTCCAAATCAGAAAACTCTTTAGTAAGAGTGTGTTTCTGGTACCCATTTATATATGTCTTCGTTAGTTTTCATAAAGTATTTCTCGGGAATTTAAAATTGCCAAGTTACTTATTTATAGTTTTTCCAGGTGAATTCCAGCTTCTACAGGATATGGATATCCCAGGTCCTTTACTATTTTTCGCCACATGTAGATTAAAAATTCTAAGTGATTCCGTCACCTACAGTAATCCAGGATCACACTCACACTATACAATATCTTAAGGTTCGAAGCCAGATGATACAGTGAGAAATTCCCCAGAAGAGCTTTTTTATGTTTATTATGAAATCCTTGTATATCATTTCTTATTTTTGAGAAGTTTTAGTAAAGATGGTGTGTGAGTTTCCTGTTTGAGTTACTGAAGTGAACATTTTTTTGTTTTTGCTACGACAGTCTTTCTGAAGGCGTAACTGTGGTTGTGTGTTTACCATTTTTTTGCCATTGTGACTCTACATATCCTTTATTTCACCATTCCCTTGGTGATGCAGCTTATTTTTCAAGTTAAATAAAAACACTAGCAAAGAAACAAAGAAAGTGTTGTAATTTTCTGACCCTCATGCTGACAGTTTCATATATTTCAAAGTAAAGAAAGATATGGAATCAGGATTAGGAAAGAGGCACACACTTCAAAGAGATGTTTCATGAATTTCTTGCCTGGCTGTGTAGTGTAACTGCCATAGTTTTTAATGGACAAGGACATTTCTCTGGAAAATGAAACAAAGATAGTGGTTCACTGTAATTCAAAGGTAATAACTACTGGAGGATACAATGGTCCAGCAAATGTGAGATTATTGGTTTCCTAGGGGATTATTAATTTGATGTGTTTTAATCCTTGCCGGCTGTAAAAAAAGACTATTTTCACTCAGATGTTGGGGGCTCACACATGTTGTAAGATGTTCTGATCATCTTTTTCATTTATATCTAAAATTCATCTGACAGAAAATGGCCCCTGCCACACAGCAGGCAGTCACAAAAGGAATGTAAGGGCCCATGTCCAGGCTTCAAATGTCACCACATTGCCATCTTACTGTGAATGACTGAAATTTACTTCCTGTTGTCAGTGGTGCTGAAAATGGCCACGGGTTTCTACAGTCTGTAATGTATTGTCTAAACCAAAAACATTTCCCAGATTGAATTGACCTTTTAGAAAACAGCACTTTCATCCTCAAAATGCAGGACAGTTGCACTATTTTATTTACAAAGTTTATTTAGTTATAAAACGTGGAGAAAGGGTAAGGAATTAGAAGTGAATATACCTCTTCATGTAATGCTTTGCTGTCCAAAAGTAGAAAACTAAGACTGGTAATTACTTAACCACTCAGATGTTACACAGGAAAGTCAGCTGGGAAAATGACATCTTTTCAACATCAGTAGAAAAGAGCAATAAAAGGAGTAAATAAATGCCTTAGGATTCTGCAGCTTAAAATAATAGGTCATTTTGTTATCAAAGAGAGAGTGGAACGTTGTCAAGTCTGCTGGGCTACTTTAAACAAAATACAAATCTTAGAAAACTTACCCACAGAGCAGAGTACTTACTCACCCTCCTAATGTGTGTTTTAGTGTATGTGTGTGTGAGTGTATGTGTGTGCGCATATGTCTGTGAGTTTGTGTGTATGATATAAAACAAAAAAACACACCCATTGCCAGCGAGTTGACTGCAACTCATAGCAACCCCACAGGACTGAGTAGAGCTGCCCCATAGGGTTTCCAGGGAGAGGCTGGTAGATTTGAACTACCAACCTTTTGGTTAGCAGCCAAGCTCTTAATCACTGCACCACCAGGCCTCCAATAGAGTAGAACAGCCCCACAGCATTTCCAAGGAGTGGCTGGTGGATTCAAACTGATGACCTTTTAGTTAACAGCCAAGCTTTTAAACACTGCACCACAAGGGCTTCGATGTATATATAAGACATAATAAATACCTAGGAAGAAAATTTTAAGAATGTATAAAAAATATATATTAATATATTTCTCATATTAATTTTATTCCATTGGGGGCCATCTCTTTTAATATTTCCACCTAGTATTTCTTTTTAAGTTTCTTTATTCATTTATCTTAAATATTTGGTGCTATATTAAATTGTTATACTTAGATTTGGTAAAAAAAAATTGAAAATGAGTACTTTTTGATGGAGAAAATGGCATAAAATAATAAATGAGTTGGTAAATAAAAATATGACTTATAATGTTTTAATATCATAATAAGCACATTACAAATTTAACAATCTGATATCTGAAGTCAATAAATCAAGAAGAATATAATGCAAAAACAAAGAGATTTAGAAGTGTGAAAGATATATTTACAGAGATATTTAATCAATGGATTTATAGAAGCAGAGGACGTGAAACAGAGGGGATAAAGTAAATAAATAAATTACAGAAGAAAATTTCCCAGACATTACATTGCTCATGAGACTTCAAATGGGAAGGCTACAGTGAACACTGAGAAGAAGGAATGAACAGAGACATGCCCAGATTACAATATGAAATATCAGATCTTTAAAAGTAAATCAATAATAATGCCCATTTCATAATGAGAAAGAACAAAAAGTAAAAACTGATGAACATACAGCAATCTAACATCAGGATTATGACAGGCAACGCTAGATTCTAGGAAATAATGGAGCAATATCATTAGAACAATAAAGTTGAAAGATTTTAAACTTAGTCAGCTGTACACAGCTCACTGGGGTCAATGAATGAGATTAAAAAAAAAAAATTGATTTACCCTAGGAGAATTAGTCCTAGTTTCCCTGGAGCAAGATCAAACAAACAAATATAACAGAAAGTGGGTGAAAGACCTGAATAGCATTTCATAAAAGAGCACATCAAAGTGATCTATAAACATGTGCTCTGCTCCATCATACATTAGGAAAATGTGTATGTACTAATTACTATTGCTATTTTAAATCAGGACTTGTGCTTCTTGGTTGGACTGAGCAGTTCATAATAAGGGAAAGGAGAATGATCTAAAAAATTACATTTTTGAAAGCATCAGAAAACCATGGAAAAAAAGAAACAAAAATCTGTCACCTTCTAATCGACTCCAACTCATGGTAACCCCATGTATGTCAGAGTAGAAATGTGATCCACAGTAATTTCTTTTTTTTATCATTTTATTTTTTTTCTTTTATTGTACTTTAAGTGATAGTTTACAGTTCAAGTTCATTTTTCATATAAAAATTTATACTCACATTGTTATGTGACCCTAGGTGCTCTCCCTGTAATGTGACAGCACACTCCTCCTTTCCACCTGGGATTTCCCGTGTCCATCCAACCAGCTCCTGTCCCTTTTGCCTTCTCATCTAGCATCCAGACAGAAGCTGCCCATTTATTCTCAGGTATTTACTTCAGCTAAGAAGCACTGTCTTCATGAGTACCATTTTATGTCTTATAGTCAGTCTAATCTTTGCCTGAAGAGTTGGCTTTAGGAATGGTTTCAGCTCTGGCCTAACAGAGAGTCTGGGGTCCAAATTGTTTTCAGTGGCTGAGATTTTGAAAACAGATCACTAGACTTGCCTGTGAGACACCTCTGGGTGGACTAAAACCTCCAACTTTTCAACAGAAGCCTAACTCGTTAACCATTGCACCACCCAGAGAATCCAAACCAAAAAAAACCAAACCCACTGCCGTTGAGTCAATTCTGACTCATAGCAACCCTATAGGGCAGAGTAGAGCTGCCTCATAGAGTTTCCAAGGGTGCCTGGTGGATTCAAACTGCTGACCTTTTGGTTAGCAGCCATAGCACTTAACCACTACGCCACCAGGGTTTCCACAGAGGGGTTAAAATTGTAGTGAGAGCTGAATCTTCCAGTATTGAACTGAAAACTTGCACCTGCATTTAAACTGGGGAAATTTATCAATTCTGTATGTGGGCTAGAGGCTCAGGATCTGGGTGTGGCCTGTGTAGAAGGCAAAACTGGGACACAGGGAAACCAATAGTGCTCAAAGTCTGCTCCTCAAGGCATTGGGCACATATTGAAACTCCTCCAAGAAGGAGACTAGAGAGCTAAGCAAAAACATGTTTAAAAAGATTGGAAATATTTAGAGTCCTTGGATCCTAAGATGCTATCAACTTCTTCATTAGAGACTTGGAAAAACCAAGTCCAGGAAGCAGGAGACAACCAGAAGTCACTAAGTCTCTTCAAAATTTAAATTAAGCCTAACCTACCTTGGTTCCTGACTGGATTACGATGATCATCCCCTCATTCTATCTGCCTAATATAGAAAAGGGTGAGCCCTCTCTGATCAAAGGCACAGGAGCCTCAGTGGCATCATTCAATATAAAATTTGTGTCATGTTAGTAGACAGAACCATACAATCAATCCATCACTGGTCTGTCAGTTTGTCATACTGTGAGGCTTACATGTCACTGTGATGCTAGAAGCTAAGCCAAGGGTATTTCAAATACCAGCAGGGCCATGGTGGGCAACTTTAAGAGAAGCTTCCAGGCTAAGACAGACTAAGAAGAAAGGTCTGCTGATCTACTTCTGAAACTTAGCCAGTGAAAACTTTCATGGATCACAAGAGAATATTGTCTGACATGGTGCAGGAAGATGAGCTCCTTAAGTTGGAAGGCACTAAAAACACCCAGTGACCACAACAATGAACTCAAGCACACCAATGGTTCTAAACATGTCACAGGACTGGCCAATATTTTGTTCTGTGATATATAAGGTCACCATGAATTGAAGCCAATTTAATGGCAGGTAACAACAATCTGGCTCCAAAGTAAAAAGACCTGTGATTAATATCATATATATTTTTTACCCTTAGGACGAACATTTAATATGTTGAAATAATTGAAAGTTATTTGTGCTCAGACACATTCGAGGATGATAAGGATCACTGTGAGTAAAATTGTTTTAGTCCAAAATTACATGCAACACCACAGAGACTTTCTTGACTCCTTTTAAATTTGCACTAAATACAAATGGTATTGTTTCTCTGGTGTTAGACATAGGAAACACAGAATTAAAGACTTGAAACAACAACAAAAAAAATTGCCGTCCAGTGGATTCTGACTCACGGCAACTGTATAGGACAGAGTAGAACTGCCCCATAGGTTTCAAAGGAGCGACTGGTGGATTCCAACTGCTGACCTTTTGGTTAGCAGTCAAGCTCTTAACTACTGCGCCACCAGGGCTCCAAAGATTTGAAAGGGAGATTAAAAGAAGAGAAAATAGATCCATTGTTGGCATAACACTGGTTTTCTGAACAAATTTATGAGTGAAATAAGATTTCCTAAAAATTTGCATGTCCTGAAAATTTATCAAAAAAGACAATTTCCCTGAAGAACAATTGTCCTCTTTAAATGTTTTCCAACAGAGTTTCGTGCTCACTGAAACTCATTGAAAGTGAGCAAAGGAAAGCATTAAAACTGCCTTGTGCTTATGCAATAAATAGCATTTCATCTATATCAGAGGTTATTTTAAACTCAATGCCATAAAATATCAAAAGTTGAGATGCTGAATGCAAAGAAAAAGAGATTTAAATGGCCTCTTCTGTTTTTCCTTGTCATATTCTGTTGCATTACCCATACCGCAAGTTGGCCTATGTTTCCGGATACAATTCAAAATTCACTATTTCCATGAAATATTTTTCCTTGACTGTGTACTTCATTTCTTTTAGGCTTAATCATAGCTTTTCTTGTATTAGTACTTTTTTCCTCACACATATTTTCTTAAGTAGATTTTAAACACGAGCCCACTTCACTGATTTCCTAAATGAGTGAAATCATATGGTGAGACATAATTAAATCCAGAACAACACTTTAGGAATAGTAAGGCACAGTAGAGAACACAATTAACCCTGTGATGTTATTAGTTAAGCTGTCACTGTTGAAGTGTTCCAAATAGCCTAAACCATCTACTCATCTTTCTTTCAGGGGTTTGAAAACCAGATGAGATTTAATAAGTTGAAAGAAAAACAAAATCATGATGATGTACAACACTAAAAAAATAATGGAGAGAGTTAAAAATCTAGAGGACAGTTTTTACTTTAATCCATGATATGGGAATTTAAAGTAAAAACTCTAAATGTTGGGAATTACATTTGAGATCCCTTTTATTTCAGAAGAGGCTGCCATATGCTGTACAGCCAAAGGCTGTTTTTTAATGCAAACCTTACTCTACTTACCTTTTAAATGCATCTTTGCTCCGGCACACTGAGTGGTGACGCTTTCTGGCTATAGGCATCGTCTCCCTTGGTGATTTAAAGCTAAGGGTTAGGCAGAACAGCCTGTATGTCTGTGTATCCCTGAAACCCTGCACGGTGCTTTGCATACTGACAAAAGGAGCTCCATCATTGACTGTGGTGCTTGTGGCTCTTATTTGCTTGCTTTGACCTCATTTACTATGTCTATTTGACCTGTTAGAGGTTCAAAGTCCATAACTGTCCCAGCCTTTTTATGTTTCATTTGATTTCAATGCTTAATACATAGTTTCATAAACGGGGGATAAAAAAGCCTTCACAGTAAACTAGCACAATGCATGAACACTTCAATCCTCCACTGCACACTCTTGGGCTTCAAGAGAAACACTTCTGATCTAAGCCTCTCCAGCAAAGCTGATGATTTACGTCCAAAACTGGGAATATATGCACATCTAGCCTTAACACTGTGTCGTTACCATGGATTTATTTCAAGGTCACAGAATTGTTACTGCCACAGATAAAACATGCCCACCTTACCTGATTTAAAAAAAAAAAAAACTAATTTAGTGTAAAAATTTTTTTTATATTACTAATTGATTTAAAAAAAGTTTTATTAAAATTTACAACAGTGTAAGTTTTTTTTTTTTAATTTCTGTTCCAAAATTAAAGATAAGGGAGTAACTGCTACTGAATAATTGCAAAATTAGAAAAGCATCATTACCTTTTTCTACTTTAACATCCACCTCCTTTTAAATTAGGAATATTATGCACCTTAAAGATGAAGTACGAGATGAATATTCTGTTGTCTTTCCAGAAGCAGCTGCAAATCTCTAAACCATAACATTAAAAACAAAGCTATTTTGTAGTTTCCGTTGGGCATACCAGAATATCCATTTGAAAAAAATAAAAACATGAAACAAACCTGTTGCCATCAAGTCGATTCCAGCTCATAGCAACCCTATCGGACAAAGTAGAACTGCCCCATAGGGTTTCCAAGGAGTGACTGGTGGATTCAAACTGCTGACCTTTTGGTTAGTAGCCATAGCTGTTAACCACTACGCCACCAGGGTTTCCAAATATCCATTTAGCCTTCCAAAATTACAAGGATAAATGTGACATATTTGCATTTTATGTAAGAGTCAAGCAAAGGCACAGCATTCACGGTTATCTTTTATTCTTTGCATTTCATCCTGAAATATGATGGATTTTTTTCTTATTTTACTTTTATCAGATGTGAAAGATGACAGCATGCATGAAAATAAAAATAAAAACAGCAGCCAATGAAGTTTATTACAAGGAAGAGTTATGTCCATTTTGTAGAGCTTTCCAAAAATGTTACTTAATGTTTGCAAAGCAGTAGTTTAATGAATTATGAATAACAAGGTACAGGCAAACTAAATGAAAAAGACTTTATCAGATCAGGAGGAACAGGTTCAGGATGAAGCCTCATCATAGATCAGATAGATAATCCCAAAAGTAATTATTCAAAGAGATTTGCAGTCTTTCCTTGATTCTCTTTAAAAAAAAAAAGGGTTTCAATACCCTAACCATTTTCTGGCCTATGTCCCAGCCAATCTCTTCTGCTATTTAACTCTAATATGATTACTCCTTGGTAATATCACTTCCTGCTTCACAGAATCATTAAGACATCTCCAGTAGATTTTAAAAGAACTGAGATATACTGCTCAAATTTTTGCCAAACTCTGTTGCTTCCTATTTAAATTGTAGATTCAAATGATTCTAAGGAGATTGGGGGTAAAAAGTACTTCTTATAACATTTGGGCAGATTATCATTTCCAGTATATCGTCTTATTATGATAAAATCTAATATATCATTATATATTATTATCACCATCATTTTACCATTTAGACCAAACATCACATTTTTTCTCCTCTTGCTCTATGTAACTGTGCTCTCGAATGAAATCTTGAATCTCTCATTCTCTCCTGAATTTATGTCTGTTTATCTCATGTCTTAGCTTTGCCTCTCTCCAGGATGCACGAAGCCTAACAGTGAATTATTTAGTGTCCATTTGGCTGAATCTCAAGGTCTTCAGGTGTCAGCAGAGATGTGTAGCAATAGCCGGACAAATAGTAAAATTGTAATAATATATCATTTAAGTAGGAAGAGTATTTAAACGTAAAATAATCTGGCCTGGGTGCCCTTAAAACTTGACATTTTCCGTATCATTTGCTGAGGTTTATTTGTAAATGGGCGGAATCTTCAGCATTAGAATGTATGTTCCTTAATTAGTGAAATGCAGTATTTTATAAAAACATTTTACTGTGAGTTCAGATTTCTATCTAACTGATTTAGTACACAGTATTAATTTGTATAAATAAATTTATACTATAAAATATTGAAGTTAAAAATAAGCATTATATATCAAAGTTAACTGATTTTTTTTTTCTTTTTGCAATTTATCTACATTTCCCCAATTAAATAATCAGAATATTATACCTTTATATGTAAGACATTATTCTAAGACTGAGTAAAATAGAGATTCCATTTCTCCCTTTCTGTTACTTCAACATACTGTCTACAAGCCTGTTTCCCGACCTATGGAATAAGGAAGATAAGATGACAGCTCCCTCTGGAGTGTATCAAAACACGCCGAGCAATAAAAACCGTGATAGCAAAGATAAAGGTTTCTGACCCCAATTGTGGCATCTCAGCTTTTTGGAGAGCCACTGGTGAATGGCCTTTCACCGCCCTGGCCATCCCTCCCTTCTCTGCTCAGTGCACAGGGCATTTCACAAACATTTTGGAACTAAGAAATCTCTTCTTCAGAACGGAGCTCTAGGGATGATTTAAATCTTTTAACCTGCTGGCAAATTTCTCTATCCTGGAGGGTTAATCGACCATTCAGTCGATAAACTTTTGAAGTCTTAAAGGGAAACGGTACAGAAGCCTGCATGGGACACATGGGGAACATGTTAAGGGGACAAAAATGGGTTCTTAGCTAAAGGAGGTTACAACTGAATCATGGAAATAAATGATACATGCAATTAGAGTAAATAGGATCATAGTAAGAATAAATTGACTGTTGGAATAGCCAATTGTTTCCTCTTCTGTTTAAGACACTATTTTAGGCACAAAGGTGGATTTAGGCAAAGCTCTTTCCATCATGGATCCTTGCACTTAAAATAAAAGATGGATATCCATGTGTGTTGCTGTTGTTTTTAGGTGCTGTCAAGTTGGTTCTGACTCATAGTGACCCCATGCACAGCAGACCAAAACACTGCCTGGTCCTGCTCCATCCTCGCAACGTTGCTGTGTTTGAGCCCATTGTTGCAGCCACTGTGTCAATCCATCTCGTCGAAGGTCTTCCTTTTTCTTTTACCGACCCTCTACCTTGTTGCTGTTGTTGTCGTTAGGTGCAGTTGAGTCGGTTCCAACTCATAGCAACACTACCTAAGACAGAACAAAATCCTGCCCAATGTACAGTGACTCGCTTTCAGGGGTGTCTTGACCCAAAATACAACCCATATCAAATGGTAGCCTATTGGCACACTACTATCTCTTTCCCTGAGCATGTGTCAATATTCCCAGGAACTGCTTAGCTAAGCATATATGTTACATGGCACCTGGCCTATCCGACTTTTATATCTGTTACTGGCAGGATGGAAATAGGGTCCTTCTGCAGTACAAATGGAGCGTATGCAGACCTTCTCTTTGTGTCAGCTGTGGAGCAAATCTGCTGGCCATAGGGGACCATCCTCCATTATTGATGCTGATCTTGTTCTGTTTCTTCTCTATGCGAGTCAAGTGTTGTTCCGTATAGAGCCTATGCATGAGTCTTGTCTTTCGTGGTGACTCTGACACCTGCAAACTATGGAGTAAGATACTGTCTTAGTCATCTAGTGCTGCTGTAACAGATTACAGCAGCACTAGATGACTAAGACAGTATCTTACTCCACAAGTGGATGGTTTTAACAAAGAGAGATTTATTCTCTTACAGTCTAGTTGGCTATGAGTCCAAATTCAGGGTGCGGGATCCAGGGGAAATCTTTCTCCGTCTCCTCTGGAAGAAGGTCCTTGTCATCAGTCTTCCCTCAGTCTGAGAGTATCTCAGCGCCGGAACCTCAGGTCCAAAGGATGCACTCTGCTCCTGGCACTGCTTTCTTGGTGGTATAATGTTCCCCATGTCTCTCTGCTCTCTTCTCTCTTTTACATCTCAAAAGAGATTGGCTTAAGACACTATCTAATCTTGTAGATCCCATCAATACAACTGCCACTAATCCATCTTATTTTTTTTTTAATCCATCTTATTACATCATAATGATAGAATTTACAACACATAGTGAAGTCACATCAGATGATAAAATGGTAGACAACCATACAATACTGGGAATCATGGCCCAGCCAAATTGATACACGCATTTTTGGGGGGACATAATTCAATCCTTGACAGTTACTATCATCCATGTGATGGGACTCAACCCCTGCAGGTGATAGTAGTTGTCACTTGCTTGACAAGAGGCATGAAAGATGTCATGGAAGATTGCAAAAATAAGTAACTAATTTCATGAGGAAAAAATCAAGGAAGACTTCCTAGGGAGAGTAGGATTTGAGCAAGTCTTGAAGAATTGATGGAATTTGACTAGGGTAAGTGGATAAAGAAAAGATCATTAACAGAGAGGGAAAAAAAGTGTCTGTAATATAGGGTTTTGAATGCTAAAGAGTTTCACCTTAATTCTATAGAACAGGATTTCACAAACTATTTTGTAGACCATCAATATCCTTGGAGATGTTGACTGATATTCCATTATGAAGAAATAAAGGATTTTATAGTCAAATTAAAATTTTAATACCTTAAATACTCTGTAGATTGAGAGATCTATAGGGCTAATGGTCATGAATTAGAGACTATTTCTTCTACTACTACTCTTGGTACTACTAAATAGATGCTGAAGCCAGTGTGGCAGGGTAGAGGTAGCTGAAGTAGCCTGATTGGAACTGCATCTTTAAAGGTAGTCAGCAGTGTTTCAGATGAAAAACAAAGCAGAGAGAAAGCTATTTCTAAAACAGACGCTAGATTATGTCACATCTCTAATAAATACCTTGGAGTAGCTTCTTATCTCACTTAACACTCCTTATGGATGGGAACGTGTCCCGCAAAAAGATATTTTAATGCCCTAACTCCCAGTACTTGTAAATGTGACAAGTAAGATCTTTGAAGATGTTATTGGTTAACATGATACAAGCAAGATGAGTCCTAGCCCTAGGAAAATGGTGACCTTATAAAATAGGACAGAAGATACAAGGGGAAGACCACCATGTGAAAATGGAGTTATCCTGCAACTGCTAGCCAAGTTACACCTGGGCTACCAGAAGCTGAGAGAGATAAGAAAGCCTCTCCCCCTACAGCCTTTGGAGAGAACATGGCCCTAATGACACCCTGAATTAGAACTCCTAGCCTCCAGAAAAAAAAAAAACAAAACTATGAGACAATAAATTTCTGTTCTTATAAGACACCCAAATTGCGGTACTTTGTTACTGCATCCCTCGGAAACTAATACAAACTAAAATTCAAAATCCTTATTCTGGCCTTTAAGATCTTAGACTATATAACCTTTCTGCTTTTATCATCTCTCTCTCCCTAATTCTGCTCCAGCCACACTAGCCTCCTTCCTGCTTCTTTACTACACAGAGCACACTCACACCTTGCTTTGCTATTCCTGGTTCCTGGAACACTGTTTCTCAGATTTATGCGTGGCTCCCTCCCTCACTTCCTTCAAATCTCTGCTAAAATTCAGTTTACCCTAATTACAACTCACCATTCCATTATACTTTTCCTGTAATTTGCCTGCTCAATTTATCCTGGTTAACTTTGTATTTATCTTATCACACCCTCACTGAATATATATTTGTTTATTTTTTTTATTGTCTCTCCCACTAGAGTAATTGCTCAAGAAAACAGGGACAGAGGTACTTCTGTATTCCCACTACCTAGAGTAGTGCTAAGCATGTAGTAAGTCCTCAATAAATAAGTATGGAAAGAATTAGATATAGAGGAAACTGAAAGCTTGAAGACTAATTAGAAAGTGTTTTGTAACAGTCAATGGAGAGTAAATAAGTGCTTAAAATTAGGTGAGGATAGAGTAGGAAGGATATGTTAATGTTTACCCACAAACCATTATTAAAGGCATGTATTTCAGTGGAAAAGAATAAATCATAAAGGCTGACATTCTCTATTTCAAATCTCAGACTCCTAACTTAGTAGATGCGTTCCCATATGCAAAATACTTCATCTCTCTGAACCTCAATTTGCTCATGCGTAAAAGGAGAAAGTGATCTCTATTTACATTGCTATAAAAAAAATTTTTTTTCTATAGATTATAGAAAAAAATAAATGTCTGTCTAAATTATTGTCGATCTCCTTGCTATCTCTGGCATCTGTACAGTGTCATGTATTTGAACATAGTTCTTTAAATAGTGTTAAATATTTTATTAGTATTCAGTCTCTGTTGTAATGTGTCATTGAGTCAATTGCAACTCATAGTGACCCTATGGGATTGAATACAACTGTCCCATCAAGCTTCCTAGGCTATAATCTTTATGGGAGCAGGTAATCAGATCTTTTCTCCCTTGGAACCACTTTTCAGTTATCAGCCAAGTGTTTACCCATTGCACCACCAGGGTGTGTAGATTTTAAGTTGTGAAAATAAGCAATAGTCTTCATGACTTTTGTAGGTCCTATTATTTTATACATGGTAATAAAAATAAAATGATATGCCCTAGAGAAATAAGAGCCTTTACACGAACAGATATATGCACACCCATGTTTATTGCAGCTCTGTTGTTTACAATAGCAAAAAGCTGGAAGCAACCAAGGTGTCCATCAACAGATGAATGGTTAAATAAATTATGGTATATTCACACAATGGAATACTACGCATCGATAAAGAACAGTGACGAATCTGTGAAACATTTCATAACATGGAGGAACCTGGAAGGCATTATGCTGAGTGAAATTAGTCAGATGCAAAAGGACAAATACTGTATAAGACCACTATTATAAGTTCTTGAGAAATAGTATAAACTGAGAAGAATACATTCTTTTGTGGTTACGAGAGGGGGGAGGGAGGGAGGGTGGGAGAGGGCTATTTACTGATTAGTTAGTAGTTAAGAACTACTTTTGGTGACGGGAAGGACAATACTTAATACATGGAAGGTCAGCTCAACTGGACTGGAACAAAAGCAAAGAAGTTTCCGGGATAAACAGAATGCTTCGAAGGTCAGTGGAGCAATGGCGGGGGTTTGGGGGCTGTAGCTTAAGGGGACTTCTAAGTCAATAGGCAAAATAATTCTATTATGAAAACATTCTGCATCCCACTTTGAAATGTGGCATCTGGGGTCTTAAATACTAACAAGCGGCCATCTAAGATGCATCAATTGGTCTCAACCCACCTGGATCAAAGGAGAATGAAGAACACCAAGGTCACACGATAACTCTGAGCCCAAGAGACAGAAAGGGCCACATGAACCAGAGACTTACATCATCCTGAGACCAGAAGAACTAGATGGTGCCCAGCCATAACTGATGACTGCCCTGACAGGGAGCACAACAGAGAACCCCTGAGGGAGCAAGAGAACAGTGGGATGTAGACCCCAAGTTCTCTTAAAAAGACCAGACTTAATGGTCTGACTGAGACTAGACGAATCCTGGCGGTCATGGTTCCCAAACTTTCTGTTGGCCCAGGACAGGAACCATTCCCGAAGACAACTCATCAGACATGGAAGGGACTGGACAGTGGGTAGGAGAGAGATGCCGATGAAGAGTGAGCTACTTGTATCAGGTGGACACTGGAGACAGTGTTGTCATCTCCTGTCTGGAGGGGAGATGGGAGGGTAGAGAGGGCTAGAAACTGGCAAAACAGTCATGAAAGTAGAGACTGGAAGGAGGAAGCAGGCTGACTCATTAGAGGGAGAGTAAATGGGAGTATGTAGTATGGTATATATAAGCTTATATGTGACAGACTGACTTGATCTGTAAACTTTCACTTAAAGCACAATAAAAATTATTAAAAAAAAAAAAAGATAACAAAAACTCTACTTTCCTGAACATACAGGATCTGATTTTAATTTAGCCAGACAATATAAACTGTATTTATACCTAATCTATTTTATTTATTAGAAAGCAGTCTCAAAGAATTAAAATAACTTGACAACGGTCACACAGAACATAAATGAAAGAGCCGGGATTCAGTTTAAATCATTCTGAGATTCAAATTCATCATCTGTTGTTTTCATACGCCTACCATGACATTTTATAGTTACTGAATTAATGACTTTTTCCCTAGGTGAAGTTCATCCCTGTCTTAAAAGTTTTCTCAAAAGTTTAGCTTCCCCTTTGCTTACCACATTTTACACACATATCTAAAATGGCTATTCATGTTACCTCTTTCTTCACAGACTTCCAACAACTTCTTACCATACTTTGATCCAAAAACAAATGTTAGATTATGACCTTTAAATGTTTACTGCAAATTGTCATTTCTATCTATTATTTACCATCTACGTTCATGGCCCTTTGAACACAGTTCTACAAATGCTTCTGAAGCTCAGAACTCATGGTTCTCAAAGTGTGGTGGGGGCTTGCATAAAGGAGTGTCAATTTACATAATTTGGAGATTATTATTATTTAAATTTCAACCCCATCTCCTTAACAGGCATTCCTAGGCATGGGACTCTGAGCACAAATATTTTTTCAAGGCTCCTCCTAGTGATTTGGATACCCTCTTCACCTCTCAACTCATGGCTGAAATCTACTATTCAAGGGAGTGAGGTTTTTCACAGCATTCTACTCTGTATCATCAGCACCTAGCTTAATGTCTCTGTGGAAACAGCATGTACTATAAATTATGACCTCTTCTACTGGGTAAGAGAGAGACAGAGAAAGAAAAAGAAAAGGAAAAAAAGGGAGTGACCAAGCTCTCCTATATGAAAATTAAAGGTTAATTCATGGATAAGTTAGACCTGGATTTGAGCCTAAAATAAGTAATGTATATGCATTTTTGTAGAGAAAGGTTGATGATATTCTAGGTAGATATTGGAAAGAAATAGAATAAAGAAAGTACATAGAAGATTGAGATGACCATCTTATAGTGGATAGAGAGGAAACTGGTGTAACTGGAAAATAATATCACATAGATATGTGATTAACTTAAATATTTATGTTGGTAACCAGTATCTTTTATACCATTCTCTTTTCTAGTTCAGTTATAGCATCATGGGGTTTTGAGGCTAGATGATTTTCACATCCAAAATGTTTTCAACTTGAAATATTTTCAATAATTTAAACACTTTTCATATTTCAAATATATTGATTGCTAGTCTCAATGAAAGGTATATTTACTAGTTACCCTGTTGCAAAAATCTCTGATCTCTTGGCTTTAGATCATTTTATGTGTTTTGCGTGTCTGAAATGGCCCACACTAACCTGGCCTCTAACTTCGTAATTCAGCAAAGCCTTCACTGATTCAGTAACCTCTTCTTTTCATCTTGTATTAAGAAGCCCTCCTTTATTGTTTTGTCCAAAAACCTAAGCAAACCAGTTACTGTCAAGTCAACTGTGACTCAAGGGGACCTCATGAGTGTGAGTATAGAACTGTGTTCTGTAGGGTTTTAAGTGGCTGACTTTCTGGAAATAATTGATCGTCGTCCCTTTTTCCAAGGTTTCTTAGGGTGGGCTTAACTTCCATCCTTTCAATTAGCAGTCAAGCACTTTAACCATTTGTACCACCCAGGGACAACTAGACTTTTATATCATCATGTTATTTACCCCTATCATATTAATCACATCAAAAAAAAAAAAAAAACCCATTGCAGTCGCGTTGCTTCTGACTCATAGTGACCCTATAGAACAGAGCAGAGCTGCTCCATAGAGTTTCCAAGGATCATCTGGTGGATTTGAACCACAGACCCTTTGGTTAGCAGTGGTGGCACTTAGCCACTATGTCACTAGGGTTTCATACAATGTGGAATAAATACCAGTTTATTTACTTGTCCCATCCACTAGAGGCACCCTACTTGAAGGCACCCACCAAAAAAAAACCAAACCCGCTGCCATTGAGTCAATTCAGACTTATAGTGACTTGAAGGCATAGACAGTATTTATCATTAATTTCTAAGCTTATATTACACTGCTGTATGACTAGCACTTTCAAGCTTAGATACCAGTTTTGAAAGGAGAGCTTAGTGCCTGCAATTAAAAAAGCAAACCTAAAAGTTTGTTATTGTAAGTGAAAGTTAATTGGAACCTTGTTGTTGAGTGCTGTCGAATCAATTTCAACACGTAGTGACCTCATGTGAAACAATAGAATTGCCCCATAGAATTTTCCAGGCTGTAGTCTTTAATGGAGCAAATCTCTAGATCTTTCTCCTGCAGAGCTACTGAGTGGGTTTGAACTGCCAACCTTTTGATTACCAACTAAGCACTTAATTGTTGTGCCACTAGGGGTCCTTACTGGAAGGAAATTGAATAAGAGGGATTAGTCCCATTAAGTGGAAGCCAAATGTCAAAGGAGCAATTCACACCTTCTTTGTGATGTAGCCATCAGTTCTGACAGAGTCTGAAAATAGACTGGTATAAAAGAAATAAAATGTTCAAGCCACAATAAAATAGTAATGTGCATTCTCAATTTCTATTAAGGACCTAAATTCTGGTAGCTAAATGAGTTTTTCTTTGCTTATAAAAAAACATTAAAGTTTATTTTAATTTGTTCAATATATATTGAGAGATTACCAAAAAGACTGATTCTGAGAGCACTGGTCAAATTATTTGATATATGATTTGTTTCAAAAAGTAATATGGATGGATGGATGGATGGATGGATGGATGGATGGATGGATGGATGGATGGATGGATGGATGGGTGGGTGGGTGGGTGGATGGTGGATGGGTGGAAGGGTGGATGGACGGACGGACGGACGGACGGATGGATGGATGGTTGAGTGGGTGGGTGGATGGATGGATGGGTGGTACATAGATATATATACAGGTATTCCCTGCTTTTTGAAAGTTCGCTTTATGCCACTTTGCTTTTACAGAAGACCTACACTAGTATCTGTCTTCACTGACAGAAAGAAATCCAAGAGGATTTTTGCTTTTACAAAAGATGAGGAAATAACCTTCAGCGTTTGCTTTGCAGGGAGCCATTAAATAGGCAGTGCGCCCCCTGAGCAGCCAGCGAGAGCAGCGTCGCCAAGCTCCTTCCCCAGGAACTACACTCAGCAGTTCAGCACCAAGCTGTCATCGCTTTGAACTTTGTCTGTGAGCATCTATGCTTTATCTCCATTTATTTTGTGCAACCATCAGCAAGATGTGTCCTAAAGTATTTTGGGGGTCTGCGAATGCTCAAAAAATTTTTCCATAAAAATTAATGGTAATTGTTTCTTCACTTTATGCCATTTCAGCTCCCAAAAGTTTTCATAGGAATGCTCTACTTTCGTATAGATATATTTGGTTTAGGAAAGGCAGCAGAATGAATGAGCCACAACAGTATATCATACTGTCTTTCAAGGATGAAGTGCAAGTTATGTGCAAAGTATTACTGCCAATTAGGCTTGGTGTTCACTCCTTAACAATTTCTCTTTGAGTTTCTCAGTTTTAATCCCCTATTTAATAATATTGTTACAACATATGTATGTTGAATTAATTTTGCCTCATCTTGGCATCTAACTGAATATGCAGAAGTTAAACTTTTATCTATTTTATCAGGCTTTATCAAGGGGAGGTGTCATAAAGCGCTGCCCACTTCCAAGAAAATATTGTGAATTACTACTGACTTGGTTTTGGTTAGAGTCAATCGATCACAGGGCGGCAGTTTCATACGCTGCACAGTGCCAAGCTCTAAGAAAGGCAGCTTCTAGGTATGATAATTGTGAAATTAGATGAAACCATTTGTTCGGTTCACAGCAAATCCTCTATGAAATGGAAGATACTGTAGCTGAAATACAGCCAGGTTTGGTAACAACATCCAAACAACCTCAGAGTCAAAAATCATTCAAAAATGTCTAATCCCTTAACTGTATCAAAGCTGGCAGGTGCTCATCACACAGAACATTAATTTGGGAGACTTAGAGGGGATTTTAAAGGTAACCTTCTGTGCCCAGTACGTTAAGAGCAACGTGTCTCTGGATAAAATACTTAATATTTCATAATCAGAAAGAAGGATGAAGATATGAAATGTGAGCGAGAGGATATTTTCAACCCCAGGCTAATTATACAGTTTACATTAGGCTTGGCTGTATACTATTGGAGTAGAATGTTGGCAAGAGGTTGAAAGTAGAATCAGACTTGGTTGGGTTCACGCACAATAAAAATTGCAACGATCAGAATGGATCACAATCTGGAGATGTTTGACGTGCAACAGCAAGAATGGAGTCCCATGAAAATAGTTATGAACATCTAGCTAAGGAATTTGAAGGACACTGTTGAGACAATCCCTACTTTGCATCCCAAGTTTTCCAGCAGGGCATTGAGGTGAGCCCTAGACTAGCAATCTTCATAGTGTCGTGCAAGTAAACTTAATGAGCTTAGGTGCAGTCTCCAACATTTACCAGTGTCTCCCAGTGAGATCTGAATTCCTGCCTCTATAAACTAAATTTCAGGAAGAGGAAGGGAGCATGTTCTATAGAAAAGCCAGAGAAGACACCGGACAAGAATACAAGACCAAAACAGGCAGCATCCATTTGATCTCACAAAGAATTACCAAAAATGACATTAATTTAATTTAGTGTTATAAGATTTTGTCAATCAAAGGGATAAATTTCTAAAATAACATTATACTTTAGTATCTATCGTTGGTTACTTGAGCTTGAAAGCACCAGATTAAAAATGTTGCAGAAGATGTCTGCAGAAAGAAGTTCTAGGGAAATAACAGCATTGATCAGTGATCAAAGGAAAATGGAACTGATATTTTAGGAACTATCTCATGATGCTTCTTCTAAATGTACAAATTTATACTTTTTTTTTGGAAGGATGTTAGAGAGAGTGTAAACAAACAGATCAACCAAACTGACAGAAAAGTTACGAAGTTTTGTTAATGTCTTTAATGCCAAGTACTTTCTAAGAAATAGACCAAAGTGGGGGAGTACATGCAAAAGGTATATTTTACTCTGTCAGGATAACTTGGATTCACTTCGGTGAAATGCAATAAATTGTACATAAGATTTTATCTCTACCTCAGCTTTTTTTTTAAAATAATTTTTATTGAGCTTTAAGTGAACATTTACAAATCAAGTCAGTCTGTCACATATAAGTTTATATACACCTTACTCCATACTCCCACTTACTCTCCCCCTAATGAGTCAGCCCTTCCAGTCTCTCCTTTCGTGACAATTTTCCAGTTTCTAACCCTCTCTACCCTCATATCTCCCCTCCAGAAAGGAGATGCCAACACAGTCCCAAGTGTCTGCCTGATACAAGTAGCTCACTCTTCATCAGCATCTCTCTCCAACCGGTTGTCCAGTCCCTTCCATGTCTGATGAGTTGTCTTCGGGAATGGTTCCTGTCCTGGGCCAACAGAAGGTTTGGGGACCATGACCGCCGGGATTCCTCTAGTCTCAGTCAGACCATTAAGTCTGGTCTTTTTATGAGAATTTGGGGTCTACATCCCACTGATCTCCTGCTCTCTCAGGGGTTCTCTGTTGTGCTCCCTTTCAGGGCAGTCATCGGTTGTGGCTGGGCACCATCTAGTTCTTCTGGTCTCAAGATGATGTAAGTCTCTGGATCATGTGGCTCTTTCTGTCTCTCGGGCTCATAGTTATAGTGTGACCTTGGTGTTCTTCATTCTCCTTTGATCCAGGTGGGTTGAGACCAATTGATGCATCTTAGATGGCCGCTTGTTAGCATTTAAGACCCCAGATGCCACATTTCAAGGTGGGATGCAGAATGTTTTCATAATAGAATTATTTTGCCTATTGACTTAGAAGTCCCCTTAAGCCATAGTCCCCAAACCCCTGCACTTGCTCCGCTGACCTATGAAACATTCAGTTTATCCCGGAAACTTCTTTGCTTTTGGTCCATTCCAGTTGAGCTGACCTTCCATGTATTGAGTATTGTCCTTCCCCTCACCTAAAGTAGTTCTTATGTACTAACTAATCAGTAAATAACCCTGTCCCACCCTCCCTCCTTCCCCCCCTCCCTCCTTCCCCCCCTCATAACCACAAAAGTATGTGTTCTTCTCAGTTTACACTATTTCTCAAGATCTTATAATAGTGGTCTTATACAGTATTTGTCCTTTTTCCTCTAACTAATTTCGCTAAGCATAATGCCTTCCAAGTTCCTCCATGTCATGAAATGTTTCACAGATTTGTCACTGTTCTTTATCGATGCGTAGTATTCCATTGTGTGAATATACCACAATTTATTTACCCATTCATCCATTGATGGACACCTTGGTTGCTTCCAGCTTTTTGCTATTCTAAACAGAGCTGCAGTAAACATGGGTGTGCATATATCTGTTTGTGTGAAGGCTCTTATTTCTCTAGGGTATATTCTGAGGAGTGGGATTTCTGGGTTGTATGTTTTTTTTTTTTTTTTTTTATGGTAGTTCTATTTCTAACTTTTTAAGAAAATGCCAGATAGAATTCCAAAGTGGTTGTACCATTTTACATTCCCACCAGCAGTGTATAAGAGTTCCAATCTCTCCACAGCCTCTCCAACATTTATTATTTTGTGTTTTTTGGATTAATGCCCGCCTTGTTAGAGTGAGATGGAATCCAATCATACTTTTAATTTGCATTTCTCTAATGGCTAATGATTGAGAGCATTTTCTCATGTATCTGTTAGCTGCCTGAATATTTTCTTTAGTGAAGTGCGTGTTCATATCCTTTGCCCACTTCTTGGTTGGGTTGTTTGTCTTTTTGTGGTTGAGTTTTAACAGAATCATATAAATTTTAGAGATCAGGCTCTGGTCGGAGATGTCATAGCTGAAAATTCTTTCCCAGTCTGTAGGTGGTCTTTTTACTCTTTTGATGAAGTCTTTAGATGAGCATAAGTGTTTGATTTTTAGGAGCTCCCAGTTGTCTGGTTTCTCTTCGTCATTTTTGGTAATGTTTTGTATTCTGTTTATGCCTTGTATTAGGGCTCCTAGTGTTGTCCCTATTTTTTCTTCCATGATCTTTATCGTTTTAGTCTTTATGTTTAGGTCTTTGATCCACTCGGAGTTAGTTTTTGTGCATGGTGTGAGGTATGGGTCCTGTTTCATTTTTTTGCAAATGGATATCCAGTTACACCAGCACCATTTGTTCAAAAGACTATCTTTTCCCCAATTAACTGACGCTGGGCCTTTGTCAAATATCAGCTGCTCATATATGGATGGATTTATATCTGGGTTCTCAATTCTGTTCCATTGGTCTATGTGCCTGTTGTTGTACCAGTACCAGGCTGTTTTGACTACTGTGGCTGTATAATAGGTATCTAACATCAGGTAGAGTGAAGCCTCCTACTTTCTTCTTCTTTTTCAGTAATGCTTTACTTATCCGAGGCTTCTTTCCCTTCCATATGAAGTTGGTGATTTGTTTCTCTATCACATTAAAAAATGTCATTGGAATTTGGATCATAAGTGCATTGTATGTATAGATGGCTTTTGGTAGAATAGACATTTTTACTATGTTAAGTCTTCCTATCCATGAGCAAGGTATGATTTTTCCACTTAAGTAGGTCGTTTTTAGTTTCTTGCAGTAGTACTTTGTAGTTTTATTTATATCGGTCTTTTACATCTTTGGTAAGATATCTTCCTAAGTTTTTTATCTTCTTGGGGGCTACTGTGAATGGTATTGATTTGGTGATTTCCTCTTCGATGTTCTTTTGGTTGATGTAGAGGAATCCAAGTGATTTTTGTATGTTTATCTTATGACCTGAGACTCTGCCAAACTCTTCTATTAGTTTCAGTAGTTTTCTGGAGGATTCCTTAGGGTTTTCTGTGTATAAGATCATGTCATCTGCAAATAGAGATAATTTGACTTCCTCCTTGCCAATCCAGATGCCCTTTATTTCTTTGTCTAGCCTAATTGTTCGGGCTAGGACCTCTAGCACAATGTTGAATAAGAGCAGTGATAAAGGGCATCCTTGTCTGGTTCCCGTTCTCAAGGGAAATGCTTTCAGGCTCTCTCCATTTAGAGTGATGTTGGGTGTTGGCTTTGTATAGATGCCCTTTATTATGTTGAGGAATTTTCCTTCAATTCCTATTTTGCTGAGAGTTTTTATCATGAATGGGTGTTGGACTTTGTCAAATGCCTTATCTGCATCAATTGATAAGATCATGTGGTTTTTGCCTTTTGTTTTATTTATACGGTGGATTACATTAATGGTTTTTCTGATATTAAACCAGCCTTGCATACCTGGTAGAAATCCCACTTGGCCATGGTGGATTATTTTTCTGATATGTTGTTGAATTCTATTGGCTAGATTTTGTTGAGGATTATTGCATCTATGTTCATGAGGGATATAGGTCTGTAATTTTCTTTTTTTGTGATGTCTTTACCTGGTTTTGGTATCAGGGAGATGGTGGCTTCATAGAATGACTTAGGTAGTATTCCTTCATTTTCTATGCTTTGAAATACCTTTAGTAGTAGTGGTGTTAACTCTTCTCTGAAAGTTTGGTAGAACTCTGCAGTAAAGCCGTCCGGGCCAGGGCTTTTTTTTGTTGGGAGTTTTTTGATTACCGTTTCAATCTCTTTTTTGTTATGGGTCTATTTAGTTGTTCCACTTGTGATTGTGTCAGTTTAGGTAGGTAGTGTTTTTCTAGGAATTCATCCATTTCTTCTAGGTTTGCAAATTTGTTAGAGTACAATTTTTTGTAATAATCTGATATGATTCTTTTAATTTCAGTTGGGTCTGTTGTGATGTGGCCCTTCTCGTTTCTTATTCAGGTTATTTGTTTCCTTTCCTGTATTTCTTTACTCAGTCTGGCCAATGGTTTATCAATTTTGTTAATTTTTTCAAAGGACCAGCTTTTGGCTTCGTTAATTCTTTCATTGTTTTTCTGTTCTCTAATTCATTTAGTTCAGGTCCAATTTTTATTATTTGTTTTCTTCTGGTGCCTGATGGATTCTTTTGTTGCTCACTCTATTTGTTCAAGTTGTAGGGACAGTTCTCTGATTTTGGCTCTTTCTTCTTTTTGTATGTGTGCATTTATCAATATAAATTGGCCTCTGAGCACTGCTTTTGCTGTTTCCCAGAGGTTTTCGTAGAAAGTATTCCATTTGCGCTAGAAAATAAAAGTATACTTTGCAGCAGTTGGTTGGAGAGTTCTGTATAAGTCAATGAGGTCAAGTTGGTTGATGGTAGTAATTAGGTCTTCCGTGTCTCTATTGAGCTTCTTACTGGATGTCCTGTCCTTCTCCGAAAGTGGTGTGTTGAAGTCTCCTACTATAATTGTGGAGGTGTCTATCTCACTTTTCAGTCCTGTTAAAATTTGTTTTATGTGTCTTGCAGCCCTATCAACGGGTGTATAAATATTTAATATGGTTGTATCTTCCTGGTCAATTGTCCCTTTTATCATTATGTAGTGTTCTTCTTTATCCTTTGTGGTGGATTTAAGTTTAAAGTCTATTTTGTCAGAAATTAATATTGCTACTCCTCTTCTTTTCTGCTTATTGTTTGCTTGATATATTTTTTTCCATCCTTTGAGTTTTAGTTTGTTTGTGTCTCTAAGTCTAAGGTGTGTCTCTTGTAGGCAGCATAGAGACGGATCGTGTTTCTTTATCCAGTCTGAGACTCTCTGTCTCTTTATTGGTGCGTTTAGTCCGTTTACATTCAGCGTAATTATAGATTAGTGTTGTCATTTTGATGCCTTTTTATGTGTGTTGTTGACAAGTTCATTTTTCCACTTACTTTTTTGTGCTGAGACGTTTTTCTTTGTAAATTGTGTGATCCTCGTTTTCATAGTATTTGACTTTATGTTTGCTGAGTCGTTACGTTTTTCTTGGTTTTGATTTTGAGTTATGGAGTTGTTATACCTCTTTGTGGTTACCTTAATATTTACCCCTATTTTTCTAAGTAAAAACCTAACTCGTATTGTATCCCTCTCCATATGGCAGTTCTATGCCACCTGTATTTAGTCCCTCTTTTTGATTGTTGTGATCTTTTACATATTGACTTCAATGATTCCCTGTTTTAAGCATTTTTTTTTAATTAATCTTAATTTGTTTTTGTGATTTCCCTATTTGAGTTGATATCAGGATGTTCTGTTCTGTGACCTTGTGTTGTGCTGGTATCTGATATTATTGGTTTTCTGACCAAACAATTTCCTTTAGTATTTCTTGTAGCTTTGGTTTGGTTTTTGCAAATTCTCTAAGCTTGTGTTTATCTGTAAATATCTTAATTTCGCCTTCATATTTCAGAGAGAGTTTTGCTGGATATATGATCCTTGGCTGGCAGTTTTTCTCTTTCAGTGCTCTGTATATGTCATCCCATTGCCTTCTTGCCTGCATGGTTTCTGCTGAGTAGTCTGAACTTATTCTTATTGATTCTCCCTTGAAGGAGACCTTTCTTTTCTCCCTGGCTGCTTTTAAAATTTTCTCTTTATCTTTGGTTTTGGCAAGTTTGATGATAATATGTCTTGGTGATTTTCTTTTTGGATCAATCTTAAATGGGGTTCAATGAGCATCTTGGATAGATATCCTTTCATCTTTCATGATGTCAGGGAAGTTTTCTGCCAACAGATCTTCAACTATTCTCTCTGTGTTTTCTGTCCTCCCTCCCTGTTCTGGGACTCCAATCACACGCAAGTTATTCTTCTTGATAGAGTCCCACATGATTCTTAGGGTTTCTTCATTTTTTTTTAATTCTTTTACCTGATTTTTTTTTCAGCTATATTGGTGTCAATTCCCTGGCCCTCCAGATTTCCCACTCTGCATTCCAATTGCTCAAGTCTGCTCCTCTGACTTCCTATTGCATTGTCTAATTCTGTAATTTTACTGTTAATCTTTTGGATTTCTGAATACTGTCTCTCTATGGATTCTTGCAACTTATTAATTTTTCCACTATGTTCTTGAATAATCTTTTTGAGTTCTTCAACTGCTTTATCAGTGTGTTCCTTGGCTTTTTCTGTAGATTGCCTTATTTCATTTCTAAGGTCATCCTGATGTCTTGAAGCATTCTGTAAATTAGTTTCTTATATTCTGCATCTGGCAATTCCAGATTGTATCTTCATTTGGGAAAGATTTTGATTCTTTAGTTTGGGGGGTTGTAGAAGCAGTCATGGTCTGCTTCTTTATGTGATTTGATATCGACTGCTGTCTCCAAGCCATCTCTAAGATATTGTAGTGATTTATTCTATATTTGCTCACTGAGTTTTATCTTCTTTGGTTTTCTTTCAATATACATAGATGGGCTACTAGATTGCACTGTCTTGATTGTTGTAGCCCTTGACTCACTTATGTTCTATTACCAGCTGGTTTGGGCTGTTACCAGATATATAAGCCTAAGAGTCCATTCACTATTCTTGAGTAGAATCTGATTTTCGGTCATCAAGTGTGTGATAATGACTGTCACCTATCCACCTAGGGAAGTAGTGGTGATACTTGTGTGCACCAGATTCTAGTAGCAGCTGGGGTTCACACTCCAGGGGGGCAGGATGCTGACAGGCATCCCCCAAGTGTCAGTGAGGTAGGTGTGTCTCTATTCCTAAAGCAGTTTGGTGTGTGGGCTCTGCAGCTGTACCTTAGGCCCCCAGTGCAAGTACTTCTACAGATTGGTAGGTGTCACCCTCCTTAGACCCCTAAGGGAGGAGCCTAGGTGGTCTGGGGGGAGCTTCATCCCTCAGTTCCCTGTTGTGGGTCAGTGAGGGCTCTTTTGAATAAGCAGAGATATCAGACCTGGGAAAATTGTCTTTCCAGTAAATCCGCTAAAACAATTACAGTCAGATCCCTATCAGAAATGCCTTTGCATTATAATAGCCATCTTGTTCCCTGTAGGAATGAAAGCCCAAGACTGTGGATCACATATGCTTGGCTGGAGCTGGTTCTGTGTTTTTAGTCCAATTAGGGAAGGATTTTTGGTCCCTGGGTTTTTTGTAGTTGCTTCTCTCAGGCCATGATGATGGGTTAGGAAAAGACCAAAAAAAAAAAAAAGGGGGGTGGGGGGGAAGGAAAAAAGGAAAACCATAGAGCAGTTCACGGTCTGGCTCAGGAAATTCCAATGTTAATGAAGCCACCTGGGAAGGGGAGGGGAGGGTTCAGATAAATAGGAGAGAGTAGCACCCCAGAATATAGACAAAGTTACTTATCTTGCTTGGGATGACTGTTTTATCTGAGATTCCTGAGGGGCACGTAGACTGTGTGCACTGGCTGGGTAGAGATTGCCCCTGAGGGTCAGGCCCGCGTCCCGTGCTTGCACTGTCTCAGAAGCTGTGGTCAGTTCCTCCACTCCCAGTCCAAAGCCCAGCTCCAAGGTTCCCCGACTGGGACGCCGCACTCCCGACTCTAAAACCAGTTGCTGCCTCCCGGTGACTTCTCCTCCTGTCAGCCGCGTTGCTGCGCTGCCTGCGTGCACTAGCTGGGCTTCCTCCAAGGTCAGTTCAGGGGGTTGGGGCTGTGCCCCGTGTTTTCGCCGTCTCAGGATGCTGTGCTGAGCTCCCCTGCACCCAGTCCAAAGCCCGGCGCCAAGGTTTCCTGACTGGGACGCTGGCTCCAGGCTCTGAAAACAGTCGCTGCTTCCCTGTGGTTGTTTGTTCTCAGTCTCTGTCACTCAGGTCAACTCTTTAAATCTGTGTTTGTTTGTCAGGGTTCGTAGATTGTCATGTATGTGATCGATTCACTTGTTTTTCCGAGTCTTTGTTGCAAGAGGGATTTGAGGTAGCTTCTATCTAGTCAGCCATCTTGGCCCTGCCTCCTCTACCTCAGCTTTTAAGAGCCTGTTGCTGTCAAGTCAACTTGTACTCATGGCAAGCCCAGTGTGTTAGAGTAGAAATGTGCTCCATAGTTTTTTTTCAGTTGTGGTGAAAATATACACAGCAAAACATTCACCAATTCAACAATTTCTACATGTACAATTCTTGATGTTGTACTACCAATATCACTATATTTTTGCTAATTATTCTAATTTTTCCTAATTATTCAAGGCTTTTGATTGCTAATATTTTGGAAGTTGGTTTGCCAAGCTTTTCTTCCGAGGATCCTCTGAGTGGGTTCAAACCTCCAACCTTTTGGTTAGCAGCAGAGCACATTAACCATTTGCACCAACCGTGGTACTCCATGTCAACTTACTCTCTTCCTTTTCAGCCTACAAGCCTTGGTCAATTTCTTCAACCACATCTTTGTGAATATCCTCAATTCCATTCCCCTGTTTTGTTTTTGTTTTTTACCCTACATATCAAGCCCAAGCTTGGAGCAATCCAAATGAATGTTTTCTTTGTTTCTATACTTCCACGGTTTAGTCTGGCTGAAGAAAATCACAAAACCCATTGAAAATTGTCTCAGCAAATTAATGGTCTCAGAACTCAATAGGGCCATTTACCCTGCTCAGCAATTCTTCTCTGTTCTGATAAGATTCTTCTCCACTTTCTATAATATCTAGTAAAATTGTATCTTATCTCCTTAACTGTCCTACCCTATTAACTTCCCACACATTCTCAGCAGAAAATCTTGTTTCATACTTCAAAGAAATATAGAAAGAGCGTCTTCAAATTCCTGACATCCCCATTTACAAATATGACTTTTATTGCAGCTAACTTCTTTTTCTCATTTTGTTAGTAAATGTTTTATTCCGACAGGGAAAACTTCTCCACTTATTCTTTGGATTCCATGGAATTTTTTTCCATATTGCCTCAGGAACTTAACTACAATTCTTGGGGCTTACCTTGTTGTTCTATACTTTCTTTGTTTTTCTACTTTCACTTTTTAAAAATTCTCATTTCGCCCCTATTTGGTCTTTCACTTCAATCTTTCTCTAGTTGCAATACTCTCTAAACACTGTCATAGTTGAGCTTCTTCAAAGTATCATCTAAAATTCCTGTGCCTGCTTCATCTTTTCCCAATTACTGTTCAAACCATTGCAATATAAATTTCACCCTTTATATATACATTGAGTACATACAGCTCTCAGGTAAGATCATTACAAATTTTTGTTGTTATGTCTATTTCATGCTAGTGCTCACTTATCAAAAAATCAAACCAGTTGCCATCCAGTTGATTCCAACTCATGGAAGCCCCATTGGTTTCAGAGTAGAAATGCCCTCCATAGTGTTTCATGGCTGTGACTTTCAGAAGCAGATAGCCAGACTTTTCTTTTCAAGTGCCTCTGGCTGGGTTTGAAACACCAATCATTTGATTAGTAGCTGAGTGCTTACCAGTTTATGCTACCCAGGAATTCCATCTGTTGTACAGTGAGTGTTTAATACTGTAAACCACGACTTCCTCCATGAAACCAAAATTCCTTTAACTTCATCAGTATTAAGCTCTTCAAGCTCTTCTCCTACCTCCCTTCTTGAGTGTTCCTCTTCATCCTTCTTACATACTTGTCTTGGTAAACACATCCATTCACAGGGCACTACAACATGTGTGCTGATTATCTTGTAACAGATTCTTCAGAATTACTCAACACCACTCTAACATACTTGTAGCATGGCATTCTGTACTCAAAGGTATGAAAAGGTGAAGCCAAAATATCTGGGTTCACTTGTACACAGGGATCTTTATTTGATAATTTTTGACTAATCACATTCATATGCAAGACTTGAAACTCTGAAGTTCTAATGGTGTTAATTGGCAGAGAAACATTTTCTAGTGTCTATTCTGTCTTTGTGTGGGTTAAGCAACAAGCAACAGCTTAAATAGTAAAGGTAAAACTTTAATACAAGAAAACACAGGGGAATATCTTTATAACCTTTAAATAGGTTATTTCATGGAAGAGAAAACACAAATTGCCTAAATATGTAAAAAGGTGTACCATGTTATTACACAAAAAGGAAATGCAAATTAAATCTCAATGAGATATCAGTTACTATTCATTAGATTTTCAGAAGTAAAGATGTCCAAATATGCTAAATGTTGGTAAAGATATTAAACAATAAAATTGTCGTGGAGTACTGTGGGCTTCCTGGCTCACAGAGAAAGGTGGCTATGGTGGGTGTGCTGACCCACAGAGTGAGAGAGCTGACTGGTGGAGTGGGGTGCCTCTGGACACTTATTGGTGAAGCTAAAAAGGTCTTTGTAACACTTGCCTGAACAGGGCAGGGTCCAAGGGGCTGAGGGCCAAGAGAGAAGCCTGCCTGTGGGCACAGCTCAGAAGCTATCCTAACTGAAGAACTGTATCCTGAGTTGTTCCTGATCCTGAATTGCAGCCTCTCATTTTCCTGATAAACTGTATAACTGTGACTATAGTCTGTAAGTTCTGCGTCCAATGTAATCAGAACAACAACAAAAAAAAAACCCACTGCTGTCAATTCGATTCCGACTCATTGCGACCTTATAGGACAAAGTAGAACTGCACCATAGGGTTTCCAAGGAGCTCCTGGTAGATTCAAACTACTGACCTTTTGATTACCAGGCATAGCTCTTAACTACTACACCACCAGGGTTTCCAGTGTAATCAGAAGTGTATTTATAAGTACAAGTAAGGGATCAGATTAGGAGAGATTTGAAGATGCTATTCTGCTGGTTTAAAGATGGAGGAAGAGGACTATACGTCAAGGAATGTAGACGGCCTCTAGAAGGTGGAAAAGGGAAGAAAATAGATTCCTCCAGAAGGAATACAATCTTGCCAACGTCGTAATTTTAGTTTAGTAAGATAGTAAGGCCCACTTGACGGCAACGGTCTTTTCTTTCTTCCTCTCTTTTCTTTCTTTTTTAAGACCTGTGTCAGAGTTCTGACTTTCAGAATTATAACATAATAAATTTGTGCTGTTTTAAGCCACTAAGTTTGTGGTAATTTGTTACAGCAGTAAGAGAAACTAATACAACTCTTCGTGTCTAGATGACCCAGAGAAACTGTAGGAAAGACAAAGACAAGATAGTACAACAAATGCTGCTGCTGCCACCACCACTACCGCCACCACTTGTTTAATGGTTACTTTATACAAGACATTTTGCAAAAATTAGCTACATATATCATGTATTTCATTGCAACAATAAAGAAATGAGACCAGGATCATTTTCTTTTTTTTAATCTTTTACAGATAAGGAAACTAAGGCTCAGATTAGTTCAGATAATTGTTGGTGATTAAAAGTCACACTGCTTGTTAACTAGTGTGTGATTATTATTTACCAATATTACAATAATGTGGTTTATAGATTATTAAAATTTATATTATGTTAATATTAACAATAAAATACATTTTATTTGCAAAATCACAACGGATAAGATAATATGCTCCATTAGTAATTTAATTAATTATATACAAAATCAATGTCATTATGCATCCTTTATGTGCAGTCTTTAATATAACTACAAATATAATTACATACATAAATATATGATTTATTGAAGAATCCATATCTGTGCAGTCAACATTTATAAAAACACCTCTCACATGTGAAAATTTCTCAAAATAGGACCATGGATCCAAAGAACAATTAAAAACAAACTCTACAGGATAAGTCTTCAAACCCAAGCCATTGTGATAGAAGGAATAGAAACTTTTATGAATTGTTCTTAATCACTTCATGCATGAATTGAACTATACATGAATACAGGTTTACTAAGTTGCTCTGAGTTTCACTCATGTGGAATAGTAGAGGGGGCATGTGAGTCTAGGTATCTGAAACACACATCTTATTTTTTCCTTAGACTCAATCGCCATAATATTTTCACTTTGGTCCCATGCAAGTCAAATTCTAAAGTGACAGAGGGTGTGAGAGCAAGAGCGAGCTAGAGAACAAGAGGGTAAGAGAGATAGAAAGTGAGAATGCCCAAGAGGGTGAGTTTGGATTAAGGAATGGACAGCACGGTGACATTGAGAAGAAAAAGTTAAGCTACCGGCAATTATTTCTTTACCATAACACTTGTTTTTTCAGGTTTTATAAAAAATGTGAAATGAAGTACCACAGAAAACGGTTTACAAATGCAACACTTAAAAAAAAAAAATAAGATCACAAAGAGATCAAAGACAGCATAAAAAAGATGAAGTTAAAAATGGTGGATGAAGATCAACTTTTCATTTCGCTGTTATTTAGAGTCAATTCAAGGACCAATTTCAACCTTATACAGAGCAATGAACTGATTTTAATGGTATCTATGAATAAAAAAAGCCTTAAACACTCTAACAAAAAGATTCTAAGAAAGTTGTTAGACCTATAATGTTATCGCTCTATGCCTCAAAACTGGGACTGTGGTTTAGAAGATAGAATATATTTGAAGAAAGAAAAGTCAGATTGTTGCTTTGACCACTAGTGCAAAAATCTCTCAATACCATCAAGTCCTAACTTTCAACCCGCCAATCAGTTCTCAGTTTAAAAAACATGCAATTATATCATATTTGTAAATATCCTGGGAAACAAAACTGACAAGTTCTCCTGAAAGATACAGCTGGAGCAGTTTAATAATAAATATGGAAAGTGAACGTTTGATTTTATTTTTTAAAGAAGCTGGCAAATAGTTATAAGCTTTTACAAAAAATAGAGTCCATCTAAATTCCACATATACTTGCAGCTTTTTAAAAGTTCACATGGCCGGTGTTTATTCAGTTATTCAAAACTTTTTCCCTTGAATATACTTGACCGAATGCTTATGAGTTTTCAAGTTGTCAGGATCAAACAAACACTGAAAAATAAATAAAGGCATTTCTAATATTATAAAGGTGAAATGGGGGACTTGCCCACCAGCAGAGAATTCTTGGGGAAAATGAATTCTTACCAAATAAGACCCTCCCACAATTTTGCTCTCCTTATGAAACTTACAGTCTATAATAGAAGACTTGTACTTTTCTTTTGTTGATTTTATATTATGTATATTAAAAGTTAATCTATTCATACTGTTGGATACTTCTTATTTTAATATACTGAAGTACTTCTAAGTGTAATACAGGTGCTCCTTGAGTTTCAAAGGAGTTCCATTCCTAAGCCAGTCTTTAAGTTGAATTTGTATGTAAGTCAGAACAGTTAAGTATGATATGTATCTAATGACATTTAGTCAAATGTTGGTTTTAGTATATAATATATACTGTACCTTTCTATGCATAAACATATTAAAGAAACACTTCTAGATTTACTAAAACATCTTTAATGAAATAATACAGTAATAATGTTTTGATGCACTTTGCAATATAGTGCCTGTTTATTATTACAAACAATTGTTTGTACCTTGAGTTTTTAATTTAATAGGCTTTATGGAGGTTGGTTGGTAACCACTGGTTATACGTCAGTTGGGTATTCATAACCCAGGAACTGCCTGTACATGCCATTTTTATGTAGCTGTTTTGGCACAGGGACATATGGCCTTAGAGTACTTCTGTTCAGATCTTGAAACAATAGACCTTTACCGTCTTATGTTATTTTAATTGTTACATTATATATGTAAATTCCATCCTTAATTGAGTCCTGATCCTCCCCCCAACTACATGTTTATCACTTCCATTCCCCCAGCACTGTTGGCATCAGGGATGTGATGAGAATCTCAGACTGAGTAAAGGGTCATCAAGAGCTGAGAAGGGAAGAAAGGAGTGAGAAATATGATATGGCTTGAGAAACATTAGAGTTCAGGAATGTGTACTGTACATCTCATGTAATACTTAAGGACAGTTCCTTTACATATTTTATCAAATCATTTTGTTGCAGCTGCATCAAAACAGCTGTGTCCATTAAACACCTGTCAGAAAACAGATGGTTCTCTCAAAAGGTAATTAAAGAGTGTTTAAGGGAGGGAATTTTACGCAGATGTAGGCAGGGTTAAAGGAAATAACATGGGATGCTGGAAAGCTCAAGACGTAGCAAGTGATAAAAGCTGTGGCCATCCCACCTCTGAACCCAGAGAGAACAGGTGTAGTAGTACGGGAGGTCCAGCTAACAGAAACTGTTGCATTATATACAGGGAAAGAGTCACTGCTAACCCGTGGGAGTCAGGGGACTAAACCCTACGACCTCTGTCTTCTCCCAGCCTCTCTTCTCCAGCAGGTTCCTCCAACAGGCTGAAGCTCACTGGAAACTAATAAGCAAGGGAACTCATAGGTAGAGGACAACTTATAGGAACAAAAAAGGAGGGGAGAAGGGTGGGCAGTGGATCTGGAACGGAAAATAAGAATATCTGGTTACTTGGGATCTACCTTGCTTTGTTTGTCCATCAGTTATCATATCATTCTGTTGGTATCAATGTAATTACAGTCCTACCTGAAACCTAGATGTAAATGCTGGCCACCATATAACATAGAAAAGGACAAAAAAAAAAAAATAGGGTGAGGGAATACACAGCCAGTTGACACAATGTAGATTATCTGTTTAGCAAGAGAATGTTTCAACTCTTAAGGGAAAACAGGCTTTGCAAGGCTGAACACAAGCACCCCCTTCATGTGGTCTGCTAGTTCACTACAGTTAGCATCCTTATGTAAGCCCCTGGCTTGTAGCCACTATTGTCCACAACCAGTATAAAACCGCTGACCTCCCACTGCAGAGTGCAGTGATCTGCTCTGGTCCTACTGCCACCCAGGACTGTCTGGTCTATAAGTCACCCTGACAAAACTCCTTTGCTACCATGCTGGAGTTTCCCACCTCTTTCTTTGGTCTCTCGGTATCCTCCTATTTTCAGAGGCAAATTTCAAGTTACTGGTCCATGCCTGACAAACTCTTATGGTTTTTGTTTGTTTGTTTGTTAATCTTCAGAATCAGATAATACCACACTCATGATGGGTAGTTTGAATCTCAGAGTCATGCAATGACCCATAGCCAAGTGTTCAGTTTTTGCCAGGTCCCAGCAGCAAGCACGAAGCTACCTTTCAAACATGAGAGTAGTTATCTCCTGAGATGGACTTGGCTTTGTCCCAGTATTATAAGGATCTGCATTGTAAATACAGATATAAATACCATAGGCTCCCACAATATCCATATCTTCCAGCAACTCCCAATACCATAAAACTCAAGTAGCAGGACAATTTGCCTACAACTTGGGTTTTCTGTAGAAAGATCTTTTACAAACAGGTACTTTATATGCTCTTTCAAGAACAATGTAAGAAGTATGTTCATGTGGCAACTACAACAGCTTTTATATTCAAAGAAATATTTTATTTTCATCAGAAAGAGGTATCAGATCATTATAAGTAGATTTTCTGGAATGAGTAACAATTTTTTTTTTCCCCTTTTCTGCTTCCACCCTTGTTCCTCTTTATCCCAAAACTCACTTGGTCTTTCCTTTTTATTTTCCCAACTCTTTCACACAAGAAAACAGCTCATTTTCTTGCAAAACATAGGCAAACTGGGGTCACCAATATAGTTTCTGAAATGGGAAAAGTCTGCTTACTCAAAAAGGATAATTACTTCTTTTGCTCTCCTTCCTCAAGGAGAGATGATACGTCAAATGATGGTGAAAGCTCAACTTCTCCAAAACATGACTTTTAGTATTTCATTTTATATTGTGAAGTTCTTTACCATAGAATCTTGATAAAGTACTTTGAGAAACTTTTTTCGGAGTAACTATTTTTGCAGAAGTACAATTCACACTAGATTTTCTGTATGAATTAAAATAGTGTGATTGGCAGACCTAGGATAATATGATGTCTATTTTATATACTACAGCTTGGATAAAAATGTTTGGATATATAATGAGAAGTAGGGGATATACTGTGGAAATTTACTTCACCAATTTGAATGTTTATCTTATTGGAGGCCTCCTAAGAGATTTCAAGTTTGACTCAACATATGGTCTGTAAATTTAAAATTAAATTTATTTATATAATTTTGACACAATAGGAGTTAAGCTCAAATAAAGAATATAAGCATATGGCAGACTTACCAGTAATTGAGAGCTTTATGCAATGAGAGGTAAGTAGAAGAGGTGCTTGATAGTTTAGATATCAGTTTTATAAGACTATGTGAAATGGAGCAGATTGATTACATTCTTCCTTGGTTGTTATTCTAAAGCACAGTTAAGAAAGGATTTTTTTTTTCCCCAAAAAGGGCATATTCAAGTAAATAACTGTTTTGCTAAAAAAGATGATTTATATTTTTATATATGTATGTACTTTCACATATAATTATATACATATGTATATTTGTGAGGAGCCCTGGTGGCACAGTGGTTAAGCACTCAGCTGATAACCAGATGGTCAGTGGCTGACATGCACCAGCTGGTCCATGGAAAAAAGATATTGCAGTCTGCTTCGATAAAGATTACTGCCTTGGAAACACCATGCAGCAGTCCTACTCTGTCCTATAGGGTCTCTATTAGTAAGAATCAACTTGATGGCAATGGGCTTTTTTTTTTTTTAATATTTGTATGTGTGTGTGAATACACATACTTGTTACCAACAGATATTCCTCATTTCTCTGATGATAAAACACTATATTTTTCTATGCTTAATCTCTTAATCTCAGGGAAGTTATGCTCCTTCTATTTTTCTAAGGCAGTTGTGGAAAACTATTTCATTTTGCCAGGGACTGCTCTAAAATTAGTCACATGACAGAATTATAACCAGTTAAATGTCAAGGAAAAATGCTGAGGCTTCCCTTCTCCATTAAAAACACAAAATAGGTGAGCACAAAGCTTTACATTCTTTTCTCTTTTGTTCCTGGGACATGGATATGATGCTAGGCTGCTCACTGTTACCCTACAGCCCTAGCGGTGTAGTGGTTAAGAGCTTGGCTACTAACCAAAAGTTCAGCAGTTTGAATTCACCAGCCATTACTTGGAAACTCTATGGGGCAGCTCTACTCTATCCTAAAGGGTGGCTTTGAGTTGGACTGGACAGCAATTTATTTTTGTTGTTTGTTTCTTTTTGTTTTTCAGCCACATGGATGAGCAAATGTGCCCAGTGTCTATTAGGGAATACAGGAGGCAAGTTAACTCACTCTATTCTGATGTTGGATTTGTTCCTTTCCCTGATCAGAATATATGTTGCACCAAAAAAGTTTTAGGAGTTTCTTTTTTTGGAAGGAATTCTTTTTCCACATTGAGACAGTAAAGAAGGCATCTCACCTTTCTTAAAGTCAATACTTCCCTTTGAATTCTACCCCTTCTTGTCCTCTCAGAAATTACAGAACCTTGTTTATATTTTTTATCTCATACATAATAAACCAGACCCTTTCATATAATTACTATGTGATTACTATTAAATCTAGCCAATTAAAATATAAAAACCCTTCATTAAACATAGTTGAGTTCAAGTTAAAGCTGAAGAACATAAAAACAAGTCCATGAGAGCCAAAGTACAAGCTTGAGTATATTCCACCTGAATTTAGAGACCATTTCAAGAATAGATTTGACACGTTGAATGCTAAAGATTAAAGACCAAACAAAGGAGGCGGGGCCAAGATGGCTGACTAGGTAGAAGCTACCTCGGACCCTTCTTGCAACAACGACTTGGAAAAGCAAGTGAATCGATCACATACATGACAATCTACAAACCCTGACCATCAAACACAGATCTAAAGAGTTGACCTGAGTGACAGAGACTGAGAACGAACAACCACGGGGAAGCAGCGACTGTTTTCGGAGACTGGAGCCAGTGTCCCAGTCAGGAAACCTTGACCCGGGGATTTGGACTGGGTGCAGGGGAGCTGAGCACGGCATCCTGAGACGGCACAAACATGGGACGCAGCCCTAGCCCTCAGAAGTGACCTCGGGGGAAGCCCAGCCAGTGCATGCAGGCAGTGCAGCAATGCGGCTGACAGGAGGAGAAGTCACTGGGAGGCAGCGACTAGTTTTGGAGCCTGGAGTGCGGCGTCCCAGCCGGGGAGCTTTGGAGCTGGGCTTTGGACTGGGAGTGGAGGAACTGACCACGGCTTCTGAGACAGTGCAAGCACGGGACACGGGCCTGACCTCAGGGGCAATCTCTACCCAGCCAACGCACACAGTTGACGTGCCCCTCGGGAATCTCAGATAAAACAGTCATCCCAAGCAAAATAAGTAACTTTGTCTATATTCTGGAGTGCTACTCTCTCCTATTTATCTGAACCCTCCCCTCCCCTTCCCAGGCGGCTTCATTAACATTGGAATTTCCTGAGCCAGAGGGAGAACTGCTCTGTGGTTTTTCTTTTCCTTTTTTTTTTTTTTTGTTTTTTTTTTTTTGGTCTTTTCCTAACCCATTCTCCTGGCCTGAGAGAAACAACTACAAAAAACCCAGGGACCAAAAATCCTTCCCTAATTGGACTAAAAACACAGAACCAGCTCCAGCCAAGCGTATGTGATCCACAGTCTTGGGCTTTCATCCCTACAGGGAACAAGGTGGCTACTATAATGCAAAGGCATTTCAGATAGGGATCTGACTGTATTTTTTTTTAGCGGATTTACTGGAAAGACAATTTTCCCAGGTCTGATATCTCTGCTTATTCAAAAGAGCCCTCACTGACCCACAACAGGGAACTGAGGGATGAAGCTCCCTCCAGACCACCTAGCCTCCTGCCTTAGGGGTCTATGGAGGGTGACACCTACCAATCTGTAGAGGTACTTGCATTGGGGGCCTAAGGTACAGCTGCAGAGCCCACACACCAAAGTGCTTTAGGAATAAAGACACACCTACCTCACTGACACTTGGGGGAAGCCTGTCAGCATCCTTCCCCCCCTGGAGTGTGACGCCCTGCTGCTACTAGAATCTGGCGCACACAAGCATCACCACTACTTCTCTAGGTGGTTAGGTGACAGTCTGCACCACACAGTTGTTGACCCAAAATCAGATTGTACTCAAGAGTAGTGAATGGACTCTTAGGCTTATATATCTGGTAACAGCCCAAACCAGCTGGTAATAGGACATAAGTGAGTCAAGGGCTACAATAATCAAGACAGTGCAATCTAGTAGCCCATCTATGTATATTGAAAGAAAACAAAACAAGATAAGACTCAGTGAGCAAATATAGAATAAACCACTACAATACATTAGTGATGGCTTGGAGACAGCAGTCGATATCAAACCACATAAAGAAGAAGACCATGACTGCTTCTACAACCCCCCAAACTAAAGAATCAAAATCTTTCCCAAATGAAGATACAATCCTGGAATTGCCAGATGCAAAATACAAAAAACTAATCTACAGAATGCTTCAAGACATCAGGGATGACCTCAAAAATGAAATAAGGCAATCTACAGAAAAACCAAGGAACACACTGATAAAACAGTTGAAGAACTCAAAAAGATTATTCAAGAACATAGTGGAAAAATTAATAAGTTGCAAGAATCCATAGAGAGACAGCATTCAGAAATCCAAAAGATTAACAATAAAATTACAGACTTAGACAACGCAATAGGAAGTCAGAGGAACAGAATCGAGCAATTGCAATGCAGGGTGGGAGATCTGGAAGACCAGGGAAATGACACCAATATAGCTGAAAAAATCAGATAAAAGAATTAAAAAAAAAAAATGAAGAAACCCTAAGAATCATGTGGGACTCTATCAAGAGGAATAACTTGCGTGTGATTGGAGTCCCAGAACAGGAAGGGAGGACAGAAAATACAGACAAAATAGTTGAAGATCTGTTGGCAGAAAACTTCCATGACATCATGAAAGACGAAAGGATATCTATCCAAGATGCTCATTGAACCCCATTTAAGATTGATCCAAAAAGAAAATCACCAAGACATATTATCATCAAACTTGCCAAAACCAAAGATAAAGAGAAAATTTTAAAAGCAGCCAGGGATAAAAGAAAGGTCTCCTACAAAGGAGAAACAATAAGTTGAGACTACTCAGCAGAAACCATGCAGTCAAGAATGCAATGGGATGACATATATAGAGCACTGAAGGAGAAACACTGCCAGCCAAGGATCATATATCCAACAAAACTCTCTCTAAAATATGAAGGCGAAATTAAAACATTTACACATAAACACAAGTTTACAGAATTTGCAAAAACCAAACCAAAGCTACAAGAAATACTAAAGGAAATTGGTCAGAAAACCAATAATATCAGATACCAGCACAACACAAGGTCACAGAACAGAGCGTCCTGATATCAACTCAAATAGGGAAATCACAAAAACAAATTAAGATTAATTTTAAAAAGAAAAAAACGCTCGAAACAGGGAATCGTTCAAGTCAATGTGTAAAAGATCACAATAATCAAAAAGAGGGACTAAATACAGGTGGCATAAGACTGCCATATGGAGAGGGATACAAGGGGATATAGGACAACATAAGTTAGGTTTTTACTTAGAAAAATAGGGGTAAATATTAAGGTAACCACAAAGACATATAACAACTCCATAACTCAAAATAAAAACCAAGAAAAACATAACGACTCAGTAAACATAAAGTCAAATACTATGAAAATGAGGAACACACAATTCACAAAGAAAAATGTCTCAGCAGAAAAAAGTAAGTGGAAAAATGAAATTGTCAACAACACACATAAAAAGGCATCAAAATGACAGCACTAAACACATACTTATCAATAATTATGCTGAATGTAAATGGACTAAACGCACCAATAAAGAGACAGAGAATCTCACACTGGATAAAGAAACACTATCCGTCTATATGCTGCCTACAAGAGACACACCTTAGACTTAGAGACACAAACAAACTAAGACTCGAAGGATGGAAAAAAATATATCAAGCAAACAATAAGCAGAAAAGAAGAGGAGTAGCAATATTAATTTCTGACAAAATAGACTTTAAACTTAAATCCACCACAAGGATAAAGAAGGACACTACATAATGATTAAAGGGACAATTGACCAGGATGTTATAACCACATTAAATATTTATGCACCCAATGACAGGGCTGCAAGATACATAAAACAAACTTTAACAGAACTGAAAAGTGAGGTAGACACCTCCACAATTATAGTAGGAGACTTCAACACACCACTTTCGGAGAAGGACAGGACATCCAGTAAGAAGTTCAATAGAGACACGGAAGACCTAACTGCTACAATCAACCAACTTGACCTAATTGACTTATACAGAACACTCCACCCAACTGCTGCAAAGTATACTTTTTTTTAATGCACGTGGAACATTCTCTAGAATAGACAACATATTAGGTCATAAAACAAACCTTTGCAGAATCCAAAACATTGAAATATTACAAAGCATCTTCTCAGACCATAAGGCCATAAAAGTGGAAATCAATAACAGAAAAATTAGGGAAAAGAAATCAAATACTTGGAAACTGACCAATACCCTGCTGAAAAAAAGACTGGGTTATAGAAGACATTAAGGAGGGAATAAAGAAATTCATAGAATGCAACGAGAATGAAAACACTTCCTATCAAAACCTCTGGGACACAGCAAAAGCAGTTCTCAGAGCTCAATTTATATCGATAAATGCACACATACAAAAAGAAGAGCCAAAATCAGAGAACTGTCCCTACAACTTGAACAAATAGAAAGTGAGCAACAAAAGAATCCACCAGGCACCAGAAGAAAACAAATAACAAAAATTAGATCTGAACTAAATGAATTAGAGAACAGAAAAACAATTGAAAGAATTAACAAAGCCAAAAGCTGGTCCTCTGAAAAAATTAACAAAATTGATAAACCATTGGCCAGACTGACTAAAGAAACACAGGAAAGGAAACAAATAACCCAAATAAGAAACAAGATGGGCCACATCACAACAGACCCAACTGAAATTAAAAGAATCATATCAGATTATTACAAAAAATTGTACTCTAACAAATTTGCAAACCTAGAAGAAATGGATGAATTCCTAGAAAAACACTACCTACCTAAACTGACACAATCACAAGTGGAACAACTAAATAGACCCATAACAAAAAAGAGATTGAAACGGTAATCAAAAAACTCCCAACAAAAAAAAGCCCTGGCCCGGACGGCTTTACTGCAGAGTTCTACCAAACTTTCAGAGAAGAGTTAACACCACTACTACTAAAGGTATTTCAAAGCATAGAAAATGATACTACCTAACTCATTCTATGAAGCCACCATATACCTGATACCAAAACCAGGTAAAGACACCACAAGAAAAGAAAATTACAGACCTATATCCCTCATGAACATAGATGCAAAAATCCTCAACAAAATTCTAGCCAATAGAATTCAACAACATATCAAAAAAATAATTCACCACGACCAAGTGGGATTTATACCAGGTATGCAAGGCTGGTTTAATATCAGAAAAACCATTAATGTAATCCACCATATAAATAAAAGACAAAAACCACATGATCTTATCAATTGATGCAGAAAAGGCATTTGACAAAGTCCAACACCCATTTATGATAAAAACGCTCAGCAAAATAGGAATTGAAGGAAAATTCCTCAACATAATAAAGGGCATCTATACAAAGCCAACAGTCAACATCACTCTAAATGGAGAGAGCCTGAAAGCATTTCCCTTGAGAACGGGGACCAAACAAGGATGCCCTTTATCACCGCTCTTATTCGACATTGTGCTATAAGTCCTAGCCAGAGCAATTAGGCTAGACAAAGAAATAAAGGGCATCTGGATTGGCAAGGAGGAAGTCAAATTATCTCTATTTGCAGATGACATGATCTTATACCCAAAAAACCCTAAGAAATCCTCCAGAAAACTACTGAAACTAATAGAAGAGTTTGGCAGAGTCTCAGGTCATAAGATAAACATACAAAAATCACTTGGATTCCTCTACATCAACAAAAAGAACATCGAAGAGGAAATCACCAAATCAATACCATTCACAGTAGCCCCCAAGAAGATAAAAAACTTAGGAAGATATCTTACCAAAGATGTAAAAGACCGATATAAAGAAAACTACAAAGTACTACTGCAAGAAACTAAAAACGACCTACTTAAGTGGAAAAACATACCTTGCTCATGGATAGGAAGACTTAACATAGTAAAAATGTCTATTCTACCAAAAGCCATCTATACATACAATGCACTTGGATCCAAATTCCAATGACATTTTTTCATGTGATGGAGAAACAAATCACCAACTTCATATGGAAGGGAAAGAAGCCTCGGATAAGAAAAGCATTACTGAAAAAGAAGAAGAAAGTGGGGGGCCTCACTCTACCTGATGTTAGAACCTATTATACAGCCACAGTAGTCAAAACAGCCTGGTACTGGTACAACAACAGGCACATAGACCAATGGAACAGAATTGAGAACCCAGATATAAATCCATCCATATATGAGCAGCTGATATTTCACAAAGGCCCAGCGTCAGTTAACTGGGGAAAAGATAGCCTTTTTAACAAATGGTGCTGGCATAACTGGATATCCATTTGCAAAAAAATGAAACAGGACCCATACCTCACACCATGCACAAAAACTAACTCCGAGTGGATCAAAGACCTAAACATACAGACTAAAACGATAAAGATCATGGAAGAAAAAATAGGGACAATGTTAGGAGCCCTAATACAAGGAATAAACAGAATACAAAACGTTACCAAAAATGACGAAGAGAAACCAGACAACTGGGAGCTCCTAAAAATCAAACACCTATGCTCATCTAAAGACTTCACCAAAAGAGTAAAAAGACCACCTACAGACTGGGAAAGAATTTTCAGCTATGACATCTCAGACCAGCGCCTGATCTCTAAAATCTATATGATTCTGTTAAAACTCAACCACAAAAAGACAAACAACCCAATCAAGAAGTGGGCAAAGGATATGAACACGCACTTCACTAAAGAAGATATTCAGGCAGCTAACAGATACATGAGAAAATGCTCTTGATCATTAGCCATTAGAGAAATGCAAATTAAAACTCCGATGAGATTCCATCTCACACCAGCAAGGCTGGCATTAATCCAAAAAACACAAAATAATAAATGTTGGAGAGGCTGCGGAGAGATTGGAACTCTCATACACTGCTGGTGGGAATGTAAAATGGTACAACCACTTTGGAAATCTATCTGGCGTTATCTTAAACAGTTAGGAATAGAACTACCATACAATCCAGAAATCCCGCTCTTCGGAATATACCCTAGAGAAACAAGAGCCTTCACACAAACAGATATATGCACACCCATGTTTATTGCAGCACTGTTTACAATAGCAAAAAGTTGGAAGCAACCAAGGTGTCCATCAATGGATGAATGGGTAAATAAATTGTGGTATATTCACACAATGGAATACTACACATCGATAAAGAACAGTGACGAATCTGTGAAACATTTCAGAACATGGAGGGACCTGGAAGGCATTATGCTGAGTGAAATTTGTCAGAGGCAAAAGGACAATTATTGTATAAGACCAGTCTTATAACATCTTGAGAAATAGTATAAACTGAGAAGAACACATACTTTTGTGGTTATGGGGGGGGGAGGGAGGGTGGGAGAGGGTTATTTACTGATTAGTTAGTAGATAAGAACTACTTTAGGTAAAGGGAAGGACAATACTCAATACAGGGAAGGTCAGCTCAACTGGACTGGAACAAAAGCAAAGAAGTTTCCAGGACAAACTGAATGCTTCAAAGGTCAGTGGAGCACGGGAGGGTGTTTGGGGACTAGGGCTTAAGGGGACTTCTAAGTCAATTGGCAAAATAATTCCATTATGAAAACATTCTGCATCCCACCTTGAAATGTGGCATCTGGGGTCTTAAATGCTAACAAGGGGCTATCTAAGATGCTTCAATTGGTCTCAACCCACCTGGATCAAAGGAGAATGAAGAACACCAAGGTCACACGATAACTATGAGCCCAAGAGACAGAAAGGGCCACATGAACCAGAGACTTACATCATCCTGAGACCAGAAGAACTAGATGGTGCCTGGCCACAACCGATGACTGCCCTGACAGGGAGCACAACAGAGAACCCCTGAGGGAGCAGGAGATCAGTGGGATGCAGACCCAAATTCTCATAAAAAGACCAGACTTAACGGTCTGACTGAGACTAGAGGAATCCCGGCGGTCATGGTCCCCAAACCTTCTGTTGGCCCAGGACAGGAACGATTCCCGAAGACAACCCATCAGACATGGAATGAACTGGACAATCGGTTGGAGAGTGACGCTGATGAAGACTGAGCTGCTTGTATCAGGCGGACACTTGGGACTGTGTTGGCATCTCCTTTCTGGAGGGGAGATAGGAGAGTAGAGAGGGTTAGAAACTGGCAAAATTGTCACGAAAGGAGAGACTGGAAGGGCTGACTCATTAGGGGGAGAGTAAGTGGGAGTATGGAGTAAGGTGTATATAAGCTTATATGTGACAGACTGACTTGATTTGTAAATGTTCACTTAAAGCACAATAAAAATTATTAAAAAAAAAAGACCAAACAAGTTGTGGGATGACACCAAGGACATCATACAAGAAGAAAGTAAAAGGTAATTAAAAAGACAAGAAAGAAAAGATCAAAATTGATGTCCAAAGGGACTCTGAATGTAGAATAGCTAAAGCAAAAATAAGAGGTGATGAAGTAAAAGAGGTGAGCAGAAGATTTCCGAGGGCAGCTCGAGAAGATGAAGCAAAGTATTATAAAGACACATGCGAACACCTGCATTAAGAAAACCAAAAGGGAAGAACACACTTGGCATTTCTCAAGTTGAAAGAACTGAAGAAAAAATTCAAGCCTTGAGTTGCAATTTTGAATTTTTTTTGTGGGCAAAATATTGAACAATGTAGGAAGCATCAAAAGAAGTTGGAAAAAATACACGGAGTCACTGTACCAAAAAGAATTAGTTGATGTCCATTTCAGGAGGTTGCATATAATCAAGAACTGATAGTATTGAAGGGAGAAGTCCTCACTGTACTGAAGGCATTGGTGAAAAACAAGGCTCCAGGGATGCTGAAATACCAATTGTGATGTTTCAGCCATGGGATGCAATGCTGGAAGCACTCACTTATCTATGCCAAGAAATTTGGAAGACAGCTACCTGGCCAAACGACTGGAAGATATAGATATTTGTGCCCATTCCAAGGAAAGGTGATCCAATGGAATGCAAAAATTATTGAACAATATCATTAATATCACACACAAGCAAAATTTTGCTGAAGATAATTCAAAAATGGTTGCAGTATTACATCAACAGAGAAGTGCCAGAAATTCAAGACGGATTCAGAAAAGGGTATGGAACAAGGGATATTATTGTTGAAGCAGATGAATGTTGGCTGAAAGCAGGGAATACCAGAGAGATGTTTACGTGTGTGTTATTGACTATGCAAAGGTATTCGATCATGTGGATCATAACAAATTTTAGATAATATTGCAAAGAATGGGAATTCCAGAACACTTTATTGTGCTTACGAGGAACCTGTACATAGACCAAGAGACAGGCATTCAAACACAACAAGGGGATAGCACGTGGTTCAAAAACCAGAAAAGTGTGCGTCAGGGTTGTACACTTTCACCACACTTATTCGATCTATATGCAAATAATCCAGGACTGGACTATATAAAGAAGAACTCGACATCAGGATTGGAGGAAGACTCGTTGATAACCTGCAATATACAGAGAACACAACCTTGCTTGCTAGAAGCAAAGAAGACTAGAAGAACTTACTGATGAAGACCAAAGACAACCTTCGTTACAGATTATGCATCAACATAAAGAAAACAAAAACCCTCACATCTGGACCAATAAACAACATCATGAAGAACAAAGATTGAAGTTGTCAAGGATTTCATTTTACTTGGGGCTACAATCAAAGCCCATGAAAGCAGCAGCCAAGAAATCGAATGACACATTGAATTGGGCAAATCTGCTGCAAAAGACCTCTTAAAAGTATTAAAAAGCAAAGATGTCACTTTGAGGACTAAGTTCACCTGACGCAAGCCAAGGTATTTTCATTTGCCTCATGTTATTGCAAAAGCTAGACAAGGAATAAGGAAGACCAAAAAGAATTGATGCCTTTGAATTATGGTGTTGGTGAAGAATACTGAATACGCCACAAAGTGCCAGAAGAATGAAAAAAATCTGTCCTGGAAGAAATATAACATGAATGCCCCTTGTAAGCAAAGATGGTGAGACTTCTCACTTACTTTGGACATGTCATCATAGGGAACAGACCCTGGGGAAGGACATCACGCTTCATTCAGTAGAGGGTCAGCAAAAAAGAGGAAGACTCTCAAAGAGATGGATTGATACAGTGGCTACAACAATGGGCTCAAACATGGCAATGATTATGAGGATGGTGCAGGACCAGGTCTTCTTTCTTTCTGTTGTGCGTAGGGTTGTTATGAGTCAGAACCACTTCGATGGCACCTAATGGCACCTAACAACAACAGGCATAGTCACTCTCTTTTTTCCTCATCAGCGCTATATTTTTCAATAATTTGGTCTATATTCTCTGTCACCACTTTTTCACCTTGTATTAGTTTCCTTTTGCTGCTGTAAGTAATTACCACAACTTAGTGGTTTAACACAACTCTTACTTCTTATCTTACAGTCCTAGAGGTCAGAATTCCAAAATGGGTTTCACTGTGCTAAAATTAAGATGTCAGCAAGTTTGCATTCCTTCTGCGGACTCTACAGGAGAATCTATTTCCTTGACTTTTCTAACCCCTAGAGGCTGCCTGCATTTCTTGACATATCACCCCTTCTCTCCATCACCAATCCCAGCGGCGAAGCAGGTCTCTAATCCTGTTTGTGCTATCACATTCTCTTCTCCAACTGACCCTCCTCTCTCCCTCTTATAAGGATCTTTGTGATTACATTGTGCCCAAACAGTTATTTTAGCATAATCTTCCCACCTCAAGATCCTTAACTGATTTTCCTTATTACTGCCTAACCTGGAATTTATAGGAAAATATGATTTGATAAGCTGGAGCTTCCTTTCTTAGTCCTGAAGGTGTGTTGTGACTCTGAAGTGTCTGACACAAAGTAAATTGGTGCTCAGAAGAAGAGAAACAGCAAATCTTTGCAACAGGGAAAAGTTACTTGTATTGGAAACTGGCAAAATTTCTAAGAAACTTTTTTATCCAACTGGTTCTGTGTGTGAAATAATAAACCCAAGAGTAAACAGGCATTTTTCTCCAAAAGGAGCTAAGGCTAAGAGCCTTTGGAGGTCTGCACTGGAGCTCTCTGTTTCAGCCTTCAGGGTACATGTCCTTCATTTCATGGTGGCTGTGTCTCCATCTGTCTGAGCCCAGCATATTTCAGAGATGAGGTGGCACATTCAAATGCTGAATTGAGATAAGAATCTTAAGAAACATTATTTAAAGGATGATTGAACAATATCATTTGGTCATTTCAAGTAACATCTAAGTAGGGTTCCACTTCAATGGTGTTGTCATGTTAGACTTTGGTTAAACACAGTTTATATTCTCCTAAAACGCCAGGAAGATTAATTAGATTATGCATTTAAATCACCTTTAAGAGATGCAATGAATACTATACTATTTTAGTGGTGGCCAACTAGTAGAAATAGGTGGAAAATTCAAAACCAATATGGTGCAGTGTAAGGAGAACTAAATTGGATCTCCTTTTAGGATTGTGTCCCTGCCAAACTTTTCTCCCCATCATCACCATTGCCTTTCCTTATCTCAGTGTTAACAATTTAAGATCTATTTCTTTGAGTCTGTGTATACATCTTTAACATGAATATTAAAATGCAAATGTAGTAGCACATATGTGATATTTTATCTTATTAGTTACCATCCTGGGAGTAATTAGAAAGGACAGCAACCTCAGAAGTTACTTAAAATTATGGGAAGAGAAAGGTGTGATTAATACGCTGAGAGTTTAGTTGGCAAACTTTATACCATATTTTACTGGGAAACTTACTATCATTGTTATAAGGCTTCAGAAGAAGTCTCAAGAAATGGTGGAGTGTGGGTTTAAGAACCATATTTCCAAGGCTTGAGCCTCAGCTAAAACCTTTACCAGTGGTGTGAACTTGGATATGTTATTTAACTTCTCTCCACCACAGTTTCCTCATTTGTAAAATATGGATAATGATAGTATATACTTGATGGAGCCATTATGAGTATTAAATAGATAAGTAAGTATAAAACACTTAGAATAGTTCATGGACCATTTTAAGTAACAAAGAAATATGTTCATGAGCATTAAAAATAGCAAATGTTCAGTAATACACAAATGACACTATATTTACATATTCCTTAGATTAGATTCTTCCCTGAGAATTAAGCCTTCTTCTAGTATTCATGCTCGCACTCACATAAGTACACCGCCAGTGTATTACCTGTGGATAGTCATACCTATGCTTATGTATGAATTTGCAGCATTTATATACATAAAAATAATCTGTGAATACTTACCAAATTATGTTGAATTTGTGCCATTTTAAGATCTCACTGAGCATCTGAATCGCCTTGACTAGTAAAAATGTGGGCATATGTTCCCATCCCTGGATGACATATTAAATATTTTTAATGTAAGCTTAACAGTTTTCAATTAATTTAGCTCTTACATCTCCAGGAAGCTTTCATCTTCTTGGAGATAAAACTTGTCCTCTACATATGCTGAATTATTCCTAATTCCAAGAAGCACATAAAACTCTATACCACCATAAAGTGTACTTTTTATTAATTTAATTATATTGTTCTATATAACTTAAGACATAAAACCAATACCAAAAAAAAAGGTTTTTCTATCACTTTTCATGCATTAAACCTTGTATGCTTTGATATTATCTCATTCTTCATTCAGATGTCATATAATAATTATGTTTATTTGAGAAAAAAATATCCTAATAGTATAAACATAATTAGATCTACAATTCTACTGATGCATTTGCCATTCACTGCTGTTTACTGGGATTTATGGCTACTTTTTGTGTTTGTAACAAATATTTCTTTTCAAAGTAATACCATAAAGAGCTGTAATGGATATTTTATCACATCCTTTTATTTAATATTGGTTTGCTTAAATTACTATGTTTATATTATGTTTTACACTTCCATACCTGCTTTACCATACACTTTGCCCTTATTCATGCATTAAATATCTATTCCAGTTATTTCTTTTATTGTAGGGTTGAATTTTGATAGAAATTAATTCAGAAAAAATAAAAAAGTTATTTCCTTCTATATCCAACATTTCGGTACCTAACATGTAAATCTATGTTATCTAAAATTTTAAGCTAAGTCTTTACACTTATTTAGGAAGTAGGGCTAAATGATATGGGACTCAAAAACCCATTTAATTCTCTCAGCAAAGGAATGAGGAAGCAATCCAGGTACTAATTTTCCTATTTAGGAGGTGAAAAAATTGAGATACACAGCAATCAAGTGATGTGCAACTCTCATTCTAGCAGAATAAACTGGACCTATTCAATTCAAGCAATGAGAGAAAATCAAAAGAAACTTTCAAACACAAAACATGCACTAAAAGGGCAGAAATTAATACTAGTACAAGAGTAATTACAATAAATGTAAATGAAGTGTATTAGTTTCCCAGGGCTACCGTAAAAATTTAACACAACCTTGTCTTAAAACAACAATCTGTGCTCTCTACAAAAAAATAGTTCACACCCTAGTTTCCCAAACCTGCAAATGTTACCTTTGATGGCAAAATATATGATTAAGTTAAGGACCTGGAGAGGAGAAACTTATCCTGAATTAGCTGAGTAGAACCTATATGACATTAAAAGTGTCCTAAAAAAGAGAGGCAGAGGAAATTTCACACACTGACACACAGAGGAGAAGATGTTATGAAGAAGGAGCAGAGAGATGTGGCCATGGCCCAAGCAATACCAACAACCACCAGAAGCTAGAAAAAGCAAGGAATAAATTCTCCTCTAGAGACTCTGGTGGGAATATGACCCTGCTGACACCTTGATTTCCAACTTCTGATCTCCAAAATTGTGAGGGAATAAATGTCTGTTATTTTAAGCCCGTCTGTGGTCATTTTAATTACAGCAGTGAGGGAAACTTATGCCGTGAGGTAGCAGAACAGAGAGCTCAGAAGCTGTATGTGTTTTGGATACTCTTTAGAAAACTCTCTGCTTTTGTGGATACTTGATAAAAATAGCATTATGAACAGTGAGGAAAAGATGCATTTCTTTTTTAGCAGATGATGTTGGGAAACGGTGCCATCACGCATAAACCAAAAATCCCATTGCCGTGGAGTTGATTCTGACTCATAGCACCCATGTAAGACAGAGTAGAACTGCCCCATAGGGTTTCCAAGGAGCAGCTGCTGGATTAGAACTGCCAATCTTTTGGTTAGCATTTGAGCTCTTAACCACTGGGCCACCAGGGCTCCACCATTGCCTATAGAAACATATATTTGATATTTATCACATATCCCACGACAGTGAACTTTCCAATGAAGTATGACCTAAATATGAAAATAGTGAAAAAAAATCTAATTAGAGTAATATATAAGAATATCTTTGTGATATTGGGCTGGAAAAAGTTTTCTTAAATAAAGCTGAAAATATACAAACAAATGAAACAATCTGTGACATCAAAGTTAAATTTTCTCTTCAATAAAGGACAGTATTGGAAAATCAACACAGAAATGGTAGATTTGAGTTGTAAGAAATATTTGCTATGTCTAAAAGAAGATATATAATCATTTAAAAATGGAAATTTGGTGCCCCAATAGTTAAGTGTTCATCATCTAAGTAAAAGGCCGGCAGTTTGAATCCTCCAGCTCCTCCTTGGAAACCCTATGGGCAGTTCTACTCTGTCCTATAGGGTCACTATCAGTTGCAATCAACTCAATGGCAATGGTTTGGTTTTGGTATGGCTAAGTCAATAAGAACAACACAGAAAATGGTAGCAACTAGTCAAATGATAACAGTAGGCAATTAACAGCCTTGAAAAACCAAATTTCTAACACATTTATAAAGTGATGCTTAATCTCACTACTAATCAGAGAAATGCAGTTTAAAAAGTAATGAGATACAATTTTATTGAGATCATATTGACAAAAATTAGAAGTGATACAACATCAGGATTTGGTGACGATGTGAGGAAAAAAGAAAAGAAGTCCATATGTCTTGTTGTAACACGTAGTAATAGTGGAGGCCAACTAGCCATTCAGGAAAGACTTTTTGAAGCAAATATTACAATTAAGTGTACTTACAACTTATGACTATGCAATTATTGGACTGTATCCTAAAGAAAGTTTTGCACTGGTCCATGAAAGAAGAAGTATTTGAACATTTATTGCATGACTATTTCTGATAGAGGGAATTGGAGAAAACCCAGGCACCCATCACTAAAGAACTAGATAAGCAAATGCGAAGGATTCAGAGTTAGAAGTATAAACTCGATGTACTCTCACAAGCCCCCGTAGATCTTGTAGAACATTTGGTGAAGAAAGACAAGTATAAAAATAATGAATTCCATAGCACAGTATCATTTCTGTAAATCAAATACAAAGACAAAGGAACATGCTATATTTTAGAAAGGGTTATATAAAAAAAAAAAACTCAAAAGGATCTGTGTGTGAGGGATGGGCATAGGATCAAGGATTGTGAACAAAGTGGAAATAAAAAAATAAAGTAAATGATGATTGATAGGTGATGGTAATACTGAAAAACCAAACCCAGTGCCGTCGAGTTGACTGCACTGAGTGACTCATAGTGACCCTATAGGGCAGAGTAGAACTGCCCCATAGGGTTTCCAAGGAGTGCCTGGCAGATTAGAACTGCCAACCTTTTGGTTAGCAGCCATAGCACTTAACCACTACGCCACCAGGGTTGGGTATAGGATCGAGGATTGTGAACAAAGGGGAAATAAAAAAGTAAAGTAAATGATGATTGATGGCTGATGGTAATAGTGTGCAATAATCTGAAGAATTGGTTAGCTTAAAGTCTGTCTTGCATCAACAATCAATACTCATAAAGGCAGCAGTCAAAAAAATCAAATGATGTATTGCTTGAGCAAATCTGCTGAAAAAGAACTCTTGAAAGTTTAAAAAGGAAAGATGTCACTCTGATGACTGAAGTACACTTGACCTAATCCATGGTCTTTTCAATTTTGTCACATGCGTGTGAAAGCTGGACAATGAAAAAAAGAAGACAGAAGAAGAATTGATGCATTTGAATTGTGGCATTGACAAAGGATATTGAACATACTATGGACTGCTAGAGGAAGGAACAAATCAGTCTTAGAAGAAATACAACTAGAATGTTCTTTATAAGTGAGGATGGTGAGACTTCATGTTGCTTAAATTGGACACGTTATCAGGAAAGAACAATTGCTAGAAAAAGATGTTTGGTAAAGAGTCAGTGAAAACAAGGAAACTCAATGAGATAGACTGACACAATAGCTTCAACAATGGACTGTAACATACCAAAAATCATGAAGCTAACTTAGGCCAGGGAAACATTTTGTTCTGTTTTTCAAAAGGTTACCATGAGTGGGAGCTGAGTTGTTGACAAGTAACAACAAAAGCAACAAATGTCTTTATATGAGTGCAACTAGGGAGAGAGGTGGAAAAAAGAGATAAACCAAGAGATAGCCTCATAAACTGCTGCCAGAAATCAAAAAACAAATACCATATTTATGCACTTGGTAATACATAGAAAGATTCTTTAAAAATACATTTAGTTTATCCAACAACAAACTTAAAATATTTATTTTAAGAAAACAAAGCTGTAGCCAAAGTTTGGATTACATGACATTCATCAGCACACTATTCAGAAAAGTTAAAATGTTAAGAAACTTAGATACACACAAACATGGGATTGGCTAAATAAAGTATATGAAATGTAGTCAAAGCAAAGCTTCCAAATTACATTGTGGAGATAATGATGCGGAAAACAAAAACATGGATTTTATTTTTATGGTAAAAAAAGCAGATTTTAAACTAGAATATACAGTAAGGGTATATAAACATATATAAAACATACATAATGACTGAATATATATGTCAAATTCTTATATTTGTTTTCTCTTCATTATAAAACTAAACGAACATGTATTTTCAGTGAAAAATAAAGACAACTGTTTAAAATATATTTCCTGTGACAAACCTATAATTACAGTTTAAATAGTTATGGTATCAAAATATTTTTAGAACAAAGAGCTTAACCTTAATTCTGCCAATATCAGTATCATTATTTTGCTACTGATCCTTTCAGTAATTGTTTATTAAATATCTACCACATTGTCTATTATATAAAGAGTATAACCAAGGGAATAAGATACGATGGTGGTTCAGTGGGAGAAATTTGGCCTTTTATGTAGGAGACTCGGTTCAATTCCCAGACAGCGCACCTCAAGCGCAGCACCTCCATTCTGTCATTGGAGGCTTGCATGTTGCTACGATGCTGAACAGGTTTCAGCAGAGCTTCTAGACTAGGAGAGACTAGGAAGAAAGACCTGATGATATAATTCTAAAAAATCAGCCAATTGGGGGAGGGGGGGAACCCTATGGATCACAACAGTTTCATCCCTTTGTGTTTGGCATTGCCATAAGTGGGTGGCTGACTCAAAGACAGCTAAAAATATCCTTGAGAGCCCATGGGAGAGATACAACATATTTGTAAAGGGATAAATAACACAATAGTATAAGAAAATGATTCAAAATAGAGATATGCCCCATGTGCTTTTGAATTCTGGTGACACATTACCACGTTCTATGCAGCCTTACCTCTGGGGCAAAATGGAATGGAAATAGAATCATCTGGGAATAATTAATACATAAATCTAAGAGAAAGCAACTTGGTTGTGGGACTGACTGGCCTCCTTGAGAATAGTCTGTGTTTCAGATTACACTATACGTGAACACAGCATTATTTGCTGAGTGGTATATAGAAGAGTCCTCAGTGTAGTAAAAGCAGTCATCTGTTAGAAGGTTTTGTAAAATCCCTTTAGGTGAAAATAATGCCTAACCAGTTCCTGAGGATCATGGAGGGAAAATGAGCCCTGGGAGTGAGAGAGATTAGAAAGGCAAAGCAAGGTTTAAGGACCCCACACAAAAAGACTACAGAATACAAACAAGCGATATAGAAAACCCCTTTGAGTTTATAGAGTGTGTCGAGTATGCCAGACCCATGCTGCAAGGCCTGCTCAGGTATATCAGAAGTCTGGACTGTGGTAAAGGCCTTGTATTTGAAGCTTCTTTCATGATGAAGAATGAAATTTCATATTCGGATATTTTTAATAAAAATCAATGTGAATCAATTAACATTTTTGACAAAGGTAGTTACTCAAATAATACCTTGCTATTTTCCATGTCTCATGAAAGCCTAAAACATGGTAGAACCAATGAATGACAAAATCCAAGGACAGAAAGCTAATGGATTATTTCATTTCTTCTATAGGTTGAGATTATGAAAGAAATACTCAGCAAAGAGATTCTTCTAAAAGGAGCAAGTATAAGAGTGATGTTCTAAAACAAACTAAATGAAACTTGTTTTGCATTTTCTAGTGGTTGGTTTGGGCTATTTTCTACAACTGTTTTCAAATAGAGGCAATTCTTTGTTTCACTGGAATATCTTGTTTTAAACTAACAGCCAAGTTGTTGCAGTATTTCAGAACTAAGGACCATGCATCATACATTTCCAAATAGAGTTCTATCCATAATCCTTCAAAACTTCACATAAAACTCACCTTCTTCAGTTAACCTTACCCTATTTGATTGTCCTTAAAGGACACTATCAAATTAAAATGTATTTTATTATGTACAGAACTGTTTCAATGTTAATTTGATCTAACACGTGGTTTTCTGTGAAATTTCTAAGGCTTTAAGGATATATGATTAGCTTCATTATAAAATCTTTCAGAGTTTCAAGAGTAGTTACCTAGCCTCTAATATGCATAGTACATCCTCAAAATATATTGATTCTTGTAAGATATGAGTCAATAAAAATTGCATTTATATCAGTTTATGGATCACATGTAAGTACTATGATTTCTTAGTATTTTCCTTGGCACTACAACACTGGTCTTCTGAAACTGACATTTGTGATTGGTGGGTAGCAGTGCAATTTTATTGACCTTTATCTTGTTCGAGGGCTTGCTGGCTTATCATATGTCATACTGTCAAAGAAGAGTATTAACAATTATCTTTCTTCACTGTCAATTAGTGTATCCTTTGAAAAAAACATTGTTGATCATTCATGAATAATACTTAGCGTGGCTGTAGCTTTCAACTCTATAATTTTGATAGATTTCGAGAAGCTATTTGTATTTATAGTCTTAATCTTGTAGATTTACATACTCGGAAGCCCACGAGGTATTTCTCAGCCCCAAGGTGACTACACATATCTTTATTTCTTTGTCAAAGACGCCTTTTGTTTTTTCTCCCTTTTAAAGTAACCGTTACTTCCTCTGTTCTTGTGCAAGAATAGCTCAATTTTTCTTGCTGGCTCCAAGGAAAACCTACTACTAAGCCATGCTAGTGTCATTTCTGATTGTTATGAAGATATGGCCAGGGTATGCCACATTTCTTTTAAAGTAGGATATTTCAAATATTCTAGATCCTTGAAAACCCATAGAGCCTTGTCCCCTGGTTTCTATCTCCTGATTGCTACTGCCTTTCAGAGAATTTTGCTCAGAAACATTACTGAATTTCTTTCTGTATTTAAACATGTCTATTTTTTTTTTTATAGGGTTTTTTTATAGGGTTTACTTTTCTCTCAGATCGTTTTACCTTATACTGAAGTAAGGCTTTTTCATCTCTTTTTTTCTATTCATCTCCTTTAGCTATAATGTCTTTTTATTCAACCGTTCCATGCCCCCCCCCCAAACAAACACATTATTCTAGAACAGTAAAGATAGCCCTTAGACACAAGTGGGTAACTTGCATTTCTGAGAATTATAAGAACAGTGTGTCCCATTTCTCTGACTGGTTGCCTTGACAGAAGGGAGACACGTAAGTAGCATATCAATCAAGATACGTTTATCTCAATGTAAAAGAAAATTTGAATTTCATAGGTTTAAGCCACCATAGGAAACCCTGGTGGTGTAGTGGTTAAGGCCTACAGCTTCTAACCAAAAGGTTGGCAGTTCACATCCACCAGGTGCTCCTTGGAAACTCTATGGGGCAGCTCTATTCTGACTTATAGGGTCACTATGAGTCAGAATCTACTCACGGCAATGGGTTTGGTTTTTTGTTGTTGTTTGTTTAAACCACCATAATATTTAATTTTTACCTGGCAATAACTGGGAAAGTGTCCAAAATTTATTAACATCAGTGATATCAGAATTCTGGGTTGGTATCTTTGCAATTTTTTTTAACCTTTCTTCATTGTTACAGGATGTATGCAAAAGCTGTAAACACCATGCCCTCATGTAATAGTGTAGCAAGTGGGAAGGAGGAGGAAAGAACTCTGTTCTTGGGAGACTATTTTGTCAGGGAAGACAAGACTCCTCGAAATCATGAGAAGAATTCTAAATTTTGGGGGCCAAAAATAGGTCACAGATTCACCTGCAAAGAGAGATGGAATTAGCACTACTGGTTTCGAACAATTATGATTCATACGCCAGAGCTGGGTTGTGAGCACACTGCTCTTCAGGATCCATCCCCTGATGACTTAATTTAAACAAAATTAGTGTTCCAACAACTAGGGGAAAAGGAGAATAGCTATTGCATGGATACTCAATATTGTCCACTACAGGTATTTTGTCACCTCTTTGAAAACTACCCATTTGAAGGCTTTTGCTGACTTTCTTGAAATAGCATTTAAATGTTCTACCAGTTCAACAAAATTATTTATAGATATAGCTCTAGCTATAGATAGGTTGTTGTTAGGTGCCATCAAATTGAGTCCAACTTATGGTGACCCCATAGGACAGAGTAGAACTGCCTCATAGGGTTGCCAAGGAGAGGCTAGTGGATTTGAACTACCAGCCTTTTGATAGCAGCTGAGCTCTTAACCACTAAGCCATCAGGGCTCCAAAATATAGATATAGAGATGGAGAAAGAGATAGAGTCTGTATATTTGTGTATATATATATATATACACACACACATATATGTGTGTGCATATCCAGTCAAATATATAGTTCCTTTTATCATTGATCCCTATATACGTTTATGCACATATATATATGACTCTAAGTTTAAATGCCCATGCATGTGTTTAAGTATGGATGCATGTATACTTGTGCCACTCACCCTTCTGCATGACTATTTCAAACCATATCAGCATCCCTTTATTAACACTCTAATAACCTGGTATCTTTTTCCACTAGGATATTTGAAGTGGTCAGAAAAACAAAAACAAAAAAACTTCCGTAATTCTCAATCACTCCATCATATTATCTTCTTGCATTTGTACCCATGTATTCTACCTTCAGTAGTCCTGCTGGTACAGTGGTTAAAGTGCTAGGCTGCTAACTGAAAGGTTGGTGGTTCGAATCCACCAGCTGTTCTGCAGGAGAAAGATGAGATTGTCTGCTTCTGGAAAGATTTACAGCCTTGGAAACCCTATGGGGCAGTTGTACTCTATCCTATAGGGTTGCTATGAGTCAGAATCGACTTGACTGGCAATGGGTTAGGTTCCGCCCTACTTCTCTCCTACATCTATGGAGAAACTGCCCATGTTCCTAGTTAAAGCTAACTTCTCTATTTTGTACTAGACCAACCCTTTTTTATCTACTCAAAGATAATACTCCAGGAAGTTTCTCCTCTCTCCACTGTATCATACTATCTCTTTCCTCTGAACTATTCATGTCTACATTCAATTATTCTGATATATTTCAAGAAACAAAACAAGCAAACAAATTAGTCTTCTTGACCATACTTCACCCTCATCCAGTGTCTTATTTCTCTAATTCTCTTTACACAAAATCTCTCTTTCCATTTTTTCTTAAATCAACTCCAATAACTTTTACTCCCACTGTTCAGTTGGAACTTCTCTTAAGCAGGGCAGCAAGGACCATGAAATTGCTAAATCCATGTGCTCATCCTTCCCGGCTATCAGCATTTGACAGAGTTGATGGCTCTCTCAGCCACCAACATCTTTTTCACTTGGCTTCCCGAGTACCACAGACACTTGTTTTTTTTTGCTTTTCTTCTACCCCTCTTAAAACTTTTCCTTATTCTACTTTTCGGGTTCCTCCTCATCTCCCAAATCCCAAATCTCTAGAAGTTGTGTGCTTCAGTACTTTTATTACCAGACACTCCCTTTGTGATTATATTTAGCCTCTCAGATTTAAATTCATGCATCCAGCCCTGGTCTGCCGTGGCCTGAGCTACATATTCAGAGAGACATCTAAATGGTGCCCATGACATTGAATGTCCAAAACTCACTCCTAATATATTCCCTCAAGTTTGTTCCTCTTGAGTAAGTTTCCCCTCCTTAATAAATAAAAACCTCAGCTTGTCTCACTTCTCAGTCACCCAACTCTTCTTTTCTTTTTACCCTTAATATCTGATCCATTAACAAATCCTAGTGCCTCTTTTTTCTTTTGTCAATTCCTGGCGATCCCTAACTCCATAATACAATGCTAAGTGTTCTACATATATTAACTCATTTCATGGCTGTTATTTGCTGCTGAGTTGGCTTTGACTCATGAAAATCCCATATACAACAGAAGAAAATGCTGCCTGATCCTGCATTATCTTCACAGTCACTGGTATGCTCAAGCCCATTGTTGTGACCGCTGTGTATTTTGAGTGCCTTTTTTTTTTTTTTCAACCTAAGGGGTTCATCTTCCAGCATTATAAATTGAACAATACTCTTCTGTGACTCATATGGTTTTCACTGGCTGATTTTTAGAAGTAGATTGCTAGGCCTTTCTTCCTAGTCCATTTTAGTCTGGAACTTCACAGAAATCTGTCAGTCATGGAAGACCCTGCTGGTATTTGAAATACCAGTGGCATAGCTTCCAACATCATAGCAACACACAAGCCACCACAGAACGAGAAACTGACAGACAGGTGGCAGAACTCATTTACTTAGTTACTATTATTATTTCTGTTTTTACAGACACCTAAGTAGAGGCATGTTAACATAAAAACTGGCTATAGTCTTAAGTGCATTAAGTGACAGACTGGAATTCAAGCCCACGCAGTTGAACGCTAGAGACTTGTCACCTGACTACTGTATTATGTGACCCTTTGGCTCAGAATTTCAAGGTTATGGTTAGCTTAATTTTTTCTAAGATAGGCCTACTAATTTTCATGGCATGATGTCCGGGCTAATATGGGATTCCTCCTTACAGTTCTGATGCTGGTCAGTATGTGTTCCTGATTCAACTTCATACTCTTGCTATAATTTTGATTTCTTCTCTTTATATCCATGGCTTGTAGAGCCAGCATCATTATGTTTGTTAAAAGAGAGTTTCATTTTGTTACATTTTATTTCAAAATGTCCTGTTCTGACTTGCTTACAGATTAAAATCAAAATTTATAATTTGCAAATGAAGCCTAAATTCTGGTTACAATTTTAAATTTCTAGTTTGATCTCCCACTAGCTTTCCTCTTATTAATGCCAAAATAAACTACTACCCATTTCTTTTAGTTAGCATTTCTTTCTCATATTTTCTCCTAGTCTTCCACAAAACCGGAATTATTTGATTTGATTTGATTACCTCAACCCCAGTATAGGAGCCCTGGTGGTGAAGTGATTAGATGATATGCTTGCTAACCAAAGGGTTGGCAGTTCATATCCACCAGCTGCTCCTTGGAAACCCTATGAGGCAATTCTAAGCTGTCCTACAAGGTCACCATGGGTCATAATTGACCTGATGGCAACAGTTTTTTGTTTGTTTGTTTTTTTGGTACCCTGGTATAATTTCGTTCTCATTTTCTCCAATCTTAATCCTCTGAATGTCTTTTATTCAATGAGCTAATGTTTGAAACTCAGAGGCTGGTATATTTTCCATACACATGTGTAGCACTTTTTCTTCATACTAAATACTAGGTGTTCTCTTGTGATTATTGTTTCTGCCCTTTTCATGAGACTGTAAACTCTCTGTGAGAGCACGGACTATGTCTCAATTACTGTTGTATGACCAATGCCCAGTCCATCACCTAAAACATAGTAGATACATATTTATTTTCAGCTGACTGAGCAATCAATGAATGTATAAATGCAGCACCCCTTTTTGTTGTCAGGGGAAATCTTATTTATTCCTTAATGAATTTCTTCTCATCTTTCTAGTCTTAAATCTAAACCCACTGTATAAAATAAATTTGAATAACATTTATTTTTAGCACATTGTTTATACATAAAGATAAATGAAGTCAGACAGGTTAAATTCTTATTTCATTAGTATCTACTAAAACTGAGTATTATTCATACATAATATTCTTGCTAATTTACTGAAAGCAAAATAGACAATGAATAGATATATTCATCTGTTATTAATGCTCCAGTTACTGAAGTGTAAAATTTTAATGAAAGTCTTCTTAGGAATCTTTATATAAAAAACAAGTATAATCAATGGGAAAATGTGGGAAACATATTTAATATGTTAAGTAGTTAAACCCAGTCCATTGTCAATAACAGGTTTAAAATAAAAAAAAAAAAAGGAACTTCAAAATATATTATGTGAAATGGAAGAAGTTTTATCAATAATTTCTAACTTGTTTATCATGCTTTTAAAATAAAAATCACTTTATAAACTCCATTAAGTTGAAACCTTTACTCATTTATGTTTTCTGTACTCTAAAAGGAGTGGCACAGGAGTTAAGAGCTTGGCTGCTAACCAAAAGGTCAGCAGCTTGAATCCACCAGCTGCATCTTAGAAACTCTACGGGGTAGTTCTATTCTGTCCTCTAGGGTTGCTCTGAGTTGGAATCAACTCAATAGTAGCATGGGAGCAGATTTGTTTTTTTTATTTTTTAAGTTTGTTTATTTTGGGGACTCTAAATATTAACGGAAATATTAATCCACCAAAAAATGCCATTATTACCAGAAAACTTACAATAAAACTTGCTACAAAAATTCAGTTAAACCTCTTCATTGGTCACGCTGTCAAATATTTATAGGAATAACCTTCCTTCCTTCCTCCCTCTGTCCCTCTCTCCCTCCCTTTGTATCTTCCTTTCTTCCTATTTTTTTCCTTCCTTCTTTCATTCAGTACTTACTGGTCACCAGTGGACTTGATGGAGTCTCTGGGTGGTGAAAATGGTTAACGTGCTTGGATACTAAATGAAAGGTTTGCAGTTTGAGTCTACCCACAATTGCCTCAAAAGAAAGGCCTGAAAATCTACTTCATAAAAATTAGCCATTGAAAACCCCGTGGAGTACAGTTCTACTCTGATTCACATGGGGTCACGAAGAATTGAAATCAACTCAACATCAACTGGTTTGTGTTTACCCGCTAGGGGCAAGTCTCTGAGCTAGAAGTAGGGATACGATACTGTGTAAAATGTATGGATGTTGCTGTTTTGTAGGGAATACACACACTTAAAAATTTTAATTATAACTATGATAATTATAACTATGGGAGGTTCGTGGATGTATCAGAGCAAATAATGAAATTTTATCTAGATAAGAGATCCAAAAATATTTTTCTGGGGAAATGGAAATGGAAGTGGGATGGAAAAGAAGGTTTGGAGTTAACTGGATGAAGGAAGAGAGGAAGAACATTTCCTGAAAAGAAATAACAGGTGAAATAGTGTGGCAGAAGAGTGTATGATACTTTGGAACATTGAATGATGTCAAGATGGCTGATCCAAAGAGAATAAGGTGACGGTAGTATAAAACTTAGTTTGAGAGAGAGGCAGGTCCAGCCCAAGTGCAACACCTTCTCCTGCATGTTTAGTATTTTATACTTAATCCTAAAATAAATGAAGAGGAGTTGAATGATTTTAATAAAGAGAGTAAGGAGCAAACAATCTGCTGCTAGCACAAAGGGTAGCTTTGCAAATCAGAAAAAAGAGATCTTTTCTTTAGGGTCACTTTAGTGCCATCTGTTGAAACTTTTTCAAAAATCTATATAAATGACCAAGACCACTGAGTGAAGGATGTCCCCTAAAGTTGTTCAATTCAACCCGAACAACTCTAACCAACAGCTTGGATGACTGGAGAAGACTTTGTAAAAAGTGAGAAAAGTACATTAGTAGGAAAATAACTGGGAGGCTAAAGCAATATTACACGTATAGGAAGAGGTAACTGGGTTTAATATTAAAGATGGAGAAGAATGAGTGGATTCAACACAGAATTAAAAGATAAAATCACAAGTACAAAGGAATGGATCAGATATGTGGGAGTGAAGGACACATTGTCAAGGATGACCCCTTGGTTGCTGGCTCTTAAAAGAGCATATGCCATGCATTGTGAAACAAAACTGTGGAAGAGGATGGGCTTTGGGGAAGAAAGAGGAGGTGGGGAGATAATGATGCCAGTTCTTGACTTAGTTTGGAGACATTTTGAGACATTCAGCTGGTGACATCAAGAGGACAGTGGAAATAAAAATCTAAAGCTCAGGGAAGAAATCTCAGCTGAAGGTAAAATAGGAAATCGTTGACTTATCAGTGGAAATTACAGTTGTGGGCTTGGAAGAGACTGCCTTGAGAAAGAGGTAAGAATGAGAAGAGTTAATGGTCTAGCACTTGGAGGTTGGAGAGAAGATGATCAGTCTGCAATGGACAGAGTGAATAAAGTAGAAGGAGAAAGTGCTGCAGAATCCAAGGATAGAACGGGTTTAAAGAACGAAGGAGTGATCAGCTCTACTCAATTCTACTAAGATGTCTTGTGAAATGGAACATTTAAAAAAAGATCTGTTCATTTGGTTAATTTATTCATGAACTATTTGAATTAAAGTGAGACAAATGAATCAGTCCAGCTTGGAATAGACTACTCAATGTGTGGATAAGAAATTAAGAAAGCAATCCAGAACTGTTTTTGAGAAATATGTTCTTGAGAAGACATAACTAGAAATGGGGAGTGATAAGACAGTGTGAGAACAATTGTCTTTTTTTTTAAGCTCATTAACATGTTTTTTGGTGTGGTGGCATTTTCTTTTATTTAATGCTGGAGGGTCCTGCATGTTTAAGAGAACATTCATCACAACCAGTTTCAACCTTAGAGATCTTTATATTAAGTACTTAAATTATTGGACTATACACATTTTAAGAAGTAAGAGATTAAGGGACATTGTCTTAGGCTGGGTTCTTTGGGGAAGCAGATACACACACACACACACACAAACACACACACACATACATATAGAGAGAGAGAGAGAGAGATTTATCTCAAGGAAATGGCTGACTTAAATGGCAATTGTAGAGGCTGGCTAGTCCCAAGTCTTTTGGTCATGCATCAGGTTGGAGGCTTTTACTAACTCACGTAGCTTCATGGACTGATAAACCCAAGATCAGCAGGTCAGACAGCAGGCCGTTGGCTCATGGAGCCCAGAAGCTGATGAATCTGAGATCGGTAGGTAAGACAGCTGGCTGCAGAGGCTGACAAATCCCAAGATCCGTGGACAATATGGCAGGCCATTGACTCAAATGTCAAGAACTGAAGGTCAGATGATAATGAGCTGGATACAGAATCCAGAGCACGCGTGAATAAGCTTTGCCAGAATTTCCATATATGTATAATGGATGCAGGGAAACTCCCCTTATAATTCAACTGATTGGCTAATCACATCAGATCACATGATGGAGGATGACTACATCATTACATAACTGCCAAATTATATTACATAACTGCCAAATTACATCATTACATAATTGCCAAACCACTCAGACTCATGGCTCAGCCAAGCTGACATACAACCTTAACCAATCACAGATATCAAAGTCAGAAGAAAAAGTCAAACATTTAGTATTACATCTGGTCTTGATTGTTAGAAGTGATAGGAAGGATAGGAGGAAAGAGAGCCAGGGACAAAGTTTGTAAAAGAGTATTTGGAGAATCGTGAGATGACTGCTAGTAGCAGTATCTTGATATGACGTCATGAAACCTAAAACTAAGAAAATATAGCAAACTATTAAAGTCTTAAATGCCAAGCTAAAGATCTTTGGAAGAGCAGGGAAGAGAATGAGAGTTGAACATGAAAAATGAGGCTGATGGAAAAATTCCTTAGTTCAGGCAGCTGTCAGAATCTTCATAATGAAACCACAAAATCTTGGTGTTATTCTCAGCAATGCCAAGGTACTTGGAGGCTACCAGATCCCAGGTCAGCTGAAGGTGTCACTTCTCTGATATAGGTCAATACATACTGTGTGGAGCACTTGTAGTTTCTCCTTGCTTCTCTTGTGCTTGGGGTGCAGCCAAAATTATTTAAACCGTTCTTGGTAATTCAAACCCATGCAGACGTGATCTCAGTTGGAAGCATGTCCGCGCTTGGGACTTTGAAGTGACTTCTACACAATAATCTACAAGTTTAAGTTTAAAAAATCAGTTTCCTTTAAACATGTTTTAAAAACATTATATGCTTATTATGGATTTTTTTAAATTAACTTTTAAAGATCAAATATTAAAATTCATAATTCCACCATCCAGAATAATCATAGCTGAAAATATGGTATAATTTCTACTCTTTACATAACAGTAAATATCATGTTTTACATCCAGAAAATATTATAACTTACTATGGCATTGTTGTTGTTAGCTGCCATCGAGTGGATTCCAACTCCAACATATGCAACCCCATGTGTACAAAGAAGAACTGCTCCATAGGGTTTTCAAGGCCGTGACCTTTTGGAAGCAGATCACGGCCTGTCGTCTCGGGCTTCTGGGTGGGCTCAAATGGCAGCTCTCAGCTAATAGTAGAGCCCTTAACCATTAATGCCACCCAGGGACTACTATGACCTACAATGTATTATTTTACCAATTACTGGCCCTAATATAATGTTTTGGTGAATTTGAATAGAATTTTCTAGGAAATATTATAAACATTACAAAACATAATGATTAAAAACATGAGATTTGGTTTTAAAAGGAGTTTTGTTATCATACTTGTTATGTTCCTACTTACTAATTAGTCTTAGAAATGTTACTTCAATTCTCAATATCTCACTTTCAATACAGTTATATTTCAGAGATGAAGACAGCTTGGTTATGTGTCATATACGAGAAAGAATAATCTATTATGCTCTTGCTAACAGAGTAGCATCGTTATCTTTGGTATTTGCAAATTTTGTATAAAATACCTCATTTTAATTTTAATTTATTTGCTTACTAGTAAAGTAAAGTACTTTAAGTCTAGATATTTGATATTTAAGTCTAATTTTCTGAATTGGTTACGCATATCACCTTTCCAGGTTTTTTTTTTTTTTTTGAATTTTTTAAAAACTATTCATATCTTTTTTAAATTAATTCTTTTCCATCATATGTATTTTCATTACTTTCCCAGTTTATTGTTTGCATGATACTATGTGTAACATTTTCACTTATAAATGCCTCAATTCATGGACATGGATAGACAGGTGGACAATAGATAGATGATAGATAAGTAGATCTGTAGATAAACAGATAGCTGCACAATTTCTTTTCTTGAGCATAGGAAGTTTTCAATAGCAAATCACATTAATACGTGCATTGGCTTTCTTTTAATTATTGATTTACTTATTTCATAGTTAACTCTCCGATCCATTCATACTATTTTTTTAGGTGTTTCATATGAGTAGATATCAAACTTCATTGGTTTTTACTTAGATGAACTATTGATCTGGAAACTTTTTGTTGAAAATGTATGTTACCTCGGAGATGTAAAAGTTTCCTTCATTCAGTAAGTATTTGAATAAACAATGGTCTAGTTCTTTTTTTTCTGTTTTTCTACTTTTCCCCTCTCATGTAGAAAGCATCTTAATTATTTTTTTAATATACTTTAATCCTACCTCTTGTTACACTTTTCCTTTTTATGTTTATAGTTTCACATATACTTTTGTCCATTTGTTCTTCCAGATGAACCTCAGAATCATTTGTCAAGTACAAGGTGAGAGTTCTATTACCGTGAGCATGAATTGATTTGATCTCAATTTACTAAATAAATTGGAGGTAACTGACCTTTTTATAAAAAATGAGTTTTCTCAATCAGGGACACGCTTAATCTCTCCATTTTTTCATATTTTTTGAAATTTTCCTAGACACAATTTTACAATTTTCTTCAAAGAGATATGTAATATTTCTTGTTAAGTTTATAGCTGTTGATTTTGTATTACAGATGTTGAGAGGGTACATTTTCCCTCATATTTTCTAGCTGATGAGTTTTGTACACCATGGGCTGTAACAGTAAACCCGTTGGTGGAGGTTAAGGGTGGAAGAGAAGAGCACAGCCTGCCCAGAGCCAGGCTCTTTGGGATGAAACCTTGACTTTGCTGCTTTGCTCTTGGGAAAGTCACCTGCTCACTGAATTTCAGTTAGTTCATCTATAAAATGAGGGGAAGATAATAATTAAATCCACCTCACAGAGTTGCAGAATGGATTAGGTGAGTTTATATTATCAAAAACTTAGTAAAGTATCTCCTATTAAGCACTCAAAAAATGTTGGAAAATATATGTGATTTTTTTTATATTATTGTGTATCCATTTTCTTACTGAACTACTTCATGATATATCATGTTAGAGAAAAAGAATTTTTATTCTATTTTATGTTTAATAAATATTTCTCTCATATATGTATAATGATGTTTTTCTTATATCTCAAATAGTTATTCATTTATTTATGGCTTCTATGGAGCTCCGGTGGCTCAGCTGCTAACCATAAAGTTTGGCAGTATGAATCCACCAACCACTCCTTGGAAACACCATGGACAGTTCTACTGTGTCAGGTTGCTATAAGTTGGAATCAACTCCAAGATTTTTGTTTGTTTGTTTTTTATGTAGCTCTATTTATTTATATCTAGAAATTATTTAAAATGAAATATACTAGTTTAATAGTGACTCTTCATTGGAATCCTGGCAGAGAAAAAGATGGAATACTCAAATTGAGTTCTCTGAAAAAAATAATTCAGAAACTATATATAAATATTTGGTACTGTGAAGTGCCAAGCCAATAAGAACAGGGTGGCTATTCTACCCTTATTCTTAAAGAAGCAAAGGGAGGGAGTAGTGAATAAGAGGTGGAGACAGCCTATCCTGTGGAAAGATGCAATCAGCCTGCAGTGATGCTGATTAGAAGAAACCAACAGGACATGTACCCCAACTTACCTCTCCTCAGCAACTTATATTCACCATTAGTTACACCTAAAAGGAGTCCTAAGAATAGGAGAACATTTGATGTCATTCATTTAGGTCAACCTCACAGAACGTTAGAAGAGAGATATACCTGAAGGAGAAAGTAGAAAATACCCAGTTCAGGGGCATTCTTGACTCATCCTGACATGGTTTGATATGTTTCTATTCTTTCACAGTTAAGTATAATGTTAAGATAAAGATTCTCCATCATTTAAGTAATCATATTACTAGTCAACTAATTTTTGTTCATTTGTTTTTAATTTAGTGGGGAATAGCTGTCTAGTTTCCTTACATTTGTTTGGGATTATTCGTTAACTTAAGTGTCTTCTAAGGACCAATTATAGGCCAACCCAGCTAGTGTTCAATAATCTGAGTTCGTTCCTGCCCTCATGGAACTTGCGGAACTTTGGTGAGGCAGAGAAAATGTGGTAAGCTACCAAGTCTATGAATAAATGATTCCAAAACACAAAGTATTACAAAGGAAACAAACAAATAAACAAAAAGTGCAGTAATAGAGAATAAGGTGTGGGAAAGGGAAAGGAGAGGAGTATTATTAGGAAGCCTACTTTTGGTGGTCATGAAAGTCTTCACTGAAGAAATCACATTTCTTTAAATGATTTAAAAACAACAGCAGCAGCTGCAGCAACAACAAAAATAACAACTACCAGAACAAAAATTGAAGAAAATAATTTGAGAAATATTATTCCAAATACCACCAGGTCAGAGAATATAGAAGGCAACACCCTGGGAAGTGAGAAGCCTGTGAAGTTGGGGTATAATGAACCAGTCCGAGAGAAGAGGAAATGAGTTTGACCAATCGAGCAGGGCCAAATCATGTATAACCCATAGCTAGGAAAGTGAGATTTTACTTGATGAGCCATGGAAAGTCATTTACCCCTTCTTTCTCTCACACTCCAATTATTCAGGTAATACAATTAGTTTTATCTTTAATATATATCCAGCCCCCAACCCTATCTTATCAATTTTATGGCTACCATCTTGCTCCCAGACACCATCACCTCAGCAGGTTCCTCGCTGCCTCCTTCCTCCCACTCTTGTACCCCTGCTATTCTCTACACAGCAGCCAGAGTTAGAGTACGGATTAAGAGTAAGAATCCGAGTGGTTTAAGCTACACTAGCTTCCTCACTGGTCCCTCAGCCAACTCTGTAGATAAGCAAGATTGGAGTAAAATTGAGATTTTGATTATTACTTCATAGTATTAACTGGGACCTTTTTTTTTTTTCTTTTTCTGTCCTTTGGAACAGTTTATATTGGTGGATATTATTTGTTATTTAAATATTTGAACTAAAAAAAAAAGTCAAACGGTTTTGAAAGTTTATTTGAAAATGGTTACTAGATATTTTGAGTTACTCTGGATTACAGATCTACGCATATTGTTGAACAGCTTTTGGTGATGCATGGTTCAATGATCATTACTGGTTTAGAATTATAGTGCAATGTGGCTCAAGGAATGTGGCCTTTCATGTTTTAACACGAATTTGGAATGTCACTGCAGTTTTTTTTATTATATTCTGTTTATACATAAAACTTTTTACAAATCATTTTATATATCTCTATATTAAAGATTTTATATACTATAAAGCCTGCTCAATCTATTTAATATTATTCTTATAACCTTATGCAATGTAAAGTACTTGTTTCTCAAACACAAAATAATTTATTAACATGCTTCTAAGCAGTGATTTATATTGACTTATTTTTTGCATTCATTATATACTTCATTTCAGTTAATTCCATGTTTTGCTATTTGGGCCAAAGGGGTTCATGACTATAACATAATACTGGGGCTATAAATTAACTTTTCTTCTCATGTAATTTTTTAGACAAGTTGTCTTAGTATCTTGAAACATCAGAACTGGGTTTTGTTTTCTGAACCTATTTCTGAGCTTTTTTTTTTTAATCACACAGTATAATTCCAATTGTTTAAATTATTTGATTATTTTGATGCATGGTTTCCTATCCTGGTTTCCATTATTAGTATAACCAAAAAAAAAAACCAAACCCTTTGCTGTCGAGTCCATCCGAACTCATAGCAACCCCATAGAACCAACTAGAGCTGCCCCCTAGGCTTTCCAAGGAACAGCTGGTGGATTCCAACTGCTGATCTTTTTGTTAGCAGCCAAACTCTTAACCACTGTGCCACCATCAGTATGGGCTTCATCTAGTTATCATTCAAGTTCACATTCACTGAGAGCATTTGGCTATAATGTTGAAAGGAGATTTTGGTGTGTTGCTGTCAGATTTCCTCTTTATCTTCTCATCATAAAACCTCATTTATTCATAATCATAATTTTGATTTAATAAAATAGCAAAGCGTATTTCACGGAACCTAAATTAGGAATAAGAAAAGAATGAAAAAGAAAAATATCAGTGTAATCAGCTTTCTAAACAGCACTATTCATTCTTGGCCATTGTTCTCTCTCTTTGTTGTCTTAGTGCAAAGCATATTTTATTATGCAAAAATTTTTAATAAGCGATTTAGTAGCCAGTCACCTCGATTCATTATTCATCTTTAATTTAATTAAATATCACTCTAAATTCAGAAAACCCTAACACTGAAAATGTGGTTTGATCTTTTCCCTCCACGTTTATCATAGCAATTACATCAACATAAACAACAATTAGATGGTTCAACATGCAACAGACAAATTACTGACTTCCATAAAAGTCAGTTTTATGACCCTCTCGAGCAAGACATCTTTGCAGCAAACTCTTGTGAGAACCAATTTGAGACTTAAGATTGCTCTGCTTCAGTTGTACTGTATATCCCCTTAGGTCATTCTCTCTGTGCTACTCACATAAATCAAGATAATTCTGTGATATGGGTTTATATTATAGTTTCTTTTGTGCTTATTACTTGTAGGCTGATGCTTCTCAAACTTTTTTTTTTTACTGCAATGTAAACTGACAGCTTGCCCTGAGGGTTTCTTTCTTTGAGGAGCAATGACTAGAGGCTGTATTTTATTTTTGTAGCCTCGGAACTTTATTTGTAAATTGATTAAACTGAAATGTGTATATCTTATAACTAGGAAAGAAAAACAGATCCCTAATGGACTCTGCTGGAATAGTTCTGGGTTTTAGTTATAGAGCTTAAAGTAGAATGTATAAATAATAATTGGTGCATCAGTTTGGATATCTTAAAAACAAAACAAAATAAATTATAATCTGATGTCAAAAAGTAGCAACAGCCCTCAGGGAGATTAACCACAGTGTATTTTTCAGGACTTCTCACTTTTTTTATTCAACTCTGAAATGGAAACACTCACATTGCTGTTAACTGTGAGCCACCCCTGTATCTGAACTATTATTCTAGCACGTAGTAGATAAGGTGATAACAGATACTCAAGGCCATTCTTGTGGTCCTCACATGGTTTATACCCTATACCTACATAATTAGTTGTCATTATTCAAGCATATTGCAAAAAATGCCAGCAAGCAAATATGAGTGAAGTATATAAGTAAATAAAATTGTATATTCTTCATGGTATGTAGAGTACATATAATCAGTCAATGTGTTACTGCAATTTCGCTAGTTAGAGCCACCTGCCGCAAACGGCCAATTCTTGACACAGGGGCGAGGTGGGTAGCAAGAGCTTTATTAGATATACAGGTATATGGAGACAGAGGGGAATGACCTCCTCCTAAAGTCATCTGTCTCACCAGATTACCGATCAGCTAAGGTTTTTAAGGGAAAAGGGGCCATAAGTTTTAGGGACTTGTGGAATGTGCACTCTCTTTCTTCTGTTTGGTTTCGGTGGTCGTATCTCAAACATGTTGATCTTTTCCTACCATTATCCCATCAGCTCATGGGGTAGCTGGCACCATCCTTCATCTTATTTGACAGGCTTAGATCAATATCACTTGTTTTCCACAGTCTTAGAGGAAACACTGGTTAACACTTAACCATTTGGGGAGCTAACATCAGGATCTTACTTGGAGGTAGGGGTGGGCTAGGGGAGGGAAAGGAGAGAAAGAAGAATGAAGGAAAAAAAGAATTGGCTCAGGTACTGTTCAAGATATGGCTGAGCAGCCTGTTTCAATCCCCCCTTTTGTTGTAGGTTTCTCAGTCTTGGGAAACAGGGTGCCGTGTCTCTCTAGCTGCTTCCTGCTGGATGGGGCAAGAGGCCTAAGGGTTAGGGAAGTGGAACTCTTGTGTTGTCTGCGTTAAACCATTGTATCTTGTATCTATAAAAAAAAAAAGTGACCCTTTATTAGGCTGTTGCCTCTCTTGATGGGGGATGGGTTGAAATTTCTGAGCAACCCTCATTTGGAGCTGGAAATTTTGAATCACTTGAAATGACTCTACCCTTCCGGGGAGAAGGCGCCAACTCATGAAGGCATACACCAAGGCACATAAGCTTGTCTGCAGAGAGGAAGAACACAAGCAAAAGTTAAAATAGAAATTAGTAAAAGGGCTAGAGCAAAATCAATTCTTAATACTTCTATATTACTTATTTTTATGACACTTACTTACCGGTCTTTGTTTTGTCTCTTGAATAGCCGCTTTAGTCTTTTCACTGGTTCATATTTTTCAAAACAGCAAAAGTGGGAAGCAGACAAGTGTGTTGTTGGAGTCATGTCTTTTCAAATCTTAAAAATATTACAGGGTATAAAATGAGCAAAACTATCAAAAGCTTTACCTTCTCACAAATTGGCTAGAAACTGTGATCTCATATCTTGAATTGTCTTTCTTAACGATAATTGATACAGGTTTCAGTAATGACAGGAGGGTCTTCGTTGGCCTAACAAATTTCTATTCATTAGATGTTAATAGAAAAAGGTAACAGTGGAAAGTATTTTGTGTTCTGGCTTATGTGAAAAGTTCTCTAAAGACATTTTCTAAGATTATCCTATTTATTGTCTTTATATCTCAGGGCCCAGTTGATATGTCTTTGTGAGTCCTTGTAAGCCCAGCTCTAGCTGGGTCACATTTTCTATGCTCAAGGACAGGGAGTAGTGGCTCCAATATTATTTCTTAAATCATTCCCTCTTTTTGATTGGAGATCAGAGATACCACATTGAAGGTCAATACCTGGACTTAGTTAGGTTCTTAGATGGTGACCTCGGCAAGTTCTTTAAAGTCACGGTGCTGGTTTTCCACTGGATACCATGGGTTACCATCTGGTTCTTCACCAGGATCTCAAAAGCCGTGTTCTCATCAATCTTATTGTTAAAGTGAGCAAACTCAATGTACATCAACATTTTAGCCCAAAGCCTTCTTTTATCTTTAGGTGTGTAAGACTATAGAAGGTAAGTTTTATTATGCCTAATTCTATCAGGCTGTAGACTAAGAATATTACCTGTAGTAGTATAAATAAATCTGGTGTTTGTAAGGGTGTTACTGTGTGTAACCAAGTAACTTGTTGTCCAATTCTATTTGTATATCTTGTTCTTCTCTTGTGTTATTTATCTAAATGTAACAAGAGGTATTTGCTATAGCACATATCACACTTTCTTGGACCAATAAATACAATCTAAGGCTATCTTGTTATTTCATGTCACCTTGGCTTAATGAGGTCAGAGGTCACTGTTGTGTTTCCATCCCACTAGCAACTTTGTCTGTCATTTGTCCCATAGTGATTGATAAATTTCTTAAAGATTTCTCTAATTTGAATATACCATAAGTAGGAATTAACATTACCAACCATACCCTGAGTGTTGGACCAATGGGCTTTCTTCTTACTCTCGTTTTACAAAGGATAACAAATTAACATTACCTTTCTAATATTTACTATGAATATCTAAAGATAATCTTAAAGGTCTCAAAGTGTTTCGCCCACGCATTCAGCAGGAATCTAAACGAAATTATCCATGTAAATTCACTGTTAATTAGAAAGGAATCATTTAAATTAGTATAGTTGGATACACCACACAAAAAAATATATCTATAAGGGCACTCAAAGTTTGTCTAAAGAAAATAGAATGTATAGAGAAATTTACACATGACAAACAAGTTTCTATTAAAGAATACATGATTAGCAAGATAATACAGGATGGACTTCTCCTGTTGGAGGTCTCCAGTTAATCTGTCTAAAACACACTGTTTTCCCTGAGGTCAAGCTGCCTCTCTTTGGTTTACTTATTAATAATCCTGGGTCACTTACTCAGAAGCAGAGGTGGAGTCTAAGACAAAATGGAGCCTGAGCCATGAGGTCAATCTCCTCTGAGAACCTGATTCCTTTAAGCTACATAATTTTCTGTATAGCAACAGGGTAACAGTTTGATTACAAGCATTAGACAGGTATTTCATACAACATTGTCTTGAAGACTGATTAAACTGATTACTGATTTACCCTAAACATAATTCTATTTACTGATCTTGGGAGTCAGTTTTTCAAAACAGACTGAATTCTTAAAAAAAAAAAGGCACAATGCCCAGAGCAAAATGGTCTTGCTAACTTATCTGGACAATAGTTTGACTCAAAGTGGCTTCAGGAATCAGTTTTTTTCTCAAAGCTCGAGGTTCAGAAGGACACCCAAAGGTGATGGCCTATGTAGGTTGCCCCAACCTCTATGAAAGCCAGATATCTGGATTTCAGGAGAATTATATACACCCTCTCATGACTTCCTCCTTTGGATCATAATCTTGTTATAGAATCTTTGATCAAATATGCTCAATAAATGGTAACTCGGCATCATCTGGTTTTTAAGATCTCAGGCACCATACAGCAAATCAGGAGGTAGAATACAAATGTATTAGACCAATTGTCTAATACATCAATGAAACCATGACCCTAAGATCTTCGAACCAAGGAAGCAAATCTCACGGGGTGTTTGTTTACGTATAAGAAGCATCAGTAACTGCTTTTATGTGCCTCTGTAGCAATCACATTCAGCAAAACCTATGGCTGTGTATTAATATAAATACAGCAACATTTATCCATTAAGGCACAAACTATTCCTTGAGAGAACTAATAGAAAGTCTAATCCTATTCTAATCTGTAGAATCAATCATAGCTCAAATTTCAGACACTTTTCTGGTTATGATATTTACAACTTTCTTAAGTTTACCAGCAGGAACTTCTAATTCAAGAGTTAAAATAACTAAACCCATTAGTTAGATAATTTAGGAGAAAAGAGGAAAATGTTTTCTTATATCTAGAAAGTAGGACCTTGAAGTATTATTTTCAGAAAGAAAGTCCTTAAAACATCAGAAATACTCTCACATAAAACCCATTGTATTGTTTCGTTTACTCAGTAGTTAACTTCTGTTGCAAGTGATCCTGGATCAACTAACTGCAGTCTGTAAAACCATCACCTTCTACACAGAGGTTCTGGAAATCTTGATTGAGTCTAGTCACAGTCTTTTTCGTAAGTCCAATATAGTCCATCTCTTTTTTTTTTTTTTTGAGATATTCAAATGTTTTCAGAAACTCAGTAAAGTAAAAACTTATCTGTAGATGACAAAACTTAAAATGGTCATGATTAATTTATAAACATGATTTTTTACAGCGAAAGACCTGATAGAAATTAATTACAAGCATAAGGTAAAGGCCAAATAAAATCAGTTAAAAAAAACTTTAGATAAAAATATTTTCAATAATAACCATTAACCGTGTTTTTAAAGAACTTTAAATGTAACACAGAATAATCTTGAGACATAATGCCATATAGTCAGGGTATCTCAAGAACATTCTAAGATTATCAAGTCTCTAAATACCTGAATAGTAAGTCTTCATTTAATCTATTGGCTTTGATGTTGCTAGTTTCAAAAAAATAAAGTTTTAACCAAGCTAGCAATCATTTGTTGCCTAATATCAGGCCAGAACACAAGAGGAAATGCCAACATATAAATTTGAACCCAAAGAGAAGAAATCAGGTACTTCTCATGATTTTAACAACATTCTATGTAATTTATAACATGTAAAATAAACTTTTTTAGCACTTTTTCTTTATAAAATTTTGTGGCTTCCCAACTTGTCAGAAGTTTATCATGTTACTAATAATACTTCATTTAACTAAAAATCTTAAAGTAAAAACCTTAATTTTTTTGGTTTTTTAAGCCATGTGGTTTGGTTTCTGACTCAGGAATCTTATTGTAATGACAGATTGAACCTTTTTGTCTTTGAAGCAGAATACACAAAGGAGAAATTAACTTTTTAACTCAGTAACCAAAGAAAATTTTGTTATTTTAATAGTGAGAAACTTAATTCTTTGTTTTATATGCTATTTAACATTAAAGCTCTTAAAAATCTCATAAATTAAGCCATTAACTTCAAACAGATAAAACTTTTGACCATTATTAAGTAAATTTCTTTTTTTCAAAAAACCTCTTAAATGTTTTTCGTTGTATATCTCTTATAGTACATCCCCTTAATGGCAAAAATGAACTCACTCATTAGCAGACCTAAATACTCACATATGTATTTTTCTTTTTGGCTTCTTAAAGTTCTCTTACAACAGAGAATTTGTTCAGTTTTTTTTTTTTTTTTTTTAATGATTGGGATCCACCCAGTTTCTGATAACTACAGTAAAACAGCAATTTTCTTTATCTTTTGTCTTAAAAGAGTTTTTACCTAGTTGAAAGGAATCTTTTAAAAGTTTCTCTGGAGCTATAGGACCCTGGAAACTAGGACTAGGGGCTGAGAAGGCCTGATACTGTCCGCCGTACCTGCCTTTTAACTTTAGAAGACAAGATTAGGTCATTTCTGATTCATTCTGATTCATGTTTAAATTGACCTAGGCATTTTGAAAGGCTATTTACCCAGTAAGTACCAAAGTTCTTTAGCAATTTTGTAAATGAATCCATCAATTTTTAGTTAGGGAGACTGGGGGCTGGAGGGAGTCATCCCAATTCATTTATATAAGTTTAAGTGCACCTAGGCATTTTGAAATGCAAAAGATAACAATTTTTTCTCTTTATCTCAGTTAGAGTAAACTTGGCAGGTCAGTTCTATTTGTCAAGAGATTTTTAACCCTACACTTCTTTTTTTTTTTTTTTTTTAATCGTAAGAAAAGAATTTCAGAATTTCTAATGTTTAAGGATGCACCCTAGGGGTGAATCTCTTAGTATGTTTTCTTGATTTTTCATTCTAATTAACTATTCTGAAGAACCTAGTTTTTTATTTTTATGGGTAGTTGATACCACCTGTTTTTTCTTTTAGTCTAATAGTAATTTGTCTCATGCACTGCAGCCAAGAGTTTTCCCAGCTCTGGGAGAGAACCTCTTAAAATCTTGACACTCAGCCCTGAGTGTTCTCTGTATTGTGATTAAAATCCCAGTCTAGACTGAAAATCTGACCTCCCCATGCATCTCTCCTTTTTTTTTTTTTTTTTCCAGCCCAATCAACAAATCCTCAGTATGTTTTAATTCACCCTGAGTATATGTTTTCTCACCAACCACTTTCTATGCATCACACATAAATTACATGTAAGACACAGACAGAGGCGATGGAGATAATCTTGCAGTCTGAAACTCTCAGACAGCCAGCCAGGTTACAGAGGTGATCTTGGCAGCCTCAACCTCCCAGACAGCACCAGTCACACATAAGATTCACCCATAAGACGAATAGACAAACAGAGTGCTCGGGCCAGACAATCCAGAAGGGAAAAGGGGAGCAAGGATAGTATTAGTTAGGCCTAACAGGTTACTAGGAATGTCTCAATCTCCACTTCTATCCTCCAGATACCTCCTATCCCCAATGCCAGACGGAGGGGTTTCAATCTCCCAATCTAAACAGATAGAAATGTCTACACCCCCTCCCCAAAACCAGGGTGCACGAACCAGAGACAGACAACAACCCAAACACGAAAACCAATGGCCAATACACACTCATAGGCCTGCCCAGTTCTAGAGTCACCAACAGTCCCTCCTTGCATCCTACTCACTGGGACGGTCATCCAAGATGCCACTCGCCTTAGAAACCAAGGGCCTGGGTCCAGTTCCGGTGGCCATACTGGCCTGCCCTATCCGCCCCGGCCCTGAACACAATAGGGAGAGGGTCGCGGACTCACCTCAGGGTCCTGGTTAGGTCTTGCCTTCACCCATCTCTTTGGCGCGGTTAGGGACCAGTGGCGCTGCAGGGGAGCCCGGGTCTGTGGACAGCCTCCAGGGACAAACAGAGTCCTCAGCGGCCGCTTAGTAGGAGAACTGTCCATCAGGCCTGGGCCCCACGGCGGGGCCTCAAACGGCTGGAGTTCCCGTACGGGCCACCAAATTGTTACCGCAATTTCGCTAGTTAGAGCCACCTGCCTCAAACGGCCAATTCTTGAGACAGGGGCGAAGTGGGTAGCAAGAGCTTTATTAGATATACAGGTATATGGAGACAGAGGGGAATGATCTCCTCCTAAAGACGTCTGTCTCATCAGATTACCGATCAGCTCGGGTTTTTAAGGAAGAAGGGGCCGTAAGTTTTAGAACTTGTGGAATGTGCACTCTCTTTCTTCTGTTTGGTTTTGGTGGTCGTATCTCAAACATGTTGATCTTTTCCTACCATTATCCCATCAGCTCAGGGGATGGCTGGCGCCATCTTTCCTCTTATTTGACAGGCTTAGATCAATATCACTTGTTTTCCACAGTCTTAGAGGAAACATTGGTTAACACTTAACCTTTTGGGGAGCTAACATCAGGATCTTACTTGGAGGCAGGGATGGGCTAGGGGAGGGAAAGGAGAGAAAAAGAAAGAAGGAAAAAAGAATTGGCTCAGGTACTGTTCAGGATATGGCTGAGCAGCCTGCTTCAAATGTAATTATAAGACAAATAGGAATCATTATACTCCACTATACAAATGGATTCAAGGAGTCAACTCTTCTTCCGTCTTCCTTATTCATTGTCCAGCTTTCACATGCATATGATGTGATTGAAAATACCATGGCTTGGGTCAGGCGCACCTTAGTCTTCAGGGTGACATCTTTGCTCTTCAACACTTTAAAGAGGTCCTTTGCAGCAGATTTGCGCAATGCAATGCGTCTTTTGATTTCCTGACTGCTGCTTCCATGGCTGTTGATTGTGGGTCCAAGTAAAATGAAATCCTTGACAACTTCAATCTTTTCTTCATTTATCATGATGTTGCTCATTGGTCCAGTTGTGAGGATTTTTTGTTTTCTTTATGTTGAGGTGTAATTCATATTGAAGACTGTGGTCGTCGATCTTCATTGTAAGTGCTTCAAGTCCTCTTCACTTTCAGCAAGCGAGGTTGTGTCATCTGCATAATGCAGGTCGTTAATGAGTCTTCCTCCAATCCTGATACTCTGTTCTTCTTCATATAGTTCAGCTTCTCGTATTATTTGTTCAGCATACAGATTAAATAGATATGGTGAAAGAACACAACCCTGACGCACACCTTTCCTGACTTTAAACCAATCCGTACCCCCTTGTTCTGTCTGAACAACTGCCTCTTGCTCTATGCAAAGGTTCCTCATGAGCACAATTAAGTGTTCTGGAATTCCCGTTCTTCGCAGGGTTATCCATAGTTTGTTATGATCCACACAGTCGAATGCCTTTGCATAGTCAATAAAACACAGGTAAACATCCTTCTGGTCTTCTCTGCTTTCAGCCAGGACCCAGCTGACATCAGCAATGATATCTCTGGTTCCATGTCCTCTTCTGAAACTGGCCTGAAATATAAATAGAGAACAATAAAAATATTACATAACATTTATTAATATTATGATTCCAGTTAAGAATTAATGTGTCAATTGAGGAGAATTAAATATGTGGTTGAATAGCTACATTTCTAAAAAAAGAGTTGATGCCTTTGAATTGTGCTGTTGGCGAAGAATATTGAATATACCATGGACTGCCAAAAGAAGGAACGAATCTGGAAGAAGTACTGCCAGAATGCTCCTTAGAGGCAAGGATGGCGAGACTGGGTCTTATATACTTTGGACATGTTGCCAGGAAGGATCAGTCCCTGGAGAAGGACATCATCCTTGGCAGAGTACAGGGTCAGGGGAAAAGAGGAAGACCCTCAACGAGGTGGACTGACACAGTGGCTGCAACAATGAGCTCAAGCATAACAACGATTGTAAGGATGGGGCAGGACCAGGCAGTGTTTCATTCTGTTGTGCATAGGGTCGCTGTGAGTCAGAACTGACTCGATGGCACCTAACAACAACAACAGCGTACAAATAGAACAAAGTGGCAGGGGCAAATAGAAAAGTTTGAACTGATAAAAATTGTAGGGTCAATTTTTTATGTCTGGCACCAAAGCAGACGGGAATGAACACTGTCAGCCACTGATAGAGGCCTGAGTGAGCTTTACTGCAAATATTGGTGTAGTGGGTTCAGAGCCTTTAAGAGAGATTAGGAATCAGGGATAGGATTAAGAATCCCAGAGAGAAATAGCACGTGAAGACTTGCTGTAACCTACCAAAGCATACTTAACAAGTTACACTAAATGGGAGTTAATTAGTCATGAGAAAATTGGTGCAAAAAGTCAGAATATGCACGGGCATATTTGGAAGCAAGCGCTTGGCTGAAGTCAGTGTGCAAACTGAATGAGGACCAAAAATCTCTTTCAGGATCACATTAACATGTAGCTTAGATTAAGGTTTGAATATACAGGTTGTTTTGACAAATGGAGTTTTTCAGACTGTTTGCTATTTTTGTTCTGTGGGAATTATTCTAATGAGAACTGTGCATTTTCTCTCTTGCTATTGAACCACTTGGAATTTTATTAACTAATGGCAATGTAGAGACGTTTAAATACTTACTTTAAATACTGATCAGAATGAAAAAAAAAAAAAAAACCAAACCCGTTGCAATTGAGTCAATTCCCATTCAAAGTAACCCTATTGGAAAGTGTAGAACTGCCACATAGGGCTTCCAAGAAGCACCTGGTGGATTTGAACCACTGACCTGTTGGTTAGCAGCCATATCTCTTAACCAGTACACCACCAGGGTTTCTCTGACCAGAATAGCTTTTATACAGTCGACATTTTATTTTAAATAATGTATTTGGGTTATTTTAATATCTATTCAGGAAAACTGTAAAAACTGTTTTTTTTTTTTTTTTTTCCGGTGCTAATGCCTCACATTAAGACTGTAAGTACTTAAGGGCTATTCAGCAAAAGCCTACAATTCAATGTAAAAGGTCAATGATTTTACAAACTCTCAAGTTCTACATTGTCAAGTGCAGCAGTGTGTTATGGCTCTGAGCAAAACCACTTCTGAAATCAACAAAGCTACGTTCTTCTACCAAATGATATGGTCCTAATAATTATCAGAAAATATTTTGTTCCTGAATGTCAAGTACTGAGGAATGACTATGCCCTTGAATATGTCCCTAATATTCGTTGACTGATAAAGTCACTGCAGGTGGCATTTATTGCCCTGAACTCTAGTACTTCACTTTATCACTCAGACTAGACCACCATGTTCCAACAGCTACAAACTGTCAGTTCTCATCAAAATAGCTAAAATGCCCTTAAAGGAAGCAGCACTTGCCTCTGAAGGTTCCTTAGCAATTTTGGAGATTTTATCGACCTTAGTAAACTCAATATCAGTTACTGAATTTATATTGAATTAATTGCAAGATGGAGAAAGAATAATTTTCTTTCTTTTCCACAATTAACTGGGTCTTGTATCCAAAAAAAAAAAAAAAATTTTTTTTTTTTGTATTCTACAGTGTTTACCAGGATTGTATGCATATTTTTGTTTCAAAATATGCTGTATTTGAAATGTCCTTTTAAAACACAAAAGCACAACATGTTCTTTGCAAAGTATGATAAAAAGAAGTACACAATAAAATCCAACATGCTCAGCCCCTTCTTCCCATTTCTTTCTCCCACTCCAGAAAGAGAAGGTGTTAAATTCACTGTAAAAACCCAGTGCCGTCGAGTTGATTCTGACTCATAGCGACCCTATAGGACAGGGTAGAACTGCCCCACAGAGTTTCCAAGGAGCGCCTGGAGGATTTGAACTGCCGACCCTTTGGGTAGCAGCTGTAGCACTTAACCAGTACGCCACCAGGGTTTCCAAATACACTGTATAATGTGTATGTTTCCAACTTTCTATCTCTGCATAAACATATGGAAAAAATGGATATATATAAAATATATATATATATATACACATAAAAGTTTGTTTTCACAAGAATGGCATCTACTGTGCACATTATTCTGCAACTTCTTTTTCTGAACTTTTATTTATATATATATGTGTGTGTGTATAAATCTAAGTTTTTCTTTTTCTTTTTTTGGCTGTATAACATTATTTATGAAATCACCCATAATTTATTTAGCCATTCTCCTATGAATGGTCATTTAGGGTTCTTTAATTTTTATCGCTTTAAATAATTCTGTATTAAATACATAACTTTATATATCAGAGGTTTTTTAATAATTTTTTTACAACACAAGATTGTTGAGTCTAACAGCAAGAATGTTTTAATTTTATATTCTGGCAGATCGAGTCCCACAAACGTTACTGTGAACAGCACAGTGTGTAAGGGCGTTCATTTTGCACATGTTTACCAGCACTGGATGTTATCAATCTTCAAAATTATTTGTCAATATGATCAATGAAAAATTATTTATCATTTATTAATTTTTGCCTGAAAAATAAAAGATTGGGCTTCTTTTCATATACTTACTGAAAATCTGAATTGATAGTTTCTTCTACTCTGAAAATTCTTGTCATAGCCTTTGCCTCTTTTCCATTTGGTTAATGATTTTTACTTATAAATTTATAAGAGCTACTGGGATATTAAAATATCATTCTACTCCATATATGTATATATACAAAGTAATTAGGAAAAAATCTCTGGCTATATATACACGGAGAAATTTTTTCCTACTTACTTTATATTTCTCTGGTATGTTCTACCATTTGGAAATTTTTAATTACTCAGATCTCTTCTTTTTTTCCATTTGTATATTCTATTTTGCAAATTGTCTTTCTAATGGTTTCTTTTCATAATCTGAACTTTAATTTTTATGGAATTTACTTTTACATGTGGTATGAAAGAGTGGTATAGTTTGATTTTTGTTTAGAAAGATAATAACACCCACCTTATGTGATTATGAGATCAAATGTAATAAAGTATTTAAAACACTCTATACTTAATTTTCATTCATTTAGAAGATAAATTAGAAGCTAAAAACTGATAATGAATAGTTGATATTTCATTTCTATGCATTTCCAAAGCTTTATACTCATGTATACACAATTAATTCTAATGTGAGTATCACAGCAAGAGAAAAAAGGTGTTTTTTGTTTTTGTTTTTGTTTTTTTAAGACATTCTTTAGAGCATGCCACTTATTTCTTTCTTCCTATTCTGGGTTCCAAATTCTTGAGCAATTTTACTATTCTTAAATAAAATTTCTCTGAAGTCCCGCTATTCTGTGTTTTGTCTGCTTGCTTGATTATCTGTTTTGGTGTTTTTTATTTTGGTTAGAGAAAGAAGCAGTGTGTAAGGGCTTGTGAGTGTGTATGCATGCAAGTTCATGTGGTGAGTTTGTGTGTGTGTGTGTGTATGCTTGTGATTACAACTCTCCTTTTTCTTTCTTTTCTTTTGAATTTCCTGAATTCTGACGATGTGAAGGGCTACGCCCCACTCAGGCTTTTATCAAAAGCTTCTGTTTGCTACTTTCTTTGTAACATGGTAAATATCTCCTGGCTACAGTATCACAGGAGATTTTTAATGAACCAGTTCAAGCTTTCTCTGTGAAAGTTGTGAAGTTCAATGTTAAAATTTGATTAGTTTTTTTCAGGAGTTGCATCTAAGCCACCTTAATGTTTTCTGTTTGATTTGTTTTTTGAAATGATATTGAAAATACAGAAATATATTAATATATAGTTGCCTGGTCATGACTGGATTCATTGATAATGATGACCAGTGCGTATAACATCAGTTGTCTTCTCTGCTACAAAAACCAGTGCCTAAAAAAGAAGAGAACACAGAATAGATGCTAAAAGAATACTGGTTAGATTAAATAATGATCAAAATGTCTATCATTTAATTAGTCTTACTCCCCAACATTTCTTTTTTTAAATAACATTAACAACACAGGTTGGAATTTAAAGTATGTCTTCTCTGAAATTAAAAAAAAAAAGAAAAAAAAGCAATTACAAATTTTCTGTCATATCTTAAATCAACTATGAGTTTGCTCTTTTTTAAAGTAAATAATCTTCATTTACTTAAAGTTTCACCTGAAGGCTAATTTTAAAAGCCAATTACTGTAGATATTAATTTTAATTGAAGTAAAGCAATGAAGCCAGCCAAATAGTCAACAAGTATTTTAGTAAGGATTGCTCAGAGGGTTTCAAAGAAAAAACATAGATAGAACAGCTAGATTTCTGTTGACATTTCTCTAAGTAAAAATAACTTCAGGGAAATAGTCTAGCGATTATATGAATTCTATGCAAGCCTTATATTTGAGATAATGTATAGGCAGTAATGCAAGTGCTGTTGCATTATTCAGAATTGGTCAGTGCTCACAGTAAGCACATTTTATGAATTCCCACAGTTATAAAACTTTATGTTCAGATTGGAACTGCATTGCATATTTATGATTTGTCTAAGTATTCTAATTACCTTGACATTAATATGGAGAAAATAAATGATCTTATTCCCCTTGGAAACACTGAGGAAAAGTAAACTGCAAATACATAATCAATATCAAGGTCAACTTCAAATATTGAGTACTCAATTTTTTGACAATTCCAAGTATATATCTACATAATATAGAAAAAAATTAGATCTGTTACATAGAACCAGAGAAAAGATTGAGGTTGTTAAGGATTTCATTTTACTTGGATCCACAATCAACACCCATGGAAGCAGCAGTCAAAAAATCAAGATGTGTTGCATTGGGCAAATCGTCTGCAAGAGATCTCTTTAAAGTGTTAAAAAGCGAAGATGTCACCTTGAGGACTAAGGTGTACCTGATCCACACTGTGGTGTTTTCGATAACTTCATAAGCGTGCAAAAGCTGGACAATGAATGAGGAAGACAGAAGAAGAGTTGACACATTTGAATTGTGGTGTTAGTGAAGAATATTGAATATACCCTGGACTGCCAAAAGAAGGAACAAATCTGTCTTGGAAGAAGTACAACCAGAATGATGATCCTTGGAAGCCAGGATGGTGAGACTGCATCTCACATGCCTTGGACATGTTGTCAGGAGGGATCAGTCCCTGGAGAAAGATATCATGCTTGGTAAAGTAAAGGGTCAGCAAAAAAGAGGAAAACACTCAATGAGATGGTTTGTTGCAGTGGCTGCAACAGTGAGCTCAAGCATAACAACTGTGAGGATGGCACAAGACCTGTCAGTGTTTCGTTCTGTTGTGCACAGGGTCACTATGAGCTGGAACTGACTCAAAGGCACCTAACAGCAATGACAGCATTATATAGAATACATTGTGCATTTGAATTTTATTGTTTAAAGAATGCATTTTAATGCAAAAAGAGGACTTAAGATTGCGAAATAATTCATATACAACACAAAGTTTTAAAAGCCAGCTATCCTAAACTTATCCCCCTGTACACAATTGTTTTACATTGTATTCACAATTATTTACCAAGATATTTAAGCAGACCATAATTAATAAAACTCTTATGCAGGAAAGCAAAGTGTTTAATATAAAAACAACAATGAATTTTATAGACTGAGTCAAATTCAGGAAAAAGCATATGATTGTATTAATAAATTCAGAAAAAGATATACTAACTCATTTGTGATCAAAAGGAGATCTTCAGCAAAGTAGAAGGAAAAAAGCAACTTTCTTTAAATGATTAAGGGAATGATCTACTAACATGGGGACAAAACTAAAGCTAACATCACATTTCCAGATGATATTTTGGACATACTTCCAGTAGAATTGGGAACAGAATGAGCTCACTACCATTATTTCCATTTAACTTTGCAGGCTGTGTGTTTACTGAGGGAAAGGTAGCAGATTCTGGCCAATTTCTATAAATCTAGGAAATGAATTATATGGTATAATATTATAAAAGATAAAGCAAAAAAATTTTAAAATTTATGAACATGATAGCTATACAGAAAAATCTTGAAGAATCTAGAAACCACTGGGACACAGAGAGTAAGCAACAAGTTTGCTGGGCGTAAAATGAATACTCAAAAGTCAGAAGAATCTACAATCATTAAATAAGAAAAATATTTAAAATGTCCCACTAAAATCTTAAAATTATAAGGTGTATAGAAATCAAGCTACTAAACGATGTATAAGACTTGTATTAAGGAAAGGACAGAAGTATACTAAAACCTATTAAAAAAAAAGAAAAAAGATGCCATCCTGTTGATTCTGATTCACAACAACCTCATATGTGTCAGCATAGAACTGTGCTTCATAGGGTTTTCGATGGATGATTTTTCAGATGTCTGTAGATTACTGTGCTTTTCTTCCAAGCCACCTTTAGACAGTCTCAAAACCTCCAAACTTTCAGTTACCAGTCAAGGGTGTTAACTGTTTACACCACTAAGTGACTCAAAAACACATAAAATAATTTGTAAATAAGTGAAGAAATACCATATTCATGGATAACACTACTCAAAATTATGAAGATCCCAATTATCCAGAAAATAATTTATGAATTTATGAATTTGCATTCAGAATATCAACTGCATTTTCACAGTACGTGATCAGCTGATTTGCAACTATGTATTCAAAAGGGCCAACTGTGTATGTATAGTGCCAGGAATAGACAAGGATCTATGGCAAGTAAAGGTAATAATAATTGTGTTATAAAAGAGTGGGAGTTTAAGAGACAGAGGAGAAGATTTTTTTTCAGAAATAGTAGTGAGGTGATAAGCCCCAATGACGGAAGAAAAGGTGCAACAGAATGGGCTTCTTCCTCCCTATCTCAAGCTAAGTGAGGAGGTTTCAGGCAGACCACATAGAGAACTGAACATGTGTTCCCTGAGGCCTGGCAATCACAGAGCCTGGTATCTGACTTTCATCTGGGCAAGGTAAAGAAAGAAAGGAAGAGAAAGGAAAGGAAGAAAGGCTGTGGTGTAACAGTCTCCTGGCACGGAAGACAATCGGAGTCAGTGTTCAGGGTAATCTGTACTTTATTAATGTATTATTTATTAATGGTGGGAAACATGAATCTGCAGAGGCAATGGGATTCCAACAGAAGAGCTCAAAGATGCCTCTAGAAGCCAGCAGTGAAGAAGGGAGGGTAAAGTAAGTAACCTTCCTGAGCACAGACATCATTTGCCAAGGGGCTTCAGTCAGAAGTCACTAAAGGAGAATCTCAGAAAATACAAAAAGAAGCACACCTAAAAAGAGGAATTGGGAATTATGCCTCTGGAGAGGGAACAAAGGCCTGATTAAATGCCACTCATTCAGTAAAACAAGGTCTTTTGCGTGCTGAAGTACCAATTTCATATAAGATGGTGTAGCTAATTCAAAGAGCATTTGAGGAGCTGAGATGTGTAAACAACTTAATAAAGGAATATAAAGATAACATTGCTCAGTTACTTGCAAAACTGCTTGATTCTCTACAGAATAATAACCCCTCTGGGGTTATGTTTTCTAGCAATGAGAAATTATTTGCATTTCTCTTGGACAAAAATAGACAAGTTAACCTGAAACTTCACTATACATGGAACTTACTTACTTTAAAATAGTCAACAGTGAGTGGAACTTAGAGAAGATAGTCCTTCAGATGGCCCAAATGGTTGTAATTCCTCTCTGCCCCCTTACTGATTTTGCTTCTCTAGAGAAACCAGCGTATGATACCCACATTGCATTTTTAGACTTCAGGAACAAACCACCATCTGCCCCTGAAGCCTAATAACTAGCAGGGCTAAAGTAATGAAATCTAACTGGTGCTCAACTGTCTGATCACACCCCTCCTTGGGTGGTCAGGCAGGACAATCCACGTTGTGTCCCATGCAGTGAATCACTGGAGTATGAAATTGACTGCAGGTAGGCCTTCCTAGTCCCTCGCCTACGTTGCAAAGTAGGAGAACTCAAAGAAGAGTCTCCATCTCCACCCTGACAGCCTTTCTGAGACAGGGGTACTGTTCATCATAAGAAGCTCCGGTGGTGCAGTGGTTAAAGTACTGCCTGCTAACTGAAAGTTCAACAGTTCTAATCCACCAGTTGCTCAGGGGGAGAAAGATGTGGCGGTCTGGTTCCATAAAGATTACAGCCTTGGAAACCCTATGGGACACTTCAACTCTATACTATAGAGTCGCTCTATCAGTCGGAATCAATTCGATGGCGCGCGCGCACACACACACACACACACAAACCACCCTACATCATGGATACATTCTTGTTATACTCATCTATGAGAAATTAAAAATGTCTTTCATTTGCCAACACTTTGTGAGTGTCTCTTGTGTGTGGCTCCATCAGACTAGCTGGATGTAACACTCATAGGGTGTTTATGTGATTAGTTGAGGTCCTCATCCTAGTGGCCTGTGGCTGCTTTGGATTTTAGGAGTGCCTCTGAGACAACCTGTGTGTGTTACACAGGAACAAAGTACATTCCTCCTGGGTAATACTCAGTAGATATTCAGTCAATTCCAACTCATGGTGACCACATGTGTGCAGAATAAAATTCTACTTCATAGGGTTTTCAGGGATGTGGCCTACTGGAAGCAAATCACCAGGACCTTCTTGTGAGGTACCTCTGGTTGGCTTCAAATAGTCAGTGTTTCTGCTAGTAGTCAAGTGCTTAACCATTGGCACCACCTAGATAATACTCAGAAGGGCCTATTAAATAAGTAGTGGTTGATTTAGGAAATAATATTGGAATCATTATTCCCTGTCCTTGAACATAGGGAATGTGACCCATCTGGATCTGGGCTCACAAGAACTCACAAGGACACATCATCTGGGCTCTGAGGTATAAAGACAATAGCTAAAATAATCTAGGAAAATATCTTTTAAGGAAACTTTCAGGAAAACAAATCATCAAACAGAACGCAAAAGACTTTCCAAATCCTCAAACAGAACAAAAGGTGTTAAAGGAAAAAATGGTTAACACTGCATAAACACTGAAATTCAGTTAATTGTGACATAACTATGTAGTTTCTTGGTTTCCATAAAATGTATGATGGTAATTAATGACAGATGTTAACTTTAGAGGAAAATGGATAAGAGGATTATGGGAATGTTCTGTGCCATCTTTCTAACTTTTCTGTAATTTTAAAATTATTCCAAAATTAAAAAAAACGTTGAAAATACGAATTAACCAAAGCCACATATACAAAGATAAATTTCAAAATATGTCTTTGAGAAAAATTATAAACATATTGCTTCAATGTTTTTTCCTAATCTTTAATCTACCAATGCTTGCAAATATTCAGTTCATGGACAGTAAGACATATCAGAATAGCACGGATACACTTATGTTGATAAAAGAAAATTCTGTAAATACTCATGGGCATTCGCTTGCTTGTGGAATGAAAGCTAGCTAACATGGTAAGAGGATAATGCTGATTGTATCTTAAGAAATTAATCATTATCATTTTTACATTTTTCAAAGTTGATACACATTATTTTGTCTGATTCTTTCTGTAGCCACTTCAAGTAAGCATTAATAAGGAGAAATTCAAGGAAGATAAATGACTTGAATATTTAGAGGACAGTAATATTTAAACTAGAACACAATTGTTTCAAATGCTTTAGGAACATAGCAAGACTATAAGGTGTATTGGAAAGCCAATCAATTGGCAACTTTGAAATAATCTGAGGATTCTCAGCTCTTCCTCTACTGTTTGCAAAATTCTTTGCACTAGCCAACTTGCTCACAATTCATGCCCTATAGATATGACATTAACATATACTGGAATGTTTCATTTTATTTTTCACTATACATACTTTGGAAATCCTGGTAGCATAGTGGTTAAGTGCTATGGCTGCTAACCAAAGGGTCAGCAGTTCAAATTCGCCAGGTGCTCCTTGGAAACTCTGTGGGGCAGTTCTACTCTGTCCTATAGGGTCGCTATGAGTCAGAATTGACTCGACGGCACTGGGTTTATATACACGTTGCTACTGTTTTTTTCACTAAAAATATAGTAAAATTCTAATCAGTTACACAAAGTGACTGTACCTTTCCTCTTATGCTACTCTAGCATGACAAAAAAAAAAACCACTCCCATCGAGTCAATTCTGACTCACAGCGACCCTATAGGACAGAGTAGAACTGCCCTATAGGGTTTCCAAGGATCACCTGGTAGATTCAAACTCCTGACCATTTGGCTAGCAACCAAAAGCTCTTAACCACTACACCACCAGGGTTTCCTTAGCATGACAGATCTACCAAATACACACACTATAGATGAACCGAGCCCAGATCTATTTCACTGAACAGAAATGGCTGTTTCAGATAAATTGTCCCTGAAGTGTGACAAAGATCTATTTCCAGGTCAGAGTCCCCTGAATGTATATGAACTCAGGGAGTGTTAATGAATCTATCAGTCATTTTGTTCTTTATACGTTATAAGTAGAAAGAACAGTGCCTGGCTTACTGCTAACTGGCCTTATTCAGTAGACTGTCACATCCAATGAGAAACAGAGGACATTTCAAATCCAATCTCTATCTTTAAGAATTCAGTTTATTTATTTGATTTTGCTTACTGTTCAAAAGGTTAGCAAATTGTATTATCTGCCCTTCCCCCCGCCCCTTAACTCTATAGGAACTCGTCTTCTTTTCAGCCACCTTCCCACTTATCCACAACTAACCAGTTTATCAAGCCCAAAGCATTAAATCCCAAGTGAATATTACTACCGCGATTTGAACTGCTGACCTTTTGATTAGCAGCCAAGCTCTTAACCACTACGCCACCAGGGCTCCTACTTTGTTCTAGTCCCTTTAAAAATTCCACGCATAGATAATAATGCATTCTCTATTTGATTTTGGAGCTTATCCTACGGTAGTTACAATTAATACTGTCAGTATCTTCAGTTTGGTTTTTGTTGAGTGGTACGACAAATTAGAACTGCTTGTTTTAGGTAATATATAAATAAATATAAATAAAATAATAAATTGTTGTTTAGGTAATAAAAAATCAAGTGTATGCAAAATTTCACCTCCCTCTCTGAACATATACCTATGAAGAACACAGCTATCATCCTCTCCAAAAAAAGTCTGTTACCTGTACTTCTGTATCTTCCCCATTGTAATACAGCACGCTACCAAGCTCGTACAAATCTCAGAACTAACGTTTAGGTTCTTTTAAAAACCTGTGGAACTAGCTGAATTAAAACTCTATAGTAAATTCTGATTTCTATCCATTCACGTAGACTGTTTATGTGACAGGATGACATTAAGTCAGTCTTTATGTCATGTCTTACTTCTAGTCATGACATATTAAGAGCAAAAAGCCTGTGGTCTTCCAGGTTGCTTCCTAGTATATGCAGGTACATCTCCCCAAAGAGTCCTTCCTTGAGGCATAATTCAGGCTTTCCTGTATTGTCTTGGAGAATTTTTCTGTAGTGTTCCCTCTACATGTCTGATTGATAGGTTTTTTTTTTTTAAGAAAGAGTCACATCAGTTGCTACTAACCCATTGCCGTCGAGTCAATTCTGACTCATAGCGACCCTATAGGACAGAGTAGAACTACCCCATAGAGTTTCCAAGGAGCGAATCTACTTTTTTCTCTTTTTTTTCCAAGTAATGATATCGTTCCCAATTTAGGAATATTTTTGACTGACAAAAAAAAAAAGTTTCTTTCATTTTCTAATTATATTTTGAAATCTTTATCCAAATACAACTACTAATTTCTTCCTTTTATATCTTAATCTCATATATGCCAGTGAAATATAAAGAAAACAATTAACTCTTTCGGCACAGCGGTTAAGCATTTGGCTGCTAACCAAAAGGTCGGAAGTTGGAATAGGCGAGTCACTTCTTGGAAACCCTATAGGGTCACTCTGAGTCGAAATTGACTTGACAGCAATGGGTTTTGGGTATATTAAAATAGGAAAGGAAATAATTAAAAATAATATTGTTGCCTACTTGCGGTACAAGACCAGAGGAATCACAGAATACATCCTTTCAATGAATAAAACTTCAAGACAGGAGTGATGGTCTAAAAAATGAAAATTCGACTAATTGAAATCCTCAGGCTTCTGGTGCCTCTTAAGTCAAAATTCAATATAACATTTTTGCCTTCAGTTCTTCCTATCCATTTAACAGACTAAGCAAAATGTACAGTGCAATCTTGCATAAAGGAAAAAACATAAAAATCATTGACTGAGTCAACCTGTGGATTTGATAAATTATACATCAGGATGCAATACCAGGGTCTTTCTCTCTCTGTGCCTTTTCCCAGAAACAACGCACAAGGAAACAAAGAGAGCAGAAGGGAGGCCTGAGTTTCCTTTCACTTGGTTCTTGATTACTGTCTTTAATCTCTCATCCTCTCCCAATCCTAAAGCCTTTTCACTTTTTTTTATTTTTTAGACTTGATAAGCACCTCCAGTTTTTTGTTTGTTTGTTCATATTTTAAATATAGCTTATTTCTGACGTTATTCCTTTTAACACTTTGCATTTCCTCATTTTAGGAAGAATGGTTCAGACAAAGCTTAGTATTAACCTAGAGGTATTTTCTAGGTACCTGGTGGTGCAGCGGATAATTGCTTGGCTGCTAACTGAAAGGTCAGTGATTTGAACCCGCCAGCCATTCTGTGGGAGAAAAAGGTGGCAGTCTGCTTCTGTAAAGATTATAGCCTTGATAACCCTATGGGGGTAGTTCTACTCTGTTCTCTAGGGTTGCTATGTGTTGGAACCGACTTGAAGGCAATAGATATAGGTGATTTCTACAACTTAACACATTATCTTAATATTTCTTTTAATTTTTGCGCATTTATTTTACAGTGTTTTACTTTATTAGCAGGTCTTCAAGTCAGATAACAAATGTGTCACAAGTATGATATTAATAGAAAGTGGGAGGGCGTTAAGGCGATCTCAACATGTGGGAACAGGGAGTGGGGTTAGCTGTATAGGTTTCAGTCTAACATATCAAAACCTAGCAAGATTTTGGGCAAATGTCTTTTGTTTCAGGATTTATCTGTGGGAATAGCTCCTACCTGAAAAACACAGTTCACTGTAGTATATTTAAAATCATATGAGTAAAGACATGGCCTGAAGAAAAAAAAAAAAAGTGGCCTAAAATGCAATTTAAGCCACCACTCCCTTCAGAAAAACAAAAGTGCACGATTTGATGGATTGACAAGCTCTGACAATATGGACAATTGACTTACGATTTTTCGGTCAGTCCCTTATCAACCTAAAGGTTTTCCGATTTAGACAGAGCGTAGGTCATGGGTAGCAATGCAGTATCAATTGTACTGTGGTTTGTGGCATCCCCACCTATGCTAAACAGGCCTTCCTTCATTCTTACTCAGAGTAAGTGGTCCATTCCCCAAGGCAAGAAGGACTGTCCTTAATCTCTAGAGAGAAAACAAGGACAAAAAGAACTCTATTTTCTGAAACACTCCTCAGTACAATGGTAAAACGGCACAATTGGGAAATACTTAGATACAACTCTGCTGTTATTTCCCTGTACTGGCCTTCCTTTCCTTCTAGACTATATCTTTGTACTACTTCTACACTACCCGTTGCCATGGAGTTGATTCTAACTCATACAGATACGATTGGACAGAGTAGAACTGCCCCACCACGTTTCCAGGGAGCAGCTGGTGGATTTGAACTGCCGACCTTTTGGTTAGCAGCCATAACTCTTAGCTACTGTGCCAACAAGTTTCTCTTCTTTATACTAGGAAAATGAATCCTCCTCCTCTCTGTATCATAACCCATGCTAAAATTAGTCTCCAGTGGCATATTTCTTTTCCCAAAGCCAAAACTTTAACACTAAATATAAAATCCTATCCTTTTTCCATCACTTGATTGAAAAATTTACAAGACTTAGATATTTCTGGAAGTGTTCTTCTCTCTCCCCTCCTTTTTCAAATGTACTTGTAACGTTATATGATGTACATTATGGATCTGGCGTATCCCGTAATTACCCCAAGTCTGTGTTAAATTCTAAAATCCCTATCCTGATAAAATATTTAATAAAATCCACGAGCATAATAAAATGTTGCAAGAAGACCTGACAAAGCGCATTTGAAACAATTCAAGCCAGTTTGGGCACATAATTACTCCAGTAATTCTCAACTTTGTTATGTTTCCCTCCTTCCACAAAGGAATCATGAGCTTAGGGGAATTTCTTCCTATTTTCAGCTTCACAATTTAAGCTTTCATATTTTCTTAATATTCTTCTCGCTCATTCTGTCAAATCTATAGGGAACATGGCTGCAGTTTCAGTACGTAGATGACTAAACATATTTTCCTCACTCTCATGGAAATGCCTTACCTAGCTGTTTATTTAGTTCACTCAGTGAAGATCTTTCAATCTATGTATTCACATAATTCATGTATTTTCCCTTTTTATGGAGATCTAAAATATAATGTATTTACATGAAGAGAATGCCCTATTTTCTAATTTAAATATTTGCCCATTTGCATGTATTCCTAATGATTCTGCCTTTCCCACTCAAATGCAAACTCTGGGAAGCAAAGAACCCAATCGGCTCATAACTCCATCCAGCACTGAGAACAGTATTCTAAAGACTAAAAACACTAGTAAGTGTGATTGATAGTTTTTTTTCTCTAATTTTCAAACATTTGACAGCATAAACATTGGTCCAAAAGCAATATATGACTCAACACGGGACATCAATGTAACAATCGTATTAATATCTTTCTTACTTGGTCCTAGAGAAAAAGTCTGACACAAAGAACATCTCTTATTTGACTCTTTGCTTCTTACATGACTTCTTCCTGGTCTTTGAAAAAATTGGCACTGATACAGCCATTTCCTTCTTTCCTGTTTTCCCAAAAAGTTGTTCAATAAAATATAAGAACATTTTTTTTATCTTTGTAGCTCACACACAGGTGAAGCCAAAGTATTCCAAAGAACAGTTGGATAAATGACTGATTTACTTTCTCTGGATTGTTACTTAAGAAGGGTGCTAAATTTGTTAGCTGGTGCTTGTATTATGAATCATTTATGCTTCTTCAACTATTTAACTTAATCTTTGTTGTTAATTATATTAAAATTTGTTTCTCAGGATCTGTTTCATGTTTGAAGAAAATATTATTTTCCCAGGGATGCCATAACGAAGAACCACAAGTTGGGTGGTGTTATGGATTAAATAAGGAGCCCTGGTGGTACAGTGGTTAAACTCTTGGCTACTAACCAAAAGGTTGGCAGTTCAAACTTACCAGCCACTCTGAGGGAGAAAGATGTGGCAATCTACTTCCATAAAGATTACAGACTTGGAAACCCTGTGGAGCACTTCTACTATGTCTTATATGGTCACTATGAGTCAGAATCGACTGGATGGCAATAGGTCAACAAATTATGGATTAAATTTTTTCCCCCCCAAAAGAAGTTGTAAATCCTAACCTCTGTTCATATGGAAAGGAGCTCTGGTGGCACAGTAGTTAAGTGCCTGGCTGCTAACCTAAAGGTCAATTGTTCAAACCCACCAGCTAATCCTAGAGAAAGAATGTGGCAGTCAGATTCCATAAAGAGTTACAGCCTTGGAAAACCTACAGGCAGTCCTACAATGTCCTATAGGGTCACTATGAGTCTTAATCCACTGGAAAGCAAAGGGTTTTGGTCTTCATGTGGATATAATCTCATCTGGGAATTGGGTTTTCTTTGTTATGTTAATGAAGCTATATCAATAGAGGCTATATCTGTGTAGAGTGTTCTTTAACCAATCACTGTTGAAAGATAAAAGGAGCAACTTAGGCACAGAAGTAAGCAAGGACAAACTGGGGAAGACTGATGCCAAGGAACTGAGGAACCCAACCCAAATCCATTGCTGTCGAGTCGATTCTGATTCATAGCGACCCTGTAGGACAGAGCAGAGCTGTCCCATAGAGTTTCCAAGGAGCACCTGGTGGATTTGAACTGCTGACCTTTTGGTTAGCAGCCATAGCTCTTAACCACTATGCCACCAGTGTTTCCGGGTGACTAACAGAAGCTCAAAAAAGACAAGGACCTTTCCCCAGAGCCCAGAGCCAACACAGAAAGAAAGCCTTTCCCTAGAAGCCGGTGCTCTATATGTAGTCTTCTAGCATCCCAACTGTGAGGAAATACATTTCTGTTCATTAAAGCCACCCACTTGTGGTATTTCTGTTATGACAGCACTAGGTGACTTAAGATGGATAGTTTTAATAAGAGAACTTTATTCCTTCACAATTCTGGAGGTTACGAATCCTAATTCAGGGTGTTGTCAGGGCTATCTCTCTCCAAAGGCTCTAGGGAAAGATCTTTTCTCCTCTTTCCTAGTTTCTGGTAGCTCCAAGTGTTCCCTGATTTACAGCTGCATCATAACTCCATCATCATGTGGCTGTTTTCCCTGTGGGTCTCTGTGTGTCTCTTTTCCTCCTTTATAGATCCCACTCAGCTTGGACTAGGACCCACCGTACCTCAGCATGACCTCGTGTTAACTGATAACATCATCAAAGACCCTATTTCCAAACAAGGTCACATTCAGAGGCAGTAGGGGTTAGGACTTCAACATAAATGTTGAGGGGACACAGTTCAGTCCATGGCAAGGCTGTTATTATTTTGAAGTGGTATTGTGGCCAGAAACCTAATCTAAATGTGTTTATAACATATGGAAATAATGTGTAGTAAACAATTTTGATGGCTACTGCTAAAATTCCAGACAGTTTCCTAACCCAAAGTTACAGGTCTTCTATACTTCATGCTTTGATATTGGTCTTTAAATGCCAAATTCTATATTTGTCTTTGGTTCTCTCTTTAGCAAGGAGTTCTGCACTGCAAATATGATTTAAGCAGATGACCTTCGATTAAGCTCTCTCTCTGCGGCTCTCACTGCAGTGTCAATATACTGGCAGCAATATAAGGGTTTTCGTAGCAATGTTTCCCTTGCATGTGATAAAGCAGATAATAAAGACTGGCTTTCCCTAGATACTGACTAGCCATTACTAGCTTTAAAAGACACAAAATGTTCTCACATAAGTTTACCTACTAAATAAAATAGGAAGATAAACACAGGACTCCTTTACAACTGCATCAACCAAGTTCTAGTGCAGAAACCCATCAACATCTTAGAAAAATCAGTAGCAGCCAAAACCAGGAAACCCACTGCTGTCAAGTCAGTTTGGACTCATAGCAACCCTATAGTGACTCTGTACTATAGGACAGAGGAGAACTGCCCCATAGGGTTTCCAAGGCTGTGAATCTTTACAGAAGCTGATTGCCACATCTTTCCTTCTTGGAGCAGCTGGTGGGTTCAAACCACCAATCTTTCGATTAGCAGCAGAGCGCTTTTAGATTATGAAAACAAATCTATTGAATTTTATTCTTAAATATTATTTTAGAGGTAGTGGTATTATAGTCAATATTTTTTGAAGGATTTCTATGTCAATTGCATTGTGTTAAACAGTTTACATAAATTACCATATTTAAACTTTGAAATAATACCTCTGAGGTAGGTATTTTTTTCCTTGTGTTGTAGATGAAAATGGTTTGTTTAGATTATCTAAGTAGGAATTATCACAATCATGATTCATATCCAGTCTGTCTGACAAGTCTGAAAAATCCATGTTAGTAGGCATTAAACCATGCTGTTTTAAGAATATTACATTTATCCCAGAAGCACTACTGCTCTTACCAAAACCAAACCAAACCCGCTGTTGTCCAGTCAATTCCAACTCATAGCAACCCTATAGGACAGAGTAGAACTGCCCCATAGGGTTTCTAAGGAGCACCTGGTGGATTCGAACTGCCGACCTTTTGGTTACCAGCCGTAGCTCTTAACTACTACTCCACCAGGGTTTCCCTACAGTTACTAAGATTTATTTTGTTCTTTGCTTAAATATTTTATTTCATCTGGACATTACCAGTCGTCTTAATATCTATTAAAACTCCACCTAGTATCTTTTACCACCACTCATCTGTCAGTTGGTCATACTGTGGCGCTGGTATGTCACTATTAGGCTGGAGGTTATGCCACCAGTATTTCAAATATCAGCATGGGGGATGGGTTTCAGCTGAGTCTCCAGACCAAGACAGGGTAGGAAAACAGACCTGACAATCTACTGTAAAAAAAAATTAGCCAATAAATTGTCCAACTGGTCTCAAACATGCCAATGATTGTGAAGATGGTACAGGTCAACGTTTCCCTCTGTCATTCATAGTGTTGCCTTGAGTTGAGCCAACTGGATAACAACTAACAACATTTTGTTTTAATATGTATTTACATCATTCTTATATTTATGTGCTATATTTGAATATGATATGTATAGTCCAATAGTATTTTCTGTGAGAATTTTTTCTTTAACCAGTGTTGCCAAGGTCAACAACACATTCTAAGTTTTTCCAACAAGCTCTAATGAAATGCTCAAACTTGCTGATAGTAAGAAACCTTGTTTCAAAAACATTGTCAAGAAATTCTACAATAGTTGAAACATTGTAGGTATCTTTCATTTAGCTCTCCACATCTACTCTTCTTCCTTCTCCTCTGCCCTCTGACCTAATGGTAGGCCTACTTGGACTCTGTTAACAGGGTGCTTTTACCCTTAGGGAGCCCTGGTGGCACAGTGCTTAAGCATTTGGCTTCTAATCAAAAAGTTGCCAGTTAAAATCCACCAGCCGCTCCTTGGAAAGCCTATTGGGCTATTCTACTCTGACCTGTAGGGTCACTAAGAGTTGGATTCTACACAACTACAGAGTTGTTTTTTTTTTTTTTTTTTTTTGGTTTTACCTTTATGGAATCCTTGGGAGGTGTAAACAGTTGAAGCGTTGGCTACCAACTGAAAGGTCTGAGATTCAAATTCCCCCTGAGGTGCCTGGGAAGGAAGCTGTGGTAGTATACTTTCCCCAAATCAGCCACTGGAAACCCTGTGGAGCACGTTTCTACTCTGACATGTTAACTCATGTAAAAATCAACTGAAAGGCAACTGGCTTTTGTACTATTATGGAATCAGGTATGTTCGGCCATAGGTAAACAGCCTAAAAATTAAAGGGTAGGGGAAGAATGAGATTACTCTTTTTTGGTTGCTTGCTTGTTTTCCTTTCTTCAAGGCAGGAAACTTTACAGGACTATCTTTCCAGTTCCTAGTCAATCCCTTCATCCCTTCAGACCTAGGGGTGCTAACAGCACTGCTGTTTCTAGCCCCAGGTTATGGCACTATCCTTTGTAAGTAAACATTCCTTCTTTCTCTTGCCTGCCATCTGTTTCTTGTTTGACAACTAACTGATAAAAATCCAAAGTAGACAAAGGCCCGATGCCTGCCCTTTGGCATTTTTGCTATTATTTTCATATGCAGAATAGTCAGAAGAAAATACTGTAATATAATGATATCTTACTGGCCCTTTTACTAAATAGAATGAACCTTTCTTTTGTATAATAGTCTACAGGTAAAATACCAAGGAGCATCTATGTTAAGGTTTTTGATCAGTGAAGACAGCTAATACAGGTAGCCCCAATTCCCAACAGGGTTCTGCTGGGATTTGTAAATCAGATACCTCTTTTTTTTTTTTTTCTTTTCATTATTATTGCCTTTTATTATCAGTATCTTTATAAATCTGATGTTCATTTGTCTTTGGGGGTTGGAAACATTACTTAGAAACTTACAGATATAGTCTAATACATATATACATGCATACAAAAATACACAAATCATAAAAATTTATTTTCATGATGAAAAGTTGGAGGACAGAGGCATTTTGTCAGTTGTGGTAATAAATCCCCTTCTAGAAGGTGCTGGATCCTCTGGTTTATCCCTGGGAATGGGGGTAGCATTTCAGAATTAGTGAGAGTTGTTTCCATGGTCCTTTTCTTTTTTTCTTTATGTATTTCAAGGTAACACCTTATTACTTGCTGAATCTTCCTATCAATTTTAGTAAAGCGTTTCAGTCCATGTTTTCAAGCAACTGAAGCCCTGATTTAATGTCTACTCATCTTGTCACTGTAAAACTCTTTGACAATCTCTCTCCTTCTTCTTTCTCATTATTTCTTTTGTCTTCAGCATTTTCTCTCTTCAAAATCCATTAAATCCTGATCTCTCAATTCTCCTTTGTAATCTATGAGCTGTTCCACATCGAGGATACCGATTTCTAAGCTCAGAGTTCTTGTCAGATGGACAATTTTCCCACCAATCTTTTTCCTCATATTATCCTGATCAAGTGCTTAGAGCGTGTTCACATAAGTCAGCAATTGTTTCCATATCCCCTGCATGCACTTTCCCATGACTTCCTCCCAGGAAGATGCCACGTTCCTGATACAGTGAAGAATATTCTAATTCTTCCAGAAATTGCACAATGTTACCCTGCCTCCATCTATTGTAGCTATTGCCTGAGCACAAGTAGTCTGTAGGTAGTATGCCTTGAAGGTGGCGATTGGATCTTGATCGATAGGCTGAACCACACCTGTCATATTGGGAGGTAGGTACACCACTTTCATGTCATGATTTAGATCATCTGGGGTGAAACAATTTAAAAACCAGTCTTCGAATAACACAATAGTCATGCAGGCCTTGGAGTTACTCCTGTAGTAGTCTGGCAGCTTATTTTTGTCAATGTTTTTGAATGCTAAAGAGTTTTTAGAATCGTAAATAAGAAAAGGCTTTCACTTAAATCCAGCTGCATTTCCTTCAAGCAGGAGTGTGATTCTGTCTTTAAATGCCTTGAAACCAGGTATCGACTTTGGTTTTTTGGATATAAATGTCCATTCTGTAATTCTTTTCCAAAATAAGCCTGTTTTGTCCACATCAAAAATCTCTTCTGGTCGATATTCTTCAGCTTGCATTATCTTGTCCAGCTCATTCTTGAATTTTTTTGCACCTTTAACATTGGTGCTTCCTGCTTCTCCAGTATATGCATGGTACGTAAGCAAAAAAAAAAAAAAAAAAAGAGGAGGGGGGAAAGGGACTACTTGTACCTACAGGGATTTGCTCTACATCAAAATGATAATGGAAGCCCATTCTTAAGAGCTTTCTCTATGCTATGTTTTTGCTAAACAATTACTATCACCTCATTTATTACCAAGGACCATGCAGATTACCTGTTATTATGTACATTTTACAAATTAATTAACTGAGAGAGTGCTACCCTAATCAGGAAATTGAAATGGAACTTAAAACTAGGTCTAAATACAGAGGTTATGCTTGTACACTTCCACCTTCTTTGTGTAAAATCTAAGCATTTAATGTTTTTAAATGACCTGGTTTTGATTTCCAGACTCAATGGCAATGGGTTTGGTTTTTGGTTTTGGCATTTGAAGACCAAACTCTGGCTTACCCTAATGCTCAGGCCATTCCCTCTCCATTTCTTTCCCTCCAAGCACCAGGTCCAAGTTCACCTGAATAGTGATGTCAGTTTAGGCCACTCGTTCTCCTGCTCTCTATCCTCCCTGGGCAGCCATCCTGAGGCAATCGCGAAGACAAGCTCCCTTTCTTCTCCTCCAGCAAGATGGTCTACTACTTACACGTTCTTCTTTCAGAAAACCATCTCTCTCCTGCACCAAATTAACGAATTTTTAATTCTGGAAACTGTAGATGGAAGACAAGTTGTTTTCGAAAAACAACTAAGTCTGATGTCTTATCAAAATAAATGTCCACATAAACATCTTCAGACAGGAATGTGATCTTATTTGAAAAAAAAAAAAAAAAGCTCTTTGCAGATGTCATTAAGTTAAGGATCTCAAGTTGAGATCACCCAGATTGTCTAAGTGGGCCCTAAGTCCAATGACAATTGTCCTTATAAGAGACACAGAGAGAGAAGAGACCATGTGAAGACCGGCTGAAATTGGAGTTACGTAGTTACAGGCCAAGGAACACTTGGAACCACTAGATCCTGGAAGATGCAAGGAAGGAATCTTCCCTAAACCCTTCAGAGGACCCTACTGACACTTTAATTGCAGACTCTGGCTTCAAGAACTGTGAGAAAAAATGTTTTTTGTTGTTTTAATTCATGCAGTTTGTGGTATTTCATTATGGCAGCTGTAGGAACCTAATACAGAAGCTTTGACCAAGACAAAGTGAAGACGTAGGGAAGACTGTAGAGGCACACAAAGCTGACTATAATTATAAATCAGAAATATTGATAACTTCCTGGAGACACGTTTACTGAAGGGCATTGGAGGCTTAGATAAATATAAAGACATCATAAAAATGGTAACCTCAGAAGTAGAAAAGTCAGTAAATATCAGATTAAAAATGTCCGAGGGAATCAGAGAAGATCCTTGACTTGTGGGTTCATTCAAATACTGTGGGTTCTTCTTTCTTGCTGAATGTTTGGACTGCTTTCACATTTGGTTTCTCACGTAGCCTCTGACGATAGGTGTAAACTAGACAGACAAATATATAATTCAGACACATAAAACGCATTCATAGAGAGAAAGAGAGAAAAAATTACCTTGCCCAAATTTTACAAAACCAGAAGGAGCATATTGATTTCTTTCAGCCTAGTTCACTGTAATGAATCTAGACTATACTTTCATATACACCTGTGGAAAATATGAGAAGTGTAATTATTCACATTTTGTAGAAACACAGATAAACAAGGCTCATAAAAAATATCATAAAGAGTAAAAGAGGATTCACCAACACTTTAATGATGCCCTGGATTCCAAAAAAGCGAACACAATTACAGAATTCAAGGCCAGAAGTCAATAGGTTAAATATAATTAGTAATTACCAAAATTGAACAGGAAAGAAAGCCCTAATGAGTAAACAGGATAAGATAAACTTACACAGAATTAAATCAAATAGCAGATTTGGGGAATTAGGGATAGTTAAGATTTTATTCAGATTTTTGGGCCAAGTTGTTGAATCATGAGTTTATTGTACCTCATGCAATGAAAGGTTGGTGTTATTGGCCTTCGCTGAAGAAGACACATAATCTCCATCCTGAGATCACAGGGCTCTTATTATTACCTGCTTTTTATGCAGACGTTGCCTGATATTAAACATGGCATCCCTGAGAAATTTTCCTTCACCAGGACAGCTGGCTAGAATATTTCTGTGTAGGAAGAGCCGAAAATTTGTTGCCCCCAAATAATCATAAATGTGGTTAGCAGAAAATAACTATTTATACTGCAACGATTTCTCTGAATCCGTAACGAGTTTTGATGTGTAGAAGAAAGTACTTTCACTATGACTCCATTATTAAGCAACACATTTGTTCTTGGAATTAAATCTACCTTCTATTTGTATTTAGGGTCTTAGAAGTACCCCATTTTTTAGAAAGCAATAAAAGAAAAAAAAGGCATGTTTAAATAACACACAAAAAAAGGTGATGTTTCTTAATGATATTTTTTATGATGCAAGTTAACCTCAGATCAAGCCCCCTACCACTTTCAAGGTTGTTATTGCATGGAGTGCTGTAAAGGCAGGAAAAAAATTGAATGTACACTTTATTTATTGATGTATATGTACACTGGATTAATTTTCAAACCACGACTCTTTAAAAGGACGTAACTCACACAAACATGGCATACAGCCACTGAAACTCAAAGGCAACTTAAAATTACCACAGGGTATAGAAAAAAAATTTTTTTTTCTATAACCTCACGAATATTTTAGCCTTGACATTATCTCTAATGACCCTAAACTATATATATATATATATGTCTAAGGAAAACATGAGCAGCATAATTTTTCATGGTTTCTAATGATTTTTATAAACAAAATGAGTAGTATTAACTTGCAAGAGCCTTTTGAACTGCGTGCTTCAGTCACAGTCAACATATTAACTAGTTAGTAGTTCACCTCCACCACCCGTCTGTCAGTTGGTTATAGTGTGGTGACTTGCATGTTGCTGTAATGCCAGAAGCTAATCCACGAATATTTCAAATACCATTAGGGTCACCCATGGTGGACAGTTTTCAGTGGATCTTCCAGACTAGGGCAGTTTAGGAGGAAAAGACTGGCAAGCTACTTCTAAAATCAGCCAATGAAAACCTCATGAATCACAACAGAATAGTGTCTCATATAGTGCTAGAAGATGATCCCCTAAGTTGGAAGGTACTCAAAATACACAGTGGCTGCAACAACAGACTTGCGCCTACCAATGATTGTGAAGATGGCACAGGACTGGGCAACATTCTGTTCTGTTGTACATACGGTCACCATGAGTTAGAGGTGATTCAGTGGCAAGTAGCAAGTTACATATTCAAGTTGTCTTTTTTAATACATGTGTTCTCTTAAAATTACTCTTAACTTTATATAAAAGGAGTAAAATGTATAAACAGAAATTGACATGATCCAAATATGAATACTCTGGCTACTCAGTGAGAATAGTTTGGAGGGTGACAAGATTAAAAATAGACCAGCTAGAAATATCATAGTTCAAGCAAGAAGAGGTGATGATTTAAAGGACTTGGCTGTTAGCCCAAAGGCCAACCCAAAGGCACCTTGGAATAATGACCAGGCGGTCTACTTCCAAAAGATCAGCCACTGAAAAACTATGGAGCGTAGTTCTACTTTGACTCACATGGGTTTGCTATGAGTCGGAGTCAACTCAACAGCAACTCGTTGGTAAAAGTACCCAATATACTGCAATGAAAGAGAAAACAAACATGATTGTTATCAAACAAAGTTTATTAAAGAGACCAGTGCTGTCCTTTCCAAAATCACATGCAAGCATAGAAAAGAAACTGGAGTTTTTATTTTTTTAACAGACCTTTTGAGAAATTCTCCAAGAACAGCCTGAAGGAGGTGTCCACACAAAGTTGAGAAATCTGGAACACTTCTCAGGAGAGAAATTATGGGACAATTACATGGTTATAATATAGGTTTTAAAATCAAGAGTATAAATGGTAACAATGGAGACTGAAAAATGATATCTAAATGCAGCAATAGAAAAGTTATAGAAAGAAGAGCTAAGACGGCAAGTGAAAGACAGGCTGTCCATGCCAAGAGGAATTTACTAGGAAAAGGTGGTGTCCTTACAGTCTCTGGAAACCCTGATGGCATAGTGGTTAAGAACTACAGCTGCTAACCAACAGGTGGGCAGTTTGAATCCACCAGGCGCTCCTTGGAAACCCTATGGGGCAGTTCTACTCTGTCCTATAGGGTCACTATGAGTGGGAATCGACTCTATGGCAGTGGGTTTTTTTGGTATAGTCTCCGGAGGAAAGGCTTTTGTTCATTAAAGTAAACAGCAAGAAGTTTACTGTCAGCAGCAGCGGATGCTTCAGATTTAAAAACCAAAAAACCAAACCCACTGCCGCCGAGTCGATTCCGACTCATAGCGACCCTATAGGACAGGGTAGATCTGCCCGATAGAGTTTCCAAGGAGCGCCTGGTGGATTCGAACTGCCGACCTCTTGGTTGACAGCCGAAGCACTTAACTACTATGCCACGAGCGTTTCCTCTTCAGATTTAGAGAAGACTAAAGAATTTGAGTATGTCGCACACTAGCTCTCACTTTAAATATCTGCTGTGGGACATTTTCTAAAATTTTCTTTTGGTACTTTATTCTAATTGTTTGACTTAATTCCTCCTTCCTTTTTTAAAACTACATTTTATTCCAACATTAAGAATAGAGATGAATTCTATCAGTTTTTTGGGGGTTCAACTGTGACAGATGAGGTCTACTTGTGCATGGAGAGCAAGAAGAATGAGAGCACTAAGATGACATTTTTGTTTTGTTTTTGACACCTGCATCTCTCTTCTTCCTTCTCCTGATGTCTCCTTCCTTTCCTTTCATTCTCATTTTTTTCCCCCATTAAATAATGACAGTAAACTAATCTAATGATCATGTTATCCAACTGGTAGGATTATTGTTCTCACAAATCAGCAGAAAGCATGCATCTGCTATTTTAACCCTCTAAAGTTAGGTCAATTTTGGAATTTTTGTTCTCGGTGGTTTCCAACATTTGTTAAAATTTCCCAAGTTGCTCATACTATCTTAATATGCTGCCTTCAGGTCTCCGTGGTTCGTGAGCTGGGAATTGGCACAGAGCAGGTAATGGGATTTTTCAGAGGGTCCTTCTTACTCATTCCTAAAATAGACCTTTCCTTTTTAGTTTTTCCTACAATGCACTCTTGCAAACACATAGTATTGGTAAATTCCTGAAAGGTTTGAATGTATAGAAAGCATGTTTTCCTGATACTGATGTCAGCCTCTTTACATTGTTTTGTTTCCCTCAAAGTTTAGGAGATGACTGTAGTTTATGTATTTAATCAGATTGTCTTCTTGAACATGAAACCTGTTTATAGTCTTAAAAGATTGTTACAATATCTTTCTGATTAGAGTAGTAATACGTGTTTATTGTAGAGAAAAAAAAAAAAAACCCACTGCCGTCGAGTCGATTCTGACTCATAGAGACCCTATAGGACAGAGTAGAACTGCCCGGTAGAGTTTCCAAGGAGCGCCTGGCAGATTTGAACTGCCGACCTCTTGGTTAGCAGCTGTAGCGCTTAACCACTATGCCACCAGGGTTTCCTTATTGTAGAAAGCTTGTAGTATTCTGGTGTATAACGTATGTGTTAATTAGGCTATTGATTTGTCTGCTTTAAAGGCATAAATTATCTGTGGTTTTAACAAGATAGATGTTTTCTATCTCTCTGAAGTAAAAGTCAGAACTGTTTATACAATGAAGACTCCATCTAATTTTAAAGTTTTACTCATTTAACACACTAGAGAAAATGAAAAGATAAGCCTCAGTTTAGGAGAAAATGGTTGACAAAAACATTGCAACATGTACATATATTGAAATATCTTTATCTATGTCTGTATTTACAAGACATGCATATATATATGTTAAAAGATTTGCAGCAAAACACGTAAAGAACACTTACGATTAAATAATTAGAAGACAAAACCAGTTTAAAAATGGGCAAAATAATTAAAGAGATGCTACATAAAAGGAGATATGCAAATAACCAACAAACACATGCAAAGAGGCTCAACATGGTTAATTACTAGGAAGTAGAAATTAAAACCATAATGAAATACTGCTACACACCCTCTACACATTTTGGGACAGCTAAAAATTTGGCAGCACTGAGTGCTAGCAAAGATATGGAGTAATTGAAGCCCTCATATATTCCTGCAGGGAACGCAAATTGGTACAACTACATCGGAAACTTGTTTGTCAGTTTGTTAAAAAGGAAACATATTCTTACAATATGACTGAGAAATTTCTCTTAGTTATCTATTAAAGAAAAATGAAAACATATATCCACATAGTTTTCCATGCAGATTCCCACAGAGGCATTTTTCATAGTAGCCTCAAAGTTGAAACAACCCAAATATTCCTCAACTGGTGAATAAATTAAAAAAAAAAAAAAAATTGGCATATCCACACAATGGAATACTACTCAGCAATAAAAAGTAACAAACAACTTTTACACACAATAAAGTGGTTAAAACTCAAAAACCTCATGTTACATCCCATGATTCTATTTACATGAAATTTTAGAAAACAATCTCCTGGAGATAAGGCAACAGTGTTCCTCCAGGTCACCATTCAGGTTTGGAGTTCTCTCTATAGTTTCTTTCGCCCTTGTTTCCCGTGCTTCTGCTTGGCCAAAGCTGGCTAACCCCTTCCAGTCCACATCTTGGCCTGGAGAAAAGGAGAAAAGCGGAAGTGAGGAGAGATAGTTGCTTTTTTAACAGGTGTAATCCACACATTGTACAAATCAAGGCCCACCACCTCCTACTGGCCCAAATTGAGGTATGTGGTGTGTGTAGCTTTAAGCAGCTGGGACATACAAACTCTAGCTTGGTGGCATATACCCATTTAAATCTCAGGAGGTTTTATTACTATAAGTATGAAGAATAAAATGGATAATTAACGGTTTCTACTAAAAAAAAAATTTTTTTTTTTTTTTTACTAAGTGGATATCTCTTTATCTAAAACTACATCTATATAAACTTGAAATAAGTACATTATCTATTATAATGTTGAACTGTTTTTATTTAGAATATATTAAAATATTTGAAGTAAACCTAGTTCTTCAATGAAATGCAATGTGTGTCTAACTGTCATGGAATACGTTGCAAATAAGTAAGTGTTCATATTTAAGTTGAAACCCCATTTTAATGAAACATCACCTATTTTTACTATAAGGTATTAACATTGCCATTTGCATTTCCAAATTGTATTCTTATTTTTTGCTATCAAGTAGGAAACAAATAAATCAGCAATGTTGCAATCTATGGTAGAAAAAATTGGGTAACTGTGTGAAAACTGGATTTGTTTGCTCATTTCTGCAGTAAGGAATCATAGTCCATATTTTTCGTATATTGTTGCAATGCAGAAGTTATAAAATGATTTCTGATTTGATATTACTATTTTTTTTACTCAGGTACCAAGATGTAAAGAAGTATAGTATAATGTCTGGTTTATAATAGACAATATAAACACATTTGTTTAAAGAACGAAAGAAAAGGAATGATAAAAGTATAGAATTCTCTAAGAATTTCCATGAGTTTTTCTTCTTTTTGATTTCATAATAAAAATATTATTCTATGGCACCTGGAAAGTTAGATGAATTCAAAGCATCAGGAGTGATAAAATGCCTTATAACCAAACTTAAAGCGAAGTAAAAGTTCCTTATAAACTCCCTCAGTTTCCCCTAGCAGCTGACACGATGTATTCTAGCAAGACTTACAGTTCCCCAATATACTACGCTAATTCACGTCACGCTCTCTTCTCTCTCCCTCCCAGGCTTTTCCTCTTGACAAATATCTATGGAACTTTCAATATTTCACATTGGATAGTCTTTCTCAGCCTCTTGGATTGAGCTCGATGTTTCTTCTTTGTTCCTCCTCCACAGGGCTCTGGGTATATTTCTGCCACACCTCCTGTTACATGTTGTGATCCTCACACATTTACACACACAAAGACCCAAATTCATGGAGAGTAGTACCATTTTCTTATTCAAATTCATTTTCTTAGAAACAGCTATAGGGTCTAGAACATTCTCAGGGTACAATAAAAAGTTTAGTTAAATCAGTAAATGAGCAAGGACTTTAAGTAAAAAATGTCCTTTAAAAAATGACTAAGCATTTACAGAAACAAAATGGACAGATGCTGACAACTTTGGGTAAGATCAAATTTTGCAAAGATCTCCCCCAGAACAAAGTCAATTGGTTACAGGCACTAGAAATGGATTTCAATTTAGTTTTTCTTAGAGTAAAGGGCACATTTCTATCTTTCAAACAAATTGGTGCAATTACTGGAGCCAGATAGAATTACACTGCTTGCCATAGTATATGCTCAGTTTCTCAGAATATAGAATATACCTTCAGGGATTTATTAGCAACTTTCTATAGTCAGACTATTTTAATGTTATGAATACCCTAGACACTGAATCCTCAAGGTGCAAAAAGAGTTTTAGTTCTCAAGTTTTTGCATAGTACTTCTTATAATTGTAATAGGGAAAATACAAAATATAACTCATAAATGTTCACTGGTCTCTTTATTTCCCTCAAATCCTCTGAGGAAAATGCTGGCATTGTCTGCTTTGCCTTATGACCCTTATCCTGGCAGACTGGAGTAGCAAATTATGGGCAAGGGTAAGAGGGGACTGTTTAGCTACGGAAGTGGAGATCTAGGAGGATGTTATATTTTGATGAGCAGAATATAACTCAGAGAAGAGAGAAACAGAACAGAAAGCAGAAAGAGGAGGAGAAGTAGAAGTAGAAGCTGATTACAATTAGAATACAGATGGAGTTGTAGAGCTTGGGAGGGGAACTACTAAGAATTGCTCTGGGTCATCTGGTCACTGCAGGGGAGGCTTAGAGAATGCAGCAATGGGAAAGATGGTTTGAAAATACTAGTGAGCACAATGAATTGCTCCTTTTTTGACAGGGTATTCAGAATGTACATTTCAGCAACGTCAACTATGTGATCTTTGCAAGAATTGGAAAATGAAGAGTCATTCCAAAAATGGGATCTTACAAGAGATTCTTACAAAATATGACTTTACACATCTTTCTTTTCTTCCTCCCTTCCTTCATTCATTAATTCCTACCTTCTGCATTTCTTTCTCCAATGAGTGCATGTATGAGTACATATGTAAACAAGTGAATAAATGTGTTAGAATAGGATCTGTCATATTAAAAAAAAATAAAAATGGTGTAAGTTATATGCCTAAAATGCAAGACAAGGAATCTTTTAAGAACACAATTAAATCAGAACAAAGGAAATTTGACAATAATTTGATGTTTAAAATCTTTGGTGCTTATCTACTCCATGGAAAGTTCCTGCCAAATATTAAATAAACCCATTAGTGAGTTACCTTTTTAAAGACTTTACCCTTTAATCTATGAAACTGATAAAACACAAATATCTGAAAAGGTAGAGCTGTGTGTGTGTGCATTCGTGTGTGTGTATATATTTATATATGTGTGTGTGTAATATATAGGAGCCCTAGTGGCACGATGGCACAGTGGTTATGAGCTATGGCAAGCTGTGACTGCTAACTAAAAGGTCAGCAGTTCAAATTCAACAGACGCTCCTTGGAAACTCTATGGGGCAATTCTACTCTGTCCTATAGGTTCGCTATGAGTCAGAATCGGCTTGAGGACAATGGGTTAGTTGTTTTAGGTTTATGTGTATGTATATATATATATATATATATATATATGTTTGTGTGTATATATATATACACACATACAATTTTAATTAAGAAAATAACATTTCTTCACCTTTACCAAACTATTTAGAGTAAAGTGGAGTAGAATAGAATAGAGTAGAATAGAACAGGGTAGAATAGAACGGAAGCTCATGGACCAAAAAATGCACATTCTCTTTCCAAATAAACACAAGTTTTCGGAATGGTCTTCTGAATGGCTAATATTAGCCTCTAATGGAGTTGTGTGGTTGCGTTATCTTTTTATGTGTTAACTTCTCTCTAATTTTTATTCATCTTTTTAGGTACAGTTAAAGTTGAACATTCTCTATGAAAACTCTCTTAAAATTAGTCTTCCTCCTTAAATCTTATAACGTTTATAGACTGTCCTTTACTCTTGGAAATAAGAAATGCTGCCTGAATTGTTTTTTGTCATTAATAAAAATAAATTTTATAAGAAAAAATATTTCACTTGAAGAAACATAAATTTATTAGAAGACAAGAATATACATGTGTGTATTCTTTAAAACAAAATTATAAGTTTCCTCAAGCGAGGTTTTTCTTTTATTCACAGTAAATAGCCAAGTGCCCGGTATATAGTAGATATTTACTGAAACATTTAGGACTTATCTAAAACATATTCTTCCATAATTAATTAATTAAAAATAAATGATCACTTTTACTCTTTGAACATCTGTCAAAGCCGTCTCTTCATCTGCATCACTATTGTGTTAAATTTTACACCATCATTTCTCACAAAGGCTATTTCTAGCTGTCTAATTGGACCCTCTATCTCCTTCTAGTCTGTCATCCAGTCCACAGCCAGAAGTACCAACCTAAAGTGTGAATCTGCTCATATTTACCTTCTCCTATATTAGTAAAAGATGATTCTGTTAATAAGAAGATCTGACAACACGGTGGTTCAGATAAAAGTTCATTTCTCTTTCAAGCAAAACAATAGGCAGGCTTTTTACTCACAGGAGAATCTAGGGATTCTGATCCTTTGTACCTTGGTGCTGCACCATTCACTAGAGTGGCTCTTCATACACACCACCAAAGCTGTATTCCTGCCATTAGGAAGGGAGAAAAATAGAATGGAGAACAAGTGCCTTCCTTTTAAGATATGACCTATAATTTGCACACATCTTTCTTTACCTCCCATGGACTAATACTCAACATCTTCACACTTGAATACAAGGAAGGATATTGGGTGTAGTCTCTAGTTCATAGTTGTTCTATTATGGAAACAAAAATTCTGACACAGCCTACCCTTATGAAAATCCAACTATCCTTCTCCTATAGATAAAATGTACTCCTTCCACTCTACAGAGACATCTAATATCCTATTCAGGTCCTGCATTCAACTCAAGGCAGGTCCAGGATTTCTGAATGAGGAATAATCCTTTTTTTTTTTTCCTTAGGTCCATATGTGGCTCTGCATGTTAGGGCATCCCATACATTAAAACATATATTTATTTACTCCCTGGTATATTTAATTTGGAGCCCTGGTGGCTCAGTGGTTAAGAGCTTTACTGCTAAAAAAAGGTTGGCAGTTCAAATCCACCAGCTGCTCCTTGTAAACTCTATGGGACAATTCTACTCTGTCCTATAGGGTCATTATGAGTTGGAATCTGCTTGATGGTAATGGGTTTGGTTTTGGGTTTTATATGTTCAATTTACAACAGTGCAATAGGGAAGTTGGTGGGTTAATTGCATTAAATTTTTCATTCAAAAAGCTAGAAAAATGAGGAATACATAGAAGTCACTGTTCTACAGTAGTTATCAAATTCTGCTGGAAAAAAAATGTGAAAAATAATTCTTTGGCCCATACTACGTTCATCTGCTACCTCAGTTACTAAAAAGAAACAAACCCTCTGCCGTCAAGTTGATTCCAACTCACAGTACCCCTATAGGACAGAATAGAACCACCCCATAGAGTTTCCAAGGAACACCTGGTGGATTTGAACTGGCGACCCTTTGGTTAGCAGCCATAGCACTTAACCACTACACCACCAGGGTCACTGGCCCCTGGAAATAACTTCCTCTGGTTTGAATTCATGGTCCTGGGCTTTGCCCTCTGGAACGCTTTCCTTCATTTTTCTTGTAGCCACATCTGTAGCTGACGTTGGAGGGTATGCCCTACTTAGGCTTGCCCAGCTTCCAGCTAGTACTGATTTGGTAGCCTGAAATTTTCTTTGGGAGTTGAAATGGTATAGACTTTTGCAGGGCAAGATAGTGTTTTTTTTGGCAACATACTTCTTTCAAAAAGTTAGTAGGCTTCCTAATATATACTTCCAGTTAATTTCATGTGACTGTAACTATTTTTTTTTTTTTTTTTTTTTGTAACTATAGCCAAATACCTCACTGAGATGTGATTCTTAAGTCTTACCTTTCTGCTTCAGGATATGCTCCTCTCCTTCAGGCTATTTGTGATTAGCTTGATGCCATCTGAAACAATATGCTTCACGAGAATGGAACAACCTGAAAGTGATCTTTGCTACTGGGTTAATTCCCATTGGGTGGTAAAGGACATTGAAACTAGAGCTCTGAGAAAAGCTTGAGGTCACAATTATGAGTACTGCTGTTTGATGTTAAGATGTATTTGGCCATGCGAACCCCAGGAATTCTCAAGTAATTGAGCTTCTAGTCAGCTTATGTTGTAGGCCGTGGGCAAAAAGAAACTTCCATAGCAGAGCTATATTTCTTGCCATTTTTCCTTCAAACAGTAATTATTTTCTGAGTTCATCTTTTTAGTGATGCCTTGCTAAAAGAACTACAAGGTAAAACCAACAAACCACGGTATTTTAACATTTTCTGAACTTTTTTTTAGAGCTATTGAGTCTTTTAAAATGTGATCTTCCTTCCAAATTTCTGCAGGAGATTGTTTTAGCAAATATTTACCATAACATAAAAAGATCAAAAATTCTCTAACCTGAGGTATCCATATCCTTGCTGCCCAGCCCCTATTAATGCCACTTTTTTTTTCTTTTTAAACAACGGAACCTTATTTTCAGGTCCCTTTTATTATGATTATTACATAGGCTATATAATACATTTATGCAACTAATATACCCTCTAATACAGCGGTTCACGTAAAATAGATGCTGATATATTTCTCACACAACAGTTCAGGGTTTGGCGGATAGTCCAGGAAAAGTTGGCCTGCTCCCTCAAAACTCTCCAGGGATACAGATTCCTTCTATCTTTTGCTATGCTTTCTTCTCAAGTGTAGCTTTTATCTACGTGACTGCAGCTGATTCAGTGACCATAATGACATTAAAATTCTCAGGAAGGGAGGAAAAGGTAGTGGAGGTAAGCAACGTCTTTATACGCCATGACCTGGAACTCGCACACTACTTCTTGCTCATAACCATTGTCCAGAACCTAGTTTCATAGGCATATCTGGGTGAAGGGAGGCAAAGAAATGCAGTCTCCTAGCATTTCATACATTAGACCAGATCAAAGGGGGTGATATTTTATTACGGAAGGAAAGAAGGGGAGAATAGATATTGGGAGACAATTAGTAATACAGAGATGATTCTTTAAGTCCATTCTACTCCTTTAATTCCCTACAGGGATTACAGGACAAAATATGAACTACTTTGTGTGGCATATCAAAGTCTCCATGACAATTCCTTGGAGATAATAAAGCATTACCATTAACGCATTTGTTTCCACTGATTAAACAATTTAAAAAATAACAGAAATTTAAGGTTGTCTCCTTAAGCAGTCGGGTGCTAATGGTCGACAGTCTGAGCCCACCAGCCAATCCACGGAGAGAAAGACGTGGCAGTCTACTTCTGTAAAGATTACAAAAAAAAAACCAAAAAACCAAACCTGTTACTGTCGAGTAGATTCCAACTCATAGTGACACAATAGGACAGTAGAAATGCCCCATACATTTTCCAAGGCTTTAAATCTTTATGGAAGCAGACTGCCCCACTTTTCTCCCATGGAGTGGCTGGTGGGTTCGAATCGTCAACTTTTTGATTACCAGCCGAATGCTTAACCACTGCACCACCAGGGCTCCTCTGCTATAAAGATTGCTGCCTTGGAAACCCTACAGTGCCATTCTACTCTGTCCTCTAGGATCGTTATGAGTCAGAAGTCACTCCACGGCACTGGGCTTTTTGGGTTTAAAGAACACAAACAATCCTTAAGTAGAAAGTATCTTGACAAATAATAATCATTAATTACGTGAGTTTCTGAAAGAACAAATGGGGGAAAAAAAATCCACTGTCCTGGGCAGGGTGACCTCTATGGACTCTAAGAGTCAGTTAACAAGGCAGTTTTCCACCAAGAGTCATTCTTCTTCTCTGTCACGTAGGTGAAGAAATCATTCACTGTATTTTGAGTATTGTTGAGATACGAGTGGCCACTCAATGTGCTCTAGCTAGTTTACCCTTTGGGCAGAAAGTCAGTACTTAGAGGACTAAAGTTGGAAAGAGTCGGTTGAACTCGCTCTATGATGATACAAGTTGATGTAATAGGGAGAGTCTAAAATTCTTTGGTTTGAACAAAAGACACTGGAACTTTTCTACTTTCTGAATGCAGGCAAAAAACTGAAATGCACGTGGTACAATTCTGATATGGACTAGTTCTTCGTTGTGAAAGAAGGGACCATTCTGCCCTCTCTTAAGACTATCATAAATGTCTCTCAGTTGATTGAAGAGTCTATGGCTAAAAATGTCTCTAGGTTCAGAAAGAATAATTGGTGTTCCTATTTTACAATGTTGTTCACATTTTTAATATTCTTTTCATTTTATTGAATCTGCTTTAGATTAGCATGTAGCTAAGACATGTCTAGGGTTTTAACCAAGGGGAATTGAAGAGAAATGAGGCTTTTTGATCATAAGTCTGTGACAAGTCATTGGAATATGTGTCAAAGCATTATATTTTATGCACAATTGAAAACAGATTTGACATATCATTTTTATGTTTACGATCTATGGCTTCAAATTTAAACCAAATTCAGAGCTTTCCCAGGGTTAAATGGAACTTTTATCAAAAATATAATACCTGATTAATATGCTAAATTAGAGTTTTATAGACTTTATTAATTAACAGCTATCTCACTGAAAACAGCATTCTGGAAAATCTAGCTTTTATTCTTTTTAACATGTGTTTTCAATATCTGAAGTACTTAAATTTGAACTCTAATCTTTTGCATGGATTTTGAAGTTTTCTTTAGAAAGCATTCTAACCTTCAATCATAAAGAAGCATAAAGAACGGAGAATGCAAGAATAATTTTATTTGTAGTTCATTTTACTTTTTTACAATAAGACTTGTACATATTTTAAAAGCAAAATTGTGTTTAAAAGCTTATAATACAAACCACCAATACCTTGGCTCTGTTCTTCCAACTCACACACACACAACACATATAAGAATGTATTCAGTTCTTTGAGTATATTACTTTCCAATTTTTTTTTTAAACTAGTTTTGGAGCTGTGATTTGTACTCCTCTAATGTTTTTTTTTATTTCCAGTGTACTGAGAACAATGATTGTGAGGATGGCACAGGACCAGGCAGTGTTTCGTTCTGTTGTACATGGAATCTCCATGAGTTGGAATCGACTCAACAGCACCTAACAACAACAACAATGAGAACCATTCATTCTAAATATTTGGATATTATCTGTTGACTGGTTATTATTGGGAGTCCTGGTAATTCAGTGGTTAAGCATTTGGCTGCTAACCAAAAGGTCGGCAGTTAGAATCCACCAGCTACACCTTGGAAACGCTATGTGACAGTTTTACTCTGTCCTGTGGGGTCGCTATGAGTTGGAATAGACTCCATGGCAACAGGTTTTGTTATTATTGTAGCTTTAGGGTTCTTGCACATTATTTTTGAGATTTTCCTGTCTTCTGTTTTGTTTTACTTCTTTATTTTGGTCAAGCCCATTTCCCAAAAGCTTTCCAGTAGAAGGTAATGGGAAATACTCTTTTGCCATATCATATGCCTGAAATTATCTTCATTCTGCTTTTCTCTCGATTTATTGTTTCTGTAGTTCGAAGATTTTAAGATAAATATAATTTTACCTCAGACTTTTGAAGGCAGATCTCTATTCAAATAAGATCCCCAATGTTTTGGGGGAGGCTAGAGCTCTTCTGGATCCGTTTATTGTCACTTTATTTTTACTCTGGGGCTTTCTGGAATGGACTACTTATCCCTGGTGATCTGAAATTTCACAGTTATATTAAAGATGCATCTATTTTTTATTTTGTTATGCTGGAACTGAGTAGAGTACTTCCATCTTGAATTTTATAATTTTATGACCTTCTGTCCTAGTAAATGATCTTATAATATTTCATTGAAAATTTCCTCTTCACTGTGATAGTTGGACTCTTTTGTTGTTGTTGTCGTTGTTGAGAATATACACAGCAAAACATACAACAATTCAACAGTTTCTACATGCACAGTTTAGTGGCATTGATTACGTTCTTCAGGTTGTACAACCATTCTTACCCTCCTTTTCCTTTCCCATTAACATAAACTCACTGCCCCTTAGTATTCATTCCTCTCTGGTCTTTTGAATTGCTGTTCTGAGTTTGATCCTATATACATAGTTCTTAAAAGACCATCATGCTCAAGGTAGACATTTTTTACTAGTTAAGCTAACCTACTGTTTGGGTTTACAATGTTGTCTCCCTAACTTTGATTGCTCCTTTAATTTTCTTAACTTTTCTCCCTTATCAACTATTATTCTTTTCTTTTATTCTTTGGGAGATCAACTTTAACTTTCTTTTCATCTACTGATTTTTTTTCATTAAATCTTAGCTTTAATGATTTCAATTGGCAATGGATATTTCTTATATCTTTTTTATGGCATCCCATTCTCATTTCACAACACAATGTCTTACTTTATCTCCCCGATAATTAAACTTTCTTTGAAACTTTTCTGTGCCCAATAAATGCCTCTTGTGGTTTCTTCTGCCCTGCCTCTTCATTTTAGAGGTCTTCCCCCAAATAAAAAAAACTAAATTTTTTTTTTTTAACCTGATGCTATTTCATCATTCTTTTTATGTTTAAGATTAAATAACTAAAAAGCTGACTGGAGATTTCCAGCAGGCAGACCCAGTTTGTCAAGTGGTGAGATGGGTTACACTGTCCATTTTTTATTGGTTTTCCCCCAAAATTGTATTTCCTGTAAACTAATATTGTGAAGTTACTCCATTTCTACAGAGCAGGATTCTCTATTCTGTCGTGACAATGTGAGTGGAGTGAGTGGAAAAGGGAAGAGTGACGGGGGCAGGGCTCTGCCTGCATTCTGAGTCCTGGGTGAGGTAAGATGACTGGGCCATATGATTCATTATGCTGACTATATTCATTTCCTATAGCTTCTTTAACAAAGTACCACAAGCTAGATGGTTTAAAACAAGAGAAATTTATTCTCTCACTATTCTGGAGGCTAGATGTCCAAAATCAAGGTGTCGGCAGGGACATACTCTCCCTGAAGCCTCTAAAGGAGGATCGTTCCTCACCTCTTCTAGCTTCTGGTGGTCCCAAGTGTTCCTTGGCTTGTGGCAGCATAACTGCAGTCTCTGCCTCAATCTTCTCATGACCATTCTCTCTCCACATCTGTCTGTGTCTCCACATGTCGTTCTCCTCTCTGTGTCTCTTCTCTTATTATAAGGACATCACTCACATTGGATTAGGACCACTGTTCTTTAATATGACCTTATGTTAACTAACTATGGCTCTGAAGATCCTGTTTCCAAATAAGTTCATATTCACAGGTACCAGGGATTTCAAATTCAACGTATCTTTTGGGAGAACACAATTCAATTCATAACATGACTTAAATTTATTTTCTTTGTTTCTTGCCCTATTCTTTATCTCTGCTTTTCTCTGAAGCCTAGAGGCTTCAGATTCTCAAACTCAGTTGCCTAGACATGGTGGTGGAAGGGGATGTAGCCCAGCCACTTTAGGAGTTGTTGGGGACCTGGCCTTCTATCTACTCCACTAAAAGACACTTAAACAGCCTCTTTCAACACCTCCCTCCATCTCACCCTCATCTCTTGCAGAATTTTTTTTTTTTTTTTTTTACATTTTGTGAAGTTTATTCAATTTCTGCAATGTGAAACAACTTTCTTCTTATCCGTGCTGGTTATTGTGAGCCTCGTTCATCCACTTTTGCTCTTCATATAGGTAACAATAGGGTTATAAATATCTTCTAGGTTCATTGAATTGGAGTGTTATGCTACAACTCTATTTCCTGTTTCTTTTATTTTTTCAGTGATTTTTGAGCTGTTCAATACAGACAGTGCTGGTTGAGTCATTTGAAAGAAAGTAGAATTAATAACATGATATTTATCTGTTCTTAGTTCATCTTTTAGAACTAAAATAAAATAAAATCATATTTCCAGATTTTACTCTCACTCTTAAAATAAGCAAACCAAAAATTGTCCTGATGAGTCCATTCCTTCATTCAATGGTTATGTTTGACTAATGCGCCCAGCACAGGGAGGCACTGGGCTGGGGCTAAGAGATTCAAAGGCCAACAAGGCACTTTACTGGCTGGTGAGGGGTACAGACAATTAAACAGGCAATTACATTTTAGTGTGGAAGGAGAACAATATTTTATAGGAGCTGAAAAAAATAACATCTGTCTCAGAATTATGGGGTCAAGCTAGAGTTGGCACCTAGCACAGAAAATGATGTCAAAGCTGATATCTGAATGATGAGCAGAAATGAGATAGGTTAATTTCAGAGGGTAAGAATGTAAGAGCAGGGTGTGTGGAAGACCTGGAGGACATAGATCACAGAGCACATACAAAGAAATGACTTTTAGGACTCAGAGATGATGTAGGGAGAAAAGCCTGAAGAGGTAAGCAGAGGTCAGGCTCACAGTGAGTTACAATGAATGTGAAGGGGTTTGAATAGTTATTAAGAGGCATGGGGCATTCCTCTGAGGTGAAGTAAATGGAGTCAGGTGGAAGAAAGTGTCAATGAAGGTAAGAGGTAAATTAAAATTAGAAGGTTATTAATGTAATCCAGTTACATGCAATGGAGGCCTTTAATAGAAAAGTAACAATGGGGGTGGAAAGAGTTAGCTCAGCACCATCACTTTAATATTGCATAATTAGGACATCAGATAAAATAAGAATACTCTGTGTTATTTTCCCATTTTCACTCATCTTCATGCTTACAACTTCAATAATCTTTCTACCTATTGTATATTACTAGAAGAAATTAGGAATTAAGTTTGCCCGATTATGGGAAATTTCAGGATCTCTTTATCTGTTTATAGGAAGAACAATCCTGAATAGACAGGATGAGAGACCTTTGGAACTCACTTTCAATTGTGTGGTCACAATTGTCTAAGAGTGTTTCTAGGAGACTATGTTTCACTGATCATAGCTCTTTGCCTAAAGTGTCAATAAGCTGTGAAACTGCCAAGTTAATATTAGCTAAAAAAAAAAGAAAAAAAAAAGCTGCTGTTGAGTTGTTGCGTTGATTCTGAACATGGAGACCCCTGGTGTGTTGCAGTAGTGCCGTGCTCCTTAGGGCTTTTAGTGGCTGATTTTTCATTTTTTAGGTCACTAGGACTTTCTTCTGAGGTGCCCCTGGGAGGACTCAAAATGCCAACACTTCAGTTAGCATTTGTGTACATTAGACATTTGCACCACCCAGAGAACGTTGACCCTCAGTGGAGGCTTGAGTGTTACTGTGATGCTGAACAGGTTTCAGCAGAGCTTCCAGACTAAGAGAGACTAGAAAGAAGGTCCTGATGATCTACTTCCAAAAAGATCAGCCATTAAAAACCTTATGAATCACAACAGTCTAACCTACAACTGATCTTGGGGATGGCATAAGATAGGGCAGCATTTTGTCCTGTTGGACCTGCAGTCACCGTGAGTCAGAGCTATGTGGACAACAGCTAACAACAACAACAATAGCAAATATTAGCTAATCAAAATGACTTCATTCCCCAAAATGTCACATAGAGGTTCATAAATTCCGGGAAAAAAAAATGGCACTTTTCTTAGAAGCAACATGTATTGTGTTCAAGTAAAGAAACGTAGAGGATAGAGCAGCTTCTGATAAACAAGAAGCAATTCAAAAATATTGTGTCATTTAAAATATCAAACAATTTTTACAAGAAAAGTATGTATAAAATTGAGTATTGTACATAGATTATGCCAATATTCCATTATTGTGGAATGAAACAGATTAATCCAGAAACTCTCAGTTTTTACTAGTTCCCAAATCTATGTTTAAACTTCTTTTTCTTCCATAAAATTATGCCCATGATGAGTAGTTAAAGTCAGCCCCATGAGGATTTATAGGCAAAGGACTTGCATTTATTTAATACCTGCTATATTTCCACATATAATGAAGAGGATTTGTGAGAGAAATTTAATTTTTGTTTATTTTATTAAACCCCCAGTGGAGAATAATGAAATCTATGCTAGTCTACAGAACATAAAGGTAAAGAACTTCCCTTCTCAGGAAATCAGTAACTAGCCTAATACACACATTGGCAAGTGAGAGAGTCAGGCTTCAGATTTAGGCCTGAGTAATATTAATTGATTTTTTTTTTTTTAGTAACTTCCTCATTTTCCTATGCTTCACTTCAGTGTTATTTGCATGCTTGATATTTATGTACTTATTCCTTCAATAAAAATTATATATACTGCCAAATCAGTATAATACATTGCCAGTGCTTTAGGAAACTAAGTCTGACTTGAAAAGTTAATTAACAATGTGAGACAACAATAAAGTGTTATCACAAGAGAGTATATGATTAACAGCCAGTGATACTATAAACATAGAAATGCCTCCAGAATTTAGAAAAAAACAAGAAAACAGTGCCTAATCAGTCTCTAAGGAGCACTGGTGACATAACGGTTAAGAGACTGGTTGCCAAACAAAAGGTCACCTGTTCCAACCCATCAGTCACTGTGAGGGAGGAAGATGTGGCAATGTGCTTTCTTAGAGATTGAAAAAAAAAAAAAAAAAAACCCACTGCTGTCCAGTCGGTTCTGACTCATAGCGACCTTATAGAACAGAGTAGAACTACCCCATAGAGCTTCCAAGGAGAACCTGGCGGATTCAAACTGCTGACCTCTTGGTTAGTAGCCGTAGCACTTAAGCACTATACCACCAGGGTTCCCTTCTTAGAGATTGCAACCTTGGAAACCCTATGGAGCAGTTCTATCCTGTCCTATAAGGTCACTATGAGTTGGAATTGACTTGATGGCAATGGGTTTGGTTTTGGGGCTTTAAACAGACACTAGACATTGATTTTTAAAAAGCAGAAACTTTTAAGAATAGGAAACCCTGGTGGCATAGTGGTTAAGTGCTACGGCTGCTAACCAAAGGGTCAGCAGTTTGAACATGCCAGGCGCTCCTTGGAAACTCTATGGGGCAGTTCTACTCTGTCCTACAGGGTGGGAAGCAACTCGATGGCATTGGGTACTGGGTTTTTTTTTTAAGAATAAATATTCCCCAAAGCCTTCCAGGAACACTCTTGTAGAATTAGCCTACTTAATGGTTCTGAAATATCTTTCATCGTTTCTCTGTCTTTGGAGTTTAATTCACATCGTGTGTGTTAAAAGTTGGATTCTGACATTGTGGAGAGGCATAACTGAAAGGTTGTCATGAACTGAAGTCTCAAAGCATTGATGCTTCAGTTTGTTTCCATGTAGCCTTCAGTCCACTTCCACAAATTCACTGTCACCTTCAATACAAATGTGCGGAGTCACATGTTTTGATACTACACAACCCTTCCCACACAATTAGACAGCATAGAACAGAAGAGACTAGGAAAGGACATGTCCCAAAAGAGGCACACCATAAAACAAATCCAGCACACAACAGACTGTCTTTGTCAACAACTTTTATATTTATTTCACCCAAATTTCATAATGTCATTTTATATTCCTACTCTTTCCCACTTTCTTTTGCCTATCAGTAACTTAAAGTGCTAATGTGATATAAGGAAATTGAAGTGTCAAATCCGGTTCTTCATACACATACACACAAAATATTTCAACTCAAACTTCCATGAAATCAGCCAAAACAAACATAGGAAGAGCAACTACATTCAGTAGGATAATAGAAGGAGAATAACTGAGATGACCATTGGGTGAGAGTTTTATCTTTATCCTCCCCATTTTTGTTTGGCAGACTTTCTGACTAGGTTTCTGCATATATACAACATTATTTCATAAAAGAGAAGTGCTAAACAAACAAAAAAAAACATTAAATTAGGTGGTTGACTTCAGCTTTGAGATGAGCAGGTTTTAATATTATGAAAAGTCAAGTTCAAGAAAGTAGCCAAATAAATGAATATTGCCAATAATAAGTTTGTGTAGATATTTGGAGATAGACTGCATGGGCTCAACAAGCAATGGCAGACAACAAGAGACTTTGGCAGAGCTTGGGTGGAGATGGAGGATCTGAGGCTCATTGGGAAAAAAAAGTCTTTTGTGGGGTTATGTAAAAGATGGACTAAGAAAGTTGTGAAATTACTATGGAATGGAGCTGATGTTATTCTTTCAGAGAATCATGGTAATGATTATAATTACCATTTTGTATCTTCACTATCTGCCCAGAACAGTGCTAGATTAGTGCATCCACTGTTTTAATTCAATCCTCAATCTTTCCCCTTTTATACTATCAACACTACATAGAAAGAACGATGTTTCGGGGGAATGAAATAACTTCCCAAAATTCACCTCTGAGTAAATGATAGAACTGGCGTTAGAACTCAGCTCTTATTACAAATCATACATTTGTCTTGCTATGTATGATGGTTAAACATCAATGAAATGTTGGCTGAGGCGTTCTTTCTAATCAGTAGAAAGTCTTCATATAATATTAAGACATACAAGCATATTTGACAAACATATATACCTACTCCTCACTAACATAGTTACCTTCCAAAGACCAGGTCGTTATGCAAAATCAGCTTTATGTGAGTCAGGATCTCTGCCGCTTCTTCAGAGCCGGTATCCCCCTGGTTGCTCACCACTCATTGTACACACCGGTGCGTCTCGGGGTGTCGGTGGGTGGGTGGCAGGACCCCTTGGTCCACCATCCCTTTCCCACCATCTCAAAGCCCGTGGAGGTTGGGGTGGGGGGGTGGAGATTGGGTTTGCCCGCCACCCACCTCCCTCCACCCACTGCCTTTTGTTGCCTGCTCTGGGCTGGGCCCCCCTCATCTCCTAGCTTCCACCTCCTAACGCCCACACTAGGTCGGGATTCCGCACCTCCTCCATCCATCCCAGCCCCGCAGCCCACTGTTCCCGCATCCCCCCACCGACATCCCCAGCACCTTCAGGCCCTCACTTAGGCTCCCTCTGCCCGCCTGCAACTTTGTGTCATCCCACTGACGCCCCGCACCATCTGTGGCTGGCCAGAGACATCATAGTTGAACGGGTGACAGCTTCCCATGGCTGGTCAGCCACTGTCTCACGTATTACTCCCCTGGTAATCACTGGGGCTTCCTGTGTGTCATTCTACGTGGCCTGTGGAGGACACTGGGACCAGACCACCACCCCACGTGGAGCCTGGACCATTGAAGGCACTCCCTGAGAATTTTTTCAAAGTTGTCTTAAATGGGAAATGTCAGGTAACAAGATAGTCGTTAAGGGAGGAATAGGTATAATATTAATTTCCTGTTTGATCCAATTATTTATTTTGCAGTAGATTTAATTTTGTATTTTCCTGCTTGGAAATATGTTGCTATTGTTGTTGGTAGGTGCCATGGGTTGCTTCTGATGCATAGCGACTCCCATGTATTGCAGAAGAAAAGGCTGCCTGGTCCTGAGCCATCCTTACAAGAGTAGTTATGTTTCATCCCATTGTTTCAGCCACTGTGTCAACCTATCTCACTGAGGGTCTTTCTCATTTTTGCTCAGCCTCTACTTTATCAAGCGTAATGTCCTTCTCCAGGAACTGGTCTCTCCTGATAACATATCCAAAGTAAGTCAGATGAAGTCTCACCATTCTGTCTTCTAAGGCGCATTCTGATTGTACTTCTTCCAAGACAGATTTATTCATTCTTCTGGCAGTCCCTGGTATATTTGTCATTCTTCATTAACACTATAATTCAACTGTAACAATTCTTCTTCAGTCTTCCTTTTTCATTGTACAGGTTTCACATGAATATGAAGTAATCGAAAATACCATGGCTTGGGCCAGGCACACTTTAGTCCTCAAAACGACATCTTTGTTTTTTAACACTTGAAAGAAGCCTTTTGCAGATTTGCTTAATGCAACACATCATTTAATTTCTTGACTGCTGCTTCCATGGGCATTGATTGTTGATTCAAATAAAATGAAATCCTTGACAACTGCAATATTTTCTCCGTTTTACCATGATGTTGCTTATTGGTGCAGTTCTGAGGATTTTTTGTTTTCTTTATGTTGAAGTGTAATCCATGTTGAAAGCTGTAGTCTTTGATCTTCATCATTAAGTGCTTCAAGTTCTTTTCACTTCTGGCAAGCAAGGCTGTGTCACCGTCATGCCTTAGTTAATTAATGAGTCTCCTTCCAATCCTAATGCTGCATTCTTCTTCATATAGTCCAGCTTCTCAGATTATTTGCTCAGCATACAGATCAAATAAGCATAGTTAAAGGATATAACCCTGGCACACACCTTTTCTGATTTTACCATGCAGTATGCACTTGTTTTGTTGAACGACTGATTCTTGGTCTTTGTATAGGTTCCTCATGCCCATAATTAAGTGTTCCGGAATTCTCATTCTTTGCAGCGTTATCCATAATTTGTTATGATCAACATAGTCAAATGCCTTTGCATAGTCAAATAAATGCATACTAGTGCCTATTTTTATTCCTGATGTAGACACCAGACAGAATATGGTGAACATGGGACGACCCTAAGAAATTTTAATTATTCTATTAAGTTTGTGTTTTTAATTGCTCTCCATTTCAGAGTGTTTTTAAGGAGACACAAATTACATTGCTTAAGGGTCTCTTGTTTCATGGGCTCATAATTCTTTATTGGAATGAACTCACATGCTCTTTCTCATTTTGACCAAAAATTGGTGAATTTCTGCCATCAGCATATTGTTCTTAAGTACTTACATTCTCAAATTGCTTTTGCTGAACACATGCTGGCACTTGGGCATTCACTTGGCTACCTCAGGAATTAATGGCATTTGTTTCTCTGAGTTTGAATCTGTGCCAGGGTGTAGGTGGAAGTTGCCCAGTTACTATGTTATACATCTTCAGTGCTTTGGCTTCTCAGAATCTCTTCAGTCAGTAGAAGGGTGCCAGTTATCCTCACTTATATACACTGTTGTTTCGCCAAGCTATAGACTGTTGAAAAACTCCAGCTGATATCAGAGGGCTTCCTTGATTGTTGAACAGTCAGCGGAATTTAGGGATTACTGAGTGAGGCTACTGAGCAACTGGAGGAATTTTGGGTGACAGTGATTTCCAAAATCATCATAGTAGGCAAGGTTAAATGTTCTTGTAATGTGTTCCAAGAGTTAAAACCCTATATCTGCCCACTCTGTAGCACTTCGCTTAAAGAACTGGGAGTTGATTTTTTCACCATCCTCTGTTTCTTTAAATTCTCTTTTAAATTATGCACTAATGTATTGTTCCCTCTGTCTCCTTTTCTTTGCTTCGCTTGACAGCTGCCTTTATCCTCTTATTGTTTCTTTTCCCTTTTCTTTGCTTTTAGTCCTTCTTTCACAAAATCTCTTTCCCCACAGTTTCTATGACAAATCATTTTTAACCTGCTGCACAGTCTTCCTAACCATCTCATAAAGCATGCTGATAATAGCAATCTCCTTGTTTTGTGGAGACTTACGGATGGTTCAGAGGTCTGAACTGCTCCTGCTCTTGTCATTATTTTCCTGGCAAGGTCAGATTCTGCCACTTCAGCCCCTGCTGACAGGTGTCGCTGCTTAATCCTTACAATAATCCTCCACCCCTTCTCTTTTGGCCTTTCTCCATATTTATTTTCAGGATTCCAACAAAACTGAAAAGATAGTTTAATAGTCCCTGCTTCCTTCCCGCCAGAGTTCTGGCAGCTGTTCAACTTCTTAGAGATTTGTTTAACTTGATGCTTTCAAATCCATCACTAAAGCTCATGGTTTCAAATCATAGAGAAGGATTTAACAGCCCAGATCTAATTTGATAATGGCAATTGGTTGAAATTTTTTCAAAGTGTGTTCTATGTAAAGGATTTTCCAAAGTTTCTCAGCCAATAAAGGCTAATTAATTTTGAAATAATTCTGTGTTATTTCACCACTCAATATTTTTTAGGGTTTTGTCATGGATCAGTTTAGGCAATTATACTCCTTAGGGCACTAGGATTAATAAATGAACACAGTGTTGCTTGCTTGCTTTTTAGGCCATTCACAATTAGGGTCTATGAAAGTGAGAATTTAAAATTTGGCAGCATCCCCTAGGAGTCTGCATCCAGAGAAATCATCATCCATTTCATCTTCCTTAGACAAAAGATTAATTTTTTTGAAGACTATACTAGATATCATAGTTATTTAAAAATAGCATGTAAAATTATACAGTTGGAACTGGGAAAAGCATTAAATATGATCTTTGGCAAACCCTTCCTTTTATATATGATGGAACTAAGGCACAGGGATGATGTGATAAAAGAAAGAAAATAGCTCTTGATTTGATGAACTCTGAAGGCCTAAGCCTCTACTTTCATCCAAAAGTCAATACATTGATGCTTGTAATTAACATTACTTCTTTAGTCTATTTTAGAAGCAAAATTAACTATTTGTGATTATTTGCTAAGTATTAAATGACTCACTAGGTATTGCTATATAGAAGAGCAAAATAATGTATTAAGAAAGAGTAATGATGTATTAGCATGATTTCACATCAATGCTTCTCAGGTATAGTTTTCTTAATTGATTATCCCAAGTATTTTAAATTATCAGTACAAAATTATATCCCCCAGAAGATCATTCCTGATTACTAAAAGTACTTTTGGATGATCATTACATTCTTTTCTAAATTCTTTCTTCTGTTTTCTTTTATTAAGTGGATGACACGGTTGTTGGCATATAATGTCAATGAATACCAGCTTTTATGTTGTAAGAATACCCTGAGAGTCTCTGCAAATGCAGTGTGCCAACAGGTGAACGAATTAGTGTGTTGCAATAGATATTATTTGCAATGGAGGCTGAAGGTGATATCAAAGAAAAAGTGTTAACAAAATCTAATGCAGATTGTAGAATATGTATAGTTTTACTTACATTTGCATTTATATGTATTTACCCTACTTTCTTTAGTGAAATAAAATGTGGAGGGTTAGAATTGTCTTTGCTTGCTTGTAGGAGACATAAGCCTGGGGTGTTAAGATGCTTTCTTAATTTTATATGCACTAAGGAAAAACGAGCACTTCTGATACATTCCAAGTTTTGCCTTCACCTAAATTTGTAGATATTATCTGTAGATATTTAATCACTACTATACATACCAATGGAAATCCTGGTGGTACAGTGGTTAAGGGCTATGGCTGCTAACCAAAAGGCCAGCAGTTCGAATCCAGCAGATGCTCCTTGGAAACTCTATGGGGCAGTTCTACTCTGTTATAAGGGTCGCTATGAGTCGGAATCGACTGGACGGAAATGGGTTTATACATATCAATGAGGCTAAACATTACAGTTTATTGTTGTATTATCTCATAAAAAATATGAAAATAACAACATGTTCCTCAAACTCTCATAAAATCATAAGCAATTAATTTTTACAAGTTGATTTTAATAACCATGATAATAACACTTATTGGATTCTTACAGTATGCCAGGGAGTGTGCTGCTGCCAGAAAATGCATTAGCTTCCTTGAATCTCAGATCAACCTTGCTATTTATTTATTCACTATTATCAACTCCATTTTTCAGATGAGGAAGCTGAGGCTCCAGGAGTCATTTCTGTAAATTTGGATATTTTGCAAGAACATTGAACATCTAAGCCTATGCTCACAGCCCCAGTAGAGTCTTTTTAATTAATATGTTTAAACTAATTAATCACTTGTAATCTGGGAAATCTAACTCAGAGCCCATAGCCTGACCTCTGTGAAATGGAACTGATGCAAAAATTATTTTATTCTTTATGCTTTTATGAATTTTTTCAATGTCCCTGTATTATTTTGAACTTGAAGGGAAGAGATCAAAGTTAAAGATACAAAATTTTCCAGGGAGTCAAAATGAATTTTGCCCAATTGTTTATAGAAATCCAGATATTTGGATTCAAACTGAACATGTGTATTGAACAGATGGCACTGTAAAACTCTTCTGGTTTCTCCTTGCTGAACTACCCTGAGTTTGAAGAAATAATAGATTTTAACAAATTGCGCAGCTTTGTCAGAAAATGAGTTTCTATTTCAGAAGTGGTTAGTGAATATCAATTGTGCTTTATTTTTTTATGGCTGTATTTTAGAATGCAAACCTCAAGAAGTACCTTAATTATAAAGTACCTGCATCTTCGGCATGGCTTAGTTTCCTGAGGAGCTGAAAATTAACTGTGTTCACTGCAACTTCACTGGAAAATAGGAATTTTGGAAATGAGCCAATGTGATTCTGAAATCATAAGCAATGGATAAAAACTACAACTAATATTTGGGTCCACCTGGTTTTGTAAATTCTCATTTTTGAAATTTTGTTTCTTTCATGTCAATTTCTGAAAATGAAACTGAGAGCTACTAGCAATAACATAAAACTGGATTTATTGTGATTCAGAGCTAACTCAATTGACTTCTCAATTCTGCAGACTGGTTCAGGATATCAGGATATTTGTTGAGTTGATCAGAAATGATTATTGTCTAACACTGTGCCAATACTCCACATTCAAAGAACAAAGTTGATTGAATGTTCATACAACTATAGGGATAAAAAAACAGTACGTGGGATACAAAAAATAAAAGAATGGGCATATAATCTTCAGATATTTTATATCTAGGTGAACTTAGTAATTGAAGTACCAGCTAATGTTAATCTGATAGGATGGTTTTAACCTTACCAGTGAGACACAACCACACACACATACATAAACATATACCATGTAATAAGACTTTTGAATATAAAATGACAAATACTTTTGGACTTAACATCTGTACTTAAAGCATAATTAAAACTAATAGACAAGCGCTGAATTCAAGCCTTATGGAACTACAACAGGTGATTATTTTAAATACATTAAAAATACTCTGCTAGGGCCATTAGGATAGGCTGAGGTGTATAACGTTGCACTACGTATTAAAGTCTTTGCAGAAATGCGCTAAAAATGGGGAACAGTGGGAGATAAGAAGAGAAATAAGAATAGAGAGAGCAAAAAAAGACATACTCAGGCTTAAAGGTGTGTATGTATCTGTAAAAGGTGAAGGAAGGTAGAATCGCACATCCTGTCTGTCCCTCCATCCCAGCACATTGCTCATTCCCAAAGCTTTCTCCTGCCGAGTTTATGTTCATACAAAAAATAAATCTCGTTACCATGGCATGAATGTTAACAAGTGCTCCAGGCACCTCACAGAAAATACCACCAAATTAAAGTCTCAGGAACAAAAGCCAATGCCAGTCTCCACATAACTCTACCAACTGTCTATTATACTCCTAACTGGTAGTTCTCATTTTAGTTCTGATATGTTGAAGAGAAGCCAGGCTTAAATTACATGCATTTATGTAGTATCTCAGGTCCAAATGAATTTGGAGGCAGAATGGTGAAAAAAAAAGAGCGGGTAGAGGAAAAGGCCAGAACGAAGAAAAGGCAATTAGGCAATTTTTTTCCAATGACCTTGTGATAGAGCCTTAGTAAATTAGCATATGTGAAACATGAGTGGGTGCTTACGTTTCACTCATCTTTGTTTGACAGAAATTTTCATATAGTAGTTGACATTTCCCAAGCCCAATATATTGTATATTTTTCTTGTTGTTTTATTCCTCCCCCCAGGAGTAAAGTGATGAGACAACCTACCTGGTCTAATACAAACAGGTTATATTATTAAAATATAGTAATAGAAACATAAAATAGTAACAACAGAACAGCAACTTGGTGTTTTATGAGTCCCTGCCTTTGCAAAGAAGTCATTCCTAATACTATGGGGGGAACTTGTTTCTCATATTTTAGAATAATAGATCTAATAGTAAGCACAAAGCAAGAATTCTTTAAACAAAATCTGCATGCTCTGGTTTGGTTCCATGGTCTAACAAATACAGCTCAGGCTATGGACCTGATAGAGGGATGTTACTGTAAAGGCTGAAAAATTTCCCATCATTTTTTGAGTCATAATTATTGTTACATTTGGTTTACATCATTAAGGAAAACTGTGGGGGAAAAAAAAATTGAAAGGATCACTACTTATCCTAGAACTGGATGACTGAAAAATAATATACGTAGAGAAGTCACACTATATAAAGATGAGTAAATGCATTTAACGCTAGGTATAAAAAACATTTTTTTTAATACCTTTTCAGTGAAAATGATTCCAAGTCATGGCGACCCCATCTGTGGCAGACTAAAACTGTGCTTCATAGGGTTTTCTTTTTTATTATCATTTTGTTGTTGTTTTTGAGACTATACTCAGCATAGCATAAACCAATTTAGAAGTTCCTACATGCACAATCCAGTGACACAGCTTACATTCAAGTTGTGCAACCATTCTTGCCCTCTTTTTCTGAGTTATTCCTCCGCCATTAACATAAATTTACTGCCCCCTAAGATTCCTAGGGTTGCTCTGAGTCAGACTTGACTCTACGGCAATGGGGTAAGGTTCCTATAAAAGGAGCCCCAGTGGTGCAGTGGTTAAGCATCCAGCTGTTAACTGAAAGCTGTGAAGTTTGAAACCACCAGCTGCTCTTCAGAAGACAGATGGGGAAGTCTGCTTCCATAAAGATTCACAGCCTTGGAAAACCTTGTGTGGTAATTCTACTCTGTCCTACAGGGTTGCTAGGAGTTGGAATCGATTTGATGACAATGGGTTTTGATTTAAGGTTCCCATCTAGTGTGTTAGAACTGCCAACCTTTAGGTCATTAGTAGAGCAGAAACCATTTGTGCCCCTAAGATCAGAAAAAAAAACAGTACTCTTAGTCATATAGCTACAAGGAAATGGATTTAACCAACCAATGGAATGATCTTAGAAACAGGGCCTTCTACAGTCAAATCTCTAAATACGAACATAGGCAGCAACGCCTCCAAATACTTCAGACAAAATTTAGAAAAATATGGTATAATTGGGATATAACGATTAAGTCAGAGGAAGCATGAATCAGTCAAAGGTGTTGAGATTGAGGCTGTTTGAGTGGTCTACAGAGGCCTAAAGAATTTGAAAGTAGACAGAAAAAAATGGTATGCATATGTTGGAATATTTGATACACAGTTGGAGAAAAAGACAATGAATTTGACCAAAACAACATTTTTCATTTGTTTTAGTTTTTCTCCTAGCCCTACTCTGTCTCAAACTTTTGCCATAAGGCAGAGGTAAGAAAGAACATTTTGCAAAAATGTATTTTAGAGTCATAAAATAGAGAACAATTCAAGACATACTGTGATGAAATGTTGATTTTTTTATTCTGAGTAACATCAGAGAGAATTTTCCATTAAAATCCATTTTAATGGCTAATAGAGACACAAGAACAACAGGAATCCTGAAGAGAGGTTGTAAATGGGAGGAGTTTGTGTTATGTTGTAAGAACACTGTGCTTCGAACCAAGTGTCTTCTTTAATTTGTTCTGTGTTTTTAGACAGTTGTGGTGGACTAGCTCAAGGCAATATCCAACAATTTCCACCTTTCGGTGTTTACGCTTTTTCGTAATCCCCTCGCATTGCCACAAGGACAGTCTGTCATTCCAGTCTTCTAAAGTGGAGTCTTACATATTGTAACATAATGACAGGAGTGATGCCCCATCATGTTTGCCAAATACTATTGGTTAGAAGCAAGGAACAGTAGACTAAAATGCTTACAGGGGTGCCATGAAAATATTTTCCAAACTAATCTAATCCTGTTCATTGTAATTACTTTCTTCCTTTCAGGCAAAACACAGTTGACAGAAAACAGCAAATGGTTTTTAGGGGATTTAATAGGGATGAGGTATCATATTCAAAGCAAATTTCCATTACTTTAAACCATAACCCCTTGAGGCTGACACCTTGATTGCAGTCTTGTGGGGCCCTGAGGAGAGGGCTCAGCTAAGCCATGACAGGACTCCTGACCCACAGGAACTGTGATATAAATAATCTTTAAACCTTCAACCAAAAATATCCCCTGAAGTCTTCTTAAAACTAAACAATTTTTGTTGTTGTTTTTGTTTTTAGGTGCCATCAAGTTGGTTCTGACTCATAGCGACCCTATGCACAACAGAACGAAACACTGCCCGGTCCTGCGCCATCCTCACAATCGTTGTTATGCTTGAGCTCATTGTTGCAGCCACTGTGTCAATCCACCTCATTGAGGGCCTTCCTCTTTCTGCTGACCCTGTACTCTGCCAAGCATGATGTCCTTCTCCAGGACTCATCCCTCCTGACAACTAGTAAAAAATGTCTGCCTTGAACATTATGCTCTTCCATGAATTATCTACATGGGATCAAAATGACAGCAGCAAATGGAAAAGCCATTATCCGTTGATGGGCATTTAGGCTGTATACACCTTTTGTTGTGAATAGTGCTGCAATGAACACTGGTGTACAATCCGTAGGGTTTTCAAAGGCTGATTTTCTGGAAGTAGATTGCCATGTCTTTCTTCTGAGGAACTTCTGGGTGGGAATCCAACCTCCAACCTTTAAGTTAACAGCTGAGCTCTTCAATTATTTGCACCACCCAGGGACTCCATCTGTCAGTTTGAAGAGTCTGTAGAACATTTTCCCACAGTGCAAGGATAAAGAATAGTGGCCTTCACTTAGGAAGTGTTCTGGTTGGCCCAATGGAAAGCTGTTCAGACTCTTTTAAAGAAGTCACTGTACCATGACACCTATAGACGATGATGCAGAACTCAACTTCACTCCTTTTTAACAGTCTTTATACCCTGTCATAGCTTCATGACTTTATATTTTATACTCACAATTTTCTTGATTAAATGAGAGCATTGACTTCTCTTTACAGATTAGAGCCTTCAAATCCCTAACTCTTTGAGCTAAGAGAGATCTTAGAAATAATTTGTCCAAATCTATTTAATTTTTCTATTTAAATAACCCATTCCTGAAGAAATTAAGGTAAGCTGTTTTTGTTAGTTTTCTGTTGCTGCATAGCAAGTTACCACCCCAAACTCAGCAGTTTAAAACAACACGATTTTTAAAAAACTTTTATTTATTTTGTTGTTGTTGTTGAGAATATACACAACAAAACACACACCAATTCAACAGTTTCTACATGTATAAATCAGTGACATTGATTACATTCCTTTAATTGTGCAACCATTCTTACCCTCCTTTTCTGAATTGTTCCTCCCCATTAACATCAACTCACTACCCACTAGGGTCCCTGTCTAGCCTTTCCATTTGCTGCTGTCATTTTGATCCCATTTAGATAGTTCTTGAAAGAGCATAATGCTCAAAGCAGACATTTTTCACTAGTTATCAGGAGGGATGAGTCCCTGGAGAAGGACATCATGCTTGGCAGAGTACAGGGTCAGTGGAAAAGAGGAAGGCCCTCAATGAGATGGATTGACACAGTGGCTGCATCAATGAGCTCAAGCATAACAATGATTGTGAGGATGGTGCGGGACCGGGCAATGTTTCGTTCTGTTGTGCATAGGGTTGCTATGAGTCAGAACCGACTCGACGGCACCTAACAACAACAACAAAAATTGTTTAGTTTTAAGAAGACTTCAGGGGATATTTTTGGTTGAAGGTTTAAAGATTATTTATATCACAGTTCTTGTGGGTCAGGAGTCTTGTCATGGCTTAGCCGAGCCCTCTCTTCAGGGCCCCACAAGACTGCAATCAAGGTGTCAGCCTGCCTATATTCATATCTAGAGGCTTGACTGTAGAAGACCCTGTATCTAAGATCATTCGATTGGTTGGCTAAATTCATTTCCTTGTAGCTATATGACTAAGAGTACTGGCTTTTTTTCTGCTCTTAGGGGCACAAATGGTTTCTGCTCTACTAACGACCTAAAGGTTGGCAGTTCTAACACACTCAGCAGTAATGCAAAAGAAAGACCTGGTAATCTGCTTCTGTTGGATTAGATGCAACGAGACCTTGTGGAGCAGTTCTACTCTGTCCTGCATGGAGTTGCTATGAATCTGAACTGACTAGCAGCAATGGGTTTGTTTTTGTTTGTTTGTTTTTTTAAGAGGCTCACAGTTCCTAAAAAAACAGGCTGCTTTATAGTTCTTTGTCACAAGACAACTTATTTAATTAAGCCCACGAGGAGAGTCTGTCACCATAGTCTTCTAAAGTGGAGTCTTACATATTGTAACATAATGACAGGAGTGACACCCCATCATGTTTGCCAAATACTGTTGGTTAGAAGCAAGGAACAGGTTCTACCCACCCTCAGTGGGAGGGGATTACGAAAAAGCGTAAACACCGAAAGGTGGAAATTGTTGGATATTGCCTTGAGCTAGTCCACCATAACTGTCTAAAAACACAGAACGAATTAAAGAAGACACTTGGTTCGAAGCACAGTGTTCTTACAACATAACACAAACTCCTCCCATTTACAACCTCTCTTCAGGATTCCTGTTGTTCTTGTGTCTCTTTTAGCCATTAAAATGGATTTTAATGGAAAATTCTCTCTGATGTTACTCAGAATAAAAAAATCAACATTTCATCACAGTATGTCTTGAATTGCTCTCTATTTTATGACTCTAAAATACATTTTTGCAAAATGTTCTTTCTTACCTCTGCCTTATGGCAAAAGTTTGAGACAGAGTAGGGTTAGGAGAAAAACTAAAACAAATGAAAAATGTTGTTTTGGTCAAATTCATTGTCTTTTTCTCCAACTGTGTATCAAATATTCCAATATATGCATACCATTTTTTTCTGTCTACTTTCAAATTCTTTAGGCCTCTGTAGACCACTCAAACAGCCTCAATCTCAACACCTTTGACTGATTCATGCTTCCTCTGACTTAATCTTTTATATCCCAATTATACCGTATTTTTCTAAATTTTGTCTGAAGTATTTGGAAGGGTTCCTGGAAATACAGTCTCAAGGGGTTATGGTTTAAAGTAATGGAAATTTGCTTTGAATAGGATACCTCATCCCTACTAAATCCCCTAAAAACCATTTGCTGTTTTCTGTCAACTGTGTTTTGCCTGAAAGGAAGGAAGTAATTACTATGAACAGGATTAGATTAGTTTGGAAAATATTTTCATGGCACCCCTGTAAGCATTTTAGTCAACTGAAACTAAAGCTAAAATAAATTAGCTTTATTTCCCTTCCCGATTTTGTAGTGTTCTTGCTCCCTGAGAGTTATGACATAGCAACTGGCGTTGCTTACAAGCATATTGGATTTCAATGGGTGCCAGATCATACAGTTCTTTTTTAACCACATTACTTTCATAGATGATTTGCCCTACTGTAAAATCATTACAGATACTCATTCAGCATGTTTCTCTTTTGCAAGGGATCAATATTTCTAAAATAAAAGCTAAGTTGTTTGCATTTAATTTCAGTCATGTTTTCTTTTAGGCTCTCGCTATTTTGTTTTTAAGATGCCAGAGTAGCTTCTTATATAATGAGATGGCACCTTGTGTAATGAGCTACTGTTTATTGTTGTTTCTGGCAACAGACTATACAAGGGCAAGGCCTGTTAAATACAAGTGCATACACGAGATGCTTCTTCAACCTACATCGGGGCCTATTTGAGCAGAGGAATGCCAATATTTTGCCTTCTGTTTTTAGTCTCCAGGTAGATTACAGTGGCTCCAACCCTCTGTCTAGGAGCCTGGATCGGCTATGCTTGGTGATTCTTTTCCCTGAAAGTTCACTGATATTTTCCAATCCTCGCAAACTTGAAAGCACAGGGCAGAAAACATTTAACAAAACTGTGTTAAACCAGATAAAAAAAGTAGAACCAGACTTAAGGCAGCTGCAATCAATCCACCATGAACTCAACTTACACCATGCTACAGCAGCCCATGCGTTTTATTAGCTGGTCAGCTTATTCGTGGTGAAGGAAGCATTTCTTTTCTTCCCCTTTAGTTATTTTTTTCCTCAAGTATATAAAGAGTTTGTCTTTTGCTTCAGCTACCTGGAGTATTAATTTTTTTAATTAATTCTTATTTTTAATGAACACAGTTTTAGTTGAATAGTCCTCAAAAACATGGAAAATACTGAAATTATTTTGTGATCAATTAGCAATTGACCATCCACTAATTACCCAAGCTAAATTAAGTACAGTCTTTGTAAACTAAATGGGAAGGGTAGAGGGTACAAAAAGGGATATAAAGACACAACTCAAAATAAATTTAGGCCAACAGGAAAAACCACATATGCACAATAAAAATTATTAGAAATAAAAAAGAAGATAATCCACAGGGAAACTACAAATTATGATATTTAAAAATTTTAGAACTATTGTGTTCATGGGGTACCTGTACATAGATTAAGAGGAAGCCGTTTGACCAGAACAAGGGGATACTGCATGGTTTAAAGTCAGGGAAGGTGTGCATCAGGGTTGTATCCTTTCACCATACCTATTCAATCTGTATGCTGAGCAAATAATTTGAGAAGCTGGACTATATGAAGAACGGGGCATCAGAATTGGAAGAAGGCTCATTAACAACCTGCAATATACAGATGACACAACCTTGCTTGGTGAAAGTGAAGAGGACTTGAAGCTCTTACTGATGAAAATCAAATACCACAGCCTTCAGTACAGGTTATGCCTCAGTGTAAAGAAAATAAGAATCCTCACAACTGGATCAATAAGCAACATCATGATAAATGGAAAAATATTGAAGTTGTGAAAGCTTTCATTTTACTTGGATCCACAATCAACATCCATGGAAGCAGCAGTTTCACATACTTTGGACATGTCCTGGGAGTTTGGATCAGTCCCTGAAAAAGGATAACATGCTTGGTAAAGTAGAGCGCCAGCCAAAAATAGGAAGACCCTCAACAAGATGGATTGACACAGTCTGCAACAACGGGCTCAAGGATAACGATTGTGAGGATGGCACGGGACCCAGCAGTGTTTCATTCTGTTGGACATAGTTTCACTATGAGTCAGAGCCGACTCGAAGGCACCTAACAACAGCAGATATGTATTTGGAAGATCTGATGACATCCAAATACAATTGTTTTTGGCCTGATTAAAAACAGGAGTGGAGGAAAAACAGACTCCAATAAATTTTACGTCATGTAGGCTCAGTGCATTTTTAAATATATATATATATATATATATATGATTTAGCAAAAACATTTCCATTGGTACTGTACTAGGGAACATGACACTTGGGTGTTCAACCTGGATTTTGAGTAACATTTAGCCTCCCACTTTCTCAATTTCTCTCCAGTTCTAAGTCTCCCTCAACTGAGGGCTTGAATAGATTGTGTCTAAGATCCAATATAAATATGAAATTCTATAAACATAAGTTTTTATTATCTGTAAATATATACCCAAACACAAACAACCAACTCAGATTCTAAATCTGATGCCATCAGAGAGACTTTCTACATAACAGAGTGATTATATTGCTTAAAAATCCCAATGAAATGTTTTGAAGTGAATACAACTTTATTTAATTTAGTTCGTTAGCAAGCAAAATAAGCATCTGCAACAGATGCAACTTTTATAACTTTTCCCCCTGGACTTTTCTAATCTAAGGCAAAATAGATGTCTTATGGCTAAATTTAAGCTACAAATCCTGGGTTACTCTACCGGCTTTCGGGCTGTACATTTTGTGTTGCTGCTATGAATTGAATTGATATAAAATTTAGAACATCTTTGCACATGTCTATCAGAAGATCCTATTAACTTCATCAACTATCTCTGTGGACAAAACTATGTCAGAAATATTGCATGGTACACTATGTAGTCTCTAGAAATATAAGAAATATTCTTCAATTCATTAAATTATGTATTTAATTATAAACTGTACATGGAAGTAAAACCTGGATTATTAGCGCCCTACCTTCCATTATATGCTGAGCAATGTTACTGATCAGCATTGCTATTAGTTGCCATTGAGTCGATACTGGCTCATGGCGACCCCATGTGTTACAGCATAGAGCTGCCCCATAGGGTTTTCTTGGTTGTAATATTAAAGGAAACAGATCACCAGGCCTTTTGTTCATGGTACTGCTCAAGCATAAGCCATTTCACCACCTAGGAACCTGTAGTGAGCATTATATGATGGTAAATATATAGAGGTACGCGGAATATGACACAAGGGTAAGAGTCGCAGTGCTATTTGAAATAAGCAATAAAGGTTTGCCTTTTCCCTGTTCTTTTACTCACATTTCACAAAATGAAATTAATTCATTTTCATAGAATTCATTGAATGATATGTAAATTTTATTATTCCATTTAAAAAATCTTATTTTTTTTGGATTCTGAAAGATGTTAGTAGGATTCTTTTCTGTATTAAAAAAAGTGTAAGAATTTAGTTAAGTCTGTAAGATGGTATTTCTTTGAGAAGATCAAGGAGTTTTAGGGGTTAAATAAGTAAAATGAAGGCAGATAGAAGGAAGATTTGCCACACTCTTCTGCACACCAAGAATTGTGCCAGCTATCTTAAATATATTATTTCATTTAGAGAGGTATAAACAGGCAAGATAACATTAGGAATTTTTTTAAAAAATTCAGCAGCAATGCTATCATCTTGAATAGAGGAGTGAAAAAAAAATCCTTTATTTTACAAATGCCAGTATTAAAAGTTAACACTTTTGCACGCATGCAGAATATCATAGCCCAAATTAGTTAACATAATTTTATTATTAATAAATTTATTATAAATGTAATATACAATTGTGGAAGATATTTTGGAATAGGTAGAAAATCAGAAAAGAAACTAGAAATCACCAATAAGCACCCAGAGATAATATTTTGCTCTTTAAATCTATGATATGCATATGTGTGTATGCCAGCAAAAAAGAGATTTTACTTTATATACTATTTTTTGCCTTTCTTTTGTATACATACTTTCTAAAGATAGAAATTATATATAAATGCGTCTTATTGTTATTAATTTAAACAATTCAGAAAATTATGAGGCAAATATAAAAAATCCATTTCGCTTACCCAGTTTACCCAATTTTTTCCTCAGATGCAACTATAGTAATAATTTTCTGTTTTTTTTTATTTCATTTTGCTTCAGTTGAAGGTATACACACAAGCACAGAGTATATTTTAACATTAATTTGATCATATAATTGTAGTTTTCACAGTTGCAATTTTTAATTCACTACAGTAATGGTGTTGTGTTGTACATAGGGTCACTACAAGTCAGAACTGACTGGACTGCACCTAACAACATCATAATGGTTTTATTAATGTTCATACCATTGGGTACATACCAAGCCTCTTTTTTGTCATCTTTGTATACCCAAGTCAGAGTACCACCTGCATGTAAGAGGTAATCAGTTATTATATGTGAATTTGAACAAATAAGTGAATCAATGGATGAACTACACATGTTGTTCTACAGAATGACCAAAGAAAAACAACAGTTTCCATCGAGTTGATTCCAACTTACGGTGATCCCATGTGTGGAGAGTAGAACTTCTGAGGCACCGATAAGTGGGTTTGAACCACCATATCCTTTGAGCCATCTGTTTTAGAACCCTTTCAAGGAACTCCATATATGTCTACAGATTTTTTTTTTTTTTTTTGTAGTAGCAAAGTTATATGTAAAATCGAACCATCTTGCTGGTGGATATTTAGGTGTTTTGATTTTTTCCTTACAACAAACTTGGAGAATTAAACATCCTAGAACATGTAGTTTTAAGCACATATGTATTTATGAAGAAATATGGTGAAAATACAGTTGCTTATTCAAAGTTATACATTATTTTAATTTTAGAAAGATGCTGCGAATTCCACCACGTGTCTGTCAGTTTGCTGTACTGTGGTGGCTTGAGTGTTGCTGTGATACCAGAAACTTTGCCACTGGTATTTCAAATACCAACAGAGACACCTTGGTGGACAGGTAAGCACAGCTTCCAGACTAAGATAGACTAGGAAGAAGGGGCTGGCAGTCTACTTCGGAATAAATTGGTGAGTGGAAACCTTATGAATAGCAACAGAACATTGTCTGATATTGTGCTGGATGATGAGCCCTACAAGTTGGGAGACGCTCAAAATATGACTGGGGAAGAGCTGCCTCCTCAAAGGAGAATCAACCTCAATGATGTGGATGGAGTCAAGCTTGAGGGACCTTCATCTGTTGAAGCGGCACTACTCAAAATGAGAAGAGCTGCAAACATCCATTAATAATCAAAAAGTGGAATGTACGAAGTATGAATGTAAAAATTGGAAGTCACAAAAAATGAGGGGAACATATAAACATGGATACCCCTAGGCATTAGTGGGCTGAAATGGACTAGTATTGGTCATTTTGAATCAAACAATCATGTGGTCTCCTATATATTATCCTGAAGTACAGTGCCATCAATAATAGAATAATATCCATATGCCTACAAGGAAGACCAGTTAATAAGACTAATATTCAAATTTACACAAACACTAAGGCCAAAGATGAAAAAACTGAAGAGTTTACCAACTTCTGCAGCCTGAAATTGTTTGAACATATAATCAGAATGCATTGATAACTACTGGTGATTGGAATGCAAAAGTTGGAAAAAAAGAAGGATTGGTAGTTGGAAAATATGGCCTTGGTGATAAAAACGATGCCAGAGATCACATGATAGAATTTTGCAAGATCAACAACTTCTTCATTGCAAATAACTTTTTTTCAATGGTACCTATACACATGGACCTTGCCAGATGAAATACACAGGAATGAAATCCACTACATTTGTGGAAAGAGACTATGGAAAACTTCAACATCATGGGTCAGAATAACACCATGGGCTAACTGTGGAACAGACCATCAGTTGCTCATATGCAAGTTCAAGTTGAAGTTGAAGAAAATTGGAACAAGCCCATGAAAGCCAAAGTATGACCTTGAGTATATCCCACCTAAATTTAGAGACCGTCTCAAGAATAGATTTGACGCGTTGAACACTAATGACCAAAGACCGTAGGAGTTGTAGAATGACATCAAGAACATCATACGTGAAGAAAGCAAAAGGCCATTAAAAAGACAGGAAAGAAAGAAAAGACCAAAATGGGTGTCAGAAGAGACTGAAATTTGTTCTTGAATGTCTAGTAGCTGAAGCAAATGTGAAAGCTGGATATTGAATAAGTAAGACCAAAGAATTGATGCCTTTGAATTATAGTGTTGGTTATGGATCGTCAGAAGAAGGAACAAATCTGTCTTGGGAGATGTACAGCCAGAATGCCCCTTAGAAGGGAGGAGGATGACAAGACTTCATCTCAAGTACTTTGGACACGTTGTCAGGAGGGACCAGTGCCTGGAGAAGGACATCATGCTTGGTAAAGTAGAGGGTCAGGGAAAAATAGGAAGATCCTCGACCAGATGGATTGACACAGTGGTTGCAACAATGGGCTCAATCATGACAACGATTGTGAGGATGGTACAGGACTGAGAAGTGTTTCATTTTGTTGTACATAAGGTCGATATGAGTTGGAATTAACTTGATGGCACCTAACAACAACACCATTGCCAAACTGTCTTCTAAAAAAGCTTTATCAATCCATACTTCCATTTCATTAAAATGGTACGAAAATACCTTTACCTTGCATTTTCTATCTATCTCTTTAATTTTATAAAAATTATGTGGGAAAAAAAGGATACCTTATTGTTTGTTTAATTTCTAATATAGATTGGCAACCTGATTTCTAGTGAGAAAGAACATCTTTTCATATATTTACTGGCTGTTTGAATTTCATCATTGTAAATTACCTGTTCATATTTTTACACATTGTCTTATTAGTTTTTTTTTTTTTTTTCAGTTAGATTGTAGGGTTTTACATAATCTTTATGCTAATCTCTTTAAAATATTCTGAAAAAAATTTGGTCACTCATTAAATATTGTGTTTTTTTTTTTTTTTTTACAAGTTATAAAGTATTTGAAAGCAGTTAGATCCAACTTGACGTGAGAAACAAATAGAGGTACTATCTGCAAGTTAGAACATTTTGAGGAGTTCCCCAAAGACAGGAAATAGAAACAATAGTTATATGGAAAAAAAAAAAGAGCAAATTATAGATCAAATATATGTTGGAGAACTACTCTGGGATGCAGGAGGGGCGCCATTCTCAGTAGGATAGTCAGCGAAGGTCTTTGTGAGGATGCGACCTGTAATAGGGTTAATGAAGTGCAAGAGTGAGCTCTACCAGTGGGCAGGGGCAAGTCCTCAAGGAGAGGCATATATCACCTGGCTGTTCCTGTGGGAACTCCCCTGCTCAATTCTCAGCTTTCTGCTTTTCTTGGCTCTTACCCATCTCCCAACCTAAATCCTTAAACTTTTCTGCAGCTCCTTTGAGGACCAGATATCTATCCAATAAATATCTGTTTATGTTTAACCAGTCAACCATGGATCCGGCCTTATTCCATAACTTACTTAAGCTGCCCCATTGATTGGGTTTTAAGTGTTTCTTTCCCCCAAATTAAAACATTTGTTATGAATTCTGCAGTGAGAAAAAAGATAATGAGTTGAGAAGAGCTGATTGTAAGGGAGGGAGAAGTTCTTCTTAAAAAGACTTTCAGATGTGTGGACTTGCTCTGTTTTCTATCAATCCCAGCACGGTTGTAGCATCAATACTTTTCCATGGGTCTGGGAGTTAATTTCAGTTCTTCCCAGATGTGTCACTAGATTTACAGTTTTTTGTATGTTTGCTTTTGTATTTGCTCCTAAGGCATATCACCTTTTATGAACCTTTTTAAAATGTTTTGTTTTTAGTGCTATCATTTAGAAGAGACTCCATTGTGAATGGCTAGATTCCATTTAAATTCATATACTACAGAGAGGTGTCCCCCACTTTT